>NW_027411755.1:75879830-77378513 GCF_047663935.1 Musca autumnalis
TTAATGGGGGGTCTCATAGAAGAAGAAGCCTATTGATTTTGGTGACGGTCGGATAATATTTACGGGTCGGAATGGGCAAAAAACTTATTTGGAGAAAAGTCAACATTTTATTTCAAAGCCAATATCTCTGTTTCTTTAAGAGGAATATCAAAAGCAAAACCTGGCAAGGAAAGTAGAAAATATCACCTTTACAACGATGTAAAATAGGTTGTCGTAGCTGCTCAAACAACACAGATATCGCAATAGTCGGTAATGCATCCCATTTTCCGATTTTTTTGTAATCACGCTACAGGTCGAAATTTTGAACGGATGGTCACCAAATTTTAGTTGCTTGTGGATGTCCCAGAGAGAAAGAGGCATATTTGTTTGATTAAAAACCAAAATATGTTTGGTGGTAGTCGGTTATGTTCCCTAAAATATATGTTTACCAGTGAAAAGCTTATGCACAGAGATAGTGGTGTAGGGTATCACATGGTCGGCCCCGTCCCGACTATAGCCTTTGCTCACTTGTTAATATTATACCTAAATTTATCGACCAAATTAAATTGCCTGAATTTTGAAGTGCAGGTTTCCCAGTTGATAAAAGACTTTCCTGATAAAAATTATGGGCATAAGTCTACGTTTTGATATAGACCCCAATAAGGATACCACCCGATTTTCGGTATTTTGCGGATTTTACCTAAGTTTCTCGACCAAATTGATAGAATTTTTCCATTTAGGGTTCCCAGTGGGCAAAGAACTTCTCTGATAAAAATGTTGGGCATAGGTTCACGTTTTGATATAGCCCCCATAAAATGATACCGCCCGTATTTCAGTATTTTTAAGGTTTTAGCCACATTATCCATGCGATCACATTCAGTCTTCATGTATTATTGTGGGCTTATAGAATATATAAAAAATTTTCTTTAAATAAGAGAATTTTCCTTAAAAAAAGTTTTCTTTGGCCGATTAATGGTCAAAAACGGCCCATTCTCACTGTTCACAATTCTTTTAAAAGTTGATATTTTGAAAATTCCCTCTTTTAAAGACAATATTATTAGGTACTTAATAACACCACAAAAATATATGGTGATTGGTCCATTCGTATTCGAGCTTTAGTCGACACCGCAAAACGCTTTGTTAAAAAAGGAGTAACCCCTTAATGAGGTGGTCACTGAAATAGATAAATAACACCTAAATAACACTGGCACAATGACTCAATTTACAAAGAACCAGTTACCGACAAATATCGGTAATATTTAAACGCAAAATTATTAACGAAAAGTTTTAATACAAGTTGACAGCACTCTTTGTATCAGTAGGACTTAACCTCTACTACACTTTGGTGGCTATCTTATCGAAAATTTTCGTTAATCGCCGAAATTATAAGCAATTTAATTTTATCGATTGTTGTCGGTAATTCAAAAAATGAGTTACAGAATTCCAATACAGGTGCGACTGAACAAACCTAAACAGCAGGATGTTCATTGGAAGATCAAAAACTCTACCTCCGCTGCTCCAAGAATACTTTGTAATAGGATGACACATTTGACCTAAAAAAAATTTAACACGACTGCTGAATATTCTGAAATGAATAGAGATTCCGAAGAAATGCTTATACCGTTCAGAAAAGGAATATAGTCCCGGAGATATTAAAGGATCAGACATCAACGTTCGCCAAAATAAACTATTGAGGAAATGACCAACAAAAAACTCTTGAACTACATTCTACAGGGGCGTGACCCAATTGAACTAGTCAGTGGTGAGTTTAGGAGGACCTACTAAAGTTCCGTTTTGGCTCATATGCGATTTTTTCAGCTCTCAGGGAAATATCTATCAGAATACAAACTCCATATGAAGGGGAAAAATTACAGTTGGTGAGGAAAAATTAAATCCCTCGCCCGACTTAGGCGGCTATATACGTCGAAAGATGCTACAGTGGCTATATTCAGCCTCCGCAATGAAACATCTGACAACGGAATACAGCTGATAGACTTCGCAATGTCAAAAATTTAGTAGATAGCAACACCAGACCCAAGCATCAGGACATTCGTAAGGCACTTGTCTGTCACCGTATCAAAAACAAGAAACCAAAGTGATAATGTACACAAAAAGGAGATAAGAGTATGTTCTCAAATTAATATAGCATTGCATATAAGATAGTGTCTGGGATATTGTGTTGACAACTGAAGCCTATGGTCAATGCGGCTTCAGACTTTCCTAAAAAAATCCATTTTTTGCATATTATAGGTTCAAAGGTATTCCAAACGATGTCTGAGTTTCGTATTCCCACAAGTAGCTGCGTGTTACTTGCTTATGCCAACGACATTGACATCATGAATCGGTCAGTAAAAGTAGCTGATAACTTTGAAAAATCTGATATGTGGTTCTGGCTGTAAAATATGATAGGATGGAAGTCTTAAGCAAATAGTTCAAAGCCACATTTTGTCAAACAAAATTCACAGTTTACAAAACACTAATCCTATCCGTGCTAATGTATGGTTCTCTAGACTGGGTACTTGGACAAGCAGATAAGGCAGTGCTTGGTGCGTTTGGGAGAAAAATTCTTCGAAAGTTCTACGGGCCGATTTGCGTTCACGAGCTGACTATACCACGACATCAGCATAGTTAAACTTATCGAATAACAACGATTGGCTAGGCCATATCATGAGAATGAGGAGTACAAATACGAGCGGCATGACAGCCCACGCAAAACTAGAATGCCCTCAGTATGGTCCGAAAAAAACATGTTTATACCCTTAATGAAGTCAAAATCTATATAATGTGATTTAATTCAATCTTTTTTTGCCAGATGGCTTTGAATTAATGTAAAGTTGTTTCTAAAATTAAATACAGTCGAAATCGCTTATAACGTCGTCGTTTATAACGTCATATCGGTTATAACGACCATATCCAAAAGTTCCAAATCTCTGGGGCCCTTTATAGCCCTATCGCTTATAACGACATATCGGTTATAGCGACGAATTCCGTCGGTCCCTTGACCGACGTTATAAGCGATTTCGACTGTAAATCGTCACAATAAATACCAAAAGTCGTAATTATCAAATTAATAATTTTACAGGAAAACCAAAAAACGTTATAAAATGAAAAACTGTTATATAAATCATATGAAGGCGAGTATATGGGATATTAACAATCATATACGAATGGTAAGTAAGTAATGAAACCAAAACCGCGGAAACGCTTAGTTTTGGGATCCGCCATTACAACAAAATCTGCTATGTTATCACATTTTCCGAAATGCCTTTTCTTGAATAGGATCGTTATTTTTTAACGTAGAACTTTAAATTTTGCAAGAGCATGTATTTTAGTCTTATGTATTAGTGAAACGTGAACCTATAGCAAGAACTTTCGGGCGAGCACCCCCACAATTGTCTACGGGAATGTTGTATTCCCTTATCGAAGATTAAATTTCAGCCATTTTTTTGTTGTCCACAAAAAAGACTTAACACTACGTTTCAGCCATTTCGATGTGATAATGAAGCTAAAACCTTGACAATACAAAAAATTGGGATGTGCCGTTCCGAGGAGCCTGTTTTAACAAATTTCCGGGGAAAAGTTTGGTGGTCCGAGAGAAGATTAAATAAAATTTTTCAGTAATTTGGGTGTGATAATGAGGCTAAAACCTTTAAAATACCGGTCTATATCAAAACTTGAACCTGTACTGACCAATTTCTGGGGAAAAGCGGTGCTGTTCTATGAGGGCTACATGAAAATGTGGACCTTTACAGACAAGTTTCTGGGAAATAGTTTTCTAACCCAAGTCAAAACTAAATACTAATTTTCATCCTAAGATTCTATATCTATCTTTTAATATGATCGATCCGCAGGTATCATCCATACGGTTCATGATTATTAAGTCTATATTAAGAGTTTTGATCCGAATATATATATATATATATATATATATATATATATATCAGTTAAAATCAGTTTATCCGCATGACATGCTATAAATTAAAATTTAATATAATTCCCAAAAGTACGCTTTGGGTTAACTGTGAAATTTTAAATAATATAGGCAAGTTATGCAGCTAAAGGCCACTGCATACATAAATAAAATATGAAACATTTTTATGACACACACACAAAATTAACTTTAAAGTTTTCTCAATTCTCCATGGTTTTTCGGAATATTTAAAACACTTAAAATTCTCTTATCAACGTCAAAGGTACAAACAGCAAGCAGCATGTTGGTGTGGACTGGTGTGGTGGCTGTTCCATATGTCCATTTAATGCAGCCATTCATTTAAAGGTCTACGATAACAACGGCAGCAACAACAAAAACTACTAAAACGTGAACGTGAGACCCAAATAAATGGTCTAATAACACTTTAGCACGTATGCACAGGTGGGCGTTTAATAATCTGTTGCAAAAAGCTGTCGGGCTGGCTGACTGCTTGGTTGGCCAGATGGTTACCCCTTGTTTTGTGTGAGTTGGGCTAAAGGATTGCCTTACGGATGTGGATTTAAGATTCGCCTCAGTTTAAAAATTTTTGCTTGTGTTGAGACAAATGAAAGACTCGGCAACAATTTTGCCAATTGGCTTGTTAAGATTTAGTGTGCGTATCCCTACATAATCTGTTACTGACATTCTCAGCTTATTTCGTTTCTTTTTTCTGTTCGTACAAAACTTAAGGTAAGTGATTGGAAACCATGAAAAAGAGGGGCATTCTACAATGGTACAGATATACAAGCTCATATGAACGCATGCAAATGTGGGTGCCTGTAATAAAAAAATATAAAATAATACAAAAAAACTAAACTGGGGAATGTACGTATCTATGTGTAGGTGTTTGCCCACTCTGTGTACCTGTACGTGAAACATACATTGCCGTAGCTGTCATGCACATTCTTAAGCACTTTACTTTGCCCACGTTTTTTACTACATCTCTATACAAGACCAGGAATTGTACTGTGTGGCAAAGTGCCCTAGCCTAAGAACCACTTGTACATGTAGTTAAGTTTGTTTGGTTGCAAATTGGTATTTCCCAAAAGTTTCTTTAATTCCCCCTCCGTCTCTTTCATTCTCCCTCTCTCTCTAACCTTCTTTCTAGATTTGACGTTTTTAATGCATTTGTTTTACATTCTTTTTCAACACATCCGCATTCACTCACACACACATATATACACAGCTACACGCAAAATTGTCTCCTGTGACAAGGCAGAATGTAATTGCTTTGATATGTGTGTATATTTGAGTGGGTACACAAGTGTGCTGCTGCCTGCTGCCACACATGCATAGTGGCATGACATGCTTAAGTGCTGTGGGCATTTGTTATTACTCTGTAATCTTGGCGTCAGCCAGAGCATACTTTTAGGCAAATTATGACTAAAAATCACAAAACTTTATCTAATGAATAAAAACACAATTTTCTGCGAAATAGCAATTATGAAAAAAAAACAAAATTTCCAATTAGGAAGTAAGAAGAAGAAAATCAAGCAGTTACGAAATTCTTTGGTCGGGTTTAACAGAAGAGGAATTTTAAGATTTTAACCAAACCTTTTAACTTTGCGTACATATAGCTCCAATTTTATGAAAAATTAAGCATGACAATGCAACCGACAACTCGAACTTCCAATTCATTTCGAAAGTAAAATTGGCGCGACACACATTTGGTATCAGTAGGTTTTTTCGGCTGTCTACTACATTTGAAAATTCCATACAAAATCTAAAGTACAATTTGGGCTTAATAGAGAAATACAATTGCACAGCTATACGCAGTTGGGTACTTAAGCAAACAATGTCAGGAAATTCACGAGTGCTTAGTAACGCTTTTTAATAACATCTGCGAAGTTTTTTCAAATTTTCCATGGACACATTTGATTCCAAATTGAATGGCTTTGACAAAGGTTAACCGAGAACGTGAACAATAACAAGAACAAAACGGCTTTAGTTCCGAATTTTTTATACCCTCCACCACGAGGTGTATTGAAGCAAAATGGAATAATTAGTTTCCTTAAGTTTATGACCAAAAATACTCCTGTATTAAAAAAATTTCCGAATAACACTTTTTTATCCACATATCGGTCCGAAAATGTGACAAACAACCACGAAGTACAAAAAATCGTCCGATACCGTCAGATGAGGGCTATATTAAATCGCAGATCTATACCGACAGTTCTCTGTAGACATGCTGTATACCCCAAATTAAAACTAAATAAGAAATTTCAGTAATTTTGGTTTGATAATGTCGCTAAAACCCTTTAAAAACCAAAAAATTGAGAAGCGCCGTTCTATGGGGGCTATATCAAAAAGTGGACCTTTAGCATCAAATTTCTGAGGAGAAATTTAATGCTTCCAATGGACTAAATACGAAATTTCCGTCATTTCGGTGTGATATAGGGGCTAAATTTTTGAAAATACCGTTATATGGAAGCTATATAAATACGTGGACCTATAGGAACAAATTTCTTATGGAAAGATTAATGCTCCAACTAACACTGAAAACAAAATTTATGCCGATTCGGTGCGATATTAAGTCTAACTAGTAATAACGGCGTTAAGTTAGGCCTTGCCGAACTTGTTATACCCTCCACCACAAGTTATATTGAAGTAAAATGGAACCGTTGGTTTCCTTTCTTTTATGAAGAAGACTAATAACCAAATTTCAGCAAATTTCGTCGATTTATACCGACAAAATATCGGGGGAAAGTTTTATACCCCCAGGGAAGACTAAATACCACATTTTAGCCATTTCGGAGGAATATTGAGGCAACAAACTTCAAAATACCGAAAATCGGGAAGTATCGTTCTATGGGGGCTATATGAAGCCTTGGACCTATACCGACAAAATTCCGGGGAGAAATTTTATACCCCAATCGAAGACTAAATACCAAACTCTAGCAATTTCGGGGGGAAATTGAGGCCACAACCTTCAAAATACCGAAAATCGGGAAGTATCATTCTATTGGGGGTATATGAAGGCGTGGACCTATACCGACAAAATTCCGGGGAGAAATTTTATACCCCAATCGAAGACTAAATATCAAACTTTAGCAATTTCGGAGGAAAATTGAGGACACAACCTTCAAAATACCGAAAATCGAGAAGTATCGTTCTATGGGGGCTATGTGAAGGCGTAGGCCTATACCGACGAAATTTTGGGGGAATGTTTTATACTCCCAGCGAAGACTAAAGTCCAAATTTTAGCCATTTCGGAGGAATATTGAGGCCACAATCTTTAAAATACTGAAAATCGAGAGGTACCGTTCTATGGGGGCTATATGAAGGCGTTGACCTATACCGACAAAATTTTGGGGGAATACGAACGAAGACTAACTACTAAATTTCAGTCATTTCGGTGTGATAGTGAAGCTAAAACCTTAAAAAATACCGAAAATCGGGTGGTACCGTTATATGGGGGCTATATCAAAACGTGTACCAATATTAACAAATTGCTGGGGGAAAGTTCAGCGCTCCCAACAAAGACGTAATACGAAGTTTTAGCTATTTCGATGAAACAAAGCTTGCAAATACCGAAAATCCAGAGGCACAGTTCTATGGGACTATATCAAATGAACTTAGAATTTTATGCCGATATATTTTATAGGAAAGGGAGGAGCCCAAAATAAAAGCTATTTCAACCCATAATCGGTGGATCAATAGAAGGGAAACCATCCTGAGGACGGAAAGAAACACCATGAATTGACAATATTCTTAACTGGGCTTTCAGTGGAAAACTGTCAATGTCTCAATGACAAAGGAAAACTCAGGACCAGTATATTTGTGCTTGATTTGTCACATTAGCATCTTCACTCAAACCCAATCTTCGGTGAGATACAATAGATGTCGGGAGTGGATGCATCTAAGGGGTTGTTCTGGAAAGGTCCATGCGAGGGACTACGACAGGGACTATGTTGCTGCATGCTGCGTGAACACAGCCCCTAGTAAGTCGTCAGAATACGAGACTCCACCGCAGCCCCCCAAAAGCAGCCGCACACCAGTCGTTGTTTTTCCAATCCCTAAAAACGCATCCTTTTAGTGGACTTCATGAGTCAACCCAGCTCGACAACAACTGCAGTTAACAGCGTTGTGAAGGTTAAATCGTACTTAGGAAGGATCGAACCAGTAGTGGTGTTGGGGTATTAGCTTTCCTATTGCACCAGTCTGTTCAATACAGACTTTTCTCGCTTGAGCCTGCCTCCATTGACCCGTACATGGAATGTCAATCAGGTGTGGAACTGCCGAGGTAGGGTTGCTGAACGTATACATCCCGTCGATAAATAGATGTACTCCATGTTATATATCCCGCTTTTTTAAGATCATCTGGTCTTGGGGGACTTTAATGCCCATCATGAGTTGTGGCATTCTATCCTCGGAAACGACCAGTGGGGTACACTGCTGGTTGAGCAGATTGATAGCTCGACGTTTTGCATGGTCAATGAGGACGACCCTACCAGAATTAATGGAGAGTGTCATAATTCGCCAGACATAACCATCGTGATACCTGATCTGACAAATGACGTCACCTGGAAACCTGTCGTTTCTCCTGTGTCAGACCATCTTCTTATAATCGTCTCTATAAGCAGATCGTGGATTGGGCGATGGACAACTTCATCACCTCTGAAAGCTGCACTTTCATCAACCATGGGAAAGCTATTCGACCTAGTTTCAGGGAATTTCCCTTCTGATGTTCCGGTACAAGAAAGCATGTTCTGGGACATTATCACAGCTGCGGCCGCTCATTATATTCCTGATGCTTGTTTGTTATATACCCGAAGAATGCCCGGGTGAAGTCTCAAATCCCGGCCGTAGGTATAAGTGTCATAATTTTGAAAAAGGCAAAGACGATTTGGTTCGCATAGCCCGATTTACTACTTGCCGAAGGGCTGAAGTTTTAAATCCTTAAACTTTTTAACTTTTAATTTGGAAATAAACTGATTTAAATTGAAATAAGGACTTAACTCCCATCGTCCCACAACAGCGGACATAATTCCCAAAGATTTTGGGTGTTACGTCCTATGTTAAAGGAGGACATAACTACCAAAATTGCTTTGAGAGTGATGTCACGACTCTTACCCGAAGTGAGACTAAATTTCCCAGCAGATTCTGCGGGATTAGCAAATGAGCATGATGAGCTTCGTCGAACCAACCCGCTTTGACTTCAGAGTCAGGGTGCTGACACTGGAAGTTGTTAGGTTGGTCGGTGAGCAGAAGCGGAGTAAGTGGCTAGACCATCAGAAAAGTTTCAACAATGGAGCCGGAATTAGTAAATAGTGAGCAACGGTTAAGTCGATCTCGACGGTATCTCTATGGTAATGCTGAAACAGCTGGATGAGCCGGAAGCTCGGAAAATGGATATTCTGGTCCCACTATAGAAACCGGGAAAGGATACAGGTAAAGATGAATCGTACAGGCCGATTTCGATTTTGTTGCCCCTAGCTTCCCGGTATCAGAAATAGCTATTCAATTGCCGATCATCAGCATGGGTCCTTAAGCAACACAGCACTACAACAGGGCTACACGGCATTTCAATACTCAAGCAGAACAAACCGATATAGGACAGTCTTGGTGGCGCTTGACTTATCAAAAGCCTTAGATATTGTCAAACCCTCCATGCTGTTTGAGGGCATCGAGCGGACTCCCTCCGGTTAAGTTTGAAACCTTGGATAATCAGTTACATGTGTGGACGCCATTCGTACGTTGAATTCAGGAACATGAAGTCAAGCGCCTTAGAGTGAAACAGGAAGATTTCCAAGGTGGTGTGATATCTCCGGAAGTGCTTAACGTCTACCTTTCCTGTATTCCACCTCCTCAAGACGATAGTGATGTCGTTATGCGGCGCCAGTGTGGCCCTGTCAGAACACCGCCATGAGAACTGCAACAGGGTGCCTCCTCCTGTCCTCAGTGGACTGTCTACATGAGGAGTCAAATATTCTTCTAGTTCTTCTAGGAGCGATATTCATGATCTAGAAAGAGTTCCAACGATATAAGAGAGAGTCTCTAGATCTTCAAGCCCATCAAGCAGGTTTGTGTAGTATTCACACAGATGTAGTCGTAAATGCCATGAACAACTACCGTGTAAATGCGGTCCTACGAGTACATCCGCCATATATCGCAGCTGAAGAACGCCAGCTGTAGTTTTGGCTCAACTACGTTAAGGATGGTGCAGCGTGTCGTAAGACACCGCTTGTACAGAAAATGTACATGGCTGAAATACTCAGGAAATGTTGAAATTTGAAGTTGCCTGGCCTATCATTGGACCACGGTGCCAAATTCCAAAATACTACCTACATATCTCAAACGTTATGAGTTCTATCCTGATTTCAACAGAAAGATAGGTTGGGATATTCAAATTAAGATTATAACCTATGGTAATACAAAGTCTTATGCACACATTTCCAAGAAAACATATTAAAATTGTCCTATTTAATACAAAAAGATTTCTGCTCTGGGATAATGTTATCATCATTGGCTTTAATACATTTTTACCCATTATCTTCATGTTTCCATTTGAAACTAAGCAATTCTTACCCATTTTACCTTTCAATGCTGGTCGTAAAACTATCTCAAATTGTGTAATGTAATCCGTAAATGTATTAGAAATACTTTTTTGTTAACAACAACATTACAATACAATGTACAACACAGGAAGAAAATGGAAAACCTGTCCAATACAGATGTACTAACAGCATCATAGAAGTAGATTAAACAAAACGAACTGTTTTTTACAAGCAAAAATACGTACATACATACAACTTTGAGCAGGAACCTAAAACATCCACAGATAGCTAAAGGAATACACATTTGCTCTGAATGAAAAAAGAAAAAAAGTTCGCCAATATGTTTGGAATACACGTACGCTGAAATTTCTTTGTGTAAAGATACAGGAAACGTGGAACATAAAAATTTTCTTTTTTTTGGAGTTCGAATTTTGTCATGATAAAGAAATATATAAAAAATAATAAGGATACATACATATATAGAGAGGTTATATACCGGAATACGTCAATGGCATAATAATATCTTAAAAATCCACTATGGTGAAAAGTATTTGAAGTCATATAGATTGGGTCTGGGAGAACTTATCGGTGACGGACGAGAAGAAAATTATGGATACTACGGTAAACCAAGTTGCCACCTTCAGTCATGTTGTCCCTTCAGCAGGAACAAATAGAGTAGGACATCCCTCAATCTCATCAATTAAAAGTCGCCTAAAATTTCAGAATTTTGGACTGCGTTTAGAAGAACTTTCCGCTGATAGATGAGGGGGAGCTATGGTCACTATGGTAAATCATGTCGCCACCTTCAGTCGGTATACATTGGCCCAGACCACCAGAAAGAATGTTGAACTGACCTGTCTATTGGACTGGACTTTTCAGCATCGGATAAGCCAGAAAATATATTGCTTGCTAGGCAAAAAGCATTGGATGAGCAAAGTAGTAAGAGAGAATTGTTCATTAAAACCTCCGATAATGGACAAGAAATGTTCTCGAAAGCAATGGTATAAATACATTAAAAAGGATGCGAAAAACATCAGTGACTATATATTTCAGCTGAACACACCTTAACTTTATGAGGAAGTTTTGATGGTAGCGTCGCAGTCGCAACCTGAAATCATTGACAGGGCGTCGAGGCCATCGGATACTCTCTCCGTACGAAAGTTGTACCGGCAGATGATGACGCAGTCACAAACTATGAAGGTCGGAAAGGTTTGAAACTCATCAAACCCACTTTCACCTCTCCTATAAAGGCTGCGACGAAGCTCTAAAAAGGTGTGAGACGTTTCGGTGGGCTCCTCTGCTATCTCATCTCTAAAAACCCGCACCAGGATAATGATGGTGAATAGTTGATGGTCAGAGAATAACAAATTATCATAGGTGTAAACATGAACAGATGGAATAAGCCTGTGGCACCGTCGACCCATTTAAAGGCCATTAATCTGCATTCAACCGAACCGAAGGGCAAAGGCAAGTCTCGAAAAAAAGTTTTAGATGCGAACTATATCGTACAGCCAACCACTTTGTTTTTTCGACACCAAACGCACTGTAGTTGGTTTGTCATTTGGTACGACCGTGGTAGTTAAGGGTAAAGCGTTTAATTGTATGTATTTGTCAGGTTGTGTGTTGTAGTGGTTTGTTGATATAATCTCAATGTGAAGGTGAGATGATGTGACGATGTCAGCTGTATTTCAGTCCGGTTGTTGGGTTGTGGTTTGTTGATATTATGTGAATGTGATGGTGAGACGATGAGACCATTCAAAAGAAAAAGAGAACAAAGTTGAGAGCTATTACCAAACCAGAGAGGAAACATGAGAGCAAATAATGACAATGCAGGGAAAAATGGGGTGCTTCCAATGATTCTTTCAGAACGAAAGGGTACTTCTATAAACCATTTCTGATAGTAAAGGAGCTTCTCCTTTCTTACAGTAAAGGAGCTTTCATAGAACCTTTCTGAAATTGAAGGTGCTTCTATAGAATCTTTCTGAATGAAAGGGTGCTTCCAAAGACATTTTATGAAAGAAAAGGTGCTTCCAAATACATTTTATGAGAGATAGGGTGCTTTCAAAAACCCTTTGTGAAAGAAAGGATTCTTCCAACGACCCTTTCTGAAAGAATGGGTACTTCCCAAGACCTTTTTAAAGAAAGGGTGCTTCCAAAGACCCTTTCTGAAAGAAATAGTGCTTTTATAGACCCTTTCTAAAAGAAAGGGTGCTTCTACAGACCATTTCTGAAAGAAAGCTAAGCAATCTTATTATATGAGTAAGATTTTTGCATTGGAGTGATGTCGAAATTTGAGTTCGAGAATATTTGCAGGAATTCAGCTGCGACTTCATTGCAATGATGCAGTTTTATCTGCTCAAAGCTAAATTCTTGCAGTTTACGTTCTTACTGGTGAAAGGAATCCTTGATAGGCATCGAAGTTATCGAAACAGGCGCATGACCAGGTTGTGATAGTGTCGACTTCTTCGCCGCAAGGTGTTGTTTGTTAGAAGACATAATCTTCTTCACGACCCCTGGTCGTGGTTTCATTTCGGTCGACTGCGGACTTTCGGCCTTTGAACAGGTCAATGGTGTTACAGACTTATCAATATTCCATCTGTTCACGTCTATACTTACACAGAAAAAAATATTTCAAGAATTTTTTCATATTTTCGTTCGTGATGTAGTTTTTTCATACTGTACATATACCTTACATAAGATACATGTCCGAAAGCCACTATTTTTTCAAAAATATGTAAGATTTTCATGAGATGCAAAATCACTTTCGTTTCTTTCCGAAAGGGTCTTCGAAAATACCATTTCTTACCAAAAGTGTCTTTGAAGGAAACCTTTTATCCCGAAGGGGCTTTGGATACACCCTTTCTTTCCGAAAGGGTCTTTAGAAGCATCCTTTCTTTCAGAAAGTGACTACCGAATACCCTTTCTTTCAGAAATTGTCTAAAGAAGCACTTTGCTGTCAAAAAAGGTCCTCAAGAACCAACATTTCTTTCAGAAAGTGTCTATCAAACACCCTTTCTTTCAGAAATTGTCTAAAGAAGCACTTTGCTTTCAAAAAAGGGTCTAATGAAGCAACACTTCTTTTAGAAAAGGTCTATAGAAGCAACATTTCTTTCAGAAAAGGTCTATAGAGGCATCCTTTCTTTCAGAAACGGTCTATAGAAGCATCCTTAATTTCAATAAGGGTCTATAGAAGCAACCTTTCTTTCAGGAAAGGTCTATACAAGCACCATATCTTAGTGAGAGTGTATATAGAATCACCCTTTCTTACAGAAAATGTATATAGAATCACCCTTTCTTACAGAAAGTGTATATAGAATCACCCTTTCTTACAGAAAGTATATATAGAATCACCCTTTCTTACAGAAAGTGAATATAGAATCACCCTTTCTTACAGAAAGTATATATAGAATCACCCTTTCTTACAGAAAGTGTATATAGTATCACCCTTTCTTACAGAAAGTGTATATAGAATCACCCTTTCTTACAGAAAGTATATATAGAATCACCCTTTCTTACAGAAAGTGTATATAGAATCACCCTTTCTTACAGAAAGTATATATAGAATCACCCTTTCTTACAGAAAGTATATATAGAATCACCCTTTCTTACAGAAAGTGTATATAGAATCACCCTTTCTTACAGAAAGTGTATATAGAATCACCCTTTCTTACAGAAAGTATATATAGAATCACCCTTTCTTACAGAAAGTGTATATAGAATCACCCTTTCTTACAGAAAGTTTATATAGAATCACCCTTTCTTACAGAAAGTGTACATAGAATCACCCTTTCTTACAGAAAGTATATATAGAATCACCCTTTCTTACAGAAAGTGTATATAGAATCACCCTTTCTTACAGAAAGTGTATATAGAATCACCCTTTCAGAAATTGTCTAAAGAAGCACCTTTGCTTTCAAAACAGGTCTAAAGAAGCACCTTTGCTTTAAAAAAAGGGTCTAATGAAGCAACATTTTTTTCAGAAAAGGTCTATAGAAGCATCCTTTCTTTCAGAAACGGTCTATAGAAGCATCCTTAATTTCAATAAGGGTCTATAGAAGCACCCTTTCTCTCAGGAAAGGTCTATAGAAGCACCATATCTTAGTGAGAGTGTATATAGAATCACCCTTTCTTACAGAAAGTGTATATAGAATCACCCTTTCTTACAGAAAGTGTATATAGAAGCACCCTTTCTTACAGAAAGTGTATATAGAAGCACCCTTTCTTACAGAAAGTGTATATAGAAGCACCCTTTCTTACAGAAAGTGTATATAGAATCACCATTTCTTACAGAAAGTGTATATAGAATCACCATTTCTTACAGAAAGTGTATATAGAATCACCCTTTCTTACAGAAAGTGTATATAGAATCACCCTTTCTTACAGAAAGTGTATATAGAATCACCCTTTCTTACAGAAAGTGTATATAGAAGCACCCTTTCTTACAGAAAGTGTATATAGAAGCACCCTTTCTTACAGAAAGTGTATATAGAAGCACCCTTTCTTACAGAAAGTGTATATAGAAGCACCCTTTCTTACAGAAAGTGTATATAGAAGCACCCTTTCTTACAGAAAGTGTATATAAAAGCACCCTTTCTTACAGAAAGTGTATATAGAATCACCCTTTCTTACAGAAAGTGTATATAGAATCACTCTTTCTTACAGAAAGTGTATATAAAAGCACCCTTTCTTACAGAAAGTGTATATAGAAGCACCCTTTCTTACAGAAAGTGTATATAGAAGCACCCTTTCTTACAGAAAGTGTATATAGAAGCACCCTTTCTTACAGAAAGTTTATATAGAAGCACCCTTTTTTTCAGAAAGGGTCTATAGGGTCACCATGTCTTTCATTCTTTTAGAAATTGTCTTTCCGAAAGTGTCTTTAGAAGCACCCTTGTAGCAGAAAGGGCATTTGGAGCACCCTTTCTTTCCAAAATGGACTTTGGAAGCACCTTTTTCCCGAAAGGGTCTATGGAAACACCCTGTTGAAGTACCCTTTTTTAGAAAGGGTATACAGAAATTCCCTTTATTTTAGAAAGGGTCTACAGAAGCACCCATTCTTTCAGAAATTCTCTAAAAAAATACCTTTACTTTCAGAAATTGTCTAAAGAAGCACCTTTGCTTTCAGAAATTGTCTAAAGAAGCACCTTTGCTTTCAAAACAGGTCTAAAGAAGCACCATTTCTTTTAGAAAGGGTCTATAGAAGCGCCTTTTCTTTCAGAAAGGGTCTATAGGAGCACCATTTCTTTCAGAAAGTGTCTATAGAAGCACTTTTACTTTTAAAAAGTGTCTTTGTTTTCATCTTATAGGTCACACATTGAGCTACTTTCGGAATTTTCGTTTTTCAAAAATATTGCACAGTGTTTTGACAAATGGCCGCCTATGAAACACTGTTTTTACTAAAGCAGTTTGTGGTGCCCACTGTAGCTCGAGAACGAATAAACAGATCAGCATATGTTTTTGTGAGATAATTAAGAACCTATTATTCTTGTTCTTAAGCGAAACGGAATTAAAAAATATTTGTTTTTAAAAAAATGGTGAACTGTCAAATTCGAATTTAAGAGCTCGTCTCGGAAACATTTAAGATGTACTGCGGCGAAGTGAACCTTGACATATCTCAACTAAAGAATGGCTTCCTTTCATTAGCTTTATTGTGGCCATATCTCTATTTTTTCTGCAAAACAATAACTAACCTACATCTATGTCAGATCTTTTAGGTAATTACATGTTGTGCCTTTCCTTTCATTGGTATAGTGTATTTTATTATATACCCAGCTAACAATTTTTCCGAGGGCTCTGATTTCCGATTTCTTTTTAAATTTGCCGATTGCTCTAATATTTTGCTAGAAATTGGACCGATTTTCAATAAGTTTTTTTTTTAGAATCTCTGCACATTTTCTGAAGAACCTTAAGAATTGTCATTCCGAATTCGTTCCGATTTCTAATCGATTTTCTAAGGGATTTTTTTCGGCTGTTGTCGAAAAACAAAATGAATGGTTATAAAATTCGCGTATACACTTTTTAAATTTTTGTAATATTAATGCAACATAAAATAATTCAAGCTAGTGTTGATAGCTTCAACATACTCGTGCACATTGTTCTACTATTAATCACAAAATGATAACAGCAGGCAAAATCAAAAGAAAGTTTGAAATTGGAATATTCCATAAATAGCAAATTTAAAGAAAATTGTATCTGAGTTGGGTTTGTTCTGTACAGCACGACACGTGTTGTGTCAATATCAAAAGCGTCAGAAAATCTGAACTTTTCTTCGAATTTTTTCAGAATTTCTTTCCGAATTCGGACCGATTTTCTTAAGAAAATTTAAAAATTGCTCCGAATTTTCCAAAATTTTCTTTCGAATTAGGACCGAATTCTGTCAGAAAATTTAATTTTTTCTTCGAATTTTCCAAGAATTTACTTCCGAATTAGGAACGAATTCGTCGCGAACTCTAATATTTTTTAAGAATTTCCTTAGAAAATTCTTTCCGAATTCGGTGACCACGTCCATACAGCTTTCGTACCGAATTCGGCATCAGAATCTCATATTTATTTCAGAAATTCTGTCCGAACTCGAAACGATTTCGGAAAAAAATATTAGCTGGGTTAGTTCTTTCGGTCTCACGTGCTAGCATTATGCTACCAAATCTATATTAGATATTTGCTTACAGCCTTACATCCATTATTAAATACACACCAAATGCATTTGTATATTTCCCCTCACACACACACACACACCAACAAATTACCCATCTTCATATTCAATTATGTAGATTTTGGGTACCATAAGCATAATAAAAAAACCTTTGTCTTCTTCTGTCTGCCATGTCCAGCCAAAAATATACACCATTATGTGTGTGAGTGTGCGTGTAAGTGCGGGTGTTTGGCTATTTAGCTTAATATTTTCTTGAAGTATGGCCATTATTTTATAAGGTTATTGTTATTGCTACTAATTTTTCTTATTACTCTGCCATATACAATATACACAAATACAAGCGTACATATTTAGTACATACACACACATACAATGTTAAATATGCTACTTTTTCATCTGATGCTCTTTATGATTGTAACATTTACCAAAAATAGAATTGAATAGACTTTGGCTTTATTGTTCATCGTTTCCCCCCAACGAAGTATAACATCTTCGGGGATAGCAACAGCCAACATTAGACACATCAGTATCATTTAGAAGACAAAATAATTTGGTGTTGTTTGGTTTTTTCATTATTCCTTGTATATACAGAAAATTCCAAGGATTATGATTTAGCTGAGAGCTTATTTGGAAAATGGGTGTGGAGGAATAAATTGCAACTAATGTGTCCTCTAAAAAAATAACAAAACATTTCTATAAGCATTGTGGTCCAGTTGGATTTTGGTATAATTATAATTTTATAGCCTCATAAATGCAAATATTTTCTTCAGGTATAACATTTTAGTGATCGGAAAATCTGAAAATTTTTGAAGCCAATATTCAAATAAATAACAAAATTCAAACTTTTCGTCTCTTTCATAAATTCGCTCCCTACCGGTAAATATATTAAACTTCAAATCATAGATTTATTAAAAAAACAGGTGTAATTTAAACTCTGTGCTTTTCAGTTCGATTGCTAAATTTTCCAACAGACTTGCGATTAGTCAGGTTTTAGGGGTCAACAGCTCCTGATGCTTCCTGGTTATATAGATGCCAATTTTAGCATGGTACCTCCACATGAAACCAGTGGGCCATTTTCATGAGGAGGTGAAGATTTTTCCGGTGCCTCGTGACGCCTATGGACCATATTCATGAGGAGAGATAATTCGAATTACAAATGAATAATTCCAATTATAAATGAAATAATTCGAATTTTATTTGGAGTTCTCAAATTACAAATAAATTAATTCGAAATTCAATTAGAATTCGCAAATCTTTATAAATAAAAATCAAATGTCGTTCGTTGGTAATGGCATCAGTTGAGAACGGCTGTACCGATTTGCATAATTACTTAGATAATTACTTACCCAACTTAGGTTTTTATGCAAAGAAAATTTGACCACGCCCACTTTTACGACCACTTTTTTCAATTTTTATCTTTTCCACAAAAACTACTGAACCGATTTGTCTGTTTCGATTGTTAGGGAATGTACAGGGATAGCCATTGGTTAAAATGGGCTACAAATTTTGTTGAATTTCGGAGGAGGCGGGGTATTTACCCTATTTCTTTAAAAATGTTATATTTACAATAATTACGAATGTATCGGTTTGTGATTGTGTTTCCGACCTTGCCTACTTATTAGGACCCAAAGACTTGACCACGCCCACTTTTTAAAATATTTCACATCTAAAAACTACGGAATCGATTTTCCTGAAATTTTCAGGGAATGTTTCTCCAGGTAAAAATAGGATGCATATTTTTTTTAATTTCGAAGGGGGCGGGGTACTTCCCTTTGCCATATTAAAAAACGCTATATCCGCTATATGCCGTCATAACCCAACTTAGTTTTTATGGAAAGAACATTTTACCACGCTCCCTTTTTCAAGCTTCATTTTAAATTGTTTCCGCAAAAACTACTGAACCGATTTTCCTGAATGCACAAGGATGGCCCCGGAAAAACAGGCTACATATTTTATCGAATTCCATAGAAGGCGGGGTACCTCCCATATGCAATATTTTTAAAAAACGCTATATTTGCAAAAATTACGCATGTATCGGTTTAAAAATTTACGGATTAATCTACAATCTAGGTACTTCGTTGGGGCCTAAGGACCCGACCATGCATGTTTTTCAAATTGTTTATCTCCAATACTACTAAACCGATTTCCATCAAATTTGCGGCAAAAGCTCAATGTTTGCCGTTGTTATGTATTATTTATGAATTTCGGAGGAAGTGGAATAACTTTCCCAAGCCTTTCCTTTAAACGCTATATGTATAAGCCAAACTTATGATTATATCGGTTTCAGCATACATGTTGTTTGGAGCCAAAATACCGGACCACGTCCAACAAACAAAGCAACATTGTTCCACAACATCCCATACGGGACAAGGGAGACTTCTCTCATATCAATGAGTGCACCCCGATTCATATTTAGCTCAATGATATGGGACCTACTGTTTATCGCCGAGTCCGAACGGCGTGTCTTAAGACACCACTTGTGGAGAAGTTTTTCAAGGCTGAAATATTCAGGAAATGTCGCTAACATTACTGAGGGGTATTTTGCCACCGTTGAAAAATGTTTGATGTTGCTTGGCCGGGGAATCGAACCTCCGACCTTCTGCGTGCAAGGCGGGCGTGCATACCATTGCACCACGGTGGCAACCACCGGACCGGACCACGTCCACTTTTTTAAATATGTTATATCTTGAAAAGTTATGACCACGCCCACTCATTTTAATACATTATTTTTCCTAGACTACTGAACATAATTTCATGCAATTTTCAGAAAATTTTCAGGAATCTCCCGTGGTCAAAAATGCTATATATTTTTAGACGAATTTCGGTGGCCTATTGTTTTATAATCGCTATATTTGCTAAACTTATGAGTGCTTCGCTTGCAAATTAATTTTCGAGGTGGTTGCGCCCCCGCATCAAGAAAAACGACGAAAATTTTGTAGCGGGCAGACTTCACCCACCTAGATACGACAGGAGAAATCTCCACTATCAACATTTCATTTGTAATTCGAGAATTGTATTTGTAATTTGAAACATTTCAATTGCAATTCGAGAGTTATATTTGTAATCATCTGAAAAAGGTGTAGATAGAGGACTAAAAGTACAAACAAGAATCTGTAGATAAACGAGCCTATAAGTAGTGCGATAATGTAACTTTTTTTTAATAACGAACCGACATCGGTAGTTAACAAAAAATATTCGGTTGAGTTAACGAATGTGCTATTCTGTGACTTTATGTTACCGATTGTAGAAATCGTTAGCACATGCCGACAAATATCGGTGGAAAGACAAATTGACAAATATATTTGAATATTATTTAAGGTAGTTTTTAATTAAAAATATTATTTCTTCGCAAATACAGGAAAATAACGCTCAAGGGTGGAAAATAGGTCTGCTTTTTGAAGATATGTGCTAAATAAGAATCTGCAAGTATCACAACAATACGTTACACAAGGGTACTTTCAACTTCAAAAGCGTCAAGTGTGTATGTACATTAGGGATATAACTTTTTGCACTTTGCAAAATATCATAAATACCACCACATAGCCGTGTAGAGCATGGAAAACTATTATGAAATACGGCGTCAATTTTTCTCTATCGCGAAAAAGGTTCCGCACCAAATGCATTGAAGTTCAGTAATGCATTTTTTAATTTTAGCTGTTATGACAACATATTTGCTTTTAATTAATTTTTTTATTTTTTTGTAATCTAATTTAAAATCATTACCAAAGCGTTCTGGACCAATTTGTTCTCAAATCGCGCCATTTCGGAGCATTTTAGGAATTTTTGACACTATTGCAATTTTTGTTTTTTCTTTATAAACTCGTGAATTTTATGTTTATATTTTTTGTACCTATCGGACAAGAGAATATGGTGTCATGTGCAACAAATTCGCGAAAGTTACAGACAGTTTTTAATGACTTTGCCTGTAGAATTGTATTTTTTTCTATGAATATTTATTCAAACAAAGCAAATTTAAAATTATAAGTAGAAAAAATATCAAAAGGGTTTTAGTAATTACAGTCGGCGCGGAGACTTTTTTCACCGAATCGATCTTAGAAACGCGTTTTCATTATTAGGACAAAATTCCCCATGTGGTACTGGTGTTGTATTTTTGTAAAAAACATATACGATTCTCACAGGCAAAGTCAAAAAAAACATCCTGTAACTTTCGCGACTTCGTTGCAAATGACCCCATATTCTTTTGTCCGGTAGGTACAAAAAATATAAACATAAAATTCACGAGTTTATGAAGAAAAAGCAAAAATTGCAATAGTATCAAAAGTTCCTAATATGCTCCGAAATGGCGCGATTTGAGAACAAATTGGTCCAGAACGCTTTGATTAATGATTTTAAATTAGATTACAAAAAAACAAAAATTTTAATTAAAAGCAAATATGTTGTCATTACAGCTAAAATTAAAAAAAAATGCATTACTGAACTTCAATGCATTTGGTGCGGAAACTTTTTTCGCGATAGAGAAAAATTGACGCCGTATTTCATAATAGTTTTCCATGCTCTACACGGCTATGTGGTGGTATTTTTTTGGTTATAGCCCTAATGTACATATGTACTTTTAAGAGGTAAATGACCAATACAAATATATGTATGTTTGCAACATTTTGTAACATATCTCAATTTTATATGTTTGGGTACCAACATATTTTTTATGTTAGAACATATTTTTTATGGGTGGAGAGGATTTTTGTCAAAGAGAGTAATAACAGGACTCTTGCTGCTGCGGAATGCTGGTGTAATAGGAGACGCAGAGGTTTTGTGATGTGTATGCGTAAAACACTGTTTCGTGCTTTGTTGTTATTAACCAACGTAGCAAGCTATTAATTATGTTGGTCTTTTTTCATCAGTGTTCTAGAGAACATCGTTGAGTAAAGACTGTAAAGTGAGTGAATAAATCAGTGTTTTGTCTTTTCTTAAAGAAATTGTGCTTTTTTGTAAATTAAATGTCCAATACATTTTATAATTGAATCAAAAAGGTGAATGAAAATATTTTATTGGACAAGGAAGAAATCGCATTTAATATTGGTAATTACATCAATACATTTTTCATATACATACATACAAATGTATCTTTGAAATATGGATGTACCTATTTATTACATTATATAATCAATCGATTCCAGATGCCGATTTCCCGCTGATGATTTCAACTTTGAAGAAAATGTGTTTTATTTCACAACTAAGGAGAAGCGTTCAACAATATTTCAATATAATTTTTTTCTTTTTATTCCGGTCAAAATAGACATTGAAATAGCAAAAATTCCCACAAAGCTGAATTTTGGTGGAGAGCTTGGGTTTGCCATTAGAAGCAACGTCCTTAAAGTCCCCATCGATCCCATGTGTGCAAAAAAAATTATTCGGGGTCAAAGGTCAAAATTTAAGGATTTTTAGGTTTTCGGATTTATTTTTTGAAAACGGTTGATCTAATCAAAAAGTGACTAAAGTAAATATTGTAGACAGAAAAATTATCTACAAGTTTGACCCTCACAATTTTTTTCTTAGAAGGAACCATTCTTGAGATATAGATGTTCTAACAAACACATGATTTTTATGCACTTATAGGGGAAATATGCACATATTCAGACGAACCGGCTAAAATAAGCGAAGTAATCGGGTCTGTCCCCCAAAAATATATAAATTTTCTTGAAGAGCGAAATTATAGCTATCTTTTAAAAAAAAAATCCAACAAAATCGGAGTCTGTTTAGTAGAGTTATTCAATGTTAGAGTCATTTTATGCAAAAATAGCCCATTTAACCCACATGTATAATCGAAAGCCCAACGGGAACGACCCCAACGAAAACTCTCCGATTTTTTTTTAAGTTTTGTCCGAAGGTAGGGTTTGTTGCGCTGATTACGGAAATGTATAATTTTCAACGGTTGCGGATCCGGTTCGCCGGTTATTAGACCCGAAAGGCCAAATTTAAAAACCGGGTTAGACCCGGTTCTACTGGACCGATTACTGCAAAGTGGATATCGTTTGAAAGCTTACGGAAGTATCTAACACATAGTGTCGTTACTTTAACCGGTTCGCCTCATGATGTACTTACGCGGCTATTTTCTTATTTGACCTTTAGATCGTGATAACTCGAAAATGGTAAGTCTTTTTTAAGAATCGTAAGGACCAATCTTGTAGACAATTATTGAATCTACAACTTTTACTTTAGCGGTTAAGTATTACCGTTTTTGAGAAAAATTAAAAAAACTGAATAATGCCTCCAAAAATGACCTTTGACCCCGAATAACTTGTTTTGCACACATGGGATCGATGGGGACTTTTAAGACGTTGCTTCTAATGGCCAACCCTAGCTCTCCACCAAAATTCCGCTTTGTGGGAATTTTTGCTATTTCCCCCTTATACGCATGTCTATTTTGACCGGACTATTTTAAAAGTGCGACTTTTTATAAGTTATTTCATTCAGTTTTTCTTTTATTAAAGTGTGTTATATATTTCTTTGGAATTTTGTATGTACCTATGTGTCTTTGTTGTTTTGCCTTTTTTCTATGCCCTTCAATAAAAAAAAACACCACCATTTATAAATAGGCAGTGAGCGCTTGCTGAGAGCAAGTGAGCATACATTTCAATGTGTTTCACATTGACATTTACGCTCCCTTGCTCTCAGAGAGCGCCCACTGGTACATGTCTTTGTTTTTTTGTGGCTTTTGGGTTTGTATTTGTTTGCATCCAAACATATAATTTGTTTGCACCCAAACATATGTTATGTTTGGAACTGCTGGCAAACAAATACATGTTTGCTGCAAAATATGTTTAGGACATATGTTGTTAGAGAGACCATTTTTTCTGTGTGTATATTTACATGCATCTCTTAGATTTGTATCGTTTTATTCCAGGATATGAATAAACATGTCATTCGCATCCATCGGCAAGCCTTTTTATAGAATATCGACGTATATGTTTGAAGTTGGCAGGACAGTGTAATCCAAATCATTGGTCAAAAGGTCACTTCTTATTGCAGTGAATTGTATTTTTATGCATGCACAGATCAGAAAATTCTTAACAACGCAATAAAAGGAAGAGTTAATTTTTCCATATGAATATTGAGCTTTGAAAATTGACATGACTTAAGCCCCTTGAATGATGTTCGTGGATCCACGATACCGTCATTTGAGTTTATATATTCACATATTCAATTCACCACCACATTAAATGAATTTCTCATGACGAAGAGTATGAAAAGTTCGGAAAAAAATCCATTTTAGCACTCTGGTTGTTAGTGATGCTGAGTTTAAATCTATAAGGTTACCTTAGAAGAAAGTAGGTTATAGGATTACTATACACGTTTTTGGCATTAAAGCCAATGAAAGCATCCTAGAAAGATAGTGTTAAGTGCATTGGTACAAGTCTTACATAGCAGTACCACACTTGATTTCTTTTGAAGCATTATCTAACGTTTTTCTCTTTATTAAGAAAAACGAAAGTTAGCGCAGCCTTCATATGTAGGGTAGCATGTGGCAGCTTCGCCACTGTTGCGCCGATTTAATTGATGCTACATAAAGATCGGCCAAGGGAAAGTTCTGAGTTAATCGAAGATCTACAACTTTCTTTTTGGTGATCTTTATGCAGCGAAGCTGCCCATGTTCTCCTACATAGTTAGCACTTATGTAAATGCCTTAAGAACATTTTTCTCAATAAGGCGGAATTTACCTTGTGTACCCTCCTTATTAACTTAACATATGTTCATATAAAAGCGCCGCTGTTAAAAGAAATCAGCAAAATACTGCAATCATGTATTGTCGTTAAGACTTAATGACTATTTTTTTTGTTTGCTAACTTAACAATAATTTTCGGTAATTAAAGACAAAATTTACCGACAAAAATCGTTAAAGTTGGAATACAGGATTGCACTTACCGAAAATTATCGTTAACTACCGTCGGTAATTCTGTCGTTAAGGAGTTACAGAATCGCACTACAGGTAAGCTTTGCAGTTGCGTAGACAGTACAACGATACAGTGTCAATGCCGTACTAGCAGGCCCCCCATACATTGCAGCAGAAGCCAAGGCAACAACGAGTGGTTTTAGTCCAATTAAGATCCAGACGATGTAGTAGCCTCACTTCCATATTGGCCCGAATTGATAGCACGATACCCAACACATGTCCTGTATGTACGCTGTTTTTTGCCATTGCGCAGCCAGCCCAGGTTGCAGAATATTTGAATCTTGATACAGAGAACCCAGAACCAGATAATCTTAAAAATATATGCGTTACAACAACAGCTACTACCACTGCATAGCTGGTCTAAAAGAGATTAAGTTAGTTTTGCAGTCAGTAAGGAAAGAATCAAAGTCAGGTGGGGCCTAATATATGATACCATACACTACCACGATTTTAATATAATTTGGCGAAATTATTTCTATGCCGAATTCCGTAACATTTTCTAAATTTCATTAAAATTGGACAGACATGTGGTTTTTGGTGCATCAAATAGATGCAATTTGGAGAAAATATGTACGGGAGCTATATCCAAATCTGAACCGATTCTCACCAAGAGCAGAAGCAGTCTTTTGGATAAAAAATGGACATACGCAATTTTCCCTCGGATAGGACGATTAATGCGACCTGTACTTTGATTACAAAAATACATGGACAAACGGACATGTATAAATCGATTAGATTGACATCTTATGTATATACCCCAAAGGAATTATGGGTCTATTCCGTTTTCGTATGCATGTTACATACAAATGCACAAGGACATAATGCTTGTACAGCATTGGGGTGTAGGGTATACGAATTAGGTCTAACCTCCTCCAAACAAAATGCAAACTAGTGCGCACTACAGCCCTATGTCCGACTGTCGATGTGGACATGTGGTGATTTTTCCTCTCCGTCCTTCTCAACCTAACCCAACGAGCAACACAAATTTGAATAAGAACAATATTTTTTTTCAAAATAAATGTAATGTAATGTCAATACCTTGCACGCAGAAGGTCGTGGGTTCTATACCCCTGTTAGGCAACATCAAATTTTCAACGGTGGCAAAATACCACTCAGCCATGTAAAACTTCTCTCCAAGTGGTGTCTTAGGACACGCCGTTTTGACTCATATCATTGAGCTAATATGAATCAGGGTGCAATCATTGATATGAGAGAAGTATGCCTTGTCCCACCTGGGATCTTTGTGGAACATTTTTTTTATTATTTATTATTATAAATACTGATATATAAATCAGAGGAAAGATTTTCAAAATTTTACAAAAATCAATTTGAATAAGAA
Organism: Musca autumnalis; assembly: GCF_047663935.1. Taxonomy (NCBI): domain Eukaryota; kingdom Metazoa; phylum Arthropoda; class Insecta; order Diptera; family Muscidae; genus Musca; species Musca autumnalis. The sequence goes on from NW_027411755.1 coordinate 75,906,180, forward strand.
TACGTTGAATGCACACCGAACGATTCCAATAACAGAATTTTTTTAGAAAAGCTGCCTATTTCAAAACCAGTAAAAAATTAAAAATAAACAAGTAAAAAAGCATTAAGTTCGGCCGGGCCGAACTTTTCATACCCTCCACCATAAAATATTCATTCCTGTCCCCAACTTTAAGTGAGTACGTTAAAATGTTAGATAATGAACATAAAATGCTTCATTCGGGAGGTCCTTTTTTATGGTGCCTATATCTAACTGTTGACAATTTTTGGTGGGCTAGAAATTGGGAGGTACTGTTATATAGGGGTTATAATAAAACATGGGCCTATGTTGACAGTTTTTGATGGGAGCCTTTAATGTCAAATAGCTCCTAATTTGGTCAAAAAATTTAGCTAGAATCCTCAAAATATCGAAAATCGGTAGATAACGTGGGAACTTCAAATGTCATTAACAGCTAGTTCGGAGGTATCTGGGCTATACGAAAATATGAACTTAAATGAACAAATTACAGAAAGTTCGTCCAAAAAATAAAGCCAAGGTACGGAAAATCGGGAGGTTTGTTTTGTGGCTATACAAAAACATGGACCTACGTTCGGTTAAACATTTTAAGTAAAATCCTCAAAGTACCGAAAATCGGGAAGTATCGTTATATTGGGGCTATGTTGAAAATTGTTGATGCAGATGTGTGGTGACCACTACAACCTTCAAATGTCAAATTACTGTTAGTTCTGTTAAAAATTTTAGCTAAAATTGCCAAATTACTGAAAATTGGCAGGTACCGTTACATGGAAGCTATATCCGAACATGGACCTATTTTGGCAATTTTTGATGGAGAGGTGTTGTGACCACTAAGAACTTCAAATGTCAAATTACTGCTAGTTCGGTTTTATATTGTAGGTAAAATCATCAAATTACTGAAAATCGGGAGGTACCGTTATATGGGGGCTTTCTTGGTGGAGAGGTGTGGTGACCACTAAGAATTTCAAATGTCAAATGTTCAAATTACAGATAATTCGGTTAAAACTTGTAGGTAAAATTCTCAAAATACCTGAAATCGGGCGGTAACGTTATATGGGGGCTATTCCAAAACATGGACCTATGTCCACTAGTTATAAAGGTTTATTGACATTTAAGAACATTAAATGTCAATTGATAGCTAAATCGGTCTGAAAATGTAGATAAAAACGTCAAAATACCGCAAATCGGGGGTACCGTTATATGGGGGCTATACCAAAACGTGGACCTATGTCCACATGTTTTGTCACATAAGTTTATTGACATTTAAGAACTTCAAATGTCAAATTATAGCTTCATCGGTCTGAAAATGTAGCTAAAAACGTCAAAATACCGTAAATCGGGGGGTACCGTTATATGGGGGCTATACCAAAACGTGGACCTATGTCCACATGTTTTGTCACATAAGTTTATTGACATTTAAGAACTTCAAATGTCAAATTATAGCTTCATCGGTCTGAAAACGTAGCTAAAAACGTCAAAATACCGTAAATCGGGGGGTACCGTTATATGGGGGCTATACCAAAACGTGGACCTAGGTCCACAACTTTTGTTATATAAGTTTAGTTACACTTAAGAACCCTAAATGTCAAATTATAGCTATATCGGTCTGAAAATGTAGCTAAAAACGTCAAAATACCGTAAATCGGGGGGTACCGTTATATGGGGGCTATACCAAAACGTGGACCTAGGACCACAACTTTTGTTATATAAGTTTAGTTACACTTAAGAACCCTAAATGTTAAATTATAGCTATATCGGTCTGAAAATGTAGCTAAAAACGTCAAAATACCGTAAATCGGGGGGTTCCGTTATATGGGGGCTATACCAAAACGTGGACCTATGTCCACATGTTTTGTCACATAAGTTTATTGACATTTAAGAACTTCAAATGTCAAATTATAGCTTCATCGGTCTGAAAATGTAGCTAAAAACGTCAAAATACCGTAAATCGGGGGGTACCGTTATATGGGGGCTATACCAAAACGTGGACCTATGTCCACATGTTTTGTCACATAAGTTTATTGACATTTAAGAACTTCAAATGTCAAATTATAGCTTCATCGGTCTAAAAATGTAGCTAAAAACGTCAAAATACCGCAAATCGGGGGGTACCGTTATATGGGGGCTATACCAAAACGTGGACCTATGTCCACATGTTTTGTCACATAAGTTTATTGACATTAAAGAACTTCAAATGTCAAATTATAGCTTCATCGGTCTGAAAATGTAGCTAAAAACGTCAAAATACCGTAAATCGGGGGGTACCGTTATATGGGGGCTATACCAAAACGTGGACCTAGGTCCACAACTTTTGTTATATAAGTTTAGTTACACTTAAGAACCCTAAATGTCAAATTATAGCTATATCGGTCTGAAAATGTAGCTAAAAACGTCAAAATACCGTAAGTCGGGGGGTACCGTTATATGGGGGCTATACCAAAACGTGGACCTAGGACCACAACTTTTGTTATATAAGTTTAGTTACACTTAAGAACCCTAAATGTTAAATTATAGCTATATCGGTCTGAAAATGTAGCTAAAAACGTCAAAATACCGTAAATCGGGGGGTTCCGTTATATGGGGGCTATACCAAAACGTGGACCTATGTCCACATGTTTTGTCACATAAGTTTATTGACATTTAAGAACTTCAAATGTCAAATTATAGCTTCATCGGTCTGAAAATGTAGCTAAAAACGTCAAAATACCGTAAATCGGGGGGTACCGTTATATGGGGGCTATACCAAAACGTGGACCTATGTCCACAAGTTTTGTCACATAAGTTTATTGACATTTAAGAACTTCAAATGTCAAATTATAGCTTCATCGGTCTAAAAATGTAGCTAAAAACGTCAAAATACCGCAAATCGGGGGTACCGTTATATGGGGGCTATACCAAAACGTGGACCTATGTCCACATGTTTTGTCACATAAGTTTATTGACATTTAAGAACTTCAAATGTCAAATTATAGCTTCATCGGTCTGAAAATGTAGCTAAAAACGTCAAAATACCGTAAATCGGGGGGTACCGTTATATGGGGGCTATACCAAAACGTGGACCTATGTCCACATGTTTTGTCACATAAGTTTATTGACATTTAAGAACTTCAAATGTCAAATTCATCGGTCTGAAAATGTAGCTAAAAACGTCAAAATACCGTAAATCGGGGGGTACCGTTATATGGGGGCTATACCAAAACGTGGACCTAGGTCCACAACTTTTGTTATATAAGTTTAGTTACACTTAAGAACCCTAAATGTCAAATTATAGCTATATCGGTCTGAAAATGTAGCTAAAAACGTCAAAATACCGTAAGTCGGGGGGTACCGTTATATGGGGGCTATACCAAAACGTGGACCTATGTCCACAACTTTTGTTATATAAGTTTATTGATACTTAAGAACCCTAAATGTCAAATTATAGCTAAATCGGTCTAAAAATGTAGCTAAAAACGTCAAAATACCGCAAATCGGGGGGTAGCGTTATATGGGGGCTATACCAAAACGTGGACCTATGTCCACAAGTTTTGTTATATATGTTTATTGACACTTAAGAACCCTAAATGTCAAATTATAGCCAAATCGGTCTGAAAATGTAGGTAAAAACGTCAAAATACCGTAAATCGGGGGGTACCGTTATATGGGGGCTATACCAAAACGTGGACCGATATAGCCCATCATCGAACTTGACCTGCCTGCAAACAAAAGACGCATTTTCCCAAAATTTCAGCGTCCTATCTCCATTTTTGTGGATGCTAGAGTGATTACCACAGACGGACGGACGGACGGACGGACGGACGGACGGACGGACGGACGGACGGACGTGCTCAGATCGACTTAGAATTTTACCCTGATCAAGAATATATATACTTTATAGGGTCGCAAATGAGTATTTCAATGCGTTACAAACGGAAAAACAAACTTAATATACCCTCCATACTATGGTGGAGGGTATAAAAAAATAGATGTTTGGTAGTTTGTTTTATTTATTCCGCTGCGTATTTGAACAAAGACTGACCAATTATCTTTTTCCTTCAAACAAAGAACAAGAACACGATTAATTAACCGAAAACGTATCATTATTACATTGAGCTTTTGTATACTCAAATTATATGGTGAAGTCGTACAATAAGAAGAGAAAACTTAACAATTGCATGCAAAAAATGCAGAATATAATATAAGTGTCGTTAGTACTGAATATAACACAAAAAGAGTGGAGTGAACTTTGAACCAACAACATCCCCCAATTGGTTTCATATTCAAGAACTCTATTTTCTAAGGTATTGTTATTCACACACACAATTATTCCACATCACTCTGCCACAAAATGTGACAAATGGATTTTGACTTTCAAAATGGCAAAGAAAAACTAAATAAGAAATACAGAAATTAACACCCTCTTGGAGCATGAAAAGAAACAAACATGGAATTTTGAAGTAGCATAGTGGCAATGATGTGGCATAACAAGGTATTAAAGGGTATCTGAAATGGGATACACTGCCACCACCACAAAAAGCAATTGATCCTGCTGTGTAAAATACCCACAAAGGAATTGTACATAAAATGGTCATTATACTTCATTGCAGTTGTTGTCCTTTTTTTTGGGGAGGGTATGTTAGGTGGAAAGATGTGGGTTGAGAAAGTTGTTAATATTTGAAAATCTCCATGTTACAAACACGAGTAAACATTTCAAATTATACATACTAAAGGTTTAGATTTTAGATTGCTACGATAAAGGAAATGACAATACGTTTATTGCAACAAAGAAACAAGTGTAGTATTTAGATTTAAATTTTTGATTAGTGTTTAAATGTTTCTAACGACATTAACGCAAGAAAAATTTAACTGTCCCATATACGGCCCATCCACTTCAAGTTTTACATATAGGATGAGCAAAGAGATGTTAAAACAAGCCAAACTTCACATTTCAGGGGGTTTTCAGGTTTTTGAAAATGGTACTAAAGAAAATGTTATAGCAGTGAAAATTCTTTACAACATTTTCTTCCCAGGTGCAAGCACCTTTCATTTAAACTAAGTTCAGGCGCACAGTGCGAATCGATTTCGAGGTATTACAATACTTTTTACCCAAGGTACAATACCAAATTTCAGCCACTTCGGAAGGCTATTGAGGCCAAAACCATCAAATACCGGAAATCGAGAGGTACCGTTCTATGGGTGGTATATGAAGACGTGGAGCTATGCCGACAAATTTCAGGTGAAAAGTTTAATAACCCCGAAGAATAAATATCAAATTTCAGTAATGTCGGTGGGATATTGAGGCCACAACATCCAAAATACGGAAAATCGGGAGGAACCGTTCTATGGGGGCTACATGAAGACGTGGACTTATACTAACAGACCAACGAAGGCGAAATATCAAATTTCAGTCATTTCGGTTGGATATTGAGGCCACAACCATGAAAATATCGGAAATCGGGAGGTACCGTTCAATGGGGGTTATAAGAAGACGTGGAACTATGCTGACAAATTTCAGTTGTAAAGTTTCATACCCCTAACAAAGACGTATTACCAAATTTCAGCCCTTTCGGTGGGATATTCAGGCCACAAATCCTTACACAAATCCTTATATGTAAAAATATGTCAAAATATGTCACGGTGCTCTTGAATCAAATTTAAATGGAAGGTACTTACACTTGGGAAGCTTTTGCGGATTCTAAAACTACAATATTCATAGATGAGTAAAATAAAAAAAAAAAAACAAAAAAAAATCGCCGGAGCGCTTTTTAAATAAATCGCGATTCAAGTTGACATTTTTAAGGTTTTTTTTTTTTGCTTTTCACGATTTTGCTTGGAAACCGCAAGTCCTATTGAAATGGGACAAAAAAATGTTGTAGCTATGAAAACTCTCTACAAGATTGACTTGAGATATAGAAGTTCAAATTAGGACAGTGCATTGACTGTATCGCCTCTTTATAACTCACTGTTATACACAATGCACCTTTACTAACTTTAAATGAAAACCGCTTACACTAGGGAAGCTATGTTTATAGACGAGAAAAATCCAAAAACAAGAAAAATTCGCTGGATGGATTTTTTAATAAATCCCGATCAAAGTTCACATTTTTAGGTTTTTTTTTAGGTTTTCACGATTTAGCTTGGAAATCGCAAGTCCTATTGAAATGGAACTAAAGTTCCCATATTTTGCATTGTGCCTCGGTTTGTCAATGGACCGAAGAAGTAAGGCGGAAAATACCAATTTTTGAATTGTCAAGCATAAAGTCCATAAAAAGTTGTCATTAAAACTAATTACGACGGACCAGAAACGCAGACCGGAGTCTGCTAATATATAAAATATATTTTAATTTAAACATTTGTTGGGTGATAATTGACTGACTGATTCATCATCAACGCTCAGCAGACTGAAGCCACGAACTTTAAATTTTACCAATATATTACTGTTGGGCGGAGGCGTGAGAAAATGCTGGGTTTCGGCAAATTCGTCCTGGATGGGGACTAAATATCTTAAATTATATCCTTATATGTATAGTTGTATCTGTAGAGTTAATTCACTATTACACATTTTCACCACTCTGTATAAAATAAAATATTTTAGAGTATTATTTTTTAAATACTCCTTTTAAAGTACTGCAACTTACAGTTTTAAAGATAATTTCGAATGTTGTAAATAACACATACACAATAAAAGCTCATTGATTAAAGGTTGCAGGATGGCACCTTTTTTATAAACTCCCAGCAAAACAATCTTTATTAAAAACTAAGCCAATATTTTAAAAACAAAGGCATGCCGCACTGAATAACTATTTATTCTATGGTCACTAGAAGTTGAAAAATAAGGTAAAACATACCGCTCATTTACTCAAAGAGTGGCATAACTCAGAAAATGTGTTTTCTGAGTTAGCAATTTCTATCTACGACTTCTACTTTATCTTGTGTCAAATTTTCATGCGCATATCTCTAAAACTCAACGAGTTACAGCACATTTACTACAGGTTTGGCATAATTCAACAAAAAAGTGTTTTGTGTTTATGAAGCACTAAAACACTTCAAATCATGCTTGATCTTGCACAGAAATTTAGAACTGAAATCTGGCTAGGTGTTTGAAAAATATGGTCCAAGTAGTTATTTTATTTGTTGTGTAATAATCTTTTTAAGTCAGGAAGTGAAATTTCAATCGCCAACTTAAAACGCGTTAAAACGCGTTTTAGAAAATTTGAGGTGAATTGGTTTTAAGCTTCAACACATTCCATATTTTTTTATTTTGCTCTCTGCTGGATTTGATCCCACAAACTTCTGATTTGTAGCCGAACACACTAAACACTGTGTCACACGTACGAACATTAAGCGTTGTTTAAACGCTTACATGTGCACCACCAACTGTTCGTTATTTTGTTAATGAAAAACTCGCGTGAAAACGGAGAACCATACTCATTACTTAGTATGGAGTAAAGTAAGTAGATTTTTACTTACTGGTAATGCAGAAAGCAGCTTGTTCGGTTTCGGCTCATGTGGCTCCCAAATTATTGCTGGGCTGGGTAATATTACCAATTATTTCGCCGACAAGTGGCCTTAAACTGGAGTTTTAATTAGTGGTCGCAGGGGATTTTTGAGCTTTCTGATTAATATTTCAAAAAGTATGGATTTGCACATGAAAAAATACGATTTGTATGATGGGTTTGATATTTAAAGTATAGTCTCGCTAATACGGACACCCGTTAACCCGGACAACGCGATAACCCGGACTATAGAATTTTTTTACATTGTAGACTCTGTAATCCGGACATCACATATTTTTATTATCTCGATAATCCGTAATCTCGATAATCGTTCTTAGAAATAGCAAGTGCCGTATTTGTAAGAAAAATTAAGCTTTTTTAAAGTTTTCGGCTTAAAACTCTACTTTTTTACTAGCCACTCTTAAACCAGCTATACAGTCAATATGGAATCAACTATCTGAATCTATCGAATGATTTTTCTACTGTTCAATTTTTGATAACAGACTACGATAGACAACAGTATTTAAAACCTAGCTTTGGATAGCCTAATTGTTCCCGGAATAATCGATTTTGCGTGTTCCTTTTCTCTAAATGAATTAGATCAGTATCCATCTGGTTAGTCAGAAATTCCCTTGAGAGCACGTTATGTAATAAAACGTTGGAATTAATAGCCAATTTTTACTAGGAATTAAATCTGAACAAGAAATCGAGTAGAGATCTTGTAGAAATTTCAATAAATTATAAAAAATGGTACGGCTGCTTTTACTTTCTTTATTCGACATTTAAAATCGTCGGTAACTACTGATTGTTGTACTGTATTCTCGGTATATGCAACCTATACATTTAAATTTCATTATGTCTTATTCGTACGCTAAAACATTTATGTAAAACTTTAATCGCTTAAGTCTGGAGTATTGCCCCATAACTTAACTTCATATTACACTCTATGGACAGCATTGCAAAATTTGCTGATAGCTACCAATAACATCATTTCATACCGACGAAGGGAATTTTCAATTAGATTTTCAGCAAAAGTGTGATGTTTTTTTGGCAAATACCGAGCCCTATATATAAAAAATATCTCTTTTTGGTTTCGACGATGTTCATGGAAATGGCTAAAATATATTCACCATAATGAGATGACACGGAAAATCAATATTTGTACATGGGCTACGAAGTTAATATCATTGAAAAAGTGAATAGCTACGAGTATACACCAACTGTAGATAAGTTGTAGTCTACAAAAAATACTCAGGAAATATCACCTAAATTACGCTGGAAGAATATAAAAAGTAATTTTCGTAGCCAGGAAAGCTGCTCCCAGTCTTAAAATATTTACAACCGTGATATTTGTTAAAAATTAATTCGTTTACCTTATATGTTAGGTTATTGTCTATTAAATGTCCGTTATTAATGATTTAAGCTTACAGAATTATATGTTTTTGATGCTACTCTGTAATCTGGACAATTCGGACACCGCCGAAACATATGGTGTCCGGATTATAATCTCGATAATCCGTAATTCTTTTTCAAAACGACCTGTTCTGAATCGCGCAATACAATTTTGTCCATTTGTATTTGTAACAAACTTAGAGTCCATTGTATAAATTGCGATAATTCGTAAAAAGTACATACATTTAGGTCCTCTCAATAATTATTATTTTTTCTGGAATTCGAGGTCTGTATAACCTCACATAATTCTTAACTTTTTGAAGCCACTTCCCTGTTGTTGTAGTCTATATTTTTAGTAATGGCATTCTTAAAGCATATTACTTTGCTAAGTTATAAACTCTGTGATCGATTCGAATCTTTTTTTCGCTATTGTTATTGTATGTAATATTAACCAGTAAGGAAAAGGATCAAAGTCGGGCGGGGCCGACTATATAATACCCTACACCACTGTGAATATGTAAAATATAAATCGGAGCTATATCCAGATCTTAACCGATTTTGATATAATTTGGCACATTTATTTCCAGACCGAATTCAGTCACACATTCCAAATATCATTGAAATCGGACTTATATATCGTGTTTGGAGCTGAAAATACACGAAATCGGCCGAAAATATATATGGGTGCTATATCCAAATCTGAACCGATTTCGATATAATTTGGCACATTTATTTCTAGACTGAATTCGGTCATACATTCCAAATTTCATCGAAATCGGAAATATATAGCGTGTTTGGTACAGAAAATACGTGAAATCGGCCGAAAATATATATGGGAGCTATATCCAAATCGGAACCGATTTCGATATAATTTGGCACACTTATTTCTAGACCGAATTCAGTCAAACATTCCAAATTTCATCAAAATCGGACGTATATAGCGTGTTTGGTGCAGCAAATACGTGAAATCGGGCGAACATATATATGGGAGCTATATCCAAATCTGAACCGATTTCGATATAATTTGGCTCAATTTAAGTGGCGAAATTTCGTGGCCACTGGGAACCACATATGTAAAATTTCAGCTAGTTCAAGCAAAAAATGTGGCTAAGATCCCTAAAATACCTTAAATCGGGAGGTATCGTTATATGGGGACTATACCGAACCGTGGACCTATCTTGACAATTTTTAGTGGAGCAATTTCGCGGCCATTGAGAACCTCAAATGTAAAATTTCAGCTAGTTTGGGCAAAAAATGTGGCTAAGATCCATAAAATACCTTACATCGGGAGGTATCGTTATATGGGGACTATACCGAACCGTGGACCTATCTTAAAAATTTTTAGTGGAGCAATTTCGCGGCCATTGGGAACCTCAAATGTAAAATTTCAGCTGGTTTGGGCAACAAATGCGGCTAAGATCCTTAAAATACCTTAAATCGGGAGGTACCGTTATATGGGGGCTATACCAAAACTTGGACCGATATAGCCCATCTTCGAACTTGATTTTACGACGGCTAAAAAAATGGTATTCCCCAATTTTCAGCGAAATCGGTCAACAAATGCGACCTGTATGTTGCGAACTGACGGACGGACGGACGGACATGCATAAATCGACTCAGAAAGTGATTCTATGTATATCCCTAGAAGGAACTATGGGTCTATCTCGCTTCCTATTGTATGTTACATACAAATGCACTAACACATAATACCCCTTACCACATAGTGGTGTAGGGTATAAAAACTGTATAATGTGTAATTGGTAAATCGTGTATATTAGGATTGGAAGTCAGTAACAACTATGGTATGTATGTTCATATAAGTACGCCTCTATATCCTTGGTGCCACCGTGGTGCAATTTGCAAGCCTTGTACACAAAAGGTCAACCTTGCAAAAATCCTTTATCAACGGATTTGTTCTATGATCGACAAGATCTTCGAACCGTAAGAAGTACGTCCCATATCATTGACCTAAAAAATAGAGTCGGGCAACAATCTTTGATATGAAGGAAGCCTTTGCGAGGATGGTCATGGGAAACATACATTTTGTATAATCTCCGCAAATTAGTCAGGAGGAAATGGTTTTTGACCGCATACATATAAATACTCTTTAACAACTGCCATATATGATTTATTGGTATTTTTAAGATTTTGTCGCATCATCGTTTAAGATGTTTGCTATTCATTTAACCCTATAGCAATTTTGCCCTTAATAGAAAAGACATAACTAATGATACAACTATAAATATAAGGAGAATGTATTTATTTTTTGTTTACTCTTTGTCACGTCTGTGCCTCACAAACTCGATTTCTCATAATCCCGGGAATCCCCGGGCTCAAGGGAATGAGACATTTTTATAGACGATTTCCCGGGAATGAAAAAAGTCGGGAATTCCAAAATTCTATATATGTATAGTGTTAGCTGGGGTTGCAAAAATTTCCACCAGAAATTTGTCAGTATAGGTCTTCATATAGCCGACATAAAACAGTACCTCCCGATTTTCGGTATTTTGAAGGTTTTAGCCTTTTAACCGAAATAGCTAAATTTTGGTATTTAGTCTACGTTGGGAATGTTATTTAGTCTTCGATGGATGTATAAAACTTTCCACCAGATATTTTTCGGTATATGTTCTTATCTTCATGTAGCCCCCATAAAACGGTACCTCCCGATTATCGGTATGTATTTTGAAGATTGCGGCCTCAATATCCCACCGAAACGACTGAAATTTGGAATTCAGTGTTCGTTGGGGGTATACCACGTCTTCATATAGCCCCCGTAGAACTGTCCCATAAACTTTTCGGTATTTTGAAGATTTTGGCTCCAATTTGGTATTTATTCTTCGTTGGGGGCATAAAAGAAATTTGTCGGTATAGGCCCACGTGTTAAGATAGCCCTCATAGAATTGTGCCCTCCGATTTTCGGTGGTTTGAAAGTTTTAGTCACACTATTCAAACGGATAAATGCAATTTAGTATTTAGTCTTCGCTTAAGATACAAGACATTTATACAGGTACAGTTATTGCATAATTTTATGTATTTCGATGGTTTTTTGTCAACTTTTCGAAGCGAGATTGCTGTAATTTAATATTGTGTTTTTGCAGGAGTTCAAAAGCTCAATTAGGAAAATTTTAAATATTGAGTCATGTTATGGCAAGAACTAGAAAAATATGACACCGATACCTGATCTATTTCAATGTTATGTATAGTTCCAACAATTGCCGTAGAATTTCAAAAATAATTTCAATTTGACAGGAAAACACTAAATAATAGCTAGAAAACTTAAGCTTTTTTAATGTTCCAATATATGCCGGACATTTCTCCCATCTCACCCCGAAGTAATTTGATTTTTTCAATTTTGTTTTCACATAACAGGTATTGCACAAAAGTATTTTGCAGCTCAGATCACTGAAATTTTCTTCTATAAACATATGTCGTAAAACATCCTACAAACAGACTGACAATAAGCACGATTTATAACGGGTGATCCAACAAGAGGTACTTTTTTCAACAGCCTGTTTTGACAGATCCCACGTGAGTCGTTTGTTTGACATTTTATCATGGAAAAGCTTACGCCTGAAATTGAAACTGGTAATCTCGGCGGCATTTGGTTTCAACAAAACGGCGCACTTCCCATACATCGCATCAATTAATGGATTTATTGAAAGAACACTTAGGTGAGCACGTTTTTGACCAGTCGATTGGCCACCAAGATTGTCACATATCACTCCGTTAGATTTTTTCCTGTGAGAATATGTAAAGTCAAAATTGTATGCGGATGAAGCCTCTTTCATTTCGGTCTTGGGGGAAAACATCGGACGTGCCATTCGCCAGTTACCAGTCGAAAAGCTTAAAAGAGTCATTTAAAATTGGACTCAACGGATGGACCGTCTGAGACGTAGCCTCGGCCAATATTTGTTAGACATAATCTGCAAAAAATAAATGTCATCGAATGTTCTTTCAAATGATAATAAACATTTCCCATTCAATTTGATTTTTCTGTGTGTGTGTTTTTTTTTTCTTTCAAGAAAGTAGGAACCTCTAAATGCATCACCCTTTATGGTTAACTTGACTTTCGTTAGTTCAGAAATTTTTCGATTTTAAAACATAATAATGAATAGTCTAATTTATTGAATAACTAATTGATGAAAGTAGCTAGTATGTTTTGTATGTCTATTTTAATAAAACAATAGTCTTTTATGTTCCTTCAATGGAAATGTTAATTCAAATGACGAGTTTTTCTTAAAACCGTTTAATGTAAAAATACAAAAGTTATAAATAATGTGATCATTTTTGTTTGAGTATATTGCACATCCTTCAAGGAAATATAAAATTTTGGCAGCACATATGGAATATGGAAAATTTAACTCTAAATATTAACTAGAAAATAAATACAAAAACTGATAGGGACGATTTACGTTCGCTATAGCAAAAATAACCTATAAGAAAAATTCATATTTTTGCATTCAAAAGGTAAAAATGGTAGCAAAAACTGTGTTCTTTTCCTGTAAAGATGATCGATATTACACTTTCATTTTGTACATAATACGAGGGCTACTATGGTCTTTGTAATACTACGTGTTATCAAAGGACATTTGAGATTTCCATTGGAAAGTTTGACAATTTTTTTGCAAAACGTACTCAGTACGGTTTGACGTACGACCATGTGTTGCCTTGTTTGCAGTCAACGAGCAATTTTTGCTTAATTGCAGTTTAAAGCTTTTCGAGGATTGTTTGTAAATTTTCTTCGAATGTAGTCCTTGTGATTCTGATTGCATTGATAAATTTTCTTTTGTGGTCATGACCTTGTTTTCCGTCATATTGATCCAAAAGCTCTAAAAAATCCTACAGTAAATGGCTGATTGGGTGCCACCGTGGTGCAATGGTATGCACACCCGCCTTGCACACGTAAGGTCGTGGGTTCGATTCCCAGGCCAGGCAACATCAAAACACTTTTCAACGGTGGCAAAATACCCCTAAGTAATGTTGGCGACATTTCCTGAGTATTTCAGCCATGTAAAACTTCTCTACAAAAGTGGTGTCATAGACGCGCCGTTCGGACTCGGCCATAAACTGTAGGTCCCATATCATTGAGCTAATATGAATCGGGGTGCACTTATTGATATGAGAGAAGTCTCCCTTGTCCCTTATGGGATGTTTGTGGAACAATTAAATGGCTGATATGCACGAAAACCATAGAAATGAACGACACTCAAAATTCGATGCAGTACCAGGAAAGTCGAGCCATTTCTTTAGGTACCTGCTCTTAAACCCGTCAACACTTTTGCGCTTTTATATTTTGATATTTTACTATTAAGTCGCTTGATCAATGCATACCGTTATAATCAGGATCACAAAGACTGGTTGGATGGTAGTGAAGGAGGTGCCCGAAGAAATGGACCGATATAGTCCATCTTCATAATAGATATTTGTTTGGAAAAAATGTTAGGGTGTGCGAGGTATGGACCAATTCGTTAACTTCCTTCGATGGTTATCCTGCTCATCAGTCAGACACACAAACGTACGTTCGGCTCCAAATTGACTGGAATGAATTTCGTCAAAAATTCTGCATATGTACGAAACTTGAATTACCTTCAATTTCAAAACAATATTTTAAAAATTTCTTTTTTCAAATACCTAAATAATTTTCAACATTTTCTCCCAACCCTAAGATACAAAAGTATGCTTCTTAGTTTTTACACGCATAGCCGTAAAACAATTCGGCAGACACGCACATCGACTAAATTAAAAGAACACGCGCGCTCATTTAAATATGCACACAAACGTACTCACCGTACTCATACAAATGTAGAAATATAGAATCGCAAAAATCCATACACACACATACACCAAGAGGTTCAATCAGGACTCTTACAGCAACAACAACAACAAAGACGACTACTACAATATTACACAAATGCCGCTTTTATTTTGCGTTGACATTCAAAGATACCAGAAAAGCACAAACACTCAAACAGGATAAAATGGGAAAATTATCGACAAAGAAAAGAAGGCGACAAACCAAAGGAAATGTTGGACAACGGGAAGAAATACAGCGCAAAAAACAAATAAAGGCAAATGCTTTAAGTTCGTGTAACCTTATTGTTGTTGTTCTTGGTGTGGTACGAAGTGGATCACTTGGTTAGGAAATATTTTTTTTTTTGCTTCTTGGATTGTTTCTAGTCTTCCATGAGTTTTTCTTTTTGGCTATGTCACACATCAACATACACACCCCATAGGCAAATGTACGTTGTTTTCCAAACTTGTATACACTCACACACAAACACACTGAGAGTCGTCCTGCATTCATACACACTCACACATACAAAACAAGCCATACACTAATAAAAACAATCGAAATTTTGTTTTGTATTCTTTGTGTATTCAATGTAGAAGACGACATCGTTTGGAAAGAACTGTTGTTGTTGTTTTTATAACTTGATTATATAAACAAATTGGGAGAATTTTTTCTTCAATAAATTCTTGTTAAACGAATCTAAAACGTAATATTTATAATTTTTAATTTAGATATTTTGTGGCATATTTTCTTACATTTTTTTTCTATTTTTGCATATTGATTTTTTTTCTGTTTTTGCATTTTCCGAGACATTACAAACACTTTTAAGAAATGTGCAATTTTTCTGTTAATTTATTTATACGTTTTTTCACAATTAGTTCACATTATTTTCCTTTAGCTTAGGATTTTTAGGGTTTTGGTTTTAAGTTTTTTTCTTTCTTTGTTTCTATGTAAAACTGCAAAAAATTGTTCAGAAAATTTGGTTGCCAAAAGAAAGTGAAACGTGCGCGTTTACAACCAAACTGTTACCGCAACGTATGTTAACGTTATAAAGCTCCAGCCAACACTTGGCCATAAGCAAAGGTCCTTCTTGGGAAAATTTTTTGTAAGGAAACCAAAAAAAAAGCTTTACCAGCCAACACTAACAACAACTGAACGAAGAAAAACTAAACTAAACCGACAAAAAGCTTTAACAAATGCCCAACACACACAAAAACAATCCTGGAGTGGGACCACTGCTGCGAGATAAAGACACCGATAAAGATAAAGAGAGAGAGTGTGTGTGAGTAAAACATGATTAATGGAAATTAGACCAAAAGTCCAATGATTATTATGAAACTGTATAAACAAACCGCCTGCAAAACTATATATAGAGCAAAAGCCTAAAAACCCCAAAAGAGGCGAAACCAGGAGAGAAATACAACGAAGGAACTCAGTTTATTTTTAAAGTGCAAAATATTGAGCACGTGAATAATATTGAACATTTTTGAATATTTGTTCTCTCTTATAACGATGAATGCTCATAGTATTTTTCATAAAAAGAGCGAACGAAATTTTAACTCATAATTTTAGATGACAACTTTTCCCTCCGAATTTGATGCTCTTAAATCACAGTAAACTAAATGTTTATCTAAGAAAGTTGTATTTATCAATCATCACCATTAAACAAGAGGCCCCACAGTAAAGCTCGCTTTAACTCCAGATAGGAAAAATAATATGGTTACACGAATCATATTTATTAAGAATGGTAGTTATGCCCACACCATGCAAGCAACCGCAAAATCCATTATTGGAACGTTGATATTTTTGAAGATTTCAATAAATAAAGAGAAAATCCCTACAACTTACTTATGTGGTGCACAAAGGCGTGCTCAGCGCTGATATAGATCTACTCTGCAATAAGTAACAACGCTGCTACACTCGAGAGGGATGCTGAGAAAGAAACGGGGGAAAATCGTCTTATCCGCAGAAAAAATCGAAAAGCGGGAGTTAAAAAATCGAGATGTATAGAAGCAAAAATTAAGTTCGAAAGAGTGTGTTATCAAATTATAGGGCCATAGGTCTTCGTGGACCGATATAGCCCAACATCGAACTTGACCTGCCTGCAAACAAAATACGCATCTTCTCCAAATTTTAGTGTCCTACCTTCATTTTTGTGGATGCTATAGTGATTGGGGTGCCACCGTGGTGCAATGCAATGCACACCCGCCTTGTACGCTTAAGGTCGTGGGGCGGATTCCCCGGCCAGCAACATCAAAAATTTTCAACGGTGGCGAAATACCCATCAGTAATGTTGGCGTGGGTGCCACCGTGGTGCAATGGTATGCACACCCGCCTTGCACGCTGAAGGTCGTGGGTTCGATTCCCCGGCCAGTCAACATCAAAATTTTCCATGGTGGCAAAATACCCCTCAGTAATGGTGGCGACATTTCCTGAGTATTTCAGCCGTGTAAAACTTCTCTACAAAGTGGTGTCTTAAGACACGCCGTTCGGACTCGGCGTTAAACAGTAGGTCCCATATCATTGAGCTAATATGAATCGGGGTGCACTCATTGATATGAGAGAAGTCTCCCTTGTCCCGTATGGGATGTTTGTGGAATAATTATTATAATGTTGGCGTCTTTTCTTGAGTATTTCAGCCATGTGAAACTTCTCTACAAGTGGTGTCTTAAGACACGCCGTACGGACTCGGCGATAAACATCATTGAGCTAACATCGAACTTGACCTGCCTGCAAACAAAATACACATCTTCTCAAAATTTCAGTGTCCTACCTCCATTTTTGTGGATGCTATAGTGATTGGGGTGCCACCGTGGTGCAATGCAATGCACACTCGCCTTGTACGCTAAAGGTAGTGGGGAGGATTCCCCGGCCAGCAACATCAAAAATGTTCAAATACCCAACAGTAATGTTGGCGTATTTTCTTGAGTATTTCAGCCATGTGAAACTTTTCTACAAGTGGTGTCTTAAGACACGCGGTTTGGACTCGGCGATAAACATCATTGAGCTAATGTGAATCGGGGTGCACTCATTGATATGAGAGAAGTCTCTCTTGTCCCATCTGGGATGTTTGTCTAACAATAGTTGTGTCTTTTTACTTTTTCAGTAATAATTATTCAGTAACTTCTTTTCAGAGAGTAAGAGAGATTTTACTAAAAACAAAAACATTGGCGCCAATGCATGAACGAAAAAATAACTCCAAAGCAATGAAAAAGTTCTTCATTTTTAAGCAAAATAAATAGAAAATAATTAATATATTAATAAAATAATGAATAAATAAACCTGAGTCGTAATATTTATAGTATTTTTCCACAAAAAATAAGATAAACATTGAGCAGCTGACCATTTGCAGATGATTAAAAAACAGCTGATCGAACTTGCTAAAGGTTGCTGGGAAAAATTCTTTCAGCAACTTTTAGCAATTTCTCAGCAAACAACTGTCAAACTTGTTCTCTCACTTCGCTCTCTTTTACTGAACTTTTGTGTAAAAAGACAGCATTTAGTAACATTTCGTAATAATTATTACAAATTATCACGTAAAAAGACACACCTAATTATTATTATAGTGATTACAACAGACGGAAGGACATACATAGATCGACTAGACCATGTCGTGAGAATAAGCGATGACGAACACACTAATAAGCCGTATAAATACGGAGCGATTGGCGGTACGTGCAGGTCTTGAAGGTAAAGGCTTCAATGAAGTCACCAGGTGGAAAACGATATCAAGTAGAATTTACCGGAATGCTCGCTCCGGACTCTTTTGGTCGCTTGCGGGAGGGAAGAAACCTTAGCTTTACTTATCAAAAGTCTTTGATACTGTCAAGCACTCCACGTTGTTTGAGAACATCGAGCAGACAACCCTCCAGCCATGTTTGAAACGTTGGATAATCAGTTATATGTGTGGACATAAGTCGTACATGGAATTCAGGAACAAAAAGTCCAACCACCGTAGAGTAAAACAAGGAGTTCCCCAAGGTGGGATGTTTTCAACCTCTGCTGCTCGTATATTCCATCCCCTCCAGGCGCCATTGAGATTGTAACGTATGCGAATGATTATACGATCTTGGATTAAAGTATCTTCCCGGGTGTCATTTGTGAAAGGCTAAACTTCAATTTGAATAGAAAAATATGCGTCACTAAAGGTAAGGTCACATTAGGCAAATATTTGCTCCAGCGACCCACAGTGTGCGCTTGCTGAGAGCAAGTGAGCATAAATTTCAATGCATTATTTACTCTCACTTGCTCTCAGTAAGCGCAACTGCCGGTCGCTTGAGCAAATATTTGCCTAATGTGACCTTACCTTAAATCTACGGTCACTCTGTTCACAACATGGACGGAGGTTTAGAACAGAGTTGAATGTCATGGTCGATGGCAGCAGAATTCGGACCCCAAACTACCCCAAAATTCTAGGGGTCACATTCGACAGCATGTTCATGTCGTCCGCACATGACACAGCTACCTGCGACAAACTGCTTGAAGCCCCTAGCCGGCAGCAATTTGGTGCAGATAAAGAAACATTGTTCACTATGGTCCGCGAAATAAGTGCAACACGATGGAAAATATTCACACCTGTCAGAATGCCACCTTGAGAATTGCAACAGGGTACCTCCCCCTGTCTTCAGAGGACTATCTGCATGAGGAGACAAAGATTCTTCCAGTACAGTAACAATCGTGGTAGTACTTGGTAGTGGTATTACCGCATTGATGTCAACGCCTGCACGTTGTCGTAACAACAGAGAATAAGGAATTCAAATGAGAGCTATGTCAGCCGTTGTTTAAGAAAGGGACAATACTCTCCCATCAATTCTCTTTCGTTTATTTTAGACACCAATGTATTGCCGTGAGAGCAATGGTGAGCAAAACAGAATTTAAGAGAATATAAGAGAATTTAACATTTGTCGTTTTTCATGGTTTTTCTAAATTGTTTTTTAATTGTGAAAACACAATTTTAATCTAAAATCGTGGATGAAATTATTTATTAAATAATAATTACAAAAAATACTTAAACGTCTGAGTTTTGTTGAATTAATAAAATAAAGAGTATTTTACAACAGCCACCAGTGGATGCCCGTGCACACCTATGCGTGAGAGCCATCCCCCAACTAGTCATGTCAGGAGGGATCTTTACGATCAAGAAAGAGAGATCCAACGTTACAAGAGAGAACGCCTCAATCAACAAGCCTATCTAGCAAGTTAAATAGCATTCACACAGATGCAGTCCCAGATGCCATAAACAACTATCGTGTGAATGTGGTTCTCGGAGAAAAACCCCCATATATCGCAGCTGAGGAGCCATGACAACCAGAGAAGTTTAGGCTCGACTACGTTCGGAATGGTGCAGCCGTTTGTATTCCTATAGGACAAGGATCGATAACACCGTGAAAAACATCTGTCCAGCGTGCGGCACAGGCTCGCACGACACACGGCACTCAACTGCCCTGCCAAACCTACTCAACAACTCCAGTAGATCTGTGCTTACATTTCATCAAAGCAGCCACATTACTAGAACTGGAAACAGACCCCGAGCCAGATTAAGCAGAAAAGCGAACATACAAACATATCAAATAGTGTTACAACAACAATATACCACGGCGCACAGTGGAAAAAAGTACCGATTCAGCACGCCAAAAATAAAAGTCGATGTTTTGTTTTATGTTTGTCCATAATTTGGATAAGAACAGCTCTAGATTGACAATTCCATTTATTATTATATTTAGTAAATTTGTATTTTTAACCATATAACGGTACCTGCCGATTTTCTGTATTGTAAAGATCTCTACCACATTATCCCACCGCAATGGCTTAGATTTGGTATTTAGTGTTCGTTGGGGTTATGCATACATTCCTATAAGAATTTTCGGTATATGTCCACGTTTTTATATAGGCCCATAGAACGGTTCCGCCCATATCGGTTATTTTGAAGGTTATAGCCACGTTATCCAACCGAATTAGTTGAAACTTGACATTTAATGTACGGTGGGAGTATAAAATATTCCGACGGAGAATTGTCTGTACAGGTTCACGTTTTGATATGGCCCCATAGGTACCGCCCGAAATTCGCTAATTTTGGATAAAAAATAATAATAATAATAAAAACAAATATAAAATATATTTGTGCAGCTAAAACTTTATAAATTTGTTAAGGTCTATATATATTAAAAATAAAATAAAAAATCTACCCGCCATCCAGCGACACTCCTTACTAAATAGCTTTATCAAAGCACACAAGTTGAAAGAAACGCGGATGTCACATGTTTTAAGTCTAAAATCTGAGTTACAATAAATAACATCTTATATCAAATACATATTTTTTACTCACCTGCCTTCCCGAAATGTTAAATACAATAAAGCTTTATAATTACTTTGTAGGAAGACTGCATGTGACGATCGCAAATTTACTACTAAAATATATTGTAAAAACCAGTCCATAAATTGTGAGCAAAGAATGAACCTTTATTCCGCTCTGGCTAATGTAAAACAAATTATTTTAACTGTCGTTAGATTCTGTAGACACCTTAAATCAATACTGCACCAATAATTTTTAAATCGGCGTATGTGATTTTTTAATTTTTGGCGCGCTAGATCGGTATTTTTTTCCACTGTGCGGCGGCTCCCTAACGGAGATACATATATATGTATGTATATTTAGCTCTATTTTTAAAATCGCGATCTTTGTAATATAATAGGCAAATTTTCGTGCTCGTATCAAAGCATATAAAGTATATAAATTTGTCTACAATAACTAAAATTAAGAGAATCCATTCAAAGAGAGCAAATAACTACTCAACGTCGAACCATTCTAGAAACGACAAAAAACCTCGCATACCACATGTGAATACTCCAGTTTTAAAAAGGACGACAACAAAGCAAACGCAAGAATAAAACGCACACTCAAAAATACAAAACCCCTCCTCAAAATAGGAAAAAAGACAATAGAAAAATAAAACAGAAAATTTCATGAAAATTAATACAAAAATATAAGAAATTAAATAAAAAAGAAAAACGTTTATTAAAAACGTACAACTACCTTTCAACATGTTCCCAAACTGAAACTTTAAGGCCTTTACAAAAATCCAATATATTACGCGTATGACATTTCACGCGAACAAAGTCAGTCAATGTGTGTGACCAACGTGAAAAAAAAACACAACGTACAATTTGTCACCTGAAACTTACTCGCATTTTTATTTGTGCCTGCTGAGTCCATGAACTATAACAGCTAGGGTTTCGCCCACAACGCAGGAATTTCCATGAAAAACACAACAGCGCATTGCAAGAAAATCATCAGCGACAACATTCGTAAGTTCTCTTGTTCATGCTCCTCTCTCACGGCCCTTCCTCTTTGCCCAGACATTGACATTTCGCCTAACAAAGTCATTGCAAAAGTGGAAGACAACAAAAAACCGTTGCGAGTTATTTCCAGTGTTAAATAAAGAAATAAATTCACCCACAAAGTTTATAATAAACAAGAGAGATATAGAAAGAGAGCACGAAAGAGAATAGCCGTTTTACCCGAATGTAAGTAAAAAATAGTAATGGAATTTTTGTATGATAAAAATCTCTTTATGACAAAAAGCAAAATATTGACATTACAAGAGTTTATGAGAAGAATTGAGTGAATCAAAATATGTGTTTGACTCAAGCGTTTCTGAATCCTGTGCAAGTCATATGATATTGCTCAATTTGGGGCAGTATGGGAAACAGAAAATTAAAAAAAATACAATTAAACCCAAACAATAGACAGAAGCCGCCCCAAACGCAAAAACAACATTACAATTTAGGCTGTCATACTTTTCAGTTTAATTTGTCGGTTGTTGGAGTAATTATGTTTTGAGAACATAAGCGATAACATTAGTACAATTAAAGGAAAAAATATTGCTTTATATTTGGAAATAAACTTTATTTAAAATATTATTATTTGCCGCCGCACAGTGCGAAATATGGACCCTTTAGTGTTACTTTACTCATAACTTTTAATGTAAAGAACGTAGGTTACTAAAATTTTCCAAAAATGTTTCTTATATTTGTGGGACGTATGTGGATAATTATGGACCACATAGACCCGCGATTTCCTATAGACCCCACGTATCGGTGGCGACCGTTTTTCAACTGATTTTGCTGCAAATTGGTATATTGTTGTTTCAGTGGATGGAGAACATCAATACAAAATATTGTCAATATCTGTTCGCGTTTTGGTATAGTCCCCATTGAGCGGTACCGACCGATATTTCATACAGTCTGTCGCAAAAGTTAGTATGCAACATTGAAATCAAAATGTATTGGGAATAAAAAGAACTATAGCTTATTGAAAACAAAAAAGAATTAGTTTTATTTCATGTGCACGAAGGTATTCTTCGGTTATAACAATGAAAAATGCGCAATATTTGCATTGCAACCCAGCGTAAACATTCTTGATATTTTTGAACCAAATAAACTAAATCTCTATTTAAGAACCTCAAGAGGACATTAATTAGTTTTAATGACAGTTATAGTAATTATAATGACAAATCCGCAGTACACTGGATCGCAAAACCCAGAATAATTGGTCCTCTATAAATATAACTACTGTAGCTGCAAAATTCTGGATTTTACGTCCTGTTTATGAATTCTAAAGCCATGAAATGCTCAGAAAAAGCTCTAAAGTTTCAATAACCGGTGATCTTGATCGAGTTTCAACTTGTCCTATTTGAAAAAACTCGAATTTCTTAAAGGAAACCCATACTTTTGGGGCCATTGTCATTTTGGAACGTATAATAATATTTTATTCTTACACATAAGGACTTTCCTTTTGAGTTAATTTTGTCAAAAATTGTGCCCCTTTTCACATTCCTTGCTTTGACCCTAACTGCCCTTCCCCCAAACATCCACAAACATTAACGAAAAAAATCAAAAAAAATTTATTTTTGAGATTTCTTATTTTTTATTTTTAGTATAGTTTCATTGATATAACATACATTTTACAAATTGAACGTTTCGATTGAAGATATGTTTATCTTATTACACGGTTCTGTGAATGAGTTTATCACCTAAATGCATCTGGTGCAACTATGCTTTGTTTTAGGTACTTTACGATGTCCTGCGAAAACTGCTCAAATTTGACAAATTTTTCTATATAATGTGAATGAAATTAGTAAGAAACATTTCTTATTATTTGTGAACCGATTTTGGCATAAGCGAAACCAACAATGACGTATAATGCCGGTTCTTCTATTTGTCCAATTTGTCAATAATATAGATACATATACACGCAGAAAAATTTATGTTAGAAATATGTTTGGATCCAAACAAATAAATGTTTGGGACCGGTTGCAAACAAATATATGTTTGGATCCAAACATAAAATATTTGGGTCCAAACAAATATATGTTTGCAACATTTTGTAACATATCTCAATTTGAAAACATATTTTTTATGTTAGAACATTTTTTTCATGGGTGGAGAGAGGATGTTTGTCAACGAGAGTAATAACAGTGCTCTCGCGGCTGCGGAATGCTGTTTTATAATAATGAGAGTGTGTATTGTATAATAGACGTAGAAGCGAAGAAGGGCGTTTTGGTGGCATGTATGTATGCGTCAAACTCGTGTGTTTCTTGTTTTGTTGTTGTTAACCAACTTAGCCGTCGAAGAAGAAAAGAAGAAATGATATGACTTATATTTTTTTCTTTCTTCAGTGTTTTAGTTGCCTTTGTAGCGTTAAGACGGTAAAGTGAGTGAATAAATCAGTGTTTTGTGTTTTCTTAAAGAAATTGTGGTTTTTAGTAAATTAAATGCCCAATACATTTTATAATTGAATCGGAAAGTTGAATGGAATTATTTTATTGGACAAGGAAGAAATCGCATATAATATTGGTAATTACATACATACTTATGTATATTTGAAATATGGCATATCCATATTTATTTATTACATTACATAATCATTTGATTCTAGATGCCGATTCCCCGCTGATGATTTCAACTATGAGGACAATTTGTTTTATTTCACAACTAAGGAGAAGCGTTCAACTAAGTTTCTATATATTTTTCTTTTTTAAAAGTGTGACTATTTACAAATTATTTCAATCAGTTTTTCTTATTACAGTGTTTTTACAGTGTTTTATTTAACTTGCTTTGGTGTGTGTTTAGTTCAAATCTGGTAACTCATTTTTGCTGTTTACCAATCGAACTAAAACTTTGCACACTTTTCAGATGTGAATGACAATACATGAATATGAAATCAAAACCAATATTGGTCCATTTTTACACTGTTTTACAGTGTTTTATCCAATTTGCTTTTCAAATCTGGTAACTCATTTTTCACATAGTTGCGGTTGACCAATCGAACTTAAAATTTGCACACTTTTTAGATTTGGATGACAATATATGAATATGAAATCAAAACTAATATTGGTCCATTCTTACAGTGTTTTTACGGTGTCTAACTTGAACCCTTTTCAAATCTGGTAACTGATTTTTAACACGGTTGCAGTTGACCAATCGAAGTAAAACTTTGCACACTTTTCAGATTTAGATGACAATACATGAATATGAAACCAAAACCAATATGGGTCCATTGTTTCCTATAGCCCCCATATAACGGTACCACCCGATTTCCGGTATTTTGCTTTTCAAATCTGGTAACTCATTTTTCACATAGTTGCGGTTGACCAATCGACCTTAAACTTTGCACACTTTTCAGATTTGGATGACAATACATGAATATGAAATCAAAACTAATATTGGTCCATTCTTACAGTGCTTTTACGGTGTCTAACTTGACCCCCTTTTCAAATCTGGTAACTGATTTTTAGCACGGTTGCAGTTGACCAATCGAACTAAAACTTTGCACAGTTTTCAGATTTAGATGACAATACATGAATATGAAACCAAATCCAATATGGGTCCATTTTTTCCTATATCCCCCATATAACGGTACCACCCGACTTCTGGTATTTTGAGGATTTTGTCTTCATTTTTAGCCCGAATTTGCTGTAACTTGGCATTTGGAATTCTCAATAATCCAGGAACTTCTCCAATAAAAATTGTGGACGTAGGTCAAGGTTTAATATAGCATCCATATGACGGTATCACCCAATTTCAAGCATTTTAATCTACATTTTCTGCTCAAATGGACTGTAATTCGGCATTTGGGGTTATCAGTGGTCAAAAAATGTATTTACTAAAAAGTTAAAAATAAAAAATAATTTAAAAAAATTAAGTTTCAGTGTTTTATTTAGAAATGCACTTAAAACTAGAAAATAATTTGTCGCTTAGCCTCAATAAATATATTCTTTCTCATGATGGAATCTCTCAAATAAAACGCTTGCCGTTTAATTTTGCCACCATTTATAATTTAAATGCAAGCGTTTTATTTGAGAGATTCCATCATGAGAAAGAATATATTTATTGAGGCTAAGCGACAAATTATTTTCTAGTTTTAAGTGCATTTCTAAATAAAACACTGAAACTTAATTTTTTTAAATTATTTTTTATATTAAAGTGTGTTATGTATTTCTTTGGAATTTTGTATGTACCTATGTGTTTGTTGTTGTTTTGGCTTTCAGTAAAAAACCACAACATTTGAGTGTATACTATAGAGATAGCCAGTGAGTTCTTACTGAGAGCAAGTGAGCACACATTTTAAAGTGTTTTACATTGAATTTTACGCTCACTTGCTCTCAGTAAGCGCCCACTGGTGCATGTGTGCCTTTTGGGTTTGTATTTTTCTGCACCCAAACATATAAAATGTTTGCACCCAAACATAAAATTGTTTCCACCCAAACATATATTTGCTTGCACCCAAACATAAATATCTTTGCACCCAAACATATATTTGTTTGCAGACCCAAACATATATTATGTTTGGGACTGTTGCAAACATATATATGTTTGCTGCAAAATATGTTTGGGACATATGTTAGAGAGGCCGTTTTTTTTGCGTGTATAAATAGTCCAACGACTTTCTGAACAAGTCGCATACTTCTCAAACCTGCGTGAACCTGCAGCTATTTTTTCGTTTGCCCATAGAAAAATATCCTACCTCTCAGAAAATTTGCGATTTATTCTGCAACTCACGATAACAAATTCAAAAACCTCCAAAGATTAAAAAAATAGTAGACTTTAGTAGACAACCAAACTAAATTAGATATTACAACTCTATAAACGCCAAATAATTAAGTTGTTTCGTGTGTAAATCGCAAAACTGAATATGAGGCATTTGTCATGGGATACTTATCAATGGAATTCAACAAGAATCTCACTAAATCTATGTACTTTAATTTTTGAGTAAAGTTACACTAAAATTCCCATATTTCGTTATAAATAACAGTGGACAATAAACTTAACCCAGATATGCCCAGCGTCCTATATATAGGACACACAAAATTCTTGCTAATTTGATATGTTATGTTTATCAAAGTACCGTTTATTTTGGTGATATACTCAGTACACATCTGTAGCTCTTGGGATATTATGTGATTCCATTATTTTGAGCTACTATTTTTGAGTTTTGAGGTCTAGTTCATCGAAGTTGCCACCGATCGCTTAGTTTTTACAACGATTTGCGTTATGACCGATTAATTATTGGGTAATTTTATAACGAAAACATATACGATGTGGAGCCTACTACGAAAAAACGTTAACTAGATGCCGAAAAGGTGTCTTTGGACTATATGTCAAATGTTTTGTGTCCCATAACTCCCAGTTATATGATAAAACCCTGTGTCCAAAAGTGGCCTCAAAAACCACTTTTTTCAAAAAATTTTTAAAAAACATATAAACATACTGTTATTATTTCACATTTGCTTCTAAAATAATATAAAAATACTTTTAAAATGATCACGATCAAGCAATGGGCATATCTGGGTTAAAAAGCTAGAAGTTTGATCTAATTTGTATACCCTTAACATTAACGAGGGTATATCACCAATATTTTTGAATTTATATTATGTTAAACAAGTAAAAAAGTGTCAGTCGGCTTTGCCGACAGATATATACCCTCAGCCAATGTAAAGTGAAACTTTCACCTACGGGCAGATCGAATGTATTTAAGGTCTCTTCAGAATTTTGCGGCCCTTTTTGGACATTTGAACTTGCCGACAAAAATGGGGTATAGGAATTAACTGCACTAAGACACAAATGTTGATCATTTGTAGGGCAGGTACCCTTAGGGAGGACCAATACGGGCCATTTTAGAAGTTAAACTAAATTTTGATAAAATATTAGGAGATCCAAAGTTTGGACCAAATTGTTTGCCTCATTCAAGTGATATAATCCTAGAATTTTAGTGACATTTTTTTAAATATTGTGAAGAGAGTTATCGTGCTCTCCGACCGTTACATATGGTGACGTAGGGTTTTTTTACATTTTTCGGGCTGTTTTCCCAACAAATATGGACTTGCCCTTGAAAAAGCTTTTACCGTCGTAATGGAGGTAGCGAATGCAAATCGCTTCAACAAAAATCATAGTGATTCGAGAGCAGGTCTTAAAGTGAACTTATCCGAAATTTTGGGTGAGAGGTGCCAGAAGGAGTAGACAAATATAGTCCATATTCGAACATGATCTATATCTGGTAGATATATTAGGATGTGCAAAGTATGGATTACATCGGTCACTCCCTTCAAGAGTTATCGTGCGCAAAATTATTCCGAACATTTTTGAAGTTTTGTGGGGGAGGTACCTGAAGAAGTGGACCGATATAGACAATCTTCGAAATTAAACTATGTTTTGATAAAATATTACGAAGGCCAAAATTTGGACCGAATCTGCAGATCCGTTCGAGAGTTATCTTGCGCTCCAACCACTACACAAGGTGTCATAGGGGCTTTTTGCACCTTTCCGGCCATTTTCTCAGGAAGTATGGACTTGCCCCTGATGAAACTTGTACCGTCGTATGGGGGGAAGTGAATACAAGTTGCTGCAACAAAAATCAAAGCGATCCGAGAGCAGGTCCTAAACTAAACTTATCCGAAATTTTGTGTGGGAGGTACCCGAAGGAGTGGGCAGATTAAGTCCATATTGGAACCTCATCTAAGTCTGATAGAAATTTCACGATGTGCAAAGTATGGACCAAATCGGTTACTCCCTTCAAGAGTTATCGTGCCCACAAATTTTCCGAACATTTTGGAACTTTTGTGGGGGAGGTACCGGAAGGAGTGGACCGATATAGCTCATCTTCGAACTTAAACTAAGTTTGGACAAAATATTACGAAAGCCAAAATTTGAACAGAATCGGCTCATCCGTTCGAGAGTTATCGTGCGCACCAACCAGCCAGCCAGACAGACGGACAGACAGACAGACGGACGGACATTGCTAAATCAACTCCAAATTGTCTGAAACACATTTCGTCCAAGCATACTTGGGGTCTAAAACCATTATTTCGATGAGGCACATTTTGCCCGTATGAAAGTGTATATCACCAATATTTTTGAAAATTTAACATAGCTGAAGCCAAGGTTTACCCTTTTAGAACACGCGACTTGTGATTGTATATTATACAAATGAAATGTTTTTGGACGTGGCAAAAAATATTGGCCTCAAAAGTTAATTTGCGTGGAAGCTGTGGCTATATTTATGTTAGAAAATGGGTAAAAATGGGTTGAAGCCAACGTGTCTTTTTTTGTTTTCTCTCGATTTGTGAGTAAACCACCCTTCTCACGATTTTCCTGTCAAAGTAAAAGTAGAAGCCAACTAAATAAGGATAATCTCACTAATGTATAACTTTACAAAATTTCATCAGCGTCTACCAATAAATGACGCTGACATTTTGAAGCCAAATTTACAGTGTTTTTTGACATTTTCTTCTAGTCGCGTTCCGCAAACAGATTTTTCAAAAAGGCTTTAATAGGATTATAGTACTTGCGATTCTGAGCTTTTTGATACGTATATCGTGAATGTAGCCTCCACAGCTTTACAGAAATATGTATCGAAATGACGAAATTTTGTGTGAATATTTTTCTAAAAATCATATTATTCGGGCCTAATTTTTACAATTGTCATTCGATTTCCTCGTACTTGATTGCACATTTTAGTTTTTTACGTTCCGGATCTAATAAATCATTCTCCGTGAAAATCCATCCACTAAAACGCGAGTTACAAGAAAATCCAAAGTAGAAAAATCACCTAAAATTGTTTTTGGAAATATCGCGTATTTTATCGCGTTTTCTGCGGTTCGTTTCCACTGCAATGAAACAACTAATACAGCATCTTCGTTTTAGCGGAAACAGAGATTTGAAAACTTCACTGATAAGGGAGCTACATTCATTTTATCCCAAAAAATAGTGTGTGATGCTACATCCACGGTTCTTCGTTGACCGCCTTGAAATAGATATACATATATCGATGTAGATTTTTATGGTGGACACTGAAATCGGATGCGGACAAAAAGCATACGCACTCCGCGCAAGTTAGCGACGTTATATAGGTTTTTAGGCACTAAGATGCAGCCGATGCTACATCTTAGCCACCAAATTAAATTTCGAAAACTATATTCAAATTAAAAGATACGGTATTACTGTACATGAAAATCACATGCGGACAAACTGATTTTGATAATTACGCGATTTACACGTATTTAAAAATACATATAAATAAAAATGGGTTATTTGACCTATTTCCATTTCAGAAGCTTTGATTATATCCCCATCAACCCAATTAGCTTCCCCAATGGGAAAGCTTTAATATGAATGCCAATAAAGCAAAATCCGTCTATTTTGTTGGGAGATTTAAGCAAAATGAAGGAAGTATTCCTATAAATTTTTACAATATTTTCTACTACATAATGCATGTGAAAAATATTTTTTTAAACAAAAAAATATTTTTTTGACCGAAATATGTGCTTATTTTGTCTGTAACATCCAAACTATAACACCAATCTGTATGATTGTAGTCTCATTTGATTTGCCGTGAAGTTTGGATCCACAACAATTTTTTTTGTAATTTTATGACCACTAAATGGGCCTTAATTTTGAAAAAAGTAGACTTATATTCAATAATTTATCAATTTTTTGTACATTCCGCGAATTCTGTGTAACATTTTGCAGGTATTATGCAATCTACTCGCTGAAGTAACTTCGAGAGAACTTTTTTGTAACAATTGTGCTCATTAAAATAATTAGCGTTTTTATAATATTTTCTTTCTTAAAAAGCGAAATAAAAGCGCCATAACTTTTGTCCGCAACAACCAAAAATTGGCTCGCGACCAGATTCGTACTCGGAATTTTTTTCTTAACCTACATATCAAAAATCGTTGATGTAGCGCGAAAAAAATTTATCCTTTTTTCCTGAAATGGAATATGAAATAATTGACAATATTCCTGATATACCCTTTCTAGCCTAAAGGCTGAGGGTATAAAAATGGGTAAAAATGGATGAAACGAACGTGTCTTCTTTGGTTTTCTCTCGATTTGAGAGTAAACACACTTTTCAAACTAAACAAGTATCATCTCACTAATGTATTACTTTTCAAAATTGTATGCCCTTCTACCATTAAATGATGATGACATTTTAAAGCCAGGTTTACAGTGTTTTTTTTTTTTTTTTTTTTGGACATTTCCAAATGCGGAAATTTTGTGCGAACATTTTTCTATAAATCATATTTTTCGGGTCTAATATTTGCACTTGTCATTAGAATACCTCGTACTCCATTGCACATTTTAGTTTTTTACGTTCCGGATGCAATCATACCCCGTGAAAATCCATCTACTAAAACGTCAGTTACGAGAAATTCCAAAGTAGAAAAATCACCTACAATTGTTTTGAAAATATCGCGTATTTTCTCGCGTTTCCTGAGTTTCCACTGCTCGCTTTGCTCGCTAGCAGCATCGCACTGGGGAATGTTTTCCTAACCTATATACCAAAAATCTTTGATGTAGCGCGAAAACAAATGTATCCTTTTTTGAAATGGAATATGAAATAATTGACAATATTTGTAATATATGTATTTGAAAACTATATAAAACCCATATCGAACTTTGTAAAATGTCATTAAACTAGAATTATGTTATCAGGAGCAGTCATGGTTATACCATATTGTGTTCCAAAATGAGAAATTATGACCCAGAAAAAATAAAGAAGACATATGGTAATATTCAAAAAAGTTTTACAATCGTTGAAGTTGAGGTTCACCATTTAATAAGTCGCGAACTGTTAATATATTTTATAAAATATGAATACATTTATATATATTGAAGTGTTTAAGCTACGATCTCATAATATGGACCATAACAAATAATTTTCGTGGAAGCTGCGCTGGTGGTAATATAAAAAAATGGGAAAAATATGTTGAAGTTGACAAGTTTTTTTGTGTTCTTTCTTGATTTCTGGCCAAACCACGGAAAATTCAAACCCGTGCTCAAAGAAAGAACTAAAGAATACCCCTTAGGCAATATGGTTCTAGTGTATGACTTTTCGATATATACACTGCATCTCCCTAAAATCGATGCTGACATTTTGAAGTTTTGATTTCAGTGTTTTTCGAATTTTTCTTATAATTAGATGGTGCAACTAGATAATAATCGAAACTAGTTTATAGGATTGTAGAACTCGCGATTCCACGTCGTTCGATGTATATCTCATGAGTGTGCTCCATACAGCTTCCTAGTAATCGGAGTCCAAAGGCGAAAATTTGGTGCGTAAATTTTCTGAAAAAACCTATTTTTTGGCTTTAAAATTTACAACTGTCGTACAGGTACCCCTGAACCCCGCGTGATTTTAGTTTTTTTACGTGCCGGATCTAATGAGCTCTTCCGCGGTCGAATCCATCCACTAAAACGCCGGATATAGATACCTTGAAAGTAGGAAAATCTGCAAAAATATATTTTGACAATTCCGCGAATTGAACCGCGATTTTTTTGATTATTTTTGCATAAATGTAATCCTTTATACGCGATTATAATATTTGCCAAAAAGGTGTGTCACAAATTGCAAAGATTCAGGAGTAATATCCCTATTTATCCCAAAATAGAATGCGGTGGCACATCCGCAGATCTTGACGAACCTGTCTAAAATAATTTATATTGACGTATTTTTAATAGGGGGCCATTGAAATCGGATGCACCTTATAATCATATGCACATCGCGTAATTTTTGCCCACTTGAAGGTTTTTTGAATAGTAAGATGCAACTGATGGCACACTTTGGTCGCTGAATGAAACATGGGAAAATCCATGCATATTGATAGACATGGACTCCCTGTATCCGAAAAGCACATGCACCTCAACCGATTTAAACCAATTCGCGAATTATACGGTTTTTAACTTCTATGTTTTTTCTTTGATTGTAATTTCAATATTACTCTCTACTTCTTATTTCTATTGCTTATCACAGAAAGCAAATATACTTTTACGATGACTAATTACTTTTCTCGTAGAAGTTTAAGCGAAATACTTCAGGATTTGGATCGAAATTTAGCGAAACAATAGAATAACTCCCAACATTTATTTTTCAAATTTTTCGCATTTAACCAAAAATATATTTTTGAAATAATTTCCAACAATAAGTTTACGTTCTTTGTTGTTGCTGTAATATGCAATTTATAAACGCGACCTTTATAATGTTGGTCTCACATTTTTCTACGCGTTGTCTAGATTCTGTACGTATTTTTAAATTATTTTTTTAGAGATTTTTTGGACTCTGATTTAGAATAAATAAAATTTATTCCAAGATTTCTTCAATATTTTTTATTTTCCGCGAAAATAAAAATAAATTTAGCAACTATTTTAGCATCTACGGATAGATATCAAATGCTGCTAACGATTCATATATACATGTTCTTATTACAACACAATAGGAATTTATAAATATTTTTTCTTTACAAGAGAGTAAAACCGCACATAACTTTTGAGTGCAGCATCCAATTTTGTGAACGCGAACAGATTTGAAACCACGATTTTTTTCGTAACCCATGTACCAAAAATGGCGGATGTGCTCGCCAAAAAAGTTTTTAATTTTTTTTCTATGTAATTGTAAAGGAAATTTGAAATTTACCATATACATAAGTCATAACATCAACAATTTAGGTGAAGACCTAGCAAATATCACGATGGCTTCTACATCTACGTTGAAAACATTTCATGCTTACGTACGTATATTATTGGATAAATGTATGTACGAAGTTAATTTGAAGTTTTGTCCATCCAAGTCGATCTAGTGTCTGACAGTAGAGATTATTTTCGATTCTTCCATCTACAACATCCGCTGTGTGTTCTCGGTTATAACTCCAGAATATTTTGTGAGTATTTTCGGAATCATAAATTAATAGGTCCCAAATCGTTTTGGAGGTTATGTGCTGATACGACACTAAATGCCACCACAATTATTCTCAATCATATATCGACTTTGCAAATACTGGCTTTATGTGAAAAATCAGTTCAGTAGTTTTTGTAGAAAACATTAAAATTGAACATTGAAAAAAGTGGGCGTGGTACAATTTTCCTTCCACAAATAAACAAATTGACTGAGGCAAGCAGTTCATAGAAACATAAAGTAAAACATCATAATCTTGTTCATCTTAGAAGATTTTCGAATTGTGAGGTGTATCTACCAGCAGTGTGCATCTGAACAGTCCGTTTGATTCAACAATTGTCATTAGAAAAACTGTAATACGATGCTTTAAACTATAAATTTTATAAATTCAGATCCACCTGGCCTGAATTTTACCGATATGTCGTACTGTATGCCACGATAAGTCCATCCATGTTCATCTCTATGGCTACGAAGATTTCAATAATTTTGTAAATATAAAGCGATTTTTCCACATCTACATCCATATCTCAACCCTACACAACAACAGCGAATATAAGATCAAATTTAGTACCATCTAACTATTTCAATTCTTCAATCCAACAATAATCTTAATTCTATATTCCAGATTTTAGCTCGATGCGTTCACCAAATACAAATTGTATCACATTTAATAAGACTTTTTGCTGCCTTAATAAGGTTCGATAATGTGGTAGAATCCTTCAAAATACCGAAAATAGACCGATACTCACCAAATGCTGCAATATCAGAATGATGAACTACGACAGTAAATACGACATTAGTGCTACTTCAGTTGGACAATGTGGCTTCAATGTTTCAATATGTTCTTCAAGATTTCAAAAATAGGGCGGTATCGTTCTATGGGGGCTCTACTAAATTCCTCAGTAAAAATAATTTTTAGCCACAGCGAAAGCTAATTACCAAATTTACGCCATGTTGGTTAGATAATGTGGTAAAATAATTCAAACTACCGAAAATCGGGCATTATCGTTCTATTAGAGCTATATCAAAAAATACAAAAACATGTTTTATATACCCGTATACATTAGGGTTATAACTTTTTGCACTTTTTTGCAAATATCAAAAATACCACCACATAGCCGTGTAGAGCATGGAAAACTATTATGAAATATGGCGTCAATTTTTCTCTATCGCGAAAAAAGTTTCCGCACCAAATGCATTGAAGTTCAGTAATGCATTTTTTAATTCAATTCAATGCATTTGCTGCGGAAACTTTTTTCGCGATAGAGACAAATTGACGCCGTATTTCATAATAGTTTTCCATGCTCTACACGACTATGTGGTGGTATTTTTTTGGTTATAGCCCTAGTATACATACTGGGCTAAACCCTTGCTGGCCCTTGAAACAGTTTTATGTTACCTTTTCTTAAGTAAATTATATTTTTCTTGCATCGCAAATTAGTTGGGAACTGTAAGTGACTATAAATAAAACATCTTCGGAAATGTTGGTGTCTATATGATATTTTTTGCGGTATGTTAACTGATGACTTGAGGCATGCATTTATTTCATCTGCTGGAATAGTATAACTGAAAGTGTTTGTCTGAAATCTAAACGTGAATTGCTCTTAAATCCTTCAAGAATCGTTCTAAATCTTGTTGGGAATTTTTATGTGCCATCGTACATTTGTTCCAGATGATAACTTTTATTTAATATTGCATGTGTCCAATTCAATCAAAAGAATGTCCAGTGGAAACTTAAGGGTCGACTGTGTCGTCCTTGTACCTTCTTGTAATGTATACCTCATAAAGCTATAGCTATCGATATGTTGCCTTCTAATTTAAAGACTTGCTTTCCAATAACATCAAAACTTCGTTATGCATAACATCTGGTATTTCCATTGATTTATAACATATTTTAGAAATTGGGAGTGATCGTGCTAAAATATGAAACACGGGTTGGGTAAATGGACACGTTCGTCAACCCTGTACATCATCTGAAAATTAATTGGAAATCGGTTCCCCGGTACACCGTCCCCTCCGATTCAAAAAAAAAATCAATTCAAAAAAATGTATAGCTTATTTTTACCACGGGTGTTCATGGTGGGCCATCGCTGTACATTCTCGGAAATTTTAAAGAAAATGGGTTCAGTACTTTCAGAGATAGAACATACTTAACAAAGTGGGCATGGCCGGGTCTTTAAGCCCTAAATAAGTACCTAGGGTCGGAGATTCAACCACGGTTGTCACGCAAATTTATTTTCTAAGCCATATGTTAGTAAATTTTGTTGCAAAGACAGAGTTTTAATAAAATAGTGCAAAGGGGAGGTACCCCGTCCCCCCAGAAATTTAACAAAATATATAGCCTATTTTCACCAGGGGTCATCACAATCCATTCTCTGAAATTTTCAATCCATTTCAGAAAATCGGTTTAGTAGTTTTGGATATATAAGATATATATTTAAAAAGTGGGCGTGGTCTGGTTCCAAATGAGTACATAGGGTCGGAGACACAACCACCATTGTCCCGAAATTATTTTTCTCTCCGATACGTTCTTCAGTTTTGTTAAAATATCGTTTTCAAAGAAATAGGGCATGGGGTAGGTACCCCGCCCCCTCCCAAATTCAACAAAATATATACCCTAATTTCACCACGGGTCCTCCCAGTAGATTCTCTGAAATTTTCAAGAAAATCGGTTAAGCAGTTTTTGATATATAAGCTATTTAAAAAAGGGGTCGTGGTCGGGTCTTTAGTCCCCAAATTAGTACCTAGGATCAGAGACACAACAACCGTTGTCTCGCAAAGTAATTTTCTCTCCGATACGTTCGTCAGTTTTGCTAAAATAGCGTTTTTAAAAAAGTAGGGCATAGGGGAGGTACCCAGCCCCCTCCGAAATGCAAAAAAATATATAGCCTATTTTCACCACCGGTGTTCCCTGTACATTCTCTGAAATTTTCAAGAAAATCGGTTCAGCCGCTTTTGAGTCTATACGGAACATACAAACACACAAACATACTAACATACGCACATTGTCTTTTACATATGTATAATAAGATTATGTTTAAAAATTACTCAATATCTAATGAAAAGTCAAGGAAAATATCGATTTCTCTTCAATATAGTTGTGAGCAGCCCTGATCTACAGCCGAGCGCCGAACCCATCACCTTCCCTATCATATGCAGCGGAACACCGAATACATCAGCTTTCCTATCACATTTAGTACCATTTAAGTACGAATTCCCAAAACCACCTCCATATCTCAATTCTACACTTTAACAGTAATATTAATTACAAATTTCAGGTTTCCATCTCCGTGCGTTCACCCAAGTCTAAATTGTACTAAATTTAGTACAGTTTAGTACTTTTCGTACACATAAGTAAGAATTTCCAAAACTGCCTCAATCCTATATTCCAACAGTAATCATTGTCGCAAATTTTAGGTTTCAAGCTCTATCCGTTCACCCAAATCACTAAATGAAGTACCATTTTTACACATAAGTACGAATTTCCAAAACCATGTCCTTACATCAACACCACTTCCCAACCTTCATTCCATACCAAATTTCAAGATTATAGTAATATCCGTTCAATATATAAATTTGGTAATAAATTAGTAACTTTTAGTACTTTTCGTACACTTGTAGGTAGAAGTTCCAAAAACCCTTTGGTACATCTTCCTAACTCTCCAACAGTGGCCCTCATTCAAAATTTACCGTTTGCCTAATACAACGGGTGCCATATTTAGTACCTTTTAGTACTTTTCAAGGTATATAAAAGGTCGATCAATAAGCCAACCTGATTATTATGTTTGCTATCAAATACGTTATTGTGACTTAAAATATAAAAGAAACTGAAATAAAAAAAAACTATAAAATTTATTGTCAAAAGTAGCCCAACTGGTTGACCTTGTATAGGCCTTGGATATAACACTTTTGCTTGTTTTGTCCCCATAACACATTATGAATTTACTATAGACGCATTTAAAACTCTCATCTACTCACTCTATCTCCCACTCTCACAATCTATCTACATAAAAATGGGGTGTTTAAAATTATGATATACAGTGGTGTGAAAAATAATAAGGACAGTGACATTCACGATTTTTGGTCGCTCCTAAAATGTGTAAAATGGAAGAATTTGCGATGGAAATTTGTTTTTGAAAATGTACATGTATTGCAATAAGAAATCCCGTTACGATTTTGTTTTCTTTCTGTTTAGTTTTTATACAAAACAAATATTTTTAGTAAAATCCGTGATTTCTGCTGTGAAAAATAATAAGGACAGTTTTTCGTTTTAGTAAAAATAAATTGATATTATTTTTTTGTGATTCTTTCCTGCAAGTAACAGTTTAAAATGAATTAATTTATATTCATTAAATGTTAAATCTACCGGTATTTATTAGTTTTTCTTTGCAAATATGGGTAAAAATACGCATTGTTTTCACGCTACTCGAGAAATCATTAAATGTTTACGTAAAGAAGGAAATTCATACAGAAAAATTACAGAAAAAGCTTAGAATCTTTAAAAACAATGGTGGAGGATGCAGCTAAGTGAACTTCAAAGATAAAAGTCGTAGCAGAAATCCAAAAATTGCACCTGTAATAATAAATGCGTTATTCGATGATTAAAAAAGATCCTTTTACCACATCTTTACAAATAAAAAACTACTTAAATATTAATTTTGACGCATCAACATCTCCTTAAACACTCTGTGGTGGCCACATTAGAGCTCACAGTGTCAGAAAAGTATCATTTTAATCGAAAAATTATACACTTCTTACGTAATGGTGTAGGGTATAAAAATATTGAGCAAATAATACAGGTTGCTTGAAATCACATCGCTTGGTCTAAGAAAAATTGCGTACCATTCTTTGGTCTGATGAAACCAAATATAGAGGAGTTTATCAGGTTTGAAGACCTAAAAATGAATAATAAAACCCAAAATATACTCTGAAGGCGACTAAATATGGCAGAGGTAACAGCATGGTGTGGGGCTCATTTTCTTACTATGCTGTGGGGTCTCTATACAGTATTCAAAGTGTTGAATACTTTGAAATTTTACATTGAAATTTTGAAAAATATAATTCTTCCGTATGCTGAAGGGGGTGTGCCTCTCAAATGAGTCTTCAGCAAGGTTAATGACCCAAAAATGACGGCAAAATGAAAAAAAGGTGTGCCAGGATAATTAATTTGTTTTTAGTATGGCCCATACACTCCCTTGATTTGAACCCGATTGAAAAATGTCGTGGAATAAAGTTAAAAAATCAAGCAAGGAAAAGTGTCCATCAAATTATGGCGACCTTTGGCAACTTATACAGGTTGCGTAGGACGCGATACCAGTAGAGAAGTGCCGAAATTTGGTCGACTCGATGCCCAGACGATGCGCTTCCGTTTTAGAAAACAAAGGATCGTCTACAAAGTATTAATGACACTGAAACACTTTATCTACCATTATTTAGTAAAAACCTGCATTAATTTCTTTCAAGTTTGGTCCTTATTAAAAGATGTCATGAAGTGTCCTTATTATTTTTCACACACCAAACTACGACAATTCGCATAAAATATAAAAGATAAATAAAATATGGTTACAAGCAATCAAAATATTTTTATAATACTTTTCTTAACATTTTAAGAAAACAATAAATTTTATAAACTAGTGTAATTTTCACTATTTTAGTCAGTTTTCAATGTAATCTTGGTTATGGATTGAAGTGTCCTTATTATTTTTCACACCACTGTATGTACGTATCTTTATATGTTCGGCCATGTATGACGGCTAATTGAAAATATAATAAAATATTTAAAAACCCCCCTAATTGCAATCATAATAAAATGTTTAATAAAAAACCCTACAGCCAAACACTTTCCTCTGAAAGCAAAGGTGATAATATATGCATAGCCAGGGTAACGTATGAGCGATGACGGTTAAGTGTTTAATTGAAGAGGCCAACACTTATACGTCATACAGATAACATACAACAACATCAACACCAACACGAACCAAAGAACCCTAATGAAAAGGGACTTTTTCGAG
Organism: Musca autumnalis; assembly: GCF_047663935.1. Taxonomy (NCBI): domain Eukaryota; kingdom Metazoa; phylum Arthropoda; class Insecta; order Diptera; family Muscidae; genus Musca; species Musca autumnalis. Next base: position 75,946,089 of record NW_027411755.1, read on the forward strand.
TTAAATAATGAATAGGGAAATCCTTAAAATTTTATTTAAGACACCTAAATGTGGGAAAATTAAATTAACTGTCTTTCATTAACATACCAAACACTTGGTATCTGTTAAGCATTCTGACCTTTTCTGATATGAGTTAGGCAAGCAAGGGAAAGAAGGGTTACAGTGAAAGAAAAATAACTTTTGAGAAAAATTTTGAAACTTTTCACAACAAGACAGGAACTTTATTTAATGAGATAAATTTCATATGTACTTCGTTATAGTTGCGGTTAATTTTATTAATAACGGAAATTGAAAGAAATTTTATTTGTGAAAATTACCCAAACCCTCACCAGTATATTGTAAGGGGGCACAATTTCATAAATGCCAAATTTCATGATCAATCATTTGCTTTATGAATTCCTGTCTTTTGCGGCGATTAAAGAAATTAATAAAGGTTTATCTCGGGTATTGTTTACCAAAAATCTTTTGTCATTTTTATTTATTGCGCTATCTTCTCTATCTACTATTTCTTCTGCTTGTGCTCAAGAAGTAATACAAAAGGGTGGCATTTGTTTGTCACATGGCCCTGGGTGCTGATAGCTTTTAAGCCAAACCACAACCATAAATAAAATCATCTTTGTCTTGGTGTGGGTAGGTGGCTAGTGAAAACCGGTTTGATTAATTATTGCCTGGCGAGATTAAAATTGTAGTCCCAGCATATTATACCATTGCCGAACTACTACATTTCAAGGCTTAATGCCATTGGAGTTCATTAGTTCATCTAATAATACACACACAATAAACTCAATTATTAAAATCCTGTTTGGGAACACCAACCTACCGACTGACAGGCCGGTAGGCAGACAGACAGACAACACGCACATTATCATAGCCTTAATAAATATCCTCACAGACCCTGTCACACTTAACCTCTACAAATATACATAGAAGAGGAAGAAGAACAAAAACTGAGCTGAGCAGGAACAATAACAGTTACAATGGTGATTAATAAAGTAGGCAGACTGGCAGCCAGCATGGCAGACAGTAACGACACCGACAAGTTAAACAACTATCGAGGCAAAAATCCTTTAAACCACTATTGTGCGTTTAATTTGGTGATTAGTTCAACGACAGTGGTTCAAGTGAAAGTTGGGGAAGAAATTTCATAACAATGATAATAAAGATCAGCAAAATAATAATTACAGTCTGTCTGTCTGTTGAAATCAAAATACAGCTCGCAATGTTTAAAACAAAGGTTTATACAGCCCCCATAAAACTGTACCGCCCGATTTTCGATTTTTCATGGTTTTAGTCTCATTATCACAACGAATTTGCTAAAATTTCGTATTTAGACTTCGTCGGGACACAAAACTGCTCCCCGATGGGTCCTCACTATGGGTCCACGTTTTGACTGAGCACCCATAGAATGGTACCTCCCGATATTCGATATTTTGAGGGTTTTAACTACAAATTGTAACCAAATCGTCAAAATAGGTCCATGTTTTGGTATAGCTCCCATATAACGGTATAGTCCCTATATAACCGTCCCTCCCGATTTTCGGTATTTTAAGAGTTTAAAGTACAATTTTAATCGAACTAGCTGTAATTTTATATTTGAGGTTCTCTTTGGTCAGGAAACTTCTCCACCAAAAAACGTCAAGAAAGGTCCATGTTTTGATATAGCCTCCACAAAGCGGTACCTCCCAATTTTCGGTATTTTGAAGATTTTATCTAAATTTTTTAACCGATCTAGCTGTAATTTGACACTTGAGGTTCTCAGTGGGTACGAAATTTCTTCATTAAAAATCGTCAACATATGTCCATGTTTTGGTATAGCCCCCATATAACTGTACCTTCTGGTCTTCGGTATTTTAAGAGTTTTAGCTACAAATTTTAACTGAACTAGCCGTAATTTTACATTGTGGTCACGAAACTTCTCCACAATAAATTGTCAACATAGGTCTATGTTTGATATAGCCTCCATATAACGGTACCTCCCGTTTTCGGTATTTTTAGGACTTAAACGGAAATGTTTAACCGATCTAGCTGTAATTTGACAATTGAGGTTCTCAGTGGGCTCGAAACTTATTCACTAAAAATCGTCAACATAGGTCCATAGTTTGGTATAGCCCCCGGAAATGGATTGGGTATCGTTTTTTCTCTTCGTTGGGGGCATAAAACTTACCCTGATCTCTCCTCAGGAAATTTGATTCAGGCCCCATTGAACTGTACCGCTCGATTTTCGGTATTTTCAAGTTCGTAGCATCATTATCACACCGAAAAAAAACATTGTTCCACAACATCCCATACGGGACAATGGAGACTTCTCTCATAACAATGAGTGCACTCCGATTCATATTTAGCTCAATGATATGGGACCTACTGTTTATCGTCAAGTCCGAACGGCGTGTCTTAAGACAGCACTTGTGGAGAAGTTTTGCAAGGCTGAAATACTCAGGCAATGTCGCCAACATTACTGAGATGTATTTCCCACCATTGAAAAATGCTTGATGTTGGCTGGCCGGGGAATCGTACCCCCGACCTTCTGTGCATACCATTGCACCACAGTGGCACACCGAACTGGCTTAAATTTCGTATTTGGTCTTCGTTAGGAGTGCTGAACTTTCCCCGCAAATTTGTTGCTATAGGTCCACCTTTTTATATATCCCCAAATAAACCGATTTTTTGTACTTCGTGGGTTCTTTGTTTCTTCGCAAATTGTTAATACAAGGCAAAGGTTTAGTAGGGACACTGTGGCGAAGGAGCTTAGAATTTTCTTAAACTAAAGGACACTATTTATTCCATTTTGCAGGAAGGAGCTGCAGGGTATAAAAAGGCCGAACTTGAGGCGTTTTTACTTGTTTTTTTATATTTGGCATGGTGTCATCAATTCTTGACCTATAAGAATTAATACGGCTGCACCATCCCGAACTTAGCTGAGATAAAACTACTCTGGTTTGCCGTGGCAGCTAACGTTCTCCAGCCGTGATAGATGGTGACCGCATTTACAAGATGGTTGTTTGTGGCATCTGCGACAGCATACTGATCTAGTGGCTCTCTCTTATATCGTTAAACATCTCTCTCTCTACATCATGATTATCACTTTTGCCACGCCAGCCCAATACAAGTACTGCAACGAGAGCAATAATATTTTCGATTCCTTATGCAGATGGCGCGCTGTTGACATAAGGCGGCACCCTGTTGCAGTTCTCAGATCAGCGTTCTGACAGGTCTCCCTCCATGTGGTGAAAAAAATGATTACAGGCTTTGTAGCGTATATTTGAATATCCCTCGCGCGCCAAAAGGTAGAATGATCGATCAAATAGGAGTTCAAACCTATTTGCCTAACAAGTCTGGATTGCGGAGTCCTATCCACCATACAGTGATTAGGAAGACTCTCACGGTAACACCCGACCAATTACTACAACGAAAACATGCCATTGTGTTGCGATACTGGAATAATCATCGACACCTCTTGCAGATCGTCCAATGATGACATGAGGAAGCCCCCTGTTTCAGTTCTCAGGGCGGCGTTCTGGCAGGTGCTCAACTCCGCAGTGCATGGGGTAAACTTGTGTATTCCTCGCTCGCAAAAATGTGCTATGATCGATCAAATAGGAGTTCAGCCTTTCTCAAAAGACATAAGAGAAGGTGCCCGACGCCAAGCATACGTTTCTATTTCAATACAGTCCGAAGGCGGTGGAATACAGAAAAGGTAGAGGATAGACACTCACTCACGTGGCTTCGACTTTTTTATAATTGATTGTCCGATGTTTCAAACTTCGCCGGAGGATAGTCCGCTCGATGTCCTCAAACAGCGTGGAGTGCTTGATAGTATCTATGATTTGTCGAGCAAAACCGATACTTTTCTATTACACGCCTTCTTTTGGTTGAGTCTTTGCTAAAGGCGACAAAAATGAAATCGGTGGGTATAAATCAGCTTGTATGCCTTCAGTAGAGGGACCACCCTGTTTATCCAATTGTTCCAGCTTTACCATCAAGATACAGTCAGGGTTTAACGCTTTGGATGATTTATCTTTCTATTTGTTGCATTGCTTCTCCTCGACTGTAAGAGGTCTGTAAAGATAATTTGTACATATTTTGGGTCAGTTTTAGGCACTGTGGGTGTTATCCTTTCTCATTATCAGATATAATGCGGCAACCACTTAGGTATTCTCAACCATGATTAATTATAAGCGGTCGTAAAATCTGTTTCTGTGTGCACTGATAATAAGATCCACACACAGAGATATTGATGCGCTTAGTTTAAGTGTGGGATAAAACAACCCTCCATGTGCTCTCTTGAATTGCGTGTCTAAGATTAGGCTAAGTTACATTAGTTTTAGTAGTTCTTAAGTAAAATATTTTCTAATAAAATCAGAATCGAATAAGCAATTTCGACGTTTTCAACTTTTTGATGGTCGAAAATCTGATGTTTCACTATGGAGACTGAATTTCTCTACAATAGAACCACATGTATGTTTATACCCTCAGCCTGTAGACTAGAAAGGGTATATACACTTTGATACGACCAAAAATGTGCTTCATCGAAATAACGATTTAGCCATGTCCGTCCGTCTGTCCGTCTGGCTGGCTGGTGCGCACGATAACTCTCGAACGGATCAACCGATTCGAATCAAAATTTGGGTATCGTAATATTTTGTCCAAACTTAGTTTAAGTTCGAAGATGGGTCATATCGGTCCATTCCTTCCGGTACTTCCCCCACAAAAGTTCAAACATTTTCTGAAAAATGGTGTGAACGATAACTCTCGAAGGTAGCAATCGATTTCGTCCAAACATTGCACATCGTATTATTTCTTCCAGATACAGATCGGGTTCAAATATGGACTATATCGGTCCACTCCTTCGGGTACCTCCCACACAAAATTCGGATTGTTTTGAAATTTATTTCATAAGGTTGTACTTGCGGCTCTCGTTTTTCCTGCGCAAGTCCATACTTCCTGAGATATTGGCCTAAAATCTGCATGAAACCCTGACGACACCAACAAAAATGGCAAATCCGCAAGATAATTCTCGCAAGGAGCTTCTGATTGGTGCAGACTTTGCACATCGTATTTTTCATCCAGTCATGTGTCAGGTTGGAATATGGACTATATCGGTCCACCCCTTCTGGTACCTCCCACACAAAATTCGGATAAAGTGACGTTTAAGAACTCCTCTCGGATAGTTTTGAAATTTTTTCAGTATGTTTTCCTTGCGGCTCTCGTTACGACGGTACAATTTTTTTCCTGCGCAAGTCCATATTTCCTGAGATATTGGCCTAAAATCTGCATGAAACCCTGACGACACCAACAAAAATGGCAAATCCGCAAGATAATTCTCGCAGGGAGTTTCTGATTGGCGCAGACTTTGCACATCGTATTATTTCATCCAGTCATGTGTCAGGTTGGAATATGGACTATATCGGTGCACCCCTTCTGGTACCTCCCACACAAAATTCGGATAAATTGAAGTTTAAGAGCACCGCTCGGATAGTTTTGAAATTTTTTCAGTAAGTTTTCCTTGAGGCTCTCGTTACAACGGTACAATTTTTTTTCCTGCGCAAGTCCATACTTCCTGAGGTATTGGCCTAAAAGCTGCATTAAACCCTGACGACACCAACAAAAATGGCAAATCCGCAAGATAATTCTCGCAGGGAGTTTCTGATTGGTGCAGACTTTGCACATCGTATTATTTCATCCAGTCATATGTACATACCTATATATGGAATATGGACTACATCGGTCCACCTCTTCGGGTACCTCCCACACAAAATTCGGATAAAGTGAAGTTTAAGAGCTCCTCTCGCATCGTTTTGACTCTTTTTCAGTAGGTTGTTCTAGCGGCCTCATTTACAAAGGTACAATTTATTTGCGAAGTCAATACTTCCTAAGATAATGGCCCAAAAGCTCCAGAACCCAGCCGGCACATACTAAAATGGCTATTGTGCAAAGTAACTGTAAAACATTTCTTTCAAACTTAATTTAACGTAATTTAATATTTCCACTCCTTTATGAAGAAGTTTAGTAACTAAAAATGTTTGGTATATAACAATGATTTGTTATAGCGCTACACTACGGTACAAAGCAAACTCGTAATACAAAATCAATATATTTTATGTACGGCATCATTGTTGTGTTTGGTTTGGTTTTTTTTTTTTTTGTTTCTACATTAGCACAGGTGACTGATACTTTCTTACTTGTTTTTTTTTTAATTTTTGCCTTAAAACCTAGAATTATTTTATTGTCATAGGCAGGGCATACTTAACTTTGGTCTGTTCGTCCTTGTTGTCGGTGGGCATGGACACTGATAAGACTGATATTGAAGAATTTAGCTTTTATCAGAATTGTAGCTAGTCCTTCATCCACCGGCGTGAAACTGGAGACGTTTTAGCCTCTTACATACTACAAATCCCTACAACAATTTTATATTGTTGCACCTAGAATACAGAGTGCCACCTTTAGGTTTGAGCCCTTTTCCTGCCATGTACACGAAAGCTTCGCATCAGTAGCTATAAATATCGTAATGTTTTATCTCCATGTGACACCATGGGGAGATCAAGGTCACATTGAGATGAATGAGGCGCCAATATAAGTTCTAGATTTTGTCACGTTAACACCGATCCCAACGGTTGGTTTGTATCTTCCCCATCATACGTAATTAACCACTGTAGCGAAAACATTTCCTCTCCTAGCATTCTCCTTGACACAAATTAACTGTTACCAATACCCATTGTTAGGGATTGTTGTAATGCAAACGTAAAGCTTATAAGCTTACAACTCATTGAACAAACAGACAACTTTAACAGACAAATACAACACTCATGCATACATACAAACATGTGATAATATATCTTACAAACACCCACAAACACAAACAAATGCCAGTCAATAAAACACAAATTTCATAAACAATAAACATTCAAACCACAATTAATAAATATAATTTTACAACCAAAAACCACATTCATACGATTTATATTTAGAAAATAGAATTGTGGACATATGGCAATGACAAAACCACAATTTTTGAGGTTACCTCAACGAGACTTATTGATATGGTTAAGGGACAACATGTTTGTGCCATAAGGACATGTTTGAAGATGTAATCCTTTAACAGGAATTAGTAGCAAACGGATGACAATCGAGCGGCTGCTTAGGCGACATCCATATTGTGTGGTCAAGGGATTTATTGAAATTTATGTTTGACCTGCTCCTGCTCCCTTGGGACATGAAATATAGAAAGAAGTCAAAGATGAATATGTCAAAATGTCAATTATTTTGGTTTAAGTTAAGAATCTTTACATAGCACTATAGGTAATTTGGCCTGTTTTTGAGGCAAAAATTAATAGCGGTGGATATGTTGGCTTTTTATACATTTTTATTGCTTTATATATAAAAGTAAGATAAAATAAAGAATTACAATGTAAAATTCGGATATAGCGAACATCGGTTATAAGAAACTACGTTTATAGCGAACAAAGTTTTATGTTTCCAAAGAATTTTTCTTAATATTTGTACATACATTGAACTTCTTAAAACGATCACGATTATAACAAACAAAAATTATTACCCCGCGAGTAGAATTTTTTACAATTTGGTAGGATTTTCAGCCCCGCTTTAAAACAACAAGCGATAGCGACGAATTTAAGCACTGTTTCAAATATTTTAACATAAGATATTTAAAAGTAGGCTTTAATAAGAATTTTACAGACGAACTCGTTTACAACGAACACCGGATATAACGAACAACTTTTCTTTTTCCTACCACATATTTTCATTTTACCTATTTTATTCGTTCCAACCCAATGAACGCGGTTAAAACAAAAGAAAAATGGTTACAATGAACTAAAGTACTGATCCGCCAAAATATTTTTATAAACGTTGATATGTTTAAAATATTGATTCGCGAAAAGATCTTTATAAATATTATTTTTTTAAAGGACCAAATAAAGCACGCAAAAATGTTGACCACAACACGCCTGTACATTTTTAGAACACCTGGTGAATATTTCTTTAAAGAAAATGTCTTTTTAGTTCAAATCGGATGCTTTTTTGTGTTTAATATTTCCTTCACCAAACAAAAAATTTAAAATATATATATTTTTCTGCAAGGAGGTCACCTTCAAAAAAGTGATATAACTCAAAAAACGCAAAAAATCGCACCTTGGTAATTATGTAGTTGATTCTGAACCCTTTGCTGAAGATATTCCAGGTAGCAGAATTACGGTCAAAGCTGGACAATTTTGTAAAAGTCTATAATATAAAACTATAATTTTGTAAAAAAATAATTCTTAGGTTGTATCCTATATGACGATTTCTTCTGCTGTAACAAACATTTTGAAGAAAATTATTTCTTAAAACAGAAAGTACACACCACCACCATTCCTCTGAATATCATATCTTTGTATTTAATTATTACCAAACTTTTACAAATTGCGTTTAAATTCTGCTCTGACTTTTAATCTTTTTTAACATTTTTTATTTTGTCTTCGAAGTTTTGATTTTAACTTCGAATTATACCGCGAGTTTTGTATATTTTTGAAAACAAATTGCACATCCATAGAATTTGACATGTTCTTTCTTCGAATCAAATTAGAAAACTCGCGTTATTAAAAGTGCAAAAATTGACTTTTTGACTAAAAACCTGTCCAAATTACCTAAAGTGCATAGCTAAGTATTTCCATAGGTGAGAAAAATATGTAAGTATGTACAATAGGTTATGACTTTTTTTCAACCTCATATCCCTGTATGATACTTTGATGAGTTTTTAACTAAGATTACATAAAATCTTAATTATAAAGTGATTCGATAAAAAATCATCCGCACAAAAAGCTTTCAAAGTGGTTAGTTTTCTAAACTTTTGAAAATTTTTTGAAGTCACTGTAAGCAGATATTTAACTGAAAACAAGGTATAGGGGCACACGACATAACTAAAATGACATAACCGTTGGTTTCTCACTTATCATCGTATTATACCATATATATCAAGTTATATTATATAAAACTTTATTTCATATATCATAAAAATTAAAAGTGGTTTGGTTTGAAATAATTTTTTGAGATTTTTTTTTCATTTCATAGAATTTTTTCAAAAAAACATTTTTTGTGCGGAACCTTTTTTTGAAGTGTAATGAATGTTATTTTAGGCATTAATAGGCAAAAGTTCATTCATTCTCACTACAGGAAATCTTTTTTGAGAAAAAATTTCAAAAAGTCATAACCCTAATGTACAATGTGTCTTAACCTTTGTCGTTAACATGTCTACAGAAAATATCTTCCAGCCCAAAAGGAGCATTTTATGTATAAAACAAAAAAGTGTCTAGATTGTCAATTAACGTTAAAAGCTAATGAAAACTTCTCAACAAAAACTTAATTGATTTTAATAATTCCAATTAAGAGGCAATCATTACACAAATGGCCATAAAAGAGATCAATGCATACTTCGTATACTCCCATTGGTGCGTAGCAGTAATGACATTTTATATAAAATATGTCTATGAAATTTGTAAATTATAGTAATAATTCATTATTGAAAATTGAAGCAATGGTGTTAATATAAAATCGGGCATGTTTAAGTTGAAAATATTATTAGTTAGATTTTTGTTATGAAATACAAGTTAGTTCAAGATGTATGTATTTGAATTTGTTCGAAGACGTAAAAAATTATCTAAGGATCTGTCTTAAAGGTGAGTTATGTGAAATACATAGCTCTAATGAGGTAAATACACGTCTTTTCTTATTAATACAAAAAGTAGAAGTAGTAGAAGTATGCCCACAATAGCATTTCATAATGATTTATGAGACTTTTGCGAAGTTTTGTCGTTTAAAACTGCATTTTTCAAACGTAAAGAATAAGTCGACATTGAACGCCATTGGCTTTATTTTGAAGAAATGGAATCACCAATCCAGCCCGAATTTAGCATCGTTTGGACTTGAAAGTGTCTTCTCTGAAAATAGTGCAATATTTTCAGATCATGGAACGATGATCAGGATTTGTGATGTTGTGTGGTTCTTTAGAAAATTTAAGACATATGTATATATGACAGATGGGATAAAATATCTGAAAAGATGAAGAAACTACATCCACAAAAATGTAAATAAGTTGTTCTACCCCAGCCTTTATGTTAATGAGGATGTTGTTCTCGCTGTCCCTTTTACGAAGGTACATTTTTGGGATGCAAGTTCTGAAATAATGGCTCAAAAGCTCGAAAAACCTGCTGACACCAAAATTAACGATTGATGAGGACAAACGAGCAAAATAGCGTGTGAATGTAGTCCTTGTGATTTCGTTTACAACTATATAATTTGTTATCATGGGAAATTCAAGTTTTACGATGATCTAGTTTCAAGATGATCTATATCGGTCCATTCCTTCATATACCTCCGCTGCAATAGTTAAATAGCTTGGAGCCTTTAGAAGTTTAAAGTCACTTTTCGAATCGTATTAAAGTTTTAATAGCGGTTAGTTATTGTGTTCATGACTTAAACATTTTATTACCTATACCCTCCGAAACGTTGGGCCCACACGGAATCTGAATGGTAATGCGTAAACAGCTGGATAAGCCCGGAGTTGACCATTTGACTGGAAAGTTGACAGGGTGGCCCCGCTACTGGGGTCAGGCAAGGATGCCAGCACAGGCTAGTCGTACAGGCCGATCTTACTTCTGCCGTCAGTAGTAAGAATTCAAGAGGCACTATTCCTCGCCACGATGAAAAGCAGTTTCCCAGATGCCCAAAATTGGCATGGATTCGGGAAAATATACACCCTTCGATACCGACAACGAACTACTCAATATATTGGGTGTAATGTTCGATATTATGTTAAAGTCGTTCGCTCAAGCCGTAACTATTTGTGACAAGATCAGAAGTATAAACAAGGTCCTCAGGTCGCTTGGCGGCATCGCTTGGGTTGCAGACAAAGAAACTTAGTTTACATCTGTGTGGTATGCAAATAGTTGTGCTACGCAGCAGAAGAATATTCAATCCTGCCATAATGTCGCCAAGAGGACTGCAACAGGGTGGCTCCTCATGACATCAGTGTACCCTATTCATGAAGAGATGAAGATTTTACCGGTGTTTGGGTGATGTTTGGGTGTTACCGCCGTAAACATCCCTGCCACAATGTAGTGGACAGGCTTCCCCCAGACATAGCACGATACCCAACACTTAGTCGCGCGACTCGCTACATTTGTTTATCTGCTGAAGCAATGGATGCTTCCACGTTGTCCTGATTCGTTATGATCGCAGCCAAAGCAGTTTGCAGAATCTTGAAACAAAGGGAACTGAACCAAATAACTGAAAAAGATATACGAACGAATATATTTGGATTGCTTATTATTAGATGGGCCCTATTCCACGAAACAACTTACCGCTTTTCACTTGGCACTTATCAAAAAGTAGCTATTTTGAAAAGTGATAATTTTTTTGTTCCAAAAGTTTTTGAGCTCTCTTGCTTCATTTTTCCGCAAACTTGCTAAGTCTCTCCGTTCTCTTGCAAAGTGTGGATGCTAATTGTCCACAAAACATTTGATTATGTTTGCATTGTTTTCTACTTGGCAATGATAAATAAGACACGTAAAAATGGGACGCGAGAACAAAAATGAAAAGAAACTGGTGTTAGAGTAATGACAAAAAAAAATAATAAAATAAAAACAAAATAAAATAAAATAAAAAATAAAATAAAAATAAAAATAAAAATAAAATTAAAATAAAATAAATTAAAATAAAATGAAATAAAATAAAATAAAATAAAATAAAATAAAATAAAATAAAATAAAATAAAATAAAATAAAATAAAATAAAATAAAATAAAATAAAATAAAATAAAATTAAACAAAATAAAACAAAATAAAATAAAATAAAAATAACAATAAAAAATTAAATGAAAATAAAATAAAAATAAAATTAAATAAAATTAAAATAGTAAAATAAAAACAAAATGAAACTAAAAAAAATAAAAATAAAATAAATGAAATGAAAATAAAACAAAAATAAAATGAAATAAAATTAAATAAAAATAAAATAAACTCTGAAAGAGGGATTAGTCTTAGTGTAAAACCGAGAAACATCGATTTGTGGGGTGGTTCTGAGGCTGGAAGTTCGGAATGGGGTGGTTCGGAGGTTGGAAGTTCGAAATGGGGCGGTTCGCAGGGTCGAAGTTCAGAGGGTGGAAGTTCAGAAGTTTGTGGTTCACAGGGTGGAAGATCTGAGGGCGATAGTTCTTAGGGTGGAAGTTCGGAGAGGGAAAGTTCAGAAGAGGTGGTTCGGAGAGTGGAAGTTCGGAAAAATCAATTCGATCCATAAAATTTCTTGTCATTACCGTGCTTTTAATATTTCCGAACAAAATATCCCGTCGTTACGTTTTAAAATCTTTACTTGTTTTTACAATATACTACATCAGAATTTGGTCTGCAAAGTTTTCTGTGGATCTTTCGTACAATTTTTTGCAAAATCTTAGCAAAATATAGTTTGCAGTTATAACTTTTCACTTAGCAGAAGATGACGTTTGTGGATCAGACATCAAAAAGAGAAACTCAACTTATCTAGTGTAAAATGAAAAGTTTATAAGTTGTTTCGTGGCATAGGGCCCTGATTAGCATGATAAGTTATGAATTGAGAATCCGATTTGGCCGATTTTAAGATGTCGTAAAATTTCTTCCAAAGGAACATCATTTAATAAGAATATCTACATCAGACAACACTTTCTGGTAATTCCCTAATAAACGTTAAAAATTCTCGGCTAAATGGAGTTTAAGTGCTGTTCAAGGATACTACTTGTGCTATTGTTTACAGCGATGTAATGATTTTAGTGGACAAGTCCATGCTTCCTGACATAATGTTCCAAAAACTCAAAAAAGAAAATAAAATAAAAATACGGTAACTAACTAAAATATCTTTTTGGCACGATAGCTATTGAAAGGAGTGAACGACATTGATCCAACCATATTACACCGTGAAATTTATCTCAAACTTAAATGAAGTTCGAAGAAGGACTTTTTTGGTCAACATTTTCCGGTGCAGTTTAATGGCAGTGTGAAGCAGTATAATCTACAAAGAACACAAAATGCCAAATCGTAAACAAACTTGTTGGAAAATATAACTAAAATTTTAGGGCATATATTCAAAATATTTTGTACAAAAGTTTTCTATTTACTGAAATCTAATATAAAAATTAGAACAAAATTGGTTCTTTAAAATTGAACTAATAAGTAAAAACTTACGTCATCCTCATATAGGAGTTAAAAGAAATTTCGAGTCTATATGATCCACATTCAACCCTATACTACCCACGAATGTATGACACATACTGTAAAATTTTTGTGGCCGTTGTCTTTCACATAAAATAGTTATTAACGTGTGAAAAATTACAACCTTTCCTAATGTTTTCATCCATCTTTCCCAATTGTTTCCATGCGTCTTGTTAATTCGTGTGATTCATACCAGTAGCTAGTTAAAAAGGACACATAGGTTTTCAATCTGCTTTTAAATTCGATGTAATTGAAACAGCAAACCGTTTCAGTATATTTTCAGAATTTTTTTAACAAACGTTTCCCGAAAACGTTTCCGTTGAAAAAATCGAATTCAGTAAAAACTATATGCAATGAAATTCTAATAACTTCTTTAATTTTGGTTCAAATAAAATAAAACTTTTTAGTATTTTTTGTGGTTTTATCAGCCTGGACGCAATTTTCGCGATTAACTATCTATATAAATAAAAATCAAATGTCGTTCGTAATGACATCATTTGAGAACGGCTGGACCGATTTGGATAATTGTTTTTTGAACAGTTTTTATGCAATTTGACCACGCCCACTTTTACGCCCACGTTTTTCAATTTTCAATTTTAATCTTTTCTACAAAAACTACTGAACTGATTTTCTTGAAATTGTCATGGAATGTACAGGGATGCCCTCGGTGAAAATATGTTACATAATTGAAAATATGTTACATAATTGAATTTAGGAAGGGGCGGGGTATTTCCCCTATACCCTATTTCATTAAAAATGGTATATTTGGATTTTTATGCAATCTGACCACGCCCACTTTTTCAATTTTCAATATTAATTTTTTCCACAAAAACTACTGAACTGATTTTTCTAAAATTGTCTTGAAATGTTCAGGGATGCCCCCATATGAAATTATATTACATAATTTGTTGAATACCCTATATCTTTAAAAACGCTATATCTATATAAATAAAAATCAAATGTCGTTCGGTGATAATGGCATCAGTTGAGAACGGCTGGACAGATTTGAATAATTCTTTTTTTGAACATTTCGTCATAATCCAACTTAGGTTTTTATGCAATTTAACCACGCCCTCTTTTACGCCCACTTATTTAAATTTTAATCTTTTCTACAAAAATTACTAAACTAATTTTCCTGAAATTGTCATGGAATATACAGGGATGCACCCTGGTGATAATAGATTACATAACTTGTTTAATTTTGGAAGCGACGGGGTACTTGCTCTTATACCCTATTTCTTTAAAAATGCTATATTTACAATAATTACGAATGTATCGGCTTGGAAACTAATTTGCGAGACAATTGTGATTGTTCCTCCGACCTTATTTGGGACCCAAAACTTGACCATGCCCACTTTTTAAAATATGTTACATCTAGAAAACTACTAAACCTGTTTTCTTGAAATTGTCGGAGAATGTACAGGCATGGCCCCCAAAACAGGCTACATATTTATTGAATTCCAGAGGGGGCCGCGGTACATCTCCTATGCGATATTAACAAAAAACTATATTACGAATGTATGGGTTTACAAATTTACGAATATATCTACAATCCAGGTACTTATTTAGGTCCTAAAGACCCGACCGGTGATAATAGATTACATCATTTGTTGAATTGTGGAAGAGGTGGGGTACTTCCCATTATACCCTATTTCTTTAAAAATGCTATATTTACAATAATTATGAATGTATCGGTTTGGAAATTTCAGCAAAAAACTTTGGGAGACAAGGGGGTGTGTGTATACTAGGTACATATTTGGAGGTAAATTACCGGACCACGCCATTTTTTTAAATATGTCATATATTGAAAACCACGCCCACTCTTTCTTTTTGAAAACTGTTGACCCTAATTTCATGCAATATTCAGGAATGTGTCGTGGACGAAAATGTCCATTATTTATAGACGAATTTCCGGGGTTTATTGTTTTATAATCGCTATATTTTTATAAACTTATGAGTGCATGGGCTCGCAAATTAATTTTCAGGACAACGGTGGTTGAGCCTCCGACCAAAAAAAAAAACGATATATTTACAAATTTCCTTAAATGGTGAGGTCAACGGTCTATCAGCCATGAAAACCTAAAACATATATGTAAGTCTCAATAAGCGGGAGAATTCGACTTAACCATTTTTTTAACTTTTATAATAAGACAGCTTTAGTAAAAAGACAAAGGACATGGACGATAATAAATACTAAACAACATCAATAGGTGCAAAAATTCGACAAAGACCGTATGAGAATAGAAAACAAATTATAAATGATTGTACTCTGCGATTAATTACAAAAATTATGGGCTATATCGTCCCACGTTTTGGAACAGCCGCCATATAACGGTACCCCTTAATTTCAAGTATTTTGTTGTTATACCCTCCACCATAGGATGGGGGTATATTAAGTTTGTCACTATGTTTGTAACTACTCGAAATAATCATTGTATATATATTCTTGATCAGCGTGCAATTCTACATCGATATAGCCATGTCCGTCCGTCTGTCCGTCTGTGGAAATCACTCTAGCGTCCGAACGGATTGACGTAGGTTGATGAAATTTTCGGAAAATATGTTATATTTACGTAGGACTTTTGGTATTGAAAGCGAGCTATGTAGGTCCACGCTTTCGTATAGCCCCCATACAAAATGACGCGTCGTCGTTTTAAGGAATTTTTAAGATATTTGGCCCATTTTACCACCGAATTGGTGGTAAATATTCCTACCAAAGTTGGGTTATATAGGTCCACGTTTTGGTATAGCCCCCATATAAGGCCCCATATAAAGTACGCGTCATTTTAATATATTTTGAATGTATTAGACCCATTTGACCACAGAATTGGTTGTAACTTTGTATTTTGTGTTTCCAGAGGCTAAGAAACATTTCTACCATAAAATGTTTATATAGGTCCACGTGTTGATATAGCCCCCATAATACAATATCTCCCGATTTTCGATATTTTGAACGTTTTAGCCTCATTATCACACCGATATGGCTGAAATTTGGTATTTAGTCTTCTTTAGGCGTATAAAACTTTCCCCCAGAAATTTGTAGGTATAGGTCCACGCCATCATATAGCCCCCATAGAACGGTACCTTCCGAATTTCAGTATTTTGAAGGTTGTGGCCACATTAATCCACCGAAATGGTGAAATTTGTGGTGGAGGGTATAAAAAGTTCGGCCCGACCGAACTTAACGCTTTTCTTACTTGTTTTAAACTACATTTTCTGATCTAATTGGCCTAAAAATTGACATTTAGCGTTCTCAATGGTCTTCTCCATTAAAAATTGCGAACAGAAACAAGTTACAGTAGGTACTGTCGGTATCCAGGTATTTTGATGTTTTAGCTACATTTTCTGTCACGACCATTGGTGAACTTATTAAAGTTCATCTATGTATATTTCATTTCAGAAAATCTAATTTTATTATTGGCTTATTTTAAAGTAGATGTAGTGTAGAATACGTGGTAAAATTTTAATTTTAATGTTGAGAGGCAAAGGGTAACCATATGCCTCACCTCTCTCTCCACCAAACTGACAATTGCCCGCAAGGAAAATTTCTGAATATAAATATGGACTAATTCGAAAACTAATCAACCGATTGCCATACAATTTTGTGAAATTATCAAAGACATCAAAACCATCGATCGATTTTATTTTTAATTTTTTTTTTTTTTTTGACCAGAAAACGTGAGGTTTTTAAATAAAAAATAGAAATTTTGATTTTTGGGTCCATCATTTTTTTTAAAAAAATCGATGAAGGACTAGATCTCAATGTTCTAAATCAGCCAACAAAAATGTGTAACGATCGCTTAATTAGTTTTCGAGTTAGTGTTGGCACTGCAAAACGCTTTTACAAAAATAAGTTTCGTGGACGGCCACAAAACCACATAATATTTTTCAACAAAAAAATTCAGACAATAGATAAAGATGTGCTCTTTCAGATGGAAAGAAAATTTTACCAAAAAAATTTGGTCGTTTTCCTGGGAAAAACTCATGAAAAATTGCCTTTTTTAAAATATTTTTTTATATATGTATATATATATATTTTTTTTCGAAATCAAACATTTTAAATTTCCGAAATGACTGACAGGTATTAGTTGTGTTCCGGAATTAAAAAGTTTTAACAACTTTTAAGCCATTACCTAATTAATTGAGTGTGCGTGCTTTATTCAAAACAACAGTAAAATATCAAAATGGCTGAAATTTGGTATTTAGTCTTCTTTGGGGCTACAAAACCTTCCTCGGACTTAGTTGAACGGCAATACATACCGCACTTGCTTTAATGTGTATGCCTATTGGCAGAATATGTATAATAGTTTTGAAGGCAGAGGTCAACCATAGTATGCTATTTCATTTCTTTGTTTTAATAACACTGTGCAACATTTTCAAGGTAATTATGTGCAAACAACTTCTAATACAGATTTTATGAAAGTATAGACACAGTCGACAAAAACCATGTTAGGGTTTTGTGTTTTTAGATCGGGTTTAGATTTTATGGCCTCGTCTATACATACTTTTTACAGCAAATCGAGCCAATATCTCTGAAACCAATTCGAATCTTGTTTAAACCTCCGAACCAATCTTGTAGATAAGAGAGTGACTAAAATATTAGAATAAATAATCAACTTGAAAAACTGCATGTATTGCCTCAAAATGCATGATATATCTGAAAACTGCATAATATAATAATTTATAATTGTTCCACAACATCCCATAGGGACAAGGGAGACTTCTCTCATATCAATGAGTGCACCCCGATTCATATTAGCTCAATGATATGGGACCTACAGTTTATCGCCGAGTCCGAACGGCGTGTCTAAGACACCACTTTTGTAGAGAAGTTTTACATGGCTGAAATACTCAGGAAATGTCGCCAACATTACTGAGGGGTATTTTGCCACCGTTGAAAAGTGTTTTGAT
Source organism: Musca autumnalis (assembly GCF_047663935.1). Lineage (NCBI taxonomy): Eukaryota > Metazoa > Arthropoda > Insecta > Diptera > Muscidae > Musca > Musca autumnalis. The sequence continues at coordinate 75,964,229 of NW_027411755.1, forward strand.
GTTGCCTGGCCGGGGAATCGAACCCACGACCTTATGTGTGCAAGGCGGGTGTGCATACCATTGCATTGCATTGAAAACTGCATTATTTTGTATATTTCGCACAATATCTCCAAAACTGTTACATTATTCGTTGACTTATCTTTGGAAAAATTAGCCGCTGCACAGTGTGTCCAAATTCAATATTTTGTGCCAAAATGCAAAAAACAAATTGTCGAAAATTCCCACAAATTGTATATGAAGGCATAGAAAACATGCTAGCTAAGAGAAAAAACAAAAATTTCGTTGGTTGTACCGTTATAATTGAAGTAACGGTACCTATAACATGATCTTATTTTCGTGCTATCCGATAATACGAAACCTAACGTATTAAACTGTGATTAGAAGTAAATGTATTTGCGTCCCTGTTCTGTATAATGACCCGATTTGCTTTGAACATTTTTACGTGTATATTTTTAATACGTTCTTTTTTAATAGGATATAACTAAAAAGTTCCACGGGGTTCCACTGTTGTAATGGTACCCAAATATAGAGGAGGACCAAGTGCGACGCTGGAAAATAGGCCCTTTATAACGTTACCACCCGATCTTACGTGTTTTGAGGATTTTATCTACAATAATCAACCGATCAAGCTAAAAATTTATATATAACGTTTTCTACGAGTAAACTATATCCTTACTAAAAATTGTATATATAGGTCCACGTTTTGATATAGCCCCCATATAAAGGTACCTCCCGACTTCAGGTATTTTAGGGTTTTTAAATACATTTTCGGAACGAAGTTGATACAATTTTGCATATAGGGTTCCTAGTGGTCAATAAACTTGCACACACAATATTGTGGGCATCGGTCCACTTTATGATAGAACTATCATATAACGGTACCCCTGATTTTTGGTATTTTGGAGTTCAAAGATACATTTTCCTACCGAATTATATATTGTTTAATATTTGCAAATATAATTTGCTAATATTTAACAAAATGAAATAACGAAAATAGTTTCACTGTTAACAGCCTGTCATTATTTTATTTATGGCAACAATGACGTTGCCATTCATTGATAATGGGCCTTAGTTGGTGATCCTGGCGATCAGCTGTTGTATATGAATCAGCTGTCGTTAACATAGTCTCACGCATTTGAATAGCACCCATAAACAAAAAAAAACATAATTTAAACACCGAAATATTACCATTTTTACGCTAAGTAAATATTCCTCGACGAATTTAATTAGTTAAATTTTTGTTATATCGACACCTCCAAATAATAGTATGCTAAGTCTAAAAAGTGAGTTTTGCAGGAGAAGCTCTCAAAGTTTGGAAATTTTTTTGAACTTCAGTACTATGCTAAGTCAATATTTAGACAAAATTTAAGTTAAAGGACGTTCGACACCTCCAAATAATAGTTTGCTAATTCTGAAAAGCGAGTTTTGCAGGACAAGCTCTAAAAGTTTGGAAATGTCTTTGACCTTCAGTACTATGCTAAGTAAATATTTGTTTATAACTTCTGTTTGGATTGTTCGATCATTACCAAAATTTTACAGAATTTAAGTTAAAAGACGTTAAATAGAAAAATGTAAAGAACTTGAAAACATGCTAAATCGACTTAGCATACTATTGTTTGGAGGCGTCGATATGTAGTATGCATATTAATTGAATTATTTTATATTGTTAAAACACAAGTCTGTATTTGAGAATATAGCGTTTTATGTTTCTATAACTCCAAAACGTGTTTTAAATAACTCTAAGAAATTTTCAATTCTTATTTAAATGTATCTATATTACACAAACTTTAAAATTTCGAAAAACCTTTTTTATTCATTAAAATTCTGTAGAAGGCGTTGAGCAAATGGTTTGTAACTACATGGAATAAAAGATCCATGTCTGATAAACATTTCCTCCAAATTTCATGGCTCTATCTTTATCCGTATAGAAAATATAGATTTTTGACACAAAAAACCCATTTTGGACACACTGTGCGCTGGAATGTTATTCACAAGTCTTCAGAACATTCATTCTTGTAAAATGCCTCTATCAAGCTGTTTCTAGCATATTTTCCAAATACAATTCTATAAATATATCAACAGTGCATTGAAATCTCAAATATGAAAATAAACAGGCATTGTACATTGTTTAAAATATATTTCGTAGAAAGTATAATATGAAATACCAACTAAACAACGTGAAATAAGTATTTTAGAGTTTCAGAATGTTCTGAAGAAATGCTGAGCACATTATTTGGAAAATTTTTGTGAAAGGTTAGTTGGTTCGACTCCCAGTAGTTTAGCTGCTACTGACCAGAGTTCCAGAAATTATTTAGACATTTATATATTTTATCGATGTTCACCCGCTAGATGCTGTTTTTCCTAGTTCATCTGTTCGACACATAAGTTCTACTATTTAAGAGCTATAATATTGCTGATGACCACAAAGCAAAATTCTTATTAGTTTTTGTGATAAAGCCTCGAACAATGGAAAAAAGGGTCGTTTTAGCCCAATTTAGATGAAGCTGTAAAATTCATTCCCGATCTAACAATGCAAACCCCAACTAGAGTTTTTGTAGTCTTAATGTGTACTTTCAGAAAATGTCCATTATAAGTTGTGTGCATTTTCAGTGTTGCATAGTGTAATCTTTTCCATTAATGACATTTGATTTAAAATATTTCTTCTTTTTAGTCCTTTACCGAAAACGAAAGTATTGCTGGAAAATGTATGTCCGAATCAGAAAAATTCGGTATATAACTTTCGTTGCACAGTGGATCTATCCATTGGCCAAAAATAAAAACATGTATGTCAAAATTTTGGTACAACATCTGACAACTCTGACAGCTATGACATAGATATTTTTAAAAATATATTAGTTTTTGTTTCATTCGAACGCGATCTTCTTAAGAATAGCTTCAAAAGTCGGAACATTTGATTAATAATTTTTGTTGTGAGTACAAACTATATTTTAAGTGCAAGTAAATATATTCAAAATATCGCGAAACAAATACGTATAGCAAAATATTATAGTGGATTTTGAAGGAGGAGGTAATAGCTTAATTTTCATTAAAAAATAATGTTTTAGCGTGTTGTGGAATTCTAGTTATCTGCATATTTTCTTAGTGTATTTTGTAATGCCAAATCGATCATACACTTAAATTTGATCTAAGGTTTTAGTCATAATGCCCACCAATGCCCACCTCGGGAATAATTTTCCAAAGTAGCCCAGCAAAATTTGAAGGAAGGGGTTCCATGCGATGACGTGATTTCATGGCATATTTTGCATTGGTTCAAACGAAGTCGTGAAAAATCCGATCTTTTCATTAGAATTTGAACCAATGCAAAATAAGTCGTGAAAGATCCGATCTTTTCATAAGCATTTGAACCCATGCAAAGGAAGTCGTGAAAGATCCGATCTTTTTATCAGCATTTGAACCGATTCCATCGATCCAATAGAGATGAATTTTGTGTTTTTATTTATACACATTTTTCTAAATATATAAGATTAATTATTTACAATTCGGAGACTCGAAATCACAACCAACGTTGTTAAAACTCTCGTCGTAATGATAATGTCATTTCAAAGGGTTGGTGAAAATGACGTGCTAAAGCATTGTTGGAAATGACATGCCAAAGCATTGGTGTAAATGACATGCTTTGGATCCAAAAATGAATAGCATCTTTTGGGGTCCACTCTTATATAAAATTCATCGATGAAGATTCTAAAAAGATGACATGCCAGATCACTTGCACCCATGATTGCATGGCATCTTTGGCATCGAACAGTTTGCTGGGAGGTCATGGGTTTAAGATTATTCAGTATTAAAATCAGCTGCCATCTAGTGCCAGACTATTAATGGTGGGTCGCTGACTAAAGCTGCCCTAGAATAGGGTTTCTATTGATATATTAGCGTATAACTCTGTTATCTGACCACGTACATTAACATAATTGGCATCAGTGGGAAGATGAAGAAATCTGCCTTCAAATTTGTCTTACGTTGGCGGTACGTGCCTTCCAGGAAGAACGCTATAAGATCTATATTAAACATTTTACCAATTTTCAGAAAAAATGTTGTTTTTTTAATCCGCTAAATTGGTTGGATTTTATGTTGTTTTGGAGATTGTTTTCTTTCCCCAAGCCTATTTTTGCATCACAAGATAATCGGGACCTTTTTTCATGTCATTTTGTATTAACAGCATAAAATAATTTTTACCGGGGTATACGGGAAAGGTGGAGAGTGTTACGCTCGTGGTTTCTTAAAACATTCTTCGCAGCAGCACAAAGCTGTAACCGGCGCATTGGCTTGATTTGTACACTCAAAATATTTTTGGCCACTTTCTCCATACAAGTGGATCCACTGTGCGTTGGGGATATACAGCATTCCTGCAAATAATTCTCGGAATATATAGTGATGGTACTTTATCGGATAGAAGCAAAGATTAAAAGTTTACTCCCATTTTGATTCAAAGATCTCCTTTAAATTTAATATAATCTAATGACTACGAATCTCTACGGAAGAATCTAACCCATCACCTAAAGTAACCTGTACTAGACAAATAGCCTTACGTAAAGAGCCAAGACCAAAAAGTACTCGTGCACAAATGAACAGACAGAACAACCGACCGAACGACAAATAAACAATTAATGAAACAAAAAATTCCAAGCCATTCATTCACTTGGCATTGCAGCATTTCCGTGGACTAGAATGTTATTCTTAGAAGGATTTTGTTTTTTCCCTCTCATTTCTTCTCAAGAGTACTAAATGTTCAAATGAACACATGCTTAGACACAAACGCAGAAACATGTGTATGTTCATGTGCAGGCACTGAATACATCATAGCAATCATACTGAAACAGGTGGATGCTGGTTAGGTGAACTTAAATGCAATCGTGTTCTACAACAAAATCAACAGCCACATGAAGGACGAAAAGAAAACAACAAAACATGAAACAAACAACACATCAAAACAAAAGAGAATACAAATCTTAAAAAGGCTACACAAGTACCTGCTAATGCAAGTAATTTATAACATACGGTTTTAAATTGTGAACACAGATTATGAGATATTCAACAACGCTGCCACAAAAACAGAAGATGTACAACAATCAAAGGCCAAGGTATTAAAGGCTGAAAATAGAATTGTAAAGTCATTCGGGGACATTGGAAGATCTATTTAAATATCGTCGTATACCATAACATATTTAAACTCTCTCATTTAAAAATCTTTTTGGAGAAAAAATGGTTGGTGAATACATTAGGAAGCCAGAGAACAGATACTTGTTCTACTCATAGGTAACACGGTTGAGTTAAAGCCTCGACATATAAGAAGCATGGCATTCTTGCTGAAGTCATATCTGATAAAAGACTAAAGACCAAGTTCGACCTAACAAAAAGATTTCAGAATCACATTTGAATTAGTTCGAATGCCATGCTTCTTATGTGTCGAGGCCTTTATGGATTGGTGTATATTTTCGGTGCCCGGACATAACTCCCACGGACATAACTCATAAAATGATTTTGGGTGTTATGTCCGTTGCCCTTTGCGGACATAACTCCCAAAATTCGTTGGGAGTTATGTCCGTGAAGCAAAGCGGACATAACACCCAAAAAAATGGCGGACATAACTCCCAACGATTTTTTTCTTAATTTACAAATTATTTCTTTGCTTAATTTTGAAATTTATAGTTTCAAATTTTAGAGTAGAAGTTAGAATGTAAGCGGAATTATACATTTGAGAAGGCCTAAGTGCCAACCACTACCGAAGTATCCACAAAATCCTCCTGATTTCATAAAATTATTTAAAAACGAAATTATGCCCGAAATTATGTAAGTAGCAGTTAGGAGAAGATTTAAATTATAAAACCATTTGTTAAGAAAATCGCGCTATTTTTTCAAAAATATTTTCGTTTTTCAGAAAGTATTTAAATATTTGTAAAAAATCTCGAGATTTTTGTTTTCAAAAATATTTTCGACTTTTTATCTCCTTTAACTGTGAACATATTTTTGAACACTTTTACAACAACTTTTTAATTTCTTAAATTGTGAAAATATTTTTGTAAAAAATCGCTAATATTTTTTAAAAAACTTTTTATCTTCTTAAATTATGAAAATATTTTTGTAAAAAACTTTTTATCTTCTTAAATTATGAAAATATTTTTGTAAAAAAATCGCGGCGCTTTTCGTTTTTCAGAAAGTATTTGAATATTTTTTACAAAAACTTTTTATATTCTTAAATCGTGCGATTTTTTTCAAACATATTTTCGCCTGCGGCGCTTTTCGTTTTTCAGAAAGTATTTAAATATTTTTTACAAAAACTTTTTATGTTCTTAAATTGTGAAAATATTTTTGTAAAAATCGCACGATTCTTTCAAAAATATTTTCGACATCATCGCTTTTAGTTTTTCAGAATGTATTTCAATATTTTTATAAAACCTTTTTACCTTCTCAAATTGTGAAAATATTTTTTTAAAAAATCGCGCGATTTTTTCAAAAATATTTTCGCCTGCGGCGCTTTTCCTTTTTCAGAAAGTATTTGAATATTTTTACAAAAACTGTTTTTTCTTAAATTGTAAAAATATTTTTGTAAAAAATCGCGCGATTTTTTTCAAAAATATTTTTGCCTGCGGCTCTTTTCGTTTTTCAGAAAGTATTTGAATATTTTTACAAAAACTTTTTATCTTCTTAAATTGTGAAAATATTTTTGTAAAAAATCGTGCGATTATTTCCAGAAAGTATCTGTGAATTTTAACAAAAACTTTTTATTTTCCTGTAGGCAGCATTTTTCGTTTAAAATAGGTTTAAAGGCAAATTTTGAATATAGTTCGATTTGAGATGGCTACTACTTATTTTGTACTTAATTTTCTTAAAAATTTTAAATCAATTATACATTTTTTATGAAATGAAAAATGCATATGAACTTAGAGTTAATTTTTAATTTTTTTCTTATACATTTGAAATAAAAATTGTATTTAAATTAAAATCACTTAAATTTTAAAAACGGACATAACTCCCATTGGGACTTATGTCCGCTAAGGGGGGTCGGACATAGCTCTCAAAAAATTGTTTTGGGAGTTATGTCCGCTGGGAGTTATGTCACGGCACCTATATTTTCATAGTGGTCCTGTACTGTAGCAAATGTAGTTCTATGCTCTATACTATATCAGGTTTAAAATCTAAATTAATTACGTCATAGTTAGACACCATAGGCAAAGATACAGTTGGTGAATCCTAGCTTTCATCAGTAATTAATGTCATATACCAGTCTATATCACTCTCACCTTATTACAATGACGAATACCTTGAGCATCTCACTTTCAAAGGAAGGTCGTCAAAGTCGAAATTCTACCTCTAAACACCTTTGGGCCCAGCTAACAACCCCCAACGACACTGGCTTGAGGGGAAAAATTGTCATTAGGGATTTCAACACCCGTCACGAAATCAATTCTTCGCAACTAGTCCAAGAACACCATGAACTAAGCATTGAATAGCAGATTGGCTACAATCAATAAATGCTTCCCTACAAGAACAGTAACCAATTGCACTGGTTCCCATAGCCATAACATTGTGGCACAACCTTGGGCCTTGTGTCTGTTCATATCCCATTAGTTATCACTGTGGAGAAGCCTATCGGCATGATATGGTATTGTCGACGCACAGTGTGCTGCTTTCATACAAAAGTGAACAAAAATAGTAGGAGTTGACCTAGGTTGATGAATTTTTGCACAAATACCTATGTTGGAATAGGAATGAAAAATGTCAACGATTTTGCTATAACTCGGTCAATTTTGATTGAATAGCCTTCAAATTTAATATGTGACATTTTCTTATGCCTCAGTAGTGCGATTCTCTAACTCATTTTGAGTTACCGACAATTGTCGGTAAAATTAAAACGCAAAATTATGAAAGAAAAGTTCAAATAAAAGTTGACAACAATCGTGCAATCGGTAGAACTTTACGACTGCTTTTTATACGTCGCTAACTTACCGAAAAACATCGTTAATTACCGAAATTGTAAGCATTTTATTTTACCGATTTTTGTCGGTAACTCAAAAAATGAGTTAGAGAATCGAACTACTGAGTAGTTTTACTGCTTTTCACAAAAATCGGTCCAAATTTGTATATATATCTTTTCCCCATACAAATCTTTCGGGGATTTTGGATATAGCCTTCATTTATATATGTATGTAATAATAATAATAATTGTTCCACAAACATCCCATACGGGACAAGGGTGACTTCTCTCATATCAATGAGTGCACCCCGATTCATATTAGCTCATTGATAAGGGACCTACTGTTTATTGCCGAGTCCGAACGGCGTGTCCTAAGACACCACTTTTAGAGAAGTTTTACATGGCTGAAATACTCAGGAAATGTTGCCAACATTACTGAGGGGTATTTTGCCACCGTTGAAATTTTTGATGTTGCCTGGCCGGGGGATCGAACCCACAACCTTTAGTGTGCAAGGCGGGTGTGCATAGCATTGCACCACGGTGGCACCCAATGTAAATACATACATACGATATTGGCATAAATCATGCATTCTATGTCCGATCTCTTCCAAAATGAATTTGGCTAGTCGTGTGTACTTTGACAAAAATCTGTTAAGATTTGGATACAAGTTACACATGTTTCTGAAAGTATTACATAACTTACACAATTTTGTTCTACCAATTCCGAATAATTACGTCACATTTTCCAAATTTCATCAATATTTGACATACATTGCGTTTTAAGTGTAACCATTAGGTTTTAGTGAACTAATTTGTGTTGCATTCGGTAAAATTGATCAAGATTAAATTGACCGAGTTATAGCAAAATCGGGGAAAGATACAGTGGTGGCCAATACATTTGCCAAAAAATTGCACGTTTTAGAAAAATTCATTTAAAATATATTTTTGAAAGTAATATTAGTATTTTTTTATAATTATACTGTGCAACACGGAAAATTCAAACAACTTATAATGGGCATGTTCTGAAAGTACATATTTAGATTACAAAAACCCTAGTTGGATTTTGCAATGTTAGATCGGGTTTGAATTTTACAGCCTCTTCTAAACGGGACCAAAACGACATTTTTTTCCACTGTTTGAAGCTTTATCTCAAATTTAACAAGTAAAAAAGTATCAGTCGGCTTTGCCAACAGAGATATACCCTCAGCCTGTGTATATTGAAAAAAATTTTCCCAAATTACGTTTGTATTTAGGGGGTTTTAAAAATTTTGGGCGTTTGAACAGACAAAAATGTTGATTAGGATTACAGAGCAAAAGTTTTGCGGAGGAGATACTAAAAGGAATGGATCGACATTGACCGTTATGGAAGTGGATCTCCAGCCGCAACATATGGTGCCATAGGGTGTTTTTACACTCTTCGGTCTGTTTGCTCAAGAAGTATGGACTTGCCCCTAAAAATACTTTTACCATCGTAAATAAGGCAGCGAATGCAAGTTGCTTCAACAAAAATCAAAGTGATTCGATATCAGGTCTTAAAGTGAACTTATCCGAAATTTTGTGTGGGAGGCACCGGATGGAGTGGACAAATGTAGTCCATATTTGAACCTGATCTATATCTGGTAAATATATTAGGATGTGTAAAGTATAGACCAATTCGGCCACTCCCTTCAAGAGTTACCGTACGAACAATTTTTCTGAACATTTTTGAACTTTCGTGGGGGAGGTACCTTAAGGAGTGGACCGATATGGCTTATCTTCAAACTTAAACTATGTTTGGACAAAATATTACTAAGACCATATTTTGGACCGAATCAGCAGATCCGTTCGAGAGTTATCTTGCGCTCCAACCACAGTACACGGTGTCATAGGGGTTTTTTGCAACTTTCATGCTATTTTCTCAGGAAGTATGGACTTGCCCCTGATGAAACTTGTACCGACGTATGAAGGGCAGTGAATACAACTTGCTAAAACAAAAATCAAGCGATTTGATCGATTCGCCCTAAACTGAATTTTTCCGAAATTTTGTGTGGGAGGTACATGAAGGAGTGGACCTATTGAGACCATATTGGAACCTCATATTACTCTGGTAGAAAGTTTACACTATACAAAGTATGGACCAAATCGGTCCCTCCCTTCAAGAGTTATCGTGCGCACAAACTTTGCGAACATTTTCGAGCTTTTGTGGGGGAGGTACCGGAAGGAATGGACCGAGCAAAATATTACGAAAGCCAAAATTTGAACCGAATCGGTTTATCCGTTCGAGAGTTATCGTGCGCTCCAGCCAGCAGGACAGACAAACAGACAGACAGACGGACGGACATGGCTAGATCGACTCCAAATAGTCTGAAACACATTTCGTCCAAACATACTTGGGGTCTAAAACCATTATTTCGATGAGGCACATTTTCATCGTATCAAAGTGTATATACCCTCCTTAGCCTAAAGGCTGAGGGTATAATAATAGGTTTGCTTCAGCAATATTATAGCCCTAAAGTAGTAGAACATAAGTGTCGAACAGATGAACTAGGAAAAACTACATCCAGCGGGTGAAAATCGATAAAATATATGAATGTCTACATAACTTCTGGAACTCTGATCAGTAGCAAAATAAAATAAAACAAGTAAGCAAAGGCTATAGTCGGACGGGGCCGACCATGTGATACCCTACACCACAACCTCTAGGAATTAGCTATGTGCAACCGCCTTGCACGCTGAATGTCTTCGGTTCGATTTCCAGGCCTGGCCACATCAAATTTCCAACGGTGGCAATATACCCCTTAGTAATGTTGGCAGGGGTTTTTGAACTTTTGGGCCATTATCTCAGGAAATATGGACTACCTCGGAAAAAAATGTACCGTTGTAATAGGTACAGTGAAAAGAACCTTCTTCAAAAAAAATCAAATAGATCCGATACGAGTCCTCAAACTGCACTTTTCCCAAATTTTGTGTGGGAGGTACTCGTAGGACGGGACCGATATAGTCCATATTCCAACCTGATACATGACTGCATGAAATAATACGATGTGCAAAGTTTGGACCAATCAGAAAATCCCCTTAAGAGTTATTTGCGGATTTGCCATTTTATTTAGATTTCTTGATTGTTTTTCAGAGTTTCCTGGAGCTTTTCGGCCATAATCTCAGGAAGTATGGACTTGCTATTGCAATTGTACCATCATAAAGGGGATCGCATGCACAATCTGCTGAAAAAATGCAAAACGATTCGAGAGGACTCGTAAATTTCACTTTTCCGAATTTTGTGTGGGACGTACCCGAAGGTGTGGACCGATATAGTCTTACCCGATCTATTGATCAATTGCTCACTTCGCCAGTTATCGTTCACACAATTTTAGATCCGTTCGATAGTTATCGAGCGTACCAGCCAGCTAGACGGTAAGAGCGACAGATGAAAGGACAGGGCTAAATATGTTCCAAATTGTTTGAAACTAATTTCGTCCAAACGTACTTGGGGTCTAAAACCATTATTTCGATGAGACACATCTTTGGTCGTATTTTATATGTATCCCCTTTACTGTAAATGCTAAGGTATAAAATAGGTGGCGAGGCGACCTATGCTGCAATATTTGTATAAAACATTCAATTGGACAACTGAACTGAAAATTTCTCTGTCATGATAGAGACGATTTGTAGCATGGGAGGAAATTGTGGTTCTCTACACAAAACCCATTATATATTAGGCAATAGGCCCGATATCTAGCAGACGCATTATTGCAATTTGTATCAGGGGAAAGGTCAGTAGACATTTTTCCATATGTAGGCTACTTGGCCGGTATATGACATCCAGGAATTAAAATATGGACCAAAAAAATTTGTATATTTTTCATACAAAAGTAATGGTCTATGTCACCCGCTAAATAATATCAGAAATAATATCAGAAAATTTCGTGATTATTGAGCTATAATTGCGACCTCTAGCGTGTTTAAGATTACACTACAAACAAAAAACTGGATATATTAGGCTGTAACTCTGTTATCTGATCACGTACATCAACATAATTGACATCAATGGAAAGGTCAAGAGATCGTCCTCCAAATACAACTTACGACGGAGGAATTTGTCTTTCAGGAACAAAGATATAAGCTGTATATTAAACATTTTCACAATTTTCACACAAAAGTTGTGGTCCATTTAACCCTCTAAATATTATCTGATCGCGAACTCAAATTGCAAGCTTCTTCTTTGTCATATACAAATATGTGATGTCCGGGTTACAGAGTCTACAATGTAAAAAATTCTAGTGTCCGGATTAACGAGTGTCCGGATTATAGAGACTATAGGTCCACGTTTTCTTATAGCCCTCATACAAAGTAACGCGTCGTCGTTTTAAGGAATTGTTAAGATATTTGTCACATTTGACCACCGAACTGGTTGTAATTTGGTATTTTCTGTCTCCGGAGGCTAAAAAACATTTCTTACCAAAGTTTGTTTATATGGGTCCACGTTTTGGTATAACCCACATATAACGCCCCATATATACTACGCGTCACTTCAAGAGGCTAAAAAACATTTCTACCAAAGTTTGTTTATATGGGTCCACGTTTTGGTATAGCCCCCATATAACGCCCCATATATAGTACGCGTCACTTCAAGATATTTAGAATGTATTAGTCCCATTTCACCACAGAATCGGTTGCAATTTGGTATTTTGTGTTTCCAGAGGCTAAGAAACATTTCTATAAAAAATGTTTATATAGGTCCACGCTTTGATATAGCCCCCATAGGGCAACATATCCCGATTTTCGGTATTTTGAAAGTTTCAACTGTATTATCCTACCAAAATGGCTGAAATTTGGTATTTAGTCCTCCTTTGGAATGCAAAACTTTTGGTGTACCTCCCATAGAATGGAACATCCCAATTTTCGGTATTGTGAAGGTTTTAGCCTCGTTATAAAAGTAAGAGGATATAAAACTTTCCACCTAAAATTGGTCGGTATAGGTCAACGTCTTCATATACCATAGAACAGTACATCCCGATTTTCGGTATTTTGAAGGGTTTAGCCTCATTATTTCACCGAAGTGGTTGAAATTTGGTATTTAGCCTCTTTCAGGGCTACACAAATTTCCCTCAGATATTTGTCGGTATAGGTCCACGTTCTGAAAGAACGTATTTAGAACGTCGTGTCCTCAATATTCCAACGAAATTTGTGAAATTTGGTACGTAGTGTTAGCTGCAAAGTTTTCAACATGAAATTTGTCTGTATAGGTCCATGTCTACATATAGCCCCCATAGAATGGTACCTTCAGATTTTCGGTATGTTGAAGGTTGTGTGCTCAATATCCCATCTGACATTTGGTAGTTAGTCTTCGTTGGGGGTATAAAAGTTTCCACCTGAAATTTGTTGGTATATGTCTTAATGTTGCCCTCATAGAACGGTACCTCCCGATTTTCGGCATTTTGAAGGTTGTCGCCTTATTTCCACACCGAAATGGCTGGTACTTGGTATTGACGTCCTCAGATAGCCCCCATAGAAAGGTACCTCCCGGTTTTCAGAATTTTGAAAGTTGTGGCCTCAATATACCACCGAAATGACTGAAATTTAGTATTTAAACTGCTATGGGTGTATAAAATATTGCAGAAGAGAATAATCAGTTCATGTCATCAAATCGCCCCCATATTAGCGTACTTCCCGATTTTCGGTATTTTGAAGGTTTTGCCATCAACATCCCATCGGAACGGCTGAAATTTAATATTTAGTCTACGTTATCCGGTATTGTTTCAATTTTTTTATATAGCCTCCATAGAAAGGTACCTCGGTATTTTGAAATTTTAGCAACATTATTCAACGGGAATAAATGAAATTTGGTATAAGGCTTCGCTGGAGTTACGAAACTTCCCTTCCTTTTTTTTAAAGCAATTCGTGGATATATCTTTGAAACCTATGCAAATCTTCGTCTGATCTCTGAAGCAAATTTCTAGATAAGGGAAGGATAAAATATTTGGAGAAATAATGAATTCGAAAAACTACATTAACTGCCTCAAATTTTATAATATATCTAGAAATTCCATATTTTGTATACATTTCGAACCATATCTCCAAAACTGTTAAACATTTCTTAATGTTTTATTTTTGAAAAATATTCGTTGGAATGTAACACACAACTCTTCAGTACATGCCATTGTTGTAAAATCACGTTGTTTTAGTATATTTTTTTTAACGTGGTGAAATCTCAAATGCAAGAATAAACTGTTCCTATGAACTGTGTTTGAGACAAGTTTGTAAAAGATATAATACAAAATACTGCTGAAACAACACGAAATAACCATTTTAGAGTCTCAGAATGTTCAAAAGAATTGCTGAGAACATAATTTGGAAGATTTTTGCAACAGGTTACTAGGTTCAACTCCGAAAAGTTTATCTGATACCGACCAGAATTTATGTAATATTTTCTACATTTTATCGATTCTGATGCCCTAGATGGATTTTTCTTATGTAATCTGTTCATCAGATACGTTATACTAGTTTAAGGCTATAATATTGCTAAAGACAGCGAGGCCAAATGTCTATTCCTTTCTGGGATGAAGGCCCGATAAATTAAAGAAAATGTAATTTTGGCCAGATCTGAACTGGATCTGACAAGCCAAAACCCAACTTGGTTTTTTATAGTCTCAATATATACTTTCAAAAAAATGCATACTAGAAGTTGTTTGCATTTCCAGTGTTGTATATTGTTATCAGTTGGGATAGATATCGGCCTTTTTGTAGAAAATTTACTTATATTGAAACTGAGGTATGGGGTATTGTAACTCGCGAATTGTTGTAATATACCATAACTTTTGAACGCATTTAGGTAAAAGAAACTGTTTTAGCACGATTCACCGATGGATTTCTTAAAATTATAATTTGAGCGGAAGCTGTGGTCATATTAATGTAAAAAAATAGGTAAAAATCGTTGAAGGAAACGAGTTTTTTTTTTAATTTTTGCTCTAATCGGGACGCGCAACTGTACTCGTTTAAAAACTGATTATGAGATTGTAATACTCGCGATTACGCATTTTTTGATGTATAACTCGGGCGTGTAGCCTTTCAGTGGAAACCCCCGTGAATTTAGTTTTTTTACGTTCTGAATCTAACAAGACTTAGCGCGTCCAAATCCGTCCACTAGATCGGCGGATATGATACCCCTCAAATTTCGAAAATCTACAAAAAATGTTTTTGAAAATTTCGCGCATTGAAACGCGTTTTGGAAGTGTAATTTTTACTGAAATAAATAGAGCTATATGCCTGTTTAGAATGTGCGAAAACATATATTTCAAAGCTATCGCTAATCCGGAGATATAACCAATTTTTTCTAAAAATTGAGTGTGATGCTACATCCAGGGACGTAGCCAGGATTTCATTTCGGGGGGGGCCCACCTGACCAAAATTTTTAAAGTTAATGTTAGCGAAAATTTATTATTTAGCAATGATTTAAACTTTATTTTAGGCTTATTTTACTGATGAAATAATTTTCATTACTATTTTTTAATTAAAATGGCGTAAGATTTCTTGGCCAATTTCCCCTTGTTTCAGGCTTAAATTTTCCACTCCAGAGTATGGTCAATTTTTCAATTTCGGAAGTTCAGGTGTCCAATCGTTTTTATTGTCATAAAGAAACCAACTATCGTTATTTCCCTAAAGATATTTTGGTGTCCAATCGTAGATCTTATCACAAAGAATTTCTGAAGGCCGATAGTGGTTTTCTTGATAAAAAAAATATTCTGAGCAATAGTGAGTCTATCAATCATGAAATTTTAGCACCTAATCGCGGGTATATAAATGACGAATTCTATTGCCCAATCGTGCATGTAAATAGACTATTTTGGCGTCCAATCGTCGGACTTCTCTTATAGAAATTCTGGTTTCCGATCGTGGATCTTCTCATAAATTGACCAGGAACTAGGAAAACTCTGGCAACCAGTCTTGAATTCTTTTAAAATGAAATTCTGGCGTCCAATCCAAGATCAATACATGTATACATTCTTTTAGCAAAAATCCATGAACAAAATGTTTCCCAATCTACATTTTTTATACTCTCTGCCTTTAGTCAAAATAAACCTCATCGAAATAATGGTTTTAGGGCCAAAGTGTGTTTGGAAGAAATCTGTTTCAGAAAACTTGAAGTCGACTTAGCTATGTTCGTCCGTCTTGGTGGAGGACACGATGATTCTCGAACAGATCGGTCCAAAATTTGGCCTTCGTTTTATTTTGTCCAAATTGTGATCAACTTCGAAGATGGACCATATCAATCCATTCTTTCGGTAACCTTCCACAGAGTATTTCAAAAATGTTCAGAGATGTGCAGTGTAAGACCTCTCTCGACAATAAATAAGTGGATAAGTGTAAGCTGAAGCACTAAGTAGTCATGGCTTCGCTTCCTTTTTGCTAATAATTTAGTTATAAGTAATATGATATATTACTACAGTACAAGTTTTTCAGGGGCAAGTCCATACTTTCAGAGATAATGGCCCAAAAGCTGTAAAGAACACCTACGGCCGTCATGTGTAGTGACTGGTGCGCACGACAACTTTCGAACCTTATACTGCGGTACATCCTTCAAAAACCATCGAAATAGTTGTTAAATGCAGTTTAAGGTCTGTTCGAGGGTCCTTAGAAATGTTTACTGAAGGTATTCCTTGTGTTTAGAACGGTATTGTGTTTTTCGTGGGTAAGCCCATATTTCCTGAAAAAACTGAAAAATATTCTGTGACGAACTGGAATGACTGGTGGGAGCAAAATCTTTTAAAAGGAATGACTTCCAAAATAAAATCTACTTCCAAAATGAACTGTGTCGGTCCGGTCCATTTCTTCAGGTAACTTCTCCGCAACACTTGTGATCAATGATATAATCCACATTTTGTCGCCGAGTTCATACGTTCGAAAATGGCTACACAATTCTGAAAAGCTCCTAATACATAGCTTTGGGTAAAGGATTTTGGTAGTGTGGCCCCTATTCGATCTGTCCATAGATGAAAATTTCAGTTCACACAGACTCAGGGTATATTCCTGTCCGCAAAGCCGACTGATTCTTGCTGAGATTTTGACGAAGAAGAGAATCTGTTTCCGATCAGTTTTTCTTTTTTTAATTTCGTTTGTCGTCACAAAGTCCTTTGTCAAAGCAGGAGAAAGAAACATTTCTACAAATGTGCATCCATAATTCCCAAAAAACAATTCAAAGAGTAACACTATGCAACACTGAAAATGCAAACAACTTCTAGTATGAATTTTTTGAAAATACATATTTAGACTACAAAAACCCTAGTAGGGTTTTGTCCTGTCAGATCCAGTTCGGATTTTAAGGCCTCATCTAAACCGGGCTAAATCTACACGTTTTTGCATTTATCAGGCCTTTATCTCAGAAACGAATTGGAATTTGGCCTTGCTGTCTTTAGCAATATTGCCCTGTACTAGTAGAACTTATCTTCTGAAAAACCCACATAAGAAAAACTCCATCTAAGGCATCAAAATCTATAAAATATAGAAAATTTTACATAACTGCTGAAATTCTGGTCAGTATGGGCTAAACTGTTGGGAGTTGAACCAAGTAACCTTTTGCAAAAATCTTCCAAATAAAGTTCTCAACAACTCTTTAGAACATTCTGAAACTCTAAAATGCTTACTTAATGTTGTTTCAGCGGCATTTTGCATCATATCTTTTACAACACGTATTTCAAACACAGTTCACACCAACAGTTTATTCTCGCATTTCGAATTTCACTACATTATTGACATTTTTATTAAATCGTCGTTGAAAATGTACTGAAAACAACAGCATAGAGGCATTTTACAACAATGACATGTTCTGAAGAGTTGTGTATTATATTCCAGGGAATATTTTTCCAAAAGAAAATATTCAGAAAAAAATTAACGGTTGTGGAAATATATTGCATATATTTTGAAATTTGAGGCAATAAATGCAGTTTTTCGAGTTCATTATTTCTCCAAATATTTTATTTTTGTCCATATCTAAAAATTTGCTTCAGAGGTCAGAAGAAGATTCGCATTGGTTTCAGAGATATAGCGCCGAATTTCTTTAAAAACTCAATATTTAACCATGTTTAGATGTTTTCTTGTCGTTTGGGTCAGTACTTTCAAAAAATCATCAGTTCGAATTGTTTGCACAAGATCACATTAAAAATGTTGCAGTGTAATCGACAGAAAAAAATCCCTGAAGTTGAAATTCAATGTAATTTCCAAATATTGGAAATAATATGCAATAAATAAAATATAAATATTCACCTCAAGCTCATTAATCTTGGTTTTATTAACATTCGAAAGGTAGAACAAAACATAAAAGTACGACAGAAAAATCCTTTTTTGTACAATAGACATTTACTAATTTGTAACAAGAGACCAGTTTCTAATAATCTCAACGAACGAGACTGCGGTGGAACAGAAGTTTTATCATAAAAAATGGTTGGTATAGTTCTTTTTTTTGCAAATTTGAAACATAATTAAGAATAAGGACCACAAAGAATGTTTTTTCTAGATATTGTTTACAAGCCAGTAAACATCTTGTTCTGAACTCAACAACACTTAGAGTCAGCCTAAAATTACTATTAAACGCTTAAACAACACCTTAAAACTTACCAACAACTATGCAGAAAATTGCTCAAAAAACCTAACTTCTTCATTATTTCATACTTTCAATAAGTAAACCAATGTAGTTGACCCAAATACTTTACATATTTCTTTAAAAATCTAAAACATTTTAAAATTTTACTCAAAAATTAAAAAAAAATGTGTAACATAAGCTAATATCCTATGAGAACGAAAATCATTTCGGGGGGGGCCCGGGCCCCCCGGGCCCCCCCCTGGCTACGTCGGTGGCTACATCCACGGTTCTTTATGGATCGCACTGAAATGACATGGAATGGTGTATTTTTTAATGATGACCATTGAAATCGGATGCGCATAAAATGCAAATGTACTTCGTGGAAATTATGGGCATTTTACTGTTTTTTGCACCCTAATATGCAACAGATACTACATCGTGGCCGCCAAATAGAATTTCACAAGCTGTACATCAAACAAAAGCGATTGATTCGCTGTGTTGGAAAATCGGATGCGCATCATGTCATTTTCACTATTACGCGGTTTATATGCGTTTCAAATGTTGTAATATTCAATATAACATTATTTTAATGTTATGCCACAATTGGAATTCCTTGTGATTTAATATAATGTTCTAAAAATATTCGCCAATAGGAAAACTATAAGCGAAAAATTTATTGCAACGGAATATCTTCATTATTGCGTGAAATTTGGACGACAATGACGAAGAACTCAAACATTTTTTCTTCAACCTTTCCTATAAAACCATAAAAAAAATAAAATTAGGATAACATGATTTTTATTTTTTCGTCATATTTTCTTTGTATTTTTGCAAATAACATGAATACTATAGCTTCAAACTTCACGACTTAGGCTTCATTTTATTCCTCATAATGTCTGGGTGCTGCTATAATTTTTTATATATATTTTTTGTAAATATAAGCGCTATTGTTTCAAAAATATGTTTGTAAATACGTGAAATTATTTAACAAATTTAGTTTTTCGCGAATCCATTGAAACTTTTCGAATTTTTTTTGCATCATCGCAAAGGGTGCGAATTAAGTTAACGAAAATAGGATATAACAGCTTACTATATTAAGCCGCGATTTTTTTTAGAATTTTTTTCTAATTAGCGTAATTAAAACGGTCATATCTTTTGCGCGCAACGATCAAAATTGGTAACGAAAACAGATTTGGAATGACGATTTTTGTCTTAATCTATGTACCAAAAATCATAGATGTAGTATCAAAAATCTTTTTTGATTTTTTTGTAATGGAAAAGACGATTTTAGAAATTTTTGTTGATATACTACTCCTGCAATAAAAAAAAGAATTTAGTGCTTTCATAAACGAAATTAAACAAAGTGTTCCTATTCACTTAAATACAGTTCGTGGAGGAAGGTATAAAAAGTTCGGCCCGGCCGAACTTAACGCCTTTCTTACTTGTTTTGCCTTTAATATTGTTCCAAAGACATAACTAATAATGCAACTATAAATATAGGGAGTGGGTATATCATTTATATCACGTATATGCCCCACGAATTCGATTTTCCACAGTCCCGAGAACCTCCGGGTTCCCGGGAATGAGAAATTTTCATTCCCGATTTTCCGGGTTTGAAAAAAGTCGGGAATTCCCAAACTCTAATAGAGAGTCAATTGGTTATTTCCGAGGACATGCTCATGTTAAAGTTTACACTTGATTGCACTGTGAGGGGTGTAAAGTGAAACTAGTTACTGTAACCTTGAGAACTGACGAGTTCCCGATACCGATAAACGAGAAGGGACTGGGTATAAATACGAGGGAATTGTGAGGCAGTTAGTCAGTTGTAAATCAGACCGCAATTTAAAAAAGACAGCTAGTAAAGAAGTAAATCGTGAACTATGTAGTTAAATTAAATAAGTGAAGTAACGTTAATAAAGCATTGTAAAATCGTAATCTTAACGAAACCTAGTTTTATTTGATACAAATTGTATCGGGAATAAAACAACGTTTAACCGGAGTTTAGGTAAACCCCCAGACTATAGCCCCCATACAAATTTTCTCAATATTTCATGTACTTGACGCACCAAACGCAAACTCAAACAGATATTTTGTAGAGATTTGAAAAATGTTGCGAAAGTTGGTCTAGAAAAAAAAAACAAGTGAGCAAAGGCTATAGTCGAGATCATGTGGTACCCTACACCACTACCCCTGTGCATAAGCTTTTCACTGGCAAACATTTATTTTAGGGAATATAATCCGACTACCATCAAACATAATATGCCTCTTTCTCTCTGGGACCACCATAAGCAACAAAAATTTCGTGACCTGTAGCGTGATTGCGAAAAAATGGAAGAATTGGATGCATTACTGACTATTGTGGTATCTCCCTTGTTTGACCACCTTCGCCAACCTTCTTTACACCAATGTAAAGGTAATATTTTCTTCATCCATTGACAGGCTTTTTGCTTATTGCGACTCCTGAATACTATCCAACTATCACCACACTTAATAGGCGTCTTCATCTGAGGGACCAGCATCAACTCCCAACAAACTCGTGGCGATCCGATCAAAATTGCGACCTGTAGCGTGATTACAAAAAAACCGGAAAATGGGATGCATTACCGACTATTGCGATATCTCTGTTGTTTGACCACCTATGACAACCTACTTTACATCGTTGTGAAGGTGATATTTTTTACTTTATTTGCCAGGTTTTGTTTTTGATTACCTCTTAAAGAAACAGAGATATTGGCTTTGAAGTAAAACGTTGACATTCCGACCCCTGAATATTATCCAGCCATCATCAAAATCAATAGGTATTGTAAAGGTGGGATATTCTACTTTCATAGCCAGGCTTTACTTTTGGAAGTTCCCCATCCAAAGCTGTGATATTCGTCATTATAATTAAAATCGCAAAAATGAAAAGTTGGGTTGTATTAGCGACTATTGCGATATCTTCGTTGTTTGACCACCTACGACAACCTACGTTACATCGTTGTAAAGGTGATATTTTCTACTTTCATTAGCAGGTTTTGCTTTTTATATACCCCTTTTGTATGCGGAGATATGCGCTTTGAAATAAAACGTTGACTTTTTCTCCAAATAAGTTTTTTGCCCATTCCGACCCCTAAATATTATCCGACCATCACCAAAATCAATAGACTTCTTCCCCTCCGGGACCCTCATCAACACACAAAATTTGTTGAAGATCCGATTAAAATTGCGACCTGTAGCGTGATTACAAGGTTTAGATGGACAGACGGACAGACGGACGAACGGACACACATAGCCAGATCGACTCAGCTCGTCGAGACATTCATTTTGGTATATATAAGTATGGGTCTACGACCATTATTTCGATGCGTTACAAACATTTTGGCCAAAACCAACTTATAATACCCTCCCCACATAGTGGTGTAGGGTATAATCAACAAATTGTATTGAAAACGTGTTGGTGTAGAGTATCATACAGTCGCCGCGCCCGACGTTAATCCTTTCCTTACGGGTTTTTATACCCTACACCACACTGTGGTAAGGGGTATTGTGTCTTTGTGCATTTGTATGTAACATACAAAAGGAAACGAAATAGACATATAATCACTTTCTGAGTCGATTTATGCATGTCCGTCCGTCTGTCCATGTATTTTTGTTCGCAACGTACAGGTCGCATTTTTGTCCGACTCAGCTGAAAATTGGGAACTACAATTTTTTAGCCATAGGAAGAACGCTATTTCTTTTGGTGAAAATCGGTTCAGATTTGGATATAGCTCCCATATATATTTTCGCCCGATTTCACGTATTTGCTGCACCAAACACGCTATATATGTCCGATTTTGATGAAATTTGGAATGTTTGACTGAATTCGGTCAAGAAATAAGTGTTATAAATTAAATCGAAATCGGTTCAGATTTGGATATAGCTCCCATATATATGTTCGGCCGATTTCACGTGTTTTCTATATATATTTCCGATTTCGATGAAATTTGGAATGTGTGACTGAATTCGGTCTAGAAATAAATGTGCCTAATTATATTGAAATCGGTTCAGATTTGGATACAGCTCCCATATATATTTTCGGCCGATTTCGCGTCTTTGCTGCACCAAACACGCTATATAAGTCCGATTTCAATGATATTTGGAATGTGTGACTGGATGCGCTCTGGAAATAAATGTGCCAAATTATATCGAAATCGGTTAAGATCTGTATATAGATCCGATTTATATTTTACATATTCAAGGTGGTGTAGGGTATCATATAGTCGGACCACCCGACGTTAATCCTTTCCTTACTGGTTTTTACTTGTTATGGTTGTGACTCACTCAAGCAATGTGTGAAGAGTGTGAATAAATATTTTTTACTATAATTAAAGTGACGTTTATGAATGCCAATTTTTTTTTTTTGCACGTTTTTCTGGCTACACAACTACAACTACTACGTGGCGGCCTTCGCCTTCGCTTTAATGAAAATGCGTTACTCGATGTACGCGAATGCATTCAGTTTTTCAACTCGCATACGACTTTTATGAAATCTATGGAATTTGTATTGGTAAGTGTGGGAGAATGCGTACGATATGAGTGTATGTCATGAATCTTTTACTTCGAGAAGAGTGCGATGCGTGTAGTTGTGAGAGGGGATTTTATTTTTCTTTTGAACAAAATTTCAAGGTTATTTTAAGTGTAATTCGTTAGCTTGTTTGTAAGTGTCACTACTTTTGTGCTCATGTAAGTGTGTGTGTGCAAGTTTGTATGAGGATATGTAATGCCAAGAATATGTTTATTTTTGTATAGATTCATCTTCATAACTTACTTTTTTTATGTGTGACTGTCTGTCTTTATTGCCAAGTTGTGTAGATAAAAAATGCATCAGACAGAATGAATATTTTTGGGTTGTCTAGTTTAAGATTTCATGGGGTTTATGCATTTGGGGACCGAACGCATAAAGATAAAATGATAAGTGCTTGTGTCCTCCCTTCTTTCCTTCAAGTGCTGTTATGTTTTGACAATCACTTGTTTTAACAGCTATTCACTGCATTTCGTTTTGTCTTCTGTTTTGATATTATATACGTCATTGTTTTTGTGTTTTTCTGAATTGTCCATCATTTATTGTTGTTTTTGTTTTATATTGATTACTTACGCAGCGAGTAGAGGGTTTCAGTTACTAATTAAAATTCACGCAATGCATCAGAACTGAAAGCAAGCGTATAACATGCAACTTAAACTTCTAACGTTTAATTTATAAAGATAAAATAGGTTGTGACGAGTTAGCGACAGTAAAGCCAAAGATGTAGTCTGATATAGTCCACCTCCGAATTTCACATAAGTTTGAGATAAATTATAAGGTGTGTAAAGGTTGGATCAATCCCAGTCCTAGCAGGAATCATGGGCGTGTCCAAGAAAAAATATGTCGTTGTAAACAAAGTCACAAGGACTACCTTCGATAAGAATTTTAAAACAATTCTCGAATTGAACTTAAGGGAAAATTATTAACTTTGGCTACGAAGAGAACCTGCTGCAGATATTTCAAAACTATCTGAAAATTGTCCTTAGACCGCATTTATGCAAAAAAAAAATATTTTTTTGGGAGATACAGGAAGCAGTGGACTGAACGGCTCCAAAGATGAATAGGATGTGGGGTAGGGACTTCTGTGATTCTGCAACCGTTAGAGGATGTTGTTGTAGGACTCTGTTAGGCCCATAACGTGGTACGGCTTGCTGGACTGCGCGGGTATGAATGACCTTCACGATGATGATACAGACAGTGACAGCCGACCGATGTCCGATGGAATGACATCCTGGATGTCGTGGCTGTATCGTAGGATTTCCTTCTGGATGTGTCTAGAGCGTGAATCCTGAACCACCAGGTCGTGGGTGGAATGCATCGGCCAAATGGCATGCCAGCAAGAACTGTCAGATGAGCAACACATTGCGTTGCTGCACTGGCAGAATCCTGATGACATTTAGACATATCCGGTAGCGGCGCGAATGGCATTATTCTGAGTGGTCTGCCATAGAGCACGGCATTGTGTTTCGCTTGAAAACGGTATCCAAACTGGGGCAGCGTAATTTAAAACTATGAAACTGACTGCTTTATATGTATGTAGTCAGCAGGACCTCCTTGTCCTTACTACGTTTTACGGCGGCTGCATGTTTGGAGAAAGGGAGGAGTTTGTCGATGGGTGCCACCGTGCTGCAATGGTATGCACGCTGAAGGTTGTGGTTTCAATTCCCCAGCCAGGCAACATCAAATTTTCTACTTAGTGATGTTGGCGACATTGAGCTAATATAAATCGAGGTACATTAACTGATATAAGAGAAGTCTCCCTTGTCCTTCTGGGATGTTTGTGGAACAATTATTATAAGTAGGTTGTCGAAGATGATTCATGGATTCTGGGCAGTTTGAATTTTCACATCCCCGAATTTAATATTTAGGGTCCTTCTCACTTTCTTGGCCCACGTTGTAAAGAGAGTTGCAGTTGATTTTGGCGGCGAAAGCTGTAAAAATACTTCTTGCAGAAAGTGCAGTATGATGTTGAGGTAGACGGTGTCCAAAGCCTTGGATAGGTCCAGGCCCACAACAGTTGTCCTTTCGGCAGGTCCACTTTGGTTTAGGCTATTCGCGATGTTATTTACAACGCTTGTGAGGGCAGTGCTGGTGCTGTGTTCTTTCCGATATCCATGTTGGTGGATTGCAGCAGGACCACTGTTTTTGAGCATGATCGTCGATTTCATCTGGACTAAGAGCCTTGGATGTTTTTGCTATGGATATCGCTGCACTGATTTCCTCCGAGGTAAATAGGTGGGGAGGCTCTCTCTCACCTTAGAGCCGGTCTTTGTGCATTGCCATGGTAGGGTGTACAAATAACTTTTGGCAGACATTCAGTGCGCATTTCTTGGCATCTGCTACATCACTTACTTACTTACTTAGTTGGCCCATTACAGAACATTTGTTCCATAGACCGAACTAAGAAAAGATCTCCATTCCAACGGAATCGTTGCATCTCGATACGTTTAACTATATTCATGTCTTTGTATAGCTTATATAGCTCGTGGTTCATACGACGTCGATATTCACCGTCAACGCAAATCGGCCCGTAGATCTTTCGAAGAATTTTCCTCTCAAACACACCAAGCACTGCCTTATCTGCTTGCGCAAGTACCCATGCTTCGGAGCCATACATTAGCATGGGTAGTATCAGCGTTTTGTATAGTGTTATTTTTGTTTGACGAGATGTGGTTTTGTTTTTAAATTGCTTACTTAGACCATAGTAGCATCTGTTGGCCAATACAATTCTTCTTCTTATTTCACAACTGATGTTGTTTGTTGTGTTTATGGCAGTGCCGAGGTAGACGAAGTCTTTAACTACCTCAAAATTGTATGTACCAACTTCCACAGTTGGTCCGAGCTCTATGGACGCTTTGCGCGTCGACACCATCAATTTGGTCTTTTCGCCGTTTACCGCCAGACCCACTTTCGCAGATTTTGCTTCGACCTTCCTAAAGGTATCAGTTACTTCCTTTACTGATCGTCCCATGATGTCTATGTCATCAGCATAGGCAAGTAACATGTGGCTATTGGTGACCTAGTATCAGTTAAAGTCATCTTACAAAGCCGGATGAGCTTTGCGGGGATACCAAATTCAGGCATTGCATGGAATACCTTTGATCGGATGGGACTGTCGAATGCTGCTTTATAATCGACAAAAAGGTGAAATGTGTCGATCTGCATCTCTTGGGTCTTCTCTAGGATTTGCCGCAGGGTAAATATCTGGTCAATGGTGGACTTGCCAGGTCTAAAGCCACATTGGTATGGTCCAATTATTTCGTTGACCATTGGCTTTAGTCTTTCGCACAATATCCCTGACACTATCTTATAGGCAATAGGGAGGAGACTTATGCCCCTATAGTTGGAGCATACAGTCTTATCTCCTTTCTTGTGGACGGGACATAGGATGCTCAGGTTCCAATCGTCGGGTACGCGTTCTTTCTGCCAGATGGTGCTAACTAGCTGATGCATACACTTTATCAGCGCGTCGCCTCCGGTTTTAAACAGCTCGGCTGGTAAGCCATCGGCTCCTGCTGCTTTATTATTCTTCAGCCGGTTGATTGCTGTTTTTACCTCATCTTGGCCGGGTGGTATACATTCTATACCATCTTCTGGGATTGGATCTGTGGTATCATCGTCTTCGCTACTATTGGATACCAGCAGATTGGAGAAATGTTCCTTCCATATCCTGAGCACGATATCTGTATCTGTTACCAGATTACCTTGCCGGTCTCTACAGGAGGATGTGCCTGTACCAAAGCCATCTGTTTGATGTTTCACTCTTTGGTAGAATTTCGGACTTCATTCTGGCTCCTGTACATCTCGATTTTTTCACACTCCCGCTTTTCCATTTCTCTCTTTTTCTTGCGGAAAAGACGTTTCTCTTCTCTCCTTTTCTCCCGATATCTCTCTCGTGCGCTACGCGTTGCTACTGATTGTAAAGTAGCTCTATATGCCGCATTTTTAACTTCGGTAGCAGCACGACACTCCTGGTCATACCATGAATTCCTTTGTGGAGGTCTCTGGAATCCAAGTATGGATTTTGCGGCTGTTTGCATGGATTGGGCAATATTTTGCCATTGTGTTGTTATGTTATCGGGACAAGGAGTGCTTGCGTTAAGCAATAGGGCTAGTTGAGTGGAATATGCTGTGGCTATCTGTTGTGTTTGCAGCCTATCGATATCCAACTTCCGCGTTGTGTCTGTTCGTGCTTTATTTGCAACGTTTAGACGGGTACGTACCTTTGCTGCAACAAGGTAGTGGTCCAAATCAATGTTTGCGCCTCGGAACGATCGTACATCCAACACGCTCGATGAATGTCTTCCATCTATCACAACATGATCAATTTGATTACTTGTTCTTTGATCTGGAAACAGCCAGGTGCCCTTATGAATATCGAGATGATTAAATCTGGTACTGCTAACTACCATGTTTTTTGCAGCTGCAAAGTCTATCAGCCTCATACCATTGTCAGATGTTTCACTGTGAAGACTGAATTTCCCGACTATCTTTGGCCCAAAGATATTCTCCTTTCCAATTTTGGCATTAAAATCGCATAGAATGATTTTAATGTCATGGGCAGGGCAACTGTCATATGTTTCTTCTAAGCGCTCGTAAAATATATCTTTGGTCTGTTCGTCCTTTTCTTCAGTGGGGGCATGAGCGCAAATAAAGCTGATGTTGAAGAATTTAGCTTTTATTCGAATTGCAGCAAGTCTTTCATTCACTGGAGTGAAGCTGGATACCAGATGTTTTAGTCTCCGACTAACTACAAATCCGCAACCAAACTCATGCTTTACGTCATGGCAGCCATAATACAGTGTGTCACCTTTAGGTGTTGTTGTGACGCCTTTCCCAATCCATCGTATTTCCTGTATGGCAGTAATATCGGCCTTGTACTTTTCAAGTACGTCTGCCAATGCGAAGACTGCACCTTCTCTATAAAGAGTGCGAACATTCCAGGTGCAGATTCGCAGATCGTGGTGCTTAAAACGTTTGCGGGGTTCGTCAACTTTAGAGGGGGTTGTTTTTCTTCTCTTTCGTTTTTTTCATAGTATGCTGTTTTTTCTAGGGGAGGGTTACTAACACGACGCCCAAACCCAAGTTTTTAACGTTCTTATGGGAGAACGCGCGGTACATGTTAGCTCACTACCTTTAACGGGTGTTAAAGGCAGTTCCCCAGGTGACACCACGGGGAGGTCAGTGTCCACTTGAGATGAAAGAGGGACCAAGATAAATCCTGGGCTTTGCCAAGTTAAAACCGGTCAGGACCGTTGCTTGGGATCTTCCATCCCCTACGTCACCCAATCTGCTACATCAACCCCTCCGAAATTTGCCGCTACATTCCCCGATTGTACTTTGACATTCAGTTCGCATTTCTTGGCATCTGCTACATCAGCCCTTCCGAAATTTGCCGCTACATTCCCCAATTGTACTTTGCAACCAGTTAGGTTCCTTATGATGGCCCAGACTTTAGACGGCTCAAACATTTATCTCTCCGCTTGTGGTTCACCAAGTTATTTATATCTTCCGTGAGAGTGGGAATCCTAGGGTCATCTGGGACATTTGTGTTAACTCATCGCGGAAATTGGGCCTCCAATGTAGGATTCTTTCTGCTGAGATGAAACGTTTTAACGCCGTGAAATTTATAGCTCTCAGTATTCTCTCTACCTGTTTGGCATTGTCAATCACATTAATAAAACCATGCCAGTAGGTTTGTTTTATAATTGATGAATGAGCGCTTCTCCGGCTCCACGACGCCGCTGGGCTTCTCCACCGTTATGACTGTAGGGATATGATCCGATGCCATAGTGGTCCGGGTTCGCCAAGTTTTTCCTGGCAAGAGTGAAGCGCTGACAATAAAGGTTTTAGGGGAGCATTTGCAGTGAGCCGTGATCCTGGTGGGGAAGTAATCATTTATGGGCGAGAAATCCTACGACCCGATCTAGTCCGCAATTAAGTTGCCACGAGTATCTGGAGACTGTTGGGAAAACCCTAGCCCACGTTGATATCGCCAAGTATCATTCGGTTTTCATCTTCAAGGAGATGAGAGATGGAGGGCTGATAACTTGGGCCAAGACTGGCGTACATTACACATTAGCAATTTTCAGCTCTGATTGACAAGTCAGAATCACAAGTCGATTATGTTGTCGGAATAGTTATGAACGCAAGACCACCGTCAGAGCTCCTTTCCCTGTCCTGTCTGACAATTACATAACCATTAACCCGCTAATCAGCAATCAGTTGTTAATTTGGTCTCCTGTATTGCTGCTACCGGTCTGTTATTGGTGTGCACCATATAACAGTTGTTGTTGTAGCAACACAAATATTTTCCTCTGTGTTCAGATTCAAAAAATCTGCAACCTGGACTGCACCGGCAGCTTCCATAACGAATCAGGAGAGAGGTGAGTGGGGTTAGCTGAGAAACTAAACAAATGCAGCGTGTCATACCGTCCGAATCCACACGCTGGGCAAGTGCTGGATATCTTGCCATTAATTCGGGCCCAGTATAAATTGAGGCGGCTACACCGTCCGCATCTTAACTGGCTAACACCACTCGTGTTTATTGCGATGAATGGGGTTGGTCTCCGAGTATGTTATTCACACTGTATCGTGTACTGCTTGTCAATTGCATCAGTGTGAATATTACCTTTGGAACTCCCTCTTCAGGTCACTAAGATCGCTCCCGACGTGCCTAGGTGGGAGAAGCTTTTCCACTAAATCGTGGCAGGGATGCTCGCGGTAGGAATCCGCAAGCCGGTACTGCATCAACAACATCTTGTTGTGTTGATGTAGCTCCTAAAATTTCGTCTTCTCATGAAGATGGTCAATTAGGAGGTACTCTGTTCCAGTCCTCAGGGCAGCATTTTGGCAGGTTTGAATATTCTTCCACTGCCTAGCTCTAACATTGTTTGATAAGCAGTCAACAAAGTATCATTCCAGTTCCCCTATCAGAGGATCTGAGGGTAAATTATCTGAACCCAGCCAATCACTTTTTTCATGGTTCAAAAAATTACGGCGATCGGAGGTTATGAAGTCAAGTGGTCTATTTACGGAGACGATGATCGGAAGATGGTCAGAGTCAAGGGAAATAACTGGTTGCAAGGGTTGCCACAATGGTAATGTCCGGCGAGGTGTTTCAATCACTTCTGATAATGTTACAAATTGCTGTAGCTTGCGCGGATGACTTAACTTGACTTGACTTGCTTTCGAATATTATACCCAATTTCTTGGGGTAGTAAGTTTGTGGTCGAAATCGCTTCGGAGATATAAACCCGCCTTGGAAAACACCCTGCTTAACTCTACATGTCTTGGAATTCGTATTTCAGATTTCAGACACGGCCAAGCGGAAGTTTTCTCTATGTCCTCGAACTCGTATCGAAGGCCTTCGATATGTCAAGAGCCACCGTACATTTTCAGTCGCACAGCCTGTTCTGTTCATTCAGTCCTCGACAGATATGTGTGGATATGGCGTGCAGTTATGGTGCTTGCATTTTCTGGAATCAATGCTGATGTTGGCCAACTGGAACACTGCTTCTTCTCATGGGGAGTAGTAGTGCCTCCAGAATCGTTGTTACTGGCAACAAGAAGAATATCAGTAGCCGGACCATCCTGTCAACTTTCTAGGCTTATTGTACAATATTATGGCAAACGGTAGATTGAAGACACTTGTCAAATACTCAACCGCTAGTCCAACCATTGAGATCTCGTGTTGGTCCAACGCATTGAATGATTTCGTAAATTGAGTTGGTGGTATCTCCTCGACACTAGGGAAATCGGCCTCAATTCAGCTCTGCTGGCATTATTGACCAGCTTCAGTAGCCAACTTTCCAGGCTTCTGGTACAATATGGGTGGCTAACGATTGATTTAAGATGGTTGTTAAATACTCAATCCCGTGTCCATCCAGTTGCTTAAGCATTACCACTGACATTCCGTGTGGGCTTAACACTTTGAATGGTTTCGTAAATTGTCGTGGTATCTTCTCGGCTGGGATGGCTCTTTTAAGGTGTAGCACACTCCTCTTCGCCTTATCACTGTCGGGGTATTTTCATCTCCCCGAGGATCTGAGGGAATGGGTAGCTCTACGAAGCGGTAAGTGGTAAACGGCGATCGGACGTTATGAAGTCAAGTGGTCTGTTTACGGATACGATGATCGGAAGATGGTCAGAGTTAAGGGAAATAACAGGTTGCCAGGACACGTCATTTATTAGACCGGGAGCCACAATGTTGATGTCTGGTGAGCTGTGGCAATCTCCTCTTAGGAGAGTCTTCGTTTACTGTGCAAAATGTGAAGCTATCAATTTGCTAGACCAGCGTAATAACACCCTGGCAATTGCCTAGGGTATTGAGCATCGAAGTTCCCTAGCACCAGACGATTAAGTCCTGTGGAAGCAAACTAATGTATATAAGCAACGCAGGCCACATCTGTGCTTCGGCGGCGGTATTTTAACATCAAATAACTCTAACTCCGCAGCCCCACACTTTACTGCTACGCACCCCCCTACATACAAACATGCATGGGTCACTAGAATCCAGCTCTAGCAAGATAAGTCTGTACTGAACAGACTGCTGTATAAGTCTACGATTTCAGTGACTTTCTCGCGGAGACCGTTGCTATTGAATTGCAGGAATGAAGAGTTTACGGGGCGCTAAAGAACAACACGTGATATTGCAAGAGTGCGGTAGTGTCTCGTATTCCAACGACGACGATGATTCTGATGACGAATTTGGGGACACGCTGGGAGACGATCTGGCGCAGACAGCAGCAATATAACTTCTATCGCATTAGTCCGGGACGCGACTAAGACAAGATCAGCTTCCATTACATCTCACCGCTGTTGATATATGGTGGCAAACGGAACAGATCCATGGCCCGGGGTTCTTCTCTATCAAAGCACGGACCAAAAGAGCTCCGAGCAGGCATTTCGGCATATATTGCCTCTCCCATGGTGAAAAATATGGGAACACAAAAACACATAATTATTGAGGCGACGGTACCGGACGGAGATTTTCATGTCAGTCTCAGTCCCAGTCCCAGATATTTGCCAGTACACCCTATTATCCGTATTTTTATACCAATTGAGAAAACATTTCTAAAAAAAATAAAACTGTCGTCAATGCGCTTAGCAGTGTGTTGACGTTGTTGACTAAAAGATTCAGTTGACGTTGCTGGTATAACAGGCGACGGGAATACAGATGCGACTGCTTGCTAGTGATGCAAATAACTGATGCTAATACTCATTTACAAACACTAGCTGACACTATGACGGCGGTGGTGGTGGTGGTATCGGTGCTATTGGTAATGTTTGTTGTCATCATGTCATCATTCAGCATCATATTTGCCAACAGTATGATAAGGACATAGCCAGTTAGTAATAGTTGCTGTTGTTGCAGTGACACGTTATGGATATTGGGTTCGGTTTTTGGTTGTTTGGTTAGTCGTGACATGTTGTCATCGTTCCATTAATTTATGTTAAATTGTTGTGGGTGAAAGTTTTTTTTTTTTGTTTGGTTGGTTGGGTTTCATATCCTGTCATTATAGGTATTAAAATGTGTGGTTTAAAGAATATTTTGGTGAGAGTGGAGAAACAGTTTAATGAAAAAATTACTTATTCCCCAAATCAAAATTTTCTTCAAAACTTTTGCCTGAAAAAAAAAACAATTTAAAACATTTCCTTCTCTTTAACATGTCCATAGTTTTAGTCTGGTCATTTATCATGTCCAAAGGTCCATGACCGACCATTATGGACGCAAGGGTTTGTGGTCAATATAAAATTACATAATCCCAAAAATCTTTTTAAAGTAAGAAAAATTGAAATTTGTTTCAATTTCCTTTTTTGGAAAATCGATTATTCTTTCCTTCAACATAAACAAGGAAAACCGACAATGTATGTACCTATATACGTTTTAAATGTGTGTATATGGGTGTACTCTTTTATATTTCTCACACCTTTCTTTCCCGCTTGACTTTCCTCACTTTTGTCATTTATGATGGAATAGAAAAGAGATAAATTATCATTCACAAAAAAAAACTCTACACAGATGAGGGTTAGGTTTTGTATCACTACAAGAAAATAAGTTTGACTAAGGAAACTTTTTCCAAAACAAAAAATAAAAAAAGCTAATACACTCACAACTGCCATAAACAAAGTTTTACTATGTGCCTCCGTTTACGATATAACATACAAATGTCAAAGTTATATCATATATCATTCACTGATTTACAATTCTAAATTAATATTGAATATTATATATGGATAACAACCGCAACCGAAAGACAAGCAAAGTGGTGAAATACGCTATACAACAACAGTGAAATTTTTTGAAATATATGAGAACTAAGAAATCAAGTGGAAATCATTTTAAATAAATAAACGATTGGTTATGATTTTTATTAGTCCAGTCAAAATAGACATGCGTATAGGGGGAAATAGAAAAAATTCCCACAAAGCTGTCTTTTGGTGGAAAGCTGGGTTTTGCCATTACAAGCAACATCTTGAACATCCACATCGATCCAATGTGTGCAAACGAAGTTATTCAGGGTCAAAGGACATTTTTTGGTGGCTTTACTCAGATTTTTTTTTTTTTTTTTGATTTTTCTCAAAAACGGTAATACCTACCAGAAATCGACTAAAGTAAAAGTTGTAGGCTTACAAATTATATACAATAATGATCTTTATGATTTTTCAAAAGTATATCACAATTCTTGAGATATCGTGATATAAGTGTCAAATTACACGTGTGAAGAAGTAAGCCGCATAAGAAACCGCAGTTTTAAATCTGACCTTTCGGCTCAAATAACCGGCGAATCTGATACGCCGCCCATGAAAATTATACATTTCAGTAATCAGCGCAACAAACCCTAGCTTTTGACAATATTTCAAAAAAAACGGAGAGTTTTCGTTGGGGTCGTTCCCGTTGGGCTTTCGATTACACATGTTGGTTAAACGGCCTAATTTTGCATAAAATGACTCTAACATGGAATAACTCTACTAAACACGTTTCGATTTTGTTGGAATTTTTTTAAAGACAGGTATAATCCCGGTCTTCAACGAAACATATAATTTTTTGGGAGGACCCGGTTACTCTGTTTCACATTAATATGTGCGTTTTCCCCTTATAAGTGCGTATAAATGATGTGTTTTTTTAACCTCCATATCTCAAGAATGATTCCTTCTAGCAAGAAATTATGAAGACCAAACTTGTAGAGAATTTTTCTGTCTACAATATTTGCGCTAGACAGTTTTGGATAAGACACACCGTCTTCAAAAAATCCGAAAAACTAAAAAATCCATAAATTTTGACCTTTGACCCCGAATAACGGTTTTTGCACACATGGGATTGATGGGTTTCAAAATTGCTTCTAATGATAAACCCTAGCTCTCCACCAAAAGCTTTGTAGCAATTTTTGCTATTTCAATGAATATTTTAACTGTATATACACTTCACCCCGGTTATTTACCTCCCTGCTTAACTGCCTTTCCCGTTTAAGTGCCTCATAGTCTAAATCCCCAAAAGTTGTTCATATAAATGAGTTCAAACTGTCCCGGTTAATTACTTTTCTATAAGTACCCAATTCGGATATTTACATGTCAATTATTTTCCCAAAAAAAAACATTTATTAATACTTTTCTCGATTTATTTCTGAGACAATCGATTTCGATGACTACGTGGATTGGGATGAAGATGTCCAGTGTTATGTTATGACCACAGATGAATAAATTTCTTATTGATTAAATAATATAACCTACATTATACTCTATACTCTATATGATGGATTTGAAAACGCAAAATAAACCAATTTAGAGACAGTAAAAATATAATTTTTACATTGAAAGTTATTGCCAAGAAGCCCCTCTTGAAATTCAATCCTCATTTTTTACTTAATGTTAACCGGAACGCTATTAATCTGTTCGGTAAATCCAAACTATAACAAAAGAAGACTTATAATAATGGGGCTTAGACTTGGTTTTATTTTTTGACTTATTGTTTTCTAATTGTTGTCATTTGTTGTAGGGTTGAGATGAGATTTTTGTAACTACCCACATGAGGTAGATATGCGAGATTTTCGTAACTGCCTTTCCCGCATACAGTGGCGGCCAGCTAATTAGGGACAATAAATTCAGTTAAATAGATTACTCGATTACATTTAAAAATGTGAAGATTTTGATGAAATAAATTTAGTATATAAGGTATTGGTATAGGCACTATCGAGCGATGTCAAAACGTACGAAGATTCTCCATATGTGGGGGAAGTATAGCCCACTTTTACGAAAATGGTCCATTTTAGCCTGGCCAGCTAATTAGGGACATTAGTAGTAAATTCAACTTTAAGGTTAACTGATGCACATTTTTATACAAGAATAGCTCGAATTAGTTAGTTTATAGCGTATTCATCCGATTGCATGCTGTATCCCCGCCGAAAGTTCTTTAGGGGGCGAAGTATTACTATAATCCCTAATAATGTACCTTAGGCCTTATTTTCCGTTAATGCATCAAAAATATGGATATTTTTTGGCACTTTATAACAAAAACTATAGTTTTGGTAACCCCAGACATCATTTCTAACCATTGAAAATTGTTTGATGTTGCTTGGCCGGGGAATCGAATCCACGACCTTCATCGTGCAAGTCGGGTGTGCATACTATTGCACCACGGTGGCACCCAAGCTTGATACACTGCACCCCGGTTAACTACCTTTCATAAAATTTCAAAAAATTGGGGTAGTTACCGTGGCGGCCAGCTAATTAGGGACAATAAATTCAGTTTAATAGATTACTCGATTGTATTTAAAAATGTGAAGATTTTGATTAATTAAATTTTGCATATAAGTTACTAGCTAAATGCCCGCTACTTCGTATGCGGAAAATAAATAATGTTCAAATAAACATTTAATATGGTGAACACTGAACTTTTTATGTATTTATAGCTATTTAAATTGATATTTAATTTCTTTCAAGTACTGTTCGTGCATGTTTTGTTCGAATCTCAAAAAAAGACCTCTACACTTTAACAGCGACCTACATTTTAAATTTCAGTCCGAATTTTGAAATGTAGAAAACCGATCGATTCCCCGGTCTGGCAACATCAAATTTTCGACGGTTGCAAAATACCCCTCAGTAATGTTGGCGGCATTTACTGAGCATTTCAGTCATGTAAAACTTCTCTACAAATGGTGTCGTAAGGCACGCCGTTCGGACTCGGCGATAATCATACCCCTAGTACATTTATTGTACGACCACTTCGAAAAATGAACCTGTCAAATAGATAATATACCTATTCCTTAGCCCAATACCAAATTGATTGCAATTTTGTACTTTTCACACACTAATTATATTATTCCAGCTTCATTGCTACACCAACATCAAATTTAATACCATTGTGTATTTCTCAATAAGTCAGCCAGCCCTAAGCCAAACTTCAGAATTTGTATGCATTTAAAAAAAATTCTTATCTAAACACCAACACCATCCCTCAACAACAATTCGAAATTCCACTTTATCCCTTCAACGCCAAACTGGTAACAAATTCAGTACCTATAATACGTATAAGTTAAAAAACTGCTGCCTTTTATCCAAAACATAATCCCAACCGCAATTTAGTATTTTTCGTATACATAAGTACGTACACATAATATCGAATTTCACAATTTCAGCTCTACTAATAAAAACAGTTTGAACCACATTCTGTACCATTTTGCCACATCCATATCTCAACCCTACACACCATGAAGGTCTATAATCCCAAATTTCCGAATTCCATCTCTATTCATAATACCACTAATACTTTTCGCATGAAAGTACGAATTTCAATAACTATCTCCAACAGTAATTCCAAATTTCAGGATACTACCCTATCCGTTCGCCTAAAACTAAATTGTACGAAATTAAGTACCATTTAGTACTTTTCGTAACCATAAGTACGAACTTCCAAAACTATCTCAGTCCTACACTCCAACAGTAATCTAAATATCAGGATTCCAGCTCTCTCCGCTCACCCAAATATAAATTGTACCAATTTAGTACCACTTAGTACATTTCGTGCCCATAAGTACGAATTTCCAAAACTTCCATAACCCTACACTCCAACAATAACATTAACTCGAAATTCCAGGATTCCTGCTCTATCCGTTCACCCAAATATAGATTGTACTAAATTAAGTGCCATTTAGTACATTCCATATCCATAAGTACGAATTTCCAAAACTACCTCAATCCTACACTCCATAAGTAATCTTAATTATAAATTTGAGGATTCCAGCTCTATCTGTTTACCCAAATCCAAAATGTACAAAACTCCGTACCCATAAGTACGAACATACGAAACTAGGATCTCCATAAATAATCATAATTCCAAATTTCAGGATTCCAGCTCGGTCGGTACACGTAAATTTCAATTGTACCAAATTTAGTACGTTCCGTACACATAAGTACGACTTTCCGAAACTACCTGAATCCTACACTTATACTTACTACACTAATACAGTAATACTTCTCATACCCATACGAACGACTTTTCAACATTTCCTCAATTCTATACTCCAACAGTAATCTTAATTCCTAATTCCAACTCTATCCGTTTACTAAAATCTAAATTGTACCAAATTTAGGGCTTTCAGTACCCATAAGTACGAATTTCCAAAACTACCTCAATTCTACAGTCTAGCAGTAATTTTAAGTCCAAATTTCAGGATTGCAGCTCTATTCGTTCATCCAAATCCAAATTGTAACAAATTTAGTACTTTTCGTACCCATAACTACGAATTTCCAAAACTACATCAATTCTATACCCCTACAGTAATCTCAATAAAAAACTTCAGGATTCCAGCTCTATCCATTCACTCAAATCCAAATTTAGTACTGCTCGTACTCATAAATACTAACTTCAAAAACCATTTCCTAATTTCAACGCCACTTCCCAGCCTTGATTCCCATTGCAAATTTGAAGATTGTAGCTATATCCGTTCAAAATATACAACTAGTACCAAATTTAGTAACTTTTAGTAGTAATCTTAATTATAAATTTGAGGATTCCAGCTCTATCTGTTTACCCAAATCCAAAATGTACAAAACTTAGTACCATTTAGTACTTTCCGTACCCATAAGTACGAACATCCGAAACTACCTCAATCCTACACTCCATAAATAATCATAATTCCAAATTTCAGGATTCCAGCTCGGTCGGTACACGTAAATTTCAATTGTACCAAATTTAGTACTTTCCGTACACATAAGTACGAATTTCCAAGACTAACTCAATCCTACAGTCCAACAGTAATCTTAATTCCAAATTTCAGGATTCCAGCTCTATTCGTTCACCCAAATCTAAAGTATACCAAAGTTAGTACCATTTAGTACTTTCCGTACCCATAAGTACGAATTTCCAAAACTACCTCAATCTTACACCCCATAAGTAACTTTAATTATAAATTTCAGCTCTATCTGTTCACCCAAATCCAAATAGTACCAAATTTAATACATTTAGTACCTTCCGTACCCATAAGTATGAATTTCCAAAACTACCTCAATCCTTCACTCCATCAGTAACCTTAATTCCAGATTTCAGGATTCCAGCTCTATCCGTGCACCCAAATCCAAATTGAGTACCATTTAGTACTTTCGTACAAATTTCCACAACTTGTTCAAGCCTACAGCCCAATAGAAATCTTAATTCAATATTTCAAGATTCCAGCTCTGTCCGTTTACCTAAATTTAAATTGTACCAAATTTAGTATTTTCCGTACCCATAGGTACGAATTTCCAAGATTAACTCAATCCTACAGTCCAACAGTAATCTTGATTCCAAATGACAGGATTCCACCTATATCCACTCACCCAAATCCACTTTACACTTTAGTACACTTTAGTACTTTTCGTACACATGAGATCGAATTTCCTTTCATAAACACCACCTCCCATCCTTTATTTCCATACCAAATTTCAAGATTCTAGCTATAGCCGTTCAAAATATACAACTGGTACTAAATTTTATAACTTTTAGTACTTTTCGTACACTTCTAGGTCGAAATTCAAAAAACCCTTTGGTACATCTTTCTAACTCTCCACCAGTGACCCTCATCCCAAATTTCAGAATTCTACCTTTTCCCGTTTGCCTAATACAAAGGGTACCACATTTAGTACCATTTAGTACTTTTCGTAACCTTCCAGTTCGAATTTCCTTATCTCACGCCTACATTCCAACACCATTGGGCATTGATTATAAGGCGGTCAGCCACACAAATGAGACAATTTTTAGTACATTTTAGTGCTTTTCGCACCTTCGCCCCAAGATTAACCCTCACACAAAATTTCAGGATTCTAGCTTCAGCCGTTTCGTCTGAGCGTTGATTATTAATCAGTCAGCCATACAAAAATCACCATTGTTAGTACATTTTAGTACTTTTCGCACCCTTCTAGGACAAATTTCCAAAAACTCAGCCTTATCGGGCACCTTCGCCACAAGTCTAACCCTCACCCAAAATTTCAAGATTCTAGCTTCAGCCGTTTCGTCTGAGCGTTGATTATTAGGCGGTCAGCCACACAAATTTGACAATTTTTAGTACATTTTAGTGCTTTTCGCACCTTTGCAGGACGAATTTCCAAAAACCCAGCCTTATCGAGCACCTTCGCCCCAAAACTAACCCTCAAACAAAATTTCAGGTTTTCAGCTTCAGCCGTTTCGTCTGGGCGTTGATTATTAGGCGGTCAGCCACACAAATTTGAAAATTTTTAGTACATTTTAGTGCTTTTCGCACCCTTGTAGGACGAATTTCCAAAAACCCAGCCTTATCGAGCACCTTCGCCCCAAGACTAATCCTCACCCAAAGTTTGGAAATTCTAGCTTCAGCCGTTTCGTCTGGGCGTCGATTCTTAGTCGGCCCCCCACACAAATTTGACCATTTTTAGTACATTTTAGTACTTTTCGCACCCTTTTAGGACGAATTTCCAAAAACCCAGCCTTATCGAGCACCTTCGCCCCAAGACTAATTCTCACCCAAAATTTGGGAATTCTAGCTTCAGCCGTTTCGTCTGAGCGTTGATTCTTAGTCGCCCCCCACACACAAATTTGACCATTTTTAGTACATTTTAGTGCTTTTCGCACCCTTGTAGGACGAATTTCCAAAAACCCAGCCTTATCGAGCACCTTCGCCCCAAGACTAATCCTCACCCAAAATTTGGGAATTCTAGCTTCAGCCGTTTCGTCTGAGCGTTGATTCTTAGTCGACCCCCCACACAAATGGTACCATTTTTAGTACATTTTAGTGCTTTTCGCACCCTTGTAGGACGAATTTCCAAAAACCCAGCCTTATCGAGCACCTTCGCCCCAAGACTAATCCTCACCCAAAATTTGGGAATTCTAGCTTCAGCCGTTTCGTCTGGGCGTTGATTCTTAGTCGCCCCCCACACAAATTTGGCCATTTTTAGTACATTTTAGTACTTTTCGTACCCTTCTAGGACGAATTTCCAAAAACCCAGCCTCATCGAGCACCTTTGCCCCAAGACTAATCCTCACACAAAATTTGGGGATTCTAGCTTCAGCCGTTTCGTCTGGGCGTTGTAGATCACATCATCACTTTACTCTTTTATATATATAAGATTAGTATAAGCACTATCG
Source organism: Musca autumnalis (assembly GCF_047663935.1). Classification (NCBI taxonomy): domain Eukaryota; kingdom Metazoa; phylum Arthropoda; class Insecta; order Diptera; family Muscidae; genus Musca; species Musca autumnalis. The sequence continues at coordinate 76,004,853 of NW_027411755.1, forward strand.
AGTGATGTCAAAACGTACGGAGATTCTCCATATGTGGGGGAAGTACAGCCCACTTTTCTAAAAAATGGTCCATATTAGCCTGGCCAGCTAATTAGGGACATTAGTAGTAAAATCTACTTTAAAGTTAATTTTTGCACATTTTTATACAAGAATAGCTCGTATTGGTTAGTTTATAGCGTATTCAACTGATTTCATGCTTTACCCCCGCTGAAAGACCTTTAGGGGGCCGAAGTATTACTATAATCCCTAATAATGTGCTTTAGGCGTTATTTTCCGCTAATCCACCAAAAATATGCATATATTTTGGCACTCTATAACAAAAACTATAGTTCTAGTAACCCCAGACATCATTCCGAACCATACACTACAATTACAGTTCCATACTGGTTGTACAATTATCCTTGAATTACTTTTTAACCAGTTTGGATGAGTTATTAGGGTCAAAATCCTATTTAAAGGATGTGTTATGAGGCATTTTTAAGTCAACAAAATATGGTAATCTGGTCATCAGTATGCTCACATAATGTCTTAAAAACAGTTTGCACTTACTTCAACAACTGGAGCAGCAAAAAAAGTCCTCCCAAAATCATGGGTTTCGTATGGGATTTTTGGCAGCCGTAACGACTCTCAAACCCCCTTTCTTCCCCATTATTTTTACAAGGACATGTCGCACTCAGTTTGTAGTTATTTTATGACCACAAGAATAACTAGTTATTCTGTGGCCACTAGAAGTTGAAAAGTAAGGTGAAAAAAAATATATTTTTAGACAGTTGATGTAGAGAATTTGTTTTTAATTTCATCACACATCTTACTTTTATTTTACTATATTTTATTTCGCTGTCTGCCCGAATTGAACCCACGAACCCTCTGATTTCTAGCCAAAGACACTACACACTATGCCACGCACACGAATATTAAGGGTTGCTTAAGAACCGAACTGTTATTTTTTAATTAAAAAAAACTCGCGTGCCGACGGTGTGCGTTGAACACACAACCCTAGGATTTATTGTCGGACACACACTCACTGTGCCACCGTCCTCATTACTTAGTGAGGAGTAAAGTAAGTAGGTTAACCTTGTAAATTTTTTAAGAAGTAACCCATTACTTTTCAGATTACTTGTAATGCGAAAATAAGCTTGTTTACATTACTTTGTAAAGGGTTACGTAATGACTACCGGATAGAAATTTTTGCTGGGTAGCTGGTAGTACTCGCTATTTCGCTCTTTTTAATGTATAATATGAGTGTGTAGCTTTCATAGGATCACAGTAATCTGCACCCAAACCCGAAAAAACTGTTTTAAAAAACTGTTTTTTGGTTGAAAATTTACAAACGTCATTCCGTGCAAACCCGCGTAAATTTAGTATTTTTTTACATTCTGAATCTAATAAGCCACGGTGCGTCTAAATCCATCCACTATATCGGCGGATATAATACCCCTCAAATTTCGAAAATCTGCAACAAATATTTTTGAAAATATCGCGTGTTTAAAAGCGTTTGGATGTGTCATTTCTACTGAACTAAATAGAGCGATAAGCCTGCTTAAAATGTGCAAAAACTATAGCGAATCTGTGTTACTGTATTTTGTGCCCTAAAATGCAACAGATGCTACATCGTGGCTGCCAAATAGAATTTCACAAACTGGACATCAAATAAAACGGATTGATTCGCTGTGTTGGAAAATCGGATGCGCATCATGTCATTTTCACTATTACGCGATTTATAAGCGTTTCAAATGTTGTAATATTCAATATAACATTATTTTAATGTTATGCCACAATTGGTAATCCTTGTGATTTACAGCCTGTTTTTGTAAAAAGCTTTTGCCCATTCGTTCGTCGATTTCATGAACGAATACACAATTTGGTTTTCATAGCGATTGACTTTGGTGTTCGTGTGACAAACAAATGAAAGCTTTTCATTTTCCTTTTTTTTTTGTTTTTTTTTTCGTAACAAAATCGGACGAACGAATACGAATTGAAAAGACCCTTCGTTTGGAATGAAAACTGAATTATTGGACACAAAACGCATGAAAACTGGTGGGAATGTAATTTTATTTATTTTCAAAAAAGCACAGGAGAAGATGTACCACCAATTCTTCATATTATGGGAATTATTTTTTGACAAAATTGTTTACATTTTTTGTCTCCGGGGTTGCCATCTAGCAACACATATTACGTTCGATGCAGATGCAAAATTCACAAAATAAGCATTTTGGAAACCCTGAAATATAAAAGCTTTTCCGAAATAGACGAAAGCTTTTATATCCCGGTTACACTTAACCGGATTAACCCAGTGGGTTTGGATTTAAAATGTCAATTACATAGCGCAAACGTCAACTAAATCCTACGGAAGAGGGTTAACCCTGCAAAAAAACTGTAGTGTAACCGTACTATTAGATAAAGATGAATGGTTCGTAAAATTTTACAAGAACCAAATTTTGAACGTATACGTTTTATTACGAACGGTTCGTGTAACAGGCAAGCATTTTTACCAAAGCAGGCTGTTAATATAATCTTCTAAGAATATTCCTCAAACTATAAGCGAAAAAATTGTTGCGACGGAATATTTTCATTACTGCGTGAAATTTTGACGAAAATGGCGAAGAACTCAAACATTTTTTTTCAACTTTTCTTATAAAACCATAAAAAATAAAACACTGTGCAACATTTTTAAGGTAATCTTGTGCAAACAATTTGAGCTGAGGATTTTTTGAAAGTACACACCCAAACGACAAAAATCCTAGTTGGGTTTTGTTATGTCAGATCCAGCTTGGATTTTATGGCCCCATCTAAACATGTTTAAATATTGACTTTTTAAAGCAATTCTGGGCTATATCTCTAAAACCTATATGAATCTTCATCTGACCTCTGAAGGAAATTTGTAGATAAAGGCAAGAGTAAAATATTTGGAGAAACAATGAACTCGAATAACTACATTTATTGCCTGAAATTGTATAAAATATAGAAAATTTCCATAATTTGTATACATTTCGCACCATATCTCCAAAACCGTTAATTTTTGCTTAATGTTTTCTCTGGAAAAATATTCGCTGGAATGTAATACCCAACTCTTTAGAACATGCCATTGTTGTAAAATGCCTCTATCACGTTGTTTTGAGTATATTTTTCAACGACGATTTAATAAATATGTCAATAATGTGGTAACATCCGAAATGCGAGAATAAACTGTTGGTGTGAACTGTGTTTGAAATACGTGTTGTAAAAGATATGATGTGAAGTAAAATACCGCTGAAACAACATGAAGTAAGCATTTTAGATTTTCAGAATGTTCTAAATAATTGCTAAGAATATTATTTGGAAGATTTTTGCAAAGGTTATTTGGTTCAACTCCCAATACTGATACTGGCCAGAATTTCAGCAATAATATAGAATTTTCTATATTTTATCGATTTTGATGCCCTAGATGTAGTTTTTCTTATGTGGTTTGCTGAAAACATAAGTTCTACTGTTCTACTGTTTTGCTTTTGTGTTTTTTGTTTTTGGTCAGAATTTTTTTTTATGTTGTTTTTCTTATTTAGCTTACAGACCTCCGTTGATGTTTTGCAAATAAAACTAAAGTTTATTGCGTTTATTCCTGAAGTTTCGTCGACTTCTTCTGAGGAACTCGTAATATTAATTTAAGACGCGATTTACATTCATCTTATATTAAACACATAATGCAACAACACGACTTAAAAACGAATATCACAGGCCGATTACTTTATTGTTCGTGCTATGGAATCGCAATAAAGTAATCGGCCTGTGATATTAGTTTTTAAGTCGTGTTGTTGCATTATGTGTTTAATATAAGATGAATGTAAATCGCGTCTTAAATTAATATTATGAGTTGCCCAGAAGAAGTCGACAAAACATCGACGAAACGTCGTGAATAAACAAAATGAACTTTTGTTTTATTTGCAAAACATCAAAATAGGTCAGTAAGCTAAATAAGAAAAACAACATATCAGTTCTAGTAGTTTAGGGCTACAATATTGCCAAAGACTGCAAGGCCAAATTCCTATTCGTTTCTAAGATAAAGGCCCGATAAATGCAAAAAACTGAATTTTTAGCTCGGTTTAGATGAGGCTATAGAATCCGAACTGGATCTGACAGGACAAACCCCTACTAGGGTTTTTGTAGTCTCAATATGTACTTTCAAAAAAATGCAAACTAGAGGTTGTTTGCATTTTCAGTGTTACATAGTGAAACTAGAATAATAAAATATGTATTTTTTCGTCATATTTTTGCAAATAACACGAATACTATAGCTCCAACCTTCACGGTTTAAATTTCATTTTATTCCTCACAATGTCTGGATGCTGTTATAATTATTTTATATATTTTTGTAAGTATAAGCGCTATTGTTACAAAAATAATTTTATTTTTCGCGAATCCGTTGAAACTTTTCGAATTTTTTTTTCAGCCTCGAAAAAGTTACGAATTTAGTTAACGATAATAGGATATAACAGCTTACTATATTAAGCCGCGACTTTTTTTCGAATTTTTTCTAATTATCGTAATTAAAACGGTCATATCTTTCGGGCGCACCGATCAAAGTTGGTAACGAAAACAGATTTGGAATGACTTTTTTTCTTAATCTACACACAGAAAAATATAAATATATGTTAGCAATATGTTTGGATCCATACAAATATTTGTTTGGGACTAATTGCAAACAAATATATGTTTGGATCCAAACATAATTTGTTTGTGTCCAAACAAATATATGTTTGCAACATTTTGTAACATTTCTCAATTTAATATGTTTGGGTGGGTACCAACATATTTTTTATGTTAGAACATATTTTTTATGGGTGGAGCTGCGGAATGCTGGTTTATAATAAAGAGCTGTGTGCATGTGCATTGTTCCGATTTCGTTACGATGTCGGTACGATTGGTTTGCTGGGCTGTTATTCCCTACATTTTCATCGGTCTCAGCGCATCACCATCACATTGACAATGTATCAACAAACCACAACACAACCCCCACTATCGTCTCACCATAACAAACAAATATATGTTTGCTGCAAAATATGTTTGGGACATATGTATGTTAGAGAAGCCATTTTTTTCTGTGTGTATGTACCAAAAATCTTTGATGTAGTATCAAAATTTTTTTGATTTTTTTGAAATGGAAAAGACGATTTTAGACATTTTTCCTGATATATACATAACATGGAGGGTATAATTAAATTTGTCATTCCGTTTGTAACACATCGAAATTTTCAGCGGAGACCCTATAAAGTATATATATTCTTGATCAGGGTAAAATTCTAAGTTGATACAACCATGTCCGTCTGTCCGTCCGCCCGTCTGTTAAAATCAAGATATAGCTCGCAATTTTTAAGATAGAGCTTTGTAATTTGGTATGAAAGTTTCTATTACTCCTATGATGTTTGGTGTATCGGTCCACGTTTTGATATAGCCCCCATAGGACAGTATAACCCGATTTTCGGTATTTTGAAGGTTTTAGCTTCATTATCACACCGAAATGTTTGAAATTTGGTACTTAGTCATCGTTGGGGGTATAAAACTTTTCCCCAGAATTTTGTCGGTATAGGCCCACGCCTTCATGTAGCTCCATAGAACGGTACCTCCCGAATTGCGGTATTTTAAAGATTGTGGCCTCAATATTCCACCGAAGTTGCTGAAAATTGGTATTCAGTCTTCATTTGGAGTATAAAACTTTCCATATAAGATTTATCGATATTAGTCCACACCTTCATATTGCCCCCATAGAAGTGTAACTCCCGTTTTTCGGTATTTTAAAGATTGTGGCCTCAATATTCCACCGAAATTGCTGAAAATTGGTATTCAGTCTTCATTTGGGGTAGTCAACTTTGTCGGTATAGTCTACGCCTTCATATAGCCTCCATAGAAAGGTACATCCCAATTTTCGGTCTATTGAAGGTTGTAGCCTTAACACGGTGTGCCTTAACCAAATTTAAATGGAAGGTGCTTACACCTGGGAAGTTTTTGCAGATTCTGAAACCACAATGCTCATAGATGAGAAATCTCAAGAAACAAAAAAATCGCCGGAGGGTTTTTCAAATAAATCGCGATTTAAGTTCACATTTTTAGGGGTTCTTTAGGTTTTCACGATTTTGCTTGGAAACCGCGAGTCCTATGTAAATGGGCCTATGGAAAATGTTGCTGTGAAAATTCTCCACAAGATTGACCTTTATGATATTTTCGTAGGTTTTACCGTTTTTGAGATATAGAAGTTCAAATTGAGACAATGCACTGGCTGTATCCCCTCCTTATAAAACAATATCATGCTCAGTGCGCCTTAACTAACTTTTGATGAAAACCGCTTACACATGGGAAGATTTCGCTGATTCTGAAACAGCAATGACCATAGATAAGAAAAATAAAAAAATCAGAAAAAATCGCCAGAGGGATTTTTAAATAAATCGCGATCAAAACTCGCAATTTTGGGTGTTTTTTAGGTTTTCATAATTTAGCTTGGAAACCGCAAGTCATATCAAAATTGCAGTAATGACATTGTTTTATAAGGAGGCGATACAGTCAGTGCATTGTCTCAATTTGAACTTCTATATATCAATAAAAATAGGTAAAAAAACTTTTTAAGTTAAACGGTTTTATGTTAAACATACATTGCAATGTTTAAGATAAATTTACTAAAAACCAAAAAATAATAAAATAGATACAGTCGTGGGAATTATAAACATTTGCATAGACTAGACTAAAATAAAACCGTGGGGCACGTCAATTGTCTACAAATTATCGACTTAATGTGCGATAGAAGAATCGTTTAATTCGTCGTTAGGCAGTTGGCCCGCAGACGGTGAGGAAATTACTTACTATTCTCTTGCTCATGGAAATTCCAATAGTTATACACTCCATGTAAATAAAAGAGATGTTTCAACTAGTTTATCGTTGGACATTCACACTGCTGGCTGGCGAGGAATCGTTTCACTGCTCGTAGTTTGTCTTTAATCGACAAAGTACTACTCGCTCACCACTATGAAACCCTTAAACTCGCTTATAATCGAGTTTGATAGCTTGTTTCCACATTCTAGCCCTACTTATCACACGTCCATCGTTGTCGGTTGAACATCTGCCTAATTATAGTGTAACATTACAAAACAAACATTTTAATCAACGATTGTAGACAATTGACGTGCCCCACGGTTTTATTTTAGTCTAGTCTATGCATATGTTTATAATTCCCACGACTGTATCTATTTTATTATTTTTTGGTTTTTAGTACATTTATCTTAAACATTGCAATGTATGTTTAACATAAAACCGTTTAACTTAAAAAGTTTTTTTACCTATTTTTATTTTCTAGTTTTTAGTTTTTATTTCGCATTCTGTTTAATTCATTTAGTTCTTCATTATTGCAAGGTTTCTTGCCCGTTAGTTTATTGCAGTCCAACTCCTCAATACGTAGTCACTGCAAAGATCTTACTCTACTAAGAGCCACGTAGGCTTGACCTTCTTCAAACAGTTTCGCACCTAAGTATACGACTGCGTGATCCACTACTGCATTTTATGTATTGTATAAGCCCATGATAGTATTAAAGGCAACACACATCTGTGTGTATCGCTCCCGTTGTTTTGTTAACCTGGCTTCATATTCTTCGGGCGTTTCTGACGCTATCATCTGTGTGTATCGCTCACGTTGCTTTGTTAACCTGGCCTCATATTCTTCAGGCGTTTCTGACGCCGTCATTTGTGTATATCGCTGACGTTGCTTTTTTAACCTGGCCTCATATTGCTGATGTGTTTTTGACGCTAATTGTACCCGTCGTTTCTGTAATCGACTACTTCTATCACCTTCACTTTCTTTAGCTCATTTTGCTTTATACTTTTCTTTCGCTTTTTGAAGCCTTCGTTTACGTTGTGTTGCAGTTTCTGTTTTATTTGTGTTTGTATTTTTTATATTTTTTTACCATTTTGTTCCCACGAGTAATGGACATTTAAACGGTCGACCCCCAGAGGTCCAATAAAGGGGCAAGGCTATGTACAACAAGATGCGCCTGAGTCTTGAGGGGAAAACGCTAACGACATATCATTTTTATCCACCCTAATGCCATACAGTTCTCGGCGCGTTTTAACCTTTCACCTTAACTTGGGTGGTGTACCGCTAATGACGTATCATTTTTAGCCACCCTAACGCCACACAGTCCTCAACACGATAAAAAATCTTGACTTGAGTGGTGGATTCAGGCTGGATTAATCAGATACCTAAATTACAGATTCAATTTCTAAATTTAAATCTTAATTATACGCCATTTAGTGGCTGCGCCCATCTTAAATATTGAGGTTGTATAGTGCACTGTATTCTTCTTGTCAAGCCCTTTTATTTGATACCCATATTGGTGCGATTGATAAAAAATTGTTATCAGCCGTTTGGTAGCGGCGGTCATCTTAGATTTCAATTTTGCATAGTAAATTGTATTCTACTTGTAGAGACCTTTCATTTGATACCCATGTTGATGGGATTGATAAAACCTACGTTATCCGCCATTTTGTAGCGGCCGCCATCTTGGATTTCAATTTTTTATAGTATATTGTTGTTGAGCTTGTTGAGCCCTTTTATTTGATACCCTATTGATGGGATTGATAAAACCTACGTTATCCGCCATTTTGTAGCGTCATTTGATACCCATATTGATGGGATTGATAAAACCTACGTTTTCCGCGATTTTGTAGCGGCCGCCATCTTGGATTTCAATTTTTTATAGTATATTGTTGTTGAGCTTATTGAGCCCTTTCATTTGATACCCATATTGATGGGATTGATAAAACCTACGTTATCCGCCATTTTGTAGCGGCCGCCATCTTGAATTTATAATGATAATGAATAAATATAATTGTATTGTCACCAAAATCCAAAGTGTATACAAAATTTCAGATTAATCGGTTGACAGGAAGAGGGTGAAATTTGAATTACTAAATTTGACCCAAGCATAAATAATAAATAAAAAAAAAGCAAACGGGGTGAGCTAAATAAAACCATTTAAAAACGGTAAACCGTACGAAAATATTATAAAGGTCAATCTTGTGGAGAATTTTCACAGCTATAAAATTTTAGGCCCATTCACATAGGACTCGCGGTTTCCAAGCAAAATCGTGAGGATCTAAAGAACCCCTAAAAATGTGAACTTAAATCGCGAATTATTTGAAAATCCCTCCGGCGATTTTTTTGTTTCTTGATATTTCTCATCTATAAGCATTCTAGTTTCAGAATCTGCAAAAACTTCTCAGGTGTAAGTACCTTTCATTTAAAATTAGTTAAGGAGCACCGTGTTAATATTCCGCCGAAATGGGTGAAATTTAATATTACGTCTTCATTGGTGGTATAAAGCTTTCGTAGCTGAGTGTAAACACTTTTTAATCAGGTTTTGGCGGTATTTATCTTTTGTTGCAGAGTTTGGGTGGAGTGAAAATTCATTATTCTGCCAGATGACGTAATTTGTGTATAATCTATTGCCAAATTTGTGAAATTTTCTATCTAGTAATGGTATGTAGCAATTTTCTTCTATTTCTATGGTGAATTTTAATTTCGTGTGATATTTATTAAATGTTTCCAATATTTTTCACGGCGCTCTTGAAACAATTTTAAATGGAAGGTGCTTACACCTCTGAAATTTTTGCGGATTCTGAAACTACAATGTTTATAGATAAGAACAATCAAAAAACAAAAAAAATAGCCGGAGCGCTTTTTAAATAAATCGCGATTTAAGTTGACATTTTTAGGGGTTGTTTAGGTTTTCGCGATTTTGCTTAGAAACCACATTTCCTATCAAAATGGGACTAAAACAAATGTTGTAGATATGAAAATTCTCTACAAGATTGACCTTTATGATATTCTCGCCGGTTTTACCGTTTTTGAGATATAGAAGTTCAAATTGGGACAATTCAAATTCAATTCAATTCTGTATCGCCCCCTTATAAAACAATGTCATGACTGCAAATTCCCAACTTAAACTTATATATCTAACAAAATGTTACAACTAAGGATAAGTTACTTAAGCCAGTCTTGTAGAGAATTTTCACAGCTTGAAGATTTTCTCAGGTCACATGTCGATACGACTTACCGTATTCAAGCAAATTCGCGAAACCCTAACAAAAAAAAACTAAAAATGTAAACTGAGCTTCCTTATCTCAAAAATGGTACAAGCTGGGAACAAATGATAAAGTCAATCCTCTAGAAAATTTTGACAGCTACAACATTTTCTTTAGCTTCATTTCGATTGGACTTGCGGTTTTCACGCAAAATCGTAAAAACCTAAAAAACACGTAAAAATGTGAATTTTGACCGCGATTTATTTAAAAATCCCTACAGCGATTTTTTCTTGTTTTTGGATTTTTCTCATCTATAAACACTGCTGATTCAGAATTCACAAAAACTTTCCCTGTGTAAGCGGTTTTCATCAAAAGTTAGTTAAGGCGCACCCTACATGACATTGGTTTAGAAGGGGGCGATACAGTCAGTGCATTGTCCCAAGTTGAACTTCTATATCTCAAAAATGGTGAAAACTACGAAAATACCATAAAGGTCGATCTTGTAGATAATTTTCATATCTAAAACATGTTTTAGTCCCATTTTGATAGGAAATGCAGTTTCTAAGCAAAATCGCGAAAACCTAAACAACCCCTAAAAATGTCAACTTAAATCGCGATTTATTTATAAAGCGCTCCGGCGATTTTTTTTGTTTTTTGATTGTTCTCATCTATGAACATTGTAGTTTCAGAATCCGCAAAAACTTCCGAGGTGTAAGCACCTTCCATTTAAAATTGTTTCAAGAGCACCGTGTTTTGTTTCTTCTCCCTTTTTTTATTATCGCAAACATGTCGTCCACATATTTCATCAAGAATTTGAATCGGAAATTTTCATTGTCAACAATTAACCCAAAATAAATGCAGAAATGATTATGATTAAAAGTAGATATCACAGCGGTTTCTTAAAAACTAGTTTTCGCGGTTGTTGGGAAAAACACGACTAAAAATTGCTAAATAAATTTTGCTGGGCTATACTAAAACGTGGACCTATATCAACAATTCAGTTTTGAAATATAACGAAGACTAAATAATATGTGTGTGAGGATAATGAAGCTAAAACCCTCAAATACCAAAACATGGACCCATGTTGACAAATTTTGATGGAGAAGTTTCGTGACTGCAGGAAATCTCAAATGTCAAATTACGAGAATTCAGCCAAAACATGTACCTTAAACCCCCTAAATGTCGAAAATCGGGATGTACCGTTATATGAGGGCTATATCCCCCACGGAACATCAAATGACAAATCTACCCAGCCTAAAAAATGTAGCTAAAACCCTCAAAATATCGAAAAACGGGAGGAACCGTTATATGGGGGCTATACCAAAAAATGAACCTATGTTGACGATTTTTTGTGGAACCTCAAATGTCAAACTACAGCCAGTTCGGTTAAAAATTTTACAAAAAATCCTCAAAATATCGAAAATCGGGAAGTACCCTTATATGGGGGCTATACCAAAACATAGACCTATGTTGACGATTTTTAGTGGAGAAGTTAAGTGACCCCTAAGAACCTCAAATGCCAAATTACGGGTAATTCAGACAAAGCATGTACCTAAAACTCGAAAATCTGGAGATACAGGGATGCTCACTGCGATAACACCCATGCACAACATCCTGTTGTGTTGATGCAGCATCCCGTTGTGTGATACACCGGTAAAACCTTCATCTTCTCATGAAGATAGTCCACTGGTGTCATGAGAAGGCACCCTGTTGCAGTTTTCAGGTCAGCATTCTGGACTTATTGTTTCGGAACGTTCTCTCAGCTACCCGAGGATCTGAAGCGGTGATTGGTAAATTCTTTGAACCCTTGCCAATCAGCCTTCTTATGGTTTAGAAAAATACGACGTTCATAGGTTGTTTACTGAGACGATAATAGAACGGTGGTCAGGGCCAAGGGAAATGAGGGATTGCCTCTTTAATAGAGCTTTTGGACTTCATTCTGGCTCCTGTACATCTGTATTTTTACACACTTCTGCGGAAAAGACGTTTCTTGTCTCTCCTTTTCTCCCGATACCTCTTCGTACGCTACCCGTTGCTACTGATTGCAGAGTAGCCCTATATGCCGCAATTTTTCCCTTCAGTAGCAGCATGACACCCCTTTTCATACCATGGGTTCCTTGATGGAGGCCTCTAGTATCGAAGTATGGATTTTACCGCCGTTTGCATAGAGTAGGATATACTTTGGACAGCAATGTCGAACATCGAGGCATCTACCCATTACTATACCAGAGTAATAAGACCTACTTCAGTGGGGAATAAACATCAACAACAAAACATTAACAACCATTATTGTAGTCAATTAACTGTAACTAATACAAAATTCCCCTAAAATTCATTTTCCATTTAATTTATTTGAATACAATTGCCCGTTTAAAGGGCAAAACTATAAGGAAGCTGAAAACGATGCCTTAAAACAAAAACTTATCAAAAGCTAACCTTTTACATAACTTGCCATTTTGGTTGTCTGAAACCCCCCTACATAACTTGTCCGCCAGTTTGTCCTAAAAAGAAGGAAGAAAAACTCTTAAAAGAATTCAAAGAATCAAAGAAAAAAACTCCAGTAACGAAAATGGCCAAAATAACCCAACTGGCGGCGGCCACAAGCTAAAAGTTTTTTTTTCATTTCTTAACGAACAGAAATGGCATTGGTAGGCGGGGAGGTGGTAACATCAATAGACAAACCTTAAAAAGCACTGAGAAACAAACAATAACAGTAACAGTAATAATAACAACAATGACAGTGACAGCAAAAACAACAACAACCAAAAGAAATGACCAACAAGAACAACAACCTAAGCAGCAGCAACTTTACAAAATAAAAGAACCCAAATCAAATTTAAGTGTTTGATTTTAAGCATAATTTATTAGTCTTGTAAGTGTGTTTGTAGTCAAGATTGTGTGTGTGTGTAAATACATGGTCTTTACATCAGACCTTTACACTCGCAGAACAAGGACTTTCACACACACACATGCTACTTTTTCCGTCTGTCTCCATACCTCATGACAACTTATAAGTCAAAGTGTCTTAATGGTGTATACTTTTAGGCATGTACAGCAACAACAACAGCAACAAAAATTATACAACAAACAATATAGACAAACGGGAAGAAATGAATGACGACTATAAAACGTCTTGTACAAAAGTATTTCCAAACAGCCACAGCCAGCCGGCTAACAGCCAAGCAGGCATACATTAGTGGTGTTGTTATTGCTTGCTGCTGTTGTTGTTGTTATTTTTCCTATATAAATAATGTAAAACATTGACAAAACAGCAGTGTAGCCTCTGGGGGGGAATATTCAGAATGCGGGAAAACAGAGAGCCTAACGAGTAGGATCTCCACGTAATTTCCCAAGAATGTTTGAACGAAAGACAAGGATTCGTTTGATTCGTTTGCCAATACCAGCAAAATCTTAGCACAAAAAAATCCACATCGCTATCCTGCAAAATGTCAAATGTCAGCAATAAATTAACCAAAGAAAGTTTTTTCTTCCATTTTTTTTTTTTTTTTTTTGAGGAAATCATCACGAATATTGTACCCACATTTATTAAGCCGTGGGGATTTGTTAAATATTTGACCCAAATAAATTTGTGTTATCTGAGTGAAAAAAAGTTCACTTTAAGAAATGTCCGTTATTTATTTTTTACACAATTTCTATTATCGTTTTAAGTTTACGAATGCTTTGTGGGAGTTATGGACTAATATTTGAGCGTAGATATTTTAACCAATGTAATACCATTTTGGCTCTGAAGTCCTCTGGGATTTGATTTTAATAAGAATCTCAGCCAAATTCTTAAACTGAAAACACAAACGTTTAATTCAAATTTTGTGTTTGATGCTGGCAAAAAACAACTACTACTTGGCAAAAATGCCACCCACGCTGAGCGTTGTTGTGTTTTTCAGCTTGAACGTCAAATTAAGCTGTTTGTTGATTTAAGACAAACTTCAAATAACTACTCGACAGAAAGTGCTAAATTAAAAAAATATTTTTTAGTGTACGAGTAAGTACACTCTTTGCGTAAAGATTTTCAACTATGTCGATTTTTCAAACGTCCTTATATGTTTAATATCATATCTTAAAATCAGAGAATTTAAACAATTCAATATTGTCAATAAGATGTTGAAATAATATAATATTAAATATTTGGTTTGTCCTTTTACTTGATAATTTTTACTAAATGCTGCTGAAACGTTTTTAGCAACTTTTCAATTAGACAACTGTCAAACTTCGAAACATTTATAATAATTATTACAAATTATCGAGTACACGGACAGGCATATTTTTTCATTTTCTGATTATCTAGGAAACATGTTATTACCTACTAGCATGTGCCCGCTACTTCGTTAGCGAAAAGGTGTCATGTATAGAAAAGAGTATGCAAACAGAACCCCGTTTTATTTATTTCAGAATTAATAAAATGAAATTTGAAAAATTTATTCAAATTACACAAAGCGATTCCTAACCTTCTCAATACCAACGTTACATTACTACTTTCCGCACCCCTTTGGCCGGTTTCTATAAGACGATTCGAATTCAAATTCGTTCAAATTACTACCTTTTATGTAGAATTTTTTATTTGTTTGAAAACAAAAATGAGTGTAAAAAAAATTTCAAAAAAAAACAGAAGTTTGGTAGATGTTCGAACAAATTTGAATTGGAATCGTCTTAGTGAAACAGGCTATTAGAGTGGTTTGAATTTCAAGAGCCGTATTTTCATGTTAACCTATTACGCTTAGAGTCACTGACCTTCATTTAATAATTTAGTACTATTTATTACTTTTATGCACATATAGTACACATTTCCAGATCTATTTCATCCCCCAATACAAAATCTAATACTATTAATTACTTTTCGTAAGCTTATAACTATATTTTCCAAAATTCTAAATTCCAATAATATTCCTTCATATAAAACTAAACGTTTTTTCCAATTCTAAATTTAGTACCTTTCGTACTCTTATAGTACGCATTTCGAAAACCCCCTCCACATTTCAACCGTACACACAAACACTGTCCCTAATACCAAAATTCAGAATTCAAACTCTATCCGTACACCTTTTGTATTGGGAGTACCATTTACCAAGTTTTTGTATATTTCATTTACCTACGGAATGCATGTAGGAAAGAGCTTCCTACACAGCAACACTGACCTCTGTTCCAAACTTCCGAATTCTATTCCTAGACCGAAGTCAATATTTAGTAACTTTTGTACGTACTAAAGTATTTCCAAAACCAACTGTACACAAATTTTCCCATAATACCAAAATTCGGAATACCCCTACGCCGAATACTCATAGGAGGTACTTCAAAAACCACATCCATATCTCATTTAATATTTTTAGAATTATTACGAGAGTTGCACGAACACTATCTGGCCTAGGCAATGCCGCGTGTTGGCAGGCGCCATTTGAAAATTTCTGTGGAAAGTTTGACAATTTTTAGCCTAGACGTACTCGGGACAGTCTGTCGTACGACCATGTGATATGTTGTTTACAGTGACTTGAAAAAATAACTTTGCAAAAAAATGGAATTTGCTCGTAAACATTTTCCTCCAAGAATTTTTCACAAATTTCACGTGGATAACAAGAATGCATCGATCAAATTAAATCTTTGTATGTCGATAAAGGACCATCCTATAGGACTATGAAAAACTGGTTTAATGAATTCAATCGTGGTGGGCCCTCGCCAAAAAACGAAGGTCGTTAGGGTGGCCCAAATTCTACCGTTGTGCCAAAAAAGAAATATGCCGTGCGTGAACGGATAATGCGATATAGCCGAGTTATATACCGTGAGATTGAGACATCTTTGGGCATTTCCTCCAACCAACTAATATTTTATATTGCATAAACACCTGGACGCAAAAATGGATTTTTCTCGTTAGATCCAGCAAAATTGGACAATCGCTCAAAAAAAGCTTTTGTGGATTGTTTCAAAGAAATTGTGCATGCTTAGGAGCCCGAAACAAAGCAGGAATCGGCCGTCTGGATCTTCGAAAGCGAGCCAAATCCAACAAAAGTTGTTCATGTATGAAGCATTTATAAGCAAAAATCGTCTGTTTCTTCGGATAAACTGATCGTGTGACGACTATACGGCTTGAGAAATGTAGGACGGTTAATTCTGACTGTTACACTACAATTTGTTTGCCTGAAGCCTGAAGACGAATCGTTCTGCATCATGACAATGCGAGCTCTCACACATATATTCAAACCAGCGCACGGTGGTCGAAAGCACTGATCTAGCGGCTCGAAATTAATAACTTGCAAACGAATTGAGATACATCATTGACATTTTGAAATCGGCTAATGTTTTGGTATAGCCCCCATATAACGGCACTTTCCGGTTTTCGGCATTTTGAGGATTTAAGCCACAATTTCGTAGCTAATTAGCTGTAATTTGGTAATTAGGGTTCCTAGTGGTCACAAAATATTTCCACCAAATATTATGGACATAGGTGCACGTTTTGATATAGCCCCCATGTAACCGTAGCTCCCAATTTCAGGTATTTTGAATATCATGACCACATTTTTAAACCAACTTGGCTGTAATTTTGCATTCCGTGTTCTCACTGCGTATAAAATCTTCTTGCAAAACATTTTCAATACGGATTTATGTTTCGATGTAGCCCCTTTTATGGTACACCCGATTCGTTGGATTTTTGCTTGTTTTCCCATATTTAATAACATATTTAGCTATAATATGGTATTATAGTGTCTCCGGGGGTAGAACTCCTTCTTGCAAACATTTCGCAAGATAGGTCCATATTTTGATTTAGCTCCCATACAAATGCACAGCTAAATTTGTATGAATTTCATACGAAATCCCTTTTTTAAGGCAGTCATCAAAAGATTTGCAAATATTTGCAGCCCTAATGTGGTTACTCCGTATGCAGAGAGTCCAATTTCATTCCCCAAAAAATAATCGAACCTAAGTTCGGCTAAGTTTACAAGATGCACTCTATGGAACAAGCGCGTACAACCCCTAAAAACACTAAAAAAATTTAATTTTTTGAAAATTTATTGCTATATAACTAAGTACCTCCAGACCACAAACTAATTTTTATAATTTAAATCACACCCTCTGCTATTAATTAAAAATAAATCTTGTACAAATATGAAGCAATTTTTTTTGCAACAATTTCTTAAAATCTGGTGCAACAAAAACTCTAGTATTTGATAGTTAATAACTGAGTGAATATTTACAACAACAAAAATGAAAAGATAAAATCTTTGTCTGCAAAGTGTCTGTAATCGATACAATGGAAAATATTTCGCAATTTTATAGTTCGATTTTTTGACTTTCGCGCCGCTAGATCAGTGGTTTCGACCAGTGTGCAGCGCCTGTTTGACCGGACAAAACGTGGAATTTATGGGTCATCCGCCGTACAACCCTGACTGGGGATCCAATGACTTCGTTTGATTCCAGCACATAAAGAAAAAAGGCGGGGTCAAAGATTTTTGTCGCCTGAAGATACTGTAAAAGCGTTCACAAATCATGTTTTGGAGGTGTTTCAGTCCGAGTGGAAAAAGTGTTTCGCCAATAGGTTGGGCGCACGAAAAAGTGTATAGATTATGCTGGAGACTACTTGAAAAAACAATAAAACCGTTTTTTATGGTAAATATTCGCGTTTTCATTGTTAGGCCAGATGGTTATCGTTCAGCCTACGTATTTCTAAAATTCAATACCAAAAAACCCTAATACAAAAATTCAGAATTTTAACTCTACCCAGCAAAAAAAGTCCTCCCAAAATCATGGGTTTTGTAAGGGATTTTTGGCAGCCGTAACTACTCGCAAACCCCCTTTCTTCCCCATTATTTTTACAAAGGCATGTCGCACTCAGTTTGTAGTTATTTTATGACCACCAGAATAACTAGTTATTCTGTGGCCACTAGAAGTTGAAAAGTAAGTTGAAAAAAAATTCTATTTTTAGAACAGTAGATGTAGATTTTTTTTTAATTTCATCACACTTCTTACTTTTATTTTACTTTATTTTATTTCGCTCGCTGTGCGAGTTGAACACACGAACCCTCTGATTTCTAGCCAAAGACACTACATAATATGCCACGCACACGAACATTAAGGGTTGCTTAAGAACTTAAATGTGCAGTGCACATGTGCACCACGAACTGCTATTTTTTAATTTAAAAAAAAACTCGCGTGCCGACAGTGAGCGGTTTGCCTTGTAATTTTTTTAAGAAGTATCCCATTACTTTTCAGATTAATTGTAATGGGAAAAGAAGCTTGTTTACATTACTTTGTAATGGGTTACGTAATGACTAATGGATCCGAATTTTTGCTGGGTATCCATACACCCAATACAAAATTTAGTACCATTTGGTACCTTACGTACTGTTATAGAATGTATTACCAAAACCGACTCCATATCACAAACCTACATACAAACAGTGACCCTTATTCCAAATTTCAGAAAATCACTCCTATACCTAAACCCAATACCCAATTTACTACCGTTTAATACTTTTCGTAGAACCATTTCCACATATCAACCCTGCGCAATCGATCTTCATTCCAAATATCAGAATTACAACTCTATCCCTACAACCTACATATACCAAAAGTACTATCTGACTTTTCGTGTATTCTCTGTACGTATTTCCAAAACCACCTCCATTTCTCTTACCTACGCCTTATATAGTTCCTTGCCACCAATACCAAATTTAGTACCCTTTAGTACTTTCCGTACACATAAGTACAAATTTCCAAAATTACCTCCATATTTCAACCCCAAACTCCAACATTAATTTTAATTCACAGGATTCTAGTTCTATTCAAATTTTAAAAAATTTTGTACCATTTAGTACTCATAAGTAAGAACTTCCAAAACTACCTCCATATTTTAGCTCCATCCATTCATCCAATTAGTACTAAATTTGGTACCATTTAGTTCTTTTCGTGTCCATAAGTACGTATTTCCAAAACTACCTCAATCCTAAATTCCAACTGTAATCTTCCAAATCTCAGGATTCCAGCTCTACGTCCATTCGTTCACCCAAATCCAAATTGTACCATATAGTACTCTTTGAACCCATATGTTCGAATTTCCAAAATTTCCTCCATATCTCAAACATACACTCCAACAGTAATCTTAATTCCAAATCTTAGGATTCCAGCTCTATCCGTTCACCCAAATACAGATTGCACCAAATTTAGTACCATTTTGTACTTTTCATATCCAGAAGTACGAATTTTCAAAACTACCTCCATATCTCAAACCTAAACTCCAACAGTAATCTTAATTCCAAATCGCAGGATTCCAGCTCTATCCATTCACACAAATCCAAATTGTACCTAATTTAGTACTGTATAGTACTTTTCGTAACCATATATGCGCATTTCCAAAACTACCTAAATATCTTAAACCTATACTCCAATAGTAATCTTAATTCCAAATCTCAGTATTCCAGCATTATCTGTTCACCCAAATCCAAATTGTACTTTTCGTTCCCATAAGTACGAATTTCCAAACCTACCTCAAACCTACAATCTAACAGTAATCTTAATTCTATATTTCAGGATTCAAACTCTATCCGTTCACCCAAATCCAAACTGTACCAAATTTAGTACTATTTAGTTCTCTTTGTACCCATAAGCACGAAACTACATTGATCCTAAATTCCAATAGTAATCTTAATTGCAAATTTCATAATTCCAGCTCTATCCGTTAAACCAAATCCAATTTTTACCAAATTTAGTACTATTCGTAACCATAAGTACGAATTTCAAAAACTTCCTCAATCCTACAGGCCAACTGTAATCCTAATTTCAAATTTCAGGATTTAAGCACCATCCAAATCCAAATTGTAACAAATTTAGTACCATTTAATACTTTTCGTACCCATAAGTACGAATTTCCAAAACATCCGCAACTCTACACTCCAACGGTTATCTTTATTCCAAATTTCAGGATTCCAGCTCTATTAGTTTACCCAAATCAAAATTTTACCAAATTTAGTAGCATTTTGTAATTTTCGTACCCATAAGCACGAATTTCTAAAACTTCCTCAATCCTATACTCAGCCCTATCCGTTCACTCAAATCCACATTGTACCAAATTTAGTGCCGTTTAGTACGTTTCGTACTAATAAGTTGGCATTTCCAATACTACTTCCATATCTCAATCCTCCACTCCAACAGTTATCATTATTCCAAACTGTTTGTTCTGTTTTAGTTGAAGATTCAATCATATGATTGCTTATGTCTGGATTATTCCCCCATTGGCTTAACTTCATCACTATCCTCTTTGCAGAGAGTAATGTTTACAAAACGCACTGACAGCTTGCAAAATTGACTGATCGCTACCAATATCATGATTTCATCCCGGCGAAAAAGCCAATTGATAATTCCCTTCGCCGGGATGAAATCATGATATTGGTAGCCATCAGTCAATTTTGCAAGCTGTCAGTGCGTTTTGTAAACATTACTCTCTGCAAAGAGGATAGTGATGAAGTTAAGCCAATGGGGGAATACTCCAGACTTATTCCAAATTTAATATTTCCAGCACAGTCTGTTCACCCAAATCCAAATTGTACCAAATTTAGTACCATTTAGTATTTTCGTATCCATAAGTACGAATTTCCAAAATTACGTCCATATCTCAATCCTACACTCCAACAGTAATCTTAATTCCACATTTCAATTTTCCAGCTCTATACATTCACCCAAATCCAAATTGTACTAAATTAAGTATGAATTTCCAAAACCATTTTCTTACATCAACACCACTTTCCAACCTTAATTCCATACCCAATATCAAGATTCTAGCTATATCCGTTCAATATATACAATTGGTACTAAATTTAGTAATTTTTAGTACTATTCGTACACTTATAGGTTGAATTTCCAAAAACCCCTTTGTACGTCTTTGTAACTCACAATCAGTGACCCTCATTCCAAATTTCAGATTTCTAGATCTTCCCGTTTGCCTAATACCTTTTAGCACTTTTCGTACGGTTGTAGTTCCACCTTCGGACCAAGTGTGACCTCCACCTAATATTTCAAGATTCTAGCTTTAGCCTTTGCTTTTAGCTGGGCGTTGATTATCAGTCAGTCACTCATCATTACTGAACTCTTTTATAAGTATAGAAGATATTGTCTCTCATACTGGAGTGCTATGATTTTTTAAAAAGCTCACCAATTGCTTCACTTAATAGTTTGCATTGAATACTCCACTTCAAAACTTATTTACTCCATATCGCCATTATAATTTGATACTATGCACTCCTTTTTAATGTTTACCTAAAACATATCATATTACATATTCAGAAAAAGTCCAACAAACTTCCTCCCCATAGCAAGCGCCAAACATTACCTTCAAGAGCTAGAATATGTGACTTCATTTGTCGGAGTTGTTGAGTAGTTTATTTTTAATAGTTGCACATTATATTAAATATAAGATAAATTCTATAAATAAATAAATAAATAAATAAATAAATAAATAAATAAATAAATAAATAAATAAATAAATAAATAAATAAATAAATAAATAAATAAATAGATAAATAAATAAATAAATAAATAAATAAATAAATAAATAAATAAATAAATAAATAAATAAATAAATAAATAAATAAATAAATAAATAAATAAATAAATAAATAAATAAATAAATAAATAAATAAATAAATAAATAAATAAATAAATAAATAAATAAATAAATAAATAAATAAATAAATAAATAAATAAATAAATAAATAAATAAATAAATAAATAAATAAATAAATAAATAAATAAATAAATAAATAAATAAATAAATAAATAAATAAATAAATAAATAAATAAATAAATAAATAAATAAATAAATAAATAAATAAATAAATAAAAGTTAAAGGATTTCAATCGGTCACGTTGAAAAAAATTAATTTTTAGGCGCTTCCAACTGCGCCTATTATTAAATGAAACACAGGTTATTCACTTTTAAAGGATTAACAAATTACTTTTAATTATCTTCAACATTTACAATTATTTTAAATCTCACTTCAAAATTAACAAACAAAATTATTTAATCAACATTTACAATTATTTCAAATCTCACTTCAAAATTAACAAACAAAATTATTTAATCAATTCACTACTGAACTCGAACACGCCAAAGCCAAGACTAACTGTTCTTAGCCAACTTTGTTGGCTCGTTAGCCTCATGGATCATGTTCCACCAACATGCGCCAGTATGCAGACGCTGATAATGCAAAAGTTGTTTCTCATGGTTTGCAATATTGTAACTGGATCGGAAGCGCGTGTTAAAGTTAGAATCGTGGAAATAGCTTATGCTGCGGAATTAATTTTTGGCACAGTGTCGCCAACGTCGTTAACTCCTCCCTCCTTAAATATCTGCGTCCCGCAGATCTGCGAATCTACGGTGGGGAATTGGACACGTAACTTTGGGAGATTTAATTTCCTTGTTTGTTGGTACCACAGCCATCCAATGCAAAAGGTAACTGAGGCAATGAACATAGCGTTAATTCCAATGGTACCATTAAATCTTACTCCCAACTGGTTCAATCGGTTGATGTTATTTAGGCCCATCTCATGGACATATTCTATGTCAAGCAGCAGGTCGTTATGTGTAATATTTGCTAGCACTGGTGGTAAGGCTTGAACCTCCGTGATGGAAGTGCTCGAGTAAGAATGATTCCCGATAGTCACCGACTCATTGGAAAGTTGTAGAAGGTATGTGCCATTAAGAAACTCTTTTTTGCTGTTCGACTCTATAAAGCCCTTGTAGTTTGTCATGTAGATAACGTTGTCACTCAATAATTCAACAATTTCTTCTTGGGTGTGTCTATATTTACATTTCGCCGATCCGCCTCTGAGAATGGTGTTAAGGCAGTCCCCTTCTTCTAATTTAACCAGGGATGATCTTTTACAAACTGTCGAATTGTTTATAAAAAGGCAGTTATCCTTGATACCATAAGTCTCAGCTTCACTAACAAGGACCCTCTCGAATGGCAGATATATTTGCTTTCCGTCATCAATAGTAGCTCTTGTGAGAAGCAAATTATAAAACTGTTTCCCAATTTTTGGTATTGACAGGATGTACAATAGTAGCGAACCGTTCGTGTAAATTGATGGGGTTCCATATTCCACTGCCTCTATTGCATTGCCATAAGGTAGCGTCTCCAACTCGTCAATTACTCTATTTATCTCCGATTGGTCCAGCAAATTTGTATTGACAATTCCGCTCTTAGCCAACTGGCAGGCTCGGACAATTTCATTTATTTCATCCCTCAAAATAATGACCTCGTTGATGGTATTTTGTTCTATTAAGGTATAGTCTTTCCCACTCGTGATATTATTCATTCTGCTGATTATTTCATTAATCTTCTTTGTAACCTGGTTGGTCTTCTGCTGGAGCTCTTCGTTAATTTTGTATTGCTCATTATTGTTTAGGATTATACTTTCTTGACTCCTTAGTATATTATCCCAATCCGTTGAATCAGGGCTTCCACCAACCCATTTCCACGCTGATCCGATCCAATTGATTGATCTAAGCGTTCTTCTTTTTACATTTATCAATGCATTAAGGCGTTCTTGCGTCTGTAACATGTGGTGTAAAATGAATTCCTTGTTTTTACTTGGCGGGATGTGTCGTTCGATTAGATATGATACATTTGCAGCTGCGTCTATATATTGTTCCA
Source organism: Musca autumnalis (assembly GCF_047663935.1). Classification (NCBI taxonomy): domain Eukaryota; kingdom Metazoa; phylum Arthropoda; class Insecta; order Diptera; family Muscidae; genus Musca; species Musca autumnalis. The sequence continues at coordinate 76,028,543 of NW_027411755.1, forward strand.
AGTTGATGACATGTATGATCTTGAAGTTCCCATCTACTATCCATCCATTACCAATCTTCAAAGAAACCAGCGGTGTTTTGTACTGATAGATTTGCAGGCAATTCACAAAAGCAATCAGGTTGAATGCGATGAAGAGAATTATTCTGAGATGCATGATTATAAAAAATACTTTCTGAAAATAGTATAAGTTAATTATATCAATAAAGATTGGGCGATATCATGATGATGAAATGTGTAGATGAAGAATGATTAAATATTTTTCTTCTTTTTTTTCAGAATTTACATATAAATTTTTCTCTTTTCATATAATTGGATTATTTTTCTTTGATACATTTTTATTTCCTTATTAATCTTCAAATTCAGAGTAATTATCTGCATTCTAGTGAATGAACAAACAATAGTCTCTTAAGCCATGGACCAAGTTTGATTATCACAATCAGTAGAAATTACTACTGCAAAGATTTTTTGGATTTGTATATTTTATTCTTTTATTTTTTCTCATTGCAATTCTTGCTTTTCGGTGACTGTCCTTTTTCTCGAGCTTGCCATGGGGACTTCGTATTAGTCCGGTTTAGTCGAGAGCAGGCATGCCTCCCTCGACCTACTAGGGTACGATTTATCCATCCCACTTACAGGAATGCTCTTGTTATGACAGTTATGTTTAGTTAATATTTTTATTTTATTTCAGTTTAATAATAAGGGTTTCCCTTTTTTTCTTATTTTTGTTTCAATTCTTCGTTATTACGTTTTGGTTCTCTGTCAGCTAGGTTATGGATAGTTCCTTGGTTTACATTGAACGCTAAATGATGACCTTATATCATACCGCCATCGCATCCGTAGCCCGTGATGCGACTCGTCATTCTATAATATTAGTGCATCACCCGGAAGCTGCCTACCTGAGCTGATTTTCTTTCATTTAGTTATATATAAGAAGTATACTTTTCAATTTCAGGTTAATATGTTAGTTCAGCCAGGTTATGTGTAGTTCCTTGGTTTGCTTTGAACACTAAATGATGATCTCATACCATGACGCCATTGCATCTGTAGCCCGTGATGCAACTCGCCATTCCATGGTATTAGTGCATCATCCGGAGACTGACATACCTGAGCTGATGCTCTTTTATTTTGCTTTATTTTTATATGTAAGTGAGTGAAACAAAAAGGAGCTGTTACAATTTTAATATTTTTTCTTTGGACTTTGTCCATTTATATTCTTTATATGTTCCTTGTGAATCCTTCTTCCGCTCCTTGTCAACACCGTTACCCTATTATCCTTTTCAACTATTTCTTTTCTATATAACGCTTTGTTTTTTCCTTTGATTGTTTTGATAGCAACATATATTCTTTCACCCTTTCTATATTTTTTTGGGCTCTGCCTTTTTTTATTCATTCGTGCATTACGAGTTGTCATGTGTCTTTTAAGTAAGAGTCTAAGGTCCGAGTTAACTTTCCTTTGTTCTGATAAAAGATTTTCATAATTCGCTTTACCATTTCTATTAAAAAATAAGTCACATGGTCTTTTCTTTGTTGTTGAATGAATGGTATTATTATATCTATCGACACAGACTTCAATTAATTCCTTTACTGACAGATTGGGGTATTCAGCCCTTAAACATCTATAAATTTCAATTATCGTCGAGTGTAGTCTCTCAACCTGCCCGTTCACCTCACTTCTTTGTACCGGCGTAAGATATAATTTAATACCTAAAGACTTGATGAACGTTTCAATTAAAGGGCTTAAGAAGCTGCGTTCGTTATCAGTAACAAGAATTTTTGGCACTGTGAAATAATGCAAAACTTTAACTAATTTTTTCCGCACTTGGATCAATGATCTGTCCTTAATAGCAAAGAATTTAGCGAATTTGGTAAACTTGTCTATGCAGGTAATGAATTTTTGTCCTTGAATTTCCATGATATCCATGTGGAGGATTTCGCATGGAAATTTGGGATCAGGTGTTTCTTGACGATGTATTTGTGGAGGTTTTCTGTCGTACTTGCATCTATTACAAACATCACAGCTAGCAACATATTTCCTAATATTAGCGCGCATATGCGGGAAGTAGAATTGCTCTAAAATTTGTTCACAATTTTCCCTGGGATTACGATGAGCTCTTCTATGCTCGGCTTCGATTATTTCAAATTGACGTTCCTTCGAAGTTATATCTGTAACTAGCCTCTGTGTTATTCTCACTTTATATTTAGAAAAATGATCAATATAAATTTCCTGTATGTCACCAAGAAGACTTTCTGTTGCTTTTATTCCGTTAAGGATATTTGGTCGAAGTTTTTCCTTAAACAAAGTTATAAGTTTTTCTTGCGACCAATTTTGCGAGGAAATGAAATGCCTTGTATAACCACGGTGTGGTTCTTCAATCGCTGTCATGTCCATTCCGATTCTTAGTATAATTTGATTCTTAAACACGTTTATAGGTACCACCACATGGGGTATCAAGTCAGAGGCATCTTGTTCTGCACTGTGAACTGTTGCCGCTGAAGAAAGATCATCGTCCTCTCGCCCCTCTGAAGCAGTTCGGGTCTCATCCGAATTCGTTGTCATTCCTTCACTAGCCGTCTCAGTAGAAGAGTGATACAAATAATTTGAGGCACTTTTTAACCTTGAGAGGGCATCAGCCACATGGTTCGATTTACCAGGCTTATAAATCAGCTCGTGGTTATATTCTTCAATACGCGCTTTCCACCGTTTTAATTTGGCATTAAAATTTCTATTTCCTAGTGCAAATGTCAAAGGCTGATGATCAGTGTATATCTTTATTTTCTTTGCTCCGTATAAGTAATTTCTGAGATTATCAAGGGCCCATATAATAGCTAGCATCTCTTTCTCATTTGTGGCGTAATTTTCTTCAGTTTTGTTAAGAGATCGAGAGATGTATGCTATGGGTTTGTCCTTGCCGATTTCGCCTTGTGACAAAACGGCACCTAGCGCTGTATTAGAGGCATCCGTCGTTAAATTAAACGGTTTCTCGAAGTCAGGAAAAGACAGTAGCTCTGCTGTAGTAAGCATGGATTTTAGTCTATTGAAAGACATTAAGGATTCATCATTTAAAGTAATTGGCACTTTTTTAGACTGACTGGCTTTTACTTGGGCATGTTCTCCTCTTGTAAGGTTTGTAAGGGGTTTTGCTACTTTTGCATAATCCCGAATAAATCTCCTATAGTAGGAAGTCATTCCTAAGAAGCTCTTCAATTCTTTCAAGTTCGAGGGGGGTAACAAATTTTCGATGGACTTTACCTTGGCAGGATCCGGTTTGATTCCTTCAGAACCAACGATATAGCCAAGAAATTCCACCTCGGTTTTCATGAAATGTGTTTTGTCAAGATTCACCTTAAGATTAGCTTCGTGGAGCCTCGCAAAAATGGTATCTATATTCTTCAGATGATTTCTTATATTGTCCCCAATTACTATTATGTCGTCAATGTAGACAAAACAAATTTTCCCTATGTACTCCCGGAGGACATCATCTATCATTCTCTGAAATATAGCAGGGGCATTCTTAAGGCCAAAAGGCAATCTTAAGAATTCGTATTTACCGTTTGCCGTTGAAAAAGAAGTTTTTGGAATGTCCTTTGGGTTCATGGCTATTTGATGAAAGCCTGATGTGAGATCTATTGTCGTGAAATATTTTGCTTTACCTAGACTAGCTAAAGTCGACGTAATATCCGGAATTGGGTAGGTATCTGAAATGGTTATGGCATTTAGACGTTTAAAGTCCACTACCATTCGATATTGCTTTTCACCATTGGGTTTTGGCTTCTTGGGTACTACCCAAATTGGTGAATTATATGGACTCTTCGAGGGTCTTATTACTCCTTCCGAAAGTAATTCTTGTATTTGTCTCTCTACCTCTTCCCTCATGCAGACTGGATACGGATAGCTTTTAGTATATATTGGCTCGTCTGTATTTGTCCTGATTTCTGCCTGAACGTTCGTTGATGCTAGTTCACTACCATCGAGTGGTCCAAAAAGTGGCTTGTATTTATTAATAAGGTTTTCTATTCTTGTCCTAACTTCTGGTTCATACTCTTCACCTAATACATAATTTGACTCTGTTGTTACTTTTTCTTTTAATGGTATTTTAAAACAATTTTTCAAAACTAAAACATTTTCCTTTCTGTCAACTAAAGCACCCAATTCTTTAAGGGTGTCGTCCCCAATTATTCCGTCAAATGTTTCCAGCGTTGGCAAAACGTAAAATTCAACAGGTTCACTTATTCCTAAAAATTTGAAAAATGGTCCAATTACTTTCCTATCTATATCAATATCCCCTCCTACTGATCGAATCTTTACTGGTTTTTCTAAAGTTATGCTACCATGTGATAAGCGTCGGTTGCAAAAGTTCTTGTTGGAACCCGTGTCAATCAAAAAACATAAAGTAGCGCCATTAGCAGAAGGGTATTCTATATAGGGTAAGCTTGATGGCCTTCCCCCATAAAATTTATTTCGCCTACAGTTTCTTCCTGACAAGCGTCTGTCTCTGACCCATTCTCAGTCATGGGGTCTTCATCAGAAAAAGTTTCAATATGATAAAGTTTAGATTGTTTGTTTCCTGTGCTTACTTCGTATGCGCCTCTTTTTTCAGCCGTCCTAGGATGATTGATGTAATTTATCCGACGAGATTGAATTGTCCTATCGACATCCATCGGTTCGTGTTTTATGGCCGGATACCGTGGAGGTAACGCTGGCTTATCATAATTTGAATGTTGATTTACACGAAAGTTAGGATTCTTATTATATTCCCAATTGTTAGGCCGAGAATTCTGATTCTGCCATCCCGAATGCCGATGAAATGGTTTTGGAGGCCGTGAAGGCCCAGGACGAGAATTCATTTCAGTGGGGTTCGGACCATTTGTTTTTGTCTTTGCATATATTATGTTATTTCGCATGGTTAGATTCTGCAACTCCAGACAAGCGGAATACGCTTCAGGGAGATTTCCTGGCCGCTGTATTATAATCATACGGGAAAGGTCCGGTTTTAATCCTCGTACGAAAATGTCTAACGCTCTGTTCCTGTACGTTCCGACTAAGGCTTTTATGGTTTCCTCACTGTGGGATTCTGTCTTTAATTTATTGATAATAAGTGAAAGTTGATGATTAACTGTCGAATAGAACTCATCTACGCTTGAAGATCCCTGTGAAAGCTGATTAAGCTGATGTTCTAAGGTTTGAATATCTCGTTTATCAGCATAGTGAAGGGAAAGTATTCGTTTGATTTCTGTCCAATCACTGTCGAATATATTGTATGATACCAGAGCTGTGTCTGCAGCTCCTATAACTTTTTGGCGGACACTTTGTATAATTGCACGATAAATCGGTTTGTCTTTAACTATTTCAAAATCCTTCAGTATAGTTTCCACTGAATGAACCCAGGAAACATACTGAGTTGGATTGCCGTCAAAGGTTCTCAATTCTTTTACGCTATCAGGAAGGCGGCTTATATCTTTCAACTCCGTTTCGGTTCGTGGTCGTTGAAGGGATCCTTCGTCGGTGACCACCGGTGACACTGCGGCAACCTGCCTACTTTCAAGACGCTCTATCCTATCTAAAACATTTCCCAATGCATTATTACTCAAACTTGCTTCTATTGTCCCTATTCTAGCCTCTACCAACTTGATCTGTTCCATAAACCGATTTATGGCTCCAGTCATAGTCGTTACCGTGGCTCTTAGTTCTTCCATTTTTTTTTGTTGACAAGGGGAGGAGGAAAAAAATAAAATAAAATGTTCACGTACCTGGACTTTATGAATCAGATCCTTTATGCTTTCACTTTCACTTTCTTTTAATTTTTTATTTTATTTCCTTTTTTAATATATTCTTCAAAAGATTTATAGTTTACTTATTTTGATTTATTTCTTCTTTCAATTTTTAATTTAATTTCAACTTAATATTCCACTTGCGATTTTGATTTTCTTTAGAATTTTCTATTAATTTTTTTCTTTTCAATTTGATTTCATTTGTAATTCATTTATTTTCTTTTTTTTTTCAATTTGATTTCATTGGTAATTATTTTTATTTCAAATACAATTTCTTTTTAATTTTATTTTTTTATTTTTGTTTTCATTGGTAACTTTTTTATTTCAAATGTAATTTCTTTTTTATTTTCTTTTCTTTATTTTTGTTTTGTTCGAGAGTCTTGGCTGTGGTTCGCGACGCGACCGTTTAAAACCCTTTTACTCCTCACGGAAGGTCCGTATTTATCCTGTTTGGAAATCCACTTTTATAATCGTGGATACTTACTAAGGTACGGGTTGCTTCACATTCACCTCGGTAACCTTCTGTAATTATTTTTTAAATTTATTGATTACCAGGAATACCGGATTAGCGAAGGAGGAGTTAAAATTTGTGAATTAATTTAAAATTCACAGGACCACTATACAATTAAGTCAGGTCCCTGCTCTCGGGCGCCAGTTAAAAGATTTCAATCGGTCACGTTGAAAAAAATTAATTTTTAGGCGCTTCCAACTGCGCCTATTATTAAATGAAACACAGGTTATTCACTTTTAAAGGATTAACAAATTACTTTTAATTATCTTCAACATTTACAATTATTTTAAATCTCACTTCAAAATTAACAAACAAAATTATTTAATCAACATTTACAATTATTTCAAATCTCACTTCAAAATTAACAAACAAAATTATTTAATCAATTCACTACTGAACTCGAACACGCCAAAGCCAAGACTAACTGTTCTTAGCCAACTTTGTTGGCTCGTTAGCCCCATGGATCATGTTCCACCAACATGCGCCAATATTCAGACGCTGATAATGCAAAAGTTGTTTCTCATGGTTTGCAATATTGTAACTGGATCGGAAGCGCGTGTTAAAGTTAGAATCGTGGAAATAGCTTATGCTGCGGAATTAATTTTTGGCACAGTGTCGCCAACGTCGTTAACTAGTTAAAGGATTTCAATCGGTCACGTTGAAAAAAATTAATTTTTAGGCGCTTCCAACTGCGCCTATTATTAAATGAAACACAGGTTATTCACTTTTAAAGGATTAACAAATTACTTTTAATTATCTTCAACATTTACAATTATTTTAAATCTCACTTCAAAATTAACAAAAAAAATTATTTAATCAACATTTACAATTATTTCAAATCTCACTTCAAAATTAACAAACAAAATTATTTAATCAATTCACTACTGAACTCGAACACGCCAAAGCCAAGACTAACTGTTCTTAGCCAACTTTGTTGGCTCGTTAGCCCCATGGATCATGTTCCACCAACATGCGCCAATATGCAGACGCTGATAATGCAAAAGTTGTTTCTCATGGTTTGCAATATTGTAACTGGATCGGAAGCGCGTGTTAAAGTTAGAATCGTGGAAATAGCTTATGCTGCGGAATTAATTTTTGGCACAGTGTCGCCAACGTCGTTAACTCCTCCCTCCTTAAATATCTGCGTCCCGCAGATCTGCGAATCTACGGTGGGGAATTGGACACGTAACTTTGGGAGATTTAATTTCCTTGTTTGTTGGTACCACAGCCATCCAATGCAAAAGGTAACTGAGGCAATGAACATAGCGTTAATTCCAATGGTACCATTAAATCTTACTCCCAACTGGTTCAATCGGTTGATGTTATTTAGGCCCATCTCATGGACATATTCTATGTCAAGCAGCAGGTCGTTATGTGTAATATTTGCTAGCACTGGTGGTAAGGCTTGAACCTCCGTGATGGAAGTGCTCGAGTAAGAATGATTCCCGATAGTCACCGACTCATTGGAAAGTTGTAGAAGGTATGTGCCATTAAGAAACTCTTTTTTGCTGTTCGACTCTATAAAGCCCTTGTAGTTTGTCATGTAGATAACGTTGTCACTCACTAATTCAACAATTTCTTCTTGGGTGTGTCTATATTTACATTTCGCCGATCCGCCTCTGAGAATGGTGTTAAGGCAGTCCCCTTCTTCTAATTTAACCAGGGATGATCTTTTACAAACTGTCGAATTGTTTATAAAAAGGCAGTTATCCTTGATACCATAAGTCTCAGCTTCACTAACAAGGACCCTCTCGAATGGCAGATATATTTGCTTTCCGTCATCAATAGTAGCTCTTGTGAGAAGCAAATTATAAAACTGTTTCCCAATTTTTGGTATTGACAGGATGTACAATAGTAGCGAACCGTTCGTGTAAATTGATGGGGTTCCATATTCCACTGCCTCTATTGCATTGCCATAAGGTAGCGTCTCCAACTCGTCAATTACTCTATTTATCTCCGATTGGTCCAGCAAATTTGTATTGACAATTCCGCTCTTAGCCAACTGGCAGGCTCGGACAATTTCATTTATTTCATCCCTCAAAATAATGACCTCGTTGATGGTATTTTGTTCTATTAAGGTATAGTCTTTCCCACTCGTGATATTATTCATTCTGCTGATTATTTCATTAATCTTCTTTGTAACCTGGTTGGTCTTCTGCTGGAGCTCTTCGTTAATTTTGTATTGCTCATTATTGTTTAGGATTATACTTTCTTGACTCCTTAGTATATTATCCCAATCCGTTGAATCAGGGCTTCCACCAACCCATTTCCACGCTGATCCGATCCAATTGATTGATCTAAGCGTTCTTCTTTTTACATTTATCAATGCATTAAGGCGTTCTTGCGTCTGTAACATGTGGTGTAAAATGAATTCCTTGTTTTTACTTGGCGGGATGTGTCGTTCGATTAGATATGATACATTTGCAGCTGCGTCTATATATTGTTCCAAGTTGATGACATGTATGATCTTGAAGTTCCCATCTACTATCCATCCATTACCAATCTTCAAAGAAACCAGCGGTGTTTTGTACTGATAGATTTGCAGGCAATTCACAAAAGCAATCAGGTTGAATGCGATGAAGAGAATTATTCTGAGATGCATGATTATAAAAAATACTTTCTGAAAATAGTATAAGTTAATTATATCAATAAAGATTGGGCGATATCATGATGATGAAATGTGTAGATGAAGAATGATTAAATATTTTTCTTCTTTTTTTTTCAGAATTTACATATAAATTTTTCTCTTTTCATATAATTGGATTATTTTTCTTTGATACATTTTTATTTCCTTATTAATCTTCAAATTCAGAGTAATTATCTGCTTTCTAGTGAATGAACAAACAATAGTCTCTTAAGCCATGGACCAAGTTTGATTATCACAATCAGTAGAAATTACTACTGCAAAGATTTTTTGGATTTGTATATTTTATTCTTTTATTTTTTCTCATTGCAATTCTTGCTTTTCGGTGACTGTCCTTTTTCTCGAGCTTGCCATGGGGACTTCGTATTAGTCCGGTTTAGTCGAGAGCAGGCATGCCTCCCTCGACCTACTAGGGTACGATTTATCCATCCCACTTACAGGAATGCTCTTGTTATGACAGTTATGTTTAGTTAATATTTTTATTTTATTTCAGTTTAATAATAAGGGTTTCCCTTTTTTTTCTTATTTTTGTTTCAATTCTTCGTTATTACGTTTTGGTTCTCTGTCAGCTAGGTTATGGATAGTTCCTTGGTTTACATTGAACGCTAAATGATGACCTTATATCATACCGCCATCGCATCCGTAGCCCGTGATGCGACTCGTCATTCTATAATATTAGTGCATCACCCGGAAGCTGCCTACCTGAGCTGATTTTCTATCATTTAGTTATATATAAGAAGTATACTTTTCAATTTCATGTTAATATGTTAGTTCAGCCAGGTTATGTGTAGTTCCTTGGTTTGCTTTGAACACTAAATGATGATCTCATACCATGACGCCATTGCATCTGTAGCCCGTGATGCAACTCGCCATTCCATGGTATTAGTGCATCATCCGGAGACTGACATACCTGAGCTGATGCTCTTTTATTTTGCTTTATTTTTATATGTAAGTGAGTGAAACAAAAAGGAGCTGTTACAATTTTAATATTTTTTCTTTGGACTTTGTCCATTTATATTCTTTATATGTTCCTTGTGAATCCTTCTTCCGCTCCTTGTCAACACCGTTACCCTATTATCCTTTTCAACTATTTCTTTTCTATATAACGCTTTGTTTTTTCCTTTGATTGTTTTGATAGCAACATATATTCTTTCACCCTTTCTATATTTTTTTGGGCTCTGCCTTTTTTTATTCATTCGTGCATTACGAGTTGTCATGTGTCTTTTAAGTAAGAGTCTAAGGTCCGAGTTAACTTTCCTTTGTTCTGATAAAAGATTTTCATAATTCGCTTTACCATTTCTATTAAAAAATAAGTCACATGGTCTTTTCTTTGTTGTTGAATGAATGGTATTATTATATCTATCGACACAGACTTCAATTAATTCCTTTACTGACAGATTGGGGTATTCAGCCCTTAAACATCTATAAATTTCAATTATCGTCGAGTGTAGTCTCTCAACCTGCCCGTTCACCTCACTTCTTTGTACCGGCGTAAGATATAATTTAATACCTAAAGACTTGATGAACGTTTCAATTAAAGGGCTTAAGAAGCTGCGTTCGTTATCAGTAACAAGAATTTTTGGCACTGTGAAATAATGCAAAACTTTAACTAATTTTTTCCGCACTTGGATCAATGATCTGTCCTTAATAGCAAAGAATTTAGCGAATTTGGTAAACTTGTCTATGCAGGTAATGAATTTTTGTCCTTGAATTTCCATGATATCCATGTGGAGGATTTCGCATGGAAATTTGGGATCAGGTGTTTCTTGACGATGTATTTGTGGAGGTTTTCTGTCGTACTTGCATCTATTACAAACATCACAGCTAGCAACATATTTCCTAATATTAGCGCGCATATGCGGGAAGTAGAATTGCTCTAAAATTTGTTCACAATTTTCCCTGGGATTACGATGAGCTCTTCTATGCTCGGCTTCGATTATTTCAAATTGACGTTCCTTCGAAGTTATATCTGTAACTAGCCTCTGTGTTATTCTCACTTTATATTTAGAAAAATGATCAATATAAATTTCCTGTATGTCACCAAGAAGACTTTCTGGTGCTTTTATTCCGTTAAGGATATTTGGTCGAAGTTTTTCCTTAAACAAAGTTATAAGTTTTTCTTGCGACCAATTTTGCGAGGAAATGAAATGCCTTGTATAACCACGGTGTGGTTCTTCAATCGCTGTCATGTCCATTCCGATTCTTAGTATAATTTGATTCTTAAACACGTTTATAGGTACCACCACATGGGGTATCAAGTCAGAGGCATCTTGTTCTGCACTGTGAACTGTTGCCGCTGAAGAAAGATCATCGTCCTCTCGCCCCTCTGAAGCAGTTCGGGTCTCATCCGAATTCGTTGTCATTCCTTCACTAGCCGTCTCAGTAGAAGAGTGATACAAATAATTTGAGGCACTTTTTAACCTTGAGAGGGCATCAGCCACATGGTTCGATTAACCAGGCTTATAAATCAGCTCGTGGTTATATTCTTCAATACGCGCTTTCCACCGTTTTAATTTGGCATTAAAATTTCTATTTCCTAGTGCAAATGTCAAAGGCTGATGATCAGTGTATATCTTTATTTTCTTTGCTCCGTATAAGTAATTTCTGAGATTATCAAGGGCCCATATAATAGCTAGCATCTCTTTCTCATTTGTGGCGTAATTTTCTTCAGTTTTGTTAAGAGATCGAGAGATGTATGCTATGGGTTTGTCCTTGCCGATTTCGCCTTGTGACAAAACGGCACCTAGCGCTGTATTAGAGGCATCCGTCGTTAAATTAAACGGTTTCTCGAAGTCAGGAAAAGACAGTAGCTCTGCTGTAGTAAGCATGGATTTTAGTCTATTGAAAGACTTTAAGGATTCATCATTTAAAGTAATTGGCACTTTTTTAGACTGACTGGCTTTTACTTGGGCATGTTCTCCTCTTGTAAGGTTTGTAAGGGGTTTTGCTACTTTTGCATAATCCCGAATAAATCTCCTATAGTAGGAAGTCATTCCTAAGAAGCTCTTCAATTCTTTCAAGTTCGAGGGGGGTAACAAATTTTCGATGGACTTTACCTTGGCAGGATCCGGTTTGATTCCTTCAGAACCAACGATATAGCCAAGAAATTCCACCTCGGTTTTCATGAAATGTGTTTTGTCAAGATTCACCTTAAGATTAGCTTCGTGGAGCCTCGCAAAAATGGTATCTATATTCTTCAGATGATTTCTTATATTGTCCCCAATTACTATTATGTCGTCAATGTAGACAAAACAAATTTTCCCTATGTACTCCCGGAGGACATCATCTATCATTCTCTGAAATATAGCAGGGGCATTCTTAAGGCCAAAAGGCAATCTTAAGAATTCGTATTTACCGTTTGCCGTTGAAAAAGAAGTTTTTGGAATGTCCTTTGGGTTCATGGCTATTTGATGAAAGCCTGATGTGAGATCTATTGTCGTGAAATATTTTGCTTTACCTAGACTAGCTAAAGTCGACGTAATATCCGGAATTGGGTAGGTATCTGAAATGGTTATGGCATTTAGACGTTTAAAGTCCACTACCATTCGATATTGCTTTTCACCATTGGGTTTTGGCTTCTTGGGTACTACCCAAATTGGTGAATTATATGGACTCTTCGAGGGTCTTATTACTCCTTCCGAAAGTAATTCTTGTATTTGTCTCTCTACCTCTTCCCTCATGCAGACTGGATACGGATAGCTTTTAGTATATATTGGCTCGTCTGTATTTGTCCTGATTTCTGCCTGAACGTTCGTTGATGCTAGTTCACTACCATCGAGTGGTCCAAAAAGTGGCTTGTATTTATTAATAAGGTTTTCTATTCTTGTCCTAACTTCTGGTTCATACTCTTCACCTAATACATAATTTGACTCTGTTGTTACTTTTTCTTTTAATGGTATTTTAAAACAATTTTTCAAAACTAAAACATTTTCCTTTCTGTCAACTAAAGCACCCAATTCTTTAAGGGTGTCGTCCCCAATTATTCCGTCAAATGTTTCCAGCGTTGGCAAAACGTAAAATTCAACAGGTTCACTTATTCCTAAAAATTTGAAAAATGGTCCAATTACTTTCCTATCTATATCAATATCCCCTCCTACTGATCGAATCTTTACTGGTTTTTCTAAAGTTATGCTACCATGTGATAAGCGTCGGTTGCAAAAGTTCTTGTTGGAACCCGTGTCAATCAAAAAACATAAAGTAGCGCCATTAGCAGAAGGGTATTCTATATAGGGTAAGCTTGATGGCCTTCCCCCATAAAATTTATTTCGCCTACAGTTTCTTCCTGACAAGCGTCTGTCTCTGACCCATTCTCAGTCATGGGGTCTTCATCAGAAAAAGTTTCAATATGATAAAGTTTAGATTGTTTGTTTCCTGTGCTTACTTCGTATGCGCCTCTTTTTTCAGCCGTCCTAGGATGATTGATGTAATTTATCCGACGAGATTGAATTGTCCTATCGACATCCATCGGTTCGTGTTTTATGGCCGGATACCGTGGAGGTAACGCTGGCTTATCATAATTTGAATGTTGATTTACACGAAAGTTAGGATTCTTATTATATTCCCAATTGTTAGGCCGAGAATTCTGATTCTGCCATCCCGAATGCCGATGAAATGGTTTTGGAGGCCGTGAAGGCCCAGGACGAGAATTCATTTCAGTGGGGTTCGGACCATTTGTTTTTGTCTTTGCATATATTATGTTATTTCGCATGGTTAGATTCTGCAACTCCAGACAAGCGGAATACGCTTCAGGGAGATTTCCTGGCCGCTGTATTATAATCATACGGGAAAGGTCCGGTTTTAATCCTCGTACGAAAATGTCTAACGCTCTGTTCCTGTACGTTCCGACTAAGGCTTTTATGGTTTCCTCACTGTGGGATTCTGTCTTTAATTTATTGATAATAAGTGAAAGTTGATGATTAACTGTCGAATAGAACTCATCTACGCTTGAAGATCCCTGTGAAAGCTGATTAAGCTGATGTTCTAAGGTTTGAATATCTCGTTTATCAGCATAGTGAAGGGAAAGTATTCGTTTGATTTCTGTCCAATCACTGTCGAATATATTGTATGATACCAGAGCTGTGTCTGCAGCTCCTATAACTTTTTGGCGGACACTTTGTATAATTGCACGATAAATCGGTTTGTCTTTAACTATTTCAAAATCCTTCAGTATAGTTTCCACTGAATGAACCCAGGAAACATACTGAGTTGGATTGCCCTCAAAGGTTCTCAATTCTTTTACGCTATCAGGAAGGCGGCTTATATCTTTCAACTCCGTTTCGGTTCGTGGTCGTTGAAGGGATCCTTCGTCGGTGACCACCGGTGACACTGCGGCAACCTGCCTACTTTCAAGACGCTCTATCCTATCTAAAACATTTCCCAATGCATTATTACTCAAACTTGCTTCTATTGTCCCTATTCTAGCCTCTACCAACTTGATCTGTTCCATAAACCGATTTATGGCTCCAGTCATAGTCGTTACCGTGGCTCTTAGTTCTTCCATTTTTTTTGTTGACAAGGGGAGGAGGAAAAAAATAAAATAAAATGTTCACGTACCTGGACTTTATGAATCAGATCCTTTATGCTTTCACTTTCACTTTCTTTTAATTTTTTATTTTATTTCCTTTTTTAATATATTCTTCAAAAGATTTATAGTTTACTTATTTTGATTTATTTCTTCTTTCAATTTTTAATTTAATTTCAACTTAATATTCCACTTTTCTTTAGAATTTTCTATTAATTTTTTTCTTTTCAATTTGATTTCATTTGTAATTCATTTATTTTCTTTTTTTTTTCAATTTGATTTCATTGGTAATTATTTTTATTTCAAATACAATTTCTTTTTAATTTTATTTTTTTATTTTTGTTTTCATTGGTAACTTTTTTATTTCAAATGTAATTTCTTTTTTATTTTCTTTATTTTTGTTTTGTTCGAGAGTCTTGGCTGTGGTTCGCGACGCGACCGTTTAAAACCCTTTTACTCCTCACGGAAGGTCCGTATTTATCCTGTTTGGAAATCCACTTTTATAATCGTGGATACTTACTAAGGTACGGGTTGCTTCACATTCACCTCGGTAACCTTCTGTAATTATTTTTTAAATTTATTGATTACCAGGAATACCGGATTAGCGAAGGAGGAGTTAAAATTTGTGAATTAATTTAAAATTCACAGGACCACTATACAATTAAGTCAGGTCCCTGATCTCGGGCGCCAGTTAAAAGATTTCAATCGGTCACGTTGAAAAAAATTAATTTTTAGGCGCTTCCAACTGCGCCTATTATTAAATGAAACACAGGTTATTCACTTTTAAAGGATTAACAAATTACTTTTAATTATCTTCAACATTTACAATTATTTTAAATCTCACTTCAAAATTAACAAACAAAATTATTTAATCAACATTTACAATTATTTCAAATCTCACTTCAAAATTAACAAACAAAATTATTTAATCAATTCACTACTGAACTCGAACACGCCAAAGCCAAGACTAACTGTTCTTAGCCAACTTTGTTGGCTCGTTAGCCCCATGGATCATGTTCCACCAACATGCGCCAATATGCAGACGCTGATAATGCAAAAGTTGTTTCTCATGGTTTGCAATATTGTAACTGGATCGGAAGCGCGTGTTAAAGTTAGAATCGTGGAAATAGCTTATGCTGCGGAATTAATTTTTGGCACAGTGTCGCCAACGTCGTTAACTAGTTAAAGGATTTCAATCGGTCACGTTGAAAAAAATTAATTTTTAGGCGCTTCCAACTGCGCCTATTATTAAATGAAACACAGGTTATTCACTTTTAAAGGATTAACAAATTACTTTTAATTATCTTCAACATTTACAATTATTTTAAATCTCACTTCAAAATTAACAAACAAAATTATTTAATCAACATTTACAATTATTTCAAATCTCACTTCAAAATTAACAAACAAAATTATTTAATCAATTCACTACTGAACTCGAACACGCCAAAGCCAAGACTAACTGTTCTTAGCCAACTTTGTTGGCTCGTTAGCCCCATGGATCATGTTCCACCAACATGCGCCAATATGCAGACGCTGATAATGCAAAAGTTGTTTCTCATGGTTTGCAATATTGTAACTGGATCGGAAGCGCGTGTTAAAGTTAGAATCGTGGAAATAGCTTATGCTGCGGAATTAATTTTTGGCACAGTGTCGCCAACGTCGTTAACTTAAATAAATAAATAAATAAATAAATAAATAAATAAATAAATAAATAAATAAATAAAAATATATTTTAGCTTGTTCCATCATTTAAGGGTAGCTAGCGTTCAGAGGCGATGCAAAAATGCATATTCGAACACCTTCAGGCAAAACATTTTGAAGTATTTTTCTAAGTAAAGTATGACTTTTTTGTACTTGAATATCCTTTCGGACTTCAAAATTCACATCACTGCAATAAGTATGGAAAATCACTAGGCCCGGAACCCGGATTTTAAATGTCTGTCTGCGATCCAAGATATTTTTTCGCCACTTCTTTATTCAGATGAAACATTTATGTTCATTTTGTTATTTTTCCATAACAAATGAGCTACTTTTCAGATAAAAGATCAATATTGTGGAGTTTTTGGAAAAGACTAACCCATTTCGTTACTTACCTAAAAATGCAGTCCTACTCTGCCAATATTATTGGAGTAAGATGAAGTTTAGAATTGTACTCTAAAACTGTGATGAATTCTAAACCATTTATTGATGGATATGTGTTCTTTTTCACGCGTAGAAATTAGAAATATCCTACCATAAGCTTGCTTAGGCAGGCTTACATTTTTATGAGGTGGCAACATTTATGTTTTCTAAGGACTAACTAAGATTCGATATTTTTAGCAATATCCACAAATAATTTCCAATTACTCTTCACTTCTTGAACAATATTTCTGAGATCTGTACAAAATTTACTATATTTGTTAATCAATGCAATTTTTACTAGATGTCTAACATTAATTTTATTGTATATTTCTGAACATCAGAGGATATTCAAGTACATAAATGCCATAGCTAGAAAAATTCTTCAGAAACAGCGAAAATTTAGAGCCTGAAGGTGTTCGAATATGAATTTTGCCTCGACTCTGAACGCCATTTACCCTTAACCCACATAAAGCTACTGGCCGTTTAAACGCACATTTTTGTGTGCTTTTTTGCATTTTGTTATAGTATTGTCTGTTATCTATCATTCCATGCTTATAAAGCTTTATTTGGCCTATGCATTTCCACGCAATTGGCCTAAAACGCATGCAATTAAAAAAATCGACTTTTTTGTAATTTTCGACTTTTGAAAAAAAAAAAATAAATATGCGATAAAAATTTAATCATAAATGTTACATTCATCTAAAGTCACGGATTTGTTAGGAATGTAGTAAGAGTGATTTCTCAATCAAAAACCAAGGGATTGGTATGTAGGAATACACCTATATTGACCTTCAAAGTTTTCAGCACTTTCAAAAGAAGGTCCGATTGCAGGAAATCTATACGTTGAGGAGAAAAAAGTTATTTATTAAAAATGCTTAGAATGTCTCAAAAATATCATATTCATATAAAATTTTAAGTTTTCTCACAAAAAAAAATTCTCGGCGCTAAGTGGGTTAAATAATGGAACTAGTTAGAATATATTTTTGTTTCATGTAAATTATTCTTAAATATTCCCTACCCAATAAATTAATGCACTAGCTTCTGACATATCTGCTATAAATAAGGATTTTATTAATTTTTGAGAGGTGTTCGAATATTAATTTTGTATACTGTATATTTTATAGGGTTTTACTGTTTTCCCCTCTATAACATTTCAATTCGATTTCTTTGTACGGTTACGGTGCACAATGCACAGTGGTCTCACTTGTCTGGGAAGGTGCGACAAAAATATTTATAATCGTCGAATCAATCTGATTTTTTCAGTATATGCTAAAAATAAGTAAAAAACAAGTAAAAAAGTATCAGTCGGCTTTGCCGACAGAGATATACCCTCAGCCTGTGCACATTGAAACACTTTTTTCACAAAAAACTTATGTATTTAGGAGGTTTCAAAATTTTGGTCGTATGAACCGACAAAAAGGTTGATTAGTATTAAAGTTCAAAAATTTTGCGGAAAAGGTACTTAAAGGAATGGACGGACATAGACCATGGGGTGCCATTGGGGGTTTTTACACACATCGGGCTGTTTTCTCAAGAAGTATGGACTTGCCCCTGAAACAACTTTTACCATAGTAATTGAGGCAGCGAATGTAAGTTGCTTCAGCAAAAATCAAAGTGATTCAATATCAGGTCTTAAAGTGAACTTGTCCAAAATTTTGTGTGGGATGTACGGGATGGAGTGGACAAATATAGTCCATATTCGAACCTGATCTATATCTGGTAGATATTATGAGAATGTGTAAAGTATGGACCAAATCGGTCACTCCCATCAAGAGTTATCGTGCGCACAATTTTTCCGAATATTTTCGAACTTTTGTGGGGTAGGTACCTGAAGGAGTGGACCGATATGGCTTATCTACAAACTTAAATTAAGTTTGGAAACAATATTACGAAGACCAAATTTTGGCCGGAATCGGCATTTCCGTTCGAGAATTATCTGGCGCTTCCACCCATAAATATGGTGTCATAGTGTTTGTTTTTCAACTTTCAGGCTATTTTTTTCAGAATGTATGGACTTGCCCCTGAGGAAACGTGTACCTTCGTATAGGGGACAGTGAATACAAGATGTTACAACAAAAACCAAGGCGATTCGAGAGCAGGTCCTAAACTGAACTTTTCCGAAATTTTGTGTGGGAGGTACTCGAAGGAGTTTACCATATTGGAACATTATCTAATTCAGGTAGAAATTTCATAATGTGCTAAGTATGGACCAAGTCGGTTACTCCCTTCAAATTTTCCGAACATTTTGAACTTTTGTGGGGAAGGTACCGGAAGGAGTGGATCTATATAATCCATTTGTGAACTTGAACTAAGTTTGTACAAAATATTACGAAAGCCAAATTTTGGACCGAATCGGCAGATCCGTTTGAGAGTTATCTTGCGCTCCAACCACTACACACGGTGTCATAGGGTTTTTTGTAACTTTCAGGCTATTTTCTCAGGAAGTATGGACTTGCCCCTAATGAAACTTACAGCGTCGTATAGAGGACAGCGAATACAACTTGCGTAAACAAAAATCAAAGCGATTCGAGACCAGGTCCTAAACTGAACTTTTCCGAAATTTTGTGTGGCAGGTACCCGAAGGAGTGGACCGATTGAGTCCATATTAGAACCTCATCTAAGTTTGGTAGAAATTACACGATGTGCAAAGTATGGACCAAAGCGGTTATTCCCTACAAGAGTTATCGTGCGCACAAGTTTTGCGACAATTTTTGAACATTTGTGGGGGAGGTACCTGAAGGAGTGGACCTGTATGGCCCATCTTCGAACTTAAATCGAATGTGGACAAAATATTTCGATACCCAAAATTTGAACCGAATCGATTGATCCGTTCGAGAGTTATCGTGCGCACCAGCCAGCCAGACAGACGGACGGACATTGCTAGAACTACTCAAAATTGTCTGAAACGGATATCGTACAAACATACTTGGGGTCTAAAACCATTATTTCGATGAGGCACATTTTTGGCCGTATCAAAGTGTAAATACCCTCTTTAGCCTAAAGGCTGAGGGTATAATAATGTAGCCAAAAAATCATCAGTATGGGTCCAGTTTTTCCTATAGTCCCCATGTAGAGGTACCTCCCGATTTCAGTTATTTTGAAGATTTTATCAACATTTTCGGCCCGAATTGGTTTTAATTTGCCATTTGGAGTTCTCAATGATCAAAAAAATTCTGCGCCAAAAATTGTGGTCCTAGGTCCAGGTTTCGGTATAGCCCCCATATTACGGTACCTCCCGATTTCAGGTATTTTGAAGATTTTATCAACATTTTCGGCCCGAATTGATTTTAATTTGCCATTTGGAGTTCTCAATGATCAAAAACCTTCTGCGCCAAAAAATTGTAGTCTTAGGTCCAGGTTTCGGTATAGCCCTCATTTTACGGTACCTCCCTATTTAAGTTATTTTGAAGTTTTTATCTATAATTTTATGTATCATTTTCGGTTCGAATTGGTTGTAATTTGCTATTTGGAGTTCTTAGTGGTCAAAAAACGTCTCCGAATGGTATCGTGGACAGGAAAGGAAACAAATTATCCCACTTGAGGTCAGAATATTTCATGGTAGGGGATATAATAAAGTTCGGTACAACCGAACTTTACATTTTTATTGTTTTTCATATTATATGTAGCATCATACATAAAAAATATATAATATATTTAAAAAAATGCACTCATAAGTAGATCCCGAAACAAAAATGTCTAAATCTTTAAAGAAAAAACCAAAACAAACAATTAAAACACGAAACTAAGAAGAAACTGAGAATACAGTAATGCGGCATATTTACTGAAACGACCAGAGGCATCGTCAGTATTTTTAATGTCACACACGGAAATGCAAATATATGCAGCTGGAACCAAATTTTTTGTAAACTCGACACTATTTCGAACATTCTTCAAAAAATTAGGAGAGTGGCGAAGGATGGCGAAGTGAGTAAAACTCAACTTCAATTTTTAGGACTTGGAAAAAAAATCCACAAAAAAGTATTATAAAAAATGTGATTTCCAAGACATTTTATGGGAATAATGTGTAATGTAAAAATTATTAGAAAACCTTGTACTAAAACTTCCATTTAGAAAAAAATAATGTTATCCTTTCAATTTTGAGTTACTTGCTTTGTAAGAAGTCACAACCTTACTGATGTTTTTAAAGTTTTGAAGAGATTATACGTAAATGTCAACTTCTGCTGTTTTGTTTTGTTAAATACCGTTATAAATTACAAAAACAGTGCTGGAATAATAAAATATGATATGTTTTGAGACAATTTGCTGAATTGTCGCTGAGATTTGCTGATATCGATTTTTCGATTTTTGTCGCAGGAATGGTCCCAAATCCAAATTTTCTGGCCAAAACTATTTCAACGTCCATTTTGTATTGACATTAATTATTATTTATAATAAATGTATACAAACAGTAATTCTTACGTTTTATCGACAAAAATGACCAAAAACTTTCAAAATTTGTTGAACAGGGTGGTCCCGTTGTGTGGGGTCTAAACCAAAACATTGACCTATGTTAATAATTTTTGGTACGAAGGATTTATATCTTCCAAGAGGTCAAAATACAAAATTTCAGTCGAATCGGTCATAAAGTATCGCTAAAATCCACAAAATATCTAAAATCGGACGGTACTTTTATGTGGGGGCTATGACAAAAAATGTACCTAGTTTCAAAAAATTTATACATACTTGTTTTCTACACTCTGAAACCCTTAAATATGAATTTTAAGTAAAATCGGTTGATAGATGCTTGTATTACCGTTCTATTTCAATTGGATACTACATACAGTCACAACATGTATTTATATAAAAATTCTCCAATCTTAAAATAGAAAAATCCACTTTATTTTAACTGTGGCAAATTTGAGCAAGATTTTATTTCTGAATTTATTAGTACAGAACCCCTGCTAACTTCTTAATTCGATTTGGAAGTGGACATATGTGGACATTTTTTTTAAAAGTTAAAGTATATTTAAAAATATTTAAAAAAAATAATAAACATTGATTTTATTACGCTAATTTTACAAATTTCTTCGTTCTTTTTGTAAATATTATGAAAGTACTCATTAACAGCTTCCCGATTCATAATACCTTTGGTCTCACTTTTGTATATTTATGCAGCGATGCAATACAACAAAAAATGTATATTTTACAGCACAAAGTCTGTTTTATTTTTATATAAAAAGTGTAAACTTTGGTACTGCGCCAATCAACGAATACTAACGGTATTTACAAAAACTAATTATTTTCAGATGACTTGATGTGTTTTTTATTATTCCGTGCAAGAAAAAATTAAAATTTCAAAACTTCAAAAATATAGTTTTGGCCAAAAATTTCCTTGTTGAAACCTATATGCAGTGATTACAGAAATATAATGTAGGTAAAAATGTTAAGTAATTTTGAATCAAGTACGTCGCTGGCCAATATTTTGGTAGGTAGATCTTTCGATAAATTGTAATCAACACTCCAGGCTGCAGAATAGACTCCTATAATTTTGGTCATGATCGTAAAAATATAACGGAAATATGCTTAGGGTAGCATGGGGCAGTTTCGCCACTGATGTGTTTTCGTCAGCGTCGTTTTTATTGATGCTACATAAAAATCGTCAATGCAAAAGTTGTAGATCTTCGATAAATTCATAACATTCCCTAAGGGTGCTACAGAAAGAGCATCATAGGGAAACAGTGCTGCCGGACCTGCCCCATGTTACCCGACATTTTTTAAGAAAGATTTAACCAAATTTGCAAGATTGATTGTAGGTTGCAGCATTTCTGGCGGAGCTGCAAAAAGACGACGATGGAAACGATTGAAGGAAAATGATGATGATGAGTTTAATAAAATGATGACGAATATGAAGGAGAAGCCGGAAACATCTAGAAACAATGTTAAAGGAGAAGGAAAATTACCATTCTGAAACGAATCTTGAAAGGAACATGGATGTTGGATGAAATAAGCTGTTTCGGAAGAGTGATAGGAGAATTTTACACTATCAGATTAATTTTTTTTTGTCGTATGTAGACTTTTGATGTAAGGTGCATGTCGATATTTACAAAACTTCTAAATCTTCATTTGGTTGAAACCAATAAAAAAACACGACTGAATTAATATACATATCGCTCATTTACTCAAAGAGTGACACATCTCAAAAAATCCAGTTTCGAGAAAAATAAGTTTTAAGTTGGCGATTGAAATTTAACTAAACCAGATATCAGTGCTAATTTCTGTGCAAGATCAAGCATGATTCGAAGTGGTTTAGTGCTTCATGAACTCAATAAACGTTGGTATTGAATTATGCGAAACTCGTAGTAAACAAGGAGCCAACTCTGCCAACTCTGAAAACGCATTTTTTGAGTTATGCCAATCTTTGAGTTAATGAGCGATAATGAGCATGGTCAGGCTATGCCATTTGGATTGTTCTAGGAGATTTTAATGCCAAAATATGAAAGGAACATATCTTTGGTCCCACGGTTGCCAAGTTCAGCCTTCATGAGGTAACATACGACAACGGAATGAGGCTGGTTAGCAGCACAAGGTTCAAACACCTTCACATACACAAGGTCACGTGGATATCCCCAGAAGGGAAAACAAGAAACCAGATTGATCATGTTGTGATAGTCGGAAGACACTCCAATCTATTCGAGGAGCGAATATCGATTCTGACAATGTTCTTGTAGAAGCCAATGTATAAATCAGTCTTAATCTTGCGTAAAAATTGCGATCTAACACAGGACGGAAGCTAGATGTAGAAAAGCTGCAAACACAACAGATAGCACAAACCTACTCCGCTCAACTGACCCACATGCTGGAAGACATCACAACTTGTCCCGGAGTGCCACAAAATTTATACTTGGGTACCAAAAACCATAACCTAAAAATCTATGGTACGATCAAGAGCGTCGTAAGGCTACTTAAGAGAAGAACGCGGCATACAGAGAAACCCTGCATTCATGATGTACAGGTGTCAAAATGAAGTCCGAAATTTTTCCAGAGTGTAAAGCAAACAAACTGAAGGCTATTGTGCAGGCACAATCTCTTGCAAAGATGATGAAGGGAATGTGGTAATTGATGCAGAAAGCGTACGGAGGATCTGGAAGGAGCATTTCATGAAGCTCTTAGTATCTTATATGGGCGGCTATGAAAATACCCCAGAATAAATCGCAAACGACGACGTTGAATGTCTACCACCTAGCCAGCGTGAGGTCATGGCAGCAATTAATCGGCTGAAAAACAATACAGTAGCAAGAGCTGATGAGCTGCTTTTCGAACTATTCAAGACCGGTGGCGAAAGAAGAAAGCATACCCAGGAAGAAAGCATACCCAACGATTAGATACTTAGTTTATTATGTCCCCTACACAAGAAAAGAGACAATACGGTTTGTGATAATTACAGATGCATAAGTCTCCTACCTATCGCATATAAAGTGCTGTTCAGCGTATTTTGTGAACGTCTAAAACTTATTGTCAATAAAAAATCGGGTCATACCAATGATTTTTAGGCCTGACTTACCAATTGAAGAATTTTTCGTACTGCGCCCGATTTTGCAGGATAACATTGGCTGACACAAAATCAGCAGTTAAAGTAGGAAAGAACCCCTCCGAACTGGTGTCATTATAACCTGCACCAAACTGTGGTGCTTTTGTATGTAACATTCATAAGGAAACGGGATGGACCCATAGTTCCTTTTAGGGATATACATTGAATAACTTTCTAAGTCGATTTATGCATTTCCGTCCATTCGTCTGTCCATGTAAAGACCACAAGAGACCTTTTGAGGTCTTTTAAAGGCCACAAAAGACCTGTTGAGATCTTATATAGGGCAGGGAAGACCACTAGGGTTCTTCTTTAGACAACATAGGTCGTCTGTAGACACCGTAAAGAATTTTTGATGTCTACTATAGGCGACATAGGACCTCTTGACGTCTTCCATAGGCAACAGATGTTTATAGCCAGCTGTAGACAACAGATGATCCGATGATCCCTTGAGGGCAAGACAATTGAAGTCCTCTTGAGGTCATCTATGGACAATAGAAGTCCTTTTTAGGCCTTCTGTAGACAATAGAAGTCATCTTTAGGTATTCTGTAGGCAATAGACGACTTGCTGAGGTATTCCATAGGCAACTAAAGGCTTCTCGTGGTCTTCTAAATGCAAAAGGAAAACTCTTGAAGTCTTCTGAAGGCAACAGAAGACCTCTTGAGCTTTTCTATGCTCAACAGAAAACCTCTTGAGCTCTTCTATAGCAACAGAAGTCCTATTCTTGACGTGTTTTAAAGGCAATTGAAGTCTTCTGTAGACAATAGAAATCCCTTTGAGGTCTTCTATAGGCAGTAGAAGTCCTCTTGAGGTCTTCTATAGACAATAAAAGTGCTGTTGAGGTCTTCTATAGGCAATAGAAGACCTGCTGAGGCCTTCTACGGTTTACCAGGCAACAGAAGACTTCTTGAGGTCTTCTATGTGCAATAAAAACATCTTGAGGTCTTCTAAATGCAACAGAAAAAATCTTAAAGTCTACTATAGGCAATAAAAACCTTCTGAGCTGTTCTATGTGCAACAGAAGACCTCTTGAGCTCTTCTGCAGCAACAAAAGTCCTATCCAGTTGTATAATAGGGACAATGAAAACCTTGTATAGGTTCTAGGGCAAGAGAAGAGCCCTTGAGGCCTTCTACTGGCAATAGGAGACATCTTGAGGTCTTATAAAGGCCACAGGAAACCTCTTGACGCGTTTTATAGGCAATTGAGGTATCTATAGGCAATAGAAGACCTGCTGAGGCCTTCTACGGTTTATCAGGCAACATAAGACCTCTTGAGGTCTTCTATAGGCAATATAAAACCTCTTGAGGTCTTCCATAGGCAACAAAAACTTCTTGAGTTCTTGTGAATGTAACAATGACCTCTTGAAGTCCTCTAAAGGCGATGGACGAACTCTTGAGCTAATCTAAGGGCAACAGAAGACCTATTGAGCTATTCTATAGCAACAGGCCCTTTCGTGGAATCTGGTGTAGGATAAGAACCCTTGAGGTCTTCTAAATACACCAGAAAGCCTCTTGAACTGTTCTATGGGGAAGAGAGGACCTCTTGAGCTCTTCTATAGCTACAGAAGTCCTATTCAGTTATTCAATAGGGATCAGGAGGCCCATCATGACAGGAGACCTTGACGTTTTTTAAAGGCAACAGAAGGCATCATGAGGTCTTATAAAGGCCACAGAAGCCCTCTTGATGTGTTTTAAAGCCAACAAGAGTCCTCTTGACTCTTCAATTGACAACAGAAGACCTCTAAAGGTCTTCTACAGGAACAAAGACTTCTGAGGCCTTCTATAGGGAATAGAGACCTATTGGGAAGACCTTTCGAGGCTTACCGTAGGTAACAAATCATTCATCTATAGACAGCAGTGAGATCTTAAGGTCTCCTATAGGAAACACAATAAGTCTTAACGCCTTCTCTACGTAACAGAAGACCTCATAAGGTCATATATAGGCAACATAAGACTTCGTAAGGTCAAATATACACAAAAGAATACCTCCTGTGGTCTTCTTTGGGCACAAGAAGGTCTATCGAGATTTTCTATAGATAACAGAAGACTTCTTAAAGTCTTATATAGGAAACAAGGGACCTGTTGAGGTTCTATAGGCATACGACAGCTTAAGTTCTTTTATAAGCGTCAAAAGACATCTCCAGGCAACAGAGGACCTTGAGCTCTTCTACATAGATCTCTTGAGGAAAATTGATGATGATCATCTGTTTTTATGAATTTTAACCCACTGTACCTCAAGTTTTTTTTGCACAATAACTTGCACGCTGGTAGTAGTTTATTGTGATTGCTGTCTATATTACGTTGTTGTTGTGTGTAGATTGCCGTGGGCATTGTTGTTTTTGTTTTGCTATCTATTTCCTATACAAAATGGGTATTTAACCTTAGTTTACGTTAGTCGACATTTTTCTCAATTCTCCCATCAGTAGTGGAATGAACGAACCAC
Organism: Musca autumnalis; assembly: GCF_047663935.1. Classification (NCBI taxonomy): domain Eukaryota; kingdom Metazoa; phylum Arthropoda; class Insecta; order Diptera; family Muscidae; genus Musca; species Musca autumnalis. Next base: position 76,055,081 of record NW_027411755.1, read on the forward strand.
TTATGATATGTGTACATCTTCCGCCTTATATATATTGTCTATTAGTTACACAACCACCCTCACATTCTTACATACATCCATGTGTATATAATTTCTTGTGGCTCATATGCATATACACGATGTTCTCAAATCAAGGCATCTGTTTTTGTTTGTATGTATTTTATTTTTTCGTTGTCTCGTTGGAAGTGTGAGTGTATATGTTTGTGTGTGTTTCTTATTTTGTTCTTCCTGTTCGTCCTTCATGCTTGACAAACATATAAATGTACCACCTTTAGTATTTTGGGTTCTCCTGCTGACTTTTTTCCTCTGTTCAGCTATTTCATCTTATTGTTTGTCAGCTTTTGTTGGCTTCTTCTTCCTCCTCTGTCTTGCCTATACAATACTCAGCTTGTTGTTTTTATTGTTGTTGTGTATAAAATATTCAACGTACATGTTTGTATATCATTGTTAGTGTCAATCAATTTAAGCGCCTTGAGGTATGTGTAATGTGTTTTCTTGTTGTTGCTTGTCAAGAGCCTGTGTGATGGCCTAGCATCAGCTACCCCATGTGGGGGGTATGCGTTGTTTTTATTTTCTCTATCTCTCTCTCCCTTGTCAACATTGTTCGAAATTTATAGTTATTTATCTTATAAGAGGCGTACATACGTACATGTATCAAAAATGCAGATGTTTGTATGTCATTGGAAGTAGAGAACAGGTGAGACGAAATAAAAGGCAGAACTTTTTTCCGATTTTGCCTTAATTTACACATTGATAATATCCGGGCGCCGAGATTTTAATGCTGCGTATGTTGTTGTTGGGAAAACTGCGGGGGTGTCTTGTACTCCAACGACGAAGTTGGAAGCAAGCTGGCATATGTTCGGCGGCTAAGACCAGAACACCTTCGGAAGTGCACCCATTGCCTACACCCAAGGGTGCCAGCAAAGGCGAATCATGTTACTGTCACTGACCGTGATAGAAGAGATGTGCGTGTTATATTTTGCAGATGTCATCAGAAATGCAAATTTATCCAAAGCTTTGGGTCCACACGGAATCTCAATGTTAATACTTTAGAAACGAAGTTGAGTTTTTGAGATGTGAAGCCTTGAAAGTTGACAAGGTGGTCGGTCCCGTTACAGAAGCCAGGGCGAATCGTACAGGCCTATTTCCTTCCTGTCGCCAGTAGCGAAGATTCTAGAGGCACTACTCGTCCTACTATTGCCCAACATCAGCATGGATTCCGCGCCAAATTTATCCAAAGCTTTGGGTCCACACGGAATCTCAATGTTAATACTTTAGAAACGAAGTTGAGTTTTTGAGATGTGAAGCCTTGAAAGTTGACAAGGTGGTCGGTCCCGTTACAGAAGCCAGGGCGAATCGTACAGGCCTATTTCCCTCCTGTCGCCAGTAGCGAAGATTCTAGAGGCACTACTCGTCCTACTATTGCCCAACATCAGCATGGATTCCGCGCCATAACAACATTACACGTTATACCCAAACATGTCAATCGAGGACTGAACCATAACAGGTCATGCGACCGAACAGTCATTGTGGCTCTTTACGGTCTTCGATACCGTGCCAAGCTGTTCGAGGACATAGAGGAGACTTCCCTCCAACCGCATTTGCAACTTTGGATAATCAACTACATGTGTGGACGCCAGTCGTTTGTGGAATTCAGAAATAATAAGTCGAAGGTCCTTATAGTGAAACAGGGAGAGGGAAACGGGGAGATGTCTCCGAAACTATTTAACCTCCACCTTTCTCAAATTCCACACCTAGTTCACTGTACTAGTTCCAAAACGTATGAGTAACGTTATAAAATGTAACGTGTGGTATTACGTATACGCAGTATGTTCGAGCAAATGATGTTGGCAGTTGATAGTTCCATATAGTTCATTTGGCACAACTATAGATCGTAATGATATTTGTACGATCTTAGAGTCAGCTCCTATCTTCGATGACATTTGTAAGCCAAAGTAAACACGAGTGGTTTAAGCCCATTTAAGATCAGAACAATACAGCTGCCTCAATTGGTATTGGGACCTTACGACATCTCATGATACTACATAATCATATACTGAGGAGATGAAGATTTTACCAGTGCACCGGCATAACAAGAGGTTCAAAGGTATAAACGTACTCGGGGCAAAACAAACACAAGGGGTTTTAGCCCATTTACAATTCTCAATTTGTATTGGGACCGAATTGGTAGTACTATATCCAGCACATGCCTGAAGCACCCTTTCCTCTTCAAAGGGCCTATCGAAGCACCCTTTCATCTGGAAAGGGTCTATGGAAGCATCCTTTCCCCTGGTAAGGGTCTATCGAAGCATCCTTTCCTCTGGAAAGGTCTATCGAAGAACCCTTTCCTCTAAAAAGGGTCTTTCGAAGCACACTTTTCTCTAGAAAGGATCTATCGAAGCACTCTTTCCTCTGGAAAGGGTATATCGAAGCACTCCGGAAAGGGTCTATCGAAGCAACCTTTCATCTGGAAAGGGTCTATCTGGACTATCGAAGCATCCTTTCATCTGAAGAGGGTCTATAGAAGCACCCTTTCATCTGGAAAGTGTCTATCGAAGCACCCTTTCATCTGGAAAGGGTATATCGAAGAACCCTTTCATCTGGAAAGGGTATATCGAAGCACCCTTTCATCTGGAAAGGGTCTATCGAAGCACCCCTTCATCTGGAAAGGGTCTATCGAAGCACCCTTTCATCTGGAAAGGGTCTATCGAAGCACCCTTTCATCTGGAAAGGGTCTATCGAAGCACCCTTTCATCTGGAAAGGGTCTATCGAAGCACCCTTTCATCTGGAGAGGGTCTATCGACGCACCCTTTCATATGGAAAGGGTCTATCGAAGCACCCTTTCATCTGGAAAGGGTCTATCGAAGCACCCTTTCATCTGGATAGGGTCTATCGAAGCACCCTTTCATCTGGAAAGGGTCTATCGAAGCACTCCTTCATCTGCAAAGGGTATATCGAAGCACCCTTTTCTCTGCAAAGGGTATATCGAAGCACCCTTTTCTCTGCAAAGGGTATATCGAAGCACCCTTTCCTCTGAAAGGGTATATCGAAGCACCCTTTTCTCTGCAAAGGGTCTTTTGAAGCACCCATTTCTCTGGAAAGGGTCTAACGAAGCACCCTTTCCTCTTGAAAGGGTCTATCGAAGCATCCTTTTCTCTGAAAAGGGTCTATCGAAGCACCCTTTCCTCTGGAAAGCGTATATCGAAGAACCCTTTCCTCTGGAAAGGGTCTATCGAAGCACCCTTTCCAGAGGACAGGGGTTCCAGTGGTAAGAATGCTTCGATAGACTCTTTCCGAAGGAAACAGTGCTTCCAGAGGAAAGGGTCTATCGAAGCACCCTTTTCTCTGGAAAGGGTCTTTCGAAGCACCCTTTTCTCTGGAAAGCGTATAGCACCCTTTCCAGAGGACAGGGGTTCCAGTGGTAAGGGTGCTTCGATAGACCCTTCCGAAGGAAACAGTGCTTCCAGAGGAAAGGGTCTATTGAAGCACCCTTTTCTCTGGAAAGGGTCTATCGAAGCACCCTTTTCTCTGGAAAGGGTCTATCGAAGCACCCTTTCATCTGGAAAGGGTCTATCGAAGCACCATTTCATCTGGAAAGGGTCTATCGAAGCACCCCTTCATCTGGAAAGGGTCTATCGAAGCACCCCTTCATCTGGAAAGGGTCTATCAATGCACCCTTTCCTATGGAAAGGGTATATCGAAGCACTTTTTCCTCTGGAAAGGTCTATCGAAGCACCCTTTCCTCTGAAAAGGGTCTTTTGAAGCTTACTTTTCTCTAGAAAGGGTCTACCGAAGCACTCTTTTCTCTGGATAGGGTCTATCGAAGCACCCTTTCCTCTAGAAAGGGTCTATCGAAGCACCCTTTTTCTCTAGAAAGGATCTATCGAAGCACTCTTTCCTCTGGAAAGGGTCTATCGAAGCGCCCTTTCATCTGAAAAGGGTATTTTGAAGCACCCTTTTCTCTGGAAAGCGTCTTTTGAAGCATCCTTTTCTCTGGAAAGGGTCTAACGAAGCACCCTTTCCTCTGGAAAGGGTCTATCGAAGCATCGTTTCCTCTGAAAAGGGTCTATCGAAGCATCCTTTCCTCTGAAAAGGGTCTATCGAAGCACCCTTTCCTCTGGAAAGCGTCTATCGAAGAACCCTTTCCTCTGGAAAGGGTCTATCGAAGCACCCTTTCCAGAGGACAGGGGTTCCAGTGGTAAGGTTGCTTCGATAGACCCTTTCCGAAGGAAACAGTGCTTCCAGAGGAAATGGTCTTTCGAAGCACCCTTTCATCTGGAAAGGGTCTATCGAAGCACTTTTTCCTCTGGAAAGGTCTATCGAAGCAACCTTTCCTCTGAAAAGGGTCTACCGAAGCACTCTTTCCTCTGGAAAGGGTCTACCGAAGCACTCTTTGCTCTGAAAAGGGTCTATCGAAGCACCCTTTGCTATGAAAGGGTCCTCTGGAAAGGGTCTATCGAAGCACAGTTTCCTTTGGAAAGGGTCTATCGAAGCACACTTTCCTCTAGAATTTTTCGTTGTGTTGTACCAGAAGCCTGAGAAAACTGCCATCCCGGCAAATCATAGAGGCCGATTACCCTCATGTTGCCAGTATCGAATATTCCTGAGGCACTACTCTTACTCAAGATGAGAAGCTGTTATCCAGTTGTCCAAAGCCCAATATAAGCATGGATTCCGGGAAATGCAAAGCTCAACAGCATTACACGCCATATCCACACAAATTAATCGAGGACTCAACCAGAACATACCGTGAAACCGAACAGTGATGGTGGCTCTTGACCCATCAAAGGCCTTCGATACCGTAAGCCATGCCAAGATGTTCGACATAGTGGAATTCAGAAATAAAAAGTCCAAACCCCGTAGATTGAAACAGTGAGTTGCCCCAAAACTACTCTGGTTTCAGGATGTTCTCCTAGGACCGCATTCACATGATAGTTGTTTATGGCATCTGCAACCGCATCTGTGTAAATGCTATTTAAAGCTGCTTAATGGGCTTGCTTATCTAGTGATTCTCTCTTGTAACGTTGGACTTCTCTTTCTGGATCATGAAGATTCCTCCAGGTATGTCTTGGTGGGAGTCCTATCCACCACATGGTGATTCGGATGGCTCTCACGGTTTTGACCGGTTTTTCTTTGTGTTGCACTTAAGTTCGCGGAACACACTGGCGCCAATTAGCTTATCACAAGGTTTCTTTAACTGCACCACAAGTGCTGCCAATTAGGGACTTGAGGACCTTGGTCCTACATCTCAGCTTGTCGCAGTTAGCTGTGCCATGCGGATGACGTGAACCTTCTCTTGAATGTGACCACTCTATGCCGGGTATATCACCCCAACTTGTGGATCTCTCTGTTTCAGTCTAACACATACTGACGCTAACACATATAATTGCTTATCCAACGTTTCAAATTTGGACGGAAGGTAGTCTGCTCAATGTCCTCAAACAGCATGGAGTGCCTTATCTTATCAAAGGCTTTTGATAAGATAAGCTGGGGAGGTTTAAAGCCTTTGCTGGTATCCTTGCCACGCTGCTCATTTTCCAGACTTCGGACACGATATTGGTGTCTTGCAGCAGTTTGAAAACTTTGGTTAGATACTCGACTCCCGACATCCACCTGTTTCAGCATTACCATGGAGTTTCCATTAAGGCCCAACGCTTTGGATGCGGCAGTATTAAATCTAATGCGACGTAATACTCTTCGTAATTTGTCGATTAAAATAACATGAGCCCCTTCACATATCAGTGACCGTTAAATCGCCAAACGTGACTGAGGACCTATCTTCCTTCTCCAGTGTTCGAGAGTGACTAAACCGCTGTCCAAAATTCACTTATTCCGGATCCAATGTTGCAAGTCTTCAAATGATTTAGCCAAGTCTTTCGCTTACACTGACCAACTAACCTGTTAACTGCCAGTGTCGGCTCCCTGGCTCTGGGGTCAATGAGGTTGGCTTGACGAAGCCCATCACGCTCATTTCCTAATCCCGCCACCTCTGCTGGGAAATTTGATCTCGACAAGCCAGTACATATATGGCGAGCGGCTGCAGCAGTGATGATGTCTTGGACCGTCTTATTTGCTATCGGAACGTCTCCTCCACCAGGAGAGATCTTCATGACGTAGAGAGAAACGTCCAAATGAGAACCTTTCGATCAACGAAGTTATGAGGCAGAACTGCCGCAATACACCAGCACAACAAGAGGTTCAAATGTAAAAAACGAGAACCTTTAGATCAATGTGCTGATGCAGTTGCGCAGGCAGTACAAAGATACAATGTGAATGTGGTACTCGAAGACCAACACCAGCCATCGCAGCAGAAGATCGCTAAAAGCCAAAGTAAATACGAGTGGTTTTAGCCCAATTAAGGTCAGGACAATACAGCCGCCTCAATTGTTATTGGAACGTTACGACATCTCATGACACTACCGGACAATACACATGAGGAGATGAAGATTTTACCAGTGCATCAGCATAACAAGCGGTACAAACGAGGCTTGGGTTTAAAAATATAGTGAGAATGCCCTACTCTGGAAAAAAACCCCGGCTGCCAAAGTAAACGCGAGGGGTTTTAGCCCATTTACAATTGTCAATTTGTGTTGGGACCGAATTGGTAGTACTATACACAGCACATGTCCTGAAGCACCCATTCATCTGAAAAGGGTCTATCGAAGCACCCTTTCCTCTGAAAAGGGTCTATCGAAGCACCCTTTCCTTTGGAAAGGGTCTATCGAAGCACCCTTTCCTCTGGAAAGGGTCTATCGAAGCACCCTTTCCTTTGGAAAGGGTCTATCGAAGCACCATTTCCTCTGGAAAGGGTCTATCGAAGCAACCTTTCCTTTGGAAAGGGTCTACCGCAGCACTCTTTCCTCTGGGAAGGGTCTATCGAAGCGCGCTTTCCTCTGGAAAGGGTCTATCGAAGCACCCTTTCCTCTAGAAAGGGTCTATCGAAGCACTCTTTCCTCTGGAAAGGGTATATCGAAGCACCCTTTCCTCTGGAAAAGGTCTATCGAAGCACACTTTCCTCTGGAAAGGTTCTACCTAAGCACCCTTTCCTCTGGAAAGGGTCTGTCAAAGCACCCTTTCCTCTGGAATGGGTATATTGAAGCATCATTTCCTCTGGAAAGGGTCTATCGAAGCACCCTTTCCTCTGGAAGCACCCTTTCCTTTGGAAAATGTCTAACGAAACACCCTTTCCACTGGAACCCATTTTCCTCTGAAAAGGGTCTATCGAAGCACCCTTTGCTCTAAAACGGGTCTATCGAAGCACCCTTTGCTCTGAAAAGGGTCTATCGAAGCACCATTTGCTATGAAAAGGGTCTATCGAAGCACCCTTTCCTCTGGGAATTGTCTATCGAAGCACCCTTTCCACTGGAAAGGGTCTATCGAAGCACAGTTTCCTTTGGAAAGGATCTATCGATGCACACTTTCCTCTAGAAATGTATCGTCATAGAGGCCGATTGCCCTCATGTTGCCAGTATCGAATATTCCTGAGGCACTACTCTTGATCAAGATGAGAAGCTGTTATCCAGTTGTCCAACGCCCAACATTAGCATGGATTCCGGAAAATGCACAGCTCAACAGCATTACATGCCATATCCACACTAATTAATCGAGGACTCAACCAGAAAATACCGTGAAACCGAACAGTGATGGTGGCTCTTGACCCATCAAAGGCCTTCGATACCGTAAGCCATGCCAAGATGTTCGACATAGTGGAATTCACAAATAAAAAGTCCAAACCCCGTAGATTGAAACAGTGAGTTGCCCCAAAACTACTCTGGTTTCGGGATGTTCTCCTAGGACCGCATTCACATGATAGTTGTTTATGGCATCTGCGACCGCATCTGTGTAAATGCTATTTAAAGCTGCTTAATGGGCTTGGTTATCTAGCGATTCTCTCTTGTAACGTTGGACTTCTCTTTCTGGATCATGGAGATTCCTCCTGATATGTCTTGGTGGGAGTCTTATCCACCACATGGTGATTAGGATGGCTCTCACGGTTCTGACCGGTTTTTCTTTGCGTTGTAGTTATGTTAGCGGAACACACTGGCGTCGCTTAGCTTATCACAAGGTTTCTTTAACTGCACCAAAAGTGCTGCCAACTAGGGACTTGAGGACCTTGGTCCTACATCTCAGCTTATCGCAGATAGCTGTGGCATGCGGACGACATGAACCTTCTGTTGAATGTGACCACTAGAAGCCGGATATATCACCCCAACTTGGGGAACTCTCAATTTCAGTCTAACATACACTGGCGCTAACACATATAATTGCTTATTCAACATTTCAAATTTGGACGGAAGGTAGTCTGCTCAATGTCCTCAAACAGCATGGAGTGCCTTATATTATCAAAGGCTTTTGATAAGATAAGCTGGGGAGGTTTAAAGCCTTTGCTGGTATCCTTCCAGACTTCGGACACGATATTGGTGTCTTGCAGCAGTTTGAAAACTTTGGTTAGATACTCGACTCCCGACATCCACCTGTTTCAGCATTACCATGGAGTTTCCATTAAGGCCCAACGCTTTGGATGCGGCAGTATTAAATCTAATGCGACGTAATACTCTTCGTAATTTGTCGATTAAAATAACATGAGCACCTTCACATATCAGTGACCGTTAAATCGCTAAACGTGACTGAGGACCTATCTTCCTTCTCCAGTGTTCGAGAGTGACTAAACCGCTGTCCAAAATTTACTTATTCCGGATCCAATGTTGCAAGTCTTCAGATGATTTAGCCAAGTCTTTCGCTTACACTTACCAACTAACCTGTTAACTGCCAGTGTCGGCTCCCTGACTCTAGGGTCAATGAGGTTGGCTTGACGAAGCCCATCACGCTCAATTCCTAATCCCGCCGCCTCTGCTGGGAAATTTGATCTCGACAAGCAAGTACATATATGGCGAGCGGTTGCAGCAGTGATGATGTCTTGGAACGTCTTATTTGCTATACGAACGTCAGAAGGGTTGCGCATATCTTTGAAGCGGTGATTGGTGAACCAATTACCATTCCCATGATTGATGAAAGTGCGACACTTAGACGTGATGAAATCGAATGGTCTGCTGATCCAGACAATGGTCTGACCAAAAAGAAACGACGAGATGCCAGGTGACGTCATTTGTCAAACTTGGTGACACGATGGTTATGTCTGGCGAACTGTGACACTCTCCGCTAATTCTGGTAGGGACGTCCTCACCGTAAATAGCGTAGTGCTATTAATCTGCTCAGCCAGATAATTGATAATTGCCGAGGATTGAATGGCACAACTTAGGATGAGCATTAAAGTCCTCCAAGATCAGACGGTGGGGACCTTCCAAAATCGGGCTAACGTTGAACCTATAACCTTGAGAGTTATTTATACGTTAATCAACTCTACCTTGGCAGTTCCACACCAGACTGCTACCCCAATGTACTCGATGGACTGTCTTGAAGGCCAGGCTAAAGCGAAATAGGTCTGTATTGAACATACTGGTGCAATGGGAAGGCTTATCCCCTACCTATACTTCTGGTGCGATCTTTCCTCAATACGTTGTAACCATAACAATGCTGTATGCTACAGTTGTTGTTGAGCTTGGTTTCCGACTCATGAAATTCAGCAATTAAATTGCAAAAAGGATACATTTTGGGATTGAAATGGCTGTTGTTAAGTGCTGCGTGTGCGGCTGCCTTTGGGATGACTGCGGGGAGTCTCGTATTCTGATGACGAAGACTCACTGGGGGCTGTGTTCACGCAGCATGCAGCAACATAGTCCCTATCGTAGTCCCTCACATGGACGAGTCCAGAGCGACCCCTGACAGGCATCCACTCCCGGCATCTATTGCATATCACCGATGTTTAAATGTGGTGGATGCAGATATGACAAACTGAGCACATCCATATTGGTTCTGGGTTTTCCGGTGTGGAAACAAGCTTGCAAATTAATTTAAAATCGTTTCAGATTTGCCGCTATCTGTTTATATTACGAGATTATCCTGGTGACCAGTGTGTCACTGCTCCGCCCAAAAATTCTGCTATATTTTCTTGAGTAGCTGTATTTCTAATGCGTAGTCAAGTGTAGTTAAATGTCTATGAAATACGAGTAGAATGACTAGAAGAAAAAATTATTTTCACAATTCACCAAATGACGGTTTGTTTGAATGATGTAAATGATCAAGATAATAATTATGGGCCAATAGGGAAATACAATGAAAACTGTGAACTACCAACAACACTAAACGTAAGATGCCACATCATTTCTAGCATAGCTTAAATTCTGTGTAACCAAAATTAGTCAAGTGTGTGTGTGTGTTGGAGGGAGAAAGTGGGGGATTCAAACAACTCCATTTTAGTTAAAGACTTATTCCATTATGACTGAAACTTAAGTACTTTTAGTACTGCCTCCCTTTTAATAGTCAGAGAATACCACAACAATTAGCAGTAGCAGCCACTATAACTGAAATGTTCACTAAAACTAGTAGCTAACCAACCACCCGACCAAATGAACGACTGGCTAACAATGAACGGGCGGGAAAAAGCAATGTTGATGCCTATGAGGGTATGAGTGATTGGTTTTTAGCAACACCAACAGAGATAGAGGCTGTGGTTTGTTGGTTAGCTGACTGGCTGGATGGTTGTTTGTTTGTATGTATCGATGTTAGTAGTACTTTTAAGCGCTCGAGCTTTAACTGTCTTTGATGATGGTGTTAAAATACTAATGTCTTTGCACAAAAGCCTGCCCGCCTGTCTTCCTGCCTGGTCGTTGGTTGTTTGCCTGCATACAATGTCCTTTTACACACAATTTCATGGCACTCTTCTGACTAATACCCAGGCATTAATATGAACATTGTAGTAATTCTTACATAGATATTATTCATAAATTCCCACAAAAATTCAAATACCAGAGAAAAAATATATTACTAAAAATGCAATGGCTGTTATGATGTGTTTTTTTTCTACTTTACTTTTTTAATTTGAATTTATATTTAATGTATCCAATTTGTTATGGGTTTCATTATTCGTTCATTATTATTTGTGTTATTATTATTGTCATGTATTGTAATTTGGTTTTCATTTCAAATAAAATATTTGCTCTGCAATTGCAATAATTTAGGTCTCATTATTTATGGTCCACTAAATGTATGATTTATATTAATTGTGTATTTAATTGGATATAACTCATAGTGGTGTGTGGAGTGGAATTTACTGGGAAATATTGGATTAAAATATCATAACTTATAAAGACCTCAATCAATGGAATAGAATAAAAAGAATGTGATTAGAATTCAGAGGAAATTATCATTTAATATTTTAATGCAAAGGTCGCAAAGTGTAATCTATGTATTTATTTCCCAATTTACTAATACTATGATGTCACTGCCTCAAAAAATGAACACCATCTTGGAAAAGAGCTATTGTAAAACATAATAAGCATTACACATTAACCTGATAGCACGTTTATATATAACTGGATTTAACAAACCCACTGGGTTTTAAATGTCAATTCCATTGCTTATATTTCAAATAAATCCTCAAAAAGAAGGTTAACCGTGCAAAAGGCTATAATATAAACATGGCCTAACAAGAGTATATATAAAAGGGTTATAGTTTGTGTGCAAATATTAAAAATTCCGTGTATCATTCAAAAATATTAAGAAAAGTGTCACTTTTCCCCTACCCTTAAAAAAAGTTCCCGCACTGATTGAATAGAAGTTTTCGACCGTCAAAAATACGAAGGCATCAAAAACAACATAAAACTGTTTAAGCATAATAAAAAGAAGTCATAACATCATAAACTTAAAAAAAATGGTATTCAAACGATAATATCTCATAGCTCAAGCTTCAGAAAGCTTGAAAACGGACAGTTTCGATATATTGAGAAGTTTTTTGACTGCTAGGAACCCTAAATGCCAAATTACGTCCAATTGCTGCGTAAAGGTTGATAAAGTCTTAAAAATACATAAAAATACCTAAAAAATAACAACAAATCTGGCGCTACCGTTATATGGATGTTTTTGCAAAAGGTAGGCCTATGTGAGCACTAAGTGCCAAACTTAACTTACCTACATAGTCCGGTCAAAATAGACATGCGTATAAGGGGGAAATAGCAAAAATTCCCACAAAGCTGAATTTTGGTGGAGATCTAGGGTTGGCCATTAGAAGCAACGTCCTAAAAGTCCCCATCGATCCCATGTGTGCAAAACAAGTTATTCGGGGTCAAAGGTCATTTTTGGAGGCATTATTCAGTTTTTTTTAATTTTTCTCAAAAACGGTAATACTAAGCAAAAGCTCGCTAAAGTAAAAGTTGTAGATTTAATAATTGTCTACAAGATTGGTCTTTATGATTCTTAAAAAAGTCTTACCATTTTCGAGATATCTCGATCTAAAGGTCAAATAAAAAATTAGCCGCGTAAGTACATTATGAGGCGAACCAGTTAAAGTAACGACACTATGTGTTAGATACTTCCGTAAGCTTTCAAACGATATCCACTTTGCGGTAATCGGTTCAGTAGAACCGAGTCTAACCCGGTTTTTAAATTTGGCCTTTCGGGTCTAATAACCGGCGAACCGGATCCGCAAACGTTGAAAATTATACATTTCCGTAATCAGCGCAACAAACCCTACCTTCGGACAAAACTTGACAAAAATCGGAGAGTTTTCGTTGGGGTCGTTCCCGTCGGGCTTTCGATTATACATGTGGGTTAAATGGGCTATTTTTGCATAAAATGACTCCAACATTGAATAACTCTACTAAACACACTCCGATTTTGTTGGAATTTTTTTTAAAAGATAGCTATAATTTCGCTCTTCAAGAAAATATATATTTTTTGGGGGGACAGTCCCGATTACTTCGCTTATTTTAGCCGGTTCGTCTGAATATGTGCATATTTCCCTTATAAGTGCATAAAAATCATGTGTTTTTTAGAACAGCTATATCTCAAGAATGGTTCCTTCTATGAAAAAAATTATAAGGGTCAAACTTGTAGGTAATTTTTCTGTCTACAATATTTACTTTAGTTACTTTTTGAGTAGATCAACCGTTTTCCAAAAATAAATCCGAAAACCAAAAAACCCTTAAATTTTGACCTTTGACCCCGAATAATTTTTTTTGCACACATGGGATCGATGGGGACTTTTAGGACGTTGCTTCTAATGGCAAACCCTAGCTCTCCACCAAAATTCAGCTTTGTGGAAATTTTTGTTATTTCAATGTCTATTTTGACCGGACTAACAAACAAAAGACACATCTATGCAAGATTTTTGTGTACTATCTCAATTTGTCTGGATGGTACAGTGATTACTACCGACGGATGGACGAACGGGCGGACATGCATAAATCGACTCAGAATTGTGCCCTGTTCAAGTGTCTGTAATTAATTATACCCTACACCACTATGTGGAAAGGTTGTTATAAGTTTGTTTTGGGGAAAATTCATGTAACACCGCGAAACATTTGTCGTAGACCCCCAATGTGGTATACCAATCTTCATATCTCGACGAGAAAAAGCGATTTTGAGATGTGTGTCCGTCCGTACGTCTGTCCGTTGTATATTGTAATCAAACTCCAGGCCGCAATTATAGACCGATCGTCACGAAAATTTGCATGGAGGTCGGGTTCAGACCAGAATAGACACCTACTGTTATTAGTGATCGAGAAATATTTAGCGTGTGAAATGGACCAAAAACAATATTTTAACGGATTTTGTAGCAATATTAACCCGATCACCTTGAAAATTTAAATAAGGAAAGAGTATATTATAAAGAAGACGTTTGCAGTTTGAGATAAGATTAAGAAAAACCCGCAAAAAAAATATTTGTTTGTATCCTAAAATAACGAAATTCTGGGTAAAACTCGTAAAAATCGATTTTGAGCTATATCTCAAGAACAAGAGCTGATAGAGAAAACCCGTGATCAGATTTGAAAATAGCTCGCCGATTTCATTTAGAAACAACAACAACTTCGGTTGAAACATTCAACTTCTTCAATTTTGTTGAGCAGTGTTATAGGTCAATAGTCACGAAATTTTGCACGAGGTAAGAGTTTAGATCGAAGAAGATGGCTGCAATTTTAGATAGTGATCTATTATTGCTAGACGGCGGAATTCAAGTGGGAATGGGCATATTTTTAGATTCTGATTAAATTGCAATCGAAACATATGACATATGCAAAATGCATAAATTTTGCATATAATATAATTGTTCCACAAACATCCCATAAGGGACAAGGGAGACTTCTCTCATATCAATGAGTGCACCCCGATTCATATTAGCTCAATGATACAGTTTATCGCCGAGTCCGAACGGCGTGTCTAAGACACCACTTTTGTAGAGAAGTTTTACATGGCTGAAATACTCAGAAAATGTCGCCAACATTACTGAGGGGTATTTTGCCACCGTTGAAAAGTGTTTTGATGTTGCCTGGCCGGGGAATCGAACCCACGACCTTGTGTGTGCAAGGCGGGTGTGCATACCATTGCACCACGGTGGCAAAAGATAATATATGCATATGCACAATTTATGCATTTTATATATTTTCTTATGCAACAAATATTTCAATAATAGGTACAAAAATGTTTGTGTATACAATTTTTCTGTTTAAAATTCTCTTCAGACAAGTCAATAAAATAGAGAAGTGTATAACCACAGCCACAACCTTCAAAATACCGAAAATCGGGGAGTATCGTTCTGTGGGAGGTAATGAAGGCTTGAACCTAAGCCGACAAATTTTAGGTGAAAAGTTTTTCACCGCCATGAAGGACTTAATTCAAAATTTCAGCCGTTTTGGCGGGGTATTAAGGCCACAACCTTCAAAATATCGGAAATCGGGAGGTACCGTTCTATGGGGGCTATATGAAGACGTGGACCTATATCGAAAAATTTCAGGTGGAAAGTTTTATACCCCCGACGAAGACTTAATACCAAATTTCAGCCATATCGGAGTGATATTGAGGCCACAACATTCAAAATACCAGAAATCCGGAGGTACCGTTCTATGGGGGCTATAAGAAGACGTGGACCTATACCGACAAATTTCAGGTGAAAACTTTTATACCCCCATCGAAGACTAAATGCCAAAATTGAGTCATGTCAGTGAGATATTGAGGCCACAACCTTCAAAATACCGAAAATCGGGAGTACTGTTCTATGGGGGCTATATGAAGACGTGGACCTATACCGACAAATTTCAGGTGGAAGGTTTTACAATGCCAACGAAGACCAAATACCAAATTTTAGCCATATCGGGGAGATATTGAGGCCACAACATTAAAAATACCAGATATCCGGAGGTACCGTTCTATGGGGCTATATGAAGACGCGGACCTATACTGACAAATTTCAGGTGGAAAGATTTATACTCCCAACGAGGGCTTAATACTAAATGTCAGCCAATTCAGTGTGATATTGAGTCCACAACCTTCAAAATATCGGTAATCGGGAGGTACCGTTCTATGGGTGCTATAAAGTTTCATACGTCTAACAAATTTCAGCCATTTCGGTTGGGATATTTAGACCACAAATCCTTGTATATATTTTTGCATATGGTTTTGCATATGCTCGTTTTAGGCAAATATGTAAAAATATGTCAAAATATGCACGATATGTAAAATAAGCAAAAATTTCATCCTAACCATATATGCATTTGCATAGGATTCCGCTATCTAATTATTATTAAGCGGCTGAAAGGGGCCATTACTTTGGTATAAAAAATATCAAAATTTTATTTTTGGTCCATATGGAAAAAGAACGGCAAAGTAGCCTACATATGGAAAAAGAACTACTGACCTTTCCCCTGATGCAAATTTCAAATAATGTGTCTCCTACATAACGGGCCTACTGCTTATTATATAATTAGTTTTGTGTAGAGAACCATATTTTCCGCCGATGCTACACATTTTCAATAGTAGTCTGATCTAAAATTTTAAGCAAGGCTTGGGTTTACGATTTGCAATTTAACATAATTATCAGATAATATTTAGCGGGTTAAATGGACCAAACCTTTTGTGTACAATTTGTATTATATCCTAAACGATAACGTGAGTTATATTTGGAAGACGATCGTTTAACTTTACAATTGATTGTCAATTATATTGATATACATGGTCAGATAACAGTGTGGCATCCTAATATATACAAGGATCCCACAGTTTTAATTGTGTGGAGTGTAATTACATTCGCGTTAAAGGTGGAAAATATATAAAAATTTATTCAGACAAATTACGAAAATAAAACTAGAAAGCCAACCATATTCAGACAAATTACGAAAACGAAACTAAAAAACCAACTCGTGACCTCTCTCTTGATGCAAATTATATCAATGTAGTGGTTAGATAACGGAAGCACTGTCTAATATATAAATGGGTTTCTTTATAGTTTTGGTTTGCTTGTAACGAACTTCGCTTAGTTGCTATGCAACAAATTGCAATGTTATACTAGTCTTGAAATGTTTGTGCTACCTTTGGTCAAAAGTATTTTAATACCTAAAAATTTGTCGTTTTTTCATTGAATGATTGGGTAAAAATTAGAGTTGGGTAATCTAGTTCCTAGTTCCTTGTACTAGTTCCAAAACGTATAAGTAACATCATGAAATATAACTAGTGATATTAAGTATACGCAGTTTGTTCAAAGAAAAACTGTGGGCCATTGGAACTGCGAAGTGAACGACATAGTTGCATATAGTTCCTTTGGCACAACTCTAGTAAAAATCAGCGAAAACTACTATAAATGTGTTTTGATATTTCTTTCATTATACAAATGTTAATTTTTGAAAAAAGACATGTATGTATATATAGCCAAAACGGTAAATTTGTCCATTATAAAATAAAGGAAATAACACCTAACGTTTCCAGTAATGACGGTGTATGTATGTGCTATATCTCTGGTATATTATCGTGTATATCAAGTTATGTATGTAGGACCGGACGGCAAAAATATGTCGCAATCATATAACATTAATTCAGTGGAAAACAAGTAGTGTAGGGTATCACATAGTCGGCCCCATGCTGCTATAGCTCTCTCTTACTAATTTTTAATGCGTTACAAACGAAAAAAACATCCCAGCAAACCAATCGTACCGACATCGTAACGAAATCGGAACAAAATCCGGACGATACGTCCGATATCTGATCCGAAATCGTAACGATATCTTAACGAAAGTTGTATGAAGTGGTTGACATAATTTCGGAACGAAATGTCTTAGCGACATCGGATCGATTTCGTAACGAAATCTGAAGAAAATCCATGGGAAATTCGGATAGGATATTTATTTCCGACATTCGTTCCGAAATCGGAACCAAATCGGGACAAAGTCTGAACTATTTCCTATCCGAAAAATCGTTTAGAAATCGGAACGAAATCTGAAGAGACTTTGCTTCCGAAATTGTTCAGACGTGTCGGACATCAGACATTTGGTTTACTGGGATGTTATACCCTCCATACTATGGTTATCAGGACAATATTCCCCACATGGTAGTGCCGTGCTATTTTTGGTTATAGCCTTAATATACACTTTGAGACTATCAAAAATGTGCCTCATCGAAATAATTGTTTGGTGATTTAGCCTGTCTGTACGTTCGTCTGTTTAGCAGGGTGCACTATAGGTAATGTGGCCTGTTTTTGAGTAAAAATAAATAGCGGCGGACTTATTGGATTTTTATACATTTTTAGTTCTTTATATGCAAAAGTAAGCTAAATCAAAGAATTACACAGTAGAATTCATTCAACATTCAACTTTACTACGATTAGAATTTCCTACAATTTGGTAGGATTTACAGGCCAGCTTTTAAGCTCAAGCGGATAGCGACGAATTTAAGCAGTGTTTCCAATATTTCAATATATAATATTTAAAAGTAAGCTTTAATAAGAATTTTACAGATGAACAAGTTTGTAATGAACGCCGGATATAACGAACAGACTTTGTTGTTCCTACCCCATATTCTTATTTTACCTATTTTATTCATTCCAACCAAATGAACGCTGTTAATTTGTTTAAAAGACCAAAAAACGCGAAATCATGATCAGTAGCTAGAACGTATTACTTACTTACTTAGTTGGCCCATTACAGAACATTTGTTCCATAGACCGAACTAAGAAAAGATCTCCATTCCTCTCTATTTTTCGCTTGACTTTTTGGAATACCGTGCCTTTTCATTTCTTCATCCACCTGTATGCTCCATCGAAGTTTAAGCCTGCCGATTCTGCGTGCACTGTCTTGAGGTATGTATTCATACGCCTTTTTAGCGGGTTCATCATCGCTCATTCTTATGATATGGCCTAGCCAACGCAATCGTTGCATCTCGATACGTTTAACTATATTCATGTCTTTATATAGCTGATATAGCTCGTGGTTCATACGACTTCGATATTCACCGCCAACACAAATCGGCCCGTAGATCTTTCGAAGAATTTTCCTCTCAAACACACCAAGCACTGCCTTATCTGCTTGCGCAAGTACCCATACTTCGGAGCCATACATTAGCACGGGTAGTATCAGCGTTTTGTATAGTGTTATTTTTGTTTGACGAGATGTGGCTTTGTTTTTAAATTGCTTACTTAAACCATAGTAGCATCTGTTGGCCAATACAATTCTTCTTCTTATTTGACAACTGATGTTGTTTGTTGTGTTTATGGCAGTGCCGAGGTAGACGAAGTCTTTAACTACCTCAAAATTTTAGGTACCAACTTCCACAGTTGGTCCGAGCTCTATGGACGCTTTGCGCGTCGACACCATCAATTTGGTCTTTTCGGCGTTTACCGCCAGACCCACTTTCGCAGATTCTGCTTCCACCTTCCTTAAGGTATCTGTTACTTCCTCTACTGATCGTTCCATGATGTCTATGTCATCAGCATAAGCAAGTAACATGTTCCAATTGGTGTAAATTGTGCCATTTCCTTTGACATTTGCATCTCGTATTACCTTTTCCAGCAAAATGTTGAATAGGTCACACGAAAGGCTGTCTCCTTGTCTGAAACCTCTTTTGGTACAAAATTCTTCGGAGAGGTTCTTTCCAATTTTAACTGAGGACCTAGTATCAGTTAAAGTCATCTTACAAAGCCGGATGAGCTTTGCGGGGATACCAAATTCAGACATTGCATGGAATACCTTTGATCGGAGGGGACTGTCGAATGATGCTTTATAATCGACAAAAAGGTGATATGTGTCGAACTGCATCTCTTGGGTCTTCTCTAGGATATGCCGCAGGGTAAATATCTGGTCAATGGTGGACTTGCCTGGTCTAAAGCCACATTGGTATTGTCCAATTATTTCGTTGACCATTGGCTTTAGTCGTTCGCACAATATCCCTGACACTATCTTATAGGCAATAGGGAGAAGACTTATGCCCCTATAGTTGGAGCATACAGTCTTATCTCCTTTCTTGTGGACGGGACATAGGATGCTCAGGTTCCAATCGTCGGGTACGCGTTCTTCCTGCCAGATGGTGCAGAAAATGTCGCTTTACTTCAAATCGGATACTTTTTGTGTTTAATATTTTCTTCACCAAACCAAAAATAAAAAATATATGTAAAAAATGTTGACCACGACACGTCTGTACATTTTTACAACACATTGTGAATATTTCTTTCAAGAAAATGTAATTTTAGTTCAAATCAGATTATGTTTGTGTTTAATATTTTCTTCACCAAACCAAAAATTAAAATAAATATTTTTTTGCAAGGAGGGCACCTTCAAAAAAGTGAAGTGAACTTAAAAAACGCAAAAAATCCCAACTTTGTATATTATGTAGTTGATTCAGACACTTTTTCTGAAGATATTCCCGGTGGCAGAACTTCGGACAAAGTTGGATAATTTTGTAAAAGACTAATATATAAAGCTATAATTTTGTAAAAAAAAAATTAGGTTGTATCCTATATAAGGATTTTTCCGCTGAAACAAACATTTTGAAGAATAGTATATTTTAAAACAGAAAGTACATACCGCTACCATTCCACTGAATATCATATCTATGTATTTGTTTATTACCAAACTCTAACAAATTGCGTTTAAATTCTGTTCTAAGTTTTCATCTTTTTCAATATTTTTATACCCTCAGCATTATTACCATACCATTCCAGAAATATTGTTAATTTTTTGTTTTTTAATTACGACAGTACAATTTTTCGGAATCATTCAGCCAGAGGTAATGGCCCTAAAGATGTAGAAACACTGTCGGCTCCAACAAGAATGACTGATGAGAACGATATCTTACGAACTGAGCATCCAATTTGTTCCAAGAAGGTCTATATCGACAACACCTTCGATTACCTGACTCACGAAGATTCAAAAATTTTCACATAAATACAGTTTAAGGACGGTTTGGAAAACCTACCGAAGGTACTTCTTGTGTGGACATTTTCTGAATGTACATATTGAGACTACAAAAACCCTAGAGGGGTTTTGTGTACTTAGATCGGATTTAGATTTTATGGCCTCATCTAAACCGTGCTAAAATGAGCCTTTTTTCCAATGATCAGGTCTTTATCTCAGAAACTAATGAGTATTTTGGTTTGCAGTCTTCTGCAATATTTTCTCCCTAAAGTAGTAAAACTTATATGTCAAACAGACAAACTTGGAAAAAATTGATCTAGACCATCAAAATCGTTAAAATATAGAAAAGTTCACATAATTTCTGGAAATCTGCGGGTGTCTTCTTTCATAAAATATTCGGCAGAAGTTGTTTGCACGATTAGCTCAAAAATGTTGCACAGTGTAATTAATTGAATTAATCGAGCTAACATGTCCTAGGAAGTTTTGTATTAAAAAGTGATTTCTAGCGAAGCCCACACACCCAACCAATATGCTACAATCGTTTCGCTGGTGGTTTAATTCAGCTCATCAGGCTTATCGGATGTGAATGGATAGAAGACAGAAGCTGAGTTTGATACCTTCTTTTTATTCAAACATTATTGCAAATTTGCAGATATGAAGTATTTTTTTTTTTAAGCCTTTTTCTTACACGTCATCCAAGTGTCCTGTCTAGAATCGTTTCTCAATACATACACATTACATACACATGTACAAATCGAAGTTGTGTTGTTTACAGCGACATGAAAAAATCACTTGTTGTAAAAAAAGTGAATTTATTTGTGAACATATTCGTCCGATAATCGATCAAATTAAATCTTTGCACGTCGATAAAGGACCATTCTATAGCACTTCGAAAAACGGGTTTAATGAATTCAATCGTGATCGACACTCGCTAAAAAACGATGACGTCAAAACACGGTCGTTGTGTCAGAAAAAAATTAAGCCGTGAGTGAACGGATAATGCAAGATCGCCAAGTTATATACCGTGAGATAGAGGCATCCTTAGACATTTCTTCCACCAACTAACATTTGATATTGCATGAACACCTGGCCGTACAAATTGTAGATTTTATTAGTCTCATCCAGGAAACAAAGCTCACCGTCGTCAAGGATGAGAAGAGAGACTGGACTTCCTTTTACACCAATCTGACCAGAAAAAACCTATATCCCCTGAACGTAACTCTAGTGTCTCATACATGGAATATATGAGAGTAGCAGTAAAGTGTGGGGTTCAGATAATTTACCAATTACCGTTTCAAAGAAGTGTCCTTTTCCTCAGATCCTTGGATGGCTGAGAGAAATTACCGAGACATCATCACAGCAGCATCCGCACGCTATACGAGGTCTAATAAAAAATAATCGTTATTTTCAAATTTCATGAGTTATGTATGTTCGATTTTCGATTTTCGTTATTTTTTTTTTTTTTGGTACACATGCACTTTAAATGAAAGGACGTTATACCTGGGAATATTTGCAAATTCTGAAACTTCAACGTCCATAGATGAGAAAAATCAAAAAACCAAAAAATCGCTGAATTGCTTTTTACATAAATCGCGGACAAAAATGTGCCTCATCGAAATAACGGTTTGGCTGGTGCGCACGATAACTCTCGAACGGATCAACCGATTCAAACCAAATTTTGGGTATCGTAATATTTTGTCCAAACTTTGTTTAATTTAAAAGATGGACTATATCGGCCCACTCCTTCAGGTACCTCCTTACGACGGTACAATTTTTTTCTAGCGCAAGTCAATACTTTCAGAGATATTAGCCGAAAAACTCCTGATTGGTGCATCCAGTCATGTATCAGGTTGGAATATGGACTATGTCGGTCCACTCCTTCGGGTACCTCCCACACAAAATTGGGATAAAGTGATGTTTAAGAGCTACTCTCGCATCGCTTTGATTCTTTTTTCAGTAGGTTGTTCTAGCGTCCTGAGATAATGGCCCAAAAGCTCCAAAACCCTGCCGGCATATACTAAAATGACTATTGTGCAAAATAACCCTAAAATTTCTGCAAAAATTTCTTCCAAACTTAGTTTAACGTAATTTAATATTTCGAGTCATTTATGAAGAAGTTTGGTTACTAAAAATGTTTGGTATATATCAATGATTTGATATAGTCCCACATTACGGTGCCTACAGATTTTAAAGCAAACTCGTGATATAAATTCAATATATATCATATGGGGCATTATTATTGTGATTGGTTTTTTTGTGTGCTTTTTTTTGCACAGCTGACTGATACTTTCTTACTTGTTAAGAATTTTTTAGGTTTTCACGATTTTGCTGGAAACCGCAAACCATATCAAAATGGAACTAAATAAAATGTTGTAGTAAACCTAAAATATACATAAAAATGTGAACTTTTACCGCGATGTATTTAAAAATCCCTTCAGGATTTTTTCCCATCTATGAACATTGCTGTTTCAGAATCTGCAAAAAACTTTCCAGGTGTAAGCGGTTTTCATTCGAAGTTAGTTACGGCGCACCGTACATGACATTGTCTTACAAGGAGGTGATACTGTCAGTGCATTGTCCCAATTTGAACTTCTATATCTCAAAACCTACGAAAATATCATAAAGGACAATCTTGTAGAGAATTTTCATTGCTACAACATTTTCTTTAGTCTATTTTGATAGAGTTTGCGGTTTTCCAGTCGTGAAAACCTAAAAAACCATACAAATGTGAACTTTGACCGCGATTTGTTTTAAAAGCGCTCCTGCGATTTTTTTGGTTTTTTGATTTTTTTTTTCATCTATGAATATTGTAGTTTCAGAATCCGCAAAAACTTCCCAGGTGTAAGCTCCTTTTATTTAAAGTTGGTTCAAGAGCACCGTGCATGTCTTTTATATATGTAGGTGATATCAGCCATTTTGGATTGTCAGATTATTTCTGGCAAATGAAACGGTTAGGTCAAAGAAGAAGGTTTTGCTCACTGTTTTCTTCGACTGCAATGGCGTGATTCATAATGAATACTTGCCACAAGGTCGTACGATCAACGAAGCAATTCGTCAGAAACGCACAGAATTGTTAAAAAGGGATAAACTATACATATAACGCTAAACCTCAAACATCCATTCTTGTGCGTGAGTTTTTGGCGAAAAACAAAACGGTTATCATTCCTCAACCACCGTATTGACCGGAATTGGTCCCTTCCCAAAACTGAAGACACCGATGAAAAGAAATCGTTTTGCTACGATTGAGGAGTTAAAAAATCGAAACATAATGTTTCGGGGATTGGAAAATGTGCGTTATATCTGAAGGGGCTTACTTTGCAAGGGATAAGATAGTTATTAATGAATAAAATAACACTTATTTTTTATCAGACCTTGTATACCTATTGGTCGAATACCCGAAATTAGACCGAAATTTCCCAATAGAGGAGACGAGAGTGTATGTAAATGTTAGCCCTACACAATGGCAGACTAGTCATACCTGCCAGAATGTCGCCCTGAGGACTGCAACAAGTTGCCTCCTCATAACAACATTATTTACACATAGAAAGGTACCACCCGATTTTCAATATGTTGAAGGTTCCAGCCTCATTTCACACCAACATGGCTGAAATTGGATATTTAGTCTTCCAATGGGACCACAAAACGTTTGCTTAAAATTTGTCAGTACAGGTCCACGTTTTCATAATGCTCTCATAGAACGGTACCTCCCGTTTTTAGCATTTTAAAGATTTTAGCCTCCATCACACAGAAGTTACTGAAATTTGATATTTAGTATCCGTTGTCCATGTTTTCAGCTCTTTTAAAGTGTTTATCTACATTTTCATTCTGATGTAAATGTAACTTGGTATTTTGAAGACTCAATGCGTAGGATGTTTTCTACTAATCGAGAAAAGTATCAATATAAAGTGATTTTTCATCAGATAAGAAGCTTTAACGTGGAGGAACATCATAGTACTTTCATAAACGAAAGAAAACTAATTGGTCCTGTATACTTCAATACAGTTGGTGGTGGAAGGTATAGCAAGTTAGGCCCGGCCGAACTTAACACCGTTTTAACATGTTATCTTTGTATATTTATACCCTCCACTATAGTATGGAGGGTATATTAAGTTTGTTTTTCCGTTTGTAACGTATTGAACTAATCTTTTGCGGCCCTATGAAGTATATATATTCTTGATCAGGGTAAAATTCTGAGTCGATCTATGCGCATCCGCCCAAGTCCGTCAGTGTTAATCACTCTAGCATCCAAAGAATAATGCGATGAATGGAAATACACTTTTGTCTTTTGTTTGCAGTCAGGTCAAGCTCGAAGATGGTCTATATCGGTTCACGTTTTAGTATAGCGTCTTATAAGGGTTCAGATATTTTTACGTTCTTAGCCACATTTTCAGACCTAAGCCAAAAGTTGTGGACATAGGCGAATTAACTAACATTACCCAGCAAAATAAATTGGAAGTAGTGCAATGTGGACTAGTTCTGTCACCGCATGTTTTGATGCAGTTCAAACGGAGTCGTGAAAAAGGCACTCCAGTCCTCACAATTTAACAGCATCCGGATGCAGTCCAAACGGAGTCGTGAAAAAGGCACTCCGTTCGCTACATTTTATTAGCAGTTGTTAGAGATCCCTACATGTACATAAATCAGTTTGTACATCTCTACAGGCAGCGGTATACATTTTACAAAAAGAGATAAGCGTGTTAACATTTGTTAATACAAAGTAAATAATATTTAATCTGTGAACATTTTTCCGGTAACTCACGAGAAGAAAATTTCCGAATGGAGTGCTGTTGGAGTACATATCGAAAACTTAACTGGTGATGGGAAGACAACCCATTCAGCAGATGAAACAAAAACAGTTCAGCTTGGATTCAGTTCAGCTGCCAAAGGGTCAGTTAAAATGCAGTGCCAGAGGGTCAGTTTAAATGCAGTGCCAAAGGGTCAGTTAAAATGCAGTGCAATGGAGTGCCTCTTTCAGTAGTCACGCTCTTGTAAAAATCATGAGTGAAAATGCATAATTTGATGCACTTCCAGATCACTTGTACATATCATTTAACTGCCTGTTTGGAGGCAAACTTTTTGCTGGGTAGGTATTTGGCGTTCCCAGTTTTCATAAACTTAACACCAAGAAATCTAATTATTCCTTATTAGTTCCGAATATTTTATGGAGGAGGGCATAAAAAGTTCGGACCGGCCGAATTGTAAAAAAGGTGCTAAACCTTTTTTACATATTTTATATTAACACCAACACAGTTTTCACGTAAATTACTTGAAGATGAGATACCTTCGGAAACCTGCCCACAACAATGTTCGCAAAAATGCTGCGCAAGATAACTCTGGAAGGAAGTAACCGTTTTGATCCAAATTTAGAAATATGGAATATATCTGTGTCCAGACCTTCAGTTGTCTCCCACACAAAATTTCATTAAGACAGAACAGTTTTTTGGGGACAAGTCCATATTGAGATGTTGAGCAAATAGCTGAAAAGAACACAGTCAGAACCGATTAAAACCGAAGGGAAATGGGCAGGGTGGTCTCACTGCTGAAACCTGGCAAGGATGCCAGCAAAGGTGAATCATACAGGTCGATTTCACTTTTATCGGCAGTAGCACAGATACTTGAGGCGTTACTCCTCCCCAGCATCAGAACGCGTTATCCAGTTGCGGATCATCCGGTCACAAAACTTATTGAATAAAATTGTTGACTTAGATGAACGTTTTACAAAACCTCCATTTAAGGTATTTCCCGATTATAGGTATTTTTATTGTGTGACTACGATCGAATCCTCTTCTCCTCTAGCAAAAATTGTAGATATTAGTCAAAGTTTTCCTCTAATACCTCACCTTAAACAATCTATGTTGTTCGATTTGGTTAAATAAGAGTATAAACTAGTCTTTAAACGGAGGATTTATCTGGTATTTATAAAGCGATTACAGAGAATTTCGACAGCAATCTAATCACAGCAACCGACATATTATGCTGGATTTTTCAAAATATAAAAATGCCATTGAAAGATATTTTGGTCATAATTTAAAGTTTTTGCTATAACAGACACATCAGAACACAGCACAAAGTTAAAATTCAAACGTTTTTTGATATTTTTACCTTTCCAGGACTATTTTCCAAAGCACAACACAATCTTATGGAACAACTGAAGAAGAACCCAGCTTCAGCAGACTTGCCTGGGCTTTGATGATCAGTCAATCATCACCAAATATAAATATCTGTAGGTAAGTAGAGATATATATTAAGTAATCTATTAAATGTTGACTCATTTGTAATGCAGAGAAGTCATTACTTACTTACTTAGCTGGCCATTTACAGAACATTTGTTCCATAAGCCGAACTAAGAAAAGATCTCCAATTCTCTCTGTTTACTGCTTCGCTTTCTGGAATACCGCGGAAAATCACGCCAATTCTGCGTGCACCGCCATGTGGCACGTATTTTTAGCGGGTTCATCATCGCTCATTCTTATGATATGGCCTAGCCTACGCAATCGTTGCATCTCGATACGTTTATCTATACTGATTGTATAGCATATACAGCTCGTGGTTCATACGACGTCGATATTCACCGTCAACGCAGATTGGTCCATAGATCTTTCAAAGAATTTTGCTCTCAAACATTTTGCTCTGCTTGCGCAAGTACCCAGGCTTCGGAACGATACATCAGCACGGGTAGTATCAGTGTTTTGTAGAGCGTTATTTTTGTTTGACGAGATATTCCTAAACTGCTTACTCAGACCGAAGTAGCATCTGTTGGCGAATTCTTCTTCGTATTTCACAACTGATATTGTTGGTTGTGTTTACGGCGGTGTCGAGGTAGACAAAGTCCTTTACTACCTCAAACTTACAGGAACCAACGTCAACAGTTGGCCCGATCTCTATGGCTTGGAACACCTTTGAACGTATAGGGCTGTCGAGGGCTGCTTTATAATCGACGAAAAGATGAAAGGTGTCGATCTGTATTTCTTGGGTCTTTTCCAGGATTTGTATCATAGTAAATATCTGGTCAATGGTGGATTTATCCGGTCTAAAGCCACACTAATAGGGTCCAATAATTTCATTGACTATAGGCTTTAGTCTCTCACACAATATGCCAGATACTATCTTATATGCAAAAGGGAGCAGACTTATGCCCATGTAATTGGAGCACACAGTCTTATCTCCCTTCTTGTGGACTGGACATAGGATGCTCACGTTCCAATCGTCGGGTACGCGTTCTTCCTGCCAGATGATGCTAACTAGTTGATGCATACACCTTATCAGCGAGTCGCCTCAGGTTTTGATCAGCTCGGCTGGCAAGCCATCGGCTCCTGCTGCCTTATTATTCTTCAGCCGGTTTATTGCTGTCGTTACCTCATCGTGGCTGGGCGGTATACATTCAATACCATCTTCTGGGATTGAATCTGTGGTATCTTCGCCGTCATCGTTACTATCGGATACCAACAGTTTGGAAAAATTTTCTTTACATAACTTGAGCACACTATCTGTATCAGTTATGCGAATGTACCAAAGCCATCAGTTTGATGTTTTACTCTTTGGTAGAACTTTCGGACTTCATTCTGGCTCCTGTACATCTCGATTTTTTTACACTCCCGCCTTTCCATTTCTCTCTTTTTCCTGAGGAAAAGACGTTTCTCCTCTCTCCTTTTCTCCCGATAGCTCTCTCGGGCGCTACGCGTTGCTACTGATTGTAGAGTAGCCCTATACGCCGCATTTTTCTCTTCGGTAGCAGCACGACACTCCTGGTCATACCATGGATTCCTTGGTTGAGGTCTCTGGTATCCAAGTATGGATTTTGCGGCTGTTTGCATGGAGTGGACAATATTTTGCCGTTGTGCTGATATGTTATCGCGACGAGAAGTGCTTTCATTAAGCAATTGGGCTAATTGAGTGGAATATGCTGTGGCTATCTGTTGTGTTTGCAGCTTGCCGTGTTGTATCTGTTCGTGCTTTATTTGCAACGTTTAGACGGGTACGTAGTACGTACATTGCTGCAACACAGTAGTGATCCGAATCTATGTTTGCTGCTCGGAACAATTGTACATCCAACACGCTCGATGAATGTCTTCCATCTATCACAACATGATCAATTTGATTATTTGTTCTTTGATCTGGAGACAATATGGAGATGCTTAAATCTGGTACCGCTAACTACCATGTTTTTTTGCAGCTGCAAAGTATATCAGCCTCATACCATTGTCAGATGTTTCACTCTGGAGACTGAATTTCCCGACTGTAGCGCCAAAGATATTTTCCTTTCCAATTTTGGTATTAAAATCGCCTTGAATTATTTTAATGTCATTCACAGGGCAACGGTCATAAGTTTCTTCTAAGCGCTCTTTGGTCTGTTAAATAAAGCTGATGTTGAAGAATTTTGCTTTTAATCGAATTACAGCGAGTCTTTCATTCAATGGGGTGAAGCTGGAGGCTAGATGTTTTAATCTCCGACCAACTACAAATCCGCAATCAAACTCATGCTTTGTGTCATGGCAGCTATAATACAGTGGTGTTGTTGTGACGCCTTTCCAAATCCATCGTATTTCCTGTATGTAATGTCGGCCTTGTACTTTTCAAGTACATCTTCCAATGCGTAAACTGCACTTTTTCTATAAAGAGTGCGAACATTCCAGGTTCAGATTCGCAGATCATGGTCCTTAAAACGTTTGTAGGGTTCGTCAACTTTAGAGGGGTTTGTTTTTCTTTTCTTTCGTTTTTCATAGTAGGCTGATTTTTCTAGGGGAGGGTTACTAACCCGACGCCCAAACCCAAGTTTTTAAAGTTTTTAAATGAAAGAGGGACCAAGATACCGTTCCTTGGTATCTTCCATCCCGTACGTCACCCAGAGAAGTCATTACACCATCCAATAATAACGGTCCATATGTTTTGCTGGCAAATCCTTAAAATGTTTTTAATATAGTGTCCAAAATCCGAAATTAACAATTTATGTTTTAAACATTTCACATAAACACAACTTTTAAATGTTTCTATTTAAATGTCCAAGTATCCGAACGAAAAGAAACCCAAACAAAATTGCAAGCATTTAAATTCGTAACAAAACATCTTCTGAGTGACATTTTCTAAAATGCCAGCAACATCTCAATGCAAGGATAACAACATTACAGCGTGTAGTTGTGGTAATGGTACTCATCATACGCTCCAAATCCTTTTACTTTTGCTTTGCGTAGTCTACCCACTCTTCGTTCCTCTTTGTTCCTCTCTCTCTTCGTTTACTGGGCCCCAGTTGTTATTGAGGCTTGTAGTTGTTGTTGTTTTGACAATTGTTGTCAGTTTCCCCATTGTTGCATTTGGTTCATGCAGTTAGTAGTAGCTGTGTTGTTGATATTATTAATATTGTTGTTGTTGTAGATGACGTATTTGAAAAAGAAAAAATAACTACAACATGCGGACTTCAATGTTATTGTCATGACAACCCTTCTATGTAGTTTGCTACAGTGCGCTTGAATTATTATTTACTTGCTTTTTTTTTGTCCACAAATTCCACTATACGAAGCATTCTTTTGTAAAATGTTTACTATTACATGCATATTTGTTACAACAACAAATTTAAATTTAAACCGAGGAAAAAATATTTGCTTAGACGAAAATGCTTGGAAACGAAGACAGCATTTTATGATGATGGTGGCTGTTGTTGTTGTCTTCCTAGTCAGCGCATTCATGGTGAACATTTTTTTCAAAAAAGTATCATCTAATACAACTGCCATAAATGTACCAAACCCCACCAAAGACATGACACGATTCTCATCCTCAACCGCTTTCATTGTAGCATTCCTGAGCATTTTAGCGCTTCTTCTGCCTCATGATGGTTGGCAATGAACTAGTTTTTTTCCTTAAAACTGACTGACTGACAACATCAACAACACCATCAGCACCACTAAAGACGACAGCAACAATGAAGACGCCAACAACAACAGCCTTGCCATCGTCATCATCATCATCCTCAACGTGTCATGCAATTACAAAGTGCAACATTAGGTAATATGGCGACGAACAACCAACCAACAACACAAATAGAGAACAAAACCTCTTTTTTCTATGGAAAAGCAACACGACATAACAGCTGACACACCAAAGCACGTATAGAAAAGCAACAACTAAATTTTTGGCACTATTTCATCCACCTTACAAACAACAGAAAGAAAAACTGAACAACAAAAAATGTCAAAATTTTAAACATCAATAGAGAAGAATAAAAAGGAAGGAAGAACCTAAAATGGTCTTGAACTTTTACCGCCTGCCACACAGAGAGATAGATAAAAAAAGTTTGAGGATTTTTTTCTAGGCAAAAAACTATTTGCAAGAATCAAGAAAGTAAAACAAACTAAAAAAACGCGACAAAAATACTCTAAAATCAAAAAACTTTGAAAGTTTTGCTTCATAACAAACATCTTTCCGATACACACAGTGGTAAAGCAACTGACTTTCTTTATCAGAAATTTCAAAATGTAAGGTTGGCTAACGTGGGGATTAAAATATACCAAGCAACGTGTTGGTTTGGTAGAGTTCAGGACGTGAGGCAAGTTCCAATAACAGTGGCATAAGTCTCTTACGGCAGACAAAATTATATTGAGTGCTACCGGAAGCGTTCACACCAAAAAACAGACCACTATGAAAGAAGTAAAAAATCGTTAAGTACGGCCGGGTCCAACGTTTCTAAACTAACATGGAATAATTAGTTTTCATTCCTTTCCATAATTTTACGTGGAGATATTTTGTGACCACGGTACCTCAAAAGCCTAAATTAGATAAAAACAAGGAAAAAAGTATCAGTCGGCTTTGCCGACAGAGATATACCCTCAGCCT
Source organism: Musca autumnalis (assembly GCF_047663935.1). Classification (NCBI taxonomy): domain Eukaryota; kingdom Metazoa; phylum Arthropoda; class Insecta; order Diptera; family Muscidae; genus Musca; species Musca autumnalis. Next base: position 76,086,134 of record NW_027411755.1, read on the forward strand.
GTGTATATTGAAACAATTTTGTTCCCAAAATACGTATGTATTTAGGGGGTTTTAAAAATTTTGGGCGTTTGAACCGACAAAAATGTTGATTAGGATTAAATATGAAAAGTTTTGCGGAGGAGATACTAATGGATCGACATTGACCGTTATGGAAGTGGATCTCCAGCCACAACATATGGTGCCATAGGGGGTTTTTACACTCTTCCTAAAAAACTTTTACCATCGTAATTGAGGCAGCGAATGAAAGTTGCTTCAACAAAAATCAAAGTGATTCGATATTAGGTCTTAAAGTGAACTTATTCGAAATTTTGTGTGGGAGGTACCGGATGGAGTGGACAAATATAGTTCATATTTGAACCTGATCTATATCTGGTAGATATATTAGGATGTGTAAAGTATAGACCAATTCGTCCACTCCCTTCAAGAGTTACCGTACGAACAATTTTTCCGAACATTTTTGAACTTTTGTGGGGGAGGTACACGAAGGAGTGGACCGATATGGCTCATCTTCAAACTTAAACTATGTTTGGACAAAATATTACTAAGGCCATATTTTGGACCGAATCGGCAGATCCGTACGAGAGTTATTTTGCGCTCCAACCACCTCACACGGTGTCATAGGGGTTTTTTGCAACTTTCATGCTATTTTCTCAGGAAGTATGGACTTGCCCCTGATGAAACTTGTACTGCCGTATGGAGGGCAGTGAATACAAGCTGCTAAAACAAAAATCAAAGCGATTCGAGAGATGGCCCTAAACTGAACTTTTCCGAAATTTTGTGTGGGAGGTACCCGAAGGAGTGGACCTATTAAGACCATATTGAAACTTCATATTACTCTGGTAGAAAGTTTACGCTATACAAAGTATGGACCAAATCGGTCACTCCCTTCAAGAATTATCGTGCGCACAAACTTTCCGAACATGTTCGAACTTTTGTGGGGGAGGTACCGGAAGGAGTGGACCGATGTAGCTCATCTTCGAACTTAAACTAAGTTTGGGCAAAATATTACGAAAGCCAAATTTTGGACCGAATCGGCAGATCCGTTCGAGAGATATCTTACGCTCCAACCACCTAACACGGTGTCATAGGGGTTTTTTTGCAACTTTCAGGCTATTTTCTCAGGAAGTATGGACTTGCCCCCAATGAAACTTGTACCGTCGTATTGCGGGTAGTGAATACAAGTTTCTAAAGCAAAAATCAGAGCGATTCGAGAGATGGCCCTAAACTGAACTTTTCCGAAATTTTGTGTGGGAGGTACCTGAAGGAGTGGGCCGATTGAGTCTATATTGAAACATTATCTGAGTCTGGTACACATTTTACGATGGGCAAAGTATGGACCAAATCGGTTACTCCCTTCAAGAGTTATCGTGCGCACAAATTTCCCGAACATTTTCGAACTTTTGTGGGGGAGGTACCGGAAGGAGTGGGCCGATATAACCCATCTTCGAACTTGAACTAAGTTTGGGCAAAATATTACAAAAGCCAAAATTTGAACCGAATCGGGTCATCCGTTCGAGAGTTATCGTGCGCTCCAGCCAGCAGGACAGACAGACAGACAGACGGACGGACATGGCTAGATCGACTCCAAATTGTCTGAAACACATTTGGTCCAAACATACTTGGGGTCTAAAACCATTATTTCGATGAGGCACATTTTCATCGTATCAAAGTGTATATACCCTCCTTAGCCTAAAGGCTGAGGGTATAAAAACGTACCTAAAAATGTTTTAAATCGGGCGGCACCTATATATGGGACCTATATCATAGCATGGGCCTATGTTGACAACTTTCGGTGGAGAAGTTTTGTGACTGCAGAGAACATTATATAGCAAATTACAGCCAGTTCAGTTAAAAATTTTAGCAAAAGTCCCCCAAAATACCGAAAATCGGGAAGTACCGTTATATGGAGGCTATACATAAAGATGGAGCTGTGTTGAAAAATGTTGGTAAAGAAGTTTTTTGATACCTGTGAACCTCAAATGTCAAATTGCAGGTAGTTCAACAAATGTAGCTAAATGCTTCAAAACACCTGATTCGGTTAAAAATTGTAGCTAAAATCCGCAAAATACCAAAAATTGGGAAGTAACGTTATATGGGGGCTATACCAAAACATGGATCTATGTTTACAATTTTTTTGTGAAGAAGTTTCGTGACCACTAAAAACCTCAAGTGTCAAATTGCTAGTTCGGTTAAAAATTGGGTATACTGTTATATCCCCAAACCTATGTTTTGGTGCAGGAGTTTCGTGACCACTGAAAACCTCAAGTGTCAAATTCGCTTAAAATTTTAGCTAAATTTCTCAAAATACCGAAAATCGCAGGTTATAACTATATGGAGGCTATACCTAAACGTGAACCTATCTTGGCAATTTTTAGTGGAGAAATTTGTTGGCCATTGAGAACCTCAAAAGTCAAATTTCAGCTAATTTGGTCAAAAAATTTAGCTTAAATCCTCAAAATATCTGAAATCGGGTGGTATCGTTATATGGGGGCATAAAACTATCTACCAGAAATTTGTCGGTATAAATCTTCATATTGCCCCAATAGATTAGGTTTAGGATGTGCAGCTGCTGTGATGGCAGCTACTCCACTCCGAGAGCTCAACGTCCATTGTGATCATCCTGAATATATATGAAATTTGATGGTTGTAGATGTGTAGTTGATGATGGTTGTATGTTGAGTGTGTTATAGATGCGGTTATGGATGTGATTGCAGATATGGTTGAGGTTATTCATCATCACATAGATGATGTGATGGAGTTGTTATCGTGTTGATGATTAATGAATTTTGAGAGACTGTAGGTTGTAGACGTGATGATAATGCGATGGAGGTGTTGATAGGTGGTTGTGGATATGGTGATGGTTATAGACGGGATTTGATTGTGGGGACCACGCGATTTAAGATTTGTTGTTAATTGGAATTTTGTGTTCTCAGAAGAAAAACTTACTTGCGAAAAACTGTCCATATACATACCAGCAAAATTTATTTGAAGTTGTTCTATGTGAAGCTTTTTGAAGTCGTGAAAAATGCACTTCATTTATTGCATTTTAGAAGAAATAGCGTAAAGATCCATACAAGAAAGCCAGTTTATCGATCCCTACAAACAGCGACTTTATTTCTACTGAGGTCAAAAAATTTGTATATACATTTCTAACACTTTGGGCTATACCAAAACGAGGACCTATCTCCACCATTTTTGGTGCACACATTTTTTGACATTTTGAAACTCCAAGTGCCACATTGGAGCCAATTTGGACGGAAAATGTAGCTAAAATTCCCAAAATACCTTAACTCGAGATGTGCCGTTATATAGGGAATATATCAAAACGTGAACCAATTTTGACAATATTTAGTGGAGAAATTCCTTGGCCATTGGGAACCTCACGAGGAAAATATTTTCCTGTTTTTATACCCTCCACCATAATATGGAGGGTATAATTAAATTTGTCATTCCGTTTGTAACACATCGAAATATTCACACATCGAAATACACCTTAATGCAGAAATTGGTGAAAATAGATCCACGTTCGAATATATAGATTGCATTCAAAGTTCGGACCGAACATAACGCCATTTTTTCTTTAAAGTACATTCCAGATATCACACACCAACTTCAGTCCCATTAAAAAGTTGTATGTTATTGTAAGAAAATAATATTCTTTTGTGTCATACCCAAATAATATTCTTTTATGTCATACCCAAACTTTTCTGTTTTACCAGAAGTGATAGAGTCCGTGAAATCCAACTAAAAATTCAGAAGATTACATTAAGAAAAAAATAAAAAAAAAAAATTATAAGGAGTAGGTTGATACAAACTACGACTCATAGACTCCGAATCCAACTCGTAGTACTGTTTGAGTACCTTTAAAATAGGTTAAGTCGAAAAACTACATCTGATACCTGAATGGTTGTTTTCCAGCTTATTTCTGTCTTAATTGACGAGTAGATGTTTATGGACTCGATGACATTAAAAAAACTTTCCAAGGACTATGTCCAAGGACTAATCACTTCTGTCGGCATAGCGGAGGCAAACTTATGAAAAATCATAACTTTTTTTCTGGAAAACAAATAAACAAGTATCAGTCAAGTTTGGCGACAGAGATATACCCCTCAGCCTGTGTCAGTTGAGACTTTAATCTGTACACAGATCGAACACGGGCAACATAACCAAAATCTTTTTCCTAAAAATTGTGTTTTCGTGGTCTTTTTTGGACGTATAAACTTTCCGACAAAAATATCGAAACATTTAGGGCATATCGACGCCTCCAAACAATAGTATGCTAAGTCGACTTAGCATGTTTTCAAGTTCTTTACATTTTTATATTTAACGTCCTTTAACTTAAATTCTGTCAAATTTTGGTAATAATCGGACAATCCGAACAGAAGTTATAAACAAATATTTACTTAGCATAGTTCTGAAGGTCAAAGAAATTTCCAAACTTTTAGAGCTTGTCCTGCAAAACTCACTGTTCAGAATTAGCAAACTATTATTTGGAGGTGTCGAACGTCCTTTAACTTAAATTCTGTCAAATTTTGGTAATGATCGGTCAATCCGAACAGAAGTTATAAACAAATATTGACTTAGCATAGTACTGAAGTTCAAAAAAATTTCCAAACTTTGAGAGCTTCTGCTGCAAAACTCACTTTTTAGACTTAGCATACTATTATTTGGAGGTGTCGATATAAATACACGATTTAGGGCATATAAAGCGAATTATTGCTTATGTTGTGCTTATAAATTTAACTTCGATAAAAGTTCAAAAGTTTTGAACTTTTGTACAGAATATACCTGAAAGAATCAACCGATATAGTACATTTTGGAAGTGAACCTAATTTTTAAAGTCATTCCTTCTGGTCACCTTAAGATTTAAAGCTTTTGGACCATTCCTGATACAACCAAGGACTTACCCATGAAAAATGGAATACCGCTGTAAAAAAAGACCGCAAGGAGTACCATTGTGGAAAATGTGCAATGACTCCTTGTACAGCCCTTAAACCACACTTATGTTGAACTTTTGTGAGGGATGTATCCGAAGATGTTCTCTCATATAGACCCTCTTGGTACTTGATATAAGTACGTCTGGAATTCATTTTAGGATGTTCAAAGTTTTTTTCAGATCGTATAACTGAAATTTTAGGTGGGACGTACCTGATGGAAAGGATCGATAAAATCCATATTCGAACCTAATCTATGTCTCGAAACATTTTAGGGAAACATTTTGAAGTCTTGTGGGGAAGTGCCTTGTATGTAACATGCCTAAGGAAAAGAGATAGACCCATAGTTCCTTCCAGGGATATGCATAGAATCACTTTCTGAGTCGATTTATGCATGTCCGTCCGTTCGCAACGTACACGTAGCATTTATTGTTCGATTTGGCTGAAAATTGGGGAAGATCATTTTTTTAGCCAAATGAAGAACGCTATTGCTTTTGGAGAAAAACGGTTCAGATTTGGATATAGCTCCCATATATATTTTCGGCCGATTTGAGGTATTTGATGCACCAAACACGCTGTATCTGTCCAATTTTGATGAAATTTGGAATGTGTGATGGAATTAGGTCTATAGATAAATGTGCCAAATTATATCGAAATCAGTTCAGATTTGGATGTAGTTCCCATATATATTTTCGGCTGATTTGAAGTATTTGATGCACCAAACACGCTGTATCTGTCCAATTTTGATGAAGTTTAGAATGTGTGACGGAATTTGGTCTAGAAAAGTTGGAAGTTGTGTCATAGGTATGATAACGGACGCACGCGGTTTTGTGTTTTCAAGGTAATGGGAAAAATAATTATGGTAGGTATTTTTTGTGATATCTTCTTTACCTTTTGTGATATCAAAAACACATTTTATACCGTTAGAAGACAACTACTGAAGAATATAAATCCCAATAATTCGCATGAAAAAAGCAATTGCAAATGTCAATATATTAATATTATAAAATATGTAAGGGGTGGGGCGCCTTCGCCATGATAGGGGCGTGGTGGGTTAATGTTAGCAATTTGTCATGTTTAACCTAAATTCTTTACACCATAGATATACCACCATATAATGTGACGTAAAAATCAAATATTGTCCTAAACGTATCTTTTTTCAGTAATATTATGATTTTTGTACCTAAAGTCAAGGTACCTACTTCAATTAACCTCTTGAATAGGTTACTTTTTGCGGTTTTTGAAATCATTTAAGATTATTCAATAGAAAACATGTTCTTTTTTTGCATAATGTTGATATTTAAGGAAGAAGTATGGTAAATTACAGTTTTAGAGTCCGTTGGAGAATGTGCAATATCGATGGCGAAGCTGCCCCATGGGTGGGGAGGCTTCGCCACGTTTTAGACATTTTGTAAGTTCTCAAAAATAATATTTTAAAAACAAAATTATAAATATTTATAAATCAAAACTTATAGTCAAGACATGCTAATATTTGTACCAAAAATAAAATTTGAAAAAACTTTAACGGTGTCGGTATGAGAACATTTTGAACAAAAACGTGGCTAAGGCGCCCCATGTTACCATATATATTTCTAACATTTTGGGCTATACCAAAACGAGGACCTATCTCTACCATTTTTGGTGCAGATATTTTTTGACCTCTTGAAACTCCAAGTGTCACATTGGAGCCAATTTGGACGGAAAATATAGCTAAAATTCCCAAAATACCTTAACTCGGAAAGTGCCGTTATATAGGGGATATACCAAAACGTTAACCAATTTTGACAATATTTAGTGGGGAAATTCCTTGGCCATTGGGAACCTCACGAGGAAAATATTTTCCTGTTTTTATACCCTCCACCATAAGGTGGAGGGTATAATTAAATTTGTCATTCCGTTTGTAACACATCGAAATATTCACACATCGAAATACACTTTAATGCAGAAATTGGTGAAAATAGATCCACTTTCGAATATGTGGATTGCATTCACAGTTCGGCCCGAACATAACGCCTTTTCTTCTTTAAAGTACATATCCAGATATAACACAAGAACATCAGTCCCATTAAAATGTTTTGTATTATTGTAAGAAAATATTATTCTTTTATGTCACAAAAAATACCAAAACTTTTCTGTTTTACCAGAAGTGATAGAGTCCGTGAAAGCCGTGAATGCTGATAAACCAGCAACAATAGATGCCTTGGAGGCCAGCATTGTTCGTGTTATTCGTGACATACGGCCAGCAGTGCTCGAAAAAGTGGCCAAAAATTGGACGTCCAGAATGCACTTCGTCAAGAACAGCCGCGGTGCCCATATGCCCGAAATCATTTTCAAATGTTAATGTCACGTATTGATCTTTCGAATAAAAAAAAAATTTGATTACAATTTAATTTTTTGTGTTATTTTTACAATTTCAAGTTCTATCGGGCTTAAAAAAAACACCCTTTACTACTCAAAGACTCCGAATCAAACTCGTAGTACTGTTTGAGACTTCGCAAAACATGGTAAAATCCTTTAAAAATAGGTTAAGTCGAAAAACTAAATCTGATATCTGAATGGTTGTTTTCCCGCTTATTTCTGTCTTAATTGACGACTAGATGTTTATGGACTCGATGGCATTAAAAACTTTCCAAGGACTATGTGCAAGGACTAATCACTTCTGTCGGCATAGCGGAGGCAAACTTATGAAAAATCATAACTTTTTTTCTGGAAAACAAATAAACAAGTTTTAGTCAAGTTTGCCGACAGAGATATACCCCTCAGCCTGTGTGAGTTGAGACTTTAATCTGTACACAGATCGGGCTACACAACCAAAATCTTTTTCCTAAAAATTGTGTTGTCAGAGAGTTTCAGAATTTCGTGGTCTTTTTTGGACGTATAAACTTTCCGACAAAACTATCGAAACATTTAGGGCATATAAGTGCACGATTGTGGGCGTTGCGATTAAATGCTTATGTTGTGCTTGTTTAAGTTAGAAACTCTCTATTGGTATTTTCACTACAAATCTTCAGGGAGCCTTTGTTCGCCTAGTTCGGATCGCAGAGAGGCCTCCCTTCCTTAAGTGTTCTCTACAAACCCTCTGAGAAACTATGTTCGCTTACGGCGGACCGTAGGGTGATATTTCCAACCATTGCCCTACAAATCTTCTCAGAGACTTTGTTCGCTCAGCGCGGATCGTAGAGAGTACTCTCTTGGTAGTGGAATTTCTCTGCAATTTCTCCCTGGAACTATATTCGCTCAGTTCGGATCGTAGTGAGAACTTTCCAATAAGCAGTGATTGCCTCAGCCTTGATTCACTTTCGGTTTTTATACACCAAACACTTATAAGTCATCTCTTCACCAGTACGGAAGTACTTCTCGGTTTACTCGCGAGTTGTAACGCGTCTCACCCCACACCAGGTAAAGTCATCAGTACTTTTCGCCTTAATAAATCACCCACACCAATATTTTTATTATGCCAACTAAAAACATTTGTGTTTTATTTCATCTCCTTTTATTTACTCGGGTTTGTATCACTTGCTCATCCCCACAAACAACAATTATTCTCTGCGGCCTCTCTGAGCTATCACCTAAACAGTGCTTATAAATTTAACTTTGATAAAAGGGCAAACGTTTTGAACTTTTGTACAGAATCGACAGATATAGTACATTTTGGAAGTGAATCTAATTTTTGAAGTCATTCCCTCTGGTCACCTTAAGATTTAAAGCTTTTGGACCATTCCTGATATAACCAAGGACTTACCCATGAAAAATGGAATACCGCTGTAAACAAGACCGCAAGGAGTACCATTGTGGAAAATGTGCAATGACTCCTTGTACAGCCCTTAAACCACACTTATGTGAGGGATGTATCCGAAGATGTTCTTTCATATAGACCCTCTTGGTACTTGATATAAGTACGTCTGGAAATAATTTTAGGATGTTCAAAGTTTCTGTCAAATCGGATAACTGAAATTTAAGGTGGGAGGTACCTGATGGAGAGAATCGATACAATCCATATTCGAACCTAATCTATGTCTCGAAACATTTTAGGGAAACATTTTGAAGTCTTGGGGGAAGTGCCCTAACGAGTGGACCGATATGACTTAAAGTTTTGACCAAATATTGTGAGATCCAAAATTTAGGTAAGGGTATTATGAGTTAGTGCATTTGTATGTAACATGCCTAAGGAAAAGAGATAGACCCATAGTTCCTTCTAGGGATATACATAGAATCACTTTCTGAGTCGATTTATGCATGTCCGTCCGTTCGCAACGTACACGTCGCATTTATTGTTCGATTTGGCTGAAATTGGGGAAGATCATTTTTTTAGCCTAATGAAGAACGCTATTGCTTTTGGAGAAAAACGGTTCAGATTTGGATATAGCTCCCATATATATTTTCGGCCGATTTGAGTTATTTGATGCACCAAACACGCTGTATCTGTCCAATTTTGATGAAATTTGGAATGTGTGATGGAATTAGGTCTATAGATAAATGTGCCCAATTATATCGAAATCAGTTCAGATTTGGATATAGCTCCCATATATATTTTCGGCCAATTTAAGGTATTTGATGCACCAAAGACGCTTTGTATATCTAATTTTGATGAAATTCGGAATGAGTGATGGAATTAGGTCTATAGATAAATGTGCCAAATTTTATCGAAATCTGTTCGGATTTGGATATAGCTCCCATATATATTTTCGCCCGAATTTGAGGTATTTGATGCACCAAAGACGCAATGTATGTCTAATTTTGATGGAATTTGGAAAGTGTGACGGTGTTTGGTCTAGAAATATGTGTGCCAAATTATATCATAATCTGTTCACATTTGGATTTAGCTCCCATATATATTTTACCTATTCATAGAGGTGTAGGGTATCATATAGTCGGCCCCGCCCGACTTTGATCCTTTCCTTACTGGTTTTTTATACCCTCCACCATAACATGGAGGGTATAATTAAATTTGTCATTTCGTTTGTAACACATCGAAATATTCATCGAGACCCTATAAAGTATAGTAAGATAGAGAGTCAATATTTGGTACAGAAGTTTTTATTACTTGCAGGATGGTTGGTATTGAAAATGGGATGTATCGGTCCACGTTTTGATATAGCCCCCATAGAACGGTACCTCCCGATTTTTGGTATTTTTAAGGTTTTAGCTTCATTATCCTACCAAAATGGCTGAAATTAGGTACGTAGTCTTCTTTAGGGGTGTAAAACTTTTCCCCAGAATTTTGTCGGTATCGGTCCACGCCTTCATGTAGCCCCCATAGAACGGTACCTCCCGATTTTCGGTATTTTGAAGGTTTTAGCTTCATTATCACACCGAAATGGCTGAAATTTTGTACTTAGTCTACGTTGGTAGTATAAAACATTCCCCCAGAACTTTGTCAGTATCGGTCCATGCCTTCATATAGCTCCCATAGAACGCTACCTCCCGATTTTCGGTATTTTGAACGTTGTGGCCTCAATATTCCACCGAAATGGAAATTTGGTATTATGACTTCGTTAGGGGTACTCAAACTTCCCCTTTAAATTTGTCGGTGTAGATCCCCGCCTTCATATAGCCCTCATGGAAAGTACCTCCCGATTTTCCGTTTTTTTAAGGTTGTGGCTTCAATATTCCACCAAAATGGCTGAAATTTGGTATTTGGTCTTCAATGTGATATAAAACTGTTCGCCAGAAATTTTCGACTAAAATTCGTCGGTATAGGTCCACGTTTCGATATAGCCCTCTTAGAACGGCACCTCCCGATTTTCGTAATACTGAAGATTGTGACGTCAATATCCCACCGAAATGGCTGAAATTCGTTATTTAGTCTTCCAAGAGTTATAAAATATTCCAGAAGAGTATTATCAGTATAGGTCCACGTCTTCCTATATCCCATAGAAGCGTACTTCTTGATTTTCGGTACTTTTTAAGTTTTAGCCACATTCTCTTACCGAAATATAGGAAATTTGGTATTTAGTCTTCTTTGAATCTAAAAACTTTCCATCAGAAATTTGTCGGTATAGATCGACGTTTTGAAATAGCCCCCTTAGAACGGTGACTCACATTGTTTTACCGAAATTGCTGAAATTTAGTATTAAGAAGAAATTCAATAGGGACATACCATTTGGGGGTCCGGTCCCCAAAGCCCCCCCCCCCCTTGCGTTCGTCCCTGCTGTTGATGGTATCTAAGGCCCTTGAAATGTAAATTGTCACGACGACTTTCCACCTCATCATCGACAGGAGTTGTACCTCAGAAGTTTTGGGAATCTGTTATTTAAGCCCTGCCATTGAAATTCCAATCGGCTCCAACACTTTTTATGTATATTTTTTTAATTATATGTTCGTGTTCGCAATTCAACTCTGTCATTTATTATAGTGATGGCAAGTAATGTACATTACAGGCAGTAATGATGATATCGTGTGAGGATACCTTTATGGTAACAAGGCCGCGTATACATGTTGCCGAAACGTATACGCATTACTCAACCATATATTTATTTCTTTGTTGTTACTACGCGTACCTAATCAGCAAAATTTGAAGGAAGGGGTTACATGCGATGACGTGATTTCATGGCATCTCTTGAATTGGTTCAAACGAAGTCGTGAAAGATCCGATCTTTTCATTATCATTTGAACCAATGCAAAGGAAGTCGTAAAAGATCCGATCTTTTCATCAGAATTTGAAACCATTCCATCGATCCAATAGAGAGGAATTTTGTGGTTTTATTTATACAATTTTTTTCTAAATATATAAGACTAGCAAATACCCGCTACTTCGTATGCGGAAAGGGCATAAATTATATATGAACTCTGTTCTTTTGTATTGAAACCTATTTTAAATACCAACATATAATCGATTTAATTCCAAAAAACATATCTGCCGTATCGCACCCCTACACAGCTACCATATTTTTTATTTCGGATTTCCAAAACTACGACCTCATATCACAGACATACACCACAACCGCGACTCATATTGCAAATTCTGGTTTACTCCTTCACTTACACAGCATTCCCTCCCAATACGAATTTCCAAACACTAAACTTTCTCTCACCCCTTCACAACAACAATAACGCACATTCACAATTCAAGGTTCTAGCTTCAGCGGTTTCGCCAAGAACCCGAATAGGTTCGTAAAATTTTCGAAATATATCCCCATATAAGGGTACCCCACGACTTAGTGTTTTTTAAAAATAGAATAAATCTATACTGTCCAATTTTCTTTACATTTGGACCTTGAATACTCAGAGGATATAAAAGCTTTATTTAAAAAATGTCTACTTCAATCCACTTTTATTAGAAGCGGTATTTTGAAGACTTAGAGCATTTTGAAGATTTTATGCACATTTTCCAACCGAACTCCGAACTTTATCTCCAAGTTCAGAGAGATCTTCATAACAAATATTTTTCCATTTCGTATTTTTTGTCCAAATTATATAATCCAAGCTTTGTTCCTACACCCAACACCAAATTTAGTACCATTTAGTACTTTTCGTTCACCTATAGTAGGTATTTTTCACTTTAACCGTTTACACAATACCAAAATGGTTTTGGTACCAACATGTTACCAAACTTTTCGTACACATAATTAAAGGTTTCAAAGCTTACTTCCTTATACTCAACATATATCCCGACCGCAATACACTTTTCCAGCTTTATATGTTCCGCTGAAAGCAATTATATTACTATTTAGTACTTTTTGTATAAATAAGTGCGAATTTTCAAAACTTCATCCCTACCTCCACTCTAAACAACAATTGCTAAACTAATACCGAATTTCAAATTTAAAAATTCCACCCCTTTACAAAATCAAAAATTGTAAAAAATTCTGTACCATATAGCAAATACCAAAAGGTACCAAATTTTGTACCATTTGCCATTTATCGTACACGGCTTTCCAAAAACAACTTGCATAACTCACTTCTTTCGTTCACCTAAATCCAAATTATAGCCAATGTACTTTCATTTAGCACTTTTTCATAAGTACGAATTTCCAAAGTAACCGCAATCCTACACTCCAACAGTAATCTGTTCACGATACAAATTGTATCGAATTTAGTACCATTTAGTACTGCTTCGTGCACATTAGTATGATTTTCTAAAGTTACCTCCATATCTCAATTCTAATTCTAACAGTAATCTTAATTCCAAGTTTCACTCACTACTATTTAGGACTTTTCGACCTTTGGTACACTTTTCTTACTCTTTATCAGTGACCCTTATTCCAAATTTCAGCACTATTCGTTAATTCAAATCCAAATTGTACTATATTTAGTACTTTTCGTACACTTTTAGTTCGAATTTCCAAAAAACTATCAACGTTATTTTTCATCATCGACTCTCATTTCAAATTTCAGGATTCCATCTCTATCCGTTTACCGAAATCCAAATTTTACTAAATTTAGTACTATTTAGTACTTTTCGTATCCTTACAGTTCGAATTTCCAAACACCTTTCATCGTTATTCTTCATCAGCGACTCTCATTTCAAATTTCAGGATTCCACCTCTATCCATTCACCCAAATCCAAATTGTACCAAATTTAGTACTTTTCGCGCACATACAGTTCGAATTTCCAAAAACTTTTCTTTGTTGCTCTCCACCAGTGACCCTCATTCAAAAGTTCAAGATTCCAGCTCTATCCGTTTACCCGAATCCAAATTGTACTAAATTTAGTACCATTTAGTACTTTTGTTAATCTCCATCAGTGAACCCTCATTCCAAATTTCAGGATTCCAGCTCAATCCGTTCACTTAAATCCAAATTGTACTAAATTTAGTACCATTTAGTACTTTTGTTAATCTCCATCAGTGGCCCTCATTCAAAATTTCAGGATTCCAGCTCTATCCGTTCACCTAAATCCAAATAGTACTAAATTGAGTACAATTTAGTACTTTTCGTACACTAATAGGTAGAATTTCCAAAAACCTTTTTTTGTTACTCTCCATTAGTAACTCCATTTCAAATTTCAGGATTCCAGCTCTATCCGTTCACCCAAGTCCAAATTGTACTAAATTTAGTACCATTTAGTACTTTTCGTACCCTTATAGTTCGAATTTCCAAAAACCTTTCATCATTACTCTTCATCAGTGACCTTCATTCCAAATTTCAGGATTCCTGCTCTATCTGTTCACCCAAATCTCAATTGTACTAAATTTAGTACCCTTTTGTACTTTTCGTACACTTATAGTTCGAATTCCCAAAAACCCTTTGGTACATCTTTCTAGCTCTCCATCAGTTACCCTCATTCCAAATTTCAGAATTCTAGCTCTTACCGTTTGCCTAATACAAAGGGTACCATATTTAGTACCGTTTAGTACTTTTCGTACACTTCTAGGTCGAATTTCAAAAAACCCAGCCTTATCTCACCCCTACACCCCAACAGCAACCTACACCCAAAATTTCAACTTTCTAGCTTCAGCGGTTTCGTCTGGGCGCTGATGAATCAGTCAGTCAGTCAGTCAGTCACTCACCTCACTACTCTTTTATATATATAGATTAATTATTTACAATAGGCTTGATGTTGTCGGAGACTCGAAATCACAACCAACGTTGTCAAAACTCTCGTCATAATGATAATGTCATTGCAAAGGGTTGGTGAAAATTACATGCCAAAGCATTCGTGGAAATGACATGCTTTGGATCCAAAAATAAATAGCATCTTTTGGGGTCCACGCTCATATAAAATTCATCGATGAAGATGCTAAAAAGATGACATGCCAGCTCACTTGCACCCATGATTGAATGGCATCTTTGGCATCAAACATTTTGTGGGTAGCTACGTTTAGAACAAACAGAAACAACTCCATGTTATTCAGCATATTTAACAATACCAAGAAGACATAGAATTTACTTCCCAATTCAAGCAACTAAAACCCACTGTATATCCTTTCGTTTTTTGGTTTGTTAACATTATGTGTAAGCATTTTTTTCTTGGCTAGCAAGAACTTGATTTTTGATTTATAAACTCAAGGTTTTGAGATGCATGTAGCAAAAACTCTACACTTATAAAACAAACAAAAAATACACCTTCCTACCAAACCACATAATCAGACACTCACTTAAGGCAGAGAATGTTTGCATCCTTTCTCCCAGAGAAAACAAGGTCATAACAAAATCACGTAATTTGGATTATTTAATAAAATACTTATGTACATGTTTATTTACATACTTATAACCTATATATAAACTTAAAACATATCAGTCAAAGTAGAGAAGAGAAAGAGAAAAATACTACTAATTTTAGAAAAAAAAAATACACTTAAAACATAATATCACCAAAGACCGCTTGCTATTTGGCCTCTATTTACTCTCACTCTCCCTAACCACTTGTATAATACGTTCATTTATTAGCTGCTTAGCGTCTTTGGACCATAAGAAATCGTAATGATTCCATTTATCATCACCATCACTTATAGGCTGGACAACGGCACAGGGTAAACTTTTCGCCAGTGCTTGTACATCTTCAGCGTCGGCCAAATGATCGGTTACACCATAATACAGATGGACACAATTCGTAATACTGCTAATATCATAGGCGGGTGGTGTTGATTGTTTGTAGTGTAGTTCATTGTGTTGTCTGCTGCCATAGTCGTATTGTTGGAATTTACCCTTTACATAGACTTGTACGAAATGAAGAATTTGTTTTATCGAGGCACCAGCCGGTTGGGCGGCACAAACATCAGATAGTATGGACTATAAGAAGAAGAATAAGGAGAAGAGAACAATTTATTTATTTAGATGCTCGTGGAATTTATTTTATGTTTCTTCATGGAAAGGATAATGGAAATAGGGGAAAACAAAAATAATTAGTTGAATTTCCCATTGGCGCATACGTGTTTTCAATACGTATACGCATTAGAGGACGTCACAAAATCTTTTGTGCAGTTAATAGAATTTAAATTAAGTGAAGTGTCTATATAAATAGATCAAAAATAATTAACAATAAATAGTAAATATTAAATAAATAAATCTGTGTTAATGGTGCTTATTTCTAAAATTCTCACAGTTCCTCTTACCTGTTTAATATTACTCATGCCGGGCCCACCGAAATATATAAACGCCATACGACACATGTTTTCAAACCGCGAACCCTCACCACACACCCAATTACACAGGGTACGATAGAATGGTAAATGATGATAACGCATTACACCAATGTGGCCCAGAAAATTCATAACCTTCTCACCGAAACGTAAACCTCTTTCACTTGTCCTTTGGAGAAATGGTACTTTCAAATTTTTCATAACCGCCACAGGTGCCAGCAAATGTGTTGTTTTAACTTTGGCTCTGTACTCTGGCCTCGAAGCCAATAATACCAACATGCATGTGGTACCCTGAGAATATCCAACAAAATGTACCGCAGTATTATTCGTTTTTGCCAGCATATAATCAAAAACTGCCGCCAAGTCATAATAGCCAATTTCATGAAATGAAAAATTCCAAAAATCATTCCTATTCACGTCCACGTCGTACTGGGTATGTTGACGTGAATATGAATTTCCACGTTGATTATTTAGCCACACATCGAAACCAGCATCGGCCAACTGATAGGCTAAGCCAATTTCACGGTCTGGCAATACCCAACCTTCTGAGCTGAGACCAAAACCATGTTGTAATAGAACAACTGGTTTGCGGCTAGGCACGCTGCTACTACTGTGTGGAGAAAAGGCATGGTGTATTGTGTGTGGTGAATACTGGTGCTCTGGTGAATGTGGTATTCGATGAACTGTTAAAATGTAACCATCTTCTGTTTGAATGCGATGTCTTTCCAAGGGGTATTCACGTTCTAGAATGTAGTGTTCCTGAAAATAAAAATATAACATAACATTGAGATATAAGCAGATTAAATTTAATTAAGCTCAATAATGTTAATAATTTGTAATATGAAATAATCTATTGGAACAATGAATTTTGGTCTAATAAGCTCTGAAGACGAAGTTCATTTAAACCGATATGTGGGGTGCGGTAAAAGTTGCAAAAAAACTTTTTGTTAGTATGACTAAATTAGAAAGAAGGGAAAGTTGCCTTTTTGTAGTAGGTTTACATAGGATAGGTTCTGTATCTGCGAGTAGCTGAACTTTACACCGATAGTCTACGTGAGGAGCTCAGCTGTTCACGGACATAGGTAATTAAGTCTACTTCTCTGTAGTTACCCAAAACATATCAAGATCGGCGAGATGTAATCGATGTAGTAAATAGGAGGACTTCCGAGGCTGATCCAGTTTTGCTGTCTCTAAGATCACTGTGATAGGAGTTACGTTGAAACCTGCTAAGCCAGAACATCTCCCAGCGTGTCTCTAACTTCACCGTACGATTCATCGTCATCGTCTGATTGGAGACACACCGGCAGTCTCGCCAACAGCACTCCTGCAATTCAAGTGCAACGATCTCCGGAATAAAGTCAGCGAGATTGTGAAAAACCATGATCGCTGATACCTTTATCTTGCAACGCTGCTATGGGGAGTGAGAGGACTTGCCTTCCTGTAGAAAAAAATATGACTATTACCTGTAGCTTGCAACGCTGCCATGGTCACAAAGTTTTGCGGAAGGAACGAAGGAAGGATCCTCAGGGAGAACTTGTCTTCCTTATACTCCAGTCTGTAAATTACCCACCTATGTCGCATGAGCTTGAATTTAGGGACCTATAAATTAAATGTATAGTGTAGCAAGGAAGTGTAGGACTGGTGCAAAGGGATTTCAATGCTCATTATGGCCTTTATAATTCCATCCCAGACAATGGCCAAAGGGGTACAGGTGTACGAGCAAATTGATGGCTCTGCATTTTGCACGGTGGACGAAGATGCTCCTACGAGGACGCCATACATCACCATTATGGCGCCCGATCTGATGAATTAAGTGTCCTGAGAATACTAATTTCGTTTGTACTTTTCTGAACCATGGAAAAGCTGATTGGCAAGGATTTAAAGAATTTACCAAACCCCGTTTCAGAGAGTTGTACATTCTCAGGAAGCGCAGAGATTTTTATGGGACATTATTACAGCTGCAGCCGCTCGCTATATACCTTAGGAACTTACTCTTGAAGTCAACAGGCTAGTAGACGAGTATAAACGGAAAAAGTAGCTAGACCACCGGAAGCAAGTAATGTGGGCAACGGTTAAACACTCTCAACGGCATTCAACGGCGTGATAGTGACAGATCCGAAGAGACGCGCGTGTTATTTTAACTGGCATTTCATAGACCACACCCAGAGTGATATGGCGAAGAGGAGTTGCTATGCCGTATAAAGTCCTCTCAATCGAGGAGGTAACACCACAATTTACGATCATCCAAAGCATTGGACCCACACGGAATCTCAATGGTAAAGCTTAAGGAACCCAGAGTTGAGTATTTGACAAGTGTCCCCAATTTATCGTTGGCCCCCATATTTTACCAGAAGCCTGGAAAGTTGGCAGTGTGGTCCCACTACAGAAGCCAGGCAAGGATGCCAGCAAAGGCGAATCGTATAGAACGATTTCCCCCTGTCACCAGTAGCGAAGATTCTAGAAGCAATTTTCCTCTTCATAATGAGAAGCAATTGCCCAGTTGCCCAACATCAGGCATATCACACATATCAGTCGAAGAGTAAACAACAACAGGTCGTGTGACCGAACAGTTGAAGTGCTTCGATGCCGTCAACTATACCAAGCTGTTGGAGGGCATAAATAAGATTTCCCTGCAGCAATATTTGAAACGATGAGTTATCGACTATTTGTGTGGCTACTAATCATATGTGGAGTTTCGAAATCAGAAGTCAAGGAACCGTATAGAGTTGTGTCGTTCATGAACGAACCGGCTCAACGAACGACTCCGTGAAAAGAACAAACGGATCAGTATCCAGCTCATTCGTTTATATCGTTCATTTAGATCGCTGATGGCTAAGACATTGCTGATTACAAAACAAAACCACCAACATTAGCTTTGCATACACACAAGCAAGCAAGAAAAACAAATGCATATGGTTGCAGAGTTGTGTCTTTCTTTTACATCGTACGTTTAATTTTTGAGCTGAATCATCTCGCTCAGTTGGCTCCGGTCGTTCTTTTTTGCTTATGTCGTTTTTTTACTGTTCTCGTTCTTAAAGTTCTTGTTTTTTCTAGTTTTTAAGTTGAACGTGTGTTAATTTTCGATCTATATATCCCTTACGATGAAAACATTTAGTTTTTTTTTCTTGTTAACATCATTACGCGTTGGTGAATTAAAAAATAAATATCTTGTGTGTCGAATGTAGTGTTTTTTTTTTAATTTATAGGTATAAATTAAAAATATATCGAAACTATCTATATCTATATATAGCGAAAACCAAAAATGTTTTACAATCGTTGAATCCGAGTTTCACCCATTCAAAATTCGCGAACTGTTAACATATTCTATATAGTATGATATACATTCTTTAAAACAAGTAAGAACGGCGTTAAGTTCGGCCGGCCCGAACTTGTTATACCCTCCACCACAAGTTGTATTGAAAAAAAATGGAATAATTAGTTTCCTTTCGTGTATGAAGAACACTTAATACTAAATTTCAGCAATTTCGGTAAAACAATGTGAGGCACCATTCTATGGGGGCTATTTCAAAACGTCGATCTATACCGACATATTTCTGACGAAAAGTTTTTAGGCTCAAAGAAGACTAAATACCAAATTTCCTATATTTCGGAAAGAGAATGTGGCTAAAACTTAAAAAATACCGAAAATCAAGAAGTACGCTTCTATGGGGATATAGGAAGACGTGGACCTATACTGATAATACTCTTCTGGAATATTTTATAACTCTTGGAAGACGAAATAACGAATTTCAACCATTTCGGTTGGATATTGACGTCACAATCTTCAGTATTACGAAAATCTGGAGGTACCGTTCTATGAGGGCTATATCGACACGTGGAGCTATACCGACGAATTTTAGTTGGAAATGGGGCAATATGAAAGCGTGGACCTGTACAGACATATTTCTGGTGAACAGTTTTATATCACATTGAAGACTAAATACCAAATTTCAGCCATTTTGGTGGAATATTGAAGACACAACCTTTAAAATACTAAAAATCGGGAGGTACCTTTCCATGGGGGCTATATGAAGGCGTGGACTTGTACCGACAAATTTAAAGGGGAAGTTTGAGTACCCCCAACGAAGTCTAAATACAAAATTTCAGCCATTTCGGTGGAATATTGAGGCCACAACGTTCAAAATACCGAAAATCGGGAGGTACCGTTCTATGGGGGCTATATGAAGGCATGGACCGATACCGACTAAGTTCTGGGGGAAAATTTTATACCACCAACGTGGACTAAGTACCAAATTTCAGCCATTTCGGTGTGATAATGTATCTAAAACCTTCAAAATACCGAAAATTGGGAGGTACCGTTCTATGGGGGCTATATGAAGGTGTAGACCGATACCGACAAAATTCTGGGGGAAAGTTTTATACCCCCAAAGAAGACTACGTACCAAGTTTCAACCATTTTGGTAGGATAATGAAGCTAAAACCTTAAAAATACCGAAAATCGGGAGGTACCGTTCTATGGGGGCTATATGAAGGTGAGGACCGATACCGACAAAATTCTGGGAGAAAGTTTTATACCACCAACGTGGACTAAGTACCAAATTTCGGCCATTTCGGTGTGATAATGTATCTAAAACCTTCAAAATACCGAAAATTGGGAGGTACCGTTCTATGGGGGCTATATCAAAACGTGGACCGATATATCCCATTTTCAATACCAACCATCCTGCAAGTAATAAAAACTTCTGTACCAAATTTTGACTCTCTATCTTTAAAATTGCGAGCTGTATCTTGATTTCAACAGACAGACGGACGGACTGACGGACGGACGGACGGACATGGTCAAATCGACATAGAATTTTATGCTGATCAATAATATATATACTTTATAGGGTCTCCGACGAATATTTCGATGTGTTACAAACGGAATGACAAATTTAATTATACCCTCCATATGGTGGAGGGTATAATGAAGTGTTTTAGGAGGAATCCCATAAGGTCGAACATTCAAATTAATTTACGTGGAAGCTGTGTTGGCATTAATGTAGAAAAATAAGTAAAAATGGGTTGAAGCCAACAAGTTGTTTTATGCTCCCTTCCGATTTCTGGCTTAACCTCACATTTTATAGACATATGCCCAAAGAAAGACTCAAAGAATAATACTAGTGTATCATTTTTCGATATATCCACTGCATCCACCTAAAATTGATGCTGACATTTTGAAGCCGGAATTTCGGGGTTTTTTGATTTTTTTTAATAATTCGGACGCGCAACAAGATAATATTCAAAACTCATAATAGGATTATAAAACTCGTGATTTTACGTCGTTTATGGCTTATCTCGTGAGTGAAGGAGCACACAGCATCCTAGTAATTGGAGTTTAAAGGCCAATATTTGATGCGTGAATTTAAAAAAAAAAAAACTATTTTTTGCGTTTAAAATGTACAACCGCGTGAATGTAGTCCTTTTACGCGACGGATCTAGTGAATCCACTAAAACCGCGGATAAAGATACCCTGAAAATAGGAAAATCAGCAAAAATTTATTTTGACAAATCCGCGTACTAAATCGCGATTTTCTTTAAAATTTTTTACGTAAATGGAATCCTTTATACGCGATAATAATAATTGCGAAAACGCGTGTCATAAAATACAGAGTTTCGCGACTAATATGGGTTTTTTACCAAAAATAGAATGTGGCGGCACATCCGCGGTTCTTGAATAATCTGTTTGAAATATGTGTATATAGACGTATTTTTGATGGGTGCTCCGGTTTCAGCATAGGTGCTCCGCATCAAAATCGTATGCAAATTGCGCGATTTTTACCCACTTTTTTGCATTGTGTGATGCAACTGGCGGCACACTTGACCGCTGAGTGAAACATCGGAATATGCATAAATATTGAAAGAGATTGATTCCAAAGAGATTGATATCCAAAAACGGATGCGCATCAACTGATTTTAACAAATTCGCGAATAATAGGCTTTTTAATTTCCACATTTTTTGAATGATTGTAATTTCAATATTACTCTTAATTTCCTATCCTTATAAGTTATCACAGTAAGCAAATGAACTTTCAGGATGGTAAACCGTATTTCTCGATAACGTTTTAGCAGTACACATTAATTATTGTATGGGATTTTAGCGAAATAGTTGGAGAACTCCCAAATATTTTTTTCTAATTTTTCGAATCAAACCAAAAAATATATTTGCAACAATATTTTCCAACAATAAGTTTATCTTTTGTTGTTGCTATAATATGCAATTTATGTACCCAATATTCAGAAATTTGGTATCATATTTTTCTACGCATCGTCTAGATTCCGCATATATTTTTTTAATTTATTTTTTGAGGGTTTGTACGAATTCTGGGTCAGGATAATTTGGATTTTCTTAAATTTTTTTTATTATTTGTTGATTTTCCGCGAAAATAATAATAAATTTAATTTTAATAGATGTTTAAATATCTACGAATAGATATGGAATGCTGTTAACGATTTATGCATAAATTTTCTCATAACAACAAATAAGATATTTTTAAATATTTGTTCTTTATATGAGAATAAAAACCGCTATAACTTTTGCGCGCATCGACCAATTTTGTGAACGCGAACAGATTTGAAACCAGAATTTTTTTCTTAACCTCTATGCCAAAAAATTGTAGATGTGCTCGCAAAAAAAATTAATTTTTTTCAAATGGAATTGCAAAGGATTTTTGGTTTTCGCCATATACTCGTATATAAAATTCTTCGAGACTGCCATGATGTTCGAAATTAATCTCCTCCGAAACGGCTGGGCCGAATGCGATGAAATTTTGTATGTGGAGTTTTTAGGTCTGAGAATAGGTTTTTAGCTATTTTTAATACTGGTCAGTGGAGTGACCGGGGTACTTCCCCCACGAAATTTTTTAAGAAAAAGTGAAATCAAAGATATTTTTGAACGTATTGCTTAAAAATTGCTTGCAATACTATGGTACTAACTGTCTTGATCCTGAATGGTCATCTCAGAAGTGGAATATCGCGGACAACCCAATTTTTCAAGAATGTATAATTTTAGATAATATTCTTAATTTTAGAAAGCATAACTACAAAAACGCTATAAACACTGGCTTCAATAAGTGGGAAATTGCGATCAATCACTCATTTTGGAATACAGTACAACCCCGATAATGTTAAATGTCGCTTGACAGAAAATTCACAAAATCGATTGAGAAATCAGGTAAAACCTAATTTCAAAGATGGCTAAATAACTAGAACGTCTAAAAATGTGCATTGGTCACGATATATATTTAGATAGACCATTGGTCATTGGTCTATCTAAATGTATATAAAGTTCTTTAAGACTGACATAATGTACTAAATTAAACTTCCGAATCGGCTGGACCGAATTTGATGAAATAATGTGGTTCACAAGATGGGATAATACCGAAAATGGAGGGAGTGGGGACCTCCCCTACAACGGGGCGAAATCTCGTTATTATTAGACGTATTAATATTCAATACAATAGCAATTGTGGCCTCTATCAATAATGGGTGTTTTGGAAGCAGAATGCCGCGATTGCGGCGATTTTTGAAAACTTTATTTTTACTGATTATACTTACAAATTTAGTAAGTGGGATAGCAAACACGCCATGAACATTGACTTCAATGTTTGGAATAACTCGATCAAGACCACGTTTTTGATACAGCAAAGTCCAGATATATCCAACTAGCATTTTGAAGTAATTTTTTAATGAATCAGTGATGTTTTCATGTTTGGGAGTGTAAAATAATAACGTGTTCAATGAAACAGCACTTTCGACCGGCCCGAAGGTTTGAGCCATTTCAGTTGAATAATGTGGCTAAAACATTCAAAATCCCAAAAAATCGGTAGGTATCGTTTTACGGGGGCTATATGAAAACGTGTATTTATACCCACAATTCTCTGCTAACATATTTGATACCTCCAAGGGAGACTAAATACCGAATATAGCCATTTCTGTTGAATAATGCCGCTAAAACCTTGAAAATACCGAAAATCGGAAGGTATTGTTCAATGGAGCCTACATAAAAAACTTCTACCGAATATTCTATGCGGAATTGTTTTATACCCAAAATAAATACTAAACACCAAATTGTAATGACACTAAAACCGCCAAAATATTGAAACTTTGGATGTATTGTCCTATGGTAGCTGTATTAGAACTATGGTAGCTGTATTCTGTGCAGAAATGTTTTGTACCCCCAAGGGAGACTTAGTACCAATTATAGCCATTTCGTATGAATAATGTGGCTATAAACTGGAAAATACCGAAGATCGAGAGCTGCCGTTCTATGAAGACTATTTACAAAACCTGGACATGTACCGAATATTCTATGTTTTATACACTGAAGACCAAATTGTAGCCATTTCGGTGGGATAATGAAATTAAAACCTCCAAAATATCGAATCTCGGGATATACCGTTCTAGGGTAGCTTTATCAAAACGTGGATCTATGCCGATAATTCTTTGCAGAAATGTTTGATGACTCCAAGCGAGACTAAATACCAAATTATTGTCATTTCGGTGGGATAATGCGGCAACATACCGAAAGTCGGGCGGTCAGTTCTATGGGGGGCTATATCAAAATGTGGACTGATATAACCCATTTTCAATGCCGAACATCTGCACCAAATTTAAAAGCTCAATGTTAAATATAGCGAGTTGTATCAGATAGACGGGCATCGTTAAATCGACTTACTTTTTATGTTGATCACGAATATATACTTTACAGGTTCTCCGACTAACATTCCTATGTGTTACAAGCGGAAGAATACAGTTATTCATCTTGGAGGGTATATTTAAGGGAATTTTCTATCTTACATCTGGATACAAGATGAACGAAAACATCGATTTATTGTCAATTCGGCTCGAAAATATATCAATATTAGATAAATTGTGGATATGTAGATAACTAAGGTTTACACGGAAATCCCAAATGACGGGCCAGCAACGAGGATCCGGGTCAGCTAGTATTCAAATAAAAATTAGTTTTTTTATATTGAATGGAAAGAAACATTTTGGCTTATTTTTAAGACTGATAAAACGACTATTGAATATTGATGCAGATAACTTACGATATTCACAAAAAATTATTGACTGAAATGTTTTATTGAACGAAAAAGAGCCACAGAACGAAATGAATGATCCGGACCTTTTTGGTGAACGGAATGAAAAAGATCGATCCGCTCAACGAACGAGATTGCCCAACACTAGAACCGTAGTGAGAATCAGGGAACTCCTGTTTAACCTCTACCTTCCTGAAATTCCACATCCTCGGAACGGCATAGAGAGTTTTTTCGTCGGGTCATATCGTCGATGAAATATGTTACAGGTTAAATGTTAAATGTAACTGACTTCGTGTAGTTAATCCATTCCATTTGAGGAATATGAAAATATCCGCCGCTAAAATTACCGCCGCACTGTTCACTACTTATGACCACTGCTGAAATGAGGCTTCCCCTTAACATATTGATCGATGGTGCCCTGATTTCGAAAACTACCTAATTCAAGATATTGGGTGTAACGTTCAAATCGTCCCCGCACCGCCTTATGACATCACTGGACCATCATTAGCAGGCGAAAGTTGTATCGGTTCAACTATACAACAAGATTTTGTCGACGCAGTACCTGCTTGGTTGTTATCGCTATGAGAATGCCTGCCGCAATCCTGTAGACCGGCATGCTCACCCAGGGACGTCTGGGAGATCTTCATGATTTAGGTATAGTTCCGAAGATTTAAATGGAAACCTCTAGATCAACTCGGAGACCACCATCCATCTCTCTAAGTAATCCCAAAGGGGCGCTGAGCAAGTTGCATTATTAGGGCGATGTAAGGTGTTTAGTTTCGATTTTAAGATTCACAAAGTTTGAGCACAATCGGAATATGTTAACACGTGCCACTGGGCCCTAATATTACAATCCGATTACAATCCGATTTTCACAATTTTTTGTTGGATTAGTTTTTAGCCCCAACAAAGAACTAGTATTTTTTTTTTCATCGATTGGCACCATACAAACTACTTTAGAAACTTCGAAGCACCAGTGACACGAGTTAACATATTCCGATTGTACTCAAACTTTATAATTGTTCCACAAACATACCATAAGGGACAAGGGAGACTTCTCTCATATCAATGAGTGCACCCCGATTCATATTAGCTCAATGATATGGGACCTACAGTTTATCGCCGAGTCCGAACGGCGTGTCTAAGACACCACTTTTGTAGAGAAGTTTTACATGGCTGAAATACTCAGGAAATGTCGCCAACATTACTGAGATATTTTACCACCGTTGAAAAGTGTTTTGATGTTGCCTGGCCGGGGAATCGAACCCACGACCTTATGTGTGCAAGGCGGGTGTGCATACCATTGCACCACGGTGGCACCCGTACTCAAACTTTAACAATCTTAAAATCTAACAAAACTAAGCACTTTAAGGGGGGGGGGGGGGGGGGTGGATGGGGTCTAGTGCCGCCTAAAAAATCTGACATCGATTTATTCCTTTTGGGTTAAAACATTCTTATTCATTGTATTATTCTAGAACCTGAATAAGTAAAAAAATTTACGGAAATGACTCTAGCTGCCTCAATCAGTCCTACTAAAACTTAATAAAACTTGAAGTTCCGTCACCACCAAGGTGTGTTCTAGGTTATACGGGTTTGACTCTGAAAGACGTTTCTCATAGACAACCATAACGGTATCGACTGTTCCATTGTTATAAGTAAGAATGAGGTTAGACTTAATCGACGATAAGAATTATGTGCCAGGCTATAGTGTACTCGAGAAACTCTTGAACGCGTGTCTAACCATCGACTCATACATTTAGGTATATCTGCTGATGCGTTCGTTCTTCCTCTCTGCCTTTGTCACTGTATATGGCTTTATGATCTGCAGGAATTGAGTTCTCATCAAAAAGTTTAGAACTTCTACGCCTTCACCACTCATCATTCGGTTTGGTATGGGTTTTAGATAAAAACTTATTGATTACCTATACATCATCTGCGCAATTAATCTATTCACAAAAAAAATTCAGGAATTGCGCTTGGCAGTTCTTGGTAGTACAATGGTAAGCACTACGATCTTACACTTAGTATGATTCTCAGGCTAGGCGACGTCACATTTTCAACGGTGGCAAAAATACCCCTCAGCTTACTGTTGGCGATATTTTCGGAGTATTTTCTCAGTCCCATATCATTGAGCTAAACTGATTCGGGATGCGCTAATTGATATGAGAGAAATCTCCCCTGTTTGTTTTGGAATGTTTGTGGGAAAATATGTATGTTCTTGTTAGTTTGTTTAATTATTTTAGTATGTTTTGGTAGTTGTACCAAAATATTGCTGCTTTCTGTCTATATATCTACCAACAAACTCAAACTCCACAATCGATGACATTACTAATTTTTCCGCGCTAGATTTCTTTTATTGCGCGATAAATATTGTAGTATGAACATAAGTGGTTTAAATTGATAGGGGAATTAAAACATATGAATATATTCATCGTGATAAGGTTATCATTCTTTGTAAGTGGGCGTCTAAAATCAATATCCCGATATTTTGCGAACTTTTAGTTTATTTATTATAAAAAAAATGTATTAATATTTTCCAACTTACCGTTTGTAAAGTTGTGATGATTTTAAATTTGATTGCAGTTATTATAAAAAATATTAAAATATATTCATATAGTTTATAAAACATTGTGCTAAATATTAGCTACACTTTCTAATAGAGTATTTGTTTTTATAATTTTATTATTATTTTAATGTAATTTTTCTTTGATAAAAAAAATTATTATTTATAGAGCTTAATTTGTTGCATTCACTTGCCACGGTGTAATTTCAAATGACGACTGTTTTATAAACCTTTCGATAGCTGCGTAAATCCATTTAAAAACACATATATTCTAATCGTTTTCGCAATTCCGAATATTTGCGAATATTGAATTTATTATCGCCTATTTGCGAATTTATTCTGAATGAAGTATTGTTTTACGTTTATTTTTTACGGTTGCAAAAAGGGGAAGAAAAACAAAACAGGTTTCTTTATCTTTGAGTTTTTGTGTAGATTATCGCTTCGACATTAATCCGTGCGACATATATGTATACTGGTCGATTATCAGATTATCGTCACGAAAATACAAATTCAATTTATAAAATGACCCCCCTGAATGGACAAAAATCAAAAATACAACGACTTCCTTGAACGACCAATGAGAAAATAGTGCCACAAAACAAATAGGCTTCATGTGTCCAATCATAAAGATTAGCCCCCAAAAAGGAAAGCAATTTTGCAATTTTTTTCTTCCAACAGTAGTTTTAATCTTTTGTTAAAAACCCCAATTTATGTCATAAAACAATTGATGATATTGTTGTTATTGTTTAGTAGCAGGCCTATTAATCGGTCAATTTAAAATTGCAACCTTGGCTATAAGATTTTCTTTATTTTTCTGCCATTAGCCGTGAAAAAAGTGCAAGTGTTGCTTGCATACAAAAACAAAAAATAAATAAACGCATTGTATTGCGTTTCTAGTTGACTGATTGTTCTGGATTTCTAATCGAAAATGTCAATCTTGAGATTTATTGATTTTACGAAAAGCTAAAACAACAGATGTTCTCTGTCTTTGCGTAATCTATTAGAAATAAATATGAATAAAATAATTTCCTTGAATATTTGTAAGTACAGATGTAAAAGTTAGTTGAAATTAATTTCTAGATTATTTTTTCCAATTTTTTCTTAATCTTAACGATAGTGTTAGGCATGATGCTCCGTAAGTAGCTATTCATGCTTTAGCTAACTACACGCAGAAAAATTTATGTTAGAAATATGTTTGGATCCAAACATAATATATTTAGGTCCAAACAAATATATGTTTGCAACATTTTGTAACATATCTCAATTTGATATGTTTGGGTAAAACATATTTTTTATGTTAGAACATTTTTTCATGGGTGGAGAGAGGATGTTTGTCAACAAGAGTAGTAACAGTGCTCTCGCGGCTGTGGAATGCTGTTTTATAATGAAGAGTTGTGTGTATTGTATAATAGAAGACGTAGAAGCGAAGAAGGGGGCTTTGGTGGCATGTATGCGTCAAACTCGCGTGTTTCTTGTTTTGTTGTTGTTAACCAACTTAGCAGGAGAAGAAGAAATGATATGAATTATATTTTTTGTCTTTCTTCAGTGTTTTAGATGCCTTTGTAGAGTCAAGACGGTAAAGTGAGTGAATAAATCAGTGTTTTGTGTTTTCTTAAAGAAATTGTGCTTTTTAGTAAATTAAATGCCCAATACATTTTATAATTGAATCGGAAAGTTGAATGGAATTATTTTATTGGATTGGATAATATTGGTAATTACATACATACTTATGTATATTTGAAATATGGCATATCCATATTTATTTATTACATTACATAATCATTTGATTCTAGATGCCGATTCCCCGCTGATGATTTCAACTAAGAGGACAATTTGTTTTATTTCACAACTAAGGAGAAGCGTTCAACTACGTTTCTATATATTTTTCCTTTTTAAAAGTGACTATTTACAAATTATTTCAATCAGTTTTTCTTTTATTAAAGTGTGTTATGTATTTCTTTGGAATTTTGTATGTACCTATGTGTTTGTTGTTCTTTTGCCTTTCAATAAAAAACCACAACTTTTGTGTGTATACCATAGAGATAGCCAGTGAGTTCTTACTGAGAGCAAGTGAGCACACATTTTAAAGTGTTTTACATTGAATTTTACGCTCCCTTGCTCTCAGTAAGCGCCCACTGGTGCATGTGTTTGTTTTTTTGTGCCTTTTGGGTTTGTATTTTTTTGCACCCAAACATATCTTTGTTTGCACCCAAACATATGCTTGTTTCCACCCAAACATATATTTGTTTGCAGACCTAAACATATATTATGTTTGGGACTGTTGCAAACATATAAATGTTTGCTGCAAAATATGTTTGGGACATATGTTAGAGAGGCCGTTTTTTTTTTGCGTGTAGACATGACGCATAGTGGTGAAGAAGTTTTGTGATCACTGGGAGCATGAGAAATGCCAAACTACAGATAGCTCAGTCAACAAATGCAGCTAAAATTCACCAAATATCGTAATTCGGGAGGTTCCGTTACATGAGGGCTATACCAAAACATGGACCTTTCTTTGCGTAATCTATTAGAAATGTAGACAATTTTTAGTGTTGTGACCACTAAGAATCTTAAATGTCAAATTAGAGCTAGTTCGAAGCTAAAAATCCTCAAAAAAAGTGTTGTGACTACTGGGAACCTCAAATGTCAAATTAGCGGTAGTTCGTACCACGTTTTGGTATAGCCTCTATATACCGGTAACTCCCGATTTTCGGTATTTTGAGAATTTTAACTACAATTTTTAACCAAACTAGCAGAAATTTAACATTAGTGGTCTCAAAAATGTTCAATATATGTTGGTCCATGTTTTGGTATAGTACCCACTCACCGCTACCGCCCACATTTATGTATTTTGAGAGTTTTAGGTACCTTTTTTGGCTGAATTTCCCGTTATTTGACATTTGGGGTTCCCTGTATATCCCAGGCACTATATTATATGCAATAGGGAGAAGACTTAAGTCTCTATAGTTTGAGCACAGTTCTATCTCCTTTCTTGTGGACCCGCCAGATGGTGCTAACTAGGTGATGTATACACGTCATCAGCTTGTCGAATCCATTGTTTAACAGTGGCCTTATTATTCTTAAGTCGGTTTATTGCTATCTTTACATCGTCTTGTTCGAGCGGTATACACTTCTGGATTTGAAACCAACAGTTTGCAAAAATGCTCTTTCCTTAACCTGAGCTCGTCTCTGCAGAAGGATATGTTTGTACCAAAGCCATCATTTTTATGTTCTACTCTTTGGTAGAATTTTCAGAATTCATTCTTGTATATCTAGATTTTTTCTTCATTCCTTTACATCTAGATTTTTTCCATTTCTCTCTTTTTGCGGAAAAAAGTTTATCCTGTCTTCTTTTCTTCTTTTACCTTGTTCGTGCCCCTCTGGTATCCAAATATAGATTTTTCGTCTGTGTACATTGGATGGGCAATACTTAGTCACTGTTCTGATATCTTATCGGAACGAGGAGTACTTTCATTAAGCATTTGGGACAGTTGAATGGAACATACTGTGTCTATCTGTTGTGATAGCAGCTTATTGATGTTTAACTTCCGTGTTGTGTCTGTTCGTACTTAATTTGTTGCTTTAATCGGGTACGTGACCTTTGCAGTAACAAGGTAGTGACCCGAGTCGATTTTTTGTTCCGGGGTGAAACTGAAGACCAGATGCTTTAACCTCCGACGAACTAAAAATTCAGAAGCAAACTTGTCCTTTATAATATTATAATATAGTGTGTCGCCTTTAGGTATTGTTGTGACGCCTTTCCCAATCCATCGTATTCCCTGTAATATTGGCTCAGTACATTGCAACTACATCTACCTGTGAGTAAACTGCACCTTCTCTATAAAAAGTACGAACACTCCAGGTCATTACCCTCAAAATCGTCTGCGGAGGTCCTCAACTTAAGTGTTTTTATAGTAGGATGTTTTTATACCCTCCACCGCACAACATTTAATTCCCTTTAATTCCAATTTCCAAAACTGCGATTTCATTTCGAAGATACACACCAAGAACCCACATAGGCATTGTCCAATCGGCTGCAAACTTGGACTTTAAATTCTCAGAGGATATAAAGTCTTAATTTAATAAAAATGTCCACCTCAGTCCACGTTTAATTAGAACATTACCCAGGTTTAGGAAATTTAAGATTTTATCCACATTTTTTAATAGAAATAGCATTAATTTCGGAATTTGTGGTATCAAAATGTACCTATGGCACCTATTTATGAGTTAATTTTTGAGACATTTTAATTTAGGTCTGTGAGGGGTAAAAACGTCTTATAAAACAATAGTCGCATTTTCAATTTCATTTCATTTTCAAATGAACTTAAAAAAATAAGTTGTTTGATGTTGAAAAGATTTAATTTATCGGTTCACTAAATACAAGCTTTCAATATTTAGTATTATTTAATATTTCAAGTGCACTTATTGTACGTCTACATCTAACACTGAACCTAACAAATAAATAATAAATCAGAATTCCAGTTCTATTCCTTAGCCCAATACCAAATCTATTGCACTTAAGTACTTTTCGCACACTAATTACATAATTCCAGCTTCATTGGTACAAACTGCACAAATCTTAGTACCATTTTTCATAGCCTAATAGTAATACTTTTCATAGCCTAATAGTATGTATTTCCAACACCACCTCAATAACTCAGTCCTCACCGACCTCCATACTTAATTTCAGAACTTATTTGCATTTCAAAAACTCTTTATCTAAATACATACACAGGCCTTAATTCGAAATTTCAGCTATATCACTTTATCCAACACCAAAATGGTTCCAAAATTTAGTACTTATAATAGGTATATAATAGGTTTCAAAAAATTCATCCCTATACCCAAAACTATATCCCAACCGCGATACTCATTTACAGCTTTACCTGTTCACCCTAAACCAATTGTAGTAGTATTCAGTACTTTTCATATACAGAAGTACGAAATTCCAAAACCTCATCTTTATCTCCACTCTAAACGCCAATTGCTATCCTAATACCGAATTTCACAATTTCAGCTCTTCCCCTTTACACAACAATAATTTGAACCAAATTCTGTGCTATTTAGTATTTTTTGTCCAATTATGGTACGTATTTCCAACACCACATCCATATCTCAGCCCTACACACCAACAGCAACAGTAATCTATCAGTTCCCCATATCGAAATTGTTCCATATTTATTACCATTTAGTACTTTTCGGATTTCCAAAACTGTCTTAATCCGCCCTCCAACTGTAATCAGAATTCCAGGAGTACTGATCTATCCGTTCACCGAAAATCCAAATTGTACCAAATTTACTACCAGATTAGTACGAATTTCCAAAACCACCTCCATATCTCAATCCTCCACTTTAGTACCATTTAGTTCTTTTTGTACACATAAGTACGAATTTCCAAAGCTGTATACACAGCTCAATCCTACACTTCAACAATAATCATTATTCCAAATTTCAGGATTCCAAATCTATCCGTTCACTCAAATCCAAAATGTACCAAATTTAGTATAAACGATTCTTAAAGGTCAATAGACGATTCTTAAAGGTCAAAATAACAAACAAAGTAGGATTTGTATCCTGTTTTCTCAAGTTTTGGTCCACAGATACTAAACTGTTCAACATTCGAGAAAACAACAACTGCAATAATGTGGCAAATACATCTATGAACAACTTTGTGGGACATGCGAAATGTCTATGAACGGTTCTTAAAGGTGAAAATAGCAAAAACTTTTGAAAATATTAAATTTTTACACTTTTCTCTTCTATTCTGGTCCACAGATACCGAACCGCCCAAAAATTAAAGATACAGTCAACTACAAAAATGTACCTAAGATTTCAATAAACAACTTTCTAGAAAATAAAAAGATTCTAGGAATGATTCTTTAAGCTGAAAAAAGTTGAGAGATTTGTTATTTACGGACCTGAACAGGAAATAATGATCTAAAAATAATTTTGAGCTTGGAGAATCGTTCCTAGAATCTTCATATGTTCTAAAAACTTGTTTATTGAAATCCAAGGTACATTTTTGTATTTGAATGTAACCTTAATTATTGGGCGGTTCGGTATCTGTGGACCAGAATCGTAGAAAAAAAGTGTAAATAGTGAGTATTTTCCAAAGTTTTTTGCCATTTTCACTGATGTCTTTGCTACATTATTGCAGTTGGTTGTTTTCTTGAATATTGAACGGTTTAGTATCTGTGGACCAGAACCGGGGAAAACAGGATAAATATCCAATTTGCTTTGTTAATTTGACCTTTAAGAACCGTCTATACAGAGTTCGTATGTTCTAGAAATATGTTTACATTTTTGAGGTACATTTTTGTAGTTGGTTGTTTGCTTCAAATTAGATTGGTTTGATATCTGAAAAACAAAACCCTAGAAAATTAAAAAAAATTGACCTTGGTGATTTTGACATTGCAGATGAAGTTTGATAGATTATATGTGTTCACATTTTTTGTTCTCTAAGACAAGAGCTATAACTTTGGCTCTGAGATAAAGTCAAAATTCCTAACGGTTTGGAAGATATAGTCCTGACTAAATGACGCATTTTTACATCAAAGCCTCAAACCTTTGGGTCCTATAACCGCGAAAGTTGATGAGATAGGGAAAAACGGCGAGACACGTGTCTTCTCGTTTTTGGTCTTCTATCACACTGTAATGTCAGAATATGTTTAATAAAAAATGACTCAAAAAACTAAACACAGTGTACCTTTAAATTTGAAAAATATTTTGTGTAAAATGTATAGTTGTTGTTGTTGTAACAGTGTTTTATAATTATGTTTGTATGTTCGTTCTCCTGTTCAATCTGGCTCTGGGTCTATCTCCAGTTCCAGGATGTTGGCTACTTCGATGGGATGTAACCACAGATCCGCTGGAGTCATATAGTAGGCTTGGCGGGGCAGTTGAATAGGTGCTTAGTATCGTGCGGGCCCATGCCGCATACTGGGCAGATATCTTGCACGGTGCTATCGATTCCCGCCCAATAGGAATTCAGATCGATGGGGGATGTGATCCGATGACTGCATTCACACAATAATTGCTTATGGTCTTAGCAACTGTGTCCGTATGAATGCTGTTTAAAGCTGCCTGATGTGCCTGTTGATCTAGAGGTTCTCTTATATATTGTTGGACCGTCGTCTCTAGAGCATGGCTCTCACGGTAACACCCGAGCAAGTACTGCAACGATAGCATCTCATTATGTTGTCGTACTGGAAGAATCTTTGCCTCCTCATGTAGATGGTCCACTGTAGATTTGAGGAGGCACCCTGTTGCTGTTCTCAGGCGTTCTGACAAATTTAAATCTTATCCCACTGCGTGTCACATAAATTCGGGGACCAACCTGGCGCCGCATAGCTTACCACAGACCGACCTATCGCTTTATACGTGGTCAACAAGGTAACTTTATCTGCACCCCAAGTGCTGCCGGCTAAGGACTTGAGGACCTTGTTCTTACATTTCAGTTTATCGAAAATAGCTGTGGCATGCGCGGACGACGTGAAAGTGGTGTCGAATGTGACCCCTAGAATTTTGGGGCAGTCTATGGTCGAAATTCTGTTACCATCGACCCTGATATTCAACTCTCTTCTATACTGCGCCGTCCATGTGGTGAACAGAGTGGCCGTCGATTTAGTGGCTGATATCTGCATATTCCTAGCGTGGAAAAAAGGTGGTAAGATCCGTTAAATAGGAGTTCCGTCTCTCACAGATGTCATCGGGGTAGGTACCTGACGTTACGATCTCAATGCCGTCTGGAGGTGGCGGAATACAGAAAGGTAGAGGTTAAACAGTTCCGGTGATATCACCCCTCCTTGGGGAACTCCCTGTTTCACTCTACGGGGCTTGGATTTCTTGTTCCTGAATTCCACATACGACTGGCGACCACACATATAGTTGATTGTCTGCTCGATGTCCTCGATCAGCGTGCAGTGTTTGACAGTATCAAAGGCTTTTCATAAGTCAAGCGCCACCATCACTGTTCTATCACACGGTCGCTCCTGGTTGAGTCCTCGACAAATATGTGTGGAGATGGCGTGCAGCGCTGTTGTCGTGCTGTGCTGCTTACGGAATCCATGCTGATGATCGGCAACTTGATAGCTATTTCTAATGCTGGGGAGGACTAAGGCCTCAAGAGTCTTAGCTACAGGTGACAAAAGCGAAATCGGCCTGTACGATTCACCTTTGCCGGTATCCTTGCCTGGCTTCAGTAGCGGGACCACCCTGCCCTTTTTCCAGACTTCGGGAACAATAAGGGTGGCTAGCGACAGGTTGAGTGAGATACTCCACTCCCGGCTCATCCAGCTGTTTCAACATTACCATGGAAATTCCGTCAAGGCCCAACGCTTTGGATGATTTAGCGTTCCTGATGGCATTCCCAACATCATCCATTATAAACTGTGGTGGTTCATCCTCGGCAGGAAGATATCTAATGCGACGTAACACTCTTCTCTTCGCCCTGTCACCCTCGGGGTGCTCGACAAACAGTCGATTGAAGTAACTTGCACACCTCTTCGGGTCAGTCAACGTAACGTCGCCAAACGTCACTGAAATCCTGTCTTCCCCCCTTCCGGGGTTCGAGAGTGACTTAACCGTTGTCCACAATTTGCTTATACCGGCTCCAATGTTGCAACTTTTCAGATGATTTAACCACTTGTTGCGCTTATGTTCGCCGACCAGCCTGTTAACTTCCAGTGTCAGTTCCCTGACTCTGGGGTCGTCGGGGTTGGTTCGACGAAGCTCATCACGCTCATTTGCTAATCCCGTCGCCTCTGCTGGGAAATTTGGTCTTACTTCGGGTATTCGACCAGCAGGTATATGACGAGCGGCTGCAGCATTGATGATGTCGTTTCCGCTACCCGAACATCAAAAGGATTGGGCAATTCTCTGAAGCGGTGATTGGTGAACTCTCTGAAACTCGGCCAATCAGTTTTACCATGATTGACGAATGTGCGTCGTTCAGAGGTGATGAAATCGGGTGGTCTGCTGATGGAGACAATTATGGAGAGTTGGTCTGATCCAAAGGAAATGACGGGTTGCCAGGTGACGTCATTTGTCAGACCAGGTGATACGATGGTTATGTCTGGCGAACTGTGACACGCTCCTCTAATTCTGGTAGGGGCGTCCTAATTGACCGAGCAAAACGTAGAGCTATCAATCTGCTGCGCTATACCTCTCTGGTCGTTTCCGAGGGCCGAATGCCACATCTCATGATGCGCATCAAAGTCCCCCAGGACCAGACGACTATGACCTTCCAAAAGCGGGCTTATATCTGGCTTATAATCTGAGATACAGTCATTTCTCGGCGGGATGTATACGTTCAGCAACTCTATCTCGGCAGTTCCACACCTGACTGCTACCCCCATACATTCCATGTACAGGTCATTAAATGCAGGCTCAAGCGAGATAGGTCTGTATTGAACAGACTGGTGCAAAAGGAAAGCGAACCCCCTACCTACACATCTGGTGCGATCCTTCCTTATTACGTTGTAACCATCACAACGTACTGAGCTGTGGTCGTTCAGCATGGTTTCCTGCACCGCCGCAACTTTGATCTTCTTCCAATTCATAAAGTCCACTATTTCATCGGAAGGGGTAATTCCCCTATACCCTATTTTTAAAAATGTTATTTTTACAATAATTACGCGTGTATCTATTTGGAAGTTAATTTGCGAGACAATTGTGGTTGTGTCTCCGACCTTACCCACTTTTTTAGGGCCCAAAGACTTGACAATACCCACTTTTTAAAATATGTTACATCTAAAAAACTACTGGACCGATTTTCCTGAAAATTTCAGGGAATTTACAGGGATGGCCCCCTGTGAAAATAGCATGAATTTGTAAGGGGGAATATTAAAAAAAACGCCTTATATTATGAATAAAAATCAAATGCTGTCATAACCCAATTTAGGTTTTTATGGAAAAAAAGTTTACCACTACCATTTTCCAATTTTTCAGGGGATGGCCCCGAAAACGGGCTACATATTTTATTGAATTCCAGAGGGGGCGGGGTACCTCCACTATGCGATATTTTTAAAAAACGTTATGTTTGCAAAAATTATGCGGTTTAAAATTTTACGGATTAATATACAATCTATAGATTGTACCTATATGTACTTCTTTAGGGCCTAAAGACCTGACCACGCCTGGGGGGAGGTTGTAAGTTTTTTTGGGTGCAGTTTTGCTGGTGGATGTGGGGCAATTTTTTTGGAGATTGGGGTAAGTTTTTGTTTGGGTGGGGGAAGGTTGCAATTTGACCCCCTCAAATTGATCGAATTCAATAAGAGTTTCAAGAATTTAGGATAAAGACAGGGACATGGACATGGATAATAAATCCTAAACAGCATAAATTGGCGAAAAAATCCGACAAAGTTTGTAAGAGAAAAGAAAGGTTACAGATCAAATCTGTTGATAAATTTATAATCCTCCTCGGTTTGACAATGGACCGAAGAAGTGAGGTAAAAACAAGTAAAAAAGCATTAAGTTCGGCCGGGCCGAACTTTTCATACCCTCCACCATAAAATATTCATTCCTGTCCCCAACTTTAAGTGAGTACGTTAAAATGTCAGATAATGAACATAAAATGCTTCATTCGGGAGGTCCTTTTTTATGGTGCCTATATCTAACTGTTGACAATTTTTGGTGGGCTAGAAATTGAGAGGTACTGTTATACAGGGGTTATAATAAAACATGGGCCTATGTTGACAGTTTTTGATGGGAGCCTTTATTGTCAAATAGCTCCTAATTCGGTTAAAAAATTTAGCTAGAATCCTCAAAATATCGAAAATCGGTACATAACGTGGGAACTTCAAATGTCATTAACAGCTAGTTCGGAGGTATCTGGGCTATACGAAAATATGAACTTAAATGAACAAATTACAGAAAGTTCGTCCAAAAAATAAAGCCAAGGCACGG
The DNA here is from genome assembly GCF_047663935.1 of Musca autumnalis. Classification (NCBI taxonomy): domain Eukaryota; kingdom Metazoa; phylum Arthropoda; class Insecta; order Diptera; family Muscidae; genus Musca; species Musca autumnalis. The sequence goes on from NW_027411755.1 coordinate 76,124,604, forward strand.
AAAATCGGGAGGTTTGTTTCGTGGCTATACAAAAACATGGACCTACGTTCGGTTAAACATTTTAAGTAAAATCCTCAAAGTACCGAAAATCGGGAAGTATCGTTATATTGGGGCTATGTTGAAAATTGTTGATGCAGTGTGTGGTGACCACTACAACCTTCAAATGTCAAATTACAGTTAGTTCTGTTAAAAATTGTAGATAAAATTGCCAAATTACTGAAAACTGGGAGGTACCGTTACATGGAAGCTATATCCGAACATGGACTTATGTTGGCAATTTTTGATGGAGAGGTGTTGTGACCACTAAGAACTTCAAATGTCAAATTACTGCTAGTTCGGTTTTATATTGTAGGTAAAATCATCAAATTACTGAAAATCGGGAGGTACCGTTATATGGGAGCTTTCTTGAAAATTTTTGGTGGAGAGGTGTGGTGACCACTAAGAATTTCAAATGTCAAATGTTCAAATTACAGATAATTCGGTTAAAACTTGTAGGTAAAATTCTCAAAATACCTGAAATCGGGCGGTAACGTTATATGGGGCTATTCCAAAACATGGACCTATGTCCACTAGTTATAAAGGTTCATTGTCATTTAAGAACTTCAAATGTCAAATTATAGCTTCATCGGTCTGAAAATGTAGCTAAAAACGTCAAAATACCGTAAATCGGGGGGTACCGTTATATGGGGGCTATACCAAAACGTGGACCTATGTCCACAAGTTTTGTCACATAAGTTTATTGACATTTAAGAACTTCAAATGTCAAATTATAGCTACATCGGTCTGAAAATGCAGCTAAAACCGTCAAAATATCGTAAATCGGGGGTACCGTTATATGGGGGCTATACCAAAACGTGGACCTATGTCCACAACTTTTTTTATATAAGTTTATTGACATTTAAGAACACTAAATGTCAAATTATAGCTACATCGGTCTGAAAATGTAGCTAAAAACGTCAAAATACCGCAAATATGGGGGGGTACCGTTATATGGGGGCTATACCAAAACGTGGACCTATGTCCACAACTTCTAATATATAAGTTTATTAACACTTAAGAGCTCTAAATGTCAAATTATAGCTACATCGGTCTGAAAATGTAGATACAAACGTCAAAATACCGCAAATCGGGGGTACCGTTATATGGGGGCTATACCAAAACGTGGACCTATTTCCACAAGTTTTGTTATATATGTTTATTGACACTTAAGAACCCTAAATGTCAAATTATAGCCAAATCGGTCTGAAAATGAAGCTAAAAACGTCAAAATACCGTAAATCGGGGGGTACCGTTATATGGGGGCTATACCAAAACGTGGACCGATATATCCCATCATCGAACTTGACCTGCCTGCAAACAAAAGACGCATTTTCCCAAAATTTCAGCGTCCTATCTCCATTTTTGTGGATGCTAGAGTGATTACCACAGACGGACGGACGGACGTGCTCAGATCGACTTAGAATTTTACCCTGATCAAGAATATATATACTTTATAGGGTCGCAAATGAGTATTTCAATGCGTTACAAACGGAAAAACAAACTTAATATACCCTCCATACTATGGTGGAGGGTATAAAAACATGTTTTTGAATTGTCAAGCATAAAGTCGATAAAAGGTTGTCATTAAAACTCATTTCATTTAAACGCGGACCGGGGTCTGCTAATTATATAATAAGGATGTCGTTAATCTTAATTTACCCCTTTCCGCACATTTTTAATCAAATATTTATCAATTATGAGCAATATTGCACCTATTTCACAAAACCGGTTTAAACGGGTTAACCGGTTTTGACAATTTTTGAAAACCGAAAACCGTTTTTTGAAAAATATTAAAATTGCGGTTAACCGGAAACCGTTTTGTTTGGAAAACCGGTATTTTGGACACCCTAATCCTAAACTCCAAAAGTAATCTTAATTCCAAATTTCTGGTTTCCAGATCAATCCTTTCACCCAAATCCAAATTGTACTAAATTTAGACACGAATTTCCAAAATCATTTCCGCTCACGCTCACGGTTTGTTATGCAATGAAAAATAATTTGCAACCCTATATAGTATTTCAGAGTGAAATTCTGTGTCGATCCGTCCGTCCGTCCGTATGTGGCAATCACTTTAACATCCAGAAACTGATATAGGACACTAAAAGTCTGCACATATGAAGATGTGTTATACCGCCCGATTTCAGGTATTTTGAAGTTTTCGCTGCATATTCTGACAGAATTATCTATAATTTGGCAAAAACTTCTCCATCAAAAATTGTGGAGAATTTTTTAGCTTAATTCAGGCAAAGGCAATATGATTTTTGTGAGCGTAAATTTACTCTCGCTCACAACTTGTGTAGAGCAGCGTTGCCAGTATTGGGGATTTGTCCCCAAAATGGGGATTTTATTTTCAAAATGGGGATGAAAAAATTGAATTGGGGATCTGAGGATTTGCTGGGGACTTCACCTTAAAAATTGGGGACTTTATGGGGATTTTTTCGGCTTAAAAAATATTGAGAATAATATGTTACATTACACATAATAATCGTTAATTTAAAATTGCGCTGTCGTAAAGCTTCAATCTAATACGTTGTTCACTAACCAGGCACAACTGTTATAACGTATAACAGAAAGAATGCATTTGTTTATCTAGCCATCTCTTTCTATTCTTTGTGTTTTTCTATACCACAATACACATAAAACGATGCAAAAACTGATTTTGAGCAGAGATATAGTATGTGGTACATTTGTATAATAGTTACATTGATATCTGCATTGAAAGTACCAACAGTTGCAATCTTGAATAGAAGGTGAAATAAATATTCTTAATATTACATTTCAAAGTGATAAAATGGATCCAGGAACGGCATATGACAAATTGCTTCTATGCATCTTCTCTTTGTGTACAAGAATTTTAAAACCATCCGTACTGACAAGCATTAAGGACGAGGATGACATTGATACAATAATGGAAGTGCTTATCAGAACATTTAATTAAAAAAGTCAAAAATACTTGTTTTGAATATCTCAAACGTTTACTGATACAGATGCTTAAACGTTTACCCTCAAATTTGCAGTTTTTTAAAGCATATAAAAAGTTTTCACCTAATATCTGTTGTAATTCTCTGCGGCAACCAAGTTTTAGTTCTTTAATGGGATTTTTGGAACCAAACTCAATGGACCTTTATGAATCACAGTGGAGGAAACTCCCATTCATTAAGTGGAATGGTATATTTGGAGAAGATGTAAGCAAAAATTTAAACATATTTTGGACTAGTGTATTTTCATATAAAGATGCATCAGGATCTAAGCCATTTGAACAACTTTCAGAAATGGTTTGAATATGCTTTCAGTACCAACCAGCAATGCGTGTGTAGAAAGAGTTTTTTCAGTCAGGAATTCAGTTAAAACAAAATTTAGAAACAAAATGCAATATGAACTGTTAGAAGCTCTTCTTAAAATTAATACTCAGTTTACAAATAATTCAATTTGCTGTAAAAACTTTGAACCCCCCAAAGAAATGTTAAAGCTTTTTAATTATAAGAACTTATATAAAACAAATGAGACTGAAGACAGTTCTAAGGAATTCGAACGTGAAGTGTTCGACGTTGTTAATTTTAATGATATGTAAATCAATTTTTTCATATAATTTTATTGCAATGCAATATTAAAAATGCTAGTATATGAAATGAATTCCATTCACACATCTTTTTACTATTATCTTGTATAAGGATTATTTATTTACGTTTTTCCTTTATTTTTGTTACTTTCAATAAGTAATATGAAACAAATACTAGTCTTTGAATTAAATTCCAGTGTATAACTATTGTTTCAAATAAATATATCGTCTTTGATTTTTCATAATATGTTTGGGGATTTATTTTGTGGAACTTTGATAAAATTTGGGGATTTTTGGGGATAAAATATTTTGAAATTGGGGATGAGAGACAGAAAAATACTGGCAACAATGGTGTAGAGTCTACACAAGTTGTGAGCGAGAGTAAATTTACGCTCACGAAAGTCACATTGCCTATGCCTGGCTTAATTTGCTGACCGAATTAGTTATAATTTGGCATTTGACCACTGGGAACCCTTAATGCCAGATTAAAGCTAAATCGGTCAAAACTGAAATCGGGCGGTACTGTTATATGGAGACTTTTCCACAACTTGGGCCGATTTTTGAACGAAATATCTCAATAGATGGACATGCGTAGGTTCGCATATGATTACTTCGATGAGTTACAAACCGAATGACAAACTTACACCAGCGTCTTGCCTGACGCGCCCACGTGCTTTCAGTGAACGCTTTACTCACCACACACACAATTCAACAAATTGAAAAAGCATGCACACAATGACACCCGTAAAATATGCAATAGAAAAATATGTACATATGTTGCCTATCGCTGTTCTACACGGCATGTTTTATATGTTTTTTTGTCCATATATAATTCCTTCTGTACGGCAAAATTTGATTTTATATGTTTTTTTTTTTGCCCACATGTAATTCCTTCTGCGCGGCAAAATTTTATTTTTCATTCGTTTTCTGTTTTTTTCGTTATTTATATTTGGTTTGTTCCTATACTTCTGAAAATTGTAATTCCGACAAAAGTATGTAGTTAAAGTTGTAAGCTGCCCCCAAATGAATTTTATTGTGTCTGTAGTAAACGAACGCTTTTCGAGAAAAAAGTGGTAACATTTGAAGATTCTTGAACGTAAAGGAACAGAGCTAATGTGAACAAACAAAACAGCGGCGTACCTTTTTTTTGTACAGACGAGAATAGAGCGCGTTCAATTCGTAAAAGTGCATATCACTTTAATGGATTGACATTTTTAGATGATTCACCATGTGTACAAAATTCAGATCTGTAAAAAGTTACAGTAGTTATGCATATAACATACCGTGTAGAAACCCCTTTAATATACCCTTCATACCATGGCGGAGGTTATACAAATACATATGTTAAGTCATATTCACATGCATTGATTTTTTGTGCAAATCCCTGCTCATGCAGATGATACGACTTGGCAAATTTGTTGTATTGCTAAAGCCTTCAGATAACTCTAATCGGAATCTGTAGATATATGGTGGGGTATACCAATACCTCCTTATATCTTTATAATATTTTATTAATAATAAAATTTACATAACAAACAAAAAAACTGAGAAAAATAACCGAGATTCTTTCACACATATCAAAATGGAAAACATCATGAAATATTGCCTTATCTCAATGTCAAATTGTAATTAATTTCATAAAATACATTTTGCCTACAAACATACGTATGTATGCATGTACATGAATGTATAATTCAACATAAGCTTAATAATGATAATATTTTTTTCTATTTATAAAATGTCAGATGTTTTTATTGGAGCACCTTCGTGTAGGTACTACTAAGTGGTGCGATAATTCTAAACAGTAGTAAAAACAAAGTAAAGGCTTAACAAATTTTGACGTCATTATTTTATAGTGATCAAAAGTTCATCTTGGTAATTGCTTCCTCAACGAAAAGAAACATTGGAAAACAAAATGAAATGCTATTTGGAAATCTCTTAGGGTCGAAATCATAAAATTTTCGAAAAAAAAATATTTTTTGTTTTATTTTAACGATTATCACAATGTGATTAAATTAAAAATAAAGTATGGTAGTCATTTAGTACAGAAACAAAAACAACACTTGTTGTGTCATTTACCTGATACGTTGTTGTTTAGTTTGGGTGCAATATAACATGTCGGACACAGTGTTTTTAAATATAAAGTAAAAATATTGTAGTATCACGGTGCACTTGAATCAAATTTAAATGGAAGGTGCTTACACCTGGGAAAATTTTGCGGATTCTGAAACTACAATGTTCGTAGATCAGAAAAATTAAAAAACAAAAAAATCGCCGGAGCGCTTTTTAAATAAATCGCGATTCAAGTTGACATTTTTAGGGGTTGTTAAAGTTTTCACGATTTTGCTTAGAAATTGCAAGTCCTATCAAAATGTGACTGAAGGAAATGTTGTAGCTATGAAAATTCTCTACAAGATTGACTTTTACGGTATTTTCGTAGGTTTTACCATTTTAGAGATATTGATGTTCAAATTGGGACAATGCACTGACTGTATCGCCCCCTTATAAAACAATGTCATGAAGGGTGCGCCTTAACTAACTTTTAATGAAAACCGCTTACACAGGGGAAGTTTTCGTGAATTCTGAAACTGCAATGTTCATAGATGAAAAAATTCAAAAACAAGAAAAAATCGCTGTAGGGATTTTTAAATAAATCACGGTCAAAATTAACATTTTTATGTGTTTTTTAGGTTTTCACGATTTTGCTTGGAAACCGCAAGTCCAATCGAAATGGAGCTAAAGGAAATGTTGTAGCTGTGAAAATTCTCTACAGGACTGACGTTTATGATTTGTTCCCAGGCTGTACCATTTTTGAGATAAAGAAGCTCAGTTTACATTTTTATGTATTTTGGTTGGGTTTTCTTGTAGAGAATTTTGATAGCTACAACATTCTCTTTTGTCCCATTTTGATAGGACTTGCGGTTTCCAAGCAAAATCGCAAAAACCTAAGCAACCCCTAAAAATGTCAACTTGAATCGCGATTTATTTAAAAAGCGCTCCGACAATTTTTTTTTTGTTTTTTGATTTTTCTCATCTAAGAATATTGTAGTTTCAGAATCCGCAAAAACTTCCCAGGTGTAAGTACCTTCCATTTAAATTTGATTCAAGAGCACCGTGGTATATGAGGAAAAGACAAAATTTTTTAATATTCCATTTGGGAAAAAATTAAAATTGTTTTGAAGCTACATGAAAGATTTTTAGTAAATGGATTGAGAAAAAAATCCCATTCTCAAATCGGTTGAGACACTAATTTTGGTTATTGCGCGCAAAAGTTATGGCGGTTTCAATTTTGATTATAAGAGAAAATCTTATAAAAACGCTATTCATTATATTGAGAAACTTTGTTAATTTATGGCTTCCTACATAATAAATGTTTAAAGTATAAAGTATTCCATTTGTAAGTCGAATTATTCTCTTTGCAATTCGAAACAAAAAAAAATAAAAAGAATTTGGTTGCATTGGTTTTATATTTATTTTTCGAATTACAAATGAAATATTTTGAATAACAACCCAGCAAAATAAATTGGAAGTAGTGCAATGTGGACTAGTTCTATCACGGCATGTTTTGATGCAGTTCAAACGCAGTTGTGAAAAAGGCACTCCAGTCCTCACATTTTAATCGCATTTGGATGCAACCCAAAGAATCACATCCACTTGTCACATTTTAACAACATCCGGATGCAGTTCAGCGGAGTCGTGAAAAAGGCACTCCAATTCCTCACAATTTAACAGCATCCGGATGCAGTCCAAACGGAGTCGTGAAAAAGGCACTTCGTTCGCTACATTTTATTAGCAGTTGTTAGAGATCCCTACATGTACATAAATCAGTTTGTACATCTCTACAGGCAGCGGTATATATTTTCCAAAAAGAGATAAGCGTGTTAACATTTCCAAACATTTGTTAATACAAAGTAAATAATATTTAATTTGTGAACATTTTTCCGGTAACTCACGAGAAGAAAATTTCCCAATGGAGTGCTGTTGGAGTACATGTCGAAATCTCAACTGGTGATGGGAAGACAATATCAAACCCATTTAGCAGATGAAGCAAAAACAGTTCAACTTGGATTAAATGGAGAGCGGAGGAAACACGCATGTTTGCGATTGACTTCAATGGAGAATTTTCATAATTTGTGTTAATGTAATAAAGTTCTTAATATTTTTGTTTTACACAAATAATAAATGCATTTTATTTGCTCTGGGATATTTTGTAATGGCTTGCACACATTCCGCAGAATGCCTGTATCAAAACACGTGCTTTGGACTGCCTCCTATTCTACCCCAAAGGGTTAGTTAAAATGCAATGCCAAAGGGTCAGTTAAAATGCAGTGCAATGGAGTGCCTCTTTCAGTAGTCACTCTCTTGTAAAAATCATGAGTGAAAATGCATAATTTGATGCACTTCCAGATCACTTGTACATATCATTTAACTGCCTCTTTGGAGGCAAACTTTTTGCTGCGAAATGGAATAATTCGAATCTCAAATAAAACAATTCGAATTACAAATAAAATAGTTCGAATTACAAATGGAATAATTCGAATTACAAATGAAATAATTCGAATTAAAAACAGAATAAATCGAATTACAAATGGAATAATTCGAATTATAATCAAAACAATTCGAATTACAAATGGTATAATTCGAATTACAAATGGAATAATTCGAATTACAATTGAAATGTTTCAAATTACAAATGGAATTCTTGACTTACAACTAAAATTCTTCGAATTACATATAAAAAAGGTGTAGACCGAAAAAGATTGGTTTGTGGGGGAGAGTATAATATGTTACTGCTCTTTCAGAAGTTCATAATGCCTCAACCTAATTGTCCGAGGTTTATACTTTTAAGAACAGATTAGATCTATGTCTGCCCATCTAAAAATTATAATCACAAAATTACAAATTTGTGACAGACCCACAAAGTTTTTTTTAAAGTTATTTCGGTCTTTCTATAGAAAACGGTAAGCCTTACTTTTAGAACATTACTTTTAGAACATTATTTCTAATGGCAAACCTTACCTCTCAACCACCTTCCCTCTTATACGTTCGCGTGTCTATTTTAACTGGACTAAAACGAAAATATTGCTAAAAAACAAAAATATATCTTTAAGTATATTCTAGCAGAAGAACCAATATGTTCAGTTCCCTTAGAAACCCAATTTTGAAATTTCATGGAAATTTTTAGGAAGTCGACCTTGTGGTCATTTAGGATTTTGCATTCAATTAATTGAATGATTAAAGTACATTGCTAAAGCAACAACAAATAATAAAATGAAATCAATTTCAAATCTAATCACCTTTGATGTCTGGAAAGGGGATAATCAAAACAATGAGTCATGAATTAAATCAACAACAAATTTCATTTGTTGTTTAAAATTATATTTAAATGCATTCCCGTAAACATTTCTCAAAATTGTGGAAGATTGTTTGCTCGGATTAATCTTCTGTGATTCCCAGCGACGAACATTTGACGATTGTTTACATTTTTTTTCTTATATTTGTCAAATTATCTTCCAAGAGAATAACAGAATACTCTTCTGGAAGAGCAACAGATGATTGTTACTGATATTTTTGATTTGGTTGTTTATAATTCTTATATACACTTTCTACAGAACTTTGATATATGTAAATGTCACGTATAATATTATGAGAATTGACATACACAACACATGTCCAGTAGGCTTAGGACTTTTTTACAACCTCGTATCCCTGTATGGTATTTTGATCAGTTTTTACCTAAGATTACATAAAATCTTAATTATAAAGTGATTCGATTAAAAAAGTTTGCGCACAAGAACTTTTAAAGTTTTTATTTTTCAGAAATTTTGATTGAAATGATCTACCTCGCAAATTCCAGATTATCGTTAAGCGATTGAAAATTTAGAAAAATGTTTGCAGGGATTATGTATGTTCGTGTCCATACATACAAACATATGTGCACTTTGTGCCATTGTGGGGGTGTTGATAAAATATTGATTCCTTTGTTCAATCAACAATTGTTTATTTATTTACATGGAAAGAAAAGAAAAAATATAAATAAATCGGTCATGGGGAACTCATTATACTTTTCACCGAGAATTGTATCCATCAAAAACAAAGGTCAATGTTTTATTATAACACCTACCGAATATAAGACTCTATCAGACAGACGGACATCGTTATATCAACATATAATTTTTATATATATATATATATATATATATATATATATATATATATATATATATATATATATTTATATACTTTATATGGTCTCAGACGAATATTTTGTTGCGTTACAAACGGAACGGCAAAGTTGTATTCATTCCATCTTCTGGTGGAGGGTATAAAAATGTGTTAAATGCATCATTTTTGGCCATAAATCGGTATGGGCTCAATACTATTTTTTTATATTTTTGAGGCACCAAACATTGCCTCTCCATCCTAGGATGGTACGCATTCAGCCTCATTGCATGACAGTGTCTTTAAAACTGTCGTCAACGACTTATTACAAGACAGTGTCTGTAAAGTTGTCATCAACGACTATCTGCAAGACAGTGTCTTTAAAACTGTTATCAACGACTATCTGCAAGACAGTGTCATGTACATTGTCACCGACGACAACTTCGCTTACCTTGTCGCCCAAGTTGTCGTGCATGAATAGGCGGACACTTGTGTGAAAATGTCGTCAACAATCCCAAAGGGCTGTCTGCAAAGAGTCGTGAACGAATTGGGTATGTCGTGCACGATTCATCAATGTTGTCTCGAAGACACTTTCTATTGGGTTGTTTCATATTTAAAATTTCTTAGGGCCATTATTATATGTGTTCTTTTACTATCTGAAGGATTTGATAACGCAAAATAAACCAATTTAGAGGCAATAAAAATATAATTTTTACATTGAAAGTCATTACCAAGAAGCTCCTCCTTGAAATTCAATCATCACTTTTAACTTTATGTTAACCGGAAAGCTATAAATCTGTTTGGTAAATCCAAACTATAACAAAAGAAGACTTATAATAATGGGGGTTAGACTTTTTTTGAAATTTACAATAAACACATACATACGTACATACATGTATGTAAATGTTATTTTGCGTTACAAATAATCAATGTATATATCATTGAACTAATATGAATCTGGGTGCACTCATTGATATGAGAGAAGTCTCCCTTGTCCCTTCTGGGATGTTAGTGGAACAATTATTATATTATACGCAAATGATTCTTTTTCCACACAAATTAAATTTGAAAATTAGCGTCAGAAATATATTTTTTATTTTTGTATTTCTTAAATTAATTAATTTTGATTTTAATTCACATGGAAATAAATTCCATAATAAAAGATTTCGTTTATTGATTTTTATATCATCCACATTTCAAGGTTTTACCAATTGCAAATTTTTTAAGCACATTGGTCATAGTCGAAAAAAATTATAAATTTATACTAAAAGTGTCAAATAGGTAGGGCAGGTTCGAAAAAAATTGTGAAAACAAAGCCTGGGTGTATTTGTTTATTCTGTCAGAATGGTTTGTTTATTTGATTTGTAAAAACGCGAAATTTGAATGCGAGGCCAAATTGTTTTACATTCTCAGCTTCCTCATATGTTCAAAAATTTTTTATCACAATGTTGATAAGTTTCATTTCAATAAATGTTGTGATAACATTTTTCATTCCGACTGAATTTTTGAATATGTTTAAAATATTTTGTCATATTTTTCGAAACAATACACATTGTGTATAATAATTTGAAAGAATAAGCAAATCAATAGAAAAAAATTTAATCAGCTGTTTGCTATGGCCTTCCTTGTAATGATTGTGCCATGGTCTCCTCCATCCTAGGATGGTACGCATTCAGACATTTAGAGCGGCACTTTCCCCCCAGACAAAACCTGTGCCAATGTCAAATTATGTGACGCAAAAAGTGTGACCTCTAAAGTGATTAGCAGGTATAAATGGACAGACACTAAACGGACAGACATAATGTGCGATCTCGTACCTTTTTAATGGTAAAAGTACCCTGTAGGGACTGATACTGATTTAAAGTTAACTTAAAACTAGCTTTTTTGTAAACATAAATGACTTTTTATCGATTATTTTCCCTTATACCAACTGACTACTTTTACAAGGCGATGAGCGCCTAAGTAGTCAATATTGTCCATCGCTAGATTACTTTTCAACTGATTATAAACAAACTTTTTTTAGCCTATTGGTAGTCAGTTTAAATGATAATGTGAAAAAAATGGTTTTTGCATATTTTTATGACTTTGACTTTTCATATTATCTCTCTCTTACTCCCTCTCTCTCTCTCTCTCTTATGTTTTGTTATAGAGAAGAAGAGGGCAAATATGTATATGGCAAAAAACAAAAATCCTTTGCAATTCCATTTGAAAAAAATTAAAAAAAATTTTTGCGAGCACATCTACAATTTTTGGAATAGCGATTAAGAAAAAATTCTGGTTTCAAATCTGTTCGCGTTCACAAAATTGGGCAATGCGCGCAAAATTTATAGCTGTTTTTATTCTCATATAAAGAAAAAATATTTAAAAATATCTTTTTTGTTGTTATGAGAAAATGTATGCATAAATCGTTAACATCGATATCTATTCGATGTTTAAATAGTTATTAAATTTATTATCATTTTCGCGGAAAATCAACAAATAATAAAAAAATTGAAGTAAATTCAAATTATCCTGTCCCGGAGTGCATATTATAGCAACAACAAAAGAGAAAAACTTATTGTTAGAAAATATTGTAAAATATATTTTTTGGTTTGATTCGAAAAATTAGAAAAAAATATTTGGGAGTTCTCCAACTATTTCGCTAAAATCCAATACAATAATTAATGTGTACTGCTAAAACTTAATCAAGAAATATGGTTTACCATCGTGAAAGTTTATTTGCTTAGTCTGATAACTTACTCGTATAAGGATAGGACATTAGGAGTAATATTGAAGTTACAATCATTAAAAAAATGTAAAAATTAAAAAGCCTATTATTCGCGAATTAGTTTAAATCAGTTGATGCGATCCGTTTTTGTATATAGCGAATCAATCTCTTTCAATATTTATGCATATTTCGATGTTTCACTCAGCGGTCAAAGTGTGCCGCCAGTTGCATCACACAATGCAAAAAACCTTAAAGTGGGTAAAAATCACGCAATTTGCATACAATTTTGATGCGCATCCGGTTTCAGTAGCACCCATCAAAAATACGTCTATATACACATATTTCAAATAGATTCTTCAAGAACCGCGGATGTGCCTCCACATTCTATTTTTGGTAAAACACCCATATTACTCATGAATCTCTCTAATTTATGACACGCGTTTTCGCACATATTATAACGGCGTATAAAGGATTCTATTTATGTAAAAAATGTTAAAGAAAATCGCGGTTTAATACGCCGATTTGTCAAAATACATTTTTGCCGATTTTCGTATTTCCAAGGTAGATCCGTCGCGTAAAAAAACTAAATTCACGCGGGGTACAAAGGAATTTGAATAGCACTTGTAAATTTTAAACGCAAAAAATAGGTTTTTTAAAAAAATTCACGCACCAAATATTGGCCTTTAGACTCCAATTACTAGGATGCTGGAGCTGGATGAAGGAACACACCCATGAGATATGCATTAAACGACGTAAAATCACGAGTTCTATAATCCTATTATGAGTTTCGATTATTATCTTTTTGCGCGTCCGAATTATTAAAAAAAAATTCAAAAAACCCTGAAATTCCGGCTTCAAAATGTCAGCATTAATTTTAGGGGGATGCAGTGGATATATTGAAAAATAATACAGTAGTATCATATTGCACATGAAGTATTCTTTGAGTCTTTCTTTGGGCATATGTCTATAAAATGTAAGGTTAAGGCAGAAATCGGAAAGGAGCATAAAAAAACTTGTTGGCTTACCCATTTTTACCTATTTTTCTACATTGATGCCAACACAGCTTCCACGTAAATTTATTTTAACCCTCCGTCATGCACATGTATCTGGCCAGATATTTTACGAATTCAACTGCGATTTAAATATATTTCTGATTTAGCTAGGGGCTTGAGTCTCCAGGTACCCTCTACAAATATTGTAAGGTATCGTTTTATGAAAAAAAAAACTTTAAAAAACAACAACAATCTAAATTTATGTAGATTTTTTCATCTATACATCGTATACGTAGCGCATGTATCTGACCAGATACACACACATTTTGCTCCAATCCGGTATGCCTACAACATTCGAAATCAGATTATACATGTTTTAGTTGCTTACCTGAAGCTTTGTGAGACTTTTTTAATTAAGAATTAATTAAAACTTACTTTATAACTACTAAATTTAATTGAAATGAACTTTATACCAATTCTTGTTATTTTTTTGACATTACGAGTAAACACAAAAATACAATTTTTCATGTTTTATTTCTCATATTTTTTACACGGGTTAAGCATCTACTAAGAACAAAAAAAGTGAAAATATATATCTGCCTGGCGTGATAACAATACAAGAATATAATATTATCACTAAAATAGCATATCTTTCGTACAAATGTACTGAAATACATACTGCATCTGGCCAGATACATGCGCTACGTACGTGACTATCGGAACATGTGCATGACGGAGGGTTAATGGTCGACCTTATGGGATTCCTCCTAAAACACACAATGATACATTTTTGGTTTTTGGCCATATATCCTTCGTGTTTCTTTTTTATAGCAGAACAATATTTACGAATATGTTCAGTCCATCAACATTGGCTTCTATTACTGAATGCTGCTTTTATATGAAAGTTATTAATAAAATGCAAATGTGAATTATTTAAACATGTTCGCCTTATTTTTGAAGCATGCACATATACTTTGTAGAAGGTACATGCTCTTATTCTAAAAGTGACGTGGTCGCCGGCTTCTAATTGGCTGGTATGTCGACTTTGACATTTGTTCCAGTGGTTGACGTTTTTTCCATTCCCGTACATTTTAAATATATGTATATACAGTATAGTCTCGATAATCCAGACACTCGTTAATCCGGACAACGTACAGTGGATCCACTTGTATGGAGAAAGTGGCCAAAAATATTTAGAGTGTAAATATCAAGCCAATGCGCCAGTTACAGCTTTGTGCTGCTGCGAAGAGTGTTTTAAAAAACCACGAGCGTAGACAAAGACCACCTCGACGGATACAATCGAGTGCTTCGGAGGCTGATTAGATGGAACATTTTCAAAATAATTATGAAAGACATCAACATTTCTTATAAAAACCTTGATGTTTTGTTCAATAAAATGGTTTCGCGAACAAGTCTGCCGTTCAAAGGTTTGGAAATATGCTCCGGATTTGGAGGAAAATAATCTGATACGAAAACAACCTTTATTTTAATACACTGAGGGATTTTTTAGTACTTTTTAAAACAACATACGAAACCTAAAACCTCAATTTCCATGACTGTGTTTTCCCGCGAAAACGGGGCTTTTACATTAGCGAGTTCAGTTAAAAAACTACGAATTCGTAAAAGCCGGTATGGAGAGCATAGCCTGGTCCATTTATATTGGAGCATAACACTGTTGACACCGAAATAGGAACACATATAAAATTCAAAGTCCAAAGGGTGTGTTCAATTTGAAAAATGTGCTTAAATTTCCCTCGGTGTAATTAAATAACGGTTGTTTTCGTATCAGATTATCTTCCTCCAAATCTGGAGCATATTTCCAAACCTTTGAACGGCAGACCTGTTCGCGGAAAACCATTTTATTGAACAAAACATCAAGGTTTTTATAAGAAATTTTGACGTCTTTCATAATTATTTTGAAAATATTCCATCTTATCAGCAGCCGAAGCACTCGATTGTATCCGTCGAGGTTGTCTGTGTCATAATCTATCTTATTGTGAAGAAATATGACATAACTGCGCGACTCCTATCGATATTCCGAAATGTGTCAAATATCTGTCAATTTAAACCCTTTAACGCTGTTATTTCGGTGTTCGCGGAATCATTTATAGGGTTTCTTTGGTGAAAAATGATTAGAAAGCCTTGCTTTATCGACTGAAAGAACATTCGGCGTTAATATCTCAAAAATTCGCGAAAATAAAGTGACTGTTCTATCCTGATGACCAAAAATAACTGCCTATTTTTCATAGTAGTATCGGAAAATTGATCAGAAAATCATTTTCTGTGTTTGATACGGAACATCATCGACTTTAAATCCCCACAAGATTAAAAACGCAGATTCATTCGTTTTGGGATAAATAAGCTAAAATTAACAAAAATTTAGGTGTTCTATTCTACTGACGTGGAGTGTACCAAAGAAATATATATCAGTTCCATGGCACAATTACCAAGGTAGTGGTATCGTAAATTTTTGAATATGTTATGTCAAAACTTTCTTTATGTTGTTGGGGAAATTACAAAAAAATATATTTTTTAATAAAGGGATTTGATACTTCATATTCGAAAAGCTGGTGTGATACAACTACCTTGGTAATTGTGCCATGATCAGTTCTAAGTCTAAAAGTTCGTTTACACTGGATTTTATTATCATGATAATTGATCTTTCTCGATCCTAAAATAATCAAATTACAATTAAAATTTCGAATCTCATCTGATAAAAAGTGCAGAACAGTCAAATATACATACATATAAATTGTTTGTTTTTTTTTTTTTTTGTTATATTTAAAATTTCGTAGGCTTTTTTTGAAATTTAAAATGAATACATACATCCATGTATGAATGTACATGTTATTTTGCGTAACAAATAATCAATGCTTATTATAAGTACGTCAATGACTCTTTTTCCTCCCAAATTAAATTTAAAAATTAGCATTAAAAATACATTTTTGTTTTTGTATTTCAAACATGAATTAATTTTGATTTTAATTCACATGGAAATAAACTCTATAATAAACGATTTCGTTTCTTAATTTTGTTGTCATCCACATTTCGGGTTTGACAACAGTTATTTGCAGTGGACCAATTGCAAATTTGAGTGGGTGAATTTCTTATTTAAAAATTATCTCAAAATGCACAGTGGCCATAGTCGAAAAAAATATAAATTTATACTAAATAGTGTCAAATACTTTTTATAGAATCCCACTGGGTATAGTTTTGAAAAAATATATACATATCTTTAGTAAGTAAAATAACCCTATTTGGAAATTTACTTACAACGAGTCGTAATCTCAAAATTTAATATGTTTATAAAACTATTATAATATCCAAAATAAACAACGGCTTTTATATTAATTTTTTATATTTGTAATGAATGGTATGTTAAACGTATTTAAAATGTTTTATTTTGCGAATGAAGTGTGTGTGTAAATTATGAAAATAGTTGTGAGTAAGATCGAGTTGGACATGTTCCTTATAATTTCATAAAAAGGAAGAGTTTTTTTTAACAATTTCCAAAGAAACGTGCTGCACGAATTTGCACTTTTTGGTTTTATGTGATTTTTGTTCATTCAGAATATATGTAAAGGTTCACTTCATGGCGTTTAGGTAAAATTTAGAGTTTTAATGCATTTTGGGACCTATAGTAAAATTTTATGGCGAACAAATTTTTAGAATTTTTTGATTGATCACATTTTATAGGAGATTTTTAATGATTTTTGAATAAAGGACCAACTTAACCCCAAATACGCCTTAATGAACGGCACGAGGGTTATTTTTTAACAAAAATAATCCATTCTAGTTAGTAAGGTTTCCAAAAACACCATAAAACTAAAGTTCAAGCATTCCAAAAAAAAAATTAAACACAAATATTTTCAAAAATGTAGAAATGGTTGAAACTTGCCACCCAATTTTAGTCTCGTTGTTTTTTGGCAACATTGATACTGATATTTCCTTCGTATATAATGCAAATAGAGATTTCATTTCATTCGTGACTTATAGTGAAATTTAGTGGAGAACATTTTTTTCTTTGGCATCATTCTTCTCAAAAAATAGTTTGTGGGACAATATTACATAAACTCAGATGAAGTAAGACTTTAACCCTAAAATCTGTTTTTTTTTTTATTTTTGCATATTTCTGGAATTTAAATAAGATATAGAGTTTTGATGTATTCTAGGACCCATAGTAAAAATTTATGGCGAACAAATTTGTAAAATATTTTGATCCGATACGATCAAATTTTATAAGAGATGGAACCAAAAAGAACTGTTTTATGACCCTCATGATGGCTAATAATATGAAAAACAAAATCAGTGACCCAAAACATACGTAGGCAAGGTCAAAATCCATTTATTTTTAGAGTTTTGGCCAGGTTTTTCGAAAAATTGGCCACTGTGCAATGTCGTGTAGAGTTTATATTTATTCTACCATTAGATTTCGTTTACACTGATGATTATTATCTTGATTTTTTGCCAGATTTTTATACATTTAACGTCAAATGAAATCAAGATACACCAATGATCGTAATAATAAAAGCTAGTGTAAACGAACTTTTAGACTTAGAGCTGTTGAATATTTGAAAGATATTATTCCTCTGATATTATTTTCTTCTGATATAGCTCGAAACCCGAGAGCAGGTTTCTGAGAATCAGGATCTGAGCTTAGCTTTTGCGAACCACATAGATATTCGGCACAGGTCTTTAAAACTCATAATTGTTGGCACTGTATGTCTTTCGTTTCGGTGGTTGAGGGAACTGATGAAGTAATCAATTTCATTTAAAAAAAAAAAAACATGTACATATATTCTGAGATCTAATAATACAAACAAGGTCTACCCAAGATCGAAGAAGATAAACGACTTAAAATTATTGAAATCTGAGTTCCTTTGAATATCACAATAATGTTTTTGACAGGAAACAAAATTGTCAGCTGGTCTTAAGACTTTAACCCCCTGTTTTTGTAAAAGTTTTTATTCTTCTCACACGAATTGTCAAATTTTGTAGATCGATTTACTCGCCTCAGAGCAAATGTAGAGCTCTGATTTTTAAAAGAGGAATTCTTAACTATATATGGAACGCGTCTACGAAAAATTAGGTCCGCATGTCATCTAGGTGCTGAACTATGGATGCCTAAATTATTACGAATATAGACGAACGAACAAAAAATAGTTACAAAAACTGGGGGTAAATGCAAAATTAAAAGTAAAATTCCTGAGTATTTCAGCGTACTTCTCTACAAGTGAGATTTGCGGACTCGGCGATAAAAAGTAGGTCATATATCACTGAGCCAATATGAATCGGCATACACTCATTGATATGATATGTAATGTAATACCGAAAATCTGGAAGTACCATTCAATGGGGCGTGGACCTATATCGACATATTTCTGGAAGAAAGTTTTGCAGCCCCAAAGAAGACTAAATACTAATTTTCAGTCATTTCGGTGTGGATAAAACGTTCAAAATATCGAAAATCGGGAAGTACCCATTTAAAAAAGTGGACCTATACAGATAAATTTATGGAAGCAAATTTTGAAGCCCCAAAGAAGATTAAATACAAAATGCAAGGGGTTATACAAAAACATGGACTTATGTTGAGCATTTTTGGTGGAGAAATTTTGTGACCACTGGTAATCTTAAATGTCAAATTACAAGTCAAAAATGTAATTAAAATCCTCAAAATACTTCAAATCGGGAGGAGCTATACGGGATGGGAGCTATACCAAAACATGGAGCTATGACATTTCTATACCCTCAGCATTTATGCTAACGAGGGTATATACACTTTCATACGGGCAAAATGTGCCTCATCGAAATAACGGCTTTAGACCCCAAGTATGTTTGGACGAAATCCGTTTCAGACAATTTGGATTCGATTTAGCAATGTCCGTCCGTCTGTCTGGCTGATGGGCACGATAACTCTCGAACGGATAAACCGATTCGAACCAAATTTTGCACTTCGCATAATTTTGCCCAAACTTAGTTTAAGTTCGAAGATGGGCCATTCCATCCACTCCTTCCGGTACCTATCCCACAGAAGTTCGAAAATGTTCGAAAATTTGTGCGCACGATAACTCTTAAAGAGAGTAACCGATTTGGTCCATACTTTGCACATCGTGAAACTTCTACCAGTCTTAGACGAGGTTTCAATATGGACTTAGTCGTCCACTCCTTCGGGTACCTCCCACACAAAATTTTGGAAAATTTCAGTTTAGGACCTCCTCTCGATTTGCTTTGATTTTTGTTGTAATATTTTGTACTCACTTCCCCCCATACGATGGTACAAATTTCATCAGGGGCAAGTCCATACTTCCTGAGAAAACAGCCTGAAAGTTGCAAAAAACCCTATGACACCGTATGTAGTGATTGGAGCGCAAGATAACTCTCGAACGGATCTACCGATTCGGTACAAAATTTGGCCTCCGCAATTTTTTGTACAAACTTAGTTTAAGTTCGAAGATAAGCCATATCGGTCTAATCCTTCAGGTATCTCCCCCCTAAAGGTATATAAAAACCTCTATGGCACCATACCGCTCATTTACTCAAAGAGTGACAACTCAAAAAATGCGTTTTCTGAGTTAGCAATTTCTATTTTTTCTACGACTTCTACTTTATTTTGTGTCAAATTTTCATGCTGATATCTCTAAAACTCAACGAGTTACAGTTCATTTACTACGAGTTTGAAATAATTTAACAGAAAAAGTTTTTTGCGTTTATGAAGCACTGAAAGCCTCAAATCATGCTTGATCTTGCACAGAAATTTAAGACTGATATCTGGCTAGCTGTTTTCAAAATATGGTCCATGTAGTTATTTTAGTTTTTGTGTAATAATCTTTTTAAGTTGAGAAGTCAAATTTCAGTGAGATGTGTCACTGTTTGAGTAAATGAGCGATATGTAGTGGCTGGAGAGCACGATAACTCTCGAACTGATCAACCGATTTTGTTCAAAATTTGAATCCCAAAATAAGATCCACTTCCATAATGTACTATATCGGTCCATTCCTTCAAGTACCTCTTCCGCAACACGTTTGAACTAAAATCCTAATCCACACTTTTTTCGGCAAGTGCAAATGTCCAAAAAGGGCCACAAAATTCTGAAAAGGTTCTAAATACATTCGATCTGTCCGAAGATGAAAGTTTCAATTCACATTAGCTGAGGGTATATCTCTGTCGGTAAAGCCGACTGATACTTTTTTACTTGTTGGTATAGAAGTTTCGTGACCACTGACATCAAATGTCAAATTACAGCTAGTTCGGTTAAGAAAAATGTAGTTAAAATCCTCAAAATAACGAAAATTGGGAGGTACCGTTATGAGGGCGTTACCAAAACTCGAACCTATGTCGACGAATTTTTGTGGAGAAGTTTCGCGACTACTGAGAACCTCAAATGTCAAATTACAACTAGTTCGGTTAAAATTTGTAACTAAAATCCTTAAAATACCGAAAATTGGGAGCTACACCAAAATATGGGCCGATACAACCCATCTTCGAACTTGACCTGCCTGTGACAAACTAGGGTGCAAAAATATAGCGTTCTAGCTCAATTATTGTGGGCGCTAGGGTGATCGCAATAGACGGACATGGCTAGATCGAATTAGAATTCTATCCCGGTCAAGACTTTGTAGGGTCGAAAATAATTATTTCAATGCATTACAAAAGGAAAAACAAACATAATATACCCTCCATACTATGGTGTAGGGTACAAAAACTAAGTGGCCCAAAGAAACAGAAGGAAAATACATTTTCTATGGATCTCAACAAGACAGAATTTTTACATCAAAGGCCTTGAATAATTTTCGTGTAGCACAGTGTAATTATTGCTAACTGCAGGCGTTAATTCTGTGGCCCTTATTTAATGTCACACATGTGGCTCAATTCTCCAAAAAATAACATTAAACTTTATTTCGAAATTTGTATCTAAAACGACTAACTTATAATCGTTTAACTTGAACGTATGCACGCTTTCCCCCCCTTAGGCCTTTTCGAACCAAAACCCCATCCACGTTAAATGCATTCCAACCAGTCATTCACTCACCAATGTCTGATCAAAATGGCTTGCCAAACCCTAACAGTCTTTTTCGAACAATCTGCAGTTTGAATCAGACATCAGCTTTTTTCTGATACTCTTCACTACTTCACTTGCATTCACTGCTTTCGTTCACTTTCACTTCACTTTCGGATGAGTGTGTGTTTGGATCTCAAACATCTTCAAACCTGTTGAACTTGACATACATGTGTTGAGTTTTTTGTTTTATTTTGTTTTCGTATTTATTTTCTTTTGTATTTCGATGGCTATTTAGTTGACTATTAACTGGTCATATTCGGATGTGTGTACAGATGTGTGTATACATTTGTTTATAATAATAAATGGGCAAAATAATACAAAGCTTTATTAAGCAATTTCTAGCGGTTATAATTTCAGTTAATTGTAATTAAACACAGCTGAGTAGCGCGTATTCATAAAGAAACGGTAATATTATTTAATTAAATTTTTTATTTATTATTTCGAAACAGTTTTTTTTACTTTCTATGTCTATTCGCGTATTCGATTTCATATATACTAAGAAATATATTTTAAGCTAAAGAATTATTTATAATCAAACATTCTTGTGGTTTTGTGAATTAAATAAAGATGTTCCTTTGAAACCTGAAAACCGGCATCGAAAATTATTTGCTTATGTTTTGAAAATTTGATTAATGATTGATAACTACACTGTACAACAATAAAATACATACATGTATAAAAATGATGCTGTTGTCTTAAGATGACACAAAAAAATATGGGTCAATCCCAGGGCAACGGGTTCTTTCGTACCAGATTGACACGAGACCTTAGTGTTTCGACCAGCGGCTTCTAACCCATCATCAAACCTATGTTTCTACGTAGATTCCATGCTGCTACAACAACAAAAATATGGGTGCAACAACGCCCAAACCAAATACTGCCATTTTTTAAGCAGATACGAAACACCGCGGTAGGGGCAAACGTGACAACAAGAGTAATTGATAGTGGTGGGACTACTCCAGTTGCTGGAGCTTCAAGGAAATGACGAACGGACGAAGACGAATGAGGTACATGACCGGTTGTTCTTGGACGCAGAGGCTTGTTGTGCAAACGTTTCCGAGAATTTAAAAGGCTGTGGTTAAATTCGGAGCAGTAATGACAATTCTGAGCTACCCGACACGAGAAAGATTTGTGGTTGGATTGCAAGCAGTTGCAACAATAGCCATTGGACACGACAAAACGCAGGCGTTTGTGCAAAGCTGACCTAAGACAAGTCAAAAGTGACTCCTAAGTGAACTTCTTTAGTTGAAAGGCAGACGAAGACACATACATAACCCTTAGTGGTTGTTAGACATATGTATTCATTGTGATCCATGCTTAACTAGTTTATTTGCCTTTTCATTTCCCATAATGTCGCAGTGGCCTGACACCACCCAGCATAGTCGGAAAGCATTTGTTAAGTTATCCAATGCGATTCTGCACTCAGTAACGGCCTCCGAGTTGATGCTAAAAGATTTGATGGTTTTAAAAGCCGCTTGACTATCCACAAAGATAGTCACCGGTTCAAAGATCTCGGCATTCATGTGATCGTGAAGATTTCGGCTTGGAATACACTGCCGTCGATGTCCAACTTGTATGAGTATTCAATACCTATCCTTTCACAGTAGACTGCCGTTTCTCCATGAAGCTTTTAGGTGGAGATGTAAAATTTCTGCTGCTGGCGAAGTTAGGCGTGGTCTCTATCCCCCTTTGTTCGAAATTTTCGTATAACTCGGCCGCATCCACATTACTAACACATTTAAGGTGATCATGTCATCCTTTTGTTTGACCTTCAATGCTTGAGATAAGTTTGCCGTCGTCCCCTTTAACTAGTGCTGTGTGGCATCGATTATTGATCTTCAAACATCCAAT
This sequence comes from Musca autumnalis, assembly GCF_047663935.1. Taxonomy (NCBI): domain Eukaryota; kingdom Metazoa; phylum Arthropoda; class Insecta; order Diptera; family Muscidae; genus Musca; species Musca autumnalis. Next base: position 76,147,973 of record NW_027411755.1, read on the forward strand.
GAGTTGGTTGAATGATCTCATGTTGTTAGAGCCTGCTGTGTCGTCTGCAAGATTTTTGAAATACATATTTTCTTCTGTCTCTCCTGGCTGAGGTTTTGACTGCCTTTGACACAAAGAAATTCAATATAAAAACGTTGTTAAATTGAATTTCTTTGTGTGGAGATATGAATCTTCCAATCACAATGTCAAAATTTAGGCAGAGTTCTATCAACCTTTCTCCATTGTCGTTTTTATGCACATTCCGTGTTTGTCCATTTGAAAAATTTGTATTGTTGCAGTTAATTGGTCTTACAAATCGTTTTGGGGTTCTGCATCTTCTGTTGGGCGTAACATTGTATTATGTGTAGGCATTTTCTTATTTTGGTAAAAAATCTTGCGGTTATAATGCAATATTTCCTATTGTTGTCATGTGTAATCAGCATCTTTTTTCGTTCTTTAACCTTTTTTCAAAATCATTGCTAATGGAACATCAAAACTTTCAGTGGTGACAAATCTCAGTGCAATGCTTCAGCCATGAAAATCTTCTTTAAGACATCCCGTTCGGACTCGGTGATAAAAAGTAAGTCCCATACTATTGATCCAATATGAATCAGCGTGATATGATAGAATCGACGTGATATGGGAGAAGTCTCCCTTGTCCCTTCGGGGACGTTGATTCAACGTATGTATGTATATATCGTTGGGCGCCAATATTCAGTCCTACGGATCAAGGAAGACGGGTTTTCATCGTTTTCTATTTTCTAACTTTAGCTTCGACTTTGTTTCCATTAGGAGTTTTCTCTGCGCTATACTTTGAAACCTTCACAGCTTTTAGGAGAGAACATATTTGAAGGAGCTTCCTTTCTCTCTTCTTACCCATAAATTCAAGAATTTCCCACATATTTGAGCTTCCTTCGTAGTGAGAAACATCATTAGATTTCAATTCTGAAAATTATCCAGTAATATTTTTACCCCCATTATTATGAGTCTTCTTTTGTTATAGTTTGGATTTATCGAACAGATTTATAGCGTTCCAGTTAACTTAAAGTTAACAGTGATGATTGAATTTCAAGGAGGAGCTCCTTGTCATTCACTTTTAATGTGAAAATTATATTTTTAATGCCTCCAAATTAGTTTATTTTGCATTTTCCATCAGATACCTAGTAAAAGAACACATGTAATAATGGCCCTTAGTATTTTTTAGTTTTAAAGAAACTGTAATAAATCCTAATTCAGTCTTTAAGCATTTTTCGGTTATTTTAACACATTCCTCAAATTCATTGCTACAAATTGTTGTCATGTGTAATCAGCATCTTTTTCCGTTCTTTAACCTTTTTTCAAAATCATTGCTAATGGAAGATGAGAAATAAACAAACCGCAGCATCAACGTAATCTAGCCTCATAGAATTCAACATTAAAATAAAACAAACAAAAAAACACACACAAACTCTTAAATAATAAACAGAAAATCTTTTCAATGACGCGATTTAAATATTTCTCTCTTTTTCATTCTTTCTTTTTCTACTTCCGTATGTTGACATTTTATTCATTTTCTAAACAACGACAAAATAACAAAGCACCATCACATTTTTATTTTAATACATTAATTTCCAATTACTTTAAAAGAAAAACGATAAACACACATCCATATCGTTACTACGCGCGTAGATAATGACGAGTAGTGGCGTGATGTTGCTGTTTCGAAATGTAAATACCAAACATACCCACTTTTCTTTGTGACACGTAATGCAAACTTACGCACTAAACAGAAGCGAACACACCTTCTTCTTCGGCTGCTATGGGACGGAGAGCTTTTGCGTAAAATATTTTCGTAAAGCTCAATGAGTGTGTGTGTCAATGCCGACAATCTCGTCCCCAACATAAAAAATAAGTTTTTTTTATTAATTGATCATTTACTTTGTTGGGGATGATTGTAAAAAAGAGAACGAGCAAAAGGCAACTGCCTTGCCTTGTGGGAAATGCAGAATGAGAGATAAAACTAAAGTCCTTATCTCATAACATTGAAAAAATAAAAATGATGTAATACAATGACACTGGTTTATGTTTTATCAATGGAAATAAAACAGTTTGCTGATCAGCTGATGGTAATTACAAATATCACGGTCCCTACGTTACCAGCATAATATTTTGGTAATTTTTCATGCTAAAGAAAGTCAAAACCCAGTACGAATGCGGCAAATGTCTGAAAAAAATAATACCAATAGCTCTGTTCCTTTTCATACAAGAATCTTCAAGTTTTAATTTAAGAGCAGTTCACAACTTTTTTACAGAGATTGTCTTCAACCCTTTCGGTGCTTCTTTTTTGTTTTTGATCTGAAAAATATATTTTTCCAATTTTATATATACTTAAGCCCACTATATGAATAATCAAAACTAATTTTTTAACATTTTGTTTGGAAAAGTGGTTTTTGGACACTATGCCATATGGCATAGAATGTATTTAAAGGAAAAAAAACAAAACTAAAATATTCAAATTTTTAATTAAATTTCTTCTTATAGAAGACCAGGAGGCCTTATAGAAGAGGAAGAGGTCTTCTTATAGAAGAGCAGGACGTCTTTTCATAAAAGAGCAGAAGGTCCTCTTATAGAAGGGCAGGATGTCTTTTCCTGGAAGAGCAAAAAGTCGTCTCATAGTAGAACAGGATGTTTTCACATAGAAGAGCAGGACGTTTGCATATAGATGGGCAGGAGGTCTTCTTATAGAAGAGCAGGAGGTCTTCTTATAGTAGAGCAAGAGGTCTTCTTATAGAAGAGCAGGAGGTCCTCTCCTTGAAAAGCAGGAGGTCCACTTCTTGAAGAGCAGGACGTCTTTTCATAGAAGAGCAGGACGTTTGCATATAGAAGGGCAGGACGTCTTCTGATAGAAGAGCAGAACGTCTTTTCATATAAGAGCAGGATGTTTGCATATAGAAGGGCAGGAGGTCTTCTTATAGAAGAGAAGGAGGACTTCTTATACAAGAGCAGGAGGTCTGCTCATAGAAGAGCAGCTCGTCTTCTCGTAGAAGAGAAGGACGTTTGCATATAGAAGGGCTGGAGGTATTCTTATAGAAGAGAAGGAGTTCTTCTTATATAAGAGCAGGAGGTCTGCTCATAGAAGAGCAGGACGTCTTATCATAGAAGAGCAGGGCGTTTGCATATAGAAGGCGGGGGGTATTCTTATAGAACAGAAGGAGGTCTTCTTATACAAGAGCAGGAGGTCTGATCATAGAAGAACAGGACGTCTTCTCGTAGAAGAGAAGGACGTTTGCATATAAAAGGGCAGGAGGTATTCTTATAGAAGAGAAGGTGGTCTTCTTATATAAGAGCAGGAGGTCTGCTCATAGAAGAGCAGGATACCTTCTTATAAAAAACCAGATGGTCTTCTCATAGAGGGACCCTTCTTATAGAAAAGCATAAGATCTTCTCATTGAAGACCAGGAGGTCTACTTATAGAAGACATGAAGGTTTTTCATAGAATATCTGGAGGTCTACTATTAGAAGATTTGGGGGTCTTCACATAGAAGGTCTTCTTGTAGAATATCTGGAGGTCTCCTTTTAGAACATTGAAAGACAATTATAGAAGACCTAGGGTCTTTTTATAGAATACCTAGGGTCTTCTTATAGAAAAGCTAGGGTCTTCTTATAGACAACCTAGGTTCTTCTTATGGAAGATTTGAGGCCTTCTTACAGAAAAACTGGAAGACTTCTTATAGAAGACCTGAATGTCTTCATATAGCAGATTTGAAGGTCTTCTTATAGAACACCTGAATGTCATCCTATAGAAGGGCTGGAGGTCAGTTTGTAGAAGACGTGGGGGCCATCTTATATAATATCTGGAGGAGTTATTTAGAAAATCTGATAGAATTGTTATACATCATCTGGAGGTTTTCCTATGGTGGATCTGGAGGTTTCCCTATAGAAGACCTGGAAGTCTTCGTATAGAAGACCTGGAGGTCTACTTATACAAGATCTAGAGGTCTTCTTATAGAAGACCTGGAGGTCTATTTATACAAGATCTGGAGGTCTTCTTATAGAAGATCTAGGGGTTTTACAATAGAAGATCTGGGAGTCAAACAAAGTGAAACATTTCCGTTGGGAAAAATCTATGCCATATGGCATAGTGTGGAATATAAAAAATCTGGCAGCTCCATTGAAGTATATTTCGGATCTTTTTTTCGTTTTAATTATTAAGGCAATGATTATCTACTAAATTAAATACAAAAAGTTAACAAAAAAATATTTTTGTTAATAAAATATATAAAATTATAAGATGGTATTTTCATGCAAATTTTAAATCGAACGAGGAGCGCTTGCTCTTTGAGACATAACAATGTATAGGGTCCACCAATCAACAATTTTTGTCGAATTATTTTTAGATAACACTTCAGGGAAAAATACAAAATTATTAAAAAAAAGAGTTCCCATAAGTATTTTGCCTTAAAACGGGCTTCAAAAACTGGTTATGCCATATGGCATAGAATCACCGAAAGGGTTAATAAAAGTACAGTCAATCATGATGCGTCAGAATGACAGGAAGGAAAAATTAAGTCCCCAGCACATAAGGAGGGTCGCGTTGCACGTCAAAAACAACAACCACAACGGTCCGTTGAGTACAGCGTTACAACAACCACATGAAAAGTAGAGTTGTGTAGTTCGCGAACGAACTAGTTCAATTGAACGACTCTCCTGCAGGAACCACTGAACTAGATCACTCGAAGTCGTTCTTTATAGTTCAGCCAAAGAACGAAAAAATGTCAGCTGTTTCAATAAATAACTACAATAAATAAATACAATAAAATAAATAAAATAAAAAATAAATAAAATAAAGTCCATATTTACATTCGGCAATTTCTCTTGCAGAAATTGTCAGTTTTTCGGTGAGAGAGGGTGTTGAGAGGCAAAGGGTAACCATATACCTTACCTATCTCTCCATCAAACTGACAATTGCCGCAAGAAAATTGCCTAATGTAAATATAGACAAACTAACTGAACTACTGAACTAAAAGAACGATCTAGTTCAATCAAAAGAGCTAAACTAAAAAGATCGATCAGCTAAACGAACTAGAAATCACAACTCTAATGAAAAGCAATAGTAGCTGTCAACCAAGAAGCAAACACATCTACCGCCACTCTGTTAACCACATGGACAGCGCAGTTTGGGAGAGAATTGAATGTCGTGGTCGACGGTAGCAGAATTCCGACCACAAACTGCCCCAAAATTTTAGGGGTCACATTCGACACTAGTTTCAAGCCGTGCGCATACGCCACCGCTATCTGCGACAAACTGAAGAGTAGGAACAAGGTCCTCAAGTCCCTAGCCGGCATCACTTAGGGTGCAGATAAAGAAACCTTGTTGATCACATATAACGCGGCGCCAGTTTGGTCCCCGGGATGGAAAAAGATTCAAACCTGTCAGAATGCCGCCCTGAGAACAGCAACAGGGTGCATCCTCAAGTCTTCAGTGGACCATCTACATGAAGAAGCAAAGTAACACAATGAGATAGATGCTTTCGTTGCAGTACTTGCTTGGGTGTTACCGTGAGAGCCATACCAATCACCATCTGCTGGTTAGACCCGACACATTCAGGCATATCAGGAAGGATATTCATGATCTAGAGAGGGAGGTCCAACAATATAGGGGAGAACCCCTAGATTAACAGACATATCAGGCAGGTTTAAATAGTATTCACACCGATACAGTTGCTAATGCCATAAGCAAATATAGTGTGAATAAAGTCCTCGAAGTACATACCCCATCTATCGCAGCTGAGGAGCGTCAGCTGTCACGATGACTGGTTAGAAAGATAAAGAAGCATCTTGGGTGTAAATTCGGTTTCAAACAGCTCATCACTGCAAAAAGCAAGGTTCGATGACAATCTTAACCGCTTCTTACATCTTGTCTTTAAAGTACATTTTTGTTATACCTTATTTTAAGTAAAGTTCGCATTAGCATTGGTTGGTTAGTACATCTTCCATGTAGAATAAATGTTATATTTTATAAAAATATGGCAATATCAAGCAAAAAAATCTGTATACATCAAATTTACCCAAATCTGATTGATTGATTGATTGATTTGAATTTGCTCTCAAAATGTTCTTGTTTTTGGTGCATCATACTCTCGGACTATAAATTTGAAAAGGAACATAAAGTTCCTTTTAATTTATTTGACACTTGCAAGAATAAAAAACTGGTTATCTGTCTGATATTTAACTACAGTAAGGATATAATAACGGGCCTTGTGCCTGATTTAGACTATGCTGGATTTAGCAAATCCAGTGGATTTAAGTTGTCATTTTCATACAACATATGTCAAATAAAACAAGATAATTGCTAAATCCAGCGTAGTCTAAATGAACTTTTAGTTGCATTGCCAGAGAAGCCACTCCACAGCAGATATGTCTGATGAGCTGCGCAAGTAACAGCGAAACCGGTCACATAATTTGGGGGTTGTGTGGGTTCGAATCATTGGCTTTCCTTTTTCACTTCGAATGTTCCATCATTCAACTCAACTCCAACGAGAAAATTAATAAAAATTAACATTAAATGATCTTCGGTCTAACAGGCAAATTTTCAAATAAGAAACCAGCTTGAGCCAGGCTGGAATTTAAACCCACGTTCAAAGCCAAACTCATAACTTCCAACGTCTACGCTAAAAAGCGTTTGTCGTGGAAGCCATGCAGGTGAATGGGAAAAAGCTCATCGTATTTGAAAAATCAAAGTACGATGGCACGCTTAGTCTCTTAATTACAATAACTTCGGTATAAGCATAAGTTTCTATGCATTGCCAGAGAAGCCAATTCATAGCCGATATGTCTGATGAATTAGCTACGTAACTAACAGCGAAACCGGTCACAAATATGGCGGTTGTGTGGGGGTTTCAATCTTCGGCTTTCCGAATAGGAAATACACTTGCAAAAAATCTTCGATCATTCAGCTCAACTCCAACGAGAAAAAAATTGTTTTTACCGTTTATGTTCAATCTGCTGGAATGATCTATCTACCTTGATAATTTAGCCATGATATGTATGTATTTTTGACCGCCAAGATGGTCACGTAGCGAACAAAGTTATTTTCTAAAAAAATAGTGAAGGTTTTTTTGCTACAGAGATATTTCGTTAAACAGGGATCTAATTTTAATATACAGTGGGGACCAGACTTCCATACAGTAAAGTGAGATTAGATTTTCCATTTCCACATGTGGTATGTATAAGTTATGTTACGGCATGTAGTCTAAGCTGCAGACTGATAAGCACGTGCTTTATTCGAACTGTGTAGAGATGTTTCCACAACTATTCCGCAAAATAAAACTAGAAAAATGTTTGGAAACCGCATGTCGGCAGTATTTTCAAATCGGAAGTACTAAAATATCCCTCAGAAGTTGAATCTTATTATTAAAACAAGCAACGCCATTATCGGAATTTGGAATAAGATGTATTATCTTGCCATTATCGTTGGGCGCCATCGTGGTGCAGTGATGAGCACGTCTGCCTTGCACTCAGAAGGTCTGCGGTTCAATCCCTGTCCAGAACATCAAAATTTTCGGTGGTGACAAATCTCAGTGCAATGCAGACTTACATTTCCTCAATATTTCAGCCATGAAAATCTTCTTTAAGACACCCCGTTCGGACTCGGCGATAAAAAGTAAGTCCCATACCATTGATCCAATATGAATCAGCGTGATATGATAGAATCGACGTAATATGAGAGAAGTCTCCCTTGTTGACGGGGATGTTGAGGGAACATATCGCTTATTTACTCAAATAGTGACACATCTCAAAAAATCAAGTTTCGAGAAAAGCGCGTTTTAAGTTGGAGATGGAAATTTGACTTCCCAACTTTAAACTAAAATAACTACATAGACCATGTTTTGCAAAGAGCTAGCCAGATATCAGTGCTAAATTTCTGTGCAATATCAAGCATGATTAGAAGTGTTTTAGTGCTCCTTAAACTCAAAAAACTTTTTTGTTGATTTATGGCACACTCGAAGTAAATGAGCTGTAACTCGTTGAGTTTTAGAGATATCAATATGAAAATTTGACACAAGATAAAGTAAAATTCGTAGAAAAAATTGAAAATACTATCTCAGAAAACGAATTTGTTGAGTTATGCCACCCTTTGAGTAAATGAGCGATATGTATATATCGTTGGGCGCCAATATTCAGGCCTACGGATCAAGGAAGACGGGTTTTCATTGTTTTCTATTTTTTAACTTTAGCTTCGACTTTGTATTCATTAGGAGTTTACTCTGCGCTATACTTTGAAACCTTCACAGCTTTTAGGAGAGAACATATTTGAAGGAGCTTCCTTTCTCTCTTTAAGAATTTCCCACACATTTGAGCTTCCCTCGTAGTGAGTCACATCAGCTGTAAATCTGCCGCATATAATAGAAAAAGATCTGCTCGTATCTAGTAAATCAATGTGGAATGCGGGTAGAAAAAAGCTTCTTCGGAATAACAATCGACCCTCACAGCAAATAAGGCAAACTCAGAAAGAGAATCAAAAAGAGAGAAACACTCCCCGCCGACAGACAATACACAGAGAATGGGTTGGGATAAATGTTGAACGATACATTCATACATTCTTCGATATACTAGCCACGCGTATCGTGACAGCATGACTGTCTGACTGGTTCGATTAAAGTTTTTTTGCTGTTTAGTTTTAGTCGGTAAGCGAAAACATACAGAAGTTGATTTGTTTTTCTCCGGCGGCTTTCTTTCTGTGGTGTGGCGGGTTTTCAGACGAGCGCGAGTTTAACCGGGTAGTTTATTAAACTTTTTCGCTCATTGTAAATAAAAAACAACAACAAAAAGACTAATGTTGTGACTTGTTAATTAATTCACTTCAGTCCAAAAAAAATAATTATTTAATTTCATGCCAACCAAAAAGGTCAATGGCGCGTCGTGTGACATAAAATAACGAAAAATTTTGGGTGCTGTGCAACAGAAATTATGGTAAATGTCACAAACAGTTTTTGAAAAAGAAAAATATAACGGAAGTTGAAAATGGAAATATAAAAGAATTAAGCAATTTTACAAAGTCTTTTTGAAGTAAGAAAAACAAAGCGAAAAAGTTTTGGTATTTACAAGCAACAAAGTGTAAATAATGCCAAAAATACGTAGTTGATTCTTTTTAGTTCTGGAACAACAGCGAAGAAAATCGAAAAAAAAGTGAGCATTAATTGAATAAATCACTCAATTCAAGTGAATCTGATCGTATGTTTTTGGGTTTGTATGCTGTGATTTTGGTTTATTGTTGACACATCATTGTTGTTTTTTGTCCATTTATATTTGGGTGAGGTGATTTTCTTAAATATCCAATATCCATCCTCTACTACTTGTTTAGTCAGCCAACAAACCATCCAGCCAGTCAGCTTAGCCATTCAGTCATTCATGAATGTCATCAATACATAAATTCATTTGGGAAGAGTATATCCCTTTGCTCCCCAACTCAAAGTATCTTCCCCTTCACCATTAAATCAAGAAAAAATCCACAAACGAACGAAATCATTTAAGGCTACTACCCCTCTATTATATCCCATTTAATACTGAAAAATTCCACATATACACTCGAGCAAAAATGAATTTACGTCATTATGTCTTAAATTTCAATTAGGAAGATAAAGATTAAAGTAAAAAAGCTGCAAAAAATTAAATGATATGCGAAATAAGATAAAATTGACGTCCGCGATACCTTAAAAACTTAAGCAGGCTACGTAGTCGAAACTACTACCAGTTTCTGTTCCATACAACACGGGACTAATCACCCAATATAAGAAACATTGGGTACGATCAAGGAATGGGGAGAATGCAGCACAAGTATTACACAGATGTAGCAGTCCATTCACCACGTTTCATGGACGAGACCCATTCGGCTCTGAAGCTGGCGGACGGCAAATGGTTAAGTGTGAAGGTGTAGGGATACGTAGTGAAATACAATAATCTGTTTTTCGATTATTCGGGTTTCGTGTAAAGCATGGCATAATAATACAAGTACCACGTCAAAAACAGCTGATTATCAGACTAAATGCAAAATGTATTATTGTGAATAAAATTACATACAAAAGCTAAACAAGCAATTCACAGTAATGCGTTATTGTGAACAAATATTGACGTTCGGTGTGGTAAATGACACTATTATTGTTATCGATGTAACACCTTCTTAAGCGGGATACACACGATCAGTTTTGACTGTCGATTTTTCGGAATTATCGATAACAGTCCAACCGTCCAGAAACCACAAAATATTTTGTGGTTGCCTGATGACTGACAAAAGTGAACGGCCAGACCGGCAAGCAACCGATTATTTGAGCAAAACTGACAGTCAAAACTGATCGTGTGTACCCCACTTTATTCAGCCATGCTGTAAAGCTTAAAACCCGATTTTTGGTTTATCGATTTTTTAAAGTGTGTTCTAAAGTGGGGTACAAACGATCAGTTTTGACTGTCAGTTTTGCTCAAATAATCGGTTGCATGCCAGTGTGTCCGTTCATTTTTTTCAGTCATCAGACAACCACAAAATATCTTGTGGTTGCTGGACAGTTTGACACTTATCGATATTTCCGAAAAATCGACAGTCAAAACTGATCGTGTACCCCGCTTTAAAATCGTCTTTCGATTTTTCGTTAACAACCGAAAACCGGTTATAATCGAATATAATCGGCAGTTTTCTTCGGTGCAATCTGTAAAGCTCATACGTACATTAAAGTGCCATCAATTACGTGATTTTAGCGCACCCAATAGTCAACTACAACTAATAGTCAACTACGACTAATAATAGACAATAGATCTGTTCGATAACTTCGCAAGTAAAAAGTTCTTGTAAGTACTTACAAGTTCTCTTATAGCCCGTTTCCACGGTACGTCGTTCGTTCTCTATTCGTTGTTCGACCCATAACTACGAATAAATTACTTATTTCCCCACACAAAATTCTATGAACGAACGACGATTTTTCTACGTTGTTCGATTAGAAATGCTCTCTGAACGAGGAATAAGTATGTTCCATCCCTAAAGTATAGTACACATTGACAAGCAAAACTGACAGTCATCGAGGTCTATTTCGTGAATATCAAAGCCTAATTGAAAATTTTCTTTTATAATCTCTAAATAATATCGTAGATATTGTATTTCAAACGTTTTTACCTAAATAAAAGTTGTTATTTGCCGGAAAATTGTCCTTAAAGTACGTTGACTGTCAGTTTTGACTGTTAGTGTGTACTCCCCTTAACAAATGAGAGAATTTATCGAAAAAAATTAATTATGACATGTCTAAATTCAAAATTGAAAAATTTGTTGAAAACACAAAAATTTTTAGAAAAAAGGAAAAAGATGAATGAAAAATAATGAAATAAACATTTTAAACAGATGCAGAAGGATGTTTGTTGTGTTTCCTTCTTAATTCCACACATTAGTTCAAAATTGCGTAAAAAAAACAGAAACAAAAAGGAAAGAAATAACTGAAAGTCTGTATACACAAACATTGTTTTGACATGTCTCTCTCTCTTTAATTTTGAAAATAGAAACATATCAAAATATATTGAAAAGACAAATTTATTCAGAATTTATGGAAAAAATTAATGAAATCTGTGTAGTTAAATATAGAAGATACATTTGAAGGAATGTTTATTGCATTTCCTATTCATTTAATGTATATTTTATGTGTTTTCGGTTAAAATTTTCGTGAAAACAAGGAAAGAAAAATGAAGGAAATTTTGTTTATGTTTCTGTTAATTACGAATGGTGTCGTGGAAACGGGTTAATTCGTGTACGTCGTTCGACAGGCGAACAACGTAATTGAAACGCTCGTGTGAACATGACATTATAATAATAATTGTTCCACAAACATCCCATACGGGACAAGGGAGACCTCTCTCATATCAATGAGTGCACCCCGATTCATATTAGCTCAGTGATATGGGACCTACAGTTTATCGCCGAGTCCGAACGGCGTGTCCTAAGACACCTCTTGTAGAGAAGTTTTACATGGCTGAAATACTCAGGAAATGTCGCCAACATTACTGAGGGGTATTTCGCCAACGTTGAAAATTTTGATGTTTGACTGGCCGGGGAATCGAACCCACGACCTTCAGCGTGCAAGGCGGGTGTGCATACCATTGCACCACGTTGGCACCCGTGAACATGACATTAGTTCCCTTTTATTGAACAAGTTTGTAATCGAACATTTGCTCTGTTCCAGAACCTGCAAGAATCTATTATTTCTTACTACGGTAAAATTTTTTCCTTTATGTTTTCGAAAAAAATAGTAAAAATTAGTAGATTCTTGCAGTACTGGAATAGACCAATCATTTTGCAAGAACTTGCAAATACTTTTTACTTGTGAAGTTATCGAACAGACCTATTGATTATCCCGTTTTCACAAAGTACATAGTCGATTACGACTTTTAGAACTGAAATCAATTTTTCTTGTCCCTGTGAAGGTGCCCCGACTTGATATAAATGATCTGCCATGACATGACAGAGAAGTGAGATTCCCCAATTTTCCATACAACGCTGTGCCGCAGCGTAAAGTCCTATTAGCAAAATGCCCAAGACAGCACTAGTAGAGCTAGTGCATGACTCATATCCCATTGGCCATCCACATTGGTGGTTCCAATGGAATCCAGACTTCTGAAGCGCTCACAATGAAGACACTCACACATCATGTGCAGATACTCTGAAATGTGAGAAAAGTTTCTCCTATGCAACAATGCATTGAGAGACACTTACACAGTCAGCAGACATTCGAGATAAAGTTCAATAACAAAATTCGTGATTGCAAAAGTTACATCAGGGATGAACCAAAATGTTACGCACTCAACCTCACACTCGTTGCCAGCTCGCACAGTCGCACTTTACGAACCAGTAGTGGGATTCTGTAACTCATTTTTGCTGTTATCGATAATTTTCGGTAAAATTAAAGTGCTTATAATTTCGATAATTAACGAAATTTTTCGGTAAAGCTTTGAATGACAGCTTTGTTGTTGCTTGCTAGTGTGGCCGTTCACTTTTGTCAGTCATCATGCAACCACAAAATATTTTGTGGTTGCTGGACAGTTATCGATAATTGCAAAAAATCGTCATTCAAAACTGACAATGTGTACTGTACTTAAGTTAACGATCAATAAAAAGTAGTCGCTAGCCTCTACCGACACAAACAGTGATGCCAACTTTTCTTTATGTTTTTAGTCATAATTTTGCGATTAATTTTACCGATTTTTGTCCGTAACAGCAAAAATGAGTTACAGAATCCCACGACAGGTCAATTAAACTTTCCACACCCTCAACTGTCCATTCAGTGGAAACTATAGGTAAACCTCCATTAGCTAAAAACACCCAACTGGCCTCAGTAGACACTGTGCGCCATACAGGGAGACAAGCCAGCATCATGATCCGCTGGAATGACAGTATCGTGCGATAGTCATACACTGTAACTGCAGTGTGCCATATGGGGTGACCGTGTTACAAAGTCAAACAAGTTGTTGCAGTAATAGATCCATCATTAGGTTCATCATAAATGAACTGCAAATGAACCCATGCGAACAGCCCAGAACGCCATCAATAGAGCGTGTGAGCCAATCTGAGAATAGCTTCCTGCATAGGAACAATCTCTTCTGACCAACACAGGAAGCCCAAGACATATTTACACTATGCCCTGGTTTAAAACCAAACTGCCGTTCTGATTCTGCTCCTGTAAACCTCTGCTGTAATAGAATTACAATTATCTTCTCCAGTACCTTGTCAAGTGCTGGAAGAAAACTAATGCCGTGGCTGGTGACTTCAGATGATGACTTTCACAGATTTAAACTCTTACGGAAAAGCACCCATACTAACACATTTACACAAAGCCGTTACCCAGCCAACAATTTTTGCCGATGGCTCTGATATCAGATTTTTTTCCGATATTTCGTAACCTTTCTTTCCGATTATTTTCCGAGTGCTCTGCACAATCTCGGAAGGGAAATTTTGATTTGTTTTCTTTCCGACTAGTTTCCGAGTACTCTGCACATAATCTGAAAGAATTTTTGATCTGTGTATTTTTCTCGCGAGCAAAAATCCCGAACTCTGGTTGAGGGTTGATTGTATACAAACAACGCCAGCGGCAAGGGATGCTGTACCTTGTTTTTTAGTTATTTCGCAGCAGTTAAGTGAGTAAGACGTAGCGGAACAAATTATTGTGTGTTTTAAAACAAATTAAAATTGGAAGCTGTTTATAATAACAAATATTGTTAATTCTATTTTAGATACGCCAAATAAAGAACAACATCGTGATGACACATGGAAACTTTATTAGGAAAAGTTGTGTTTTATAATTTTGCAAACACACAATATCAGCGGGCAGAAGCAATGAATACTATTAAATCCAACTTGTGAAGATGGTGAAATAAAGAATAAAAAAATCGCATTAAACATCCGAACATTTTCCGAAATATAAATCACCGGAATTTTTTCCGATTTTCGGATAAAACCTTACGAAAATATTCAGATTTTTTTCCATATATCGGATAAAATATCCGATAATCTTCCAATTTTTTTCCGAATATCGGATCAAACTTCCGATAATCTTCCGGCTTTTTTCCGATAATCTTCCGATTTTTTTCCGAATATCGGATCAAACATCCGATAATCTTCCGATTTTTTTCCGAATATCGGATCAAACATCCGATAATCTTCCGATTTTTTTCCGAATATCGGATCAAACATCCGATAATCTTCCGATTTTTTCCGAATATCGGATCAAACATCCGATAATCTTCCGATTTTTTACCGATTTTCGAATGTTCCTTCCGAGTTTTTTCCGAAATTGTGCAGATAATCGAAAATTCCCTTAAAATTTCCCTTTTTTTCATTCGAGTTTTTTTGCGAATTCGTTCAGAATTCGGAAAGAAACTCTAATATTCCTTCCGATTTTTTTCCGATAAAACTTTCCGAATTCGTGGGCACGTTCACACAATTTTGTTCCGATTTCTGAACGAATTCGACATCAGAATCGCATACTTGTGCAGAGTTTCGTTCCGAATTCGGAAAAAAATCGGAAAAAATTGTTAGCTGGGTAGTTAGCCCAGAATAGCCTACCAGGCGGTTTTACACATCCCTCCGCTCCAACCAACTCAGGCTGCTTCCAGCCACTAAATCTTTTGGAGAAGGTAACTTCTGCTCCATCCTTGGAAAGAATGAAAACACTAGATCCAAAACACAATCACTCAACGACATTCAGCTTCGATAACTGCGAAAAGAGAGTGACAAAAAGCTTAATTTAGATGTTCATGGCTAATGAACTTATCTACCCCGATCGAAACAAACAATGGGTTAATTATTTTTCCAACTTTTTTTCATTTTAGTGTTGTGTGAATACTCATACAGATTTGTTCATTACTCACATCGATAGGGTGTAATTAAGATGACGTTATTACTGGTGTAATTAACAGTTCATAGTGCCATTTTCAGCTGTCATTTTTTAATAATATATGGATAATATGTGGGAATATAAAATCGGTTACAACAATAAAAATTGTTAAGATAAAGAAACCCATTTGCAATATCTAAAAATTTTTAATAAATCTTCATAATTATTATCGTAGTCATGGTATAATAAATAATTATACCACGATGGTAATAATTAGTATAATTTAATTATATTTACAAAAGATTTATAAAATATTTTTAACACAAAACAAATAATGAGAAAAAATTACATTTCTGTGAAAATAACCACACTTGACATTTTCAGCCGCCATAAAGAGGTACAGTAGAATGGCGATAATTCGTACCTCGATAATTCTTAATCTTCGATCATTCCTAACAATCTGCCGGTCCCTTCAAAAAATCGCAGTATTTCGTAACCATAATAAACCAATTGTGTTTTGATTTTCTATGGTTATGGCGTTATGGCTATGTCACGTCTAATTCTACCTTAAAGCTTTTCCGCCATTATGTCAGTAGGCATGAGGTCTGGGGCTCAATTCTGTTTCTATGAAAATATGAAATGAAAAATTTTATAAAGGAAAAAACTGTCAAATGAAAAAAATTATAAAGAAAATATTTTTCTTTAAAGCATTGTGGCGTTTTTTTTTTTTATTGGGATAGCGTTTGCAATTTTGTTTTTTCAAAATAGTCTGGCTTAATACCATTGTTGTTGTTTTAATATTTTAAAACAACTATTTTATTAGTGGAAAAGATTTGGCATTGTTCGCCAAGGGGTAAGGCAGGGAATACTATAGTTTCGATCCACGCCACTGGATCTCATCAGTTCCCTTGTTTCTTGTTTGTGGATATTCTCCACCGAAGTTATTTTTCAATAACTTCTTCAACAAGAAACTTTTTATACCCAAACATCAATCGTCAGCTCGAAGTATAAAGGTAAGCAAAGAAAAAAGTTCAATGAGAAGTTTTTCCTTGGCAACCTCATACAACTCCGACGAAAGTGTCTGCGAAAACAATTCAAACCTCTTCCACTTGTATGTGTCGTCGAATTTTGACGAATGCACACACCAAAATTTGGTTGGTCTGCTTTACAGCAAAAGCAACACACGTCGTGCCAGTGTCTTCAATTTGAAGCATTGTGGCGTTTTTTTTTTTATTGGGATAGCGTTTGCAATTTTGTTTTTTTCAAAATAGTCTGGCTTAATCCCATTGTTGTTGTTTTAATATTTTAAAACAACTATTTTATTAGTGGAAAAGATTTGGCATTGTTCGCCAAGGGGTAAGGCAGGGAATACTATAGTTTCGATCCACGCCACTGGATCTCATCAGTTCCCTTGTTTCTTGTTTGTGGATATCCTCCACCGAAGTTATTTTTCAATAACTTCTTCAACAAGAAACTTTTTATACCCAAACATCAATCGTCAGCTCGAAGTATAAAGGTAAGCAAAGAAAAAAGTTCGATGAGAAGTTTTTCCTTGGCAACCTCATACAACTCCGACGAAAGTGTCTGCGAAAACAATTCAAACCTCTTCCACTTGTATGTGTCGTCGAATTTTGACGAATGCACACACCACTTTCGTCGGAGTTGTATGAGGTTGCCAAGGAAAAACTTCTCATTGAACTTTTTTCTTTGCTTACCTTTATACTTCGAGCTGACGATTGATGTTTGGGTATAAAAAGTTTCTTGTTGAAGAAGTTATTGAAAAATAAATTCGGTGGAGAATATCCACAAACAAGAAACAAGGGAACTGATGAGATCCAGTGGCGTGGATCGAAACTATAGTATTCCCTGCCTTACCCCTTGGCGAACAATGCCAAATCTTTTCCACTAATAAAATAGTTGTTTTTAAATATTAAAACAACAGCAATGGGATTGAGCCAGACTATTTTGAAAAAACGAAAATATTTTTCATTTCAAATTTTCATAGAACATGTATCCTGCCCCTGTACGATAACTTCGCAAGTGAAAAGTACTCAGCAAGTTCTCAGTAAACTCTCTCCGCTAATTTTACTCTCTCGAAGCTAAAAATTTGCAGATTGTTATCGAACAGCAATTTGCCAACACTTGCAAGAAGTCAGCTGATTTGATAAACAAGAAGAAGAAGAAGTTGGCGGAATAGATTAAATAAAATAAATAATAAAAAAAAATAGTCACCACAAACTACAGAATAAGTTATTTTACTTACATTATCGTTTTCCAAAATTTATTCAATATTTTTTCCCTTTTTTATTTCTATTTATTTTAATAACCAAACGTTTGTTTATGTTTTTTGTCAAGAAGTCCACCACAAAGCATTCGAATTTAAACCAGCTGATCAAACTTGCAAATTCTTACAAGAAAAAATTTTCCTTGCAAAAACTTGTAAACAAAACTCTCCAAAATTCTCTCACAATTGTCTCCAAATTCGCTATCTTTTACTTTACAAGTTTGTTATCGAATAGCATTTTGTAAAAGTTTGTGCAAATTTGTACAGTAGTTTTTGCTTACCTGCACATTGAAAAATTGCAGCCATTTTTGTGCACGTAAGCAAAAAATGCAGTTATCTTAAATAAATCTGATATAAAATAGCATATTTGGTCTACGCAAGAAAAATGAAATTGGGAAGCTAACGCCAAAACGCAGCTAAAACTAATGCAGCTAAGTGAAAACTACTGTACAAACTTTTGGGTTATCGTACAGACCTATGGACTTGTTCACGAAAAACATAATATCGCTATGAACAGGACATTCGATAAACATTTCCAAAAAATATTTGAACAAACTTTAAACTGCACTTAAAAAAATGTGAACTTTTGTGAGGCTGTTACCCTAAGAAGTGGGCCGATATGGTCAACGTTCGAACTTAAACTAAGTTTGGACAAAATATTGGACTAAATCGATTGCTCCGTTTCAAACGGCAGGTCGTAAACTATACATTTCCGAAATTTTGTGTGGGAAGAGGAGTGGACGATATAGTCC
Organism: Musca autumnalis; assembly: GCF_047663935.1. NCBI lineage: Eukaryota > Metazoa > Arthropoda > Insecta > Diptera > Muscidae > Musca > Musca autumnalis. The sequence goes on from NW_027411755.1 coordinate 76,166,329, forward strand.
ATATTCGGATTTGAATTATGTTAGGTAGAAATATTGCGATGTGCAAATTATGGACCAAATCGGATATTCTCTTCGATAGTTATTGTGCGTATAATTTTTGGGAAACATTTTAAAGGAAATGGACCGATATGGCCTATCTTGACCTAAGTTTGGACAAAATATTACGATAGCCAAATTTTGAACTATTCATACAAACATACTTGAGGTCTAAAACCATTATTTCCATGATGCACAGATTTGGTCGTATGAAAGTGTATATACATACCCTCGTTAGCCTAAAGGAGAATTCAATAATTAACCGAAGATTCCGATGTAGAGAAGGCTACAGTTTTATAATTAAGTTGTTTCAATATGTAAATAAAAAACCTCGATAATTCGTATTTCTTTATTTTAACCACGTTAATTCGTGATCTCGCTAAATCGTAATTCTCGATAATTCGAAAAAATTGCCAGGTCCCTTGACTTACGAATTATCGCGACTCTACTGTATTCAATTTTTCTATAGCAAATAAATTTGCTAATATTTAGTCTGTTCCAGTACTGCAAGTAAAAAATAGTAGATTCCTGCAGGTTCTGGAACAGACCAATTGTTAATTGTGCATTCTGAAGGCATTTAAAAATATTTCTATTTATCCAGTTTATCCAAGTTTTGTGCGGATTATAAATGCTAACATTCTCTAGCAAAATGATCCCAGCAAAAAGTTTGCATCCGCGGATGCAGTTAAATCAATAGAACAATTGCCGCTGGAGTACATCTTTTCCTATGAATTTTACAAGAGAGCGCGCAGCTAGGATGCACTCCATTTTGCTTCCACGGCACACAGCTAGGATGCACTCCATTTTCGATCCAAATCACAGCCTTTGATGTAGTGTTTTGAATTAAATTTAAATGCAGTCTAAAGATGTTATAAAATGCAAGCCATTGCAAATATCCCAAAATAAATAAAATACATAGCTTATTCGTGTAAAACAAGAATATTAACTTTATTACATTAACACAAATTATAAAAACTCTCCATTAAATTTGATCATAACTGACTTTACTTCCTCTACTCTGCTTTTTATGACATCGAAATTGATATTGCTTCATCATCCAAATGGTTTTTAATTTTTCCTCCTACTTCAGTTCAGATTTCCAAAAAACTCCAACTCCACTTCAAAAATAATTTGCGTCTCGTGAATTACAGCAATGTTCATAACTTTAGTTTGTATTTCTTTATTTTTTATAAAACAAATTCTTAGAATTTTAACACTCTTTCTTGTGTTCAGAAAAAAATACTGCGACTGTAGGGATCAAAAAATTGGCTTGCTTGGCTAGGGATTTTTAAGCGAGTGCTTCCAAAATGTATCGAAGGCAGTGCATTTTCATAACTCCGTGTGGACTGCATCGAAAGATGTATTGAAATCATAACTCTGCATTGCACTACTTCTAAACTTTTTTGCTGGGATTGATTCTCCTGCCGATTTTTTTGAACTAGAATCTATTTTTTTTTATAGAGCTCAAAGGGAAAAATCGCCGATATAAGATGGAATAGCCTACGAGATTCACAAAAATGACACTCTAAATAAAATAACGATAACATTTTTTCCTTTATGTTATCGAAGAAAACAGTAAAAATTAGTAGATTCTCGCAGTACTGGAACAGACCAAATATTTTATATGAAGAAATCCAAAATGTTTCAAAGAATTCAACAACTAGTATATGGCACTTGAATTATTAGTTTTGAGTTACCATTTTGAATTTAACTGCTTTTCATTTTAAACGATCTGTTGTGCGATTCTCTAACACATTTTTGAGTTACCGACAAAAATCGGTAATTAATTATTCTTTGAGTAAATGATCGGTATATAATAAAAGAAAGTTTTACATATAAATTGTTGATAAAATATTGAAGTCTAAACAAGTTTGTCTATTAGAACAATAAAATAGCAATAAAATATGTTCTTGTTTGCACATATTATAAAACAAAGACTAGCTATTAAATAATTTCATCATTCATACCCGTCAATATACACTTTAATAATATTTAATTATTGCTCTTTTTAATTAAATGTTACAAAGTTAATATCACAACTTCACACGCCAAATCGTTTTCCTCGACATTTACCTAATTGAGGTCAAAGTACCGATATTTCTTTCAGAGCTCTATTATTATTGTAATAACTATGAAATGAAATATTTATAGACATGGATAAAACAGCCATTTACAGTAATTATACAATTATATTTTGTTTAATTATTTTAATTAATTTTGTCCACTTTGAAATGCCAATGCTGTTTTGAATAATTGTTTCAATGGCAATTTAAAATTCAGTAACCTATTTTTATACACTCCACCATAGTATGGAGGGTATATTAAGTTTGTTTTTCTGTTTGTAACACATCGAATTGATCATTTGCGACACTATAAAGTATATATATTCTAGATCAGGATAAAATTCTAAGACGATCTAGCCATGTCCGTCTGTCCGTCTGTTGTAATCACTCTAGCGTCCGCAATAATTGAGCTAGAGCGCTATATTTTTGCACCCGAGTATCTTTTTTTCCATAGGCAGGTCAAGTTCAAAGATGGATTATATCGGCCCACGTTTTGCCCCATATAACGGTATCTCACGATTTTCGGTATTTTGGGGATTTTAGACACAATTTTTGACCGAACACCTGCAATTTAACATTTAAAGTTTACAGTGGTCACAAAACATCTCCACCGATAACGGTAAACATAGGTCCATGTTTTAGTATAGGCCTCATATAACGGTACCTCCCGATTTTCGGTATTTTGAGGATTTTAGTTACACTTTTTGACCGAATTACCTGTAATTTAACATTTGATATTCCCAATGACCAAAACCACCATCTTTGACCGAACTATCTATAATTTGACATTTGAGGTTCCCAAAAATGGTCACGATAGGTACCTGTTTTGTTATAGCCCCATATAACGGTTCCTCCCAATTTTTGCCATTTTTCGGATTTTAGTTTCAATTTGTAAACGAACTAGCTGTAATTTGCCGTTTGGCGTTCCTAGCGGTCATAACACCTCCACTGAAAATTGTCAATACAGGTCTATGTTTTTGGTATAAGCCCCCATATAAAGGTACCTCGCGATATTAGCTGTTTTAGGGATTCTATCCACATTTTTTGACCGAACTACCTGTAGTTTGACATATGACCAAAGATTTTCAACATATGTATGTAGATCCATGCTTTTGTACAGCTCTATATTGCGGCACCTTCCGATTGTTTGTATTTTGACAATTTCAACTACATGTTTTCACCATGGCACAATTACCCAGGTAGTGGCATAGTAAAATTTTGAATATGTTATGTCAAAAATTACAACAAAAATATTTTTTTTTATAAAGGGATTTGACTTTTCATATTCGATCAGCTGGTGTGATACCACTACCTGTAGTGCGAATTAACGACGAATGTCGTTAGTTAACGATAATTTTCGGTAAGTGCTATTCCGTATACCAATTTTAACGATTTTTGTCGGTAAATTTTGTCGTTAATTACCGAAAATTATTGTTAAGTTATCAACCAAAAAAAAGTTGTTGTTAAGTCTTAACGACAGTACATTATTGCAATATTTTGCTGATTTCTTTTAAAAACGGCGTTTTTATATGAGCATATGTTATGTTAATGAGGAGGGCACACTAGGTAAATTCTGCCTTATTGAGAAAAATCTTACTAAAGCGTTTGCAAAAGGGTTAACTATGTAAGATAACATGGGTCAGCTTCGACACTGTTGTGCTTTCGCCAGACCAGATTTTATTGAAGCTGCATAAAGACCACCAAAGAGAAAGTTGTAGAACTTCGATTAACTCATAACTTTCCCTGTCTTATTTATTATAGAGGTAAATCGTAAGCTAACGCTTCAAAAGAACACATGTGTGGTACTGTTATGTAAGATTTATATTATTTCCGTTAACACTATCTTTCCAAGATGCGTTTGTTGGCTTTAATGTCGTATTGAAGCCAAAATGCTATAAGTTCGGATTTTCGAACTATAGGTCGTGAGAAGTTCCATTTAATATGGGCGTGAAATGAATAAATGACTCAAATGGCGGTAACGTGGATCCACGAACGTCACCGAAGGGGCTTAATTATGTGAAACCTCAAAGTTCAATTTTTTCCAGCGGTTCACATACATATAGGAGGGATTTTACCAAATTTATAATTTTTAAATCATGCATGTATAAAATACAATTCACTATAATAGGAAGTGACCTTTTGACCAATGATCCTTACATAAATCTGTTAAATTTTTTGTCAGTAATACGTTTAATATATGAATGTGTGATAGACATAAATAATGCTGCTTCTCTTGCTTCACCAAAGACGGTGTAGATGCACACGCATATTTTTTTGGTCTAAAAGACAAGATCTTGCCCACTTCAAAACCATATATTGGGGATATTCTATAATTTGTCTCGCCGAACTATTACGGTGGAGGCTAATGATATATTTCTTCATATCCTGGAATAAAACCACCAAAATCTATGAGAATCATGCATTGTTCCTCCTAGAAGTACTCACATACACACTTGACGTTTTTGAAGTTGAAGTTACTCCTGGGTTTCGCATTGTTGGGATACTTGTAGACACTTATTGTATGCACCTTCCCTCCAAAACAAGATATTTTTCCTCCTTTGCGCGTTTTATATTCTGCAGTTGCGAAGAAATAATGTTTTTAATTTAAAAATACATTAATAAATATTAAAATATATTATTTGACAATTTGTCTTTCCATCGATATTCGTCGGTATGTGCTAACGATTTCTACAATCGGTAACATAAAGTTACAGAATAGCACATTCGTTAACTCAACCGAATATTTTCGTTAACTACCGATGTCGGTTCGTTATTAAAAAAAGTTACAGAATCGCACTACTGGTAGTTCTGCCATGGTTTTCACCGAACTATCCGTAATTTTTTTGCATTAAGCGCTCCTCTTCCTCCTTTTTTGGTTCACGTATCCGACCACCACGTTCAGAACCCAGTACGTTGTGTAGACTTTGTCTATATTTTTCAATTGATCCGAAAGGACTTTATTTCATTTATAATTTCGTCAATATTATTAATTTCAGTAAAACTTTTTTAGGCATACTGCCATTTGATGTTTACGAGTTCGTAAACGTAGAGGTTAAGGATTATTCCTTTGTAAACACGTGTTTGTTAAACGACTGCTTAACAAGACGCCATTTATTTTTTTTCCTTTTTTAAGCCCGTAGGCGTGTGTCACTGTTTAAATAAGTCTGCTCTGTAGATTGAACTTTTTTCCAATTGTATGATATATATTCGCATTGATCAATATGATAAAATTCAGCAATTGTGTAGGCACACAGGCATTTGATTATAAATTTCAGCAATATTTTATTTGATTGATAAATTGTGAGGCACACAGCCATTTAATAAACGAAAGTTTAGCAAGACGCCATTTTCTCTTCTTTTTAAGCCCGTAGGCGTGTGTAACTGTTTAACTATGTATATACATATGTATATCTACTCTGTGAGCTCTGTGAGATGTTTTGTCAGCTTTACGATTCGACGTTTAGCGAGCGAATGCTATCGGTAATTTGACTTTTGAGTTTCCCAATGGTCACAGAAATTCTCCACCAACAATTTTCAACATAGGTCCACTTTTATATAGCCCCATAAAAAGGTATTTTCCCAAAGGCATTTCCATCTAAAATTATATTATAAAAAAATAATATTACATATTAGCTTTGTTCCCGTACTTTTTAGTAGTAAAACTCGTAAAAGATAGAAATAGAGAAAAATTGTTCTCACAAAAAAGTTTTTTTCAAAAAGTTGGGGAACGCAAAAATGGAAAAACGTCAAAAAAGCTGGAACAAATGTCAAAGTCGACGTACCAGCCAATCAGACGCCTGCATCCACGTTACTATTTTGTACACGCTCAAATTTGTCGAGTAAAAAGTTGTTAAAGAGAGCGTCATTCAGTGCCATTTTTGTTTAAAGGGAAGTGAACATGTTACAACTTTTTTGTGTACGGGAACGGGTTTTCTGGTAAAATGTGTAAAAGTCGTAAAAATTGGTTCTGGAACAGAGCAATTAATAGCTACTATTTTTGACTACGATAACATTTTTTCCTTTATATTATCGAAAAAAATAGTAGAAATTAGTAGATTCTTGCAGTATTGGAACAGACTAAATATCAGAATATTTTATGGTGGAGGGTATAAAAAGTTAATGCCTGGGTACATAAGCTACCTCGCCTACTTGCCTTGCTTTGCTGCTTCATTTCTGACATAATAAAAAAAAAAAGAATAAAGAAGACCGATCAAATTTCGAACTGGGTTGCCTTTTTTCCTTTTTATTCTTGTACAAAAATTGTGTACACAATTCAGATTTGTAAAAAGTGGCAGTAGTTATGCATATAACATACCGTGTAGAAGTCCCATTACGTGTAAGAATCTCCGAGTTTTACTACTTGTTTTTAATAGCCGATGGCCTTAGTTGCTAGTGCTATTTTTTATATAATTTTATTGTAAGTTTTTATTATAATAAATATTTGAAATAATAATAATTTACTACTTTCTATTCGAAAAGTCTGTGGATGAAATTAGAGCTGGAAATTATTCTGTAAAACAAAAGCTGCAGCATATTGCTCATAAATTAATCTAATCTACTAAAATATCAGTACACACATTTGGTCTGTTCCAGTACTGCAAGAATCTACCAATTTTTACTATTTTGTTCAATAACATAACTAGGTGTTTACACCAGACAGTTTGTCTTCAAATACAACTCTAATTCACTAACACATACATACATTTGTCGGCGGTCTTCCAGCTGTTCATCATTTTTTCAAAGACAGTCTGGTTAACAAATTTTTGACATTTTTTTGTTAAAATGTGTGAGATAATAATTGAAATGTGTTGAATACAAAAGAACATGAACAAAAACAAAATATGTGAACGGAAGTTTTGGGATTTTGACAATCAATACATAAAGTCAACTGTCCTGTCATTTGTAAACGCAGGGTCAAGGACAAAATGTTATCGTTTGGGATTGCGTTTATCAGGAAGTAACATGGCATAGTGCTAGGTTTTGTTTAAAGAGAAGTTTACATTTTTGAAGCACGGGAACTCATTTCTAGAACATAATTTTTTTAATTGTTTTTTGTGTAAACTGAGGATACGTTTACATTAGTTTACACCAAATTTTAGCAAAGACAATATCTTGAATGAGCTATAGCCGCGAAAAAAGGTCTCTACTATGTAGTAGAGTTGTTCAAATCTGGTTCGTTTGAACGAACTGAACTCTGGTTCACCAGATTTAACAACTCTATATACTAGGGATACTTTTTTATATTGTCAGTAATTGAGAAAATTTGTTATTCTATTTCAACGATTTTCCCACTACACATTATCAATATTTCTTTCTTTATTGTTATTGTTTTATATTTATTTTAGTAACGACTTTTTTGCAATTTCTTTATGATTACTTACAGATTAGAAGTCCTCCACGGCGAACTTTGAACAACGAAAGAAGGCAGCAAAGAACAAAACTTAACGAACAGAAGAACCCGCACACCCACACACATGCAAAACATTAGCAAATACGTCACACCAGCAAATCAATGGAATTAAAAGTTGATTGTGTGAGAGGGACGGACATAAAACAACAAAAATAGTCAATCAATAAAATACAAAAAATAATAACAATAAGAAAAAAGAAAATAGTAAAAAAGAAATGAAAATCTTATCAAAATAACGCCATGCTTTACGCATTGAAGTAAACAAGGCATACGTTCGCGGTAATATTTGAATGTGTGTTCGTCGTTTTCTTTTCATTGCAAAATAAAAAACAATAACATTTAATAATACACATTAATAAATTAATAATAAAAAAATAATTATTCAACGCCTGGACTTGCGGCTTGAATGAGGTAGTAATAAGCTGCCATTTAACCACTAACCATTGTTGAGTGCGAAACATTCTTCGGAAAATAGATTTCCTTTTCCCGGTACACGAGTCGATAGAATCATACGATTGCTGCGGTTGTGTTAAATTACCAACAAAAAACCCAGTGATTGATTGGCTTAAAACGATTGCCGAGTGAGGGAGTTCCTACCCCTCCATTCAACTCACCTTAACACACCGAAAACAAAACTCAACGGCCGAATGATTTCATATTTAACAATTGAACATTGGATTCATTAAACAGTTGGTGTTGGGGTAGCACCACTACCAGTCACACTCATCATATATCGCCGGGTATACCCTCATTGCTGTTAGCTAGTGTTATACCAAATAAAGTGGGTCAATAATTTGAAGGCATTTCGGCATGGACACACACAGAGCATAAAAAACTATCAGCAGCAAATAGACAACAACTAGCCAGCTAGTCAAACTACTAAAGCCACTCAAACATCTACCGGCAACAAGTGTTTTATTTTTGGATAAATGTTACAAAAAAAAAAAACTAAACTCTGCCTACCTACAACAAACAACTTTTAACTTCAAGCTGCTATTGCAAAAAAAAACAATCACAACGTGTTACAAAACTTTTATTGCCATAGCTGGTCATTGAGCTGTATCTATATTAGCAAATATTAGTAACATAAAATTAAACAACAACAAAATACCAAGAGATTACAACAAAAAGTGATATATTACAAAATATTGTTAAATATTTTCTTACTGTCTAAAACATAAAACCAAAACTTCATCATGCTTAACGCGGTTCATTTTAAGTGTAAAAATATCTGGATATGTATAACATTTGCTGCTATACTATTTCTTTTCGATGGATTACCTCAGGTGGATTCGTTTAAAATGACGGTAAGTATAGATTAAGTATATCAGCGAAAATTTTGGGCGCCACATGAAACTAATGACATATGTATTACAAAATAATTTAAACAACGCATTTTTTTAAAACCTGTTTGGTGTAAATACGGCATAAGGCTTAAATCAATCCTTTATTTTCTTATTCCCAGTCCACACTAGCGTGATTTCCTTGAAAAAAGAATCATGAAATTATGCGTTTCTTGATGGAGTTCCATAGTCGGTGTTTAGACGTTCAAAGTTAATGGGAAAGAAAATTGAGTTTATGGGAGAGGGAGTAGAGAGGAATAACAGGCGGTACACACACCCCTGTACTCGCAAATTATGTTTTGTTTCTTTATTCTTCACAGTTTTTTTTGCATTTTCCTTAATTTTATTTTCTCCGCCGGCAAATAAGTTACAACGCATACATTTGAATTAAAAACTTTTGTGATGAAAAATAAATTGAACAAAAAATTAATAGTAAACATATACATACGTATTTATTTAATTTTTAATTTAAATTATTTATTTAATTTTTAAATTTAATTTCTATAACTAATATCGCCTTATAATTGTTTTAGTGACGAATTCGATCTAAGAACGCCTAATTTCATGAAATTTTTTAATTAAAAATGTTCATTTGTATGCTGACATTAAAAAGTTGTTCCTTTTCAATCTATTCCATGCGGCCAGTCTATTTCGAATAATTTAAGTACGTATCATTTTTGAATTAAACATTAGTTTTTGTGCCAAAAGTTTTTTGCATTTTTTGCATCTGATTATTTTGGAATTAGGTCAAATTGCAAAAATAAATCGGGCGTATATACAAGCATACACATGTTCATGTTTATAGCGACAAGAAATTATGTATATTTAGTTTCTTACCCGCGGTTACACTTAACCGGATTAACCCAGTGGGTTTGGATTTAAAGTGTCAATTCCATAGCGAAAACGTCAAATAAATCCTCTCGAAGTGGTATAACCCGGCAAAAAACTCTAGTGTAACCGTACTATTAGCATACATACATACATTTGATAAGGCTGTTATTTTCATGTTTATCACAAAATGAAGATGTGGGTATACGTCAAATAAATTCTCATAAATACGTTTAATGAAACTTGTAATTTAATCGATTTTTATTGATTGAATAAGTAAGTCTTATACATGTCAATATTACCTCTCTTTCTTTACCTACACGCATCCTCAAGTTTTACAATTTTTACTCGAAAAGCTTTCCCCTACACCAAACAGCCGGCAGATCTTAAAGCTCAACACATTTTAACAACCCTTACACAACCATGTTTTCATTCTCCGGTTATGTGTAAAATAGATCTCTAATTTTTAAAATGATTACTCTGAATCTTAGAACACCTGCTTTTTATATCATGATTTCGCATACAAAACTGAAATCATATCATTTCGTGATTTTAGCGAAATCAACATCGAAATCGCAGTACATATGATATACAACCCTGTTATTGCCTGAAAAAGTACCAAAAGTTGCAACACTTTTCACGTATCACAATAAACAAGGTAGACGGTCAATTGATGCAACAAAAAATTTTAGTATCAAAATTTGTAAACAATGTGAAAAAAATATTAAATTACTTTGTCACAATGCTATTTTTCAGTGTGTTATTGTACTTTTTTAATGGTATTGTTAGAAAAAAGAGCGAATTGTCAAAAATTGATCCCCATACAAATTTCTTAAAAAATAATGGAACGAAAAAATTACGGCAATTGCAAAAACTGCAGCAAATCAACGTATCAGCTATCGTATTTGGATGATAATGAACATGTTGCTAGTTTCTACTATGCCAAAATTGTATGGCAAAAAACAGGAGAATATGGTGTTATTCGGTGCTGTTTTTGTTTAAAGAGAAGTGCTAGTCTTGCTAAACTTCGGAGTACGGAAACGCATTTTTAGCACTAAACGGGAAAACTGCTGCAAGTTCTGAATACAACTTTTATCTATCAAAATTTATTATTATGATGTCTCAACGATAAAATCATTTTTTTTTATTTTTTCATTTGTTATTACTATACACAATTAATACGGTATATAGATAATTTTCGAAATAAAGTTGTAAAGTCCTATATTGTCGTATATTTTTGATGACTAATTCAATTTACAACAACTTGTTTTGAAAATTCATGTTCGATCAGCTGCGCATATGCATCTACCTTGATCATTGTGATATGTTTGAAATCAACAAAAAAATAAGTGTAAACACCGGGATGTATTTCAGGATTTCGTGAAATCCAGTGGATTTTAGAGCGCAAGTGTAAACTTGGCATTATGGTTGGTTTACGTTTACGAAATCCACACGATTTCAACTGTCAAATGAAAACTCATCTGAAATCCATTGGATTTAATTTGACGTTTAAGCAATGGAATTGACAGTTAAAATTGAGTGGATTTCGTAAATGTAAACTTACTATTATTTTCATTTACATGAATACTTTTACTAAAACCGGTTTGATGTAAACACGGCCTTATTTGGCACCATGACAGCTGGATTACTTTACAATTTTTACTCGAAAATCTTTCCCAAACAGCCGGCAGATCTTAAAGCTCAACACATTTTAGCAACCTTTACACAACCATGTTTTCATTCTCCGGTTATGTGTAAAATAGATCTCTCATTTTTTAAATGATTACTCTGAATCTTAAAACACCTGTTTTTTATTTCACTTATGGTTGGTTTACGTTTACGAAATCCACTCGATTTCAACTGTCAATTCCTTTGCGTATACGTCAAATGAAAACTCATCTGAAATCCATTGGATTTAATTTGACGTTTAAGCAATGGAATTGACAGTTAAATTTGAGTGGATTTCGTAAATGTAAACCTACTATTATTGTCATTTACATGAAGACTTTTATTAAAACCGGTTTGATGTAAACACGACCTTATTTGGCACCATGACAGCTGGGGCTGGATTCCCGTTCTATGAAAATTTGAAATGACAAATATTTTCTTTATAATATTTTTGATTTTACATTTATTTTCTTTATAAAATTTTTCATTTCACATTTTCATAGATTACTTTACTCCATTTCGCTTTATAGAACGTTTAGATTACGAAATTCACTGGATTCCATAGCGTATAAGTCAAATAAAATCCAGTGGATTTATTTGACATATACGCAATGGAATTGGCATTTCAAATCCAGTAGATTTCGTAAGTTTAAACGCATTCCTTCCTCTTTACCAAACTTTTTATACCGCATTCGCATTTCCTCTTGCCAGCTGACATCATTTAAAAGTGTTACAAGTTCAAAGTTAATATACACAAAAGAACGACAATGACGTTGACATTTCTCACATACATACTACATGTGTCATATATGAGGGCGTGGAGTAGAGAGCATAATCAAAATCACACTATTTAACGGTGAAATCAAATGTAAATTTATAAATTATTCATGGATTAATTAATAAATTATTCATTACATAGAGAACGTTTTCTATTATAACCAGTTCCCATATCTAGTCCTCATTAATAATTACTATGTAAATATTTACAATTAGTTTTGTTTACAAATTATTGCAAAGTAATTATTATTTTATTGCAAACATTTTTAATTTCCTTAAGCAAGAACTTATGCAAATTTTATTAGAAAGAAAAAAAATGAAATGAATCAATTAATAACAAAGTGTGAGCAGAAAATCATGCAATTCATGTACTAAATACGCACACTTAAGGCCGCAACACATACGGTCCGTTGTGCGTCGCATCACGCTTTAAAAGCAACAACCACATGAAAAATGTGTAAGGGATGCCAAGTTTGTTCTTGAAGTTTTCATATGGTTGTTGCAACGCGACGCGCAACGGACCGTTTGTGTTGCGACCTTTACTCCAAGCCAAAATTGAGCATCTCTCTAAATGAATTAGAAATGTCAATAACCAAATAGTATTGCTTGCTGGAAGAAAATGGTCCACTGAAAAGTCGCAAAAGTCAGTGTTGATACTTTATTACAAATTTAGAGGATTTCAATTGACTTTAGTAGAAATAATAGTACGTTTACACTATACTAGATTTAGTAAATCTAATGGATTTAAATTCCATTACATACACCTCAAAAAATAGTATAGTATGTTTAGATTTATAAGTCAACTCGATTCTAAATGTCAATTCCTTAGCAAACACGTCAAATAAATCCTCGTTATAATTCCACTGGATTTATTTGACGTATGTGCTATGGAATTGACATTTGAAATCAAGTGGGTTTAGTAAATCAAAACATAATTTAACCCAGCCAAAAGATCTCGTTTGCTTTAGAACTTTTTGAAAGGTTGTACCCCGTTTGCACTTAATCGGATTAACCCAGTGGGTTTGGGTTTCAAATGTCAATTCCATAGCGTAAACGTCAAATTAACCCCCATATAGAAGGTTAACCCGGCAAGAAGCTCTAGTTCAAACGCTGTTTTAACCTTCTTTACAAGTATTAAAACTTGGTTTAGAGAACGCACAATAAAATTGACATTTGAAACCCACTGGGTTTATTAAATGCGGTTATATGCAAATGCACTAATTATAATTGGAAATAAATAGGTTCCGATCCCTATAGTAAACTTAACATTTATTTTGCTAATTTGACACATCTAAGGTACCGATATTTGTCATTCAATGAAATAAAAACATAATCTATCCGTAATAACAATCAATTCTTTATTTTATTGGTAGCAAATTTCATTTTCTTTTTTCCATTTTTATCAAAGTCCATTTATCCATACAATGACCCATAACGTCAGTAACGAAATTTGTTTATAGACTGGTGTCTTGTATAAATTACGCGAAAAAATGTCATAAATAGAACAAGATAAGATAAAAAGTAGTGGTATCTCATATATATATTTTACACTAAGTTTTAAAGTCCATTTTTTCTTTCCATTGCGTAACCGTATGATATTCAACATAATTATATATATATATAGGATATATTTATGTACATATGTTTTACCCTGCGTTTACACATGACAAGACAGTTCAATTAATATATTGACTGTCAAAAACCCAAAACTTGTCTATGTGAAGTAGGCGTCCCGACTACTGCAAAAACAGTTGTAAAAAATTAGGGCGCTCAGCGCAAAACGGCCTAACCCACATGACCAAAAAAATCAAACTGACTATAAAGATCTAACTGGAACCTTTTGAAATAAATATTAAAAAACCTCCATAAAACAATGCAATATGGATTTTTTTAGTATTTATTTCAAAGGTTCTGGTTTGATCTTCATAGTCACTTTGATTTTTTAACATGTTGAATGGAAATCATCGATTTGTTTTTCGTTTACATATTTTATTATTATTCATGTTCGTTTGTTTTCAATTATTATTTCACTTATTTTTACAAAAATGTGTACAAACTTTTGGGTTATCGAACAAAACTACTATCTATCAGTGTAATATGACATGAAATTTTCCATCGTTGTACAGTCGCTAACTAGGCGTTTACACAAGACAGACTGTCTGCAAATACAACTCTGATTTACTAACACATACATATATTTGTCGTATGTCTCCCAGCTGTGCATCATTTTTTCAAAGACAGTAGGTTTAACAAATTTTTGACATGTTTTGTAAAAATGTGTGAGAAAATAATTGAAATGTGTTGAAAACAAAAGAATATGAAGAAAAAACAAAATCTGTGAACGGAAAATAAAAGAAATCGATGATTTTCATTCAAACTTTACAACTGTTTTTGGAGTTGGAGCAAGTTTTGGGTTTTTGACAATCAATACATGAACCCAACTGTCCTGTCATTTGTAAACGCAGGGTAATGTGTGCAGTATTGAGGATTTTCCTTATGCCATTTACTTCTTGCGTCCACACCAGCAAAAATGCTGTGAAATTACGTCTTCGCATTGCCCGTGTGGGTACATATGGAATGTAATATGACATTGATGGCTAGTGTAAACACCACTTTAGAGGTAAAAAATGCTGACATGAAAATTGGTCTGTTCCTTTAGTCCCAATTTACATTGGGCGAGTTTACTTGCGGCAATTGTCATTTTGTAGGAGAGAGAGGTGAGGCATATGGTAACCCTTTGCCTCTCAGCAAACTCTCTCACCAACAAACTGACAATTGCCGCAAGTAAACTCCCCTAATGTAAATTGGGACTTCCTTTTAAAAATGGTAACAGTGGCAGAAAATGGCAAAAGTGGTAAACTGCTGTCATATAAATTGTATGCTATTAAAAGTAAGGGAACACTTTACAGGTTAAAAATGGTAACCTCAGGCACGTAAAGGAACAGAGCAAATATTTTAACTTTTAGGAGAGAGCGGAGGTGAAGGAACTCCCTTTCTCCCTTCTTACCCATAAGCTCAAAACGTTTTCATTAAAATTTTCAATTTTCGAGTTTCGACAATCAATACATGAACTCAACGGTCCTGTCATGTTTAAAAACAGGGTTAGATCGAGTTCGACACTAAAGCAAGTTTATGAATTTGCTGCAGTGGGGAACTCGATTTAAGAAAGCATTACTTCATGAAATTTTTCAATTAAATCTCTCTAGTGTGGCAGGAGGCTTTCATTATGATGATTTAGTTAACGTACTTATGTATATGCAATGAAATTACTTTTGAAATTCAGTGTTTTTTTTTTAAATCCACTTATATGTAAACGTATTAAAAATAGTATCGAGTTGCACTTGCCGATACTATGAGAAGCCTTCCCTTGTCACTTTTGAGCAGCAGGAGGCTAGCCCAACGGGTCTGACCCTCTAAAAAATTAATGCTTTGGATACACTTTTTGTACATATTGATTCCTAAAAGCGAATTTCCGGGTACGTGGAAAATGTTTTTTTTCTTTATTTCTCCACTCATTACTTAGTCCCGGTCCACACTAACGTGAATTTCATTAAAAAGTTTCATGAAATTAGGTGTTATTAAATCGAATTCCCCACTACAGCAATTTTATGATTTTACTCTACTATGGACGTCGATCTAGAGACGCATAATTTCATATCAAAATTTCAGTGAAATTGCTGTAGTGTGGCCCGGGACTTATGTATATCATTCTAATTAGAATCTTATCACTATCTAATTAGCGAATTATGCTTCTGGAATTTTCAAATTTTGTTTAAATATAAAATTTGTCAATTACCATAACAAACTAATAAGCATATAATCATAATTGTACCATAAATCATTTGTTGTTTCCTATTTTTTTGCAAGAACGCAAACAAATTATTTAATGCGACGCACATACAATTAATAGTCATGATTCCACAGGTCTTGTGCAAAGAGAGGAGAGAGGGCCCAATCACACACAACAATCTTGACACTCCACATAAACAATAATAATGCTGTAAAAAAATAGAAAGATAACAAAAAACATAGAAAGGCGCGTGCAAACTAGCCTCCCCATGAAGACTACATGAGCATTATCAAAACAAAAAAAACTTTCAAACAAACAAAACTACTACGCAAATTTTATAACACAAAGTCCATATTTATATTAGGCAATTTTCCTTGCGGCAATTGTTTGTTTGACGGAGAGAGAGGTGAGGCATATGGTAACCCTTTGCCTCTCAACACCCTCTCTCACCCACAAACTGACAATTGCCGCAAGGAAAATTGCCTAATGTAAATATGGACTAACAATTGTCGCTTTTCTGAAGAAAAGCCCATTGGTTTAATTCTACGTTCAGATTGACGAAATCCACTGGATTTAAAATGTCAATTCTATTGTGTAAACGTCAAATTCCTCGTCATAAATCCAATGAATTTTATTTGATGTGAACGGATTTCCCAAATCTAAACGTACTATAAGTAGCGGAAAATTAAATATTGAACTACCTCAGTTATGGGTAACATGCGGTTTACACAGGACCATGGCACAATTAACAGGTAGATGCATCAGCCAACTACAACAAAAACCAGTTCAGTACATACTGTGAAATGTCAAAAATGTTTTCAAAAAAAAATTGTGTTAGTCAGATATTAATAAATGCATTGTTACAAAAATCCAACAAAAATTAACAATTTTTCGTTTAAATTTTTGTTTTACTTTAGTGTTTTCAATTACAACAACTTTTTTGACAGCTCGCAGTACATCAGCTGGGCTGATGGGGTTACCTGTATGATTGCGCCATGCACATGGGGCTCAATTCTTGTTCTATGAAAAAAAATATAAAGGAAATATTTTTCATTTCTAATTTTCATAGAACAAGAATCCAGCCCCAGGACTATAGCGCAATAAACACGTGTTACACCAACAACAACTGAAGTAGGGATGGGTAGTCGACTTTCGGTTAATCGATTAACCGACTTTTTGCAGTTAAAAATCTAAAAATCGTAGTCGATTTTTGTCTGGAGGGAAAATCGCATAATCGATTATCTTCTGATCGATTTTCGAGTTTGCCCATAGATTAGGTCTGTATGATAACTCAATAGTTTGTACAAACTTTTACAAAATGCTGTTCGATAACAAACTTGTTTAGTAAAAGAGAAATGAGAAGTATTTGCAAGAACTTGCAAATACTTTTTACTTGTGAAGTTATCGAACAGGCCTATTGTTGACTTGGCGGTTTTAGACTTTTGGCGGTTTTACAGTTTCAAAAGAAAACACGAAAATCGACGAATAGTCGATTATAATCGATTTTCTGCGGTTATGAAAAAGTCGAAAGTCGAGTTTTAAGACAACTGAAATAACGCAAGACCGAAAAATCGCATTTTTAGTCTTAGACCAAAATCGAAAAGTCGAGAAATCGATTATTGCTTTCCATTACCTATCCCTAAACTGAAGATAATTTTAATTGTCAAAATGCTTTATTGTAAATAAAATCGCATACAAAATGTAAACATTGGGGATGGCGATCCCGAATCCCAAAAACCTGGGTTTTTTCCGGATGTCTCAAATCCCGAATGCCGGTAATAACTTTTATTAAGTGTCGGGATTTTTCAATTTACTTTTGAAGGTTTTCATGCATATATGGAGCAATAAACCTCACAAAAACGGATTGAAAGAAATTTTATTTTTCAATTCCGTCATGAAGAGTTTAATTTTAAATAAATTTTAATAAGCAAGCTCTAAGAATTCGTAAATTTTTCCAAAGAATTTTCCTTAGAGAGGATCTATAAAGAGGATTAAGAAATATATTTTTCAGAGTAAATTTTAAAATCAATTAAAGGGCCAGCAACTGTGATATCTTCTTTAAACGTTAGGTAGAAGCGATCCCATGCATCCACCAATTCTGGACATTGAAAATACCAGTTGGAAGCGGAAACCCTTGTAATTTTACTGAAAGCATTATGGTGGTTATTCTTAACGTTAGTTCACCGTGAGTTATTATAGACATTAAACAGCATTTATATCAAACAAGTTTTAAAAAGTTGGGACACTTAAGTTGTCCTAAATATTTGTTTTAGGTCAAAGTGTAAATTATGTAAAAGTGTCATTTGTCAATTCGTTAAGAATATGGACCTCGCGAAATATGTATTTGGATAATTTTTTATTAAATCAACGACTTTTTAAAGACGTTTATTTCGGAACCCTGTCCCCAAAAAACAATCCCAATATATGTACATATCGTCACCATAAATGCCGGAAGACGTAACCCACAAAAATAAAAGTTTACAGGAGAAACAAAAAACGTTATAAAATGAAAACGGTGTTATAAAATATCGAAAATTTTTAGTATCGTGTTTTAAGACAGAGAAGAAATATATTTTTGGAAAAAAATTTAAATTTTTTCCTGAATGTTAGAAGCTGTGTGGGTTTCGTCTTTTGGTATTGTATTTTTCTGAAATGCTAAAAGACGTAACCCACAATTTATTGAGTATACATTTGAAGAAACTAGTATAAATGAAAAATTATAAACAAATTAGAACTGGTTTATTGGCATACGCGGTTAAGCGAACTTTAAACTAGCAATCTGACGGTGTTGGGTTCAATTCCCAGTCTTGACGTTGATATTTCAATGGACCACAATTAGGTGAACTGTCTATTCCAACCATCACTATAATTACTTATAATTTCAATTGTATTAGACGATATTAAATCTGGAATAATATATTTATTGTTGTATTTAAGTCAATTTATGGACAAAATATAGTTCATATAAATTAAGTGATCTGTAACAGTTTAGATGTAACCTCTAATTGTCATAAGAAATGTTGTCATAAAAGTAATGACAATCACTTGGAATTAAGCGTTTTAAGTCTTGCAGGTGTTGAAATTTCTTTTTTGAAACTTTTAACCTTTGTGTGTACATCTGAGGAGGATCCACTGCCTCAAAATTTCCGGAACTTCTCTATGGTAAAATCTGGTAGTCGTCTTTGATATCAGTTTTAAAATAGATTATACTGTTAGGATCAAAAGCCAATGCTCGCAGTGACTGTAGGAACTCCTGTACAGAAAATTTGCGTTTTTCTCTGGACCTATTTGATTACTACAATCAGTTGATCTCTATTAAACCATGGGTTGGTTGTTGACAAGACCATCTTTTGCAAACATACAGCCAAATCGTATCCGTCTTCAAAGAATACATCTTTGTACTAGAACGACGTTTTCGTATCAACGCAATTTTGAATATTTCCGTTCGTTCTTTCTCTTGGAAAAATGAACAATATCGAGACGAGCATTGCCTTCCGAATAACCACTTTCTTTTGTACGGTTAACATATTGTTTTCCATATGTGCGCTTTAGATGTTTATTTAAATCAGGGCATATGTCTTCTGTCATCATCTTCAATTATTTCAATTATGGATTTTTTCTGTAAGACCAGCAAAAACCGTCTAAAGTCAAAGTTATTGCTTTAAATATTAACTAAAAGAATGGTCTTTGTGATTTTTGAAAAAAAAAGCTTCCAGACAAAACTGTTAAAGTAACTACACCATGTGATAGGTATTTCGGTTCAGTAGAAACGGGCCTAACCCGGTTTTGAACCTGGACTTTCGGGTCAAATAACCGGTTAACCGAATCCGCCCCGTGGAAATTATACATTAACTCAATAAGCCCTCCCCTGGCATTATAATTGCTGCAATAATCAAAGAATACATTGTTTGTACTGCTGTTTAGTTTTGAAATAATGTGGGTTACGCCTTTTGTGTTCTATGGAAATTACAGTATGCTGTTACGTCTATTGGCATTTCTTGAATAGGATCGTTATTTTTAAACGCAGAAGCTTGAAATTGTTCCAGAGCATGTATTTTAGCTTTATATATCAGATTCCATCAAAAAACGAATTTCGATTTCCATGTCGGTTACGTCTTCCGGCATTTATGGTGACGATATATTTATGTCACTCTATTTGTATGCTATGGTCAATGATAACGATTCATGCTATCATCTACAAAGTGAGGGAGGGATCGATCCCACTATAAAATAAACACAACGGTCAAGGTAGAGAGTAAAGCGTTGTGAGAATACGACCAATAAAGAAAATAATTTAGCATTCATTTCTCTACATTTCAGTAATGAGGAAGACAAATGTTTTTATTTTGCAAAGAGAAAAAGAGTGAGTGTATGTGCGAGAGAGGATGTGAAATTCAATAATTTTATTGCTTGATTGTTGATGGGTGGTGGTGTTAGGTGGGTGTTAATTTGTATATGTCCATTTTTTATAAATAACGTATTGCTGTTGTGTTTTGCATGTGTTTTTTTTTTTTAATAAAATTTTATTATACAAAGTACCATTTAAAGTCTATGTATTTAATATATGGGGGTTCTACATTATGAGGAACTCAATGGACTTTGGCATGTGAGCAATTGTTTTTATTAATTTTTTTTTTTTTGCAATTACAATAAACGTTTGAGTGTGCGAAAATGTATGCAAAAAGATTTTAGTTATCTTTAGATTTTGTCGTTTTTTATAATTAGATGACAGGGAATACATTTATACATACATACATATGTACAAGATCGTAAGAGTATAGATAGTTGGGTGTTTTGTTTGCTTTTATGCCGGTAAAGGTGTCTGTCTGTCTAAAAACCTGATTAGATTTTATTTTATTTTTGTTGCAATCTTTTGTATTTATTTTTTATTATTAAATTGATTAAGAGAGGTGGTGTGATTGATGAATGTATGTTCTTATATCATGAATTTGAATCTGACAAGTATTTTAGGGGATTAACGCAGATTGTGAAATAAATGAGTAGCCTGTTTATATTATAACTTTTGCCTTTATAAGGATTTATTTAACGTTTCACAATGGAATTGACATTTAATACCCAGTGAGTTTATCAATCCGCTTATATGTAAACATTCTATAATATACTGAAGTTGTCGGTGATTTAACTAAGAACGCTGTTTCCCTCGCTTATAATCAATAATCCTTCCAAAGCACCCTTTTTAGGTGCCAGTTAAAGACAGACTCAAACGGTGTTTTGTCGGGTTAACCTTCTTTATGAGGATTTATTTGACGTTTGCGATATGAAATTGACATTTGAATCCCACTGGGTTTATTAAATCCGGTTAAGTGCAAACGGGGTATTAAGCCATAAATACATCCAACGTTTCAGTCATTTCTGACAAAAGAATAAAATAGCAAGGGCAACATAGATCGATTTTTTCTTTATACTTTTATCAGAAATGACGCCGAACTTTACAGAAACGTTGAATGTGTTTACGGTTTTATGCCTGATTTAGACTATGCTGGATTTAGCAAATCCAGTGGATTTAAGTTGTCATTTTCATACAACATATGTCAAATAAAACCAGATAATTGCTAAATCCAGCATAGTCTAAATGAACTATTAATGACCTTAATGCTAGGTTTACATTTACGAAATCCACTCGACTTCAACTGTCAATTCCATTGCTTAAACGTCAAATGAAATCCAACGGA
The DNA here is from genome assembly GCF_047663935.1 of Musca autumnalis. Lineage (NCBI taxonomy): Eukaryota > Metazoa > Arthropoda > Insecta > Diptera > Muscidae > Musca > Musca autumnalis. Next base: position 76,187,937 of record NW_027411755.1, read on the forward strand.
TTTCAGATGAGATTTCATTTGACGTATAAACAATAGGGTTATGACTTTTTGACATTTTTCCTCAAAAATGATTTCCTGTAGCAGGGATGAATGAACTTTTGCCTATTAATCACTATGCTATCGTTTATTCTATTGAAATATAAAAAAAGTTCACGCACAAATCGATTTTAAAAAAATAATTTTTTGAAAAAATATATGAAATGAAAAAAAAAAATTTTTTCAAAAAATTATTTTTTGTTGCACGAATGAATAATTATAAGCCTACTTATAACTATAATAACGTTTATTTCATTCAAATATTAAAAAAGTCGCGAAAAAATTCACTTTGAAAAAATTTTAAATTTTTTGTTTTTTGTTAAAAAATTATATTTTTGAATAAAAGCGTTTACGACATTTTTACGATTCTCAGAATTGAAGAAAAATAGTGAGAAATAAATTTTATGTAATTTTAATTATCTCATGTGGCTCTAAAGTTTATTTTCAGTTATATATCTGTTTTCAGTGACTTCAAAAAATTGTCCATAATTTTGATAATTTCAAATTTTAAAATCATTTCGTGCGTGAGGTTTTTTCACCGAATCACCTTATAATTAAGATTTTATGTAATCTTATGGCAAAACTCATCACGCTATGATACAGGGATATGAGGTTGTAAAAAAGTCATAACCCTAATAAACAAAGGAACTGACAGTTGGAATCCACTCGCTTTCGTTAATGTAAACATACTAGTATAACAGAATCCAGAATCCGGTTCACACTTGAGTAATTTGAATGAAATTCTGCATTTTTTGTGGAAAAACACATAATTTCAAGAATCTAGTGTACACGCTTTCATGTGTTCTGCAATTTTGCTTTGTTGCAATATTCGTACGGAACAATCAGACCATTTTATTTTACATTTTCTTTCACTTTCATGACATAATTTCAGTGAAATAACTCTTAAGCGGTGTTTACACTAGCCGTCAATGTCATATGACATGTCAAATATGCGATTCCTGAATGTTATACACATGGTGTGACCCTCATGAAAAATTGCAACTATCAGAATGATATGGCAACTCATATGTAACTTTTTCGTTTAGAGAGCGCTCTATTCGGCTGTGTATTTTCGTATGCAGTTGAGAAATAAATTGTTGGAAGAAAATAATTTTACCAAAAAACGAAGAAAATAGGAAAAGAAAATGAAAATGTGAGTGCGATTATAGTTTTAAACAAAATAAGTTGTGTTCGTTGCGTGATTTATATTATGTTGTCAACCGAAATTGTATGCTAGTGTGAACGCAAAAACTAAACTTTGACAAACATAGAGGATGTCGTATGGATAAAATAAGTGACGGCTCATATGACATTGATGGCTAGTGTAAACACCGCTTTAGTGTGGACCGGGAATACAGTCGCATTTACATCAAACAGGTTTCAACTAAAAGTGTCGCTTATGTTGACAATTATTTGAAATATCTGTCGAATAAATGACGTATTTGCTCCAAACACTCCTTTTAAACTCATTTTAAACAGATGTTTTGGGAGTTTACGTCATTTATTTGACAGATATTGTATGGAATTGACATGCTCAATGTAATATGCGTTTTAGTCGCCACTCCCAAATACTGATTTACTATTAATTGGTTTAAAAATATTGAGAATATTTTACACAGGCTTGTACGGGCTAAACTTTAGCCACATTTACATCTAAAACGCATTTTACATTTAACATGCTTTATAAAACATGCGTCATTATGTGTGTTCGTTTACTCAAAATTTGTACAAATTGTTACTGGATGTTGTTCGTTTACTCTACAGTACAATGCAAAAGACCTTAGTCGATTACAAGAAGTTACTGGACTTGTACAAATTTGTACAAATTGTTGAGTAAACGAACACACCTATTATTGATACTTTTCATTCAATTTTGCTTTTTAATGTTACCGTTTTATGTCGGTAACTCAAAAAATGAGTTACAGAATTCTACTACTGAGAAAAACATTTTAATATGTTAAAAAGTTAAAACACCAAAAAACACGTGTACACCTTTTTTCTACTTGTGAACTTGTATAAATGTTGTTTTTTTTTTTTTTTTTTTTTTGCAAAAACGAAAGCATTTACATATCAAGAATAACAGGCACGTTCGCGAAGATTGATCTGACATTGACGTAAGAACCCATGCTATAGAAATGTTTCTTTTGCTCGTCGACAGCTGAAAGTGTAAACAGATATTTCACTCACCCCAAGAAATGTTTGTTTTCCGCTATTTTCAACTAAATTTATAGCGCTACAAAAATAAGCTTTTAGACTGATTTACATACATATATACATATTGATGTGTGTAAATGAGCTATTTTGAGAATTTTAAGTTTTATTTTCATTTCTTGTAAAACGAAAGTTATTGACCCCCAAATGTATTTTTAATATTTTTTAATAAATTTCTAATGTCTGCCGCCTTATTTTTGTTTTCAGGCAAAATTGATATCAAATCATAATTATCCCGTTGAAGAGCACACAGTACACACAAACGATGATTACATACTAACCATGTATCGTATACCCGATTCACCGAAACTGCGTTATCATAATGTCTCCGTGAAACCCGTTGTATTTCTTCAACATGGCATTCTTTGCGCCTCAGATGATTGGATTATAAACGGCCCTGAAACTTCTCTAGCCTATATGTTTGCCGATATGGGCTATGATGTATGGCTGGGTAATGCTCGTGGTAATACCTATTCTCGCCAGCATAAACACAAACGTCCAGATTCATCTGACTTTTGGAATTTTAGTTGGCATGAAATTGGTGTTTATGATTTAACCGCCATGTTGGATTATGTACTGGATGAGACGCGAGTGGGTTCGGTACATTTTGTTGCCCATTCCCAGGGTACTACAACATTCTTTGTTCTAATGTCCTCAATGCCATGGTATAATGAAAAAGTGCGAACGGTTCACTTGCTGGCGCCCATTGCTTTTATGCGCAATCATTCGTTTTTACTCTCCAAAGTTGGCGGTATCTTTTTGGGATATCCATCATTTTTGAGTATGGTCTTGGCTGGTTTTGAGCTGCTACCCACAACAAGTGTCCAGAAATTGTTTTGTGAATATATTTGTTCGCCCAATTCACATTTCAAATTTCTATGCTCCGGTATATTGAATTTCATTGGCGGTTGGGGTACACGGCATTTGAATCATGTAAGTATTTGAAAGTTGTTTTTATTATTTTTTATTCTATGAGAAAACATATTGTCAAGTTATTCTATAAAGAACTTGTATTCGACAATTTATTCTATAGAAAATATTGTAAACGACGAGTTGTTCTGTGGAAAAATTTGTTACCGACAGGTTGTTCTATAGAATACTTGTAAAGGGTATGTTGTTCTGTAAAAAAACATGTTATCGACAAGTTATCCTATTGAGAAAATTGTAAAAGACAAGTTATTTTATAGAAAATGTTTGTTATCGAAATGTTATTCTATAGAAAAACTTTTTGTCGGCAAGTTGATCTACAGAAAAATAAGGTATCGGAAAGTTGTTTTATAAAAAAATATAAAAAATTATTATCGACAAGTTGTTCTATACGAAAATTTATTAATGTTGTTCGATAAAAAAATTTGTTATAGACATGTTTTTTTCTATAGAAAAACTTATTTACAGGTTATCGACAAGTTGTTGCATAGAACTTCTTATTTCATAGAAAAACCTACTATCGACAAGTTTTCCTATAGAAAAACTTGTTATCTACAGGTTGTTCTATAGAAAAACTTTTATCGACAAGTCGTTCTATAGAAAAGCTTGTTATCGAAAAGTCGTTCTATAGAAAAGCTTGTTATCGAAAAGTCGTTCCATAGAAAAACTTCTTATCGACAAGTTATTCCAAAAAAAACTTGTTATCGACAAGTTGTTTTATAGAAAAACTTGTTATCGACAAGTTGTTCTATAGAAAAACTTGTTATCGACAAGTCGTTCTATAGAAAAGCTTGTTATCGAAAAGTCGTTCTATAGAAAAGCTTGTTATCGAAAAGTCGTTCCATAGAAAAACTTCTTATCGACAAGTTATTCCAAAAAAACTTGTTATCGACAGTTGTGCTATAGAAAAACTTGTTATCGACAAATCGTTCTATAGAAAAACTTGTCGAAAAGTTATTCTAAAGAAAAATTTTTCAACGACAAGTTGTTCTATTGAAAAACCTTTTATCGACACGTTTTCTATAGAAAAACGTGTTATCGAAAAGTTCTTCTGTAAAAAAAAAACTTTTTATCGCCAAGTTTTTATGTAGAAAAAGTTGTTACCGACACGTTGTTATACCGAACAACTTGTTATCGACAAGTTGTTATACTGAAAAACTTGTTATCGACAAATTGTTCCACAAAAAACTTGTTATCGACAAGTTATTCTATAGAAAATCTTGTAAACGAGAATTGTTCTATAAAGTGCAGTACACATTGCCGGTTTTGAATCTCGATTTTTTGCAATTATCGATAACTGTCCAACCGTCCAGTAACCACAAAATACATATTTTGCGGTAGCATGATGATTGACAAAAATGACGGGCACACTACTAAGCAACCGCAAAGCTGTCATTCAAAACTGACAATGTGTACCCAGCGTAAGTTTATCAACAAACAACTTGTTATCGACAAGTTATCCTATAGAGAAATTTGTACAAGACAAGTTATTCTATAGAAAGCTTTTTCATCATTTTATTCTGTAGAAAAACTTTTTATGGACAAATTGTTCTATAGAAAAACTTGTTATCGACAAGTTATAATTTAGAAAAACTTATTATCGAAAGTAGTTCCATAGAAAAACTTGTTATCCTATAGAAAGTCTTGTTATCAGCAAGTTATTCTATATAAAACTTCTTATGGAAATATATTTTATTAACATATTTGTTATCGATAATTTATTTTATTTTATAGGAAACATATCTCTTTTTCCTTCCATCATATACCTCTCTATAAACTCGAATATCCTTGTTTTTTTACTTTCAGACGTTATTGCCTCATGTATGTGAAACTCATCCAGCCGGAGCTTCGACAACCCAAATCATACACTATTTACAATTGTATACCTCGGGAGATTTTAAACAATTCGATCATGGCATTCATCTCAATCTTAAGAAGTACAATCAGGAAACTCCACCTCACTATGAGGTTAGCAACATCAAGAGTTGTGTTAATTTGTATTACAGCAACAATGATTATATGTCCGCGGTGGAAGATGTTGAGTATTTGGCGTCGTTATTGCCATGTGCTGAACTCTATCGTATGCCCTATGATGATTGGAATCATTATGATTTCCTATGGTCGGTAAATGTCAAGGAGATGATAAATGATCGTATTATCGAGAAAGTCGAACATTATGAGAAAACACATGATCATCTGCATAGAATATAGCAAAGTTTTCCTTCTTTCTTTGTTTAAGTTTAGTTTGTAATTAATATTTAATTGTAATAATATGTGTGTTCGTTTACTCAAAATTTGTACGAATTTTTAATGGATGTTGTTCGTTTACTCTACAGTACAATGTAAAAGACCTTATTGGTATGCAAGAAATTACTTGACATTTAAAAATTTATAGAAATTATTGAGTAAACGAACAGACCTAATGTTTTGTAAATAATTGTTTTTAAAACTTCCAGTTTTTAATAATTTTGTTAAGTATTTGTAACATGACAACGAACAAGTGATACTATTTTATAGGAACTCAAGAAACAAACCAACTAAGAAAACCAATCAACCAACTGAAAACCCCTTTATGCTTAAGTGGTTCAAATGCGCTTTTTTAATAGACTATTTTTGTATTAAGTGGAGACTAATAAGAAAAAAGAAAACATTAATGAAATTAATGAAAAACGAAGAACTACATGTTTTTAATTTTTTTACATGATGATATTGTTAAGTTTGGAAGAAAATATTGTATTTATAAATGAAATAAATAACGCAAATAAATAAAGATGTTGTTTCGTTAAGGGGTGTTTACACTAGCCATCAATGTCATATGAGATGTCAAATTTGCTACCTGTGAATGTTGTACACATACAGTGACTGTCACAGGAAATGATGCAACCTGAAATAAAAAATGTAAACGTTGAGATTTGAAACGAGTTGAGATTTTTTAACAATTCAAAACAACAATTTTGTAGGTTGAAAAACAGGTAGGTTGGAAAACAAAAAAATGGGAATTTTTAAATTGAGCATTGAAAATGATGCACCACAATAATCGATTAATAATTTCCAAATTGTTGGCTTTTTATGCCATTTTAGTAAGCAGAATGGTAGAATAATTGGTTCCCTATCGTTTTCAGTAGTTTTGTCATTGATTCCGACAGAAAGAATGATGTTCATGACGTAAGTGTGGCATGATCGTAATTAGTTTCCCGTTATAGGCAATTTGGCTAGAAATTTCTAGTTTTTTAAGATATTTTCCAACAAATGACTATGAAACATCATTAATGGTTATGTCTAGAGTACGTACAAAAATTTAATGATATATGGAAAGTCCTGTATTAGCCAGGCTTGCCCTGTATTATACTAGTATTTAACGGCGTTGCGTTGATAGAGGTAAAAATCAGGGCATAGAACAAATTTTGTTACACTTTTCTTTGAAAATAATTTTCAGCAACATTGCTAACAATGCCTTGAACATATTTGCTTTTATAAAAACAAACATTTCAACACCCTTTGTTGTCATTCAAGCCCAAACAATAATAAGTCTGTCTGGTTACTTTCCCAGCAAGAATTGTCCAGCAAGAACTTTCTCAGAGAGTGAGGGGTTTTTATTCTCTTTTGCTAGAAAATTTTAAAAAGTAAACAGACACCTTCCCAGCAAAAACCAGCAAGCAATAAGCTGACTTGCCAAAACAGAACAATTTGTCCGCCAACAAAGGAAGCAAACACGTTGTATTTTATTAAAAATAAAAAAGAAAATGAAACAAAAAAGTATTTTTCCACTTTACAAATTTGTTCTCCATAAAACAATACAATTAGAATATGCTATTTCCACAATAAAATTGTTTTCAATGTTCACAAACATAAATCAACAAAAAACTAAAAGCAGCTGAATGATTGTTTTCAGGAAGAAGAAGAGCTTGCAAGTGCTTGCTAGAAGAAATTTGTCCAGCAAGAATTTGCAAGCTCTCAGTGAAAGAACTGTCAAAATGTCTCTCTCGAATCGCTCTCTTTTGCTGGTTTTTTGTGTTAACAGACGACTTCCAGCAACAATTGGTACAAATTGTTACAAATTTTAGGGTAACCAGACACAGCTAATACTTCTTACGAAGCGTTTTGATAGCGACAGTTTATTTACAGTGATTGTCAAAATTATTCGGTTTTCAATTTCACCAATATTAACACCTCAGTATTTTACTCTAATGCTAAGTTTACATTTACGAAATCCACTTGATTTCAACTGTCAATTCCATAGCTCAAACGTCAAATGAAATCTCATCTGGATTTCATTTGACGTTTAACCTATGGATTTGACAGTTGAAATCAAGTGGATTTCTTAAATGTAAACCAAGCATAAAGCCACATGCTGAAACTTTCTCAGTAGTCACACGCGCAAAATTTGCGACGAAACTTTCCCATTATTTTGGCGTTCATAGATCGATCATACAAAACTTTCCCATTATTTTGGCGTTCTTAGGTCGAGTTCCCCAATACAGTAATTTCATAAAATTGCTTTAGTATGGAACTCGATCTATGAACGCCAAAATAATGGGAAAGTTTTGTATGAAAGTTTCAGCGTGTGGCTTTAGAGTTAGAAGCCCATGTCCAATATCCAAAAAACCAAATACTTAAAAAAATGTTGGTCCTGTGGCAATTAAAAAATGTATAGCTCCGTTCCAGTACTTTTTTAAGGGAAATATGTGCAAAAGAGAGAACCGTCAAAAATGAGAGAGAGCCATTCGGCGCCATTTTTGTTCAAAGAGAAGTAAACATTTTGAAACTTTTTTGGTGTACGGGAACGCATTTCGGGGAAAAATGTTCAAAATGTGTAAAAACTTTTTAGTTCTGGAACGAAGCTTATGTAACATGGATCAATGGAAACCCTATAAGCGAGAATAACAAAGAAAACGTTGTTAACCCTGTTTTCTATGCGTCAAAAATATTCGGTTTTTGTAAATGTTGTTAAATATTTTGACAAAAAACAGATCATTATCGAAATTGTTCTGCAATAATAGTATGAATTTTAATAATTGCGAACAGAATCTTTGTTCCTGTGTGCAAAAATATTATATTTTATAGGAAATTAATAAAATTTAGCGCTAAACAAAAACACTAACCTAGAATAGGAAAACTGGTCATATTTCATTATAAAAGCAGCAGAAATAAAAGGAAATTTTGCTTATTTTTTTAATATTTAGTCGAATATAGTTGAAATAATGTGCAAAGGTCACGAAAATATAGAAATAATCGATTTCGTGAAACACAATCTCCTGAAAAATTACGGCTAAACCACCCTCAATTTTCTTGAAATTGGTCACTGAGTCCTAAATGACTTTCAGAAGATAGAAAATATGCACCTATATTACAAAAATCGTAAGGATACAGCCTTCCATGGCCTTGTAACACATCACAAACCATCGGCTTATTCACGTAACCAAAAATCTAGTTCAAGTTTCGCCTTGATGTACCTTCAAAACTTGATGTACATCAGAAACATGGTGAAATGGAGTTAGTTTTAAATGCCTAAGCAGGAAAATCAGTATACCACCAAGTTTCCGGACTTTCTGTGTACTCCAACACAAAAAGTACGAAGGCGCTTCTAGGAGACTTGTATTTATCAATGATTACGATATGTTACAAGGCTATGAGAAGTATTAACTTTATGATTTTTTGGAGTGTAAGTTCATATTTTCTATCTTCTGAAAGTCATTTAGGACTTGGTGACCAATTTTAAGAAAATTAAGGAAGGTTTAGTCACAATTTTTCAGAAGATTCCTCTACCTTCCCTCCCAGTCCCTGGTTCTGTGTTTCAGGAAATCTATTATTTCTATATTTTTGTGACTTTTTCATATTATTTCAACTATATTCGACTAAATATTCAAAAATAAGCAAAATTTCCTTTTATTTCTGCTGTTTTTATAATGAATTATGACCAGTTTTCTCTTTTCTTGGATAGCGCTTTTCCTTAGCGCTAAATTGTAATAATTTGCTATAATATATAATCAGCCCAATCATGAATATTCTTGCCGAATACAACTCTCGCGAAATAGATTTTTCTCGAGAGAACATTCCTCCTATCATGAATAATGTGAGAAAAATAATCATTGAATTTGGCAGCACTAAAGGGTCTTTTTCGTACCTTGTGTGCCCTAATTGTTTTAAAAACAAAGCGAAATTTTTAAGTGTTTGTGTTTTTAGACAAAATCAACAAATTTAATCAAATAAATTACACTTTTATACATGGTAGAACAAGAAAAGGTAGCAGCAATACCCAGCTGACTGAACTGGGTTGTAGTGTTAGTGTCAAATTTCATATGACATTTTATACATTTATTTCTATTTCGATGTACATTAGGGACATATATTTTTTGAGAAAAAAGATATATCATTCGGAAAAAAACCATTTCCCAGAAAGACTTCTTCATATCAATGATATGTAACCTCCTCCAAGTTCGAACGATAAGCCGCGTAGTAAATCACCGCTTGTAGAGGCGATACAACGTTTGTTAATATGTGAGGTATTTTGTTAAAATTTAAAAAATAAAGCCCTAATAAACATGTGCTTCTTTGATTTCTAAAACAGAACATTGAAACAGCTTCTCCTTTTTCTATGAATTTCCAGCGACCCCAAACTTTTCTGCAAGAATTCTACTTTCTGCGAGAATTTATGCATTTAGTGGAATGATGTGGAACCATAAAAATTGAAAATGTAACGAATTTTCATTCATGTTTTCCAAAATATTCAACCAAATGTGAAAAATTATTAGTTTTTTAAATTCAAATAATTTATAGACATTTGCTTGTTTTGTTTACAAATACAACTGGCAGTAACGTTACAAACAAAAACAAATTCCTTTGTGGTTGTTGTTCGAGTTGTATTTGTTGTAGTATTAACTTTACCTTGTATTTGTTCTACCATGACTTTTATACATCAAAGACATTCAGAAGATGTTACCAATTATGAAAAACATCAGATGTGATTGGAAATTTCTAGAAGACAGTGCAATTGACTCCATTGTGCTATGGAACTGCCACTATCATGAATGTGTTAGAAACGAGTGTTTTTAATTAAATACATAATGGCAAAAATTTAAAAAATACGAATTCTGAAATAAATATAATTGAAAATATGCTTTATCCAGTGTTTTTCAATAATTGTTGTGCAACAATTTTGTATGTCCAAAATTCTCTCATCCCATCGTTGATCGGTACAAAAAGTAGAGAGTGATTGAGTTTGCAAAGTGATGTTATTTTGTAAAATTTGTTCAATTTTTAATAAATTTCCAACCACAAGTAAAATATTTTAGTATAAAATCCCAACAAAAGTGTTTATTTTGCATGTTTTGTACAAAGTTTGTGGGAAATACTACGATTTTTTGTAAACTCCCTTCAGTTTTGCAAGGGAGATTTTTTGGAGGAAAACACATGTTTGAGAGCGTTCATGATACCTACTTTCCATCGGAATTTTTTTCCGTGCGGATTTTTTGTTTGTGATAGCAAAGAATGGAGAAGAGAAAAATTCCGCACGGAATTTTCATTCATGATTGGGCTGAATGTTTTTGCACACAGGAACAAAGATTCTGTTCGCAATTATTAAAATTCGTACTAATATTGCAGAAAAAGTTCGATAATGACCTGTTTTTTGGCAAAATATTTAACAAAATTTACAAAAACCGAATATTTTTGACGCATAGAAAACAGGGTTAATAACGATATTGGGCTTCTAAAATACTGAGGTGTTATTATCGATGAAATTGAAACCGAATATTTTTGACACTCACTGTATTTAAACTCAGGTGTGTGTTGGTATCTTCCACAAGTAAAATGTCGATTTTTCGCTAGATATGCTGATATTCATCCAAATAATAGGTGTGTTCGTTTACTCAAAATTTGTACAAATTGTTACTGGATGTCGTTCGTGTACTCTACAGTACAATGCAAAATACCTTAGCCGATTACAAGAAGTTACTGAACTTGTACAAATTTGTACAAATTGTTGAGTAAACGAACACACCTAATGAATTTTATACCACACAATGCCCGCAAACATACGACATAACTTGAAAAAAGGCACCACAAAAATAATTGCAGTGATTCTATGAAACCGTCGGAGGGAGAAGTATTAGCTTTGTTCCTTTACTTTTTAATGGTAAGAGTGGTAAAAGAGAAAAGTGTCAGAATTGCACAAAATTGCTCTCTCATGAACATTTTTACCAGAAAAGTAAAGGAACGGAAAAATGGTAGATCTTGTAGCAATGTCAAAAAGAAACATAAAAAATCATTTTTCGTCTTTTATTTCACAGTTTTTAATTTAGTTTTGTAGGGGTTCGACTTTTTCTTCTGTTTTTCGTCCATTTTCTTCTTCATTGTGAAATAATCGTCAAACAAAAGTCGAAAAATCAGTTCTACCATTTTTTACCTGCAGAAATTTTGCTGGTAGCCTGTGGTAGAAGAGAAAGGCATATGCGCTCTCTCTCCTCTTTCACTCTCTTAAAAATTGCTGCTAGTTTTGCCATTTTTTGGGGTTAAGGAACGCTTTGCAGGTTAAAAATGGTAACCTCAGGTAAGTAAAGGAACACAGCTACTAGGTCTGTACGATAACCCAAAAGTTTGTGCAAATTTGCACAAACTTTTACAAAATGCTGTTCGATAACAAACTTGCAAAGTAAAAGAGAGAGAATTTGGAGACAATTGTGAGAGAATATTGGAGAGTTTTGGAGACTTTTGTTTACAAGTTTTTGCAAGTCTGTGTTTAGACACACAAATTTCTCGGGAAAGTAAATTGAGTTTTTGGGAGAGAGCGGAGAGGAAAGAGCTCCTCAATACTCTTTCCTACCCCCTATTGCCTAAAAACTGAATTTACTTTCCCGTGTGTCTAAACACGGACCAAGGAAAATTTTTCTTGTAAGAATTTGCAAGTTTGATCAGCTGATTTAAATTCGAATGTTTTGTGGCGGACTTCTTGGCAAAAATATAAAAAAATGTTTGGCTATTAAAATAAATAGATATAAAAAAGGGAAAAATTATTAAATAAATTATGGAAAACAATAGGCCTGTTCTCATCTGGATTTCATTTGACGTTTAACCTATGGATTTGACAGTTGAAATCAAGTGGATTTCTTAAATGTAAACCAAGCATAAAGCCACATGCTGAAACTTTCTCAGTAGTCACACGCGCAAAATTTGCGACGAAACTTTCCCATTATTTTGGCGTTCATAGATCGATCATACAAAACTTTCCCATTATTTTGGCGTTCTTAGGTCGAGTTCCCCAATACAGTAATTTCATAAAATTGCTTTAGTATGGAACTCGATCTATGAACGCCAAAATAATGGGAAAGTTTTGTATGAAAGTTTCAGCGTGTGGCTTTAGAGTTAGAAGCCCATGTCCAATATCCAAAAAACCAAATACTTAAAAAAATGTTGGTCCTGTGGCAATTAAAAAATGTATAGCTCCGTTCCAGTACTTTTTTAAGGGAAATATGTGCAAAAGAGAGAACCGTCAAAAATGAGAGAGAGCCATTCGGCGCCATTTTTGTTCAAAGAGAAGTAAACATTTTGAAACTTTTTTGGTGTACGGGAACGCATTTCGGGGAAAAATGTTCAAAATGTGTAAAAACTTTTTAGTTCTGGAACGAAGCTTATGTAACATGGATCAATGGAAACCCTATAAGCGAGAATAACAAAGAAAACGTTGTTAACCCTGTTTTCTATGCGTCAAAAATATTCGGTTTTTGTAAATGTTGTTAAATATTTTGACAAAAAACAGATCATTATCGAAATTGTTCTGCAATAATAGTATGAATTTTAATAATTGCGAACAGAATCTTTGTTCCTGTGTGCAAAAATATTATATTTTATAGGAAATTAATAAAATTTAGCGCTAAACAAAAACACTAACCTAGAATAGGAAAACTGGTCATATTTCATTATAAAAGCAGCAGAAATAAAAGGAAATTTTGCTTATTTTTTTAATATTTAGTCGAATATAGTTGAAATAATGTGCAAAGGTCACGAAAATATAGAAATAATCGATTTCGTGAAACACAATCTCCTGAAAAATTACGGCTAAACCACCCTCAATTTTCTTGAAATTGGTCACTGAGTCCTAAATGACTTTCAGAAGATAGAAAATATGCACCTATATTACAAAAATCGTAAGGATACAGCCTTCCATGGCCTTGTAACACATCACAAACCATCGGCTTATTCACGTAACCAAAAATCTAGTTCAAGTTTCGCCTTGATGTACCTTCAAAACTTGATGTACATCAGAAACATGGTGAAATGGAGTTAGTTTTAAATGCCTAAGCAGGAAAATCAGTATACCACCAAGTTTCCGGACTTTCTGTGTACTCCAACACAAAAAGTACGAAGGCGCTTCTAGGAGACTTGTATTTATCAATGATTACGATATGTTACAAGGCTATGAGAAGTATTAACTTTATGATTTTTTGGAGTGTAAGTTCATATTTTCTATCTTCTGAAAGTCATTTAGGACTTGGTGACCAATTTTAAGAAAATTAAGGAAGGTTTAGTCACAATTTTTCAGAAGATTCCTCTACCTTCCCTCCCAGTCCCTGGTTCTGTGTTTCAGGAAATCTATTATTTCTATATTTTTGTGACTTTTTCATATTATTTCAACTATATTCGACTAAATATTCAAAAATAAGCAAAATTTCCTTTTATTTCTGCTGTTTTTATAATGAATTATGACCAGTTTTCTCTTTTCTTGGATAGCGCTTTTCCTTAGCGCTAAATTGTAATAATTTGCTATAATATATAATCAGCCCAATCATGAATATTCTTGCCGAATACAACTCTCGCGAAATAGATTTTTCTCGAGAGAACATTCCTCCTATCATGAATAATGTGAGAAAAATAATCATTGAATTTGGCAGCACTAAAGGGTCTTTTTCGTACCTTGTGTGCCCTAATTGTTTTAAAAACAAAGCGAAATTTTTAAGTGTTTGTGTTTTTAGACAAAATCAACAAATTTAATCAAATAAATTACACTTTTATACATGGTAGAACAAGAAAAGGTAGCAGCAATACCCAGCTGACTGAACTGGGTTGTAGTGTTAGTGTCAAATTTCATATGACATTTTATACATTTATTTCTATTTCGATGTACATTAGGGACATATATTTTTTGAGAAAAAAGATATATCATTCGGAAAAAAACCATTTCCCAGAAAGACTTCTTCATATCAATGATATGTAACCTCCTCCAAGTTCGAACGATAAGCCGCGTAGTAAATCACCGCTTGTAGAGGCGATACAACGTTTGTTAATATGTGAGGTATTTTGTTAAAATTTAAAAAATAAAGCCCTAATAAACATGTGCTTCTTTGATTTCTAAAACAGAACATTGAAACAGCTTCTCCTTTTTCTATGAATTTCCAGCGACCCCAAACTTTTCTGCAAGAATTCTACTTTCTGCGAGAATTTATGCATTTAGTGGAATGATGTGGAACCATAAAAATTGAAAATGTAACGAATTTTCATTCATGTTTTCCAAAATATTCAACCAAATGTGAAAAATTATTAGTTTTTTAAATTCAAATAATTTATAGACATTTGCTTGTTTTGTTTACAAATACAACTGGCAGTAACGTTACAAACAAAAACAAATTCCTTTGTGGTTGTTGTTCGAGTTGTATTTGTTGTAGTATTAACTTTACCTTGTATTTGTTCTACCATGACTTTTATACATCAAAGACATTCAGAAGATGTTACCAATTATGAAAAACATCAGATGTGATTGGAAATTTCTAGAAGACAGTGCAATTGACTCCATTGTGCTATGGAACTGCCACTATCATGAATGTGTTAGAAACGAGTGTTTTTAATTAAATAATGGCAAAAATTTAAAAAATACGAATTCTGAAATAAATATAATTGAAAATATGCTTTATCCAGTGTTTTTCAATAATTGTTGTGCAACAATTTTGTATGTCCAAAATTCTCTCATCCCATCGTTGATCGGTACAAAAAGTAGAGAGTGATTGAGTTTGCAAAGTGATGTTATTTTGTAAAATTTGTTCAATTTTTAATAAATTTCCAACCACAAGTAAAATATTTTAGTATAAAATCCCAACAAAAGTGTTTATTTTGCATGTTTTGTACAAAGTTTGTGGGAAATACTACGATTTTTTGTAAACTCCCTTCAGTTTTGCAAGGGAGATTTTTTGGAGGAAAACACATGTTTGAGAGCGTTCATGATACCTACTTTCCATCGGAATTTTTTTCCGTGCGGATTTTTTGTTTGTGATAGCAAAGAATGGAGAAGAGAAAAATTCCGCACGGAATTTTCATTCATGATTGGGCTGAATGTTTTTGCACACAGGAACAAAGATTCTGTTCGCAATTATTAAAATTCGTACTAATATTGCAGAAAAAGTTCGATAATGACCTGTTTTTTGGCAAAATATTTAACAAAATTTACAAAAACCGAATATTTTTGACGCATAGAAAACAGGGTTAATAACGATATTGGGCTTCTAAAATACTGAGGTGTTATTATCGATGAAATTGAAACCGAATATTTTTGACACTCACTGTATTTAAACTCAGGTGTGTGTTGGTATCTTCCACAAGTAAAATGTCGATTTTTCGCTAGATATGCTGATATTCATCCAAATAATAGGTGTGTTCGTTTACTCAAAATTTGTACAAATTGTTACTGGATGTCGTTCGTGTACTCTACAGTACAATGCAAAATACCTTAGCCGATTACAAGAAGTTACTGAACTTGTACAAATTTGTACAAATTGTTGAGTAAACGAACACACCTAATGAATTTTATACCACACAATGCCCGCAAACATACGACATAACTTGAAAAAAGGCACCACAAAAATAATTGCAGTGATTCTATGAAACCGTCGGAGGGAGAAGTATTAGCTTTGTTCCTTTACTTTTTAATGGTAAGAGTGGTAAAAGAGAAAAGTGTCAGAATTGCACAAAATTGCTCTCTCATGAACATTTTTACCAGAAAAGTAAAGGAACGGAAAAATGGTAGATCTTGTAGCAATGTCAAAAAGAAACATAAAAAATCATTTTTCGTCTTTTATTTCACAGTTTTTAATTTAGTTTTGTAGGGGTTCGACTTTTTCTTCTGTTTTTCGTCCATTTTCTTCTTCATTGTGAAATAATCGTCAAACAAAAGTCGAAAAATCAGTTCTACCATTTTTTACCTGCAGAAATTTTGCTGGTAGCCTGTGGTAGAAGAGAAAGGCATATGCGCTCTCTCTCCTCTTTCACTCTCTTAAAAATTGCTGCTAGTTTTGCCATTTTTTGGGGTTAAGGAACGCTTTGCAGGTTAAAAATGGTAACCTCAGGTAAGTAAAGGAACACAGCTACTAGGTCTGTACGATAACCCAAAAGTTTGTGCAAATTTGCACAAACTTTTACAAAATGCTGTTCGATAACAAACTTGCAAAGTAAAAGAGAGAGAATTTGGAGACAATTGTGAGAGAATATTGGAGAGTTTTGGAGACTTTTGTTTACAAGTTTTTGCAAGTCTGTGTTTAGACACACAAATTTCTCGGGAAAGTAAATTGAGTTTTTGGGAGAGAGCGGAGAGGAAAGAGCTCCTCAATACTCTTTCCTACCCCCTATTGCCTAAAAACTGAATTTACTTTCCCGTGTGTCTAAACACGGACCAAGGAAAATTTTTCTTGTAAGAATTTGCAAGTTTGATCAGCTGATTTAAATTCGAATGTTTTGTGGCGGACTTCTTGGCAAAAATATAAAAAAATGTTTGGCTATTAAAATAAATAGATATAAAAAAGGGAAAAATTATTAAATAAATTATGGAAAACAATAGGCCTGTTCCAGTACTGCAAGAATCTACTAACTTTTACTATTTTTTCCGATAACATAAAGGAAAAAATGTTATCGTAGTAGAAAATAGTAGCTTCTTGCAGGTTCTGGAACAGAGCAAATAATGTAAGAAAAATAACTTATTTTGTAGTTTGTGGTGACTATTTTTTTATTTTAAAGGTATCAAATCCCAGCAAAAAGCGGTGCATCCATGGAGTAGGAGTAGAAATACAATGTAGACGGCCAGGTATTCCCAACGATAGCAATAAATATGTATGCCAAACATCGCACTGCGTTCCAGTATGTTTTATATTTGTGCATTGGAAAGGGAATTATAGTTGTAGCAACATTAAGGGTCTCGTCACATAAGAGGCAGAAATGATTTCAGACAGAAAGCCATGCTTCTTATGTGTCGAGGCCTTAACACGATAGCCGGGTGGAACTCAGTTCCGGATCATTGGCGCAAGTCAAGTCAACGGGGTTGCCTGCATAAGTCAATCGACCACTATCAAATAAGAACGTGGAAGGAGAGCCAATATACAGGAACAAGCTACAACACCATTGGATTTTCGAGTCTTGGATTTCCGTGTCGCCCTATCTCACAAACTTTTGTCATAATCCAATCCGCATTCTCGCACTCAGAACAAGATGTAGGAAAGGCCAGAGGAGGAGAGAAGATTATTTTCACATCTGTTGACACAAAATCAAATAATATAGCTGTTAAGTGTGTACAAGATTTTATGGATCAAAGAAGAATTTTAAATGGAAAATAAAAAAAATGGTAGACACCTTCAATTGTTAATTTTAATCTTTTCCGCCAACTTCTTCTTGTTTATCAAATCAGCTGACTTTTTGCAAGTTGCTGTTCGATAACAATCTGCAAATTTTTTGCTTCGAGAGAGTAAAATTGGTGGAGAGAGGTTACTGAGAACTTGCTGAGTGTTTGCAAGTACTTTTCACTTGCGAAGTTATCCTACACACCTATTGTTTGGCTTGAATGGCAAACAATTGGTGTTGAAATTTTTGTTTTTATAAAAGCAAAGTCGAAGGTCAGACAAGAGTGGTTTCATTGAAACTTTTAGGCATTCTTAAATCGACTTCCCCACTACAGTAAGTCCCAATTTACATTAGGCGAGTTTACTTACGGCAATTGTCAGTTTGTAGGTGCTGAGAGGCAAAGGGTTACCATATGCCTCACCTCTCTCTCCTACAAAATGACAATTGCCGCAAATAAACTCGCCCAATGTAAATTGGGACTAACTTCATGATTTTACTCTAGTATGGAAATCGACCTAGGAACCCTAGTGTGACCTTCGACAAACATGATCATGACATTAGTTCTGTCTGGTTACGCTAAAACTTGTAACAATTTGTGCCAATTGTTGCTGGAAGTCGTCTGTTAACACAAAAAAACAACAAAAGAGAGTGAATCGAGAGAGACATTTTGACAGTTCTTTTACTGAGTGTTTGCAAGTTCATGCTGGACAATTCTCTTCTAGCAAGCACTTGCAAACTCTTATTCCTGAAAACAATCAGCTGTTTTTAATTGTCCGGTGATTTATGTCTGTGAAAATTATAGCTCATTTAGACTAGCCATAAATCCTCGACTGGATTTAATAAATCCAGTACAAACCTCATTGAATTTGGATATACATTTTGGAGGATTTAAATGGCAGTCAGCTGATTTTTGTTCATAGCACAATTACCAAGGTAGATGCATCAGCCCATCTGATCGAATTTGAAACGTAAAAAGAATTTTTTGTAAATTGAATTCGTCTCAAAAAACATACGTCAAATTACAAATTTATTGTTTAATACTGAAAATGTTAGCACATTATAGCTTCGTTCCAGTACTTTTTAATGATAAAAGTGTCAAAAAAGCAAACTGTCGAAAATGAGTCCAACACATACATTTTTCCAAAATGTACGGGAACGAAAAAATGGCAGAAACGTCAAAAAATCTGGAACAAATGTCAAAGTCGGCGTGTCAGCGAATCAGAAGCCGACAAACATGTTGCACATTTTTGCTGGCTCAAATTTGTCGTGTAAAAAGTTTCTAAAGAGAAAGCTATTCAGCGCCATTTTTGTTCAAAGAGAAGTGAACATTTTGCAACTTGTGTTAAATGGGTAAAAACTTTCTAGTTCTGAAACGAAGCTCATGCTACTAATGCTATCTAAAGCTATGTTTACATTTACGAAATTCACTCGATTTCGTCTGTCAAATCCATAGGTTAAACGTCAAATGAAATCCAATGGATTTCAGATGAGATTTCATTTGACGTTTGAGCAATGGAATTGACAGATGAAATCGAGTGGATTTCGTAAATGTAAACTTAGCATAAAAAGCAAATAAAGAATTATTTGATCGCAGTTTGCCCATCTAAAATAAATAAACGAATTATTTTATCGTTTAGACATCGTAAATATTAAGTTGAAAACACATACAACGTTTGAGTAAAGTTTTGTGTTGGGCGTTGAGAAAAAAACAACAACAACAGGGCGACGCCGATACCAAAGTCCAGCGTTTATCTGTTTGTCGGCATATATTTCAAATGAATTTGAATTTTTCGGCATCATGCCCAACAGTGTAAAAACGGCCAAAACGACACAAAACTTTACCCAAACGTTGTATGCGTTTTCAGCTTTATTCTTGGTTGATTAAAATCAACTTTGTACATCAAAACAAATTTAATTTTTCCGCCTTGTTTACAAATTTTTACATTTTAAACTAATTTTCAGTGTAGCAATTCACCGATGCATCTACCTTATTTCTCGTGCCAGCTTGCAACTTTTTGTATTTTCTAGCAACATGTTGCAAAAAAAAGAGTTGTATACGAGGATTTATGCCTGATTTAAAACAAATCCACTCAATACGAGGATTTATTTCTGTATGAGAAATCTGGTAGATTTTGGCTGGATTTGGCAAATAAAACCTGATAATGTGCTAAATCCGGCTAATGAAGTCATATCTTGTAAATGGACTGTTATAGTACGTTTATATCAGGCATGTCACAGAAACCAATTCCGATTGAAAGTGGAATTGATTTCGTATTTAGCTTCTTCAGAAACCGAAAAACGAAAAATTCTTTCGGAATGAAACCACTTTTGGTTTATCAAGTGGAATTGTATTTTTTGGTAACATGTCACTTTAAAACACTCCAAAAGCACTTAAGAAAAATAAAAATATTGTTTTATTAACACAATCACATTTAATTTCATATTTTTTTTTTATCATTTTATTTAATAAATGCGCAAATTTCCATTATTTCTCAATCAACAAAACCAATTATTAACAAAGTTTTGCACATAATTTTTTTCGTGAAAATCACGTTTTTCTTCGAACAAAGATTTATCGTTTCTAAAAAATAAACAATCTGGCATTACGGCCATGTTTATATTATAGCCTTTTGCAGGGTTAACCTTCTTTATGAGGATTTATTTGAAATATAAGCAATGGAATTGACATTTGAAACCCAGAGGGTTTGTTAAATCCGGTTATATATAAACGTACTATTACGAATGATAACTTAAAGCAAACATAAAAAAGAACAAAATAAGAAAGAACTCAAACACGGTATTTTTCAATGTTATGTTGATTTTTTGCGCCTAAATTATAGTAAAACTGAAAATCCAATAAAAATTAAAATTCTTTTCGCACAAAAAAGGTTTCTTTAAACACAATAGGTGTGTACGATAACTTCTCAAGTGAATAGTACTTGCAAGCACTCAGCAAGTTCTCAGTAACCTCTCTCCACCAATTTTACTCTCTCGAAGCAAAAAAATTGCAAATTGTTATCGAACAGCAATTTGCAAAAACTTGCAAGAAGTCAGCTGATTTGATAAACAAGAAGAAGTTGGCGGAAAAGAATAAATTTAACAATTGGTGTCTACCATTTTTTTTTATTTTCCATATAAAATTCTTCTTTGATCCATAAAATCTTGTACACACTTAACAGCTATATTATTTGATTTTGTGTCAACAGATGTGAAAATAATCTTCTCTCCTTCTCTGGCGTTTCCTACATCTTGTTCTGAGTGCGAGAATGCGGATTGGATTATGACAAAAGTTTGTGAGATAGGGCAACAAGGAAATCCGAGACACGAAAATCCAATGGTGTTGTAGCTTGTGCCTTCAAATATATTGGCTCTCCTTCCACGTTCTTATTTGATAGTGGTCGATTGACTTATGCAGGCAACCCCGGAACTGAGTTCCACCCGGCTATCGTGTTAAGGCCTCGGAGAAGCATGCATGGTTTCTGGCTGAAATCATTTCTGCCTCTTATGTGACGAGGCCCTTATAGTACGTTTATATATAAAAGGATTTAACAAACCCACTGGGTTTCAGAAGTCAATTCCTTTGCGTATACGTCACATAAATCCTCATTAAGAAGGTTAACCCTGCAAAAGGCTATAATATAAACATGACCTTAGTGTTGCTACAACTATAATTCCCTTTCAAATGCACAAATATAAAACATACTGGAACGCAGTGCAATGTTTGGCATACATATTTATTGATATCGTTGGGAATACGTGGCCGTCTACACTGTGTTTTTCCTACTCCATGGATGCACCGCTTTTTGTTGGGATTTGATACCTTTAAAATAAAAAAATAGTCAACACGAACTACAAAATAAGTTATACATTATCGTTTTCCATAATTTATTTAATAATTGTTTCCCTTTTTAATCTATTTATTTTAATAGCCAAACGTTTGTTTGTGTTTTTGCCAAGAAGTCCGCCACAAAACATTCGAATTTAAATCAGCTGATCAAACTTGCAAATTCTTACAAGAAAAATGTTCCTTGCAAAAACTTGTAAACAAAAGTTTCCAATATTCTCTCACAATTGTCTCCAAATTCTCTCTCTTTTACTTTGCATGTTTGTTATCGAACAGCATTTTGTAAAAGTTTGTGCAAATTTGCACAAACTTTTGAGTTATCGTACAGACCTAATACTTTCTACCCACTTCTACAGTGTTTTCTAATCATTGGTCTGTTCCAGTACTGCAAGAATCTACTACTTTTTAATATTTTTTCCGATAACATAAAGGAAACAGTGTTATCGTAGTAAAAAATAGTAGATTCTTGCAGGTTCTGGAACAGAGCACATATGTTATTTCTTTTGTTTCCTCTAATGTTGCCATATTTATACTAAAAAATAATATTTTCGAAATTCACAAAATCGATCGAAATCTGGAGAAGCTAAAACAAAAACGATCGAAATGAAATTACGGAATTGAAACCATTCCGTTCGGAATCTGTGACATGCCTGTATATAACTGGATTTAACAAACCCACTGGGTTTCAAATGTCAATTTCTTTGTGTATATGTCAAATAAATCCTCATTAAGAAGGTTAACCCTGAAAAAGGTTATAATAGTTTTGTCTTTTTACTTTTTCAGTAATAATTATTCAGTAACTTCTTTTCGGAGAGTAAGAGAGATTTTACTCTTTGATACGAAAATGGAGAAAAAAGTAAAAAGACAGCATTTAGTAAACTTTCGCAAGATAACAGTTGAGAACAGTTAATTAAGAAAATTAAATAAAAAATTATTAATATATTAATAAAATAATCAATAAATATAGCTGAATCGTAATATTTATAGTATTTTTCCACAAAAATAAGGTAAACATTGAGCAGCTGACCATTAACAGATGATTAAAAAACAGCTGATCGAACTTGCTAAATGTTGCTAGGAAAAATTCGTTCAGCAACTTTTAGCAATTTCTCAGCAAACAACTGTCAAAATTGCTCTCTCACTTCGCTCTCTTTTACTGAACTTTTGTGTAAAAAGACAGCATTTAGTAACATTTCGTAATAAGTATTACAAATTATCACGTAAAAAGACATACCTAATATAAACATGGCCTTAAAACAATTTTATTGTGGAAATAACAAGCCCAGCAAAATTTATTTGAAGTTGTTCCTTGTGAAGTAGTGATTGAATAGCTTCTTTTGAAGCAGTCCACGCAGAGTCATGAAAAATGCAGTCCGTTCTTCACATTTTGACAATGTCCGATTTGAACCCATTTCATAAAATTTTCACATTTTAGAAATTTCAAAATTTTGCAAAAAAAAAAACTTAAAAAGACAAAGAACATAATTTGTTTCTTGTTAATTCTAATAACAGCAATATGTTTGCATCCATAAAAAGTAATTTGTATACAAAAAATAATAAAAGTGATTTCGAACTACATCTTTGTTTGTAGCCAAAGAAGTAGTTGAATCATATGTTGTTGTGATTTATTCACTACAAAGAACTAATGCAAAATGTGTGCTTAAGAAGTAAATTAGACAGTATCCTCACTGCACCATGCCCTTGTAAAAATCATGACTTCTTTCACGTAAAAAGATGTAGTCCGAAATCACTTGCACTCATGATTTAACTACTTCTTTGGCTACAAACATTTTGCTGGGAGCCTAATTGTATTGTTTTTTCGGAGAACAAAGTTGAAAAACTCCTTTTTTGGGTCATTTTTTTTTATTTTAAATAAAATACAAAATTGTTGCTTCCTTTGGTTCCTTTACTGGCGGTCATATTGTTCTGTTTTGGCAAGCCAGCTGATTGCTCGCTGGTTTTTGCAGGGAAGGTGTCTGTTTACTTTTTAAAATTTTCTTGTAAAAGAGAATAAAAACGAAAGTACGGACCCAAACGACAAAAACCCTAGTAGGGGTTTTTGTGTCAGATCCAGCTTGGATTTTATGGCCGCATCTAAACATGGTTAAATATTAACTTTGTAAAGCTATTCGGGGTTATATCTCCGAAACCATTGCGAATCTTCTTCGGACCTCTGAGGCAAATTTGTAGATAAGGACAAGAATAAAATATTTGGAGAAATAGTGAACTCGAAAAACAATAGTTATTGCCTCAAATTTTATAAAATATCGAAAGTTTCCATAATTTGTATACATTTTGCACCATATCTTCAAAATCGCTCATTTTTTCTTAATGTTTTCTTTCGGAGAAATATTCGCTGGAATGTAATACTCAAGTCTTCAGAACATGTCATTGTTGTAAAATGCCTCTATCACGTTGTTTTCAGTATATTTCTCAACGACCATTTAATAAAGAAGTCAATAATGTGGTGAAATCCGAAAAGCGAGAATAAACTATTGGTGTGAACTGTGTTT
Organism: Musca autumnalis; assembly: GCF_047663935.1. Classification (NCBI taxonomy): domain Eukaryota; kingdom Metazoa; phylum Arthropoda; class Insecta; order Diptera; family Muscidae; genus Musca; species Musca autumnalis. The sequence goes on from NW_027411755.1 coordinate 76,212,057, forward strand.
GAAATACGTATTGTAAGTCCCGGTCCACACTAGCGTGAATTTTATTAAAAAATTTCATGAAATTGAGTGTTCTTAAATCGAATTCCCCACTACAGCAATTTTATGATTTTACTCTACTATGGACGTCGATCTAGAGACGCATAATTTCATATCAAAATTTCAGTGAAATTACTGTAGTGTGGCCCGGGACTAAAAGATATGATGCAAAATACCGCTGAAACAATATGAAGTAAGCATTTTAGAGTTTCATAATGTTCTAAAGAATTTCTGAGAACTTTATGTGGAATATTTTCAAAAAGTTACTTGGTTCAACTCCCAATAGCTTAGCTGATACTGACCAGAATTTCAGAAATTATGTACAATTTTCTATATTTTATCGATTCTGATGCCCTAGATGGAGTTTTACTTAGAGGTAGTTTACACTATCTATCAATGTCATATGACACAAAATAAAAACATTCCATATCTACCCACGGAGGCAATGTGGAGACGAAATTCTATTGTATTTTTGTTGGTGTGGACGTACAGAATAAATGGCGTAAGGAAAATTTCCAATATTCCACATATTAGTGAATATTTAACGATCGAAAATTTCATGTCATATGACATTTACATACAGTGTAAACTACCCCTTACACTAAAGCTACACGTTGAAACTTTCATACTAAACTTTCCCATTATTTTGGCGTTTATAGATCGAGTTCCATACTAAAGTGTTTTTATGAAATTACTGGGGCCTAATTACGACATTCGATTCGATCGAGTATTTGTTCGAGAATGAACAAATCAAACTATGAAAACCTATTCGCGCCACCAACTGTACATTTACTAAGGTATATGCATTAGCAATTTGTTACAACAAAGTCATAAAGTTTTAAAAAAATAAATAATTTCGTACAGTTTTCAACACAACTTCATTCCGAAATTATTACCCAAAGTATTATTCAACGATTTCAACAAATATTTACATTTTTTCGTTAATAATTTTGTTTTCTAGTTTTTGATTTAAGATAAACAATTTTTTTACCATCTACTTTCTTAATGTTCTTTGGACAACACATAGGTGTTCATAGTTCGATTTTTTCATTCACGAGCAAATTCTCGATCGAATCGAATGTCGTAATTAGGCCCCTGTATTGGGAAACTCGACCTAAGAACGCCAAAATAATGGGAAAGTTTCGTATGAAAGTTTCAGCGTGTGGCTTACTCTTATGTTACACGCTAAAACTTTCATACGAAACTTTCCCATTATTTTGGCGTTCATAGATCGAGTTCCATACAAAAGTAATTTTATGAAATTACTGTAATGGGAAACTCGACCTAAGAACGCCAAAATAATGGGAAAGTTTCAGCGTGTAACATAAGAGTTAAGTGATAGTTCATGAATGAACTAGTTCAGCGATTCATTGAAAAGAGCGTATGAACTAGATTAGTCGATATAGTTCATTATAGAATGAAAATTTTCATTTGAAAGTTCTTTGTTCTTCTCTTTTAAATTGTCATTGACGTCCTAAATATGAATATAGCGCAGAAAGTCTGTGTTCACCTTACTACTTTTGAAATATGATACTAAAACATTAACATTAGAGATCATATCAGAAGCAAGCAGGCAAAGTATGAAGGAAAAAAGTATAATAGAAAGTTTACATTTACGAAATCCACACAAATAAAATCCAATGGATTTCAGATGAGTTTTCATTTGACGTATACGCAAAGAAATTGACAGTTGAAATCGAAAGGATTTCGTAAATGTAAACCAAGCATAAAGAAAATATTTTTCATTTCAAATTTTCATAGAACAAGAATCCAGTCCCTGGCCTTGACTTCGGACTATGGAAATTTGGTTTAATCGCAATCAATTTTTAAATTTAATAATTTCTACCAATTGTGGCATTGTAAAATGAATCATAATCATCATTATTTTGATAAATTTTTAACATTTTTTACGAACTGTACCTTAAGGAAAAATAAGCTACTGTTTGTACTCTTCTTTTTTAAAATTTATATCCTCGAAAATTTGTGCTATTTTCGAAAATCAATTATTTTCAACATTTGTCCGTTTCTAAGACCCCCTGCAGACAGTGAAATTAATTTCATGAAATTATGCGCTCTTAGATCGAGTTCCATACTTAAGTCATTTTATTATATTGCTTGTAGTGGGTAATTCGATCTAAAAACCCCTGTAAAATGTGAAAATTTTCAGTGCCAGTTTCACAGTCTGGCATTAGTCTTATATAAAAAGTCATAATTCAAAACAATTCAAATTTATTTCTATTAGTTTTCATTTCTATACACTATTTACATTAAATAATTTCCTTTCAAAAACAACTTAACAAAATAATGCTACCATATGTTCCTAAATGTCCCCACATATCATGATGTGGGGTGGCAACACCATTTAGAAAATTATCTGCCATACGAATAATGAACGTGACATTTCTTAAGGTGTAGCTACACAGCGACGAAGTGAAAAAATCTGTCTCTTTAAAAGAAAACGATCCAACAATAATTTTTTAATGTGTAGAAATGTTTTTAACAAAGTGCAGAATGCAATACAATTTTTGTTTATTATTACTAAATGAAATATAACATTACAAATGTAATTTAATATTGACGTAAGCTTGGGCATCGGAAAAAAGTCCGTGTGAAAAAGAATCGTAGAAAAACATAGTGAAAGATTACTAAAACAAAAGGAGTCTGTTGAAATACAAGTAAAACACTTCAAAATGGGTAAGAGGTTATGCCGAAGATTTGCAATATTTATCGATGGTATCAAATTACTATTTATTGTTGTTAATTGTATAAATAGTTCGCATTTGTTTGCTTTGCTTTTGATTTCAATGGTAGTGGTGGTGTTCATTAACAAAAAACAGAGCAAAACAAGTGTCAAAAAGGGCCGCAAATCCACAGAGTTGTATTTGTTGAACATATGTTTATTATTTGTGTGGTTATTATGGGTGCTTCAGACTACATGATACTATTGTAATTTCAGAATATGAAATAAAATGCCGGCATAAGTTGAATAAACGGAATGGATTCGCATCGATGATAAAAAATTTCGATTTGAAGAAAAAATTTGTTCGCGTTAGCCGAAATTTGTTCCTGCCCATAGGAGAAAGTCTTAAATCCCCGGCTATATATGAAAAATTTTGATTTAAATTAAACATATCGTCAAAACCAAGGCATTTTTTGAATTTTCGGAGCATATATCTCGGGAAGTATATATATATATATATATATATATATATATATATATATATATATATGGGAGAGATTCATGTTAGAACTAATAATTTTTCATATTTCATTGAATATGTTGGAAAACATTAATGGAAATTTGTTACATTTTAAATTTAAATATTTCCATATCATTCTACTAAATGCATAATTTATCACAGCTAGTAGAATTCTTGCCAAAATGTTTGGGATCGCGGGACATTTATTGGAAAAGGAGAAGCTGATTCAATATTTTGTTTTTGGAATCAGAGAAGCATACGTTTATTAGGTTTTTCAAATTTAACAAAATATCACACATACGAGTATTAACAAATGTTTTACACTATAAGCTGTGTTTTAGTGTGCGACACGTTGATCGGATTTGGAGAAGGTTACATGTCATTGATATGAAGAGGTCTTCATCAGAAATAGTTTTTTTCGGAATGATATACATATGTTTTCCTCAAAAAATATACAGTGAGCGTCAAAATAAACTTTACACCTCTCAACGTTTTTTTGATTGCATTATTACACCGACATAGAAATATTATACGTGTAACATATAAATGTAACTTTTTTAAGTATTTAGTGGTGAATTAAAATCCAGAAAATATTAGGCCCTTCCGACGATTCGTTAGAGAATAAATGAAGATTACCAAAATAACCCAAAATTTGACGCGTCAAAATAAAGTCTACACTTTTGCCAAACGGAAGAATTTTCTTATTTCTTTAACAAAATGAACGGATATTTTTGCTTTTGAACTTATTTTCATCACTTACAAGACTCTCCCTCACTTACAACATTCTCCTATGATTTGAATACACATATATTGACGGACATTAAAAAACTTATATCTAGTATCTAATAACTTTCAGAAAAATTCAGATATAGTTATATATCATTTTATATTACATTTTTAATAATTTTCAGGGGACTCAGCCACCACATCGACTGCATCCGAAATGGAAATGATGGTGAAAATATCTGCATCAGATGGTGTACCAAAACTCTTCTGTCCGGTCTGTAACAAAGCACTGACTTCTTTGCAAGGCTATGTGAAGCATGTTAAGAAACACGAGCCTCCCGGCGGCTTTATGTGTCGCTTTTGTTCTGCCCGTTTTTGTTCCGAAGATGAATTGAAGAAACATCGCGATACACATCACACCACAATTGCCTGTCGTCTATGTAAGGATACATTTTTTCTCAATGAGGCAGATTATCGTGACCATATACGAGATGTTCATCAGGGAGTGGATCGTGAATTGTACAAGTGTGAAAAATGTGGAGCAGCATATAAAACATTGGAGCCCTACCGTCGACACATTGAAACAGATTGTGGTGCCATAAAACCATTTAAATGTGATAAATGTCCCATGGCATTTATGACGAAATACAATTTGAAGGCCCATCTGGACAATCATTCGGGAGAATTGAAATTCTGTTGCAGTTATTGTGGTAGAAATTTCAAACAAAAGGCCCGATTGGTGGAACACGAAAGGACACATACTGGAGAGAAGCCATATAAGTGTGATGTAGGAGTTTGAAAAATTTAAATTGAACAAAATAGTTTCTAAATATTCTGCATTTTCTAGGTATGTGGCAAGAGTTTTTCTCATCGCGAGAGCATTGTTACACATTCTTCTCTGCATACAGGAATACGTTTGGTGGAATGTAAATGTTGTAATTCTCGTTTTTCTTGTTATTCCAATCTAATCAAACATCGTCGCAATAGACCGGATACTTGTGGTCGACCAGAATATGATCCACCACGAAATCGTATACGCAAACATACCTCAAGAAGTAAGTACTAAGGAGGCAAAAAAGAAATAACTGTAGCTATTTTGTTGCTATTTCAAAAATATAGAATTGTCAAATCAAATCCAAATTTACAATTTTTAATTTGATAATCTACAAAAATCTCAATACTTTTCCACAGTTCCAGCCGTATTAAATCCCAATTCCGAAATAAAAGTGGTAAACGTAAATAAAATTATTAAACCGGAAGATTTAGAAAAGGTCCAGGCGTTGAAAAAAGAATCTCACGATAAGGCAAAAGAAAAACCTACAGCTCGTAAACGTACTGGAGGTGGACCAAAAGAAGCAGGCAAAAGACGGCCTGCAAAGAAAATGATTCCTAAAAAAGCCATTATAGAATTTGAAGACAGTGATGATGATGATGACGAGGAATTCATTTGGGAGGATAAAGCCAAGAATGTTAAAGAAAATGACGAAGAAGACGATGATGATGACGAAAAACCTCTTAAAGAATTATTCATAAAGACAAGGCCAACAAGACAATGCAAATTGAAAAATATTAATCAAAACGAATCGGATAATGAAGCAGGAGACACCTCTGTGGAAGACACCAATTTAAAATTATTACTACCCGCTGAAACCAAAACATTCAACAACACCTCAACTGCGTGGTCAGATAATAGTGAAGACGATTATATACCCGATTTTCGTGACGAAGAGTCATGCGATGAAGAATACAAAAGTTCGGAATATCCTGTTGTATTTAAACAAGAAACAAATGAGGATACAACAGAAATTGAAATTGAAGCCATTAATGATCTTGAATTTCAATCCTTGCCTATAGATGCAAAAGCGATTAAATCGGAAATGGAAGATGCCAGCATTTTTAGTGAAAAAGATAAAATATTGGCATCTTTACTCAATGAAAGTGACTATAGTCGCTTGAATAAAGAAGGTAAAATTTGAATTGTGGAATTGAGAATACAATTTTATTTTAATTAACCTATGCATCCTACTTAGGTGGAACTGAACAATCAAATAAGCACAATTCATCAAATTCTACGACCACAAAACAATTATCCGATAATGAAGAATTTATTCTTGAGGAAACTGAAGTGGTGTTGGTAAAAAATGAAGACAGTGACGATGAAGAATTTCCAATGGAAGATATCTTGGATGTCAAATCAGAGGTATGTTATGCAAGAAATTCACAGATAAAGTTTATAAATTTAAATATGTCCATGTCGGTATATATGTATGTAGGTGTCGCCGTCTTTTTATTCTCAAAAATGGGCATATGCACAGTAGATGTTCAAGAGCCTCTATCTCTTCTGCATCTTCACGTACAGTAATCATTGTCACTACCCTTCCATTTAGAAGTTAGAGATCTCACTCTACCGTGACCCGTAATAATTCCCACAGTGATTTTCATCTCTATTATGTCGAGTGATAGAATGGTGGTCGTTCTTTGACAATATACTACAGACCAGATTGCTTGGGAGTCATATTCGATGTGCTTTTTCGATGTAGATCTCACGAAGGTTATACCATATCTGTCATTTAATCAAGCTGGCTATCAATTAAATTTACTCTCAAGTGTTTACCACCAGACAAGCCCACAGTAGGTTAGGTTGGACAAGACAACGGTTATATGCAACCAGTTTATGACTTGACAACTTTTCCCAATAGAGTTCTTGCAGGGGTGGAGTGCAATAAATGCTCCGCTCCTCTATAATCCTTTTCCTTGTCAAATGGTGGTCCTGGATTGTACCGAGGTACTTTTCTTTCGGAAAAAATAGGTTGAAACTGTTAATCGCCCATTGACGTCTTGAGAGGCTAGTTAATCTGTCTATCGTTCGTGTTTGATTGTGACTTGTTGTAGACAGGAAGCCATCAATATCCGCAAGCACTACCGTAGAAATGAACGCCTATTTCAAATCGTTTGGATGTTATTATTTCCCACCCACTAGATTTGGATTCAATATCCCACTGCACCTCAGAATGTTAATGAATATTCCTTTTTCCAATTACAGTTTCTTCCCATCACTAATAATACAGTAGAACAAAAATGTTATGTTCTACTGGAAGACATTACAAATCGTTATCCACAACTAAAGACACAATCGACCATTAAGGTACCACGTAATTGTCAACCCTTCTTTTCGAAAAGTTTAGACAACAAAAGGCGTACACGTAAACCTAGAGGAGGACGTAAATCACCAAAGACGCCAAACGAAGAAGATGAAGAACCCTCAAACACTGAGAAACGAAAACGAAAAACCAAACTAACGGCCGAACAGTTAAAGGAACGAATGCGTCTTCTAAAGAAACGTGATAAGACCTACCAATGTCCGGATTGCATTAAAATGTATTATATGCGGAAACCATTTGAAAAACATCTACGAGATGATCACAAGAAAAACGATGATGAAATCAAAGAACTGATAAAGGATGAAATTGAAGAACTGCCCACAGAAGGTGTTTACAAGTGTCATATTTGTGATAAAATATATCTAATGGAAAAACGTCTTCAAGATCACATACCCAAACATGGACCAGAAGGTAATCTAATACATAAATGTCCGTGTTATTGCGTTTTGTATTTTGCCACGCGTGAAGAGGCCCAAGCTCATGCCCATGAGGTGCACAAAGATTTGTTGTGGTGTGAAATATGTGAGAAATTTATGACCGGTAGTGATGCTTTAAAATCGCATAAAATGCGTATACATGGCACCAAGGAGGTACAATTTAAACGTAATTTGGTTTGTGACAAATGTGGTAAAAAGTTTTTGGGCCGGACACAACTGATGGATCATGTGCGTTCTGATTGTGGCCGTTTACCGATATATCAGTGTCAGGTGTGTGGAAAATGTCTGACAACAGCGGGTATACTCAAGACACATATGCTGCTGCATCAAGATGATCGTCCCTATCAATGTGATAAGTGTGGCAAAAGTTTCAAAATTAAGGCTCAATATAAGACACATATTAAATATGGCCACTCAGATGAGAAACGTTTCAAGTGTCATGTAAGTTTTGTTAAGGGAGAAGGGTTTAGAGAAAGTTTTTAATCGATTTTTGTATTATTACAGCTCTGTCCCAAAGCCTATCCTTATCGTGAAAGCTTGTTAACCCATATGGCTGTACACACGGGCATTAAACGTTTCTTGTGTAATGGCTGTGGTAAACGTTTTACTTGTGTATCAAATCTCCAAGCCCATCGTAAAGTCCATTCCGACACCTGTGGCCTGCTGCCCTTAAACGCCAAGGCCACCCAATACATGGGTGTGCAAAAAGGCAATTTGTTATTGGGTGCAAAACCAGAACCTGGTCTAGATTATGTAGAATCTCAAACATTGGTGGCCAAAGAAGTTTTTACGCAAGATGTTCAAGCTACGCCCGAAGATGTTGTACGCGGTATGCAACCCAGTAATTCACTAAGTGCTGGTCTACCACTTAATTGCAGTTCAGATATTATATTAATGTAATATAATAAGGAAAAAAAATAGAAACTTAAAAAAAGTTTCCAATACGATTTTATAATGGTAATTAGTTTTTAATTTATTTTAATGTTTTTAAATTATTATTATTTTTTTTTTTAAATAAGAAACAATAAAATATACATAGCCCATTCAAAATAGACATGCGTATAGGGGGAAAATAGCAAAAATTCCCACAAAGCTGAATTTTGGCGAAAAGCTAGGATTTACCATTAGAAGCAACCTCCCCATCGATCCCATGTGTGCAGAAAAGTTATTCGGTGTCAAAGGTCTTTTTTGGAGGCATTTTTATCATTTATCATTTTACTCAAAAACGGTAAGACTTAGCAAAAGCCTGCTAAAGTAAAAGTTGTAGATTTGACAAGAATGGCCTTTATGATTTTTACAAAAGACTTACCATTTTATGAGATATCGCGATATAAACGTAGATCCGGGTAACTCGGTTTTCTGGCCTTCCGGGACGAATAACCGGCGAACCGGATCCGCCGCCCATGAAAAATGTATTTTTGTGTGATCAGCGCAACAAGCTTTATCTTTGGACAAAACTTCAAAAAAATTCGGAGAGTACACAGGTGGGTCATGGAAAAACTGTACTAAACTCGCTCATTTTATTACTGCGGTTATTTTAGCCGGTTCGTCTGAATATGTGCATATTTCCCTTATAAGTGCATAAAAATCATGTGTTTTTAGAACAGTTATATCTTAAGAATGGTTCCTTCTATGAAAGAAATTATAAAGACGAAACTTGTAGATAATTTTTCTGTCTACAATATTTACTTTTGTTACTTTTAGATTAGATCAACCGTTTTCAAAAAATAAATCCGAAAACGTAAAAACGCCTTCAAATTTGACCTTTGACCTCGAATAACTTTTTTGCACACATGGTATCGATGGGGACTTTTAGGACGTTTCGTTTCTTTCAGAAAGGGTCAATAGAAGCAACCAACATAAAAACAAACATGCTTTCGCATATTAAATATTATTTCCTTTATTAGCAATGAGTAAAGATTTTCCATGGTTTCTTATCAAAACTAAAAAAGAACGGAAATCATTAATTGTTATTCGATAACAACAAATTTTAATAAACGTTAGGGGGTAATTTGTTTTCATATATATTTTTGGTAAAAAATAAAAAATATGGGCATTCATAATTAAATGTGTTGTTGTTTATAGTTATTATATACGTATGTATGTATGCATTCATTCAAAGATAATAAACGGTTTACAACTCTCAAATATTGATAAAATATTCATTTCACATTTCAAAATGTGAAAAAATATACAACAAACGATTCGCTTTGCTTTCTCTTTAACATGTCTTCTCCGTCTTTTGGACATCTTAATAATCATCACCGCGTGAAACCACTTCTTTACATGTTGGCCGCAACATAATTGTATGCTCATACTGGGCAGTATAACAACCTTTAATATCGCATAATGGTGGATAGGCTTCAACAACACCCTTATCGCAGAGATCCTTCAATGCCATTTGATATTTAGTGGCACCGGCACGATCTAACCAACGTTTACAGAAGGCCAAAGTACCAAAGTGTTTATTAATTGTACCCAAAAGTTGTTTGGATGATTGCAAACGCAATGGCACAAATGGAGCATCAAAGTTCTTCATGTAATGCGAACAATCCATATCGTCGTGAACAAGACCACGACCGGTGGAACCGAATGTTTCAATGGCATAGAATTCATTTTCTTCCATACGAGTTGATTCGCCGCCCTTTACTATGGGCACAGTTTTACCAGCATGAATACCTGAAAAAGAGAATAAACATTTAAGTTGTCATTGAGAATCAATTAGGAAATGCCTATCATTAATACTTTTATTGTCATTAAATATTTTATAATTTTATTTATATTTATGGCAGGATAATTATCTTGGCCCAATGCGGAAGCTTAAACGGACAATATCTTACACTCAATGTATGGAAATGTTGAATCGGGGAAATAGTGATACATATAGTGATCTCCTACGAATTACGTATACCATAGCGGCGGGTTATCGTTGACCCTCTCAGCGTAGTATAGACTTAGGTATTTACCGTGTAAATACCCACATGGTGGGTTAATACCCATTTGTGGGTATTTACAATCATACTGAGTCAATTGGTTCTGCAGATAAATACTCGAATCGGGATACATTTATATCAGGACTATAAGAAACGTTGACCTACTTTTACAATTTGTTGCATGGATATTTTATACTCATTGAGTATAATTTGGTTGTAAAATTGGTTAATAGGTAAAAAATACTTTAAATCGGGAGGTAGTACGGTTATATGGGGGATATATCAAAACATGGACCACTATACCAGATGTTCTCTTGATATAAGTAAGATTTGACCCAAATTTCGTCAGACTACGTCAAGTGGTTCGGCAGTTAAAGAGTTTTTACCCAATATTTGGGTAAATACTCGGGTATTTACCCCCTGTTTTTGTAACTATTTTTTGTTCGTTCGTCTATATTCGTAATAATTTAGGCATACATAGCTCAGCCCCTAGATGACATACATAACTTTTTATTCGTAGAAATGTTCTATATATAGTTAAGAATTCCTCATTCAAAAATCACCGTTCCATATTTGCGCTAAGGCGAGTAAATCAATCTACAAAATTTGACAATTCGTGTGAGAACAATAATTTTTTTTACAAAAACAGGGGGTTACCCACTTGCTTAAAGTATTGTAAAGCTATCCATTTTGAAACGATTTCACAACATAAACCCAAAAATAGGGTGTAGGATGTTGTATTGGCGATTCAATATAGTAAACACCCACTTGTGCCGATATTTACCCAATTTACCGGGTATTTACCCACTGTCCATCTCTAAGTGTGACCTTCGACTTCACAAACGACTCACCTCTTTCGACTACAGCAGCCCCTTTAAAGAAGACCCTGCCACCACATAGATAAGACAACCCTCGAAGTCGAAGGATGCTAAGTCAAAGGGGATAAATCGTGAAAAATCTGGGAAGTCTGTCCTGAAACGGTCTCTGTATCTAGACGTGTGGTTCACACCAATACTTCTTCATCAAAGAACACGATGGTCCTATGGCTGAGAGACCCAACCCCATAACTTTAGAAGATTTTAGAGGTCTACAATGGTACCAATGTTGCCTTACAAAATAATGTCTTTTCTTCTAAATCAGGGTGTTTACGGAACTTTGAATACGCATGTGAAAACATCTAAATTTCATTTCATACTTACGATATGGACTAATGGAATGACCATTCAAATTACGTATCGCCTTAACTTGATACGTTTTTCCATCCAATTCAACTTCATAGGATTCCATTACTTCTTGAATTGCAGCGCCAATATCGCATAGACGCACATCGATACCAGCTTCTTTAATACCAGTATTGGTTGCCTCACGTACAGCTTCCAACAGTTTGTCATATTTATCATTGAAAGTCAACGTGAAAGCACAATCAATAATACGTCCCTTAATGTGTGTACCAAAATCGATTTTACAAACATCATCATATTGCAAGACAGTTGTATCGCCCGCATTTGGTGTATAATGGGCAGCACAATGATTCAGTGAACAACCAGTGGGAAAGGCTAAACCAGCCTCTAGACCATTTTCACCAATTAAACGACGTGCAGTATTTTCAAGTTCTTCACAAATTTGAATCATGCTCATGCCTGGTTTAATATAACGTTGCATATATTGACGTGTTTGACGATGAGCTTCGGCCGCCTGACGTACTTCCTGATAGATGTCATTGTGCATGCGATCCAAGGCACGTTTTTCTTCTGAAGTGAAACGATCAATGGCGGTACGATCATCAGGCATATCCTTGGGTACGGGATGTTTCATAATTTCACCTTCAGGGAAATTACCATCGGGAAACAGTTCGGCAATGGGCACGGTGGGTGGTTCAGTTTGTCCGCCCTTCTTTTGACCGGCGGACTTGTTTTTGTTCTTGTTCTTCTTCTTGTTTGAAGACTTCTTTTCGGCATCTCCGCCAGCAGTGGAAGGCTCGCCATTTACTTCATCACCGGCTTTTTCTCCATCTTTCTCATTGTCGGCACCAGCTTCGCCACCACCGTCAGCTGCTTTCTTTGCGGCAGCCTCTACAGAATTAACCAATAACCCCACAAAAATATTAACCATTAGCTATCCATAAATTACATAAATCAATCAAATCACATTGCGCCTTACTCACCTTGTCTCAACTTTTTATTATTGGGTTTTGGCTTCTTTTGTTTTTTGGGTTCTTCGGTGCTGGGGGCCTCTTGTTGATTGGTGGCCTCAACATTGCCTTCAACTTTTGTTTCTTCTACGACGGCCGACATGTTTTTCTGGTTTTTTGTAGAGCTTTGATAGACGATGGTTTCGCGTACAAACGTAATAACATAGAAATCTACTAGATTTTACGTGAAACTAAATTCCTGCTATACTCTACAAAAATAAAAACCAGAACACTTAGAATAATTGCAAAGCCGTTCGTTTGCAAAAAGAAAAGAAGTGGCACGAGGGAGATGGATCTATAGATCGAGAAATGGGGCTAGGCACAGCGTTGTCAGTATTGGGGATTTTTCCCCAAATTGGGGAATTTTTATTTGAAATGGGGAAAAAATTTCAACTTGGGGAATTGGGAAAAAGTTGAGGAAATCTGAAAAATCTTTGGGGATTTTTGGGGAATTTCATTTTTGACTAATCTGATCTTTTTTAATTTCAGTACGTGAATAGTAGTAGCGCACGCGTGACGCACAAATGATATGCATCATATACTAACTGGTCGCAGCTGTAATAATTTATGACAGATTTGAAAAGATATCATGCGGTTCGACGACTGACAGCGTACTAGAACAGTGGGTTGATTTGAAATAACATTTTCCATCACTTCTACTGCTGAAGGGGACTTAACTGCAGAAATGGTTTCTAGATTGATGGGCAATGATGAAATTAAACTTTATTTGACATTCATGGCTCCAATTATAAAAGGGATATACATATATGCTTAGGCCCGTTATTATATCATTTTTTGGAGTTAAATGTTAGCCGATATCGGCGATATCGGACTGATAACCTGTTTATATTCCTACAAGTTTACTTTAATAATAAATGTCAGATAAATTAAAAGCAACTTTGTGCTCCTTTTAAAATTTAAAGTGCGCCCAAAAACAAGAAAAATTTGAGAGCAAATTCAAATCAACCAATCCGATTTGAGTAAATTTTATGTATACAGACTGTTTTGCTTGAAACCATTTATAAAAAAATTAAGAAGATATTGAAAAAATAGTGGAATCGATCGAAAACGACTCGGCATATTTACCATGAGGAGCTATGGACCTAGGCTTTAATTTTGACTTGTACTTTTTTTGAGTAAACAATTATTAAAGTTAAAAAGACCAGTGCCGAATATCTTAACCGCTGTTAATACAAATGCTGTAACCGATGCCTACAAATATGCAATTATTAAACTTACAAGCAATTTTACCCCAATATTTGCAGCAATTCACTGGGTTAACACAATTTTAGCTCTATACGAACCTTTTCAGAACCAGTATTCAACACAAAAATCTCCACGATTGTTTAAGAATCGCAATGGAGAAAGTTATCATTCGCCACACTAAGAGTAATTTCACTGAAATTTTGACATGAAAATAAAAGAAAATGTAAAATAAAACGGTCTGTTTGTTTCATACGAATATTGCAACAAAGCAAAATTGCAGAATACATGAAACCGTGTACACTAGTTTCTTGAAATTATGCATTTTTCCCAAAAAAAGGAAAGTTTCATGTCAAAATTTCATTGAAATTACTCTAGTGTGGGCCGGGACAAAATATGCTTTCCGTTCCAACAATTAATTCTTAAAATGCAGTACAAGTTACTAGAATAAATAATCAATTTTCTAACAACTCCATTTGTTGTAGAAATTTTGACCCACCTAAAGAAATGTTACAACTCTTTCATTATACAAATGTATATAAATCCAATGAGACTAATGATTCTGAATCACTTGAAAGTGAAGTTTTCAATATCGTTAATTTAATTCATATATAAGTGTATAGAATACTTTACAAGTTTAATGATATGAATTTCAATAGTAAAATAAAACTACTTTCCATTTTTTTTTGTAATTATTTGTTTAAAAAAATTTTGGGGATTTTTTTTGAGGAAATTCAATAAAATCTGGGGAATTTTGGGGAAAAGTTTTGGGCAAGTTGGGGAAAAGAGTCTAAAAAATACTGGCAACGCTGGCTAGGCAGATGGATTTATAGATCGACAAATGTAGTAACCTATAGATCGAAAATATTGTGGTAGGTAGATAGATAGATTTTTTTTTCAGAAAATTTCATTAGGCAGGTATCAAGCACATGATGAAATAATAAGGTGGCGTAAAACGTCCAGCTGATTGGTTTCAATCTGTCAAAATTTTTGTTATTGTGAATAAATTGTATGAAAATGTAAACAAACATTTTGACATATTGAAGAATTTTGCGCCAAAAATGAGTTGTTGTTGTGCTACTTACGTGACCTGCTAAATAGATCTTGATCAAGCCCGATTTTCCAGGGGCTCAATTCAGTTTCTATTTTTTAATGAAATTCACGCTAGTGTGGTGTTGTGTCTGGAATGGTCGTCAGAGTGGACTATATATGTTGAATAATTGAAAGGCTTGGCACGCGTTTAATTTTTAATTAGTTTATTAGGAATTCATTAGTCTTATGCCAGACTATGAAAATTTTCAATAACATGAAAATGAGTTTATAGGCAAGAGGTGTGAAGGGGGTGAAACTCTGTACACAAGGTTCTGTAATCTGAAATTATTCTTTGTGTTTATATTCGTAACACTCAAACCAATGCAAAGCAATGAAAATATCAAAATTTTCAAATGATTTCAAATATGTGTGTGAACGTCAATGAAAATTTGGAAGAAAATGGAAAAACGTTTTCAATGATAATTTTCATAGTCTGACATAAGACGTACTCTCTTTAGCTCTGTTCCTTTACGTTCAAGAATCTTCAAGTTTTACCACTTTTTACTCGAAAAGCGTTCCTTTACTTCAGACACAATACAATTCATATGGGAGCAGTTTACAACTTTAACTACTTTTGCCGGTTTTACCATTTTCAGAAGTAAAGGAACAGACCATTTGCTAGAAACTTACAAACTATGAAGTAGAAAAAGGAATACAATGACATTTGAATTATAGTGTTGCCACTGTATTATAATTTACATTATTGATTAGAGTTACCATTGTGCATTAATTATAAATAGGGATACAACATGTGGACCGTGACAAAGCAACTAAATGTCAAATGTCTACATTTTTTGCGCGAAATATCCACAAAATTAGAAAAAAACGATAAAATATTCATCGCGAAGCTTAAATAAATATGTATGTTGATATTATTTATAAAAGCGAAATATTTGTTATTTATGTTTGATTAAAAATATGTTTTGACAGCAAATGAAGATATCAGTAGTGCGATTCTCTAACTCATTTTTTGAGTTACCGACAATTGTCGGTAAAATGTCAATTAACTGACATAATTTCGCATATACATTTATCTAATGAAGTGCGATATATATACTAGTTTCCAAGCTTTGCCTTCGTCTGCCACAACAACAACATCCTAATACACATGAAGATCGGCTTTACCACCCGTGAAACGTAGTGTAATGGTTGGATGCGTGGGACTTCGGTAGACTCCTAATTTTTCAATGTATCTCTAAAGGCCTTACAGCTCAACTCGAAAGAGAATTAATTAAATATCACTATAAATGGCCTCCGCCTTAATAAGGCAAAAATAACTTCAGCATGAGCCAGGCTGGGATTCGAACCTGAGTCTCCGACAACTGAGTGTCAAGGTTGCCGGCGTCTTAGCGTTCTAAGCCACCATCAACTTGTCAAAACTTTAGTAGACAATAATTGATGATCAAATAAAATCTTCTGATATAGAAGAGCAATTACTAATGATGTAGGAATAAAACTGACCGTAGTATTTGTGAACATTGAAAATGGGATTACCAAGCAAGACTATAGGAAAAGTTTGGAGTTTCAATTAACTGACATAATTTCGCATATACATTTATCTAATGAAGTGCGATATATATACTAGTTTCCAAGCTTTGCCTTCGTCTGCCACAACAACAACATCCTAATACACCTGAAGATCGGCTTTACCACCCGTGAAACGTAGTGTAATGGTTGGATGCGTGGGACTTCGGTAGACTCCTAATTTTTCAATGTTTCTCTAAAGGCCTTACAGCTCAACTCGAAAGAGAATTAATTAAATATCACTATAAATGGCCTTCGCCTTAATAAGGCAAAAATAAAATAAAAAAAATGCTTATAATTTCGGTAATTACCGATGTTTTTCGTTAAGTTAGCGACGAATAAAATGCAATCGTAAAGTTCTACCGATAGCAATAGTGTTGTCAACTTTTATTTGAACTTTTCATTCATAATTTTGGGTTTTAATTTTACCGATTTTTGTCGGTAACTCAAAAAATGTGTTAGAGAATCGCACTACAGTTGGTATTATTGTATCACCTTCTTTCTTGCACCATGCTACCCATGGTACAGTAATCTATAGGTTAGGGGATGTGCAGTCACTAACTTGTGACTGCGTCACTCGGAGACCGTCCGGTCCATTGTGATCATCCAGTAGAATAAAGAACTGCAAGAAAAGAGGAGATGGAAAAAGAGAGGATAGGGGGAAGAAATAAAAAAAGAGGAACTTGTTAGAAAAATAAAGAACGAATAAATTACGAGAGAGTTTAAGAGGGGAGGAATAGTTCATTTTTAATGGTAGGCAGAATAGTTGAATTAGTTTACGCGTTCAGGTTGCGCTGTCCCAGCCACTTCAGATTTTTGATGATGTTGTAGATCACACAGGTTCCACAGTTGAGTAGAAAGTTAGACACGCTGGAAAGTGAACACCTACTAACCTATGCCGTCTACGAGCCAGGGCTGGACAACGACACAGGATGTACTCGATCGTCTCTAACTCCTCCTCATCCTCACAGAGTCTGCAGTAGTCAGTAACATCCTCATCCCATTTGATGATATGGGCTTTGATATAGCAGTGTCCAGTAATGACTTCTGTCGTTACTCTAACTTCAGCTTTACTCAGGTTCAACAGAGAATTCGTTCTTTTGACTGACATAGACGGCCATATGGATCTTGCCACAATGTACCTAGGTTCATTATGCCACAATTCACTGGCTCTTTCGTCAGAGAACGTTTCAATTTTTTGAAAGAAATGACAAATGGGTGGTTTGATAGAGTCAGCGATAGCTAGATCGTCTAGCTAATTCGTCTGCTCTTTCATTACCCATATAGTCGCGGTGTCCTGGTACCCAGCCTAGCCGGAAGCCGTTAGTTAGCGGTTCCAAGGCTGATCTACACTTAAGGACGGCATCGGATTTGATGTTGCAGGATTTGATGGCTTTAAGAGCCGCTTGACTATCCACAAAGATAGTCACCGGTTCAAAGATTTCTGCATCCAAACTTTTTATCAATTCCGCTGCCTTCCAAATCGCGAAGATTTCAGCCTGGAAGACACTACAGTTGCTGTCTAGCCTGTAGGTGTACTCAAGAGATAACCTTTCACAGTAGACGCCAGCCCCGGTACCTTCCTCCATCTTGGAACCATCTGTATAAAAAGCCAGGCCGTCCAGAGAGGGGTTATTCCAGTTGTCTTTCAGGATACATCCATGCCCATAGGTACAACCGCGTCAGAGATCCTGTTCATGCAGCCGTAGGGCACTGTGAGCTGCCTGACACTTAATGCTGAGACTCAGTGGTTTTAAGTTCAGCATTGCGATCAGAGCAGCCTGTGGTGTGCTACTGGTGGCTCCAGTCATGAGAATCGAGGCAACTCTTTGTACCTTGTCAAGCCTACCGGATGTCGATTTTTGGCGCAATGAGTGTCACCAAACAAGAGAACCATAGGATAAGATGGGTCTAACCACGGTGTTATACAACCAGTGTATAATCGATGGGTTTAGACCCCAACTCATGGCAGAATAAGAAGGTAATCTCATTTGATAAAACCGTCCTTGAGCTGCCAAATACAACCATGCATTTGAAACGAAAGTTGTTTTTGTTATTGTATGTCAATTAGAACAGTAACAACATACTACTGTTTGTTTACATTTTATTATTTTATATAATTTTTCTTGGAACAAATAAATTTCAATTAAGGATGATGCGACAATTTCGGGAATACATATGTATGCGTATTAAGTTTTTGGCGCTTCTCTTGTTGGAAAATTGTCAATAAGGAAGTTAAGCAGCGTGCAAAAAGAATTTCTGTGAAAAATACCTAAAAACAATGTTTTTCTGTATCACGGTCCTCAGGACACACTCGGAAAACAATTGACATATGGAGGAAAACAACATTTGGCCAGCCGTGATGTCGTCAACGAACCCACCAATTGATTGTGCTGATACCAAAAGAGTTTCGGCAACCAACAACAAGCATAATGCGAATTATGCTGGCAGCAAACAAGCCGGTAAGTAAATGGGTTGGAGTCATGATGAATTGATTTAAATTCATATGTTGAATTTGTGTTCCTTGTTATAGGTCACCAAATCTCTACGGAATCTTGGCAAACTCGTCGTGGTCTGATCAGTTGGTTTTGGAAACACATACCTTGATGGTGGCCTCTACTGAAGACCTGGACTGAAATCCAAAAGGTGAAGAAATACCAAAGATTCCGTGCTGGCCGAAGTACCATACGTGGCCGTCGTGGACCCCTCATCATATACCACAAAGATGAAGCTTTTTTTCCAAATATCGTTCCACCCACCTTGAAGAACCTTCCTCATCCCAAGATTGCTAACACCGATTTGTATAGCATTTTTAAATCTGAAGAAATCCGCTGGTACTTCGGCCGTGTTCGTTGTCTCCATCCAATGTCAATTGAATTGGCTAAGAACTGCTTTGCTGTTGTTGCCAGTAAAGCTGCTGCCAACCGCGATAAAATGTTCATGAGGTCTTTGAAACTAGAAGAAATCCGACCAAAACCCCCGCCCCCCAAGAAGATGTACACTTTTGAAATATTATAAACATTGTTAGAATTTTATATATGTTAATGCTGCAAAATGTATGACTTTTTATAATATTTAAGAATATGTATATAAAACTGACTTAAGTATTGCAGCCTTATCTGTTAACAGCATGTATCTCCTAGGAAACCGACATCTATGAATGTTTGGTCTTTAAAAAAATAAAAACTTCCCAGCGGGGAAATACGATATCGTAGTCATGGTTATAAATGCTGCATCTAACTTGGGTAGCCATTTCAACAGTTATCGTGCCAAACAGCCATTTTAGTTTGTCACCATAGGGTTTTTTGAGATTTGGGTCGTTAGGAACCATGCCCATGTTTGAGAGAACTATTCCGATGTGCTAGTGTTGGACCAACGTATGTCACTGACTGACTTCCGGAACGTCATAAAACTGCATTGTTTCAGTTGTTGCACATGCTTTGTAAAAGTACTTTTAAATGCACACCGTTGGAAAAACTACCCCAGTTTTCTACCTGTTGATCATTTTGTGTGTATTCTGCGTTTCAAAAGCGCATCCGTGTCAAGTCAGCCACTTTTTCAATTTTTGTGACCACCAGCCATTTATATTGTCGCTATAGGATTTTTTAAGCTTTGAACAAATATGCATGGACCACAAGGAATTTATAAACTATTCTCGAACAGCCCTTAAGAGGAAACTTTGTCTGGACGTACTCGAAGGACTGCCTCGATATAATTCATCCTTAATCGATGTCTGGAAAAAACATTGCTAGGATTAATTTTTGACAAAATCTGTTGATCCGGTCGTAAGTTATCGTACGCACCACTTTAGCGAAAATCTTTGAACTTTTATGGGGGAAGAAGGTAACACTCTCTCTCACTCTCGAAATTGATTAAAATTTGAACAAATATGACGAAGACCGATATTTGGACTACATCAGCAGATCCGTTCGAGATTTATCCTTCAGACGGATGGACAAACAAGACAAAATTGACTCCAAATTGTCTGAAAAATTTAAATTTGATATTAAATTGGTTTAAGATTTTTTTTTTCTAAATTAAATTAAGAGAAAATTCTCCTTGGCCTACTCCCTAGTTGCGCGGGAGTTTAAAGCCATCACCAATTATGTAGACCTTGTCTACTTTTATTTGTTAATCCGATCGGATTTTATTTCTTTACGAATTTTCGGCTTTATAGCACTTGGAAGCTACGAAGTCTTCTTCTGCGAAGAAATCGTATATTTAGGAATAAATCCTTGATAATTAAAACACGTGGGATGCCAAGCGAGAACTTAACACCGCCATTTTGTCAATTTTTTAAGCCCGTAGGCGTGTATTCAATAGAAATTTATGTCTGTGCTGTGAGCCGTCCGAAGACAAACTGTGGTTTCAGATTTGAAATGTAAATAAACCTGACATATGTATGTTTTAACATATACATACAAAGCTTGTCAAAATCATTTTGTCAATGAAGGGACGTCAAAACGAATACAACTCTGTGAGCGTGAGGTTACCTTGTATCATGCCCCAATTTTTCCCAATAGAATTCTTACAGTGAGTCAATTAAGTATTTTGCCTCTTTAGAAAATTGAACAATTTTCAATAAATTCGTTTGAAACCATCAAATTAGTGGTCAAAAAGTCGAATATTTATGTGTAGTATGTTTGTGGGTAGTTTAGTATCCAATATCTGCAAGAAACGCAGCGAAAGGCTTAATGGTCTTCTAGATATTGACCAAAATCTATAACAACATAAAATATTTTACCTCAAAAAAGTATTTTGCCTTTTACATATTTTTGAGAAAAACACATTTTTGTTAAACTCTAAAGATTTTTATTGTAACCGTTGGAGATTATGACATTATGCAACTGTTTCGGCACCAGTTCTACCACCATGCGACATGTTTACGCGGTTATTTTCTCCAATTTGCCGACATTAATTTCTTTGACAATATGTTTTATTAATTTTGGTCATTACCGACATTAATCTCTAAGAAAATCAGTGAAAAATGATTCGCCGCTACCTTCAAATCCTAACAAAAGCGTAAAAAATAAATAAAAAGCTAAGACGCATCGCGAATAGTGAAAGAAATTATAGTTTGGAACTATGAAAATTAAGAACAGAGACAAAAAAATATTTAAAAAATCGCGAAGATCACTCCTGACTGCTTCCAAAAATGAATCGTGTCTTCAATACTAATCTCGGAACCAATGTCTTGGATGAAGTGTCCACAAGGTTCCAAAATCCAAAGATATTGACGGTGTTATAGAAAGAAAAAAAACCATATTTTTTTTAATAAACAAGACAAAATAGATCGCTCTTTATTGGTATTTTCCCGCAACATGTGAGGGTCATTCGATGCAAATATATTTAAATACCTTCGCCACTAAACCGCACCATTTTTAAAATCCAATTTTATAACTTTAGATTTCTTGACAAGGGATGATTGTTTCCCTATATTTTCCAATTATTTTCTAATGTTTTATTTGCTACAAAACCGTCAATATCTCTGGATTTTGGAAACTGGTGGGCAATTTATGCAAGACATTGGTTCCGAGATTAATATTGAAGACACGATTAATTTTTGGAAGCGGTCAGAAAGGATCTTCGCGATTTTTTAAATATTTTTTTGTCTCAGTTCTTGATTTTCATAGTTCCAAACTATAATTTCTTTCACTATTCGCGATGCGTCTTAGCTTTTTATTTATTTTTTACGCTTTTGTTAGGATTTGAAGGTAGCGGCGAATCATTTTTCACTGATTTTCTTAGAGATTAATGTCGGTAATGACCAAAATTAATAAAACATATTGTCAAAGAAATTAATGTAGGAAAATTGGAGAAAATAACCGCGTAAACATGTCGCATGGTGGTAGAACTGGTGCCGAAATAGTTGCATAATGTCATAATCTCCAACGGTTACAATAAAAGTCATTAGAGTTTAACAAAAATGTGTTTTTCTCAAAAAAATATGTAAAAGGCAAAATACTTTTTTGAGGTAAAATATTTTATGTTGTTATAGATTTTGGTCAATATCTAGAAGACCATTAAGCCTTTCGCTGCGTTTCTTGCAGATATTGGATACTAAACTACCCACAAACATACTACACATAAATATTCGACTTTTTGACCACTAATTTGATGGTTTCAAACGAATTTATTGAAAATTTTTCAATTTTCTAAAGAGGCAAAATACTTAATTGACTCACTGTACATGAATATAGTGCAATCAATCTTCTCTTCGCCCTTTCCTCAGCATTCCTGTTCCATCGCAATTGACAGTCCAGGATTGTGCCAAGGTACTTTGCCTCGGGCGAGAGCTGAAGCTGCACTCCATCCAGTGTTGGTGGTACAAATACGCCGACCTTGCGCTTTCTCGTGAACATTACCAGTTCTGTCTTGGTTGGGTTTTCTAGGCGTTTACACCAGACAGTTTGTCTTCAAATACAACATACATACATTTGTCGGCTGTCCTCCAGCTGTCCATCATTTTTTCAAATACAGCCTGGTTTACAAATTTTTGCCATTTTTGTAAAAATGTGTGAGATAATTGCTCTGTTCCAGAACCTGCAAGAAGCTACTATTTTTTACTACGATAACATTTTTTCCTTTATGCTATCGGGAAAAATAGTAAAAATTAGTAGATTCTTGCAGTACTGGAACAGATCAAATAATTGAAATGTGTTGAAAACAAAAGAACATGAACAAAAACAAAATATGTGAACGGAAAACAAAATGAAATCGATGATATTCATTCATAATTTTACAACTGTTTTTGCAGTTGTCTGGACGCGTACGTCACACAGGCAAGTTTTGGGATTTTGACAATCAATACATGAAGTCAACTGTCCTGTCATTTGTAAACAAAGGGTTACTCCAAGGCCATTGGCCTTAGCCCAGCGCGACAGCGTCGATAATGCTCCTTGCATAAGCTCCGAAATGGTTCACGGAAACTTACCGGAAATCAGCAGTACAACGTCGTCCGCATAGGCAACAAGTTTTATACCTTGATTGTCCAGATCAGTCAAAATATTGTTTATAACAAGTAGCCACAGTAACGGTGAGAGCACCCCTCCTTGGGGTGCCTCTAGTTACTGTTTTCCTAATTTTTGTCTCCCCAATGCTGGAGTTTATAATTCTGCTTTCTAGCATATTATTTATCCAGCAAGTTAGAGGTTCAGGTGTGTTAACTTTCTTAAGTGAGAGTTTTATGGACTCAAGTTCTACGTTGTTAAAAGCTCCTTCTATGTCCAGAAAGGCAGCCAAGGTAAGTTTGAGTTTTCCATATTCCTCCCAATGAAGCCAACCACCTCATGCAAGGCAGACTCCACAGATTTGCCTTTAATATAGGCGTGTTGTGAGTTGCTTATAGAGGCGGTGTCTACATGGCTCCTTATCTCCAGATCGATCAGTCTTTCGAGAGTCTTAAGGAGAAAGGATGATAAACTGATGGGTCTGTAGTCCTTTAGTGCAGAGTGACTAGGTTTTCCCGCTTTGGGAATGTAAGTAACCTTTACCTCTCTCCACAGACCCGGTACATATGAGAGAGACAAACACGCCCTATAGATCTCCTCCAGGATTTGATATAAACGTGGCGGTGCAAATTGAAGCATCGCCGGCGTTATACCATCCGGTCCAGGTGACTTATATGGCTTGAAAGTGTTGACAGCCCATTTAATCTTATTTCTGTTAACCACCTTATCAATGAGATCCGAATCCATAGGCTCTTGAATTTTCATTATTGACAGTGTCCGCATCCTTACAGCCTGGGAAGTGGGTCTCTGCCAAGAGGTTAAGAATCTCGGTAGCAGAGTCTGTCCACGCACCATCTTGCTTCTTGATACTTCCGATGGATTTAGGGTCCTTGAAAAGTAGCTTTCGAAACCTAGCTGCATCATTGACTCCTTCTACTGACTCACAGAAATTAACCCAGGATTTTTTCTTAGCTCGCTTGATCTCACTATTGTATTGAAACTCACCTCGTAGGAGTCCCAATCAATGTCGAGTTTAGTCTCATGCGCCCTGTTATACAGTCGCCTGGTGGTTTTTCTAAGCTCGCCAAGTTCCTTGTTCCACCACACAGGCTGAGATTTCTTCCCAGGATAGGTTAGTGGACAGGATTCCTTATGGCAACCCCGAAAGTCCGGATACCCGGTATCCGCTAGACCGATGTGATTTTTACAAAATGGGTATCGTTGGAGAGCTTATGATATATAAATATCAATATAATACCTATCCAACAAGTGGTGACATGACTAAGTTATTTTTATCGGTTTAGAAGTTATAGCAAAAATATTGATTTTTGGACCCGGTTTTTCCATAAACCCCTCAAAAAGTCGAAAAGAGGCCCATTATGGGTGCTCAACAAATTCATACCATGTTATAGCTCATACTTTAACCTTTCCGAAATGGTGCTATTTGTTGTTATATCTTCTTTGGATCCAGAGATAATGACCTTATAATCTTCACATCCCGGTTCTAATGGGTTAATTTCTTTAGAAAATGCTCAAGTTTTGAAATAAATTTTAGAAAAACGTTACTTTGATACTTAGAAAAAGTGTCGAATATAGATAAACTTTGGATCGCGTAGCCGGTGTTGGACATATCCCAGAGGAGAAAATCTCAAGCCCCGGCCGAATTCCGGCTACATAGAAAAGGCGTCGGATTTAGAAAGAATCTTAAGGCAGAAGAATTTTATCACTGAATGCAATGGTTCTAAGGTCAATATCTCTGGATCCAGAGAAGATATTGCAACATATAGCACCATTTTGGAAAGGTTAAAGTATTAGCTATAATATGACATAATTTAATTTAGCACCCATAATGGGCCCCTTTTCGACTTTTTGAGGGTTTTATGGAAAACCTGGGTCCAAAAATCGATATTTTTGCTATAACTTCTGAAATATATAAATATAAAATAACCCAATCATGTCACCATGTGTTGGATAGGTCCTCTTTTCGATTTTTTGAGGGTTTTATGGACTTTTGGGTCAAATAACCGGGTCCGTCCCCCAAGAAAATTTTATATTCCCGTAATCAGCGCAAA
This sequence comes from Musca autumnalis, assembly GCF_047663935.1. Taxonomy (NCBI): domain Eukaryota; kingdom Metazoa; phylum Arthropoda; class Insecta; order Diptera; family Muscidae; genus Musca; species Musca autumnalis. Next base: position 76,237,582 of record NW_027411755.1, read on the forward strand.
AATACCTACCTCTGGAAAAAAAATTTAAAAAAAATCGGAGAGCTTTTACTAAACTAGAGTTGTTCCAAAATATTCTTTTATTAACAAAATCACATTTAATATCATATTTTTTGTTATCATTTTATTGAAAAAATTCGCAAATTTCCATTATCTCAATCAACAAAAACAATTATTAACAAAGTGTTGCCACATAATTTTTTCGTGAAAATCACGTTTTTCTTCGAACATAGATTTGTCGTTTCGAAAAACTAAACAATCTGGCATTACAAATGATGACATAAAAAAGAACAAAATAATAGTTCATTTATGCCCGTAATTTCAACGCCTGGGTAAACGGGTAGGTAGCTACCTATTAGTTATCTTTACCTACGCGTGTGGTAATTTCTACATGCCATTTACCGAGGTGTCTAAATTGTGAAATCATGTGGTAATATTGGTGATTTTCATTAATGATTTTGCAAAATCATTGCCACATAGAAGTGTTTTACAACTTTTAACACATTGGCAACGATTAACCAGGTAAATCCTTGGTGTAAGTAACACGGCCGTTTTTGACTCGGTAACGTTACCTATGCGTTGAAATTATAAAATGTTGCTTACACGGGAGATATCCGTGAACTTATAGATAGCTACGTGTTGAAATTACGGGCATTAGACTATGCTGGATTTAGCAATTATCTGGTTTTATTTGACATATGTTGTATGAAAATGACAACTTAAATCCACTGGATTTGCTAAATCCAGCATAGTCTAAATCAGGCATAAGAAAGAACTCAAACACGGTATTTTTCAATGTTAGGTTGATTTTTTGGGCCTCAGTTATAGTAAAACTGAAAATCCAATAAAAATTAACATTCATTTCGTATAAAAAAGCTTTCTTTAAACACAATATTTTCAGAATTCCCACTTCTACAGTGTTTTTTAATCATAGCTTCGTTCCAGAACTAAAAAGTTTTTACACATTTTGAACATTTTTCCCTGAAATGCGTTCCCGTACACCAAAAAAGTTGCAAAATGTTCACTTCTCTTTGAACAAAAATGGCGCTGAACGGCTATCTCTTTAGAAACTTTTTACACGACAAATTTGAGCGAGCAAAAATGTGCAACATGTTTGCCGGCTTCCGATTGGCTGAAACGCTGACTTTGACATTTGTCCGTTCCCGTACATTTTGGGAAAATGTGTGCGTTGAACTCATTTTTGACGGTTGTCTCTTTAGCACATTTCACCATTAAAAAATTACTGGAACGAAGCTCATGTGTTTTTGTTATGTTTCTCTTGTTTCCTCTAATGTCATGTTCACACGAGCGTTTCAATTACGTTGTTCGCCTGTCGAACGACGTACACGAATTAACCCGTTTCCACGACACCATTCGTAATTAACAGAAACATAAAAAAATGTCCTTCATTTTTGTTTCCTTGTTTTCACGAAAATTTGAACCGAAAACACATAAAATATACATTAAATGAATAGGGAAAGCAATAGACTTTCCTTCAAATGTATCTTCTATATTTAACTTCACACATATCATTCATTTTTTCCATAAATTCTGTAAATTCATAAATTTTGTATTTTCAATATACTTTTATATGTTTCTATTTTGAAAATTAAAAAGAGAGAGACATGTCAAAACAATGTTTGTGCATACAGACTTTCAGTTATTTGTTTCGTTTTTGTTTCTGATTTTTTTACTCGATTTTGAACTAATGGACAAGAAATGTGTGTGGAATTAAGAAGGAAACACAATCATCTTCCTTCTGCATCTATATAAAATGTCTAGTTCATTATTTTTCATTCATCTTTTTCCTGTTTTATAAAAATTTTTGTGTTTTCAACAAATTTTTCAATTTTGAATTTAGACATGTCATAATTATTTTTTTCGATAAATTCTCTCATTTGTTAGGGATGGGACATACTTATTCATCGTTCAGAGAGTATTTCCAATCGAACAACGTAGAAAAATCGTCGTTCGTTCATAGAATTTTGTGTGGGGAAATAAGTAATTTATTCGTAGTTATGGGTCGAACAACGAATAGAGAACGAACGACGTACCGTGGAAACGGGCTATAAGACCCATACATACCCATGGTACAATAATACAGGTAGCATTATCATGCCAGCTGATGGTAACATAATGTGTCAACTGCATTGAATTAATTGGTCTGTTCCTTTACTTTTGAAAGTGGTAAAACCGGCAAAAGTTGTAATCTGGTTCCATATGAATTGTATGGTGTCTGAAGTAAAGGAACGCTTTTCGAGTAAAAAGTTGTAAAACTTGAAGATTCTTGCACGTAAAGGAACAGAGTTAATGTCAAATTTTGACGCCATATGTTACCAACAATTGCAGATGCGGCTACCTGTGTATTTGTACCATGCTATACATATACCAGTAGTGCGATTCTCTAACACATTTTTTGAGTTACCGACAAAAATCGGTAAAATTAAAATGATTATAATTTCGGCAATTAACACGTTTTTTCGGTAAGTTAGCGACCAAAAAAAGTAGTCGTAAAGTTCTACCGACAGCAACAGTGTTGTCAACTTTTATTTGAACTTTTCATTCATAATTTTGCGTTTTAATTTTACCGATATTTGTCGGTAACTCAGAAAATGAGTTAGAGAATCGCACTACAGGGACGAGCTTCTTTGCTTAAGGGTTGTTTACACCATCTATCAATGTCGTATGAGATGTCAAATTTTCTACCTGCGAATGTTGTACACATAGTGTGACCACTATGAAAATTTTCATCTATCAAAATGATTTGGCAACTCATATGTAAATTTTTCATTTAGGGAGCGCTCTATTTGATACGGCATTCTCGTATGTAAACATAAATTTATCAGCTGTTTTCTGGCATTCTAAAAAAAAATTGAAAAACAAAATCTTTTAAAAAAGAAAATGGAAAGTTATGTATACTTAAGTATTTAGAAAAGTAAATAAAGGGTGTTTATAATGTTATTTTCAGATCGATTGGTCGAAAGGAGCAGTGTTGGAAATCATTGCTTTGTGGCAAAACATGAATGCCTCTATAACCCCAAAAACCTATTCTACCACAACAAACATGCTAGATATTCATTTTCCATCAACCAAAATTAAAAATTTGCGCAAATTTGTAACTCAACAATAAATGTAAACAATGACAAAAACAGCTGTTTTTATATTTATAGGTTATGTCATACGAAAATAACACTTGTAGGTATGAACGCACAAATTGAAAGTTGTATGGATGACGTCAATTTTGACAAACATAGAGAATGTCGAATGGGTGAAAGAAATGACAGCTCATATGACATTGATAGATGGTGTAAACAGCCCTTTAGATCGTATAGTGAGGGCGCCCACTGAGTTGTTTTTGCATTTGCTTCTCTCTCTCACGTACAGTGTAAATGAGTGAAAACAAACAAAAACATAATGTGGTTGTTGCTTTTTTCACTCATACGTTCATACATGTCTTCGCTTTGGTTGTATTTCTGTGGTCGTCGCTGCTATATACAGACCATGGCACAATTACCCAGGTAGTAGCATCGTAAAATTTTGAATATGTTATGTCAAAACTTTCTTTATGTTGTTGGGGAAATTACAACAAAAATAATTTTTTTATAAAGGGATTTGACTTTTCATATTCGATCAGCTGGTGTGATACCACTACCTGGTAGTTCTGCCATGATACAGACGTATACCTAGGGCCATGGTACAATAATACAGGTAGCATTATCATGCCAGCTGATGGTAACATAATGTGTCAACTGCATTGAATTGATGTCAAATTTTGACACCTTATGTTACCAACAATTGCCGATGCGGCTACCTGTGTATTTGTACCATGCCCAGGGCCAAGGCGAATTTAACAAGGTGATCCAATAGGCGAATTCAGACCGTAGTCTTCATTTGCTGTCACAATATATTCACAAAAGCTAGACGAAAACGGTAAAATATTCTTCGCGAAGCTTAAATAAAGATGTTGCACACAGATATTCTTTATGGAAGCGAAATATTTATTATTTATTTTTAATTAAAGTTTTGTTTTGACAGCAAATGAAGACATCAGTTGGTATTATTGTATCACCTTGTTTCTTGCACCATGCCCAGGGCGTGTGTGGTGAAAAAAGTAGAACACATGTATTCTTATGAGAACTACCGAAATACGTCGAGCGTTTACTTTTTGTAATTTGAAAAAGTTTAACATTGACAGAACGTTATTGTTTATATGTGTGTGTGTTTTGTATTTTAAAAACAAAAGCCCAACAAAACATGAAATAGAATTTATTTCAAAGGAAAATTATTTGTTTTACAAATGAAAATATTTAAGTAAGTTTCGGTCGCGGATTTTGTGTTTTTAATGTGATTTGGGACTCAACGTATTTGGGTAATACGGACGCTCAGAGAGCGTTGTTTTGGTAGGCTGGTGAAATATTTGTGTACGTCCCGTCGTTATTTAGGTTTAGCTGTAAAGTTGCCATATTTATACTAAAAATAAGATTTTCGGAATTCACCAAATCGATCGAAATCTGGAGAACCTAAAATAAAAACGATCGAAATAAAATTACGGAATTGAAACCATTCCGATCGGAATCTGTGACATGCCTATTAGTATAACTTTTGAAAAGTAGTAAGGTGAACGCATACTTTCTTGGCCTGTGTATATGCAGTCAAAATCTCTAATTTAAATTCTAAAATTACTTAATTTTTTTTATTTACAGCATAGATACAAATTTACATAATCTAGATACGAATACAATTGATAATAAACTAACATATATTTTAAACTAATACCTTATTCTAAATTCGCCTCGACAACAGTACTAGCTGGCATTATCCCACTTACTGGTACTTTCATAGAACTTAAACGTTTCATTCGTGCCTCTTGCCATTCTTTGGGATGTTCATTCTTTCGATGTTTGTGCATGTTAGCATTGGATATAAATGTTCGCGGACAATAAGGACAAGTATAAAGAGCTTCGCCGGTATGAGTGCTTAAATGCTCTTTTAACTCTTTGGGACGTCTAAAAGCTTTTTCACATAAGTGGCACGCATGTCGTCGTTGCATAGTATGAGAATATTGTATGTGACTTTTATGAGCCGCAATATTTGGCGACACCTTGGAACAATATGGGCAAATTTGTTCCTGCATATTTTCCTCGGTGTGGCGTAGTCGTTTATGGCGATTCAGACCATAGATACTTGTCAACTTCATTCCACATATATCACATTCAATATTTGGAGTTGGCCCTCCAGTATGTTCGGCTAAATGCCTTTCAAAAGCATGTCTTTCGCGAAAAGCTTTGCCGCAGATATCACAGATTAGTTTAACATACAAATGTGTTACTTTAATGTGCTGTGTTCTTAAACTTTCCGAGGCGAATTTCTTTTCACATTCATTGCACTGGAATTGTCTCTGCTCTTCGGGGACATGAAGAAGCCGATGTTTCTCCAAGCTACCTATAAATGACGATTTTAATTTAAAAAGTTACAATAATGATGTGGTTTCCATGGTTTTTACCTCTTCTGAAGAAGTCCTTTCCACATTCGCTGCAATTAAATCTAGGCTTGCCAGATTCATCATGCCATTCCAAATGATTTTTCAAACAGCGCCGATTGGCGAAAACTTTTCCACAATGTTCACACTTAAAATAATTTGGGTCTTTGTGGACATGCAAATGATCTACAAATACAGCTCGCTTATAAAACTTTTTATCACAGCACATCGCATATGGTTTTGTATTGTGCATATCTCGAAAGTGAATTATTAAAATATTAAAGTCTTGTAAGGGTATGTGGCATAGACTACAAAACAATTCATGATTTTGTGCTATAAATTCATCGTATTTCTTAGTTAGTTGTACCGCGGATCCATCTGCAGATTTCTTCTTTTTTCTTGCAGGTTTCGGTTCCGTTTTTTTCGTTCGCTTTAATGGTTTGGTTTCGCTGTTATCATCCTCATCATCGGAGGACATTTTATTATCACTACTGTCGCAATCTTGGTAATCATTTGCTGCATATTCCTTATTATCACTTTGCTCTCCTTCATCACCGTCATTATCAGCATCACGCACGGTTTCGTTGGCAATTGGTTGTTCATTTTCGACAGTATCAACTTCATTTTTCACTATGACCAATGAACTATCAATTGCCATATAATCTATGGCATCTTTTTGTATTCGGGGCCTACCTCTTTTACGTTTTGCTAATGGTATCAAGTCTTCATTTAGAGAAGCTTCTGCCATTAAGTTATCATCCTCGTCTTCTAATTTGGTTACTGTTTCTGGACTTTGTAATGTTACCGCCTTGATTCCATTGGATTGCAAGGTATTAAACAAACTGTGCGATTTTTGTACACGTACGAAAAATGTATGAAAGGACCATAACCGTGACCAACATTCATTACATATCCACTTGGAATTAATCTCCTTATCCATTACATTGAAATGCCACCACCATAAATGCTTCTCAATAACTCGTTGCACATGATACTTGTTCCATTCCATAGATCCAGCTTTGAGACGTGATAATACGTCTTCATTGGTTTCCAAGCACACAATACAAACATCCATATTGGTTTTGTTGTATGCTCCACTGAATGTTCTTTATTAAAAAGTCAATTGTTCTTACTTTAATGCAGGGATCTTTCTGGCAGGTAGGCACATTGGACATTGGTTGACATTGGTTTGATATCTTTTAGTTTACTTTGGTGAATTGGAATTCATTGAAGACGAACAAGAAAATTACCGATAAAAATGAGTAACCAAAACAAAACTGTCTATGTAGAATGAGACATGAGAAAACGAAATCAGCTTATGAATTTGTTTAGAATAAGGAAGACAAGGAATATTAAACTTACGAATGAGGTGGAAAAAGGGAATTTAAAACGATTTATCCAACAACAACAACATAAAATAGCATGGCACAATTACCCAGGTAGTGACATCGTAAAATTTTGAATATGTTATGTCAAAACTTTCTTTATGTTGTTGGGGAAATTACAACAAAAATAATTTTTTTATAAAGGGATTTGACTTTTCATATTCGTTCAGCTGGTGTGATACCACTACCTGGTAGTTCTGCCATGTAAAATAGGGATGTAGGCATATAACGTTTTCACGGGAAGTTAAGGTGCAAACACAATGAAATTCGTCGCTTACTTCATGCTCAATTTCATGTAAAGCATAGTACACACGGTCCAACAAAACTGACAGTCATCGAGGTCAATTTCGTTAATATCAAAGTCTAGCTGAATAATTACTTTCCTAATCACTAAATTATACCTTAAATGTTGTATTTCAATCATTTTTAGCTAACAAAAAGTTTTTATTTGCCAGAAAAATGCTGTAAAAGTACGTTGACTGTCAGTTTTGTTGGACCGTGTGTACTATGCTTAAAAGAATAAAGACCAATTCAAATGAATAGGCGGCATTTGAATTAGGTAGTACTTACTCCCTGTTTTTGTAACTATTTTTTGTTCGTTCGTCTATATTCGTAATAATTTGGGCAACGATAGCTCAGCCCCTAGATGACATACAGACCTAATTCTTCGAAGATACGTTCCCTATATAGCTAAGAATTCCTCATTCAAAAATCAGCGTTCCACATTTGCGTTAAGGCGAGTAAATCGATCTATAAAATTTGACAATTCGTGTGAGAACAATAAAATTTTTTACAAAAACTGGGGGTAAAGGCCTGCGTACATAAGCTGCTTTGCCTGATTGCCTTGCTTACCTGCTTCATTTCTGACGAAAGTCCCAATTTACATTAGGCGAGTTTACTTGCGGCAATTGTCAGTTTGATGGAGAGAGAGGTGAGGTATATGGTAACCCTTTGCCTCCCAACACCCTCTCTCACCCACAAAATGACAATTGCCGCAAGTAAACTCGCCTAATGTAAATTGGGAGTAATAAAAATAATAGAATAAAGACGAAATTTCGAACTGGGTTGCCATCAGTTGGAAATTGGGTCGGCCTTCTTTGTTCTTTTATTTTTTTATTGAAGCAGCAAAGCAAGGCAATCAGGCAAAGCAGCTTATGTACGCAGGCCTTTAGTCTTTAATCGTTTACATGAAACTAAGCGTGAAGTAAGCGACGAATTTCATTCTGTTCACATCTTTACAGTTGCATATTCCCTGGGAAATTCTCGGACCACACTAATGGGCCAAATACACGCGCGTTGAAAACAACAACCACATGAAAAATGTGTAAGTGATGCCAAGTTTGTTCTTGAAGTTTACATGTGGTTGTTGTAACGCAAAGCTCAACGCGCCGTATGTGCAGAGGCCTTTAAGTCCATATTTAGTCCCAATTTACATTAGGGGAGTTTACTTGCGGCAATTGTCAGTTTGTAGGTGAGAGAGGGTGCTGAGAGGCAAAGGGTTACCATATGCCTCACCTCTCTCTCCTACAAAATGACAATTGCCGCAAGTAAACTCGCCCAATGTAAATTGGGACTTACATTAGGCGATTTTCCTTGCGGCAATTGTCAGTTTGTCGGTTAGAGAGGCAAAGGGTTACCATTTGCCTCACCTCTCTCTCCTACAAATTGACAAGTACTACCTAATTCAAATTAATTAGGCAGCATTTGAATTAGGAGTACTTGGCCTTTAATCTTTTACATGAAACTCAGCGTGAAAGAGCGGCGTATTTCATTCTGTTGACACCTTTAGGGTTAAAATACAGTAATTTCTGGTTACCTGCATCATTCATAGCTGCATTTTGGCGTTACCTGACCAAAAATCTGTTTATAGGCAACTATTCTCTAGATACCGTTCAAGATATTATGTCTTAGTGAACATTCAATAGCTGAATTTTCGGCATAGCTGCATCAACATTTTGGCGATTTTACTTCAATTTGGTTGTAAAATTTACATATATCTGCACAAGAAAAAATTTTAAATTTTTTCCGAACTCAAAACAAGGATAAAATTCAATCACTCTGATTTTGTATTTTTTTTTTTTTTGATAAGAAGTGTGCAAAACAAATACAATACAAGAAAAGATAATGAATTGTAAAAAAGTGGAACGTTTTCTCTCCCGAACTTGAAATATCTCTAACTTTATTATTTCAACATTGCTTATAGCTGCACATCATATCGCTCATTTACTCAAAGAGTGGCATAACTCAAAAAATGCGTTTTCTGAGTTAGCAATTTCTATTTTTTCTACGACTTCTACTTTATCTTGTGTCAAATTTTCATGCTGATATCTCTAAAACTCGACGAGTTACAACTCATTTGCTACGAGTTTCGCATATTTCAACAGAAAAGTTTTTTGAGTTTATGAAGCACTAAAACACTTCAAATCATGCTTGATCATGCACAGAAATTTAGCACTGATATCTGGTTGCAAAGTGTGGTCCAAGTAGTTATTTTAGTTTTAGTGTAATAATCCTTTTAAGTTGGGAAGTCAAATTTCAATCGCCAACTTAAAACGCGTTTTTCTCGAAAATTGATTTTTCGAGATGTGTCACTCTTTGAGTAAATGAGCGATATGCACTTAAGTAATATTGAAGATATCGGCCTTGTTGGGCATGTAAGCGAATTTAAGCTTCCTGCATTTTGGGGATTGCTGCACAAGAAGTCGTGCAATTTTTGATTGTGCAGGTAAGCAAAAAATACTGTACATTCGCGGAAAAGCTGGTCGAAGGCTATCTTGTTCTTCTTCGTAGACAATAAAGAACGAACTTTGATGGTAGGCATATATTTTCTCAATTTTATTTTATATACATGTTTATTTTTTATACATGTTCTGCATTGTGGAACTTCTGAAGCATGTTCAGAGTTCTTAATATGTGTTTTCTTCCGTAGCTATTACTGTTGTGGTACATCAGTTGGTAATTTCATAGAACTTAAACGTTTCATACGAGTCTCATACCACTCTAGGGGATGTTCATTCTTTCTATGCTTATGCATGTTGGCACTACATATAAATGTTCGCGGACAATGTGGACAAGTGTAAAGAGCTTCACCTGTATGGGTACTTATGTGTTCCTTTAATTCCTTTGGGCGTTTAAAAGCTTTTTCACACAAATGGCATGCATGCTTCCGTTGCATAGTATGAGAATAATGTATGTGATCTTTAAGTGCGGCAATATTTGGCGATACCTTGGAACAGTAGGGACAAATTTGTTCTTGCATATTTTCTTCGGTATGCTGATATTTTTTGTGACGATTAAGACCATACATACTTGTGACTTTTATGCCACAAATATCGCACTCAAAGCTTGGGATTGATATTCCATTATGCTGGGCTATATGTCTTCGAAAACATTGTCTATCACGAAAAGATTTGCCACATGTATCACAGATTAGTCTAACATAAAAATGTATTTCTTTAATGTGTTGAGTTCTTAGACTTTCGGTAGCAAATTTCTTTTGGCATTTGGTGCATTGAAAATGTCTTTGCTCTTCGGGCACATGTATAAGTTGGTGCTTTTGTAACGTACCTAAAATCAATATTTTTGATTAATCTTAGTTCTTAAATAAATGTTGATAATGTAATTACCTTTTCTTAAGAAAACCTTTCCACATTCATCGCATTTAAATGCAGGCTTACGGTCTTCATCATGAAATAATATGTGGGTTGTTAAGCAGCGACGGTTTGGGAAAACTTTTCCACAATGTTCACATTTGAAATAATTAGTATCTTTGTGCAAATGTAAGTGATCCACAAATTGTGGTCGTCTAGAAAATTTCTTGCCGCAGCACAATATGTATGGCTTGGTATTATGCCCATTATGTTCACTGCGAAAGTGAATGTTTAAATGATGGAAGTCTTTGAGAGATACATCACACAAACCGCAAGACAGCTCATGATTTTGAGATATGAATTCGTCATATTCTTTTAATAGTTTAGCTTGAGATACCTCTGCAGGAGATTTTTGTTTTCTTACTTTTTTAGGTACATATTTCTTTCTTTGTTTATATACATTGATTTCTTTAATATCATCACCTGAAGTCTCCATACTTTCATCGTTTTGCCAATCATTATCGAATTTCTTATTATCATTTTGTTCCTCAGAATCATCAATGTGTGCACTAGTAGACACATTGAATTCCATATCAAATTGTTCCTCCATTTTTATGCCTTCTTCAGTTTTTACCAACATCATTGATGTATTAATTGTGGCACAGTCTACGTCTTTTCTTCGCTTTGCCAAAGGTACTAAGTCCTCGTTGAGACATGACTTGGCCATTAATGCTTTTGTCGTCGTAGCATATTCTTCGTCTTCAGGTTTGGTCTCTGTTACATAGCCGTATTCCTTTTTGCATAAGGAACTAAAGAAATAGTGCGATTTTTGGACACGTAGAAAGAATTTGTGAAAGGAAGATATCTGTGACCAGCATTCATTACATATCCACTTGGAATTAATTTCCTTATCCATTACATTGAAATACCACCACCATAAATGCTTCTCTATAACTTTTTGCACATTATACTTGTTCCATTCCATAGATCCAGCTTTGAGACGTGATAATACGTCTTCATTGGTTTCCAAACACACAATACAAACATCCATATTGTTTTGTTGTCTGCTCCACTGAATGACTGAATGTTCTTTATTAAAAAGTCAGTTGTTCTTACTTTAATGAGGGATCTTTCTGGCAGGTAGTCACATTGGACATTGGTTGACATTGGTTTGATATCTTTTAGTTTACTTTGGTTAATTGAAGACGAACAAGAAAATTCCCAATAAAAATGAGTAACCAAAACAAAACTGTGTATGCAGAATGAGACATGAGAAAACGAAATCAGCTGATGAATTTATTTAGAATGAGGAAGACAAGGAATATTAAACTTACGAATGGGGTGGAAAAAGGACATTAAAACGATTTCTCCAACAACAACAACATAAAAGCTGTGTTCCTTTACTTACCTGAGGTTACCATTTTTCCCATTTGTTACCATTTTTAACCTGCAAAGCGTTCCTTAACCCCGAAAAGTGGCAAAACTGAAAGCAATTTTTAAGAGAGTGAGAGTGGAGAGAGAGCGAAAATGGCTTTCTCTTCTACCACAGGCTACCAGCAAAATTTCTGCAGGTAAAAAGTGGCAGAACTGATTTTTCGACTTTTGTTTGACGATTATTTCACAAATAGACGATAAACAGAAGAAGAAGTCGAAAGCTGACAAAACTAAATTAAAAACTGTGAAATAAAAGACGAAAATTGATTTTTTTTATGTTTCTTTGGCCTTGTACACACGCTGCGACTTTTGATGCATGCATCACCATTTTCGTACTTGTAGGGTTGCATTTTTTCGTAATATTGTAAGAAGTGTAACAAACAAGTACGATTTTACATACATGTTATGATTGTTGAATGCATGTAGGTATAAATTGTTAAGCCTTAACCTAATTAACTGCGTGTTGCGTGTGCGTTCAAAAATACAAAAACAAAATACATGTATTTCAAATTGAAAACAACAACAAATACATGTATTTTGTTTTTGTATTTTTGAACGCACACGTAACACGCAGTTAATTAGGTAAAGGCTTTAAACCAAAATTATTGAAACAGGTAAAAATACAAATGTAAATAACAAAATTTTTGGAAAAAACATTGTTAGGTAAAAATGTATTTTCCAACATTCGGGTTATGCTTGGTTTACTTTTACGAAATCCACTCGATTTCAACTGTCAATTCCATTGCTTAAACGTCAAATGAAATCCAATGGATTTCGGATGAGTTTTCATTTGACGTATACGCAAAGGAATTGACAGTTTAAACCGAGTGGATTTCGTAATGTAAACCAAGCATTATTCCATTCTACGAGATACAGGTAATAAAACTCCGACAATATGGGTGTTCACAGAATTATAATTATTGAAATTGAGCAACGAACGACGTCAATATTAATCCAATCGATTCAAAAAATTAAATTAATTAATTAATTTTAACATTCTAAATGGTATTAATAAATTAAATGATTAGTCATCAAATTTTACATTTCATACATTTCGTACATTTTCATTCCCTCCATCACTACTATTTTTTGCAACACCGCTAAAAAAATGGTGATGCATGCATCAAAAGTCGCAGCGTGTGTACAAGGCCTTTTTGACATTGCTGCCAGATATACCATTTTTCCGTTCCTTTACTTTTCTGGTAAAAATGTTCATGAGAGAGCAATTTTGAGCAACTTTGACACTTTTCTCTTTTACCACCCTTACCATTAAAAAAGTAAAGGAACAAAGCTCATGGTACAATTAGAAAGGTAAATGCATCGGCGAATTGCTACAACAAAGCAACTTTTTTTGTAATGTAAACTGTCAAAATTTTCTCCAAATGGTCTCTTGTTGTCTCTTTGGCTTAAATGTCGTTCAGGGGCACCTCTCGGATCGGGCTGAAATTACAGTAGATAGCCTTTGGCATCCTGAATACAACGATATATAATTTTCGGCTTAACTCTAGTTTAGTAAAAACTCTCCGATTTTTTGAAACTTTTTCCAGAGGTAGATATTGTTGCGCTGATCACGGAAATGTATAATTTTCTTGGGGGACGTACCCGGTTACCCGGTTACCCGGTTATTGGACCCGAAAATCCGGGTACAAAACCCGGGTTGGACCCGGCTCTACTAAACCGAATCATTGGAAAGCTTACGGAAATACCTATCCAACAAGTGGTCACATGATAAGCTTATTTTCAGATGTTCAGGTGATATAACCCAAAAACTGATGTTTGGACCCGGATTTTTCCTTAAAACCATCAAAAAGTCGAAAATGGGCCCATTATGTGTGCCCGCTTATAGTATGTCAGATTATAGCTCCCACTTTAACCTTTCCAAAATGGTGCTAAATGTTGTAATACCTTCTCTGGATCCAGAGATATGGCTCTTAGAATCTCGAAAACCCGGTTTCTCCAAGTGGCTATTTATAGAAAAAAATTGTAATTTATAAAAACATTTTGTTCCCGTTCTCGAGATTTGCACCTGTCCATAGGAGAAAGTCTTAAATCCCCGGCCGAAGGCCGGCTATGTACAGAAACATTTATAATTTAAAAGAAAAATGTGTTTCCGTTCCCTAGATTTGCACCTGTCCATAGAAGAAAGCCTTAAATCCCCGGCCGAAGGCCGGCTACTTAAAGAAAAATTTATAATTTAAAAGAAAATTTTGTTCCCGTTCCCGAGATTTGCGCCTGTCCATAGGTGAAAGTCTTAAATCCCCGGCCGAAGGCCTGCTATTTAAAGAAAAATTATAAGTTAAAAGAAAATTTTGTTCAATTTAGAAATTTAAAATTTCCCATTGACACCTATAATGTAAAGAAATAAAGGTCTGCGTACATAAGCTGCCTTGCCTGCTTACCTTGCTTACTTTTGATAAAAGAATAAAAAAGAAAAGGGCAACCCAGTTCGAAATTTCCTCGGCCTTCTTTATTCTTTTATTTTTATTATGTCAAAATTTAAGCAGGAAAGCAAGGCAATCAGACAGAGCAGCCTATGTACGTAGGCCTTAAGGGCCATATCTATGGATACAGAGAATGTATTACAAAATATAGCACCATTTTGGAAAGGTTGAAGAGCGAGCTATAATCTGACATACATTAAGCGTGCTCCCATAATGGACCCATTTTCGACTTTTTGAGGGTTTTATGGAAAAATCCGGGTCCAAAAATCAGTTTTTGGGTTATATCACCTGACCACCTGAAAATAACCCCATCATATGTTGGATAGGTATTTCCATAAGCTTGCAATGATACCCATTTTGTAGCAATCGGTTCAGTAAAGCCGGGTCTAACCCGGGTTTTGTACCCGGACTTTCGGGTCCAATAACCGGGTAACCGGGTCCGTCCCCCAAGAAAATTATACATTTCCGTGATCAGCGCAATAATATCTACATCTGGAAAAAATTTCAAAAAAATCGGAGAGTTTTTACTAAACTAGAGTTGTTCCTAACTAGAGTTGTTCCTAATTCCTAATTACTAAACTAGAGTTGTTCCTCATGGACTTCCCCCCGGAAAATTATATATCGCTGTATTCAGGATGCCAAGGACTATCTACTGTAAAAATTTCAGCCCGATCCGGGAGGTGCCCATAAACAACCTAAAGGTGTGAAAGTACATACAAATTTCCGAAATGTCAAAACCAATATCTCGGGAAGTATGGGCTTCCCCCCGGAAAATTATATATCGTTGTGTTCAGGGTCCCAAGGGCTACCTATGTTTAAAATTTCGGACCGATCCGAGAGGTACCCCTAAACGACACTTGTTCCTCTGCATTGCACTACTTGCAAACTTTTTTGCTGGGTATCGTCAAACTTAATGGCTATATTACACCATATGCTTTTTCACATGTATGTAGTCACTTTGGGTATGCTAATATACAGACCAGCTGCTGTCATACATGTGAAAAAGCATATGGTGTAATATAGCTATTATATAAGCGGTTATACGGTACCGGATACTCGTATATTGATATTCGGGTAACGATGCCTATAAAAAGGTAAACAGTAAACAAAAACAGAGGGATATTACAAATTTTTACTAAATCTTCTGAAAATGGACGATATATTTTTCCCACCTACTAAAAGCAACAGTTTGGATGATTCGGACGAAGTAGATTTGAAGTTCTTCGATTCTCATCATCATGACAATCACAAAACCAGCGAAAGTAGTCAAAATTCCGATTCGGATCACAAATCCGAGGACCATCGAGAAGATGGTGATGATAGACGTAGAATAAAGTCTGAAAATTCCGACAATAGAGACGATACAGATGGACATTCACAAAGTAAAAAGCAGAAATCGAAAAAGGAAATGGAAGAGGAGGAGAGGGAGAAGATGCAGTAAGTAATACTAGCCATAAGGAGGTGGAAGGAAGTATCCTTGTAAAATTGTTTCTTTCAGAGTATTGGTTTCAAATTTCACTGAAGAACAGTTGGACCGCTATGAAATGTACAGGAGATCTGCCTTCCCTAAAGCTGCCGTAAAGCGACTTATGCAAACGATAACAGGTTGTTCCGTTTCCCAGAATGTTGTTATTGCAATGTCTGGTATTGCCAAAGTGTTTGTTGGTGAAATTGTAGAGGAAGGTATGCTTAGAAAATACTTTGTTTTCAAAGATAGAAAATAACATTCTGGTATTCCTTTAGCTTTGGACGTTATGGAAGAAATGGGCGATACAGGTGCTTTGCAACCAAAATATTTACGCGAAGCTGTTAGACGTCTAAGACAACGCAATCGTATGCCCATAGGCAAATTTCAAAAACCATATTTTAGATTAAATTAATATTTAATTGCAGTAGCTATTTTTTATAAATTATTTTATTAGTTTTTGTGTTCTTATCGAAGAAAAATAAATTAATATTGAATTATTTTATTTTTTTAATTATCAAAAAGTTTTCCCATTAAAATAGTTGTGCGGCGTTTCGGTATCAATTCATTCCAATACAAATCATAAGCTGGTGGAGGTTCTTCTCTTGTAAACTTTCTATTTTTTATTACAGCTGATGTTTCTATTGCTTTCTTTTGTATATTCAGCTTCCAATTATTCCAATAAAATGATAAAAATTTACCTGTAGCATAATAGAGAATTTCCAATAAGCTAATGATACTGAATCCATACATTAGACCCATAATGCCGCCAAAGCGATCTGCAGAAGAAAAGGAATACAAATCTACTTTAAAATGAGCTACGAAAATATTCTTAAGAACATATAATGATTGAATTTCGTACCAAAATTACAATAAAAAAAAAAACAGTTTGTATTATTAACTTACTTAATAGCACAACCCAATCACCAATTATGTCCATTTCAGTAGCTTGAGCGAAGCGTTGTTTGAAAAATAATTTGACAATGGCCAATGGTTTTGAATCACTGAGATCTTTCCTGCAATAAAAACGTTTTTTACAATACGGATCGCTACTTCAAATGTAATATCCTGCGCCACATATATGTAAAAGGAGATGTAGATTTTGAAACGCTACTATTGGCCTGGAAGGAAGACAGATATCTCCTCTATCATGACTGAGAAGATAGATGCAAATCTTGGGGGTCGATTATGGATAGCAACCCAACATAAATTTCCATTTGCGCATTGAAATTCATACTTTTTTAGGATTGAATTATTAGCTAACGGGTTAAAACACTGATATTGAATGAATTTGAGAAAAAAATTCTGTCGTTTCACTTTATTTAATTTTATGATTTTCTCTTCTGGCAATGCAACTTCAGTTGAGTTGCTATCCATAATCGACCCCTTAGTAACAGCTTCATAATTTTGCGGTTGGAAGGGAGTTCGATTAGTAAATGGGTTACAAGGGATACACCTAAGGGGGAGTACTTTCACCACTTTTACTCTTAATAATAAACGAGATACTGAAGGATTTTGGGGACATCGTTTGGGGAGATCTTTACGTATGTTGACGTGTAGTCATTCTTATAACTGACATTTTTCTTTCAACGCTGCCAGAGCTCATGCAAGATGCTATTTGTCGCCTGTCCAGGTGACCCAAACTCAACAGACTTGGTGTAAATCCAAAAAAACTAAGATCGTACATTTTATAAGAATGGCATAACCCTTGTCCACCGTTTGCGATGGAAGAGGGACATTGATGTGCTCTGCTCCAGAACCTGCAAGAATCTACTATTTTTAAATTTTTTGACAAATTTATAATTGGAAATATTTTTGTTAAGCATGTCGCGTTTTGGACACATGTCTATCCTTTACAAAGGACCTCAGAGTTTTGCTTTTGCACCAGTCTGCCCAGTACAGACTTATCTCGCTTGACTCTAACGCTACGTACATAGAATGTATAGGGGTAGCTGTTAGAGGTGAAACTGACAAGGTGGTGGCCGATAAATAGCGGTACTCCAGGTTATAGGTCCAACATTAGCTCGGTTTTGGAAGGTCGTAATCGTATGGTCTTGGGGGACTTTAATGCTCATCATGAGTTGTGGAATTCAGTCCACAGAAATGACCAGGCTGGCTGAGATGATTGATAGCTGTACGTACATTGGAAGTTAACAGGTTGGTCGGGTAAGCATAAGCGGAACTATTGGTTAAATCATCTGAAGAGTCGCAACATTTGAGCCAGAATATGTAAATTGTGGGCAACGAAACCTGGAAAGAAAGAAGATTGGAACTTAGTCACGTTGGCGACGTTACGCTGCCTGATTTGTCGAGGACGAACCACCACAATTTACAATGGATAATGTTGCGAGCTAAATCATACAACGCGCCGGGCACTGATAGAATATCCATGGTAATGCTGCATCAGCTTGATGAGATGCCGAGAGTCGAGTATCTTACTAAAGTTCTCAACCTGTCCCTAGCCACTCACAGTGTTCCCAAAGTCTGAAAAATGGGCAGGGTGGTCGAGCTACTGAAGCTACCAGGCAAGGATACCACAAAACGTGAATCGTACAGATCGATTTTGCTTTTTCGTCCGTAGCAAAGACCCTTGAGACTTTACTCCTCCCAATCTTAAGAAATAGATATCCAGTTGCCTATCATCAGCATGGGAGCATTGGTTCCGTAAGCAGCACAGCACGACAACAGCGATACACGCCATCTCCATGCATATTAGTCGAGGACTCAACCAGAGTAAGACGTGCGATAGGACAGTGTTGGAGTCGCTCGACTTATTAAAAGCCTTTGATACCGTCGAGCACTCCACGCTGTTTTAGGACAGCGGAAAAGGTTTAAAACGTTGGATAATCAATTATATTTGTGGACGCAAGTCGTAAGTGGAATTAAGAAACCAGAAGTCCATTATCCGCACTCCTCCAGACGTTATTGAGATCGTAGCGTATGCGGATGAATGTACGATCTTGGAGTTAGGTACCTTCCCATATGTCATTTGTGAAAAGATGATCTCCTATTTGACTGATCTTTATACGTTTTTCCACGCGAGGAGCGACAAGCTGAGAAGTAGGAATAAGGTCCTCAAGTGGCTAGCCGGCAGCACTAGAAGTGCAGATGTTGACCACATATAACACGATAGGTCGGTCTGTGTTGCTATGCGGACTTGCGAATATAAGCAGCGCGAATATAAGTGCAAGGCTATGGATAAATATTCAAACTGTCAGAATGCCGCCCTGAGAACTGCAACACGGTGCCTCCTCAATGTCTTCAGTGGACCATCTACATAAGGATACAAAACTTCTTCCAGAGCTTATCTGGTTATATCGAGCCGTAGAACTTCTTAGTTCCTAGGACCCCACCCAGATATGTCAGGAGGGATCTTTATGATCTAGAAAGAGAAGTCCAATGTTACAAAGAGAACCACTAGATCAAAAACCTATCAAGCAGGTTTAAATAGATGCCATAAACAACTATAGTCTGAATGCGATCCTCGGAGAATAGCCGCCATCAATCGCAGCTGAGGAGCGTCAGTTGTCACTACAAACCAGAGTGGTTTTAGCTCTACTACGCTCGGGCGGTGCAGCCGTCCTAAAGGGCAATGATCGATGCACCCTTCCAAACCAACTCAACTAACTTCAGTAGATTTGTGGTTAGATCTCATCGAAGCAGCCACATTCCTAGAACTGGAGACAGACCCAAATTAAGCAGAAAAATTAACTTACAAACATAAATTAAAAGCACTGTTACAACAACAAAGGAGTCTGTCTGGCCCCTCCGGAGATGAGTGGATCCATGAAGATCACTTCCACAAAGCTTGACCATCTATACATATGGATATAAAATGATTGAGATATGTCCGTTTCCCAAGCAAAAATTCTAACTATTTTAAAAGCACTGGAGCTGATACAAAAAATTTAAGTGGTTATTGTGGTCTTTATCGACAGCCAGTCGGAATCTGTACACCTCGACAACTTTTATATAGATCGAAAACAGTTGCAGGGTCTTGAGGCATATCTGGACGATTATATTGAGTCGTATAACCTTCCTTACTTCTTTCTACTCAACATGGCCGAGATCATAATTGCTGTAGGGGTCATCAAGGGAATTTCGAATTTGTATAAGCTTCTGAATTTGTATGATACTCTAAGTAATAGTGGCGCAGGTACAATAAGCGGTAGTACATATGTACAATGCATGTTAATTTCTTAATAGCTTACAATAAACCATGACTATATTTTCCTCCATAGGCCCTACGCATAGTCATCTCATTTAAATGTATTCTAAAATTGACACCATCACATGTTGGCAGACAATGACGACATTTGTGCCTTGTTGTTGAATCACCTTCACTTTCGTTATTTTCATCGCGAACATGAGCGAAATAATTCCAATCGTACCATTTGGCATTCCATTCGCGCAGACAAGGTAAGGCATTAAAATTACAATAGGTTAAGTTCTTCATAGCGCCCATGGGAGGACTGACACAACCGCAATGTTTTGTCATGGATTCCGAACGACATTGTAACAAGCATTCGTCTATTGAATAATACGATCTGTAAGTTAACAGATTATATCTAAATTGAAATAGTTTATGTTTACATATACATATGTAGTTTACCTATTCAAAACCTTTTGTCCCTCATCTGGAAAATAACAATTGCGTACCGTTGGTTTAAATTGTCGTATACTATCACTGGAATCATAAAATTCTGGTTGTATGGGTATTTCCACAATGGAATAGTAATCAACTAGTATATGACCTATATGACTTGATTGTATGTTGGGATAGTCATACTGAGGGAACACAGTTATCTTAAACAAAAGAGAAATTGTAGTAAACAAATTAAAAAATAAAAAAAAAAACTAAAAATTATTTCCACTCTTACCTCAAAGGCCTCAATATCAAAATCACGAACTGTAAAATCCTCTCGATTACTTTGTAAAACAAATTGTATCGAATTCAGAATAGAATTGGCTTCAAATTGTATTGGTTGTTTTTCTCGAATAAAACGATTATCTCCATTTCTGATTTCTCTGTTAAATACGAAATAAATCTATATTAAACTTTATATGTAAAGATTTATATGGAATACCTACTCATTATAAGCATAACTTTCACGTTTGTAATTAAACATACAACAGACTCCATTAGTGGTTAGACGTCGTCGAAAGTAATCACTTATATTCACAGGAATACCATATACAATACCTCTTATAATAAGATTTTCACAATCGGGACCAAGTTCCGTTAATATATCTTGAATTGGATAATCACTGGTTTTATGCACCACCTTTAGAAGAATATCCAATTTTGCCAATATTGTTTCATTGGCTTTATTTTCATCGTTAGGGAATAGATAGAAATCATCTAAATGTAATAAATAGTTAAACATTTCTTTGGGCGTTGTAGCTAGAAAATTGTGTTTGAAACGTTGCTGTATGGAAAACCTGAAGGAGAAGAAAGTAAATGAAGATTAACGAATTGAGCTGTGCTTAATTATTGTAAATGTGTATTTCGACTCGATCCACCATAATATGGAGGGTATAATTAACTTCGTCATTCCGTTTGTAACACATCGAGATATTGGTCGAGAACCTATAATGTATATCGTCACCATCGTATCCCCTAAAGCCTGGCAGGAGGCGAGGGTAGTATTTATCCCCAAACCTGGGAAGGCAAGTTACGCAATTCCTAAGTCTTATCGTCCGATAAGCCTAACATCCTTCCTGCTTAAAACCATGGAACGAATAGTCGACACCATGATTAAGAGCAAGATTCCAAACGATATGCTTAAATACAAACAACATGCATACGTTAAAGGTAGATCAGCGGAAACCACATTACATGAGGTTGTACACCACATCGAGAGCACCTTCGACAGGAAGATGTATACACTAGCGGTATGCATTGATATCGAGGGTGCTTTCAACAACGTCAGCACCGAAACCCTTAACCAATCCTTAGATAAGTTTCAGGTGAATCGGTCCCTTAGGGACTGGATAAGCCACATGCCAAGGAATAGATGGATAAGCTGCGGGCTACTTGACGTAAAAATAAAGGACAAAGTTGGTCAGGGTACGCCACAGGGGGGGGGGGGGGGATTTTATCCCCACTCCTATGGGTCACTACCATAAATAGCCTATTAAGGACTAAGGAACCGATGAGGGATTTGACCCAGTCTGTTATGCAGACGACGTTATAATACTTCTGAAGGGTAAGAATCCAAACTTGCTATGCAGAAGAGCTGAATCAGTCCTAAAACTAGCGTACAACTGGGCTAGACCAAGAGGTCTTAATGTAAACCCAAAAAAGCGGAAATATGTCTGTTTACTAGGAAAACAAAACTGGGACACTTTGAAGAACCAGTTTTCCTAAACAAGACGATCAATATTTCCAACAAAGTCAAATATCTGGGAGTAATTCTGGATAGGAAACTTAAATGGAAAGACCATATTCAAGAAAGAGCCAATAAAGCTCATAGATGTTGGTCAACCTGTAGAAGGGCTATAGGCCCCAAGTGGGGTCTTAATCCTAAGATGACACACTGGTTTTACAAAAGCGTAGTTAGACCTACTCTAACATACGCTTCAGTAGTCTGGTGGACAGCTATGGATAAAAAGTGTAATATTAAAATACTACAGAAAGTCCAACGAATGTGCTGTCTAAGTGTAAGCGGCGCAATGAGGACAACATCAATGAGGGCATTAGAAACTATTCTATATATGGGGGTTCTGAGTGAAATCGGACACTTTTTCAAGATGAGGTTTTTGATTTCCTTTATTTTTTGCTATGGTGATGCTGCTCATTAGCAAAACACTTTAGTATATTTTCAGATCTTTTTTGACTAACGGTTCCAGAGATATCGCGCCTTGAAAAAGTCAAATTCTGTAAAAACTACATGCAATGAAATACTCATAGCTTCTTTAATAATGGTCCAATTTGAAAAAATCTCTTTTTGTATGTTTTGTTGTTTTATCAGCTATTCAATAAAAAATAGCGAAAAAATTGCACAGTGGGCTTGGATGCTATTTTCGCGATTTAATATTTAAAATCAATTTTTAATGATGTTCGACCCTTTCGATTTTCTTTAATTATTTTTGTATTAAACTACGTTCAATTACAAAAATTTTAAGTCCTATGTGGTAATGGGATTCGGACGATTACTATTTTTTCTGAATTTTTTAAAATTGTTTTTGTATTAAAATAATTAAAGAAAATCGAAGGGGTCGAACATCATTAAAAATTGATTTTAAATATTAAATCGCGAAAATAGCATCCAAGCCCATTGTGCAAATTTTTTGCTATTTTTTATTAAATAGCTGATAAAACATACAAAAAAAGATTTTTTTCAAATTGGACCATTATTAAAGAAGCTATGAGTATTTCATTGCATGTAGTTTTTACAGAATTTGACTTTTTCAAGGCGCGAAATCTCTGGAACCGTTAGTCAAAAAAAATCTGAAAATATACTAAAGTGTTTTGCTAATGAGCAGCATCACCATAGCAAAAAATAAAGGAAATCAAAAACCTCATCTTGAAAAAGTGTCCGATTTCACTCAGAAACCCCCATATACACCCAATAGAAATCCTGATAAGGTATGAAGCGGCTGTGGCAGCTATTCGACTTAAAGCGATGGACGAGTGGATCAGTGAGGACCACGTAACATACCATCAAAACATTCTACAGGTAACAACGGGAGAGTCAATGGATAACATTGTATCGGACCGTATACCTGAAACATTTGTAGCTGCCTCATGCGAGGCATTAATTCCAGACAGAGACTCGTGGATCGGCGGAAATCCAGCACAAATGCCGACTGGAAACTGTTGTTATACAGGTGCTAGGTGGGAGAACGGGACTGGGTCTCTTTATTGAAGAACCAGAGACCGAAATATCTCTTCGTTTGTCGGATCACAATACGGTCCATCAAGCGGAGATCCGAGCGATCACAGAGTGTGTGAACTGGCTTAATGCCAACACGAGACCAACTACTGTAAACGTCCTTACGGACAGTAAAACTGCAATCAAAGCAATAACATCCAAGACAGTAAAATCACAAACAGTCTTGGATTGTATAAATTCAATCAACAGCTATACTCAGCATGGCACGGTGCGTATAATATGGGTACCGGGACATGCGGGGAATAGAGGTAATGAGATAGCAAATTCTTTGGCAAAAAAGGGAAGGGAATTAGCAACCGTAAACTTAGCGAACGCAAAGCCACTAAACGGGTCTCGGCTAGAGTTAAAAATCTGGGCAAAAAATGCCCACTTATCCCTATGGAATAGAGAGAAATTAAGGAAAACCACGAAAATCCTATGGGGAGACCCAAATGAGGAAAAAACTAAAAACCTATTACTGCTAGGTAAAGCAGAGTTGAGTAGACATACAGTTGTTCTTACAGGTCACCTGGGTTTACAAGCTCATCTGCAAAAAATTAATTGTGCAGACAACAGCGTATGCAGGGCATGCGGAGAGGATGATGAAACATTGGAGCATTTTCTCTGCCAATGCCCCGCTTTCGCAAACATCAGATCCCAGTTTTTAGGGAATGACACAATACCAGATCTTAATCAGGTAATTGTAGACGACCTAAAACAATTACGGGATTTTGTTAAGGGAACAGAGTTCCTTAAATAAATTATAGTAGAGTCCCCTTCTTCAAAAAACTTAGACTAGAGCGCACAACAGGCCTACTTCATGGCTTATGTGTATGTCCACCAGGACATGTGGCTATTACTCGCCCCTCTTTTCAACCTAACCTAACCAAACCATATCGTCACCAGAAATGTCCGAAGACGTAACCCACATGAAAATCAAAATTCGTTTTTTGACGGAATCTGATACATAAAGCTAAATACATGCTCTAGCAAAAATAACGATCCCATTCAGAAATCGCATTTTGGAAAATGGGATAACATTTCAGATGTTGTTGTAATGACAGATCCCACAACCAAGCGTTTTCGCGGTTTTAGTTTTATTACTTACTCATATTCGTACATGATTGATAATATCCGAAATACTCGCCTTAAAAGATTGATATTCTATAAGACCGTTTTTCATTATACCCTCAGCCTTTAGGCTAAAGAGGGTATTTACACTTTGATACGACCAAAAATGTGCCTCATCGAAATAATGGTTTTAGACCCCAAGTATGTTTGTACGATATCCGTTTCAGATAATTTTGAGTAGATCTAGCAATGTCCGTCCGTCTGTCTGTCTGTCTGTCCGTCTGTCTGTCCATCTGTCTGTCTGGCTGGCTGGTGCGCACGATAACTCTCGAACGGATCAATCGATTCGGTTCCAATTTTGGGTATCGAAATATTTTGTCCAGATTCGATTTAAGTTCGAAGATGGGCCATATAGGTCCACTCCTTCAGGTGCCTCCCCCACAAATGTTCAAAAATTGTCGCAAAATTTGTGCGCCCGATAAATCTTGTAGGGAATAACTGATTTGGTCCTTACTTTGCACATCGTGTAATTTCTACCAAACTTAGATTAGGTTCCAATATGGACTCAATCGGTCCACTCCTTCGGGTACCTCCCACACAAAATTTCGGAAAAGTTCAGTTTAGGACCTGGTCTCGAATTGCTTTGATTTTTGTTTACGCAAGTTGTATTCGCTGTCCTCTATACGACGCTGTAAGTTTCATTAGGGGCAAGTCCATACTTCCTGAGAAAATAGCCTGAAAGTTACAAAAAACCCTATGACACCGTGTGTAGTGCTTGGAGCGCAAGATAACTCTCGAACGGATCTGCCGATTCGGTCCAAAATTTGGCTTTCGTAATATTTTGTCCAAACTTAGTTCAAGTTCAAAGATGGATTATATCGGTCCACTCCTTCCGGTACCTCCCCCACAAAAGTTCGAAAATGTTCGGAAAATTTGTGCGTACGATAACTCTTGAAGAGAGTAACCGATTTGGTCCATACTTTGCACATCGTGTAATTTCTACCAAACTTAGATGAGGTTCCAATATGGACTCAATCGGTCCACTCCTTCGGATACCTCCCACTCAAAATTTTGGAAAGTTCAGTTTAGGACATGCTCTCCAATCGCCTTGGTTTTTGTTGTAACATCTTGTATTCACTGTCCCCTATACGAAGGTACAAGTTTCCTCAGGGGCAACTCCATACTTCCTGAAAAAATAACCTGAAAGTTGAAAAACAAACCCTATGACACCATGTTTATGGGTGGAACGCAAGATAATTCTCGAACAGAAATGCGGGTTCCGTCCAAAATTTGGTCTTCGTAAAATTGTTTACAAACTTACTTTAAGTTCGTAGATAAGCTATATCGGTCCACTCCTTCAGGTACCAACCCCACAAAAGTTCAAAAATATTCGGAAAAATTGTGCGCACGATAACTATTGATGGGAGTGACCGGTCCATACTTTACACATTCTCATAATATCTACCAGATATAGATCAGGTTCGAATATGGACTATATTTGTCCACTCCATCCCGTACCTCCCACACAACATTTTTGATAAGTTCACTTTAAGACCTGCTATTGAATCACTTTGATTTTTGTTGAAGCAGCTTGCATTCGCTGTCTCAATTACGATGGTAAACGTTTTTTTAGGGGCAAGTCCATACTTCTTGAGCAAACAGCCCGAAGAGTGTAAAAACCCCCTATGGCACCATATGTTCTGGCTGGAGATCCACTTCCATAACGGTCAATGTCGATCCATTCCTTTTAGTATCTCCTAGGCAAAACTTTTGATCTTTAATCCTAATCAACATTTTTGTCGGTTCAAACACCCAACATTTTTAAAACCCCCCAAATACATACGTATTTTGGGAAAAAATTGTTTCTATCTACACAGGCTGAGGGTATATCTCTGTCGGCAAAGCCGACTGATACTTTTTTACATGTTTTATAACGTTTTTCTTCTCCTGTAAACTTATGGCGTTGTGGGTTACGGCTTTGGGCATTTCAGGTTACTATATACATATATTCCTGATCTGCATAAAATTCAAAGTCGATATAACCTTTTTCGTCTGCCCTTTCTTAATAATCCACGCCTGAGGATGACTGAAAATATTTTTTTTTGATAATCCACGCCTGAGGATAGCTGAGAAAGATATTTTTTAATAATCCACTCTGAGGATAACTGAGCAAAATATTTGTTTAATAATCCACGCCTTAGGATAGCTGAGAAAGGTAGCTTGTCGCAGATAGCTGTGGCATACGCGGACGACGTGTTGCTATAGTGGAAAAATCTTTGTCTCCTCATGTAGATGGTCCACTGGAGATATGAAGAGGCACCCTGTTGCAGTTCTTAGGGCGCCATTCTGACACGTTTGAATATGCACTTATATACGCGGACCACACTGTTTCCGAATAGCTTACCACATACCGACCTATCGAGTTATATGTGATCTGCACCCAAAGCGCTGCCGTCTACTGACTTGAAGACCTTATTCTTACATCCTAGCTTGTCGCAGATAGTTGTGTCATACGCGGACGAAGTGAGCATGCTGTCGAATGTGAACCCTTGAATCTTGGGGTAGTTAGTGTTCGGAATTCCCCTATCATAGACTATGACATTCAACTCAGTGTTCAAATCAGCAGTTCATGTGGTGAACAGAATGGTTTTAGAGACGGATATTTAGATATTCCTCGCGTGGGAAACACTGGTAAAATTAGTCAAATAGGAGTTCAGCCTTTCACAAATGCCATTAGTTAAGGTACCTGCCGCTAAGATCGTACAATCATCCTCATACGTTACGATCTCAATGACTTCTGGAGGGGGATGATATACAGGAGATGTAGAGTTTAAACAGCTCTGGAGGTATCACCCCACCTTGGGGAACTCCCTGATTCACTCTATGGGGCTTGGACTTCTTGTTCGTGACTAACTGGCGTCCACACATATAAATGATTATCCAACATTTGAAACTTGGCCTGAGAGTAGTCTGTTCAATGTCCTCAAAAAGCGAATAGTGCTTGCTAGCTCAAAGGCTTTTGATAAGTCGGGCGCCACCAAAACAATCCTATCACACGTCTAGCTCTGTTTGGGTCCTCGACTAATTTATGTGGAGATGGCTTGCAGCGCTGTTGTTGTGCTGTACTGCTTACGTAACCCATGCTGATTATCGGCAACTGGATAGCTATTTCTGACGCTGGGGAGAAGTAAAGTCCCAAGAGTCTTTGCTACGGGTGACAA
Source organism: Musca autumnalis (assembly GCF_047663935.1). Taxonomy (NCBI): domain Eukaryota; kingdom Metazoa; phylum Arthropoda; class Insecta; order Diptera; family Muscidae; genus Musca; species Musca autumnalis. The sequence continues at coordinate 76,265,542 of NW_027411755.1, forward strand.
AAGCGAAATTGGTATGACGCCTTTGCTGGCATCATTGCCTGTCTTCAATAGCGGGAGCACATTTAACAGACGTCGGGAACGTTGTGGGTGGTTAGCAACAGATTGAGAACTTTAGTGAGATACTTGACTCCCTGCTCATCCAGCTGTTTCGGCATTACCTTCGGAATTCCATAAGGTCCCAACGCTTTGGATAATTTAGCGTACCTCGTGGCATTCGGAGCACCATCCATTGTAAATTGTGGTGGTTCCTCCTCGTCAGGAAGATATATAATGCGACGTAGTACTATTCTCTTCGCCTTGTCACTCCCGGTGTCGAATAAAATAACTTGCGCACCTCTTCGGATCAGTCAGCGTAACGTCACCGAACGTGACGTATGTCCTATCTTTCTTCTTAACAGTGTTCGAGATTACTTAATCCTTCCCACAATTCACTTATACCAGCTGCACTTATATATTGCAACTCTTAAGATGTTTTAGCCACTTGTTCCGCTTATACAACCCGGCCAACCTGGTAACTTACGGTGTCAGTTCCCTTATTTTCGGGTCACTGGGTTGTGCTCACGCTCATTTGCTAATCCCGTCGCCTCTTCTGGGAAATTTGGTCTCACTTCGGGTATTCGACCAGCAGGAAAATGCGAGCAGTTGCAGCAGTGATTATGTCTCAGAACGTCCTTTCTGCTACCCAAACATCAGAAGTGTTGGACAGATCTCTGAAGCAGTGACTAGTGAACTCTTTGAAACTTGGCCAATTAGCTGTCCCATGATTGATGGAAGTGCGGTGTTCAGAGGTGATGAAATCGGACTGTCTGCTGATGGAGACAATTATGAGGAGATGAACATGCTATCGAATGTGATCCCTAGAATCTTGGGGTAGTTAGTAGTCGGAATTCTACTACCATCGAACATGACATTCAACTCAGTGCTCACCTCTGCAGTCCATGTGGTAAATGAAGTTGCCGAAGATTTAGAGGCGGATATTTGCATACTCCTCGCGTGGAAAACGGTGGTAAGATTAGTCAAATAGGAGTTTAGACTTTAACAAATGACATCCGGGAAGGTACCTGAAGATAAGATCGTGCAACTATCCGCATACGTTACGATCTCCATGTCGATTAGAGGGCGTGGAATACAGTTCCGGAGATAAGGACTTATTGTTCCTGAATTCCACGTGCGACTGGCGTCCACACATATTAATGATTATCCAACGTTTCAAACATGGCAGGAGGGCAGTCTGCTCAATTTCCTCTAACAGCAAAGCATCAAATGCTTTTGATAAAGCGGGCGCCACCAATACTGTAATAATACTCTGGTTGTGTCCTCGATTAATATACGTAACCCATGCTGATGATCGACAACTGGATACTTACTTCTGACCCGGGGGAGTAAGAAGTTCTCAAGAGACTTTGCAAGAGTCTTTGCTACAACTGTGCTAGCATCCTTGCCTAGCTTTTGTAGCGGCACCAGCCTGTCTATTTTCTAGAATTCGGGAACGATGTGGTTGTCTAGCGACAGTAAGATACTCGATTCTGGGCTCATCCAGCTGTTTCGGCATTACCTTGGGGATTCCATAAGGTCCCAACGCTTTGGATAATTTAGCGTACCTCGTGGCATTCGCAACATCATCCATTGTAAATTGTGGTGGTTCGTCCTCGTCAGGAAGAGATATAATGCGACGTAGTACTATTCTCTTCGTCCTGTCACTCCTGCGGTGCTTGACAAACTTTCGATTAAAATAACATGCGTACTTCTTCACTTATTCCAGCTCTAATGTTGCAACTCTTCAAATGAATTGGGCACTTGTTCCGCTTATGCTTACCGACCAACCAGTGTCAGCTCCCTGACTTTGGGAGCACTGGGTTTGGCTCACGCTCATTTGCTAATTTGGTCTGGGAAATTTGGTCTCACTTCGGGTATTCGATAAGCAGCTATATAACAAGCGCCAGGAGCAGTGATGATGTCTCGGAACGTCCTTTTTGCTACCCGAACATCAGAAGGGTTGGGCAGATCTGTTAAGCGCTAAGTAGTGAACTCTTTGAAATTATGCCAATTAGTTTCCCATACCTGATGAAAGTGCACCGTTCATAGGTGATGAAATCGGGCGGTCCGCTGATAGAAACAATTATGGACAGAACCGAAATAGGTCTGTATTAAACATACTAGCGCAATAGGATAGCTAATCCCCTACTTCCACTTAATAATTCTAGTAGTGGCGTCCTCATAGACCGTGCAAAACAACAACAACAACTCCATCTCGGTAGTTCCACACCTGACTCAACCCTCATACATTCCATGTACATTTCATCAGAGCATACGTGATCACACTCGGCACGGAGGTGCCAAAGTTTTTCGGTAATTTACAACATTGCCGAACAGCCATTTGTCGATGGTTACGAAGTTTTTCGGCAATTCACACACACTTACGACCCGAACGTAAAGAAAGAGCGTTGAAGAGAGAGAAAATGTTTTGATTTGTTTTTGTTTTGTAGCTTGCGTGCATACAAACTTACTAACACACTGTCATAAAATGCCAATGTTTTGAATACAGACCACTTATGGTGCGATCCTTTTTCAGTAACCTTCACAACGGTGTTGTTGTTGATCTTGGCCCCGTCGCGAAGTTGATATTCTTCCGACTCATGAAATCCACTATCTCCTCTATCTTACCTCGGAGTTCATTGCAATTAAATTGTAAAAAGGATGCATTTTCAGGGACTGGTCCTGAGTTCTCCTTCGTCCTGGCAGTGACAAAAAGATTCCGGAGGATAAAAACGATACAAATACTGGCCGGAACACATGTGTTGTGGGGTTCCGGGTCCATCCGTTATGGAAGAACCCGCCGCCATGGAAATGCTGATGAAAAGATCGGTCCTTTCACGACTTCCTTTGAACCAATGCAAAAGATCCTATAAAACATGACATCGAATAAAACTAATTCCATGATTTTTTTTATAAAGATTTAATTTCATTTCCGCTTACCGTTCTTGTTTTATAGCTAACCAAAAGTTTATCAATTGTTTTCTTTTCAAGTGTTTTTGTTAAAGTCTATTGGCCGTCATTATAAAACGGCTGTACGCACACATTTTCATATATTACTCGTTTGGCTCCTATAATTCTAATCGCTCTCTCTTAAAGAGCTACCAACCAACCCATTGCTAGGTAGTTATCAGGTTAAAGTGAAATCACCATAGGAGACCGACCTATAAAAGCCATAAAATTAAATAGTTTTGCGACTATTCGTCGAAAGTGTTCGCGCCATGAAGGGTTTATCCACTACTTTGGTCGTGGCCATATTGGGCTTGGCCTCCGTTTCTTTGGCTTTGAAGGCCCGTTACGATAACTACCACGTTTATCAATTGCAGCCAAGTACAGTGGAACAATTGGAATTCATTAAGAAATTGGACGGTTCTCGGGATTCGTACATCTTCTTGGATGCTGTGCACTATGTCAACGCGAAAATCCATGTTGTCGTAGCTCCTCATCGGGTGCCTGATTTTGTTAGATCATTGGAAAAACATTCCATTGCCTATGAACTTTTGGAAACCAATGCCCAATCTCAATTGGAAGACGACATTGTGGCCAATCCCAATAGACGCACTGATGATTACAGTTGGGAGGAATATCATGAATTGGATGATACCTATAACTGGATGCGTTCCTTGGAGGCTAAATACCCTGGTATTGTTTCTACCTTCGTAGCTGGTACTACTTATGAAGGCCGTGACATTTTGGGTGTTAAGGTAACATATGGTCCTGGCAAAAAGGGAATTTTCTTGGAAGGTGGTATGCATGCCCGTGAATGGATTGGCCCAGCCACCAGCACTTATATTCTCAATCAATTGTTGACCAGCACCGATAGAGAGGTACGCATGATTGCTGAAAGCTTTGACTGGTACGTTGTACCACACGCAAATCCCGATGGTTTTGTCTACACCCACACCACCGATCGTTTGTGGCGCAAGACCCGTACTCCCTATGAAAATGATTGTTATGGTGCTGATCCCAATCGTAACTGGGGCTTCCATTGGAATGAAGTTGGTGCCAGTGATAGTCCATGCTCTGACACTTATGCTGGTCCCTATGCTTTCTCCGAAATTGAAACAAAATCATTGTCCGAATATATTGCCACCGAGTTGAAGGGAAAGATTTACTTGTATGTCTCTTTCCATTCCTACTCCCAGTTGTTGCTGTTCCCCTATGGTCATACCAGTGAATTGCCACCAAATTACAATGATTTGAAGCGCATCTTTGATGCTGCTGTTGCTGCTATGTCCGTACGTTATGGTACCAAATATACTGGTGGTAACATTTATGATGCCATCTACCCGGCTGCTGGTGCTAGTGTTGACTGGGCCTATGGCGAACAGGATGTTAAATATGCTTTCTGTTATGAATTGCGTCCATCAAGTTTGTATATCTGGGTTGGATTCAAATTGCCAGCTGCTCAAATTATCCCCACCGGTGAGGAGACCATGGACTCATTGATGGCCATGATCAAAGAAGCCGGTATCACACAGTTCTTGTAAGGGGAAAGGTTAATATAGATTTTGGAAGTGACGAATTTATGACTTTGGTAACAAAGTTCAAAATGTGATAATGTGCGTGTGCTATTTTTAATAATAAATCATTGCACTTTTATTATTGTGGTTTGTTTGTTTTATTTTCTTTTTGTTTATAGATTTCCTTTCACTTTTTGTTATTGGAAATCTTGGCTCGGCTGTGTTCTTATCAGACTTCTTTCACTAATTAAATTTACGATTAAAGTAATCCAATACAAGTGCCGTTTATTGCTTTGGTTTGTTTGACTGATCGTTTGACTACATTGGCAAAAATATATAAGTATATGACGTTGCAATCTTATCGTTTAGCTGCCAACAAATGATTTATAATTTTTAAGGGATATCATAGAAATTTATTGTTTTAAATTTATGACCACTTAACAAGAATTTCCCATCATTGTGCCAAACGGCTTAGTTTAGCTGAATAGAGAGATTTGATAAAAGTTGGACAAAATTATGAGAACTAAGCAATTTAAGGGAATTTTAGAAAAATACTTTTACTGGGAAATTTTATATCTCTTTTAATAACACAAATATATTCTAAATTGGATTTAAAACATTTTCTGAAAACAACACCATACACGGTGTGCCTTAACCAAATTTAAATGGAAGGTGCTTACACCTGGGAAGTTTTTGCAGATTCTGAAACTACAATGCTCATAGATAAGAAATATCAAGAAAAAAAAAAACGTCAGAGGGATTTTCAAATAAATTGCGATTTAAGTTCACATTTTTAGGGGTTCTTTAGGTTTTCACGATTTTGCGTGGAACCGCGTGTCCAATGTAAATGGGCCTAACAAAAATGTTGTAGCTGCGAAAATTCTCCACAAGATTGACCTTTATGATATTTTCGTAGGTTTTACCGTTTTTGAGATATAGAAGTTCAAATTGAGACAATGCACTGACTGTATCGCCTCCTTATAAAACAATATCATGCTCAGTGTGCCTTAACTAACTTTTTATGAAAATCGCTTACACATGGGGAGATTTCGCGGATTCTGAAACAGCAATGTTCATAGATAAGAAAAATAAAAAAGCAGAAAAAATCGCCGCAGGGATTTTTAAATAAATCGCGATCAATCGCGGTTTCCAAGCAAAATTAGTGAGAACCTAAAAAACCCCTAAAAATGTGAACTTAAATCGCGATTTATTTGAAAATCCCTCCGGCGATTTTTTTTTTGTTTCTTGATATTTCTCATCTATGAGCATTGTAGTTTCAGAATCTGCAAAAACTTCCAGGTGTAAGCACCTTCCATTTAAATTTGGTTAAGGCACACCGTGTATAATGTTAATTTATTGAATTTTTAAACTTTGAAGAATAAAATATACCAGCGTGTAAGAAAGACCATCGCTGAATAACTCAAAAGTCTTACTAATTTATTATACATCATTGTTAAACCACGGCAGATGACAATAAAAAGAGAATACTAGAGTTGGACAATGTAGCTCCAAAAAGTATGAGTGATGTCATACAAACTAAAGTATGAACTTAAGTATACGTATTTTTTCATACAATCGGTGTCAACGATTGGAACTATGTAGTGCACTAGATCGTTCAATTGAACTCGATTGGCACAATTCTAGAGAATACGTGTTGTTTGTTTATACTTTTTCTTTCATTGGCGGGCATCCCTGATTGTAAGCGAAATTGTAAAGAGATTATTTAAGGGAGAAATAAATAATTATATTTTTACTTTATTGTATTAATTAAATAATGTTTCATATAGGGTAAGTGTACCAATAGTCGGCACTTTAAGGATTTGCTTAACTTCTATCATTAGCCATTCCAAGTAAAATTTTTTAATTGCAATGAATTGAAGCTTAATCGCTTCAAATTTTGTTTACTTTCCGATGATACAAACATTTTTGCATTTTTTCTTATAAGACTTGTAAAATTTGCGAATTTGTTGAATATAGTCCGACTACTACCAAATATAATACGCCTCTTTCTCTCTGGGACCCCCATAAGCAACCAAAATTTCGTGACCATCCGATCAAAACGGCGACCTGTAGTGTGATTGCAAAAAAATGGAAGAATTGGATGTATTGCCGACTATTGTGGTATCTCCCTTGTTTGAGCACCATCGCCAACCTATTTTACACCAATGTAAAGGCAATATTTTCTTCTTATATTGACATGCTTTGCCGTTGGAATACCCCTACTAGAAGCCGATATATTCACAATGAATTAAACATTGAATTTGCCTCCACATGAGCTGTGGGCCCCCATCAACCCCCAAAATTTCGTGGCTATCCGATCAAAATTCCAACCTGTAGCGTGATTACAAAAAATGGAAAAATTGGATATATTATTGACTTTTGCGATATCTCGGTTGTTTGCCCACTTACGCCAACATGCTTTGCATCAATATAAAGGAGATCTTTACTTCTTCCATTGACGGGCTTTCCTTTTGGAATACTCCTAGCAGAAGTGGAGATATTCACATAAGAAAAAAAACGTTGACTTTTCTCCACATAAGCTTTTTGCTTATTCCGACCATCACCAAACCTAATAGGCTTCTTCCTCTTTGCGACCCGCATCAACACCCAAATAGTGACGATCCGATCAAAATTGCGACCTGTAGCGTGATTACAAAAAAATAGAAAAATGGGATGCATTTCTATTAGAATATCTCTGTTGTTTGACCACCTACGACAACCTACTTTACATCGTTGTAAAGGTGATATTTTCTTCTTTCCTTGTCAGGTTTTGCTTTTGATATACATCTTAAAGAAACAGAGATATTGGCTTTGAAATGAAACGTTGACCTTTTCTCGAAATAAGTTTTTGCCCATTCCGACCCCTGAATATTATCCGACCATCATCAAAATCAATAGGCCTCTTCCTATGTGGGACACCCATTAACCCCCAAAATTTCGTGACGATACGATCAACATTGCGACCTGTAGCGCGATTTCGGAAAAAATTGAAAAATGGGATGTATTACCGACTATTGCTATATCTCCGTTATTTGGCCACCTACGTCAACCTACTTTACATCATTGTAAAATTGGGATATTCTACTTTCATAGTAAGGATTTGCTTTTGGTAGCTCCCCAACCGAAGCTGTGATATTCGTCATTATAATTAAAATCGAAAAAATGGAAAGTTGGGTTGTATTAGCGACTATAGCAATATCTCTGCTGTTTGGCCACCTATGACAACTTACTTCACTTGCTTTTGATATACCCCTTATAGATGCGGAGATATTCGCTTTGAAATAAAACGTTTACCTTTTCTCCAAATAATTCTTCCCCACACAGTGGTGTAGGGTATAAAAACAAAAGAAAAACAAACCCCTCTAAAGTTGACGACCCCCGCAAACGTTTTAATGACCATGATCTGCGAATCTGCACCTTGAATGTTCGCACTCTTTATAGAGAAGGTGCAGTTTACGCATTGGTAGATGTACTTGAAAAGTACAAGGCCGACATTACTGCCATACAGGAAATACGATGGAATGGGAAAGGCGCATTAACAACACCTAAAGGTGACGCACTGTATTATAGCTGCCATGACATAAAGCATGAGTTTGGTTGAGGATTTGTAGTGGTCGGAGGTTAAAACACCTGATCTCCAGCTTCACGCCAGTGAATGAAAGACTTGCTACAATTCGAATAAAAGCAATATTCTTCAACATCAGCTTTATTTGCGCTAATGCTCCCATTGAAGATAAGGACGAACAGACCAAAGATATATTTTATGAGCGCTTAGAAGAAACATATGACCGTTGTCCTCCCCATGACATTAAAATTATACTAGGCGATTTTAATGCCAAAATTGGAAAGGAGAATATCTTTGGCCCAACAGTCGGGAAATTCAGTCTCCATAGCGAAACATTTGACATTGGAATGAGGCTGGTAGACTTCGCAGCGGCAAAAACATGGTAGTTAGCAGTACCAGATTTAAGCATCTCGATATTCATAAGGGCACCTGGCTGTCACCAGATCAAATCGATCACGTTGTGATAGATGGAAGACATTCATCGAGCGTGTTGGATGTACGATCGTTCCGAGGCGCAAACATAGACTCGGACCACTACCTAGTTGCAGCAAAGGTACGTACCAGATTAAACGTCGCAAATAAAGTACAAACAGACATAACACGGAAGATGGACATCGGTAAGCTGCAATCACAACAAATAATCATAAGCATATTCCACTCAACTGGTCCAATTGCTTAATCAAAACACTTCTAGTCCCGCTAACATATCAGCACAATGGCAAAATATTGCCCACTCCATGCAAACAGCCGCAAAATCGGTACTTGGATACCAGAGACCTCCACCAAGGAATCCATGGTATGACCAGGAGTGTCGTGTTGCTACAGAAGAAAAAATTCAGCATATAGGGCTACTTTACAATCAGTAGCAACGCGTAGCTCACGAGAGAGGTATCGGGAAAAAGGAGAGAAGAGAAACGTCTTTTCCGTCTTTCAGGGAAAAGATAGAGATGGAAAAGCGGGAGTGCGAAAAAATCGAGATGTACAGGGGCCAGAATGAAGTCCGAAAATTCTACCAAAGAGTGAAACATCAAACTGATGGCTTTGGTACAGCACATCCTTCTGTATAGACCAGCAATGTAATTTGGTAACTGATACAGATAGTGTGCTAAGGATATGGAAAGAGCATTTTTCCAAACTGTTGGTATCCAATAGTAGCGAAGTCGACGAAGATACCACAGATCCAATCCCAGAAGATGGTGTTGAATGTATGTCACCCGGCTAAGATGAGATAAAGACAAGAATAAACCGGCTGAAGAATAATAATAATTGGGCAGGAGAAGACCCAAGAGATGCAGATCGACACCTACCACCTTTTTGTCGATTATAAAGCAGCCTTCGACAGCCCACTACGTTCAAAGGCATTCCAAGCCATGTCTGAATTTGGTATCCCCGCAAAGCTCATTCGGCTTTGTAAAATGACTTTAACTGACACGAGATCCTCAGTTAAAATAGGAAAGAACCTCTCCGAAGAGTTTTGTACCAAAAGAGGTTTCAGGCAAAGGGACAGCCTTTCGTGTGATTTATTCAATATCCAATAGTAGCGAAGTCGATGAAGATACCACAGATCCAATCCCAGAAGATGGTATTGAATGTATGCCACCCGGCTAAGATGAGATAAAGACAACAATAAACCGGCTGAAGAATAATAATAATTGGGCAGGAGAAACCCCAAGAGATGCAGATCGACACCTACCACCTTTATGTCGATTATAAAGCAGGGGAAAAGGACGTATCTTGGTATCAAGTTAAAAATTTATAATCAAATTCTTAACACTTCAAAACAATGAATATATCTTCATTAAAGAACAAGTGAAAAAATTGTCTTATGAAACGCAGTGAAAAGTCAACAGAGTTATTGGAAAACGCTTGGATAGCGATTGAAACCTTTTTACCTTGGATATATATGAGAGAAACGGCATGTGTAACAATATGGTACCAAAAGTAGATATTTTCCAAGAGGAAATTCAGGAAGTTTCTGTTTCAGATGAAATTGAATTGCTGAACACAATAACTTCAAGTGCCCATATTGTCTGGTAAATGTGAAGGATACAGTGCTTATTTTTATCTATTGTATTTTTATTGTTGTATAACTGTATATTTAATAAACTACTATTTTTGGTTGCTTAGGAATAAAATAAAAATATACAACAGAGAAAGAACGTTTTTGGGGAATTATTTCAGTTTTAAAATTGGGGTCTTGTTTCATAATGAAATAAAGGCCTCGACACATAAGAAGCATGGCATTCTTGCTGAAGCCATATCTGATAAAAGACTAAAGACCAAGTTCGACCTAATAAAAGATTTCAGAATCAAATTTGAATTAGGTCGAACTTGGTCTTTAGTCATTTACCAGATACGACTTACGCAAGAATGCCATTCTTCTTATGTTTCGAGGCCTTAAGTCCCCAAATTTAAGGAGTTATTTCATTTTATTTTGGGTTGTTATTTCACTTCGTTGGGGAGTTAATCCATTTCAATATTTGGGGACTTATTTCATTATGAAATAACGCCCCAAATTTGGAGACTTATTTCATTTTCAGTTTGGGGACTTATTTCGTAACGCCCTTAGAATATGTAACAGGGGTAATGAGACCACTTTCCAAAAAAAACCTGAGGGGGTTAGGCCACGTTTATATTGTTACGAATGTAACTGGTAGATTTAAGTTAATTTAGGCGAATTTCTGTTAATTTAAGAATTTGAATTGTAACGTAAATTTTCATTAAGCATTTAGTGCATTTAAATCAAATTTACAACAACAATTAAGGTATAAGGATTCCAATCACTACTTTTCTTCGTTGCTTTGATCTTGTTATTGTTGTACGCCTTCAGTACTCTCTCTCTCTCTTATTTATTTCCGCAACAACTGCAGTTATTAAATTATCGCTTAGTCTTAATTTACACTGTTTTGTTGTACTCATTCTATTTACTTTGACCATTCGATTATGATTCTGTATTGTAACGGTTACAATGTAACCACTTCTCCCCTCCCTTATTTACTAAACAGCCCTTAGTTGTAAACACACACCAGTCAGTGTAAGTAAAGAAGTAACCTGAACAGAGTAAAGCTTTGTGCTTACTGGAGAGTTTGCTGTGTGCTAGTAGAGAAATAAAGTCGCGTTAATAACTGAAGTGAATAACGTCAATAAAGCATTGTAGAATCGTAATCCAAAAAGAACTCTGTTTTATTTGGTACAAATCGTATCGGGGAATAAAACAACGTCTACACGGGATTAAGTTCAAACCCTAATTCCATAACAATATTATAGTCTCTTGCAGGGTTAACCTTATTAATGAGGATTTATTTGCCGTATACGCAAAGTAATTGACATTTTAAACCCAGTGGGTTTGTTAAATCCGGTTATATACAGTGTTGGTCACAGAATTAGCACACCCCTTTGGGGCAAAATGATTTCAGTCAGCTAAGAGTTTTGATAGGGCAAATTGAAATATTTTCGTAAACAAAATCTTTTTCAATAATGTATTTAACATATTTAATGATATAAGTGAATATCAGTGGTTTTGTGAAGACGACCAAATTATCAAGGGGACATATAATTAGCACACCCTAAGATTTTTTTAATTTAATTCAATTAATATACAAAAATTAATTTATATTGAAGTTAATTCATATTCAAAAAGTATTGAACAAATCATTTTTTGAAGGAAAAAATAATTTATCACCCCGAAATCTCAAAATATATCCCAATAGCGGACCATTTTTCGTCATGTACTCTTAAACCTCAGAAAGTCGCCATAACTTTAAAAAACAAATGTACAATTGGATCTGAAATTATTGGAACTGTTAATCGATTACCGAAATTTGAATATAAAGTAAAAAACTTTTCAAAAAGTGTTTAAGGTCGATGATTCATTCAAGAAAATTTTCTATTTGGAAGGGATTTATAGAAAGAAGGTCAATAAAATGCACCCTTATGTGAAGAAGGATCAACTTATAACACCATTTGTTATTCAAAATTACACGTCTGAATAACACCAAAGACCTATCACTACAAAACTGCCAACAAATCACTAGGTGGAACACGTAGCACATGAGTATGTTTAAAGGTATAACAATAAAGGATTTTGAGGTTTGCTGAAATTGGTTAAAATCCATGAATGTAGGCATGTACTATTCAAGATAAATGTTTTCTGGATTATTGAATTTAAATTTAATCGTTTTAAGCTCCGGGAAACATATTATCTTGCGGTCTCACTAGACTATCTCCCATTTGCCTTATGTTTAGAAAATTATTGAAATTTGCGTAGGTCCCATAGAGATGAACATAGGTTTATCGTGGCATACATCACGACTTATCGGTAGGATTCAGTCCAGATAGATAAGTATTTATAAAATCAATAGCTCAAAGCATCATATTACAGTTTTTTAATGAAAATTTTTGTGTCAAACGGACTTTACAGATGCACACTGCTGGTGGGTACATCCCACTATTCGCAAATTTACAAAGATGAACAGGAATATGGTGTTTTATTTGATGTTTCTATGAACTACTTGCCTCAATGAATTTGGTTACATGTGAAAAAATCGATAAAAAACACTAAAAAAACAGAAATTTCCATCAGTCCTTGGGACCCAAGGTGTACCCCATATAATTCCCTTCTGACACTGAAATTTTGGAGACTGGTGGAGACTATAACTAGCAGACTGGAACTTATTCCCAAACGAAAGGGATTTAAAACTGAATATGGACGAAAATATTGAAACTATTCACAATATTAGTGATTCTTTTAAGGTGTGCTAATTACGTGTCCAGTGAATTTAGGACATTTTTTACATTTTTCGAGGTTATTCAAATTGACAGTTATGTTTCAGTTTCTGTATTGCGTTGTATTCTTTAACCATACTACTGAGAATATATTAGTTCAAATACTTTATAAAATACAACTACTTTTGAAGGTCTTTTTAGGCTAAATAAATGTTGGTAGTGGGGTGTGCTAATTATGTGACCAACACTGTACTATTATCGATATAACCATATAAATAAAGACGAATTCTCTTTTCTCCTTTTCCGACCACCTAAATATGCTTTTCCAAGTATCTATCGAAGGCATTCGGCCACAGACTGGAACAAATTTATGGCGCAGCTCCGAATACGGCCATGCTGCTATTCTACTGTGAACTGAGCTCGGGAGCAATCAGTTATTACTTATTACTACTGATGAACTTCCAGCCAATTAACGTGCCCATATCTCACAGGAAGGCCTGGACCCACAACCTCCAAACTCTAGTTGATATAAATATTTATACTGACGGTTCTAAAATGGAAAAATTTACAGTAAAAATGTATGTACGACTCTCATATAAGTTGAACGACAATTGTAGTGTCTTCCAAGCCGAAATCTTCGCATTCGGAACATATAAACATTTGCGGAACATATAAACAATATGAAATAGGACATAGTTCGCACTTACGTCGATAGTCAAGGGACCCTTAAATCACTCAAATCTTACCCTATCAAGTCTTCATGAACGCTTTGTAGGACCTAACATCAATTTCATTTTTTATTAGGTCCCAAGTCATTGCAACATTAAAGGAAATGAAATAGCAGATGAACAGGCACGTCGCGACTCGGAGTCAAACGAAATTGCAATCGACAACTCAATGAAGGCCAGCCAGATTTGGTACAATGAACCCAACTGTAGGGTATAAAATGTAATCTGGTCAATATTCTCCAAGCGAAGAACACCATTTGTACTTTTAATGAAGAAATTCGACCTGAAACTAACAGTAGGAATAATCAGGGGTCACTGTAGAATAAGATCAATGTCGTGCAAGTGGGAAGGAGATGATATTGCTGACTACTGTTGCAGTCCATTGCTCATGAACAGAAGACTATGAATTATGGTTGAACACACGATCCAATCTCTGACAGCCTTCTGTCAAACCGAGCCAACGTCCCTGAATGGTACAGCCATCTTTTTGGTATCCAAGTACGAATGCGAATAGAAGTCCTTTCATCAAGACATTGGGTAAGTTGAACGGAGCAAGTGTAGCTTTTGTTGTATTTTGTCCCGGATAGTATTCTTGTTACACCCCTCATTTTTGTATACATATAATATTATTTTTATTATAAAAACACATTCATTAAAATTGTTTCCCAAACATCTGCCTTATAATAGTAATCGACGGAATTATCAGTAATTTATGCATGGTGTGACTAAATGCATTCGAAAGTCTTGAATATAAACTTTTTAATAAAAAATAACATTGTAAACGTGTTGACATTCACCTACTGAATAATTCTGTTATGTGACCTCTCGTGAGGTTGGAAAGCAGCAACTTATTTACATTTAAAATTATATGTTATCTTATTAAATTATATATGTATGTAGGTACATACACATGTATGTAAGAAAGTACATCCCTAAGTATGGGCATGGTTATTTGGAAACAACAAAATAGAAGAGTCATACAGTGGTTGTTTATCAATGTATATTCCAATTTGTTACATATGATAAGACAATTTTATGAGAACACCCCACATGTATTTTATAAATTATTTAAAACCAAATATATCCCCAATAGGAGATAGAAGATATAAGGTAACTGTTTTGATCGTCTTTAGTATGGCTAGGGCCTGGGGTTTATTAAGTTTCACATCCGCTTTAATGTATCGGCAAAAGTGTGAAAGTTTCAAAGGCAAAAATTATCTGTATTACATACATCTTAATATATGTATAAAAGAGTTGGGGATAAGTGACTGACGACTGATAGACTTATCATCAATGACCAGCCAAAATGGAAGGTCACCAGTAGGTCACTGTTGGTGCGAATGTGTCGGAGTCGTGAAAAAAGCTTCTTTAAATCAGTTAAAAGGTTAAAATTAAATTCAACCCTTTTAATGTCTATGTTGATTACAAAATTCATATCGAAAAATTTTTGTTTCAAATGATTGTTTATAATACACTTTGGAATAATGGTTTCATATCCCACATATTCTTGGGGAAGATCTTCCAGACGATTTACTGACCATCTCCTCTTGTTTCTATTAGAAGTCATTAATGTCTTCTTTAAATGGACCTGTTGGCCTTCTAAGAAAGACCTTGTAGTTCTTTAAGAGAAATCGTACTGAAGACCAACTGGACTTCTAAAGAAGTGATATTGATCCTACTAGACTTCTTGCTGAATTTGTAAGAGAAAAGATAGAGCCTGCCATTTTGTTATGAGGAAATTTTGGGCTTTTGAAGAACTTTTGAATAACCAAGCGTCCTTTATGAGGAAGTCTGTTTTTTTATAACAGAAGAGCATATAGGTATCTGTAAGAAAACCAGCTTGACCTTTTATCCCTCTATGAAAGGACCTATCTGCAGGGCTGTCAGAGATGACGATTTCTCGCCAAACGTGGCGATTTTTCAATGCGTTTGACGACTTTATTTTTGATTTGGCGACATGGCGATTTTTTGGCGGTTTTCAGAATAATTGGCGATTTTGTTGACTAATTGTGGAAATTCCCTTTTCTTTCCCTTCATTATACCCTACACCACCTTTTGGTAACGGGTATTATGTCTTTGTGCATTAGTTTGTAAAATGCAAACGAGATAGACCCATAGTTCCTTTTAGGGATATACATATAATAACTTTCTGAGTCGATTTACGCATGTCCGCCTGTCCATGTATTTTTGTAAACCAAGTACAGGTCGCATTTATTGTCCGATTCGCATGAAAATTGGGAAAGATATTTTTTTTTGGCCAAAGGACGAACGCTATTTATTTTGGTACAAATCGGTTCAGATTTGGATATAGCCCCCATATATTTTCGCCCGATTTGAGGCATTTGGTGCACCAAACACGTAAATTCTTTCCGATTTTGATGCAATTTGGTATATGTGACGGAATTAGGTCTAGGAATGAGTGTGCCAAATTATATAGAAATAGGTTCAGATTTAGATGTAGCTGCCATATATATTTTCGGCCGATTTTAGGTATTTGATGCACGAAACACGATATATGTATATGTCCGATTTCAATGAAATTTGTAATGTATGACGGAAGTTAGTCTAGAAATAAGCGTGCCAAAGTATATCGAAAGCGGTTCAGATTTAGATAAAGCTCCCATATATGTATATTCTCTGCCGATTTCAATGAAATTTGGAATGTGTGACTGTGGTTAGTCTAGAAATAAGTGTGTCAATCATATCGAAATCGGTATTATCGGCCGATTTTACATATTTGATGCACGAAACACGCTATATATGTATGTCCAATTTTGATGAAATTTGGAATATGTGACGGAATTTGGTCTAGAAATAAATGTGAAAAATTATTTCGAAATCTGTTCAGATTTGGATTTAGCTCCCATATATATTTTACATATTCCCAGTGGTGTAGTGTATTATATAGTCGGTCCCGTCTAGAGATGGGCGATTTTCGTGTGTACCGACAAAAATCGGTAAAATTTAAACGCAAAATTATGAATGAAAACTTCAAATAAAAGTTGACAGAACTCTTGATATCGGTAGAACTTTGCGACTACTTTTTATTCGTAGCTAACTTACCGAAGAACATCGTTAATTATAGAAATTAAAAGAATTTTTATTTTACCGATATTTGTCGGTAACTCAAAAAATGAGTTAGAGAATCGCACTACATATAAGGCGTGTGGGGTAATTTTTTTTAATATAATTACACCAATGACCGAAAGGAAAATGGTTAACAAATCGACTTTAAATTATGGGTATATATAATTAGTCATATAATGGTGGATATATTAATTTCTATGTATATTAAATAATTTCTGATTGTCTGTTTGGCCTAGCCTAACAAAACTTAGCCTAGAACTTAACTTTTAATTTTTTGTGCGCGCAATAATTTTATCCATTTAATATCTAAAATCCAAATCCTCCTTCATATTTAAATAATCATCTTCTGAAGAAAATATCACTTTAATATTTGGTATATTATTGGTCTCGGATGCCCATTCATATAATTCCCAAGATGTAGTTATTTGATCATCAAGTTAGTTAGTTTATAATTGCAAATCCATCTTCAAAATCGAAAATGAATCAGTTTTTAAGCTGCTCAACATAAATTCTAAAATAAAACAAGAAAACAAATTTTAAAAAATCTATTTTTTAATTTTTTTGTAGAATAACAAATGTTACCCTGGTTTACACTAGTGTAAAAGAAAAGTTTGTATTTAAGAAATTGGACCTAAAATTTTTGTCATTAATCGTTGTTTAATACAGAAAAATTGATTTTTAATACACTGTGCAATATTTTCAAGGTAATTTTGTGCGAACAACTTCTACTGCGGATTTTATGAAAGTACAGATCAAATCGTCGAAACCCCTATTTGGGGTTTGTGTTGTTAGATCGGGTTTAGATTTTATGGACTCTAAACATGGCTAAATATTGAATTTTTAGAGCAAATCGAGGCAATATCTCTGAAATCAATTCGAATCTTGATTAGACCTCTGAAGCAAATTTCTAGATAAGAGCATGAAGAAAATATTTGGTGAAATAGTCACCTAGAAAAACTGAATTTGTTACCTCTAAATGAATAATATATCTAAAAATTCCTTTATTTCATATATGTCGCACCATATCTACAAAACTGTTACCTTTTTTGTTAAATTTTCTTTGAAAGAAATATCCGCTGGAGTGTAATTAACAATTATTCAGAACATTTCATTCTTGTAAAATGTCTCTATCACGCTATTTCTGTCACATTTTTCAAAGTTCTTCTGTTTGACACGTAAGTTCTTCTACTTTAGGGCTACAGTATTGCTTAAGACCGCGAAGCAAAATTCTTTTTAGTTTCTGATATAAAGCCCCGATCAGTGGAAAAAGGATCGTTTTAGCCCGGTTTAAATGAAGCTATAAAATCCAAACCAGATCTAACAACACGAAACCCAATTACGGTGTTTGTAATCTCAGAATGTACTTTCAGAAAATGTCCATTAAAAGTTGTTTGCATTTTCAGTGTTGCACAGTGATATTAAATTACGAAAACTTTAACCAAGCCCACTGTGCAAAGTTTTTTTTTCTATTTTTCATGAGATAGCTGATTAAAAAAAAAACAAAAAAAGCTTCTTTCTTTTTGGAACCATATTAAAGAAGTAATGAGGCGTGATATCTCTGGAACACTTAGTAAAAAAATCTGAAAATATACTACCGCAAAAAATAAAGGAAATAAAAAACCACTTTTTTAAAAAGTGTTCATTTTCACCCGGAAATCCCCATATACAGTATCGAAAATATAATAGCACCACCTCCTCCAAAAAGGTTTGGAAGCATTTTTATGTATGAATGCAAGAAAATATTTTCCTTCAAACATAAATATTTAATCCAACAATTACATACATAAAATATTGTCCCACAGTTAGTCCAGGAAATATAGAATTTCCTTATGACCACTTTTCGGCTCCGCGCTCCGCATCGTGTAGTCCCTTTAAAAATATGGCGTATTTGCGAACTTTTGTACAGTTTTGGTTAAAGCTGCCAAAAACAAATATTTATAATAATGTGAATATGGCCCGTTCTTACATCTTGTCTTTTAAGTCTATTTTTGTTATTCCTAACTTTAAGAAATGTAAGGAATAAAGTTTGCATTGCCAGTGATTTGTTATTACATCTTCCATTTAAACTAAATGTGTGCCGATACCTGCCCTTGGATATGTACATAACAACATTAGTGGAAACTACAACAATCTTGATTGTTTTGTAGTGGCAAACAAATTGCTCATGTTGGTGCTATTATTGTGTTCGCAACTGTACATACATTCCCTGTAGGAAGCATGGGGTCATATGTCGACATGTAACCATTTTGTTTACTATTATGGTGACAAAGTGAACACTTGGTCAATATGTTGTCAACAATTCATACTTTTACCTTTATAAGAAGGAGCATTGTTTATAATGACAGCTGATAGCCTGACTAAGCATTTTCTTAATTTCTTGGTGTAAACTAATTTTGGCGGTTTATGAAAAAAAGTGTTTTTGTTAAAAATCCATAAAATATCGTGAATTTAACAAGTGAAGAAGCCCTATGTTCCCATGCGGAATAAATAAAGGAAAAAAAACTTAAGGTACATAATATTAATAACAGGAAGTATGAGCAAAAGAAGTCAAAGATGTAAATACATTAAGATTGGAAAACTCAATTGTTAACATTTGTCAATAGATGGAGTTAAGCTCTGTTGCTACGATATCATAACAACATTCTGTTAAGTAGTTAACAATTTCAGGCGTTTTTAACCGCTTAATTCATATTCAATGAACTGGAAACTGCTATGGAATACAATCCTGAGTCCAACTTTTTTGCTTTCCTACAATTTGTATAAGTCGAATTGCGCTTTAATGGAGTTTTTAACATTAACATACCCCTGTTGTTGATAAAATTTTTATATACTTTGTTTCATAAACATATTTCATTATGCACCTTTTCCAGTCTTTACAATTCTATGTCTTTGAAGAAGTTATAAAAGACAAGTGAAAAAATAGATATTTCTATATCAAAATACAAATTCTGAGGCGGCTGACAACATTTGTGGTGAAACTTCGACAATTAGACATTTTGTGGAATCTTTAGAGACGATTGTGGACGAATATATTGTCCCGTCTCGCTGGAAATGCTGAACGCAACTTACTTCTGATATTTGGACACGACATAATAATGAGATTTTTCCAATGTTTATACAGCTGTATTACACTATGCAACACTGAAAATGCAAACAACTTCTAGTATGCATTTTTTGAAAGTACATATTTAGACTACAAAAAACCTAGTAGGGTTTTGTCCTGTCAGATCCAGTTCGGATTTTATGGCCTCATCTAAACCGGGCTAAATCTACACTTTTTTGCATTTATCAGGCCTTTATCTCAGAAACGAATAGGAATTTGGCCTTGCTGCCTTTTGCAATATTGTAGCCCTAAACTAGTAGAACTTATCTTTTGAAAAAACCACATAAGAAAAACTCCATCTAGGGCATCAAAATCTATAAAATATAGAAAAATATACATAATTGTTGAAATTCTGGTCAGTATAGGCTAAACTATTGGGTGTTGAACCAAGTAAACTTTTCCAAAAATCTTCCAAATAAAGTTCTGAGCAATTCTTCATAACATTCTGAAACTCAAAAAGGCTTATTTTATGTTGTTTCAGCGGTATTTTGAATCATATCTTTTACAATACGTATTTCAAACACAGTTCACACCAACAGTTTATTCTCGCATTTCGGATTTCACTACATTATTGACATTTTTATTAAATCGTCGTTGAAAATGTACTGAAAACAAAGTCATAGAGGCATTTTACAACAATGACATGTTCTAAAGAGTTGTGTATTACATTCCAGGGAATATTTTTCCAAAACAAAATATTCAGATAAAATTAATGGGTTTGGAGATACGGTGTGAAATCTATAAAAATTGTGGAATTTTTCCATATATTTTGAAATTTGAGGCAATAAATGTAGTTTTTCGACTTCATTATTTCTCCAAATATTTTATTCTTGTCCTTATCTAAAAATTTGCTTCAGAGGTTAGAAGAAGATTCGCATTAGTTTCAGAGATATAGCCCGAATTTATTTAAAAACTCAATATTTAACCATGGTTAGATGGGGCCATAAAATCCGAGCTGGATCTGACACAACAAAACCCAACTAGGGTTTCTTGTCGTTTGGGTCTGTACTTTCAAAAAAATCCTCAGTTCGAATTGTTTGCACAAGATCACCTTAAAATGTTGCACAGTGTTAGGTAAGCAAATTTAAGGACATTTTCAGGGCGATTATGAATGTAAAGTCCCCGTGAGTTTTGTCTTTTTGCCGTTTCAACTTTTAGGAAAATGTAAGAAAACTCACGGGAGTTGACATTTATGATTGGGTTGTTCGTTTATTTATACATGTTTATTTTCAATTCCTAGATGTTATATCAACATTCAGCGAATCGCCTGACAAAACGTTAAGTGCAGCAGAAATATTTTATTTGGCTTAAATGTCGTTTAGGGGCACCTCTCGGATCTGGCTGAAATTTTTACAGTAGATAGCACTAGGCATGCTGAAAACATCCTAATTTAATATATCAGACCGATCCGAGAGGTGCCCCTAAACGACATTTAAGCCTAATTCTGTTCTAATGTGGAATCTTGTAATTTTTTAGCATTTTTACCATTATATGTTTTTTCTTCAATAAAATATACTATTTAAACAAAAGTGTAATTTCGTCGAGTTATTAAACGTACTATATAGCAATTTAATCTATAAAAAGTTCCAAATAGGCCAAAAAACTTAGTAGTGCAAATCTGGTACCAATGTCTCCACATGACCCTTAATGTACTATTGACTCACTACCTCCAATGTCCCTATTGACTCACTACTTTAAATTTCAACACATGGTTCCTCAGCAACTACTGACATATTAGTTCCAATGACACTACTGACTTTCGAATGACACGTTCATACAAAATGTCTATAGAAAATTGCATGAGTTGTCTACAGTTTGTTAGTAGTACTGTTGACAATGTCAGTGGTAAGTCAGTATAGATTCACTATTGAGATTTCCTAGAGTTTGTATATACAGTCGAAATCGCTTATAACGACGAAATCCAAAAGTCCCGAATTTCGGCCCTTTATATTCCACACAAATTAATATCGCTTATAACGTCGTCGCTTATAACGTCATATCGATTGTAACGTCGGTTTTTTGTGAAATATTTTAATTATGCTATCGGTTATAACGTCGAACCAGACGAAGAAGAAAAAATTCTCTCAATATTTTGTTGTATGTATATTTTTTCAAACTCAAACAACAACAAAATACCAAACATATGCGCAACATGTTCGAAGATGGGGTTGAACCACTAAATTACGACTAATATGGAGACGGTCTGAAGTCAATAAAGCTGAAATTGTTGCCACATAATGTCACATTTGTTTTCAACCCATTGACCAAGGTGTATTTAAATCACATTGCCGGAATCGGAAAATATCCACTATCCTGCAAAAATAGAAAAGGATGAAATTACGAAATTAAATGTGTCGGATGCCGTGTTATTGTTAGATGAAGGGTGGCAAAATGTAACGTCGTCTGCCATTGCTAATTGTTTTCATCATGCGCGATTGTCTATGGTCCTTTAAACGATTCTGAAGACATTTATCTTCATTCTCATTTCTCCCAGCACGTAGAAGATATTGATGAATAAGTTCCCATTGATGACAATGTTTTCAATGACGACATTAAATTGGAAGATGGAGACAATTCTAACGAAGAAATTGAGGATACTACAGAACCAGAATTTCAATTACCGTCAGTGTCAGAGGCATGTCTAGCTGTAGAAACACTTCAAAAATTTATTTGCTCAGAAGATGTTACAAGTAAAGAATGTGTTTTAAAAGACCCTTTCAAAATTCAGATCGAAGTTAAATTTAAAGCTTATGTTGGAATTCAAAATCGCAAACTAAAACTTGTAACAGGCTATTTTAAAGATAAGCAGATAACCATATCCCATATTTGCGTAATTATATCTGCTGAAGAATGTATTTAATATAGTTATTTTTTATTTTGTGTTTAAGTCATTCATACGTATGCATATAGTAGAGTTGGGCCATCTAATTCCTAGTTCCTGGTACTAGTTCCAAAGCGTATGAGCAACATCATTAAATATAACGTGTGATAGTAAGTATACGCAGTTTGTTCAAAGAAAAAAGGTGGGCCATTGGAACTGCGAAGTGAACGAGATAGTTCCATATAGTTCCTTTGGCACAACTCTAGCATATAGATGAAAAAGTAATAAAAAATGTATTTATACCCAAAAGTCGCTCTACATAATATAATTTCACCTCCTTTATAAGTATCGTTTATAACGACTATCGCTTATAGCGTCCGATTTTGGTCGGTCCCTTGACCGACGTTATAAGCGATTTCGACTGTATATAGATATATCGCTCATTTACTCAAAGAGAGACACATTTCAAAAAATCCAGCTTCGAGAAAAACGCGTTTTAAGTTGGAGATTCAAATTTTACTTCCCAACTTAAAAATATTATTACACAAAAAAAAAAAAAAAATAGAAAAACCACTTGGACCATATTTTGCAAACAGCTAGCCAGATATCAGTGCTAAATGTCTGTGCAAGATCAAGCATGATTTGAAGTGTTTTAGTGCTTCATAAATTCAAAAATCTGTTTTATTGAATTATGACAAACTCGTAGTAAATGAGCTGTAACTAGATGAGTTTTAAAGATATCAACATGAAAATTTGACACAAGATAAAGGAGACGTCGTAGAAAAAATAGAAATTCCTAGCTCAGAAACTCATTTTTTGAGTTATGCCACTCTTTGAGTAAATGAACGATATGTATGTAAGAAATTGAGAACAAATCTCTAATAGTTCTTATAAATTGTTGCCCATACAAAAAAATCAATGAAAATAATGAACATATTATTATTAATTTATCATTTTCAATTTATGTACCAAGTCACGGAAAAGATCCGTACAGTATACCTCTTTTGAAGCATTTTCTGAACATATTCTATTAACTATGTTGTTGTTGTTGTATGTTGAATAATAACCAATGGAGAACATAAACGATATTCGATACTATTCCGAACGGGCAATACCATATTACTCAACTTATTTCTTTGTCGTTTATAGGTATGATTGTGGAATATTTTTTCTTACTGGTAAAAGTTCAGAAAACAAATACTGAACTTAAAAAAATTGTAAATTTATGACCAAAAAGGATTTCCTGATATCAATAACTCCCAACCAAAAATTGATAACTGACGAATACGATTGAAATCAGTTCAATAATACCACTTGAAAATATTGCAATCTTAGAAGCGGACATTTTTTGTACAGAAATAAAAAGAATACAAAAATAAAAAGATTTTTGCAATATATTTTTTTTTTGATAAATTTACAATCTTTAATTAATGAAATGCTTGAAGTCTTACCGGCTACACCGCTAAGTGCATACACCAGCAGGCGGTGAGTGACGATGAGTTTTTTAGTTGTCAAATCATGTCCATGTATGAATGTCTTATCTATGACTGGGTGAAAATAGTGAAACTTATCTATTGTAAAGACTGCATGTAACTTCGGCTGCATGCTGGTTGTAAAACTATCACTATATAAACCACAGCTGGGACAAAAGTAGCAGCAATTACATCAAGTATGGCAAACAAGCTTAACCTAGTTTTGGGTTTCTGCCTTTTGGCAGTGGCCTTGTGTTCTGGCGAACGTGCTCGTTACGATAACTATCGTGTTTACCAAACTACCGCTTCTAGTCCTGCCGAATTGGAGGTGTTGAAACAATTGGAAGGTACCAGTGATTCGATTATGTTCATGGATGGTATTCATTACATGAACAAACCTATCAATGTTGTCGTGGCTCCCCACAAGGTTCCTGACTTCTTAGAAATTATGGGTGTAAATGAAATCGAATACAAGTTGATTGAAAGTAACTTGCAAAGTCAATTGGAAGATGATGAACAACAAGTAGCCAAGTCTAACCCAAATGCTCGTTCCATTGATTATAACTGGGAGCAATACTATGAACTGGATGATACCTACAGATGGTTGCAACAATTGGCCGTCCAATACCCCGGTGTTGTAACTTTGATTGAAGGTGGAAAAACCTATCAAGGACGTTCCATTTTGGGCGTTAAAATCTCCAAGAGCAAAACTACCAAACCGGGTATCTTTGTTGAAGCTGGTATCCATGCCCGCGAATGGATTGCCCCTGCCACTGCTACATACCTGATTAATCAATTGTTGACTTCCAATGTGGAGAGTGTACGCAACATTGCTGAAAACTACGATTGGTACGTTTTCCCCCATGCCAATCCTGATGGCTATGTCTATACTCACACTACCGATCGCCTGTGGCGCAAGACTCGTACTCCCTATGGTAGCTGCTTTGGAGCTGATCCTAACCGTAACTGGGGCTTCCAATGGAACACTGTTGGATCTAGCAACAATCCCTGCTCTGATACCTATGCTGGCCCATCGGCTTTCTCGGAAATTGAAACCCGTTCTCTGTCCGAATATATTGCCTCATTGAAGGGCAAAATCTTTTTGTACATTTCCTTCCATGCCTACTCACAATTCCTGTTGTATCCTTATGGCCACACGGCCTCGTTGCCTGCCAATGCCAAGGATTTGAAACAAGTATTTGATGTCAGTGTTGCTGCCATAAACAAGCGTTACGGTACCAAATATACCGGTGGTAACATCTACGATGCTATTTATCCCGCTTCTGGCGCTAGTGTTGATTGGGCATACGAAAATGTTGGCACCAAGATGTCTTTCTGCTATGAATTGCGTCCATCTTCCAGCTCGGTTGGTTTCAAATTGCCTGCTTCTCAAATTATTCCCACTGGTGAAGAAACTGTGGATTCCATTACAGCTATGGTTCAAGAAGTTCAGAAATTGGGTTACTTCGGCAACTAAGTATGTAACCATATATGTATGTGATTATTAAAAAATAATAAATAAATAAAAAACAATAACAATAACAAAAATTTGAGATGAATTTAGCTATCAGAACGACATTAAGTTCGGCAGGGAAACTTATTTAAAATAAGTTTTATCAATATTTATTCATCGTCTTTGGAAGATAAATGGTCTGTTCCAGAACTGCAAGAATCTACTAATTTTTACTTTTTTTCGACAACACGAAGGGAAAATTGTTATCGTAGTAAAAAGTAGTAGCTTCTTGCAAGTTCTGGAACAGAGTATAATACTGAACTTTAAAAACAAATTTATGACCAAAAAGGATTTACTGATATCAATAACCCGCAAACAAAAAACTGATAAAGACGAATACGAGGGAAATCAGTTCAATAATACCACTTGAAAATACCGTAATCTTAGACGCGTCCATTTTTTTGTACAAAAATAAAAAATATCAAAACAAATAGATTTTTGCAATATTTTTTGAAAAATTTACAACCTCAAATCAAAGAAACGCTTGACGTCGTACTGGCCTACACTGCTAAGTGCATACACGGTGAATGATGACGAGTTTTTTCGTTGTCAAAACATATACATATGGACATACATACCGCTTATCTATGACTGGGTGAAAATAGTGAAACTTATCTATAGTAAAAACTACATATAGCTACGGCCGCATGCAGGTAGTTAAACTATCACTATATAAAGCACAGTTGGGGCCACACTGGCAGCAAATACATCAAGTATGGCAAACAAGTTTAACCTCATTTTGGGTTTCTGCCTTTTGGCAGTGGCCTTGTGTTCTGGCGAACGCGCCCGTTACGATAACTATCGCGTTTACCAAACTACCGCTTCCAGTCCTGCCGAATTGGAGGTGTTGAAGAATTTGGAAGGTGCCAGTGATTCGATTATGTTCTTGGATGGTATTCATCACATCAACAAGCCCATCAGCGTTATTGTTGCTCCCCACAAGGTTCCTGATTTCTTGGAAATTATGGGTGTCAATGAAATTGAATACGAATTGGTTGAAAGCAATTTGCAAAGCCAATTGGAAGATGCTGAAGAAGAAGTAGCCAAGCCTAACCCCAATGTCCGTTCCATTGATTACAACTGGAACCAATACTACGAATTGGATGATACCTACAAATGGTTGCAACAATTGGCTGTTCAATACCCCGGCGTTGTAACTTTGATTGAAGGCGGTAAAACCTATCAAGGACGTTCCATTTTGGGTGTTAAAATCTCGAAGAGCCAAACTACCAAACCTGGCATCTTTGTTGAAGGTGGTATGCATGCCCGTGAATGGATTTCCTCTGCCACTGCCACCTACTTGATTAATCAATTGTTGACATCCAATGTGGAAAGTATACGCAACATTGCCGAAAACTACGATTGGTACGTTTTCCCTCATGCCAATCCTGATGGTTATGTCTATACTCACACCACCGATCGCCTATGGCGCAAGACTCGTACTCCCTATGGTAGCTGCTTTGGAGCCGATCCTAACCGTAACTGGGGCTTCCAGTGGAACACTGTTGGATCTAGCAACAGTGCCTGCTCTGATACCTATGCTGGTCCCTCGGCTTTCTCTGAAATCGAAACCCGTTCCATGTCCGAATATATTGCCTCCTTGAAGGGCAAAATCTCCTTGTACATCTCCTTCCATGCCTACTCTCAATACTTGTTGTATCCTTATGGCCATACTGCCTCATTGCCTGCCAATGTCAAAGATTTGAAACAAGTATTTGATGTCAGTGTTGCTGCCATGAACAAGCGTTACGGTACCAAATATACTGGTGGTAACATCTATGATGCTATCTATCCCGCTTCGGGTGCTAGTGTTGATTGGGCCTACGAAAATGTTGGCACCAAGATGGCTTTCTGCTATGAATTGCGTCCATCTTCGAACTCCATTTTGACTGGTTTCAAATTGCCTGCTGCTCAAATTATTCCCACTGGTGAAGAAACCATGGATTCCGTTACTGCTATGGTGCAAGAAGTTCAAAAGTTGGGTTATTTCAACAACTAATTATATAACGATAAGTGATTACAAAATAATAATATGAAATAAGACACAATAATAATAAATTAGTAAATTATAAAATAAATTATTTTATTTAGTATGTCTCACACTGATTCAGAGTTTGATTTTGCAGGGTAATACCACTTTGTTCTAGACATTTGGGGAAAGAAATAGTAATTTCTCGGAATGTATTATAGATATTGATATAAGGTAGGACAGTCGTATTTTAAAAACACAAAAAGAAAAATGTTGGTCTATATTGTCAGAGCAACAATATATATTTTTGTCACAACATGTATCTGTTTTGTTAAATCCCTGTAATTGCAAATCTGAAAATACCATTTATCAAGCACATAAAACAAAAACAATTTTTTTACGATAAAAAAGGTATTATCTCCTTTTGAATCTTTTATATTTGTCAATATACGTAATTCACATATAAATACAGCTCATTTACTCAAAAAGTGGTATAACTCAAAATATGCGTTTTCTGAGTTAACAACTTTTATTTTTTCTACGACTTCTTGTGTAAAATTCTTCTTGTGTAAAATTTTCATGTTGACATATCTAAAACCTAACGAGTTACAGCCCATTAACTACAAGTTTGGCACAATTCAAGAAAAACGTTTTTTTTTTTTGATTTTCTGAAGCATGATTTGAAGTTTTTAAGACTTCAAATCAAGCTTAATCTTGCACAGAAATTTAGTGCTGATATCTGGCTAGATGTTTGCAAAATATTGTCCAAATAGTTATTTATTTTTTGTGCATAAAACGCATTTTTCACTTGCTCTTAAAACAGTTTTTTTTGGGAGTTTACGTAATTTATTTGACAGATAGTCCATGGAATTGACAACTTAAATGATGCAGTTTTTATAAGACATGTTATTTGTGAAATGCGCTTAAGTTGGGAAGTCAAATTTCAAAACTGGATTGTTTGAGATGTGAAACTTTTTGAGTAAATGACCGATATGTACATTAGACTGGCCCAAATTTTTTTTTGGAACTACTACCTCCTAATTTTTTCTATTTGATCCAAAAACCTTATACATGTATGAAATTTTATGGTGATCGGTTAACGTTAACTCGTGCCAACCTAGCGGTCTTTGTTGCCATAGTAATTTGTATGGAGCCAAAGGTGTATTTTCATAAGAATTATTTAAAGGCCGCAATTAAGGTCCAATCGATGAAACAACTTCATTGTTGTGGATAAAAAACGAGTTGTAAAACAATTTTAAAAATTTGATTGGATTTTGATTGATATATGTAGCTCCAATATGCATATTTGGCCGATTTTGGATATTTTGGGCCCTATATATCAATGTAACTTTTGCAAATTTTGAAAAAATGAGACACTAAAAATCGTGGATATATACGTTTTTTATATAATTTCAACAACTACAGATAAAAATTCATATCTTGAAAAATAAAAATTAAATATTTGTCAATTCATTTTTAGGGCGAAACCTATAGCTCTGCGTGTTGCGTGTGCGTTCAAAAATACAAAAACAAAATACATGTATTTCAAATTGAAAACAACAACAAATACATGTATTTTGTTTCTGTATTTTTGAACGCTCACGCAACACGCAGAGCTATAGGTTTCGCCCTTAGATTTGAATTCAAAAACAACATACATATGTCACGTTGTGCCTTAACTAATTTTAAATGGAAGGTGCTTACACCTGGGAAGTTTTTGTAGATTCTGAAACTACAATGCTCATAGATGAGAAATATCAAGAAACAAAAAAAATCGCCGGAGGGATTTTCAAATAAATCGCGATTTAAGTTCACATTTTTAGGGATTCTTTAGGTTTTCACGATTTTGCTTGAAACCGCGAGTCCTATGTAAATGGGCCTAAAAAAATGTTGTAGCTCTGAAAATTCTCCTTAAGATTTACTTTTATGATATTTTCGTAGGTTTTACCTTTTTTGATATATAGAAGTTCAAATTGAGATAATGCATTGACAGTATCGCTACCTTATACATAAAACAAGATCATATATGGTGCGCCTTAAATAACTTTTCATGAAAACCGCTTACACGATTTCGCGGATTCTGAAACAGCAATGTTCATAGATAAGAAAAATAAAAAAAAACAGAAAAAATCGCCAGAGGGATTTTTAAATAAATCGCGATCAAAATTCACAATATTAGGGTTTTTTAGGTTTTCACGATTTTGCTTGGAAACCACAAGTCGTATCGAAATGAGTATAAAGAAAATGTTCTAGCTGCGAAAATTCTCTACAAGACTGACCTTTATGTCTTTTCGTAGGTTTTACCATTTTTGAGATATAGAGGTTCACTTCAAATTTTTAGGGTTTTATCTTAAGTCTTCAAGATTTTGCTTGGGAACCACAAGTCATATTAAAATGGGACTAAAGAAAATGTTGAAGGTGTGGAAGTTATCTACAAGATTAAATGATTTATTTTTTCCTAGGTTGTACCATTTTCAAGATATATAAGTTTAATTTGGGAAATTGCAGTAATGACATTGTTTTATAAGGAGGCGATACAGTCAGTGCGTTGTCTCAATTCGAACTTCTATATCTCAAAAACGGTAAAACCTACAAAAATATCCAAAAATAGTCTTGTGGAGAATTTTCACTGCTACAACATTTTCTTTAGGCCCATTTACATAGGACTCGCGGTTTCCAAGCAAAATCGTGAAAACCTAAAGAACCCCTAAAAATGTGAACTTAAATTGAGATTTATTTGAAAATCCCTCCGGCGATTTTTTTGTTTCTTGATATTTCTGATCTATGAGCATTGTAGCTTCCGAATCTGCAAAAACTTCCCAGGTGTAAGCACCTTCCATTTAAAATTAGTTAAGGCGCACCGTGATGTATGTCGTTCTTCAAAAAATAAATAAAATAAACAAATAAATAAATTATACAGTTTTTGGTTCTCCTAACTTTATTCCCTTCGCATTTTATGGAAAAATTGTGCGCATTCGAAACAATTTTTATACCCTTCACTATAGTGTGGAGGGTATATTAAGTTTGTTGCAACGTATTAAAATGATCTTTTGCGGTTCTTGATCAGGATAAAATTCTGTGTCGATCTATGCATGTCCGTCCGTCTGTTGGAATCACTCTAGCATCCACAATAATGAAGATAGGATGCTGAAATTTTGGAAAGATGTATGTTTTTTTAGGCGGGCCAATTTCGATGATGGGCTTTATCGGTCTACGTTTTGGTATAGCCCCATATAACGATACTTTTCCATTTTCGGTGTTTTGAGGATTTTAGCCACAATTTTTGACCTAACTTGGTGTAATGTGACATTTGTGGTTTGCAGTGGTTACGAAACCTTTTCACTAAAAAAATTTCAATATAGTTTCCGATTTTCGATATTTTGAGAAATTTAGCTATATTTCTTGACCGAACTTGCAGTAATTTAACATTTGAAGTTCCTATTGGTCACAACACTTCTCCAACAAAAGTTGTCAGTATCGGTCCGTAGGTATAGGCCACATATAACGGTACCTCCCGATTTTCGCTATTTTGAGGGTTTTGGCAACATTTTTTGACGGACCTACTCGATATTTGACAATTGGTTTTCTTTGCAGTCACGAAACATCCCAGTAACGGTTGTGCTCACAAAACTTCTCCACGACAAATCATCAAAATAGGTCCATGTTCTAGTATAGCCCTCATATAACGGTACCTCCCGATTTTTCGTATTTTGAGGTTTTTAGCAACATTTTTGGCGGAACTACCAGCAATTTGACATCTGGTCAGTGTTGCCGAATTTGACGATTTATCGTCATTTTGACGATTTTTTGGCCCAAAATTGAAAAATGACGATTTTACAATTTTATGGTCCAAAATGACGATTTTTCATTTAAACCAGAAATTCATGAAATAAAGGACGATAACTACATTTTGACCAAAATTTCACAAAAGATTTTAAGGAAAACAATGTTCCAAACTCGATTTTTGAGCTTTTTATACCCCCCACCTTTAGGCTACACTTTCATACGGGTAAAATGTGCCTCATCGAAATAATGGTTTTAGACCCCAACTATGTTTGGACGAAATGTGTTTCAGACAATTTGGAGTCGATTTAGCAATGTCCGTCCGTCTGTCTGTCTGGTGCGCACGATAACTCTCAATCGGATGAGCCGATTTGGTCCAAAATTTGACTATCGTAATATTTTGCCCAAACTTAGTTTAGGTTCGAAGATAAGCCATATCGGTCCACTCCTTCAGGTACCTCCCCCACTAAAGTTCAAAAATGTTTGGAAAAACTGTGCGTACGATAACTCTAGATGGGAGTAACCGATTTGGTCCATAATTTGCACATCGTGAAATTTGTAAAAAACTTAGATAAGGTTTCAATATGGACTCAATCGGTCAACTCCTTCCTTCCTTCTGCCCTTTCGTCCAAAATGTGGCATTCGTAATATTTTGTCCAAACTTAGTTTAGGTTCGAAGATAAGCCATATCGGTCCACTCCTTCAGGTACCTCCCCCTCTAAAGTTCAAAAATGTTTGGAAAAACTGTGCGTACGATGACTCTAGATGGGAGTGCGAGATTTGGTCCATATAGGTCAGGTTCGAATATAAACTATATTTGTCCACTCCGTCGGGTACCTCACACACAAAATTTTGTATAAATTCACTTTAAGACCTGCTCTCGGATCACTTTGAATTTTGTTGAAGCAACTTGCATACGCTGCCAACATTACGACAGTAAAAGTTTTTTCAAGGGCAAGTCCATACTTCTTGAGAAAAAAGCCCGAAAGTTGTAAAAATCCCCAGCTTTATTAACTTCCTATTATTGCCCCCTTTAAGCTGTCAGCCAGTTTTGAACGACAATTTTTATCGATTTCCGACCGCCCAACAACCATAATGTACGTGTACCGACAAACATGGGCGATATTTCAGCTAAGCTATCATTGAAAATGACAATGTGTACCCAGCTTTACCATGCAGCATTACTGCAAACTCGATAACCATAGGAAACTATCATCTACTGAGTGCTATTTTTATAGGGGTATTTAAGTGATATTGGGTTAGATTTATTGCTGTGGGTTGTATATCTTATGTTGCCAGTCTCATTCACAAAAATATCAGCGAAAATCGTATTAAACGGTAACCAAACCGAGTTTTGGACAATGTTGACGATTTTTTGATGATTTTCCAAATTTTAATGACGATTTTTTTGACGATTTCCGATCAAAAACTGTCGGCAACGCTGCATCTGGTCCATAATTTTTATATAGCAGATAGGTCAAATAAACAACCTTAGCTGTTAATATTCCGTTTTATGAATAGTGGCAATAATTATACATATGTATTTTAAGACAAATCTGTTGTTGGAAATGAAACTACCCAGCAAAATGTTATGGAAGTGGTTCCATCAGATGGCATGATTTCACTGGATCTTTTGCATTGGTTCAAATGAAGTCGTAAAAGATCCGATCTTTTCATCAGCATTTGAACCCATTCGAAGGAAGTCGTGAAAGATCCGATCGTTTCATCAGCATTTGAACCAATTCAAAGGAAGTCGTGATAGATCCGATCTTTTCCTTAGCATTTGAACCCATTCCATCGATCCAATAGAGATGAATTTTGTGTTTTTATTTTAACACATGTATATATTCTTTTATTTATCTAAATATGTACGTTTAAAGCAATGTAAGATTTATTATGCTAGGAAGTCCCAATCATTGAGCTAAAAGTAGAGTCGGACTGCAATCTTTGGTATTAGTCGTGTTCCTTTACGTGTCTGAGGTTACCAGTTTTTACCCGCAAAGTGTTTCCTTACTTTTAAAAGCATACAATTTATATGAGAGCAGTTCACCACTTTTACCATTTTTGCAACAATTACCATTTTTAAAAGTAAAGGAACAGACCAATTATAAAAGTTTCCTTGCCTGCTCTAGAGAACCCTGCTCAACAAGTCGATTTGCAGATCCCTACAAAACAACAAACATTTCCAAAACGTAAAATAAAATTCGCGAAATAGTAAT
The DNA here is from genome assembly GCF_047663935.1 of Musca autumnalis. Classification (NCBI taxonomy): domain Eukaryota; kingdom Metazoa; phylum Arthropoda; class Insecta; order Diptera; family Muscidae; genus Musca; species Musca autumnalis. Next base: position 76,299,023 of record NW_027411755.1, read on the forward strand.
CTTCAGTTGGAGTCAATGTCGAAATCTGCACTGCACTGATGGGAATAAAATCCTTTTGTAAGATTAATCAAAACCTGTTGCGGAGGAAGTAAACTCTGTTGCGTGCAGCGGCGGTGTTTAGACTGCAACAGCTGGGACGGCCGGAAGTCAAGTTTCTCACTTAAATTTACAACCTGTCGCTTGCCAAACACATCGTTCCCGAAGTCTGGAAAATAGGTCAGCTACTGAAGCCCGAAAAGGATAACTTTCCAGTTGCCGATCAATAGCATAGGATCCGTAAGCAGCACAACAACTGCGCTGAAGGCCATCTCCATATTAGCCGAGGACTCACTCAGAGCAAGCCGTGCGATAGAACAGTGATAGTGACACTTGATTTAGCAAAGCCATTTGATATTGTCAATCACCCTCGTTATTTGATGTCATCGAGCAGACTACGCACCGTCCAAGTTTGAAACGTTGCATAATAAATTTTAAGTGTGGACGACAGTAGTACGTAGAATTTAGGATCAAGAAGTCCAAGACCCGTAGAGTGAAAAAAAAAACCTCTCCTGAACTCCAAACGCTGCAGACGGCATTGAGATCGTAACGTATGCGAATGATTGTACGGCATCTTGAGTTCAGGTGGCGTCCCTGATGACATTTGTGAAAGATTGAACTCCTTTTTGTCTGATCTTACCATTTTTTCCACGCGAGGAATATGCAAATACCAGCCGATAAATCTACCCCCACTCTGTTCACTACCTGGACGGCAGAGTTGGGAACAATAGAGTTGAATGTCATGGTCGATGATAGCAGAATTCAGACCACATACCCAGGCAGCCAGGGGGTCTTCATAATCTAGAAAGAGAAGTCTAACGTTACAAGAGAGAACCTCTAGATCAACAAGCCTTTCAACCAGGTTTAAGTAGCATTCACACGAATGCAGTCGCAGATGCAGTAAATGAATGTGAATGCGGTCCTTGGAGAACATCCACCATCTATCGCAGCTGAGAAGCTCCAGCTGTCAGGACAAACCAGAGTAGTTTTGGGTCAATACGCTCGGGATGGTGCAGCCGTCAAAATTCCTATAGGGCAAGTACTGATGACACCGTGGAAAACATCTGCCCAGGATACAGCACAGGCCCCCACGACACACTGCTCCTTTTCAATTGCCATACCAATCCTGCTAAGAAACTTAAGTTTGCAGCTTTGTGGTTACAAACCATATAAATAGCGAAACTTTATGATGATAAATAAATTATAGTTATTTCATTAATTCCTTTGAATTAATAAAATAAAAAAATGAAAATCATTTTTCAATACAGCATTTTCCATTTTCCGAACAAGACGTGAGAATTACATGCCAAAGGGTTGGTGAAAATGACATGCCAAAGATTAGTGAAAATGCTATTCTTGGGAATTGGTTAAGATGGCATGCCAAAGGATTGGTAAAGATGCCATGCCAAAGAATTGTTGAAGATGCCATTCCATCGAGTTAGTAAAGATTACATGCTTAGGATCTGAAAATGAATTGCATCTTTTGGGGGTCACGCTCTTGTAAAAAGAATGAGTGAAGATGCTAAAAAATGACATGCCATTTCACTTGCACCCATTCTTGAATAGCATTTTTGGCATCGAACATTTTGCTGGGTACGTATGTAAGACTTATGAATTATTGGTAACACGAAGTTGTACTTTTTAAGAGTTTTCCATACCACTATTCCGTTTTTGGAAAATATGTAACGTTTCTGATATATTTTTTGGCAAAACTACGTAAGTGGTCCTTTTTATAAATAATTGTCATAACAAACTATAATAAGCAGTAGTGAATCGCAAACATACTCACGGAAAAGAACACAAGTCGACTTAAGTTTTGTACGAATATGAAACTAAAATACTAATTGATTCTCTTTCAAGTGAAAACGACGTAAAACTAGGTGCATGCTATTTTATTGTAATTTTCTCACTTAATGTAGTTTACTCTCAAACACAAGTCCCATTATGTAGATTTTATAAAAATAGGTCCATAAACAGACCCGACAACATTCACTTAACTGTTATAGTACATTATTGTGATGGAATCGCGGTATAAAAAGTAAATAAATTATTCATTACCGCCCACTATTTCTAAATAATATTGGTGTGAAGAATATTTTGATTTTGTTGTAGTATATTAAATACAAATAATTTATATAAATTCTTGTCAACTGTTTTTGTACCCAACACCACAATGTGGTAATGGGTATTATGTATTTGTGCATTTGTGAATAGAACCTCTTACCAATTTTTTTCACTTCCATTTTTCCGATTTATGCAAGGTATGAAGTGTTGGCTTATGTGTAAAAGACAGGACGCATCCGAACTTAACTTGTTGAAGGAATAAAGCAAGCTTTGTCAGGCATTACACTTGATTATAAAAAGAATCCTTTCAAAGCAGGATATACGGGTGTATTCTTAATCAGGAAGGATACACTTATATTAAATATTACTGAAAGTACTTCGTTTTCAATATAGAGTGAATATGCATCGATATTCTAATACAATCTTTCTGTATACTCAAGTTTGAAGCTATTCATATAAGCCAAATTTTTAATTTGTATTTTTGACTTTATTTTGATTTCGTTGTTTTGAATACAAGTGAATGACTAGATTTATTTTTATAGAGGGTTCTATTCAAGTGAGCGGCACTTTACATAGAATGACTTTTTGATTCGACCTACGCATATCCGGCCGTCCGTCCGTTCGCAGCGTACAGGTCGCATTTATTGTCGGATTCAGCTGCAAATTGGGGAAGATCATTATTTAGTCATAGGAAGAACGTTATTGCTTTTGGTGAACATCGGTTTAGATTTGGATATAGCTCCCATATATATTTTCGCCGATTTGAAGTATTTGCTGCACCAAACACGCTATATCTATCCACTTTTAATGTAATTTGTATGTAGCTCCCAGATGTATTGTAAATATTCACAGTGGTGTAGGGTATCATATAGTCGGCCCCGCCCGACTTTGATCCGTTTTGTTACTGATTTCATTTACGTAGATTTGTGGGGGACTCTATTTCAAATGTTATGCCGCACAGTGGTTCAAAACACCAATTTTTTGTCGTCACCGATTGTTAATTTCTATATGGAATTCGATAGTAAACGTATTGAAACTAAGAAAACAAAAAAAATCAGGTAAACAAATTGGAAGGTGTGGGCGTGGCATGCTCTTATAGACAATTTTTTGCCAATTTGGGAACATACGTCATTTTTGCAAATTCTGGAGAAAGAAATAGTTATTTCAGAAACTATAACAGATATTGTTTCTGATGTGTAAGGTATGTAAGATTGTTGCCTTTAATACGATGTCGATATTCACTGTCAACGCAGATTGGTCCATAGATCTTTCGAAGAATTTTTCTCTCAAACACACCAAGCACTGCCTTGTCTGCTTGCGCAAATACCCAGGCTTCTGAACCATACATCAGTACGGGTAGTATCAGTGTTTTGTAAAGCGTTGTTTTTGTTTGACGAGATGTGGCTTTATTCCTAAACTGCTTACTCAGCCCGAAGTAGCATCTGTTGGCCAATACTATTCTTCTTCGTATTTCACAACTGATGTTGTTGGTTGCCGAGGTAGACGAAGTCCTTTATTACCTCAAAATTATAGGAACCCACGTCAACAGTTGGCCCGATTTCTATGGACGCATTGCACGACGACACCATTAACTTTGTCCTCTCGCCGTTTACCGCCAGACCCACTTTAGCAGATTCCCTTTCGACTTTTTCCAAGGTATCAGTTACTTCCTTTACCGATCGACCTATGATGTCAACGTCATCGGCATAAGCAAGTAACATACGGCTGTTTGTATATATTGTGCCACTTCTTTTCACCTTCGCATCTCGTATAACCTTTTCCAGCAGCATGTTGAAAAGCTCACATGAGAGGCCATCACCTTGTCTGAAACCTCTTTCTTTCCTATTTTAACTGACGATCGAGTATCAGTTATTGTCATTCTACAAAGCCGGATGAGCTTTGCAGGATACCAAATTCAGTCAGGCTTGGAATACCTTTGAACGTAGGGGGCTGTCGAAGGCTGCTTTGTAATCAGCAAAAAGGTGGCTCCTGTTGTCTTATTATTCTTCAGCCGACTTATTGCTGTCTTTAACTCATCGTGGCTGGGCGGTATACATTCCACCTTCTGGGATTGGATCTTTGGTATCTTCCTGAGCACACTATCTGTATCAGTTACCAAATTGCCTTGCTGGCATCATCAGTTTGATGTTTCACCATCAGTTTGATGTTTCACTCTTTGGTAGAACTTTTGGACTTCATTCTGGCTCCTGTACATCTCGAATTTTTCACACTCCCGTTTTTCCATTTCTCTCTTTTTCCTGCGGAAAAGACGTTTATCCTCTCTCCTTTTCTCCCGATACCTCTCTCTTGCGCTACGCGTTGCTACTGATTGTAGAGTAGCCCTATATGCCGCATTTTTCTCTTCTGTAGCAACACGACACTCCTGGTCACACCATGGATACCTTGGTGGAGGTCTCTGGTATCCAAATATGGATTTTGCGGCTGTTTGCATGGAGTGGGCAATATTTTGCCATTGTGCTAATATGTTATTCGGACGAGGAGTACTTTTATTAAACAATTGGGCTAATTGAGTGGAATATGCTGTGGCTATCTGTTGTATTTGCAGCTTACCGATGTCCAACTTCCGCGTTGTATCTGTTCGTGCTCTATTTGCAACGTTTAGACGGGTACGTACCTTTTCTGCAACAAGGTAGTGGTCCGAATCTATGTTTGCTCCTCGGAACGATCGTACATCCATCACGCTCGATGAATGTCTTCCATCTATCACAACATGATCAATTTGATTACTTGTTCTTTGATCTGGAGACAGCCAGGTGCCCTTATGAATATCGAGATGGTTAAATCTGGTACTGCTAACTACCATGTTTTTTGCAGCTGCAAAGTCTATCAGCCTCATACCATTGTCAAATGTTTCACTGTGGAGACTGAATTTACCGACTGTTGGACCAAAGATATTCTCCTTTCCAATTTTGGCATTAAAATCGCCTAGAATAATTTTAATGTCAAGGGCAGGGCAACGGTCATAAGTTTCATCTAAGCGCTCGTAAAATATATCTTTGGTCTGTTCGTCCTTGTCTTCAGTGGGAGCATGAGCGCAAATAAAGCTGATGTTGAAAAATTTTGCTTTTAATCGAATTGCAGCGAGTATTTCATTTACTGGGGTTAAGCTGCAGACCAGACGTTTTAACCTCCGACCAACTACAAATCCGCAACCAAACTCATGCTTTGTGTCATGGCAGCTATAATACAGTGCGTCACCTTTAGGTGTTGTTGTGACGCCTATCCTAATCCATCTTACCTCCTGTATTGCAGTAATGTCGGCCTTGTATTTTTTAAGTACATCTGCCAATGCGTTAACTGCACCTTCTCTATAAAGAGTGCGAACATTCCAGATTCGATTGAGATGAGATGTTAAAGCCGGTCAGGACCGTTCCTTGATATCATCCATCCCCTACGTCACGTTTCGATCGTTTAACACTTTTTTAAATTTAATGGAATGTGTGATTTTCCCCACCGTTTTCCCTTTAACTTTTTTACACAAATGGAATTTTATTGAAATAAATGAGTTTTATTTGAGTTTTTTGAAAATCCAAGGATTTTTTTTTTAATTTTTGAACAAATTATTTGGTGTGTCTTTTTACTTACTAAATGTTGCTGAAACAAATTTTTCAGCAACTTTTCCTTTATACAATTGTCAAAATTTGAAACATTTGTAATAATTGGGGGCAAGGCGAATTTAACAAGGTGATCCAATAGTTGACGGTAGGTTGTAGTCTTCATTTGCTGTCAATTTTTTTTGCGCGAAATATCCACAAAAGTTGGAAGAAAACGTTAAAATATTATTCGCGAAGCTTAAACAAAGATGTTGTACACAAATATTTTTTATAGACGCGAAATATTTGTTATTTATTTTTGGTATTATTGTATCACCTTCTTTCTTACACCATGATTGGGGGTGTCTTTTTACTTACTAAATGTTGCTGAAACATTTTTTTCAGCAACTTTTCCTTTATACAACTGTCAAAATCTGCAACATTAGTAATAATTATTACTAATTATCACGTAAAAAGACACAGCTATTATTACTAATTATCACGTAAAAAGACACAGCTATTATTACAAATTATCGAGTACGCAGACAGGCATATTATAATTTTCGAAAACAATTTTTTTTGAACAAATTTGTTTTCTTATTTTTTTGGAACATATGAAAAACTTAAAAACAATCACATTTTGATGCGAAATATGAAAAAACTACTCGATCGAATTTGGGCGTACGAAAATTTATGAAAATATCTCTGAAAATATAAATTACAGGTGGAGAAGTTTTTAACCACTGAGTACCATAAATGCCAAATTACAGCCATTTAGGGTCGAAAATGTAGATAAAAACGTAAATATACCTGGTGCCGTAAAATGGGGGCTATACCGAAACGTGGACCTGTGTCTAAAGTTTTATGTGGAATAATATCAATAAATGCCAAATAACAGCCAAATAAGACTGAGAATGTAGATAAAAACATTATTCTAAAAGATGGACCTATATAAACAATTTTTATTAGAAATGTTTTTCAGCCTCTGGAAACTAAAAATACCAAACAAAAAACCAATGCGGTGGTCAAATGGATAAGTCCCATTCCTTCAAAATTCCTTAAAGCGCCGACGCGTTACTTTTTATGGAGGCTATACCAAAACATGGACATATATAGCCCACTTTCAATACCAAATGTTCAACGGACCTACAATAAATTTTACCAAACTTTTATGCACCAACTTCAATTCGTTCGGACGCTAAAGTGATTTTCACAGATGTACAAATAAACATGGCTATAACGATGTAGATCCAGAATATAGTATGTATGTATACTTTTACGGTCGCAAATGATTATTTCTAGGAGTTACAAATGGAATGACAAAAAGTGGTTTTTCAAAAATGGATTTTATTTTTTTATATTTTCCAAAATAATATCCATAAAGGATATCACATCCTCTGATCTTATTGATGTGTTTAGATGACCCAATCCTGCGACAAAAATTGAAATTGATGGAAGTTATTGTGTCAAAGCAGTTAATCTTCTTGAAGCACATCAACTTTCAATATTCCACATTTACCATTTTTTATTTTAAACGAGGGAGGGAAAGCCCAAGAACTTGACGTTTAAGTACGATAAGATAATTGCATTTAACGATTTTTTCATTTAAACGATTATATATGGTTTTGTTTATTGAAAGTTTAATGTATTATATTGCTTGCTAATGGTTTTTATTTAATAATATGTAAAAAAATTAACACTTATTGCGGTACAAATTAACCATATTTCATAGGAAATATGTAAACCTTTTCGGGCTAAAACCTTAACTAATACTAATAATGAATGAATTCCTCAAAATACCGAGTTATGTACACGAAAATCTGTAAGAAAATAAGTCATTAACTATTAATCGGGTGGTAAATATTATATGCAAATTTGTATATATTCATAATTTTTTACTAAAAATGCCAAAATTCAATCCAATAAAAAGTTTTCCTAATCTCTGTTTATGAATATGTTGGTATAAATTTAAATAATAACAAGGAATATTGAAAATAAAAACAACCCCCATTTTGCAATATTTTGAATAATTTACAGCCCCAAGTCAATGAAACACTTTGATTGTGTACGACAAGTGCATACAATAGGCTGATTGCTGTATGTATGATACACGCACAAAATACCTTATCTTTAACTAGGTGAAAATAGCTACATACTTATCTGGTGTTGTTAAAGCTCTTGCAGCAAGGCACAAGTATATAAACCACCATAGATGCCACAGTTGCAACAGTCACATCAAGTATGGCAAACAAATTTAACCTAATTTTGGGTTTCTGCCTTTTGGCAGTAGCCGTGTGTTCGGCTGAACGCGCCCGTTACGATAACTATCGCGTTTACCAAACTACCGCTTCTAGTCCAGCTGAATTGGAGGTTTTGAAGAACTTGGAAGGTGTCAGTGATTCCATTATGTTCTTGGATGGTATTCATCACATCAACAAGCCCATCAATGTTATCGTTGCTCCCCACAAGGTTCCTGATTTCTTGGAAATTATGGGTGTCAATGAAATTGAATATGAATTGGTTGAAAGCAATTTACAAAGCCAATTGGAAGGTGATGAAGAACAAGTTGCCAAACCCAACCCCAATGCCCGTAGCATTGACTACAACTGGAATCAATACTACGAATTGGATGATACCTACAAGTGGTTGCAACAATTGGCTGTTCAATATCCCGGAGTTGTAACTTTGGTTGAAGGTGGTAAAACTTATCAAGGACGTTCCATTTTGGGTGTTAAAATTTCCAAGAGCCAAACTACCAAGCCTGGTATCTTTGTTGAAGCTGGTATCCATGCCCGCGAATGGATTTCCTCTGCCACTGCTACCTACATCATTAATCAATTGTTGACTTCCAATGTGGAGAGTGTACGCAACATTGCTGAAAACTACGATTGGTACGTTTTCCCCCATGCCAATCCTGATGGTTATGTCTACACTCACACCACCGATCGTTTGTGGCGCAAGACCCGTACTCCCTATGGTAGCTGCTTTGGTGCCGATCCCAATCGTAACTGGGGCTTCGCATGGAACACTGTTGGTGCCAGTAACAGTGCCTGCTCTGATACCTATGCTGGCCCTTCTGCTTTCTCTGAAATTGAAACCCGTTCCATGTCTGAATACATTGCCTCATTGAAGGGCAAGATTTCCTTGTACATCTCGTTCCATGCCTACTCACAATATTTGTTGTATCCTTATGGCAATACTGCCTCATTGCCTGCCAATGTCAAGGACTTGAAACAAGTATTTGATGTCAGTGTTGCTGCCATGAACAAGCGTTACGGTACCAAATATACTGGTGGCAATATCTATGATGCCATCTATCCCGCTTCTGGTGCTAGTGTCGATTGGGTCTATGAAATTGTCGGCACCAAAATGTCTTTCTGTTATGAATTGCGCCCATCTTCAAACTCTATTTTGACTGGTTTCAAATTGCCAGCTTCTCAAATTATTCCCACCGGCGAGGAAACCATGGATTCCGTTACTGCTATGGTTCAAGAAGTTCAAAAATTGGGTTATTTCAAATAACTGATGACATGACATTTGGTTTGTCTTTTTACGTACTGAACTTTACTGAACATTTTTTCTTCAGTAAAGTTTTGACAATTGTATAATTGAAATGTTGCTAAACATTACTGAAGAAACAATGTTCAGTAAAGTTCAGTACGTAAAAGGACAAACCTATTTTAACGACCAAAAGTATCGAAAATAATAAAAAAAACATTCGAAACTTTTAAAAGCATTTTTTTCTTTTGGAATGGAGGTAAATGAACTGAAGTGGGCAGTACTTGTTGATATGAAAGAAGTCTTCCCTTACGTATGATGTAGTACAAGAATACATAGTTGGTAGAGTGGTCAGGACTCGAGCTATCGGAATATTTCGACTTGTAGTGGAGTCAGAACAGGTTGCTTATTGGCAGCACCCCTTTTTGGTAATGTTACGGAATTAGGATTTAACTAATATCCGTTTAGACGTTGTTTTATTCTCCGATACGATTTGTACCAAATAAAACAGGGTTAGTTTTACATTACGATTCTACAATGTCTTTACTTACAAATGTTATTCACACAAGACTTCTGTTCAGACACTTTACATTTTTAGTCTTTAGGTTACACTGACGGGTTAAATTCGCATTATAATTTACATCTCAAGTCCCAGCCGCTCCTTTCCCGTATTTTAATATGCCCGCTGCTATATAGACTGTTCTAATTCCTTAGTAGAAGACCTTCCCAGATGTTCTACAATGTTCAGGTGAAATGCTAACCGATTGGCAATTACACACATGTACGCACACACAAACAGAACGGTGAGTGTTAACAACTAATAGGGATGGGGTAGTAAATAAGGGAGAGGAGAAGGGGTAACAATGTCACAATATCATAATCGAATAGTCAAAATAAATAGAAAGAAAGAGTACAACAACAATGTTAAGTAAACTGGGCAGATTAAGTCTGATCGATAAATTCATAATTGTAGTAAACTCCGTACTGTTGTTGTTGCAAAACTGAAAGAGAGAAATAGAGAACTGAAAACGTACAACAAGAACAATAGCAAAAAACATAGAAAAGTAATGATTGGAATTTTATACAGTAATTGCTGTTGTAAATTTGATTTAAATAAACTAAATGCTTAATGAAAATGTACGTTACAATTCAAATTTTTAAATTAGCAGAAATTCGTCTAAATATAAATACACCAGTTACTTTCGTAACAGTATTTACCCAAAACGATCAACATAAGCATAAAGCAGAAGGTCTTTATATCAATAATAACAAGTATAAACGGCTCTAAGTTCAGGCGGGCCGAAGTTTTTATATCCTTCACCACGATTCGTATTGAATGGAAAGAATTACTTTTCTATCGTTTATGAAAGTATTAAGCTCTTCCGTCTCGTCTAGACTTATTCCTAGGAGAAGTAGGATCTGCTAACTGAAGACTATCAATTTTTTTTAATACCAATGAGACATCGATTTTTTCAAGACTTTAGTGGGCGATTAACAATTTCCAACCCTATAAATCACCGGTACCAGATGGTATAATACCGGCAATGCTTCAGAATGCGACAGAGCCAGTACCATCGAGAAAAGAGGTAAAGGTGCTTTTAAAAAAATATTTGGATGTTTTTACAAAAACTTTCTATTTTCTTAAATAGTGAAAATATTTTAAAAAAATCGTACGATCTTTTACAAGTATATTTTAAAAAAATTAAGAAAATGCAAAGTTTTTTAAAAATCTTTATAAATAACAAGTAAAAAAGCATTAAGTTCGGCCGGGCCGAACTTTTCATACCCTCCACCATAAAATATTCTGAACTAAAATGGAATAATTACTTTTCATTCCTGTCCCCAACTTTAAGTGGGTACGTTAAAATGTCAGATAATGTTTATGTACATTTATGCTTCATTCGTGAGGCCCTTTTTTATGGTGCCTATATCTAACTATGTATGTTGACAATTTTTGGTGGGCTAGAAATTGGGAGGTACTGTTATATAGGGGTTATAATAAAACATGGGCCTATATTGACAGTTTTTGATGGGGGCCTTTAATGTCAAATAACTCCTAATTCGGTTAAAAAATTTAGCTAGAATCTTCAAAATATCGAAAATCGGTACATAACGTGGGAATTTCAAATGTCATTAACAGCTAGTTTGGAGGTATCTGGGCTATACGAAAATATGATCTTAAATGAACCGTTATATGGGGGCTATACCAAAACGTGGACCTATGTCCACAAGTTTTGTCATATAAATTTATTGACATTTAAGAACTTTAAATGTCAGATTATAGTACATCGGTCTGAAAATGTAGCTACAAACGTCTAAACACCGCAAATCGGGGGTACCGTTATATGGGGGCTATACCGAAACGTGAACCTATGTCCACAACTTTTGTTATATAAGTTTATTGACATTTAATAACCCTAAATGTCCAATTATAGCTACATCGGTCTGAAAATGTAGCTAAAAACGTCAAAATACCGCAAATCGGAGGGTACCGTTATATGGGGGCTATACCAAAACGTGGACCTATGTCCAAAACTTTTGTTATATAAGTTTATTGACACTTAAGAACGCTAAATGTCAAATTATAGCTATATCGGTCTGAAAATGTAGCTAAAAACATAAAAACACCGTAAATTGGGGGGCACCGTTATATGGGGGCTATACCAAAACGGGGACCTATGTCCACAACTTTTGTTATATAAGTTTATTGACACTTAAGAACCCTAAATGTTAAATTATAGCTACATCGGTCTGAAAATGTAGCTAAAAACGTCAAAATACCGCAAATCGGAGGGTACCCTTATATGGGGGCTATACCAAAACGTGGACCTATGTCCAAAACTTTTGTTATATAAGTTTATTGACACTTAAGAACACTAAATGTCAAATTATAGCTATATCGGTCTGAAAATGTAGCTAAAAACATCAAAATACCGCAAATCGGGGGGTACCGTTATATGGGGGCTATACCAAAACGTGGACCTATGTCCACAAATTTTGTTATATATATTAATTGACACTTAAGAACCCTAAATGTCAAATTATAGCCAAATCGGTCTGAAAATGTAGCTGAAAACGTCAAAATACCGTAAATCGGGGGGTACCGTTATATGGGGGCTATACCAAAACGTGGACCGATATATCCCATGTTCGAACTTGATCTTCCGACGGCTAAAAAAATGGTATTCCCCAATTTTCAGCGAAATCGGTCAACAAATGCGACCTGTATGTTGCGAACGGACGGACGGACGGACGGACATGCATAAATCGACTCAGAAAGTGATTCTATGTATATCCCTAGAAGGAACTATGGGTCTATCTCGCTTCCTTTTGTATGTTACATACAAATGCACTAACACATAATACCCCTTACCACATAGTGGTGTAGGGTATAAAAATCAAATGTCGTTCGTTGGTAATGGCATTAGTTGAGAACGGCTGGACCGACTTGGATAATTCTTTCTGTGAAACGTACGCCATAACCCGACTTAGGTTTTTATGCAAAGAAATATTGACCACACCCACTTGTACTCCCACGCTTTTTCATTTTTCAATTTTTATATTTTCTACAAAAACTACTGAACTGATTTTTCTGAAACTGTCAGGCAATGTACAGGGATGGCCCCCGGCTAAAATAGGCTACAAATTCAGTTGGATTTCGGAAGGGGCGGGGAACTTCCCCTATACCCTATTTTTTAAAAATGTTATATTTACAATAAATATTTTCATGAATTTTGAAGGGGGCATATTAAAAAAAACGCATTATCTTTATGAATAAACATCAAATGCTGTCATAACCCAACTTAGGTTTTTATGGAAAGAAAAGTTTACCACGCCCATTTTTTCAATTTTTAATTTAAATCTTTTCTGCAAGAACTACTGAAATTGTCAGGGAATGTACAGGTATGGCCACCGAAAACAGGCTACTGAATTGAATTGCAGAAGGGGCGGTGTACCTCCCCTATGCGATATTTTTAAAAAAACAGGCTACATATTTTATTGAGTTCCAGAAGAGGCGGGGTACCTACCCTATGCGATATTTAAAAAAAATGTCATATTTGCAGAATTATGCATGTATCGGTTTAAAAATTTACGGATTAATCTACATTCTAGGTACTTCTTTAGGGCCTAAAGACCTGACCACGCCTGTTTTTTTTAAATATGTCATAACTCCAATACTACTGAAGGGATTTCCATAAAATTTTTAGCAAAAGCTCAATGTTTGCCGTTGTTATGTATATTTTATGAATTTCGGAAGAGGTGGGGTACCTTCCCCATGCCTTTCTTTTAAACGCTATATGTACAGGGTGTTTTTTTAAGCTAGATAGAACTTTAAATTGTAAAAAGTAACACAAAAAATTAAATTTTGATGAAACTTTTTTTTATTTGTTTCACTATACTCTGACAAATCATCAGAATAGACTCACGCTTGAACAACGCTACGAAATTATCCAAATTTACTTTGAAAATCAGTTGGCAAATGACCCGTTGTTTTATCGCAAAATTGTGTTCAGCGATGAGGCGCAATTTTGGCTTAACGGGTTTGTTAATAAGCAAAATTGCCGCATATGGAGTGAGACCAATCCACAAGAGACCCTACAGACTCCATTACATCCAGAAAAATGCACCGTATGGTGCTGTTTTCACGCTGGTGGCATCATCGGACCTTATTTCTTCAAAAATGAGGCCGGCGCTCGGGTTACGGTCAATGGAGATCGTTACCGCACCATGATCAATGATTTTTTGTTTGAAAATATGGATGACATTGATCCGGAGGAGATGTGGTTTCAACAGGATGGCGCTACGTGCCATACGGCGAACGCAACCATCGACTTATTGAAATCAAAATTTGGCGATAAGTTGATTTCGAGAAGTGGACCTGTCAATTGGCCTCCAAGGTCGTGCGATTTGACACCTCTCGATTATTTCCTGTGGGGCTACGTGAAGTCACTGGTTTATGCTGATAAACCAGCAACAATTGATGCCTTGGAGGGCAGCAGTGTTCGTGTTATTCGTGACATACGGCCAGCAGTGCTCGAAAAAGTGGCCAAAAATTGGACGTCCAAAATGCACTTCGTCAAGAACAGCCGTGGTGCCCATATGCCCGAAATCATTTTCAAATGTTAATGTCACGTATTGATCTTTCGAATAAAAAAAAATTGATTACAATTTAATTTTTTGTGTTATTTTTTACAATTTCAAGTTCTATCGGGCTTAAAAAAACACCCTTTATAAGCCAAACTTATGATTATATCGGTTTCAGCATACATTTTGGTAGGCAATGAAGTTGTGTGCATCCTAGGTACATATTTGGAGCCAAAATACCGGACCATGCCCCAATACATTATTTTTCCAATACTACTGAACCTAATTTTCAGAAAATGTTCAGGAATGTCTCGTGGTCTAAATGCTATATATTTGTAGACGACTTTCGAGGCCTATTGTTTTATAATCGCTATATTTGCTAAACTTGTGAGTGCATCGGGTTGCAAATTAATTTTCGAGACAACGGTGGTTGCGTCCCCGATAAAGAAAAACTATATATTCACAAATTTCTTAAATGGTGAGGTTCAGCGGTCCATCAGCCATGAACAACTACAATATATAAGTGTCAATAAGCGGCGAAAAAATCCGACAAAGTCCGTAAGAGAAAAGAAAGGTTACAGACCAAATCTGTTGATAAATTTAAAATCCTCCTCGGTTTGACAATGGACTGAAGAAGTGAGGTAGAAAATAACTGTTTTTTGAATTGTCAAGCATAATGTCGATAACAAGTTGTCATTAAAACTCATTACGACGGGCCAGCAACGCGGACCTGGGTCTTCTAGTATGCAAATATTTTTTTAACGAAAAGCGTCGTGGCGAGAATATTTTTTGTAAAAAATATCGCGATCTTTCTAAAAAAATATTTTACTATTTAAGAAAATACAAAGCTTTGGAAGAATATGCAAATATTTTTTAAAAGCGAAAAGAAAATAGAAAGTTTTTGTAAAAATATGCAAATATCGCGTATTTTTCGCGCGATTTTTTACAAAAATGTTTTCACTACTTGAGAAAATACAAAATTTTTGTAAAAATATGCAAATATTGCTTTAAACTAGAGATGGTATTTATCCGGTTAATACCCACACGGTGGGTAAATACCGGGTAAATACCCATTTGTGGGTATTTATTTGGGTATTTACTATATTGAATCGCCAATACAACATCTTACACCCTATTTCTGGATTTAGGCTCAAAACATTCTTATATCAATAGTATTAAAGGTATTGAAAATGGAGTCCCTGGGTCTATGTTTTGATATAGCCCCCATATAGCCATACCTCCCGATTTAAGGTATTTTTCACCTATTAGCCACATTATACAACCAAATTGGCTGTAATTTGGCACAGTGCGTCCTCAATGAGTATAAAATATCCTTGCAAACATTTGTCAACGTAGGTCCACGATTTTTTATAGCCCCCATATAAGGGTATCCCGATTTCTAGTATTTACACAAATATAGGGTAAAAACTCTTTAACTGTCGAACCACTTGACGTAGGCTAACAAAATTTTACTCAAATCTTTCTTATATCAGCAGTATTAAAGGTATTGAAAGTGGAGTCCCTGGGTCCATGTTTTGATATAGCCCCCGTATAGCCGTTCCTCCCGATTTAAAGTATTTTTTACCTATTAGCCACATTTTACAATCATACTGGCTCTAATTTGGTACAGTGCGTTCCCAATATGTATAAAATATCCTTGCAAAAATTGTCGACGTAAGTCCACGTTTTCTAGTAGCCCCTATATGGGTTTCTGAAATCGGGAGGTACGGTTATATGGGGGCTATATCAAAACGTGGACCCAAAGATCCCATTTTGAGTACCAGAAGTTATTTGATAAAACAAAGATTTCAGTTCAATTTTTGCAACCCTACGGGGCTATAAGAAAGCGTGTACCTACGTTGACAAATTTGTGCAAGGATATATTCTACTCCTAATAGATGGAAAATACCTTAAATCGTGAGGTACGGCTATATGGGGGCTGTACCAAAGCATGGATCCAGGGACTCAATTTTCAATACCTTTAATACTATTGATATAAGATAGTTTAGAGCCAAATTTTGTCAGCCTACGTCAAGTGGTTCGGCAGATAAAGAGTTTTTACACAATGTTTGGGTAAATACTCGAAATCGGGGTACCCTTATATGGGGGCTATAAGAAACCGTGGACCTACGCTGACAAAATTTTGCAAAGCTTTTTTATACTTATTGAGGACACACTGTGCCAAATTACAGCCAGTTTGGTTGTATAATGTGGCTAATAGGTGAAAAATACCTTAAATCGGGAGGTACGGCTATATGGGGGCTATATCAAAACATGGACCCAGGAACTCCATTTTCAATACCTTTAATACTATTGATATAAGAAATATTTGAGCCAAATGTTACCCATTGGGTATTTACCCACAGTCCATCTCTACTTTAAACCAAAAGAGCCGCAAGCGAAAAAATGTTTGAAAAAAAAATTTAACGATTTTTTACAAAAAATTTTACTAATTAGGAAAATACAAAGTTACTTTAAAAATATGCTAATACTTTAAAAATCGCCGTAATCTGGTAAAACTTCTTCGAACGGCAGCTGACAAATTCAGACTTACTTATTTTTTAAATAATGTTATGTGATTAAAGGATTTTATTGATACTTCGGCGCTTAAATCTTTTCAAATAAACAATTTCCCACAAATTCTAACTTCTTCTCTAAAATTTATAACGGTTCTTTGCCAGATCATTAGAACAAAACTGTGAAATTGAGAAAAAATTGTTAAGTTATGTCCGCAAAGTAATGCGGACATATCGCCCAAAATCATTTTGGGAGTTATGTCAGTGGGAGTTATGTCCGGGCACTCACCATGCACTGGTAACAGTTGTCCTACACATCCTAACCTACGGGCGAATTCTTTGGAGGCAAGCATTGGGGAACAAGCCGCCCATAGTATCAGGTGTACAAAGGACAGCGCCAATACTGATTACCTGCTCAATTAAAAGCACCACACAGGCCGCTATAAACGTTATTCTGGATCTCCAACCTCTGGACATCCTAATGCAGTTTCAAGCGGCAAGAACAGTTTTTAGCCTTTGAGTGTCAGGACGTGGCGAAGTTCACACTTCGGACATGCGAAAGTCTTAAAATTAATTGACAGTCAGTTTGAATTAAATGGCAAGTGTTGCGTAGGCGACATCGGGCCGAAAATATATATGTATGGGAGCTACACATAGAAAAATATATGTTAGGAATATGTTTGAATCCAAACAAATATTTGTTTGGGATTGGTTGCAAAAAATATATGTTTGGATCCAAACATAATTTGTTTGTGTCCAAAAAAATATATGTTTGCAACATTTTGTAACATATCTCAATTGTATTTGTTTGGGTACCAACATATTTTTATGTTAGAACATATGAAAGACATAGAATATAAAGACTAGAAAATATGCATAATGCAAATATGTTTATGAAACAAAGTATATAAACATTTTATCAACAACAGGGGTATGTTAATGTTAAAAACTCCATTAAAGCGCAATTCGGCTTATACAAATTGTAGGAAAGCAAAGATTTGGACTCAGGATCGTATTCAATAGCAGTTTCCAGTTCATTGAGTATGAACTTAGCGGTTAAAATCGCCTGAAATGGTTAACAGAATGTTGTTATGATATCGTAAAAAAAGAGCTTAACTCCATCTATTGACAAATGTTAGCAATTGAGATTTCCAATTTTAATGTATTTAAATCTTTGAATATATTTTGTATGGGTGGAGAGAGGATTTTTGTCAAAGAGAGTAACAACAGGGCTCTCGCGGCTGTTTTATAATAAAGAGCTGTGCATATAGTGTAATAGCCCAGCAAACCAAATGTCTGATGTCCGACACGTCTGAACAATTTCGGAAGCAAAGTCGTTCAGATTTCGTTCCGATTTCTAAACAATTTTTCGGAGAGGAAATAGTTCAGATTTTGTACCGATTTCGTTCTGATTTCGGAACGAATGTCGTGGACCTATATAACCCGTGGACCTATATAACCCAACTTTGGTAGGAATGTTTTCTGGCCCCTGAAGACACAAAATACCAAATTACAACCAATTCTGTGGTCAAATGGGTCTAAAACATTCAAAATATATTAAAATGACGCGTACTTTATATGGGGCCTTATATGGGGGCTATACCAAACCGTGGACCTATATAACCCAGCTTTGGTAGGAATATTTTTTGGCCTCTGGAGACACAAAGTACCAAATTACAACCAATTCGGTGGTAAAATGGGCCAAATATCTTAAAAATTCCTTAAAACGACGACGCGTCACGCGTCATTTTGTATGGGGGCTATACGAAAGCGTGGACCTACATAGCCCGCTTTCAATACCAAAAGTCCTACGTAAATATAACATATTTTCCCAAAATTTCATCAACCTACGTTAATCCGTTCGGACGCTAGAGTGATTTCCACAGACGGACAGACTGACAGACGGACAGACAGACAGACGGACGGACATGGCTATATCGATGTAGAATTACACGCTGATCATGAATATATATACTTTGTGGGGTCTACAGTGATTATTCCGAGTAGTTACAAACGTAGTGACAAACTTAATATACCCCCATCCTATGGTGGAGGGTATAATAAATCACATTAAAACAGATGGTCAGTTCCAGTACTGCAATAATCTACTAATTTTTACTATTTTTTCCGATAACATAAAGGAAAAAATGTTATCGTAGTAAAAAATAGTAGCTTCTTGCAGGTTCTGGAACACAGCAAGAATGAGTTGTAATATAAAAATTTTATTCAGCTTTGCTAATCAATTGAATAAAATCAATAAAACATACCCTAATCTCTGTTAATAATATTTCAGTCTAAATTTAAATTTTAAAAGAAAACAAAAACATATATTTTGAAAGATTTACAACCCCTAGTCAATGAAAGACTTTGATTGTGTACGAACGTAACTGACAAGTGCATACAATAGGCAGATTGCAACTTGCAAAACAAACGTGTTTGTGTATGAAACAGACACCTTATCTTTTACTTGGTGAAAATAGAAAACTTATCTGGTAATGAGTGGTAAAGCTGTTGTGGCACGGCACCACATAACCACGAATGGGTATATAACCCACCATAGATGCCATAGTTGCAACAGTCACATCAAGTATGGCAAACAAATTTAACCTAATTTTGGGTTTCTGCCTTTTGGCAGTAGCCGTGTGTTCGGCTGAACGCGCCCGTTACGATAACTATCGCGTTTACCAAACTACCGCTTCTAGTCCAGCTGAATTGGAGGTTTTGAAGAACTTGGAAGGTGCCAGTGATTCGATTATGTTCTTGGATGGTATTCATCACATTAACAAGCCCATCAATGTTATCGTTGCTCCCCACAAGGTTCCTGATTTCTTGGAAATTATGGGTGTCAATGAAATTGAATATGAATTGGTTGAAAGCAATTTACAAAGCCAATTGGAAGGTGATGAAGAACAAGTTGCCAAACCCAACCCCAATGCCCGTAGCATTGACTACAACTGGAATCAATACTACGAATTGGATGATACCTACAAGTGGTTGCAACAATTGGCTGTTCAATACCCCGGTGTTGTAACTTTGGTAGAAGGTGGTAAAACTTATCAAGGACGTTCCATTTTGGGTGTTAAAATTTCCAAGAGCCAAACTACCAAGCCTGGTATCTTTGTCGAAGCTGGCATCCATGCCCGTGAATGGATTTCCTCTGCCACTGCTACCTACATCATCAATCAATTGTTGACTTCCAATGTGGAGAGTGTACGCAACATTGCTGAAAACTACGACTGGTACATTTTCCCTCATGCCAATCCTGATGGTTATGTCTACACTCACACCACCGATCGTTTGTGGCGCAAGACCCGTACTCCCTATGGTAGCTGCTTTGGTGCCGATCCCAATCGTAACTGGGGCTTCGCATGGAACACTGTTGGTGCCAGTAACAGTGCCTGCTCTGATACCTATGCTGGTCCTTCTGCTTTCTCTGAAATCGAAACCCGTTCCATGTCTGAATACATTGCCTCATTGAAGGGCAAGATTTCCTTGTACATCTCGTTCCATGCCTACTCACAATATTTGTTGTATCCTTATGGCAATACTGCCTCTTTGCCTGCCAATGTCAAGGATTTGAAACAAGTATTTGATGTCAGTGTTGCTGCCATGAACAAGCGTTACGGTACCAAATATACTGGTGGCAATATCTATGATGCCATCTATCCCGCTTCTGGTGCTAGTGTCGATTGGGTCTATGAAATTGTCGGCACCAAAATGTCTTTCTGTTATGAATTGCGTCCATCTTCGAACTCCATTTTGACTGGTTTCAAATTGCCTGCTGCTCAAATTATTCCCACTGGCGAGGAAACCATGGATTCCGTTACTGCTATGGTCCAAGAAGTTCAGAAGTTGGGTTATTTCAACTGAGAAGCTCATAATCATGGGGTTTAAATAACGAAAATATAATACATATATGGAATAAAATAGATTTTTATATCGAAAGTCACACTATAGTGGTTTTGTTGAAACTTTAGGAATTCTTAGATCGAGTTCACCATTGTTATAATTGAATCCGTTTATTGAACTGAACAGAAAATGTGAATACATATTTGACAACAAACATATTGATACAAAAGCATACAGAGATCAGGTAAATAATAACAATGTGTTTTATGCTAAGGTACAATATTTGATTCAATTCTCAACAGCCATTACAGCAATTTCATGATATTTTAAACATTCCTAACATTCCGCCGAAATCCGTTCAGTAGTTGCTGAGGAATTCAAGTAAAATTTGAAATTTTCCTATTTTTTAATTTTGCATTTTAATGAAGGTTTTTTAAATTTTTATATTTGTTGTTTTTGTTAAAAGATAGTTTTCTGATACTACGATACTCCCAATTTCAACCAGTTCCATTATTGGTACGTGATGTTCGATTTAAATTGTACCTAGTTTTGCATTTAAGGTGGACAGAGAATCCTCCAAACAAAATGGACTTGACGGTTTTTTGTCTCACACATACATAAGTGTTCAGACTTTATTGCCCGAGGTTACACATTAAAATGAATTCGATATCAGTATTTTGCAATGACAATTATAACTTGTAACAACAAAATGGGACGCACTTATGCCAATTTATCTATCGCAAATTATATATGTTTGACCTCTTCAAAAGAAATAAGCAACTAGTAGCTACTCACTTCATACGCACTTCACCCGAAGTAATACCTAATTAATAGACATCGGATTTTTGCATGTTTTTTATTTCTCATCCGATTGGACTCAAATTTTGGATCTAGGCGTTTTAAGGGTCAGTTTTTCGATATTTGGGGTCATATCAAAAACATGCAAAAAATATGCAAAAAATATGCAAAATATATGCAAAAAATATGCAAAAAATATGCCAAAAAATATGCAAAATATGCAAAAAATATGCAAAATATGCAAAAAATATGCAAAATATGCAAAAAATATGCAAAATATGCAAAAAATATGCAGA
Organism: Musca autumnalis; assembly: GCF_047663935.1. Lineage (NCBI taxonomy): Eukaryota > Metazoa > Arthropoda > Insecta > Diptera > Muscidae > Musca > Musca autumnalis. The sequence goes on from NW_027411755.1 coordinate 76,320,719, forward strand.
ATATGCAAAAAATATGCAAAATATGCAAACAGTTTTTGCCGAAAATCGTCATAAAAGTCGTAAAATTGTCAATTAATGTTAGAAAAATCGTCAAAAATCTTCAAAATGTTCTAAATTAAGATAGTTGGCCGTTTAACGTTGATTTTTATATATAAAATTTGATAAAATATCAAACGTTCTATGTAAAATTTAATATTTTCTGTGTTATAATTTGTAGCGTTGGGCTGGTTATTGTTCAAAGGGAACAAATCGATGTCGGATTTTTTAAGGCGGCAACCGCATAAAGTTCTTAGTTTGGTCAGACTGTCAAAGTTTGAGCACAATTGGAATATGTTAACATGTGCCACTGGGGCCTCGACATTATGAAAATCTCGATTTTTGGCTATTTAGCTACTTCGGCGGCCTATTTCTCTGGAATGATTAAAGCTTTTTGTCCATATTAAGCATTAAATTAAAGGCCATTCTGTTCTTAACATTTCTTGCTGAACAACAAAATATAAGTATATATAATAAATCTAATACTAAATAGGTATTACAGAATTGGAGATAATAAAGCCAATGTCCCGAAAAACGTGACTAGGTACGCCTTTGTGCGAAAATGGAGACTATTAAAAAAACATTTTCTTCATTTTTATCAATTTTTGGAATGAAAACAAATATCTTTTACATTTTGTTCTAAATTAAATTTATTCGAGAGTCAGACATCATGTGGTTTTGGAGCTATCTGGGTACAGCTGACTACTTGAAGAACGCTCTGCTATGTAGTTCGCAACTTTCAAGTTGTTTACCATCCTTTGCGCCTCCTGGAAATTCGGAGTTAATGTTTAATCTCTTGAACAACAAGAATTATGCCAGACCTTTTTCTAGGATTTTCGGCAGTTGCTCTTTTGGAAGTTTGGATCGAATATTTCTGAAGAAATTTTAATCTTTGCTTTGTTAAGATTTTTGTCGCCTTCTGGCTCTTTACGGCGTTTTGCACGGTTGGATCAAACAATGCCAGGTCAGCAAGTTCAGGACTAAGATACCACAGATTATTAATTTTGTTGTTATTTCCTTTTTCTGAAATTTGTGTGTCAATGTTTTCATATTTCAATACATTTTCAATGAGGTCTAGGTCTTGTTTTGATGCTAAACGTATCGTAGAATCTGAAGAACCATCTGTCCCAAAAACAATCAAGCGTGGCTTCAAGAAAATCGTAACTATGCAAATTGTCATTGGTGCTGGACCCCAGTAAGGTGAATAGGAACGTTACTAGTATCATTATGGCTACAGTAGAAGCTATCGGAGAGGATCCCTACAAATATAAGATCTCTAGAAGCTTTATCCGTGGACAGCGGAGAATAAACCGTGAAAAATAAACGCAACAGCTTTAAGGAACGAGGCTATTTGTGTGCACTGGCATGGAAAACTATTACCAGATATTCTCAAAACAGGGAAGAAAAAAACGGGTTGCTATCCGGGTATCACATGGGGGTAAAGAACAACTCCTCGGTGTTCCTGAAACTGATAGTAGCTCATGGGAGAAACAAGAACTAGCAGTGTACAAATGCCTAGAAAAATGGGGTCTCACCAGCTCGAGCAGCTATTAGGTCGAGAGCTTCTGTACCACCGTACAAACTTGTTAGAAAATTGTTGAGAGGGATTTTTGACTGCAAGTTTGGAAGCTCATCCGGACATCAACCAAACATATTCAAGCTATTTCTATAAGAATAGTCTGCGATTGACAAATCCAAGGTCGAAGTAGGCGAGAGTGTTTTAAAACTACTGCCCAGCCCACTTCCCAAGAACAAGAGGCCGTAGAAGCACCTTGCGTTTAAATCGTTCGAGACTGGACGCTTCCAGAATGTTTTTTCTATTGTATTTATTTATTTGGAATCCCACACAGCAACAACTGAGTGTTATAAGTGAGAGTTTGGGTTATTGATTTTACAAAACGTATAATGAACAAGATAATGTTTATATAGATATAATATAGGATATATTGGGTAAACATTATCAATAGGCTAAAAAGAAATAGAGACAATAGATTGAGTTTAATACAAAAATTAGTGAAAACGATATTCAGAAATATTTTTAGGTCCAAAACAAGACCTAAACCGCATTGAAGATTTACTTAATACGAAAGGCATTCACAAACCAATATCAGATAAAGGAAATAACAAAATGATAAATCATATGTGGTACCTTAGTCCTGAACTTATTGGTCTGGCATTGCTTGATCTGATAGTACAAAACACCGTAAAGATCCAAAAGACGACAAAAATCTTAACAAAACAAAGATAGAAATTTCTCCAGAAATAATCGATCCAAACTTACAAAAATCAACTGCCGAAATTCCTAGAGAAAGGTTTACCAGGCATAATTACAAGTGAAGCTTAATTGTTGTTCAAGAGATTAAACTTTAACTCCCAATTTCTTGAAAAAGATAATGCAACTTGACCACAGAACATCAATTACCAGGAGGGGTAAAGGATGGTAAATAACTTGAAAATTGTGAGCGACATAGCAAGGAGTCGAGTTCATCACCAAGTTGTCATCGGTATCCAGATGGCTCCAAAACCACATTATGTCAGTCCCTTATGTAAATTTAAATATGTATGAACAAAATGTAAGCGTTTGTCATTGAAGACATACAATGAATGTACAAATGTCCATCTTTGTAAAAACAAACTTACATTTGAAAAAGGAAATGTTTGATGGATAGCGATGCCATTCCACTGCCTGTATATCTGATGAGTCTCTACAAAAGGCGAAACATGTCACATAATGGTGGTTGTGGGGGTTCGAATCTTCGGCTTTCCTTTTTCACTTGCAAACATCATCGATCATTAAGCTCGACTCCAACGAGAAATGAATTAAAATTAATATTCAAATAGATGTTCGCCTTAATAGGCAACATTTTTAAATGAAGTAAAATATATTCGTTTTCATTCGCAAAAATTTGATAATATAGGAAGAAAAAAGTTTTTTTTTTTTAAATAGACTCCATTTTTGCCCTAAAGCCTTTTTCGGGACATGGGGTTTATTATCTCGAATTCAGTAACACTTACATACGTACTTTGTTGTTCAGCAAGAAATGTTAAGAACGGAATAGCTTTTAATTAAATGCGTAATACGGGCAAGTAGCTTTAACCGTTCCACATATATGGGCCGTCGAAGTCGCCAAATAGCAAAAAAATATAGATTTTCATAACTTCGAGGCCCCAGTACCACGTTTTAACATATTCGAATTGTGCTCAAACTTTGGCAATCTTAAAATCTAACAATACTAAAAGGTTTAGGCGGCTCCCGGCTAAAAATCCGAGATCCATTTGGTCCTTTGAGTTAAAACCAAAAACGAAAATATTGAATTTTGCATAAAACGTTTGATATTTTATCAAATTTTATATTTTTACATAGCTTAATAATAAAAAAAATGGTATTATGATACCATATTTTTATACCCTACACCACACTGTCGTAAATGGTCTCCATAACATAATAATCTGCTGAAAAAATCGACGTTATACGGCCAACAGTCTTAGTTTAGAACACTGTTATGTATTTTTTTATGGTTTTTCCAACTTAAAATGACAATTTTACGACTTCTATGACGATTTTCGGCCAAAATCTGTTTGCATATTTTGCATATTTTTTGCATATTCTGCATATTTTTTGCATATTTTGCATATTTTTTGCATATTTTGCATATTTTTTGCATATTTTGCATATTTTTTGCATATTTTGCATATTTTTTGCATATTTTGTGCATATGCAAAATATGCAAATATGCAAAATAAATACGAAATATGACCCCGCCATTGAATTTAGATTTCTTTGAAACGAATTTTGGTCCAATCAGAATCTTCGTATCTTTAATATTAAAAAATATGCAAATATGCAAAATCCGATGTCTACTAATTAATAACACTTAAAACAAAATACTTACACTCGTTCCGCATAAGCTTGTAATTTTCTACGGCTAAATTTATTGCCCTCACACACACCAAACGCCGGGAATGGACTATTAGAAATATGTACCCGATTAGTAGACATATGCACTTCAGTTGGCTGATCTATATATTGAATTATCAAATTGATAATAATAAAATGGGTCCAAAAGATAACAGCAATAATAAGTAGTTTCCAAAGAGAACTAAAAGAATTGTTATTAAAAAAAAAAAAAAAAATCATTCACATTTATTGTTGTTTGCTTACCGTGCATGCTTCAATGGTGTATAGAAAAGCAACAAACGCAAACCATGTATGGAGGTATTATTTAGAAATTCGTTATAAGCTCGCGGTTTTTTCGTTTTCCGTAAGGAACTCATTATTGCAATGAAGCTTTTATTGTTAAATGGCGGGTCATTGTTGCTGCATAGTAGGCTTTTATACCATGAGAGAACATCAATCATGTCGTTTGGTATGTCATGTTAATTATTATGTTAAGGACATGGTATAATTTCTATAAATGTTAAACGAATAATGAACAATTACTAAGAAATTAAGCCATCACTTGAGTATTGAATAAGTGTCTGTTATTAAAATATTAAGGTCAACGAAACACTGACAAAGAATATTCCTATTGAAAAAAACGAAACGAGTAATGTACGGTGGTAACCATCCTTAGTATACACTGAAGAAAACGAGGGAGGAGAAATGTAAATATCTCTAGGAAATCTGAAAGTGGAAAGAGCAATATGCAATTTCATAGAACCCAGTAATAGCAATGACAAAGATGAAACATTTTTATAAACTTAAATAATATTGGCCCTACACAAGAACCAATCCCTTCACCTCGCATTATATCCAGTGAATTTTTTTATTTGATACTAGCATGTACCCGTTACTTCGTTAGCGAAAAGTTGTCATTTAAAGAAAAGAGGTTGCAAAACGAATTTTTATTTACCACGTTATTCCTTGACTTACCCCTAAGCGAACAATTGGTCTGTCTGGTTACCCTAAAATTTAACAATTAATAAATAAGTTGTTGTTAAAATATTAACATCACAACAGTGGGATTAGGCCAGATTAGTTGAAAAAAAAACAAGTAGAAAAGTGTAAGTCGGCTTTGCCGACAGATATATACCCTCAGCCAATGTGAAGTGAAACTTTCACCTACGGACAGATCGAATGTATTTAAGGTTTCTTCTGAATTTTGTGGCCCTTTTTGGACATCTGAACTTGCCGACAAAAATGTGGATTAGGAATTAAATTAAGACACAAATGTTGAACTCTTGTGGGGGAGGTACCCTTAGGGAGGACCGATATGGGCCATTTTAGAAGTTAACTAAATTTTGACCAAATATTAGGGGGACGAAAATTGGTTGCCCCATTCAAGTGATATCGTCTTAGCATTTTAGTGACATTTTTAAATATTGGGGAGAAGTACCGGAAGTTGTGGACCGGTATTGCCCCATGAAACTAAGTTTGGATATAATATGACGAAGACCAAATGTTGGACCAAACCGGTTGAACTGTTCGAGAGTTGTTGTTCTCTCCGACAGCCACATTTGGTGACATAGGGGATTTTTACACCTTTCGGGCTGTTTTACCTTCTAATGGAGGTAGCGAATGCAAATCGCTTCAACACAAATCAAAGTGATTCGAGAGCAGGTCTTAAAGTGAACTTATCCGAAATTTTGTGGGGGAGGTACCTGAAGGAGTGGATCGATATGGTTTATCTTCGAATTTAAACTATGTTTGGACAAAATATTACGAAGGCCAAATTTTGGACCAAATCTGCAGATCCTTTCGATAGTTATCTTGTTCTCCAACCACTACACTCGGTGTCATAAGGGCTCTTTGCAACTTTAAGGCTATTTTCTCAGGAAGTATGGGCTTGCCCCTGATGAAACTTGTACCGTCGTATGAGGAGGCAGTGAATAAAAGTTGTTGTAACAAAAAGCAAAGCGATTCGAGAGCAGGTCCTAAACTGAACTTTTCCGAAATTTTGTGTGGGAGGTACCCGAAGGCGTGGACCGATTGGGTCCATATTGGAACCTCATATTACTCTGGTAGAAAGTTTACGCTATACAAAGTATGGACCAAATCGGTCACTCTCTGCAAGAGTTATCGTGCGCACAAACTTTCCGAACATTTTCGAATTTTTGTGGGGGAGGTACCGAAAGGAGTGGACCGATATAACCCATCTTCGAACTTAAACTAAGTTTGGATAAAATATTGCGGTTCATCCGTTCGAGAGTTATCGTGCGCACCAGCCAGCCAGACAGACAGACAGACAGACGGACGGACATTGCTAAATCGACTCCAAATTGTCTGAAACACATTTCGTCCAAACATACTTGGGGTCTAAAACCATTATTTCGATGAGGCACATTTTGCCCGTATGAAAGTGTATATGGTAATTTTCAAATTTCTTTTAAAATTCCACAGAAAAAAAATTAAATATTTTTTTGGCGAGCACATCCGCCATTTTTGGTACATGGGTTACGAAAAAAAATCGTGGTTTCAAATCTGTTCGCGTTCACAAAATTGGATGCTGCACTCAAAAGTAATGGACGGTTTTAATCTCTTATAAAGAAAAAATATTTGAAAATTCCTATTGTGTTGTAATAAGAACATGTATATATGAATCGTTAACAGCATTTGATATCTATGCGTAGATGCTAAAATAGTTGTTAAATTTATTTTTATTTTCGCGGAAAATCAACAAATAATGAACAAATCATGGAGTAAATTTTATTTATTCTAACTCAGAGTCCATAAAAATCTCTAAACAAATAATTTAAAAATACGTACATAATCTAGACAACGCGTAGAAAAATGTGAGACCAAAATTATAAAGATAGCGTTTATAACTTGCATATTACAGCAACAACAAAGAACGGAAACTTATTGTTGGGAATTATTTCAAAAATATATTTTTTGGTTAAGTACGAAAAATTTAAAAAAAAAATTTTGGGAGTTATTCTATGATTTCGCTAAATTTCCATACAAATCCTGAAGTATTTTGCTTAAACTTCTACAAGAAAAGTAATTAGTCATCGTGAAAGTATATTTGCTTTCTATGATAAGCAATAGAAATAAGAAGTAGAGAGTAATATTGAAATTACAATCAAAGAAAAAACATAGAAGTTAAAAACCGTATAATTCGCGAATCCCTTTAAATCAGTTGAGGTGCACGTGATTTTCGGATCCAGGGAGTCCATGTCTATCAATATGCATGGATTTTCCCATGTTTCATTCAGCGGCCAAAGTGTGCCATCAGTTGCATCTTACTATTCAAAAAACCTTCAAGTGGGCAAAAATTACGCGATGTGCATATGAGTATAAGGTGCATCCGATTTCAATGGTCGCCTATTAAAAATACGTCAATATAACTTATTTTAGACAGATTCGCCAAGGACTGCGGATGTGCCACCACATTCTATTTTGAGATAAATAGGGATATTACTCCCGAATCTTTGTAATTTGTGACATACCTTTTTGGCACATATTATAATCGCGTATAAAGGATTACATTTCTGTAAATATAATCAAAGAAAATCGCGGTTCAATTCGCGGAATTCTCAAAATATATTTTTGCAGATATTCCTACTTTCAGGGTACCTGTATCTGGCGTTTTAGTGGATGTATTCGAACGCGGATGGGCTTATTAGATCCGGCACGTAAAAAAACTAAAATCACGCGGGGTTCAGGGGTACCTGTACGGCATTTGTAAATTTTAAAGCCAAAAAATAGGTTTTTTCCAAAAATTTACGCACCAAATTTTCGCCTTTGAACTCCTATTACTAGGAAGCTGTACGGAGCACACTCATGAGATATACATCGAACGACGTGGAATCGCGAGTTCTACAATCCTATATACTAGTTTCGATTATTATCGAGTTGCACCCTCTAATTATAAGAAAAATTCGAAAAACACTGAAATCAAAACTTCAAAATGTCAGCATCAATTTTAGGGGGATGCAGTGTATATATCGAAAAGTCATACACTAGAACCATGTTGCCCAAGGGGTATTCTTTAGTTCTCTCTTTGAGCACAGGTTTGAGTTTTGCGTGGATTGGACAGAAATCAAGAAAGAACACAAAAAAACTTGTAAACTTCAACACATTTTTCCCATTTTTTTATATTACCACCAACGCAGCTTCCACGAAAATTATTTGTTATGGTCCATATTATGAGATCGTGGCTAAAACACTTCAATTAATGTAAATATATTCATATTTTATAAAATATATTAACAGTTCGCGACTTATTAAATGGTGAACCTCAACTTCAACGATTGTAAAACTTTTTTGAATATTACCATATACCCTCGTTAGCATAATTGCTGAGGGTATAACAAAATATTTAGAATTTATAAAGTAAAATTTGAGAATGTTGTTCAAATTTGATAACTTGATTCATAACCCTTCCAATACTAACGATATACAATTATTACTTTTCGTACAGTTATGGCCGGTTTCTGCAATATGATTCAAATTTACCATAAAGTATATTTGGTACGCTTATAGTTCCAATATCCAAAATCACCTCCTCATATCAACCCTACACAGCAACAGCGACCACAATACCAAATATTAGAATTTCAGTTCTATCCCTTCAACCAAAAAAATTGTTCTAAGTGTAGTTCCATTTAGTTCTGGTACACTTAAAGCAGGCGTTTGCAAAGTTATCTTTTTAAAAACCCAATACCAAATTTTGTACAATTTATTATTTCCGTGCGTTTAGTGTCTTTCGTATACATACGGTATGTATTTCCCATCTCCACATCTTAATCCTACACACTAACACTTGTACCAAAATACCGAATTCTAACACTCTCCGTATACCCTTTTGTATTGGGTGTACTATATGGACAAAATTTCATATTACCAGCCAAACTTAGTAACATTTGGTACTTTTCGCATTTCCAAAACCACTTCATATCTCAACCCTACACACCAACAGCGACCTTCATACCATCATTCAGAATTACAATTGCATATATCCTTACAGCCTATACGAAATTTAGTACAATTTAATACTTTCCGTATACTTTCGGTACGTATTTCAAAATCATAATAACATAATTCTACACACCAATTCTGATCCGAGTACAAAAATTCAGAAATCTACTAACTTTATCCGCACACACAATATTAAATTTAGTACCGTTTATTAACTTTTGTACACTTGTAGTACCAATACCAAATTAAGTACCATTTAGTAATTTTCGCGCACATAAGTACAAATTTCCAAAACTACCTCCATATCGAAGTCCTGCACTCAAAAATTAATTTTTATTCCAAATATCGAGGCTTCAACTCTACCCATTCACACAACTCTAAATTGTACCAAATTTAGTATTCAGAACTGCAGCTCTGTTGGTTCACTCAAATCCAAATTAAGTACCATTTTATACTTTTCGTACATATACGTTCGAATTTCCAAAGCTATTTCCATATCTCAATCCTACACTTCAACAATAATTCTAAATCCAAATTTCAGGATTCCAGCTCTATCGGTTCACTAACAACCAAATTGTACCACATTACCACATTTAGCACCAATTAGTACTTTTTGTACACGATTGAAATTCCGAAAGTACCTCCATATCTCGATCATACACTTCAACAGAAATGTTAAATCCAAATTTCAGGATTCCAGCTATATCGGTTCTCTCAAAACCAAATTGTACCAAATTTAGTACTTTTCGTACACGTAAGATCGTATTTCCGGAAACCTTCACTCAAACCATCACTTCAGCAGTAATCTTTATTCAAAATTTCTGGATTCAAGCTCTATCGGTGCATCCAAAACCAAATTGTACCAAATTTAGTAGCATTTAGAACCTACACATTAGTTCGAATTTCCGAAACTACCTTCATATCTTAATCCTACACTCCAACAGTAATATTAAATCATTATTACTCCTTTATTAATATAGATTTGCAGTACATACTTGTTTTATTCTATTCCCCGGCCTATTATGCAGCAGTATTATGTTGTACATAGCAACCCAGCAAAAACGCTCATTAAAAAACACCTTCTAAGACATTATTTTAACAAGAGCCTTTCAACACAAATCAAAAGTTCCCATGTTCAAATCTTGTAGAGAACAAAATAGAAAGAAGAACTTAAGTTCGGCAGAGCCGAAACAAATGCCCACAATTTTATATGGAGACGTTTTTACCACTGGAAATCCCAAATACAGTCGGACCTCGATTATCCGTGATGGTTGGGACCAGAGGCATTACGGATAATCGATTTTCCCGGATAATGTAGGCAATGTTTTTATGCAGTTTTTGAACACATTATAAGTACAAATTGCATAGTATTGTACAATAATAATAAAATAAAAAAATAAAAAAATTATAATATTTGTTAATGTAAACCACCAAATTTTAGAGGGATACATAATATCATCATCGTCATCAGATTCATCTGAATTGACTTTGTCCCATGGCTTCTGTCATACCATTGATACACAAATTGTGTAATATGGGAGAATTTCCAGATTTATTTTGTTTACCTTTTGTTTGCTTAATCAAATTAATTGGAAGGTGTGCTTTTACCCCCGGATAATGAAGTTTATAACGAAAAGTAGAGGTAATGGGAAAAGGACCAACATTTTTTCTATCCCGGATAATGGAGGTTCCCGGATAATCGATTCACGGATATTCGAGGTTCAACTGTACCTAATTTTTTTTGAAGATTACTTGTTGACCACTAGGAACCCTAAATGCCAAATTATAGCAAATTCGATGTGGAAATGTAGCTATAAACGTCGAAATGTCCGAAATCGGGCGGAACCGTTATATAGAAGCTATGCCAAAACATTGACATATGTTCATAACCCCTAAATGGAACTCTAAATGCCAAATTATAGCTTATTCGGTCTGAAAATATGTCCAAAAAGCCAAAATACCTCAAATCGGGCGGTATCATTACATAGGAGCTATAATAAAAGGTGGACCCAAGTCCATTAGGGTTATTACTTAATTACAACCTAATATCCCAGTATCATATTTTGATGAACTTTACCTACGATTAGATATAGTCTTAATTGAAAGGTGGGAAAATTTGACTCGTGTTGCACATTAAATGGGTAACCCGTAAGGAAAGGACCAAAGACGGGCAATGTCGACTATACGAATGAAAATTAAAAATGTCCATATTATCGAGTAGAATAATGTCACTATTTTTTCACGTAGAGCACTTTTTACTTATACGAGAATATTTCATTTAAGTGTTCGGTTTTAGCAATTAAAATTTAAAAAGTATTATTTTTTACTATTCTGTAATTTTGACACCGCCGAAACATGTGGTGTCTGTATTATCGAGATTATACTGTATATATGGGAGCAATATCCAAATATGAACAGATTTCAATATAATTTGGCAAACTTTTATATAGACCAAATTCGGTCACACATTCAAAATTTCATCAAAATCGGTGCATCAAATACATAAAATCGGGGAAAAAATTACCAAAATAAATAGGGTTCGCCCTAACCCAAAAAATGATCTTCTCCAATTTTTAGGCGAATCGGACAATAAATTCGACCTGTACTTTGTTTACAAAAATACATGGCCAGACAGACGGAGAGACGGACATGCCTAAATCGACACATAAGGTGAATATATGCAGATCACCAAAATTAACTAAGGGTCCATTTCGTTTCCTTTTGCATGTTGCAAGCTAATTCACTAAGACAAAATACCCCTTATCATAGTATGGTGTGGGGTATTAAAATATGGTTATATGTTTGTTGTAATACCATTTTTTATTATTAAACTATGCAAAAATAAAAAATTAATGGAATATGAAAGATTTTATGTAAAATTCAATATTTTCTTTGTCTTAATGCGTTGCATAATTTGCATATTTTGTGCATATGCAAAATATGCAGATATGCTAAAATATAAAAATCATGAGCCTGTCATTGCATTCAGTTTCTTCAAAACGAATTTTGGTCTAATCAGAATTTTTGTATCTTTATTACTAAAAAATAAGAAAATATGCAAAATCCGATATCTACTCATCAGCGACTGAATGCAAGAGAATAAAAAACAGTCGACGCTAGAGTATGCTTTCGTTCATCCCTGCTGTAAACCCTAAGTTACAAATTATAGCTAATTCGGTCTGAAATTGTAGCTAACCTTGACTGGCCTGCAAATAAAACACATTTTCCAAAATTTCAGGGTCCTGTCACAGCGATCTATCGCAAATGATTATTATTCAAATGATTATGATTACAAAGGGGAAAATTATGCACCTATAAGTATGCTATATAACAGCTATACCTAATTTATGTCGTGACGTACAAAAAATATTCACCTACCTACCACAACAACGGTCACTGAGCGTCCGTATTACCCAAATACGTTGAATCCGAAATCCCATTTCAAACACAAAATCCGCGACCAAAAATTATTTAAATGTTTTCATTCGTAAAATAAATAATTTTCCCCATACCAAGTGCGGATATTATTCGAATGTCCGGCACAACTATCATTTCAAAAAATATTTTAATTTACTGCTATGCCTACCCCCCATACCACCCCCCATACCAAGTGCGGATATTATTCGAATGTCCGGCACAACTTTCGAAAACGATATCAAGTTGAAGGATTGGCAAATGTTTTTCTGGTGTACACAAGCACGTTGTTCTTTTGTTCGTCAAAAGTTTAAAAACGATATCATTTTCGAACATTTTGCGAATGTTTTTTCTTCACAAGAAAAATTGTTTCGAGAAACATTTTTTACTTCGGAAATTCTTTACGTTTTAAAAAATAATTTTATGTAGTTCGTGAAAAATTCCCATTTGTTTTTTCAAATATTTTCGATATAAATACTACTTATAATATTAACAAGAAGTGATGATAAACACAACATATAGCTTGGTTACAAATACAAGACAACAATGTTTATACCCCTCATACCAATTGCGGATATTCCCCCCATACCAAGTGCGGATATTATTCGAATGTTCGGCACAACATTCGAAAACGATATCACATTCGAAGAATTGGCAAATGTTTTTCGGGTGTACACAAGCACGTTGTTCTTTTGTTCGTCAAAAGTTTAAAAACGATATCGTTTTCGAACATTTGGCGAATGTTTTTTCTTCACAAGAAAAATTGTTTCGAGAAACATTTTTTAATTTGAACATTTTTTTGTTTCAAAAATAAAATTATATTGTTTGTAAAAAATTCCCATTTGCTTTTTTCAAATTATTCCGATATAAGTACTACGTATAATATAGACAATAAGTGTTGATAAAGACAACATATGGCTAGGTTGCCAAACACAAGACAACAATGTTTATCAACAGTTACATACATATCGAGTCGCAAACATAAAGAAGTAAAAACGGAAAAGGTACATAACAGAAACATCAAGAAACACCACAAAAAATGTTTTTCGCCACTATCGTAAAAACTATCATCTTTCATTCGCTAATAATATTATTAACGATATTCGAATTCGAAGCTTTTGCTGCCACAAACTGAGCGACGAATGAATCGTTTTCAATTCGTTCTCGTGTGTCGTTTTCGAACAAAATATCCGCAAAACTATCGAAAAACATTCGAAAACGAATCGTTTGCGATAGCAATGGTATGAGGGGTTATTCGAATGTTCGGCACAACTTTCGAAAACGATATCACATTCGAAGAATTGGCAAATGTTTTTCGGGTGTACACAAGCACGTTGTTCTTTTGTTCGTCAAAAGTCCGAAAACGATATCATTTTCGAACATTTGGTGAATGTTTTTTCTTCACAAGAAAAATTGTTTCGAGAAACATTTTTTACTTTGAAAATTTTTTTGTTTCAAAAAAAAATTTTATGTTTTTTGTAAAAAATTCCCATTTGCTTTTTTCAACTAATTTCGATATAAATGATACGCATAATATAGACAATAAATATTGATAAAGACAACATATGGGTAGGTTGCCAAACACAAGACAACAATGTTTATCAACAGTTACGTATCGAGTTGCAAACATAACAAAGAAAAAAAAACGGAAAAGGTACATAACATGTTTTTCGCCACTATCGTAAAAACTATCATCTTTCATTCGCTAATAATATTATTACCGATATTCGAATTCGAAGGTTTTCCTGCCACAAACTGAGCGACGAATGAATCGTTTTCGATTCGTTCTCGTGTGTCGCTTTCGAACAAAATATCCGCAAAACTATCGAAAAACATTCGAAATCGAATCGTTTGCGAGCAATGGTATGGGGGGTAAACAGGCATTGAATCGCAAACATTACAAAGAAGAAAATGTGTATAACAGAAAAATCAAGAGACGTCAGATAAAGTTAAACATGTCATAAAATCGAAACTCCGCCAAAAATGCTTTTTCGACACAATCGTAAAAACTATCATCTTTCATTCGCTAATAATATTATTAACGACATTCGAATTCGAAAGTTTTCCTGCCACAAACTGAGCGACGAATGAATCGTTTTTAATTCGTTCTCGAGTGTCGTTTTCGAACAAAATATCCGCAAAACTATCGAAAAACATTCGAAAACGGATCGTTTGCGACAGCAATGGTATGGGGGGTAGGCATAGCAGTAAATTAAAATATTTTTTGAAATGATACAATAATTTTCCGGGTAGAAGCAAGTGTTGTTGTACAAGGTAAAGTAAATACTACAACAAATACAAACCGACCAACCTGGTAATTTACAGTGTCAGCTCCCTGACTTTCGGGTCACTGGGTTGGGCTCACGCTCATTTGCTACTCCCGTCGCCTCTTCTGGGAAATTTGGTCTCACTTGGGGTATTCGACCAGCAGGAAAATGCGAGCAGCTGCAGCAGTGATGATGTCTCAGAACGTCCTTTCTGCTACCCGAACATCAGAAGGGTTGGACAGATCTCTGAAGCAGTGATTAGTGAACTCTCTGAAACTCGGCCAACTAGCTTCCCATTACTGATGCAAGTGTGGCGTTCAGAGGCGATGAAATCAGGGGGTCTGCTGATGGAGACAATAATGGGAGGATGGTCTGATCCAAGAGAAACGACGGGTTAGCAGGTGATGCCATTTGTCAGACCAGGTGACACAATGGTTATGTCTGGCGAACTCCGACACTCTTCGCTAATTTTTGGTAGGGACATCCTCTTTGACCGCGCAAAACGTAGAGCTATGAATCTGCTCAGCCAGCACTATACCCCTATGGCCATTTCCGAGAACCGAATGTCACAAAGCATGATGAGCATTAAAATCCCGCAAGACCACACCCCTTTATCTATTTATTGGCTTTGTACATAGTTTCAGTAACTCAAACTCGGTAGTTCCACACCAGACTGCTAATTACCATGTTTTTTGCCGCTGCGAAATCTCTCAGTCTATTTCCATTGTCAGATGTTTCACTATGGGGACTGAATTTCCCGACTTTGGGGCCAAAGGTATGCTCCTTTCTAATTTTGGCATTAAAATTGCCTAGAATAATTTTAAGTCTTTCATCCAGTAGGATGAAACTGGAAGCTAGATGTTTTAACCTCCGACCAACTACGAATCCACAACCAAATTCATGCAGCTATAATACAGTGCGTCATCTTCATGTGGTGTTGAGACTCCTTTCCCATTCCATCGTATTTCTCGTAGGGCTGTAATATCGGTCTTAAATTTTCAAGAACATCTGCCAATATGTAAACTGCACACTCTCTATAAAAAGTGCGAATATTCCAAGCGCAGATTGTCAGATCATGGTCCTTAAAATGATTGCGTCGTCGTGAACTTTAAAGGGTTTTGTTTTTCTTTTGTGTAATGTACAAAAATCAAGTTATTAAACTGAAAAAATTTTATTTTCTTTATAATATACATAAATAAATTTTAGCAACATTTATAAATTGTAATAATTAAATATGGGACGAAATGTTAAAAAATAGACAAATTCAAATGCCGTAACAATACTGAAACCCATTATCAGACCCAACAGGCCACCGAAAGAAGCTAAAACAAGAGAATTATTAATATAGGATATAGACAGATAATTCGACTCGTACCCAATGCTGATAACCAATTTTGATAGACTTCTTTGCGATATCTGGTGGACATTAAATCACTAAAGAAAATATGCAATAAAATATTGTTTTTGTCATCGGGAGCTCTCCTGTAAAATGAAAACGAGAGAAATATATCAAATAGTACCACGAAGTAGAATTAAAATGGTCAGCTTACTCAATTTCTTCATTTTGAAATAACAAGCGAACATTTAATCTGCCCATTGTAATTTCCGACATATAATTATTCGATTGACAATCTGGTAGGCAGTTGCATGGAAATGTGGTAGTAGTTTTTACCAGTGACAAGGTGACATTGTAATCGTTAAGGGAACGTGTAAATACAACTGAAATAAAATTGAAATTATTTTTTCTTCTCTATGTTAAATCATTCATTGTGACTTACCTCGATTTTTTATAACACATTGAACATCATCAATATCGCACACTGGAAAGCTACCATTATTTGCCAAAGAATGTGGTAAACAACCACAATTTTTCATAATCAATTTTACACGGCACTCCCACATACAATTCGTAAAGGAATAACGTTGCATTATCGACAGTTTTCTTTCGTTGGGAAATAAACAATTCCTCTCTTTGATAGCTAAGTTGTAAATATCATTTGTGGCATAAGTCGATTCGGGATTAATGTGTACAAAACTTTCCCGGGCCGCTGAAATAATTTTTGTTTCTGCATTTTCATCGGGAATCGTATAGGAGTCATGTATAAGCAGCCGAAATCCATAACTGCTGAATGAAGCTGCCGAATAATCGTACGCAAATGGATTAATGAGTATCGAAAGTCCAGTAGGATAACCACAACCAGTTACACGATACGGACGTTGCGGTACTAAATAGGCAATCTTTCTGTAAAACGAGAGAGAGAGAGAGAGATAGAGAATTAATGTATTATTTTTGCTTGATTCAAAATCGTGAAATTGGGCGATATCGGTATATGCGGGCTATACCAAAGCCTGCGCATATACCCACAACAGTGGGAGCCCTAAATTATGTAACATGGATAAGGAAACGAGATGGACCCATAGTTCCTTTTGGGGATATACATACAATCACGTTCCGTTCGCGACGTACAGGTCGCATTTATTTTCCGATTTAGCTGGAAATTTCGAATATTATTTTTTTTTGAACTATTGCTTTTGTTGAAAATCGGTTCAGATTTGGAGATAACACCCATATATATTTTCGGCCTATTTCAAGATTTTGCTGCACTGAACACGCTATATATTCCGATAAATGTGCCAAATTATATCGAAACCGGTTCAGATTTGGATATAGCTGCCATATATATTTTCGACCGATTTCACGTATTTGCTGCACCAAAGACCCTATATCCGTCCAATTTTAATGTTTGACGGAATTTGGTCTAGAAATAAATGTGCCAAATTATATCTAAATCGGTCCAGATTTGGCCGATTTGAGGTAATTTGGTCTAGAAATGAATGTGCCAAATTACACGAAATCACTTCAGATTTGGCTATACATGTGTAGCTCTCATATACATATATTTTACATATTCACAGTGGTATAGGGTATCATATAGTAGGCCCCGTACGACTTTGATCCTTTCCATACCGGTTTGTAGATACGTTTTTCCCCATTTCGAATCCTCAATGCTAAATTTTAGCTAATTGGGCCTGACAATGTAGGTAAAAACATCAAAATACGTGAAATTGGGCGGTACCGTTATATGGCCCAAAACTTAGACCATTGTCCATAACTTTTGGTGCAGAAGTTTATGGATTACAGAGAACCCTAAATGCCAAATTACAGTTAATTTGGACCGAAAATGTAGCTAAAAACGTAAACATACCTGAAATCGGGCGGTATTTCAAAACATAGGCAAAGGTCCATAATATTTGGTGAAGAACTACGCTATAGTCGTTTGCACTAAATCCCTGACTCTACCTTATAAGCGATGGGGACTTGTGTCCCTTTAGTTAGATCACACAGTCTTATCTCCTTTCTTGTTAACTGGACACAGGATGTTCTGGATCCAATTGTCGAGTACGCGTACTTCCTGCCAGATGGTGCCCGAATTTTTTTGTGACCACTTCGATTCTTAAAAGCCCAATTATAGCGAATTGGTCTAAAATGAAGCTAACATTGTCAACATACCTGTAATAGGGGCTATAGAAACACGTAGACCTATGTCCACAATTTTAGGTGGACAAGTTTCTTATACACTGGGAATCCTAAATGCCAAACTATACCTAATTCGGCCAGAAAATGTTGCTAAAACGCCAATATACCTGAAATCGGGAGGTATCGTCATATTGGGGCTATACCAAGACGTGGGCCGATATAGCCCCAGGGTCCCATTGCCCCCCTGCGTACGTCCCTGGATGTAAGCACAAATCGTCTGGAGTTAGTTCAGTTGATTTGTCATGGCAGTTGAAAAGGTGCAGTGTGTTGTGCGAGCCTGTGCTGCATGCTGGGCAAATGTTTTTCACGGTGTCATCGATCCTTGCCCTCTAGGAATTCAGCCAGTTGCACGATCCCGAGCGTAGTTGAGCCAAAACAACTCTGGTTTGTCGTGGCAGCTGATGTTCTCACCTGCTCCTCACAAGATAGTTGTTTATTCAAATCTACTTGATAGGCTTTCTGATATATTGTCATATTGGACCTCTCTTTCTAGATCATGAAGATCGCTCCTGACATGCCTGGGTGGGGTAGTCATATCCACCATATGGCGCGGTAACACCGGATTAGGTACTGCAACGCGCTGAAAATGTGATAAGTCTGTCAAATTGGAGTTTAGTCTTTCACAAATGACATCCGGGAAGTAAACCGACACCATGATCGTACAATCATCCGCATACGTTACGATCTCAATGTCTTCTGGAGGGTGCGGAATACAGGAGACGTAAAGGTTAAACAGTTCCGCACATATCACCTCACCTTGTGGAACTCCCTGTTTCACTCTATGGGGCTTGGATTTTTTATTTCTGAATTCCATGTACGACTGGCTTCCACATACATATGGGGATTTCTGAGTGAAATCGGACACTTTTTCAAGATGAGGTTTTTGATTTCCATTATTTTTTGCTGTGGCGATGCTGCTGATTAACAAAACATTTTAGTATATTTTCAAATTTTTTTTGACTAACGGTTCCAGAGATATCGCGCCTTGAAAAAGTCAAATTCTGTAAAAACTACATGCAAAGAAATACTCATAACTTCTTTAATATTGGTCCAAATGGGACCATCTTTTTTTTGATTTGTTTGTTTTTTTTTCAGCTATCGAAAGAAATATTTGAAAGAAAAATGCACAGTGGGCTTCAATGCAATTTTCGGGATTTAATATTTAAAATCAATTTTTAAACATGATTGCACCCTTCGATTTTTTCAAAAAATTTTTATGTTAAACTACGTTCAATTACAAAATTTTTAAGCCCTATGTGGTAATGGGATTCGGACGATTACTATTTTTTCTGAATTTTTTAAAATTTGTCAATACAATTTTTCATTTATACCTTTGTCCAAAATTTATTATTTTATTAAAAAGTTAAAAGTTTCATTTATAAATATTTGTTTTGATTTTATATTTATGAATTTATCTCAAACATCTTAAAAACTGCGTCATTTTTCGATTTTGCAAATGCATCAGCGAAAATTCCATTAAAGTCCACTGTGGATTTTTTTTTCTATTTCTTATGATAAATATACAATATATAATGATAAATATGTACTCTAAGCTTCAAAAATACAGGAAATACAAATTTTGGACAAATGTGTTAAGGAAAAATTGTATTGACAAATTTTAAAAAATTCATAAAAAATAGTAATCGTCCGAATCCCATTACCACATAGGGCTTAAAATTTTTGTAATTGAACGTAGTTTAACATAAATTTTTTTTTGAAAAAATCGAAGGGTGCAATCATGTTTAAAAATTGATTTTAAATATTAAATCCCGAAAATTGCATTTAAGCCCACTGTGCATTTTTCTTTTAAATATTTCTTTCGATAGCTGATAAAAAAAACAAACAATTCAAAAAAAGATGGTCCCATTTGGACCAATATTAAAGAAGTAATGAGTATTTATTTAAACATAGTTCTTTAAAAATTCGATAATTTCAATAGGCGATATCTCTGTACCGTTGGTCAAAAAATAATTTTAAAATATACCAAAATGTTCTGTTGGCTAGGAGCATAAATTGAACCAAAAAACAATTGAAATCAAAAATTACTTTTCTCCGAACTGTCCGATTTCACTTGGAATTCCCCATATGTATATAACACTGCTCAACAAAATTGAAAAAGTTGAATGTTTCAGACGAAGTTGCAGTTGTTTCTAGATGAAATAGGCGAGTTATTTTCAAATCCGGTCCCGGGTTTTCTCCATCAGCTCTTGTTTTTGAGATATAGCTCAAAATCGGTTTTTACGAGTTTTACCCACACTTTCGTTATTTTCGGATACAAACAAATATTTTTTATGGGTTTTTCGACATTAATCTATTAAGGAGATGTTGTACGCACGATACTAATCATTTTTGAAATAGTTATGGTGAGTATATATCAAAAAATATAGAAAATATACGACGGACCTTGTAAAAATTGAATATTTTGAGTACTTTAAGCTGTAATTACGTCATCATTGGAAGTTATAGGATCTTCATATAGTACTCCGGAAATGCTTAGGGTGTCTACTATATAATCCAGTATTCAAATGTATAATATAAAGTTCATAGCGCCCATGATTCCGCCATAACCTAAAAACCATCATGAAGACTGCCATTGAAAAGTAAATGGCGTATCTGGTAATGATATCACTGGTAAATGATTTCCCTTTAGCAGTCTTCATGACGATTTTTAGGTTATGGCCGAATCATGGGCGCTATGAACTTTATATTATATATTTGAATACTGGACTATATAGTAGACACCCTAAGCATATCCGCATTGCCATATGAAGATCCTATGACTTCCCCCGATGACGTAATTACAGCTTAAAGTACTCAAAATATTCAATTTTTACAAGGTCCGTCGTATATTTTCTACATTTTTTGATATATACTCACCATAACTATTTCAAAAATGATTTGTATCGAGCGTACAACATCTCCTTAATAGATTAATGTCGAAAAACCCACAACAAATATTTGTTTGTATTCTAAAATAACGAAAGTCTGGGTTAAACTCGTAAAAACCGATTTTGAGCTATATCTCAAAAACAAGAGCTGATGGACAAAAACCGGGACCGGATTTGAAAATATCTCGCCGATTTGATCTAGAAACAACCGCAACTTCGGTTGAAACAAAAATCGTGTTGAGCAGTGTAATTGATCATCCAACGTTTCAAATTTGGCTGGAGCTTTGTCTGCGCGATGTCCTCTGATAAGTCATTACTACTCTATCACACGGCTTGGTCGACCAATATGTATGTATGTGTGGATATGGCGTGCAGCGCTGTTGTCGTGCTGGGCTACTTACGGAACCCATGCTGATAATCGCCAACTGGATAGATGTTTCTGACGCTGGAAGGGACTAAAGCCTTAAAGGTCTTTGCTACGGGCGACAAAAGCGAAATAGGTCAATACGATACACCTTTGCTGGCATCCAGTAGCGGGACCACCCTACCCATTTTCCAGACTTCGGGGACGATGTGGTTGGCTATCGAGAGGTTGAGGACTTTAGTGAGATACTCGATTCCAGGCACATCCAGCTGTCTCAGAATTATCAGGGAGATTCCATCAGGGCTCAACGCTTTGGATGACTTAGCGTTTTTGATAACATTGTGATTGTTCATCCTCGGCTCATGATGGTTCATACTCTTCTCTTCGTCCGCTGATTCCCGGGGATCTCGACAAACTGTCGCTTGAAATAAGTTGCGCTCCTTTTCGGATCAGTCAGCGTAACATCGCCAAGCGTGACTGAGGCATATCTTCCTTCTTTCCAGGGTTCGAGAGCTACTTAACCGTAGCCCACATTTCACTTATTGCGGCTCCAATGTTGCAATTCTTCAGATGATTTTACCACTTGTTCCGATTATGCTAACCGACCAACCTGTTAACTTCCCTGACTCTGGGGCCACTGGGGTTAGGACGACGAAGCTCATCACGCATAGAGTGGCAAATCTGAAAAAAACGCGTTTTAGCAATTTCTATTTTTATACCCTCAGCATTATGCTAACGAGGGTATATACCCTTTCATACGTGCAAAATGTGCCTCATCGAAATAATGGCTTTAGACTCCAAGTATGTTTGGACGAAATCTGTTTCAGACATTTTGAAGTCGAAAACTTCTTTTGAGTTTTTATCCTAATCCATATCTTTTCGGCAATTTCATACGCCCAAAATTCTGAAGACCTCCTAAATACCTACGTTTTTTGGGAATAAGGTGTTTCAATTCACACAGGCTGAGGGTATACCCGGCGACAAAGCCTTTTACTTTTTCTTGTGTCAAATGTTCAATGCTGATATTTCTAAAACTCAACGAGTTAGAGCTCATTTACTACGAGTTTGGCATAAATCAACAAAAAAGTTTTTTGAGTTTTTAAGCCACTAAAGCAGTTAAAATCATGATTGATCTTGCACAGAAATTTTATACTGATATGTAGCTAGCTGTTTGCAAAATATCGTCCAAGTAGTTATGTATTTTATTTTTTGTGTAATATTTTTTTTTTTTTTTAATTGGGGAAGTCAAATTTCAATCGCCAATTTAAAACGCGTTTCTCTCGAAACTGGATTTTTTGAGATGTGTCACGCTCTGGGTAAATGAGCGATATCTGCTCCGTCCGAGAACCCGCAATAGTCTATTTTTGAAATTTTGACAAAATTTTCCTTTATAAATTTGTAAAATAAAAAATAAAATAAATAAATAAATAAATAAATAAAAAAATAAATAAATAAAAATGATACACTGGAATTTTCTTGAATTTCACACATACATATGTGCAAATTTCAGAGTTGTAAAACTTGGCAGTTCCTATGCAGTCCCAGCAGACTTGTTTGTTTTCGAAAGTTTCTCGAAAAGTATCAGTCAGCATTGCCGCAGAGATATAGCTTCAGCCTTGAGACTTCCATTCGGGCCATTATCTCGGAAAGTATGGACTTTCCCAAGAAAAGGTTGATACTACTTCAATAAAAAAACCTTGAAATTTGTTCGCTCACAAGACTCAGTCAGAACTTAAGCCAACATGTTTGAACTTTTGGGAGGTGATGGAAAGAGTGCTTCAATATAGCCATTTATACGAAAACCAAATCGGCTGCTCCCTTGAGTCCTAACCGAATGTTTTTTATATGGTAATTATCTAAGAAAATATGGACTTATCCCCAAAATAATTATACTATAGCAATAGGGGCCGCGAGGGGTACCTGCTGTAAAAATACACTTCTTTTAAGTTTTGTGCGGGAGTACCATACCGATATACCGGTTCAACCTCTGTAAGAAACATTACTATGTGCAAAGTTTGAATCAGTTTCTCCTTTTAAGAGTTATTGTGTTGAACTTTTGTGAGGGATGTAACCGAAGGAGTGGAACGACATGACCAATATACGACCTTGGTCTAAACAAAATATTACGAGTGGGACCAAATCGGACAACGATTTCAAATCTTAAAATATACTTACTCAGGAAAATTATGTTTTTGTACTCCGAAATAATTGAACGTACAACATTCGCCCAAACCCATAGATTTGATGCGTTGAAATAAACCATCACAACGCGTATTGGTGCCTTTCCAAATACAACGAGATATCATATCCATACAATTCGGTGTTAGGGTACGCGACAAATCATTCAACGTCATGTTATTCATTTTTAGAACTTCCCTGGCAAGTTTCATATTCGAACCCGATTCATTAAAGGCAAAACTATAATACATGACAATATTAAACATTTTCACAAGATCCTCATCGGTGGTGTTGGCGGGACGTTTCCTAAAAACGAAACGAACGATTGAAAAAATTAATTTAAAAATCCCATTGAGCGTACTTATACTACTCACAGTGCACTGGCCATATTAACGGCTTTTGTTTTTGAAATTTTATTAAAGTTACATAAAGTCACTGCCGGGAATGGAATATTCCATGTTGGATAATGCGAACTTTCAATGACAGTCACGGTGGGAGTTGCACTATTCCATACGTAGGATACAATTACCAAAGATATGGAAACAATTATGGCTATTATGGTAATGATAAGCCAAAAGAATCGCTCTTTCGATGATAAATCCATGCGTGTTATATAATTGAAACCATGTAACGACGTGGTATTGCAAAAATTACTGAAATTCTCCATAAACCAAGATTTGACAGTGTGGGCTGTAGATCTGCGTTTTAACCCGTTAGAAGATTTATTCAAATATGCCATTGAAGTTGTGGACGAGGCGAATGATGGATTTAAATAATGTTCAAATTTATTGCCATATGGAGCTACATTTTTAATGGCAAAAATGGGTTTGTGTTTAATGGCCATTTTGGTAGTCTTTACTCTAGACGTGTCTTTTTCAAACTGATAAAATAGTCGAAAAGTCTATAAAAACCATTCATTAAAGCTAACAAGTGATGGGTTAATTGAATTACCCCACCCTCCACTTTTGATGTGAGTGACACCATGACACGATGACACTGACCATCATTAACAAACTATTAATTAGCTTCCTAATCACAAAAACACACAAATGCTAATTGTTTATCATAAATAAGTAGTTTATTAATTATTTTATATTTATATTTAGCCGTCAAGGCATACATTTTACTGAACTAAGAATGACCACAGGTCTGTAAACACTTACACTATGTCCCCACACCTAAACATTTGTGTACATCATTTTCATTTTGTTGTTCTTTTCCTTATTGGTAATGCCACAAATTAAATTACCAAACTTCTCTCAATACGGGCAATATGGTCTCATTCTTGAAAATGCCTCGATACGTTCTTGTTGTTCTCTTTCCTCTTCGGCTTTACGTTTCTTTTCGGCCTCTAATTGTGCCTTCCGTTGTCTCCGTTTGATACGATAACGTATTTGTTTTTTGGTCAACCAATTGCAGGCTGGACGCACGAAAACGAAAAATATCATTTCAAATCCTGACACAAAGCTGTAGCCCATATGCAGGCCCGTAATACCGCCAAATGTTCCAATAAATGTTAACCAATTTTCGTAGACGTCGAGACGTAAACGTTCCGCATACAAATTGGCATAGAAGACATGCAGAACAATGTGATTGGTTATGTTGATGTCCTTGCTGGAAAAAATGAATGTATGTGTATTAAAAAAGGATTTTTATTAATTAATATGTAAAAAATTAATAAATGTAATTAAATTAAATATTTGGCAACAGTGACTGTAGTATGTAGCTACGACCTCGATACCGCCTCCATAAACTGGGTACAAAAACATACAAGAGAAGACAGCGGTCTGGTGGATAAATATGACTGACTCACCATAAACGACCAGTCAAAACGGTTGAAGTCAGAAGCTTTGGAAAAGTCGTCCAGAAAGGGGACTTAATATTATTGAACAAATCCAGGATTTCGCATTAATTCAATTTTTGGATCCGTTACAATTTCTTTCAATGTAATATTTTGTGTCCAGTTGTTCTTGTTATGTACAAAGAGCTTTCAATAACAACAACAATAATGACTGAGAATGGGGAGTTCAAAACAAAATCAACAACGAAACATAATTAAAGATTGTAATATTATCAGTAGATATATGGGGAGGATTCAAAATCCATTAAAAAACTCAAATTACAAGTCATATAGTAATTAAAAGTATCAAATTACATATCTTAAGTAAACAAATGGGGTGACCGTGGGAAATTCTTGGAATTCCTTATGCTGGGGGGGAATCGTTCCATGATCAACGTGGGTGGCTTCGTTTGTCCGTCCGTCTGTCCGTAAGCATGCTGAATCGTGTCCATGATCAATGTGGGTGGTCTCGTTTGTCCGTCTGTCTGTTGATTGATCTAATTATGAAGCATTGACCATTGTTGAGGCATTGTGTTTATTGTATGTTTGTGTGTATGTCGTTTGGTTCTTTTGCTTTGAAATGGATCAGCAGTCACAACAGCTAAAGTACATGGGTGGCTACTGTGTGTTTGTATGTATGTCGTTTGGTTCCTTTTGCTTTGCATTGGATCAGCAGCCACGATAGCTTCATTATATGTTTGTGTGTATGTCGTTTGGTTCTTTTGCTTTGAAATGGATCAGCAGTCACAACAGCTAAAGTACATGGGTGGCTACTGTGTGTTTGTATGTATGTCGTTTGGTTCCTTTTGCTATGCATTGGATCAGCAGCCACGATAGCTTCATTATATGTTTGTGTGTATGTCGTTTGGTTCTTTTGCTTTGAAATGGATCAGCAGTCACAACAGCTAAAGTGCCTGGGTGGCTACTGTGTGTTTGTATGTATGCCGTATGATTCCTTTGCTTTGGATTGGATCAGCATCCACGATAGCTTCATTATATGTTTGTGTGTATGTCGTTTGGTTCTTTTGCTTTACTTTAAGTCAGAGGACAAGTGTACTGAGTATTTACTGAGTGTTTGAATATGAATTCGATCGATCTTCTCGATTTGTTTATTATTATTATTCGATGAAGGCGACAATGTCTTTAATATTTAATTGAAGGGTAGATTGAATTTTTGGTTGCTTCAAATTGATCTTGTCAATGGATTTGGATATGAATGCAAATATGATTGGGAGAGTTAAGGGGGAAAGGGGAACCAATGTGTACAAATGAGAAATCGATGACCATTGTTGAGGCATAGCGCTTGTGGTGGTACACTGGAAAAATATGTATGCATGTGTAACCGTGGGAAATTCTGGGAATTCCGTCCGTCCGTCCGCGTGACCGTGGGAACTTTTTTGGAATTCCGTTTATCCGTCCGTCTGCTGACCGTGGGAACTTTTGGAATTCCGTTTGTCCGTCCGTCTGTCCGTGGGCATGCTTAATCGTGTCCATGATCAATGGTCCTGTTTGTCCCTCCTTTTGTCAGTTCATTGATCTAATTTCCTAATGTTATGAAATAAATGACGTCATCAGTTGGGTTTAAATAAAAAATGAATGAAACTGTACTCAAAAAGAATTTCTTTGAGTGCATAAATCGAAACAATCCAAATGAATTCATTTGGATCTTTTCGATTTTTTTATTTCAGAAGTCAAGTAAAGAGTTAGCAAAAACTTGAATATTGGATTGAAGGGATGGTTTGGGATATTAAAGCATATGTGGGTGCGTGTGTATGTTTGATTCTTTGCAGTTATGAGGAATGTATTGACATTAAGTTCTAGCAATTTGTTATGAGTAAGAGGTTGAAAGGGGAAGCAAGCATCGAATGCTTTAAGATTAGCTAGAGCATTAACCATATGTTTGTATGAATATTGCCCTTCGATTGAAGCAGTGACCATTGTTGAGGCAATCAGTTTATATATATGTTTGTGTGTATGCAGTATGATTCCTTTGCTTTGCATTGGATCAGCAGCCACGATCGCTTTATTTTATGTTTGTGTGTATGTCGTTTGGTTCTTTTTCCATTCCTTTTAATCAGCAGGCGTAATTGTCGCCTTTAACGAAAGCAAAAGGCGACAAGTGCCTGGGGCTATCTGCTGTGTTTGAATATGAATTCGATTCTCTTCTCGATTTGTTTGTTATTGTTTGATCTTAATATTTAATTGAAGGATGGTTTGAATTTTTGGTTGCTTCAAATTGATCTTGTCAATGGATTTGGATATGAATGCAAATATGATTAGGGAAGTTAAGGGGGAAAGGGGAACCAATGTGTACAAATGAGAAATCGATGACCATTGTTGAGGTATAGCGTTTGTATGTACGTCAGTCCAGCTTCCTTTAAATTTATGCTGTGTATGTTTGCATTAAACCAAAAGGAGGAATCATTGAACTTTCATTCAGTATTACACAATATCGGATTTGTTTTGATTAAATGTTATGAATCTGGGTTATTGGACCACACAACGTCTGATTCTTTGAACACTGTATGTATGTATATACATATATGCATATATTTTGTCGTCTTGAACTTGAAAAGGAATATATTTTTAATATAGAAAATGCTGAGCATATTTAATGTAAACAAATAAAGTGTTTAAAAGCGAAGGAAGTTTTAGAAAAATTATTCAGTTTCTAAAAATTATCGTACGTGTATCTCATCATCTTAAAAGTACAAAATATGTCAGTGCCAGTTTCAAAGGACGATTCAATCTTCCGTTTGCAACAACAGCATTTACTCCAGGACAGCATCGGTGACGCATACTTATGTAGAGTAATGGAGAACTATGAATTTACATCCATGTTGCGGAACAATTTTTTAAACGATATTGCTGGAGATCAATACTGCATACATGTAATTATGAGTTACGAGTTAGAAATTTTGAGAAAGGGTCTCCCGGAGAAGCCTAAAATCCTGAAGGTAGAGGAATTGCCGACTGTATCACCATTGATTTTAAGCGATATTGACAGCTATATAAAAGAACATCTAAACGCACTTCTAAACATAGCTTGTAGAGTAGAGGATAACAATATAAATAGCTTTTTAATAAAGTTTTTAAACACTTATAAATAAAATCAATTTCGAAAATAAGTATAATCTCTTCTTTTTTTTAATGGGGGGGGAAGGTTGGGTTGGGTGGAAGGGTTGCGAAATCCATGTTTAATCGTGTTACAATTTTAGTATAAAAAGCCCATACTTTTAAATACGATTCACAGTTTAAACGTTATTAACAAAAGTAGGAAGCATTGTTCTGCGACCATTCGATTGAAGCAATGATCATTGTTGAGGCATTATTATGTATGACCATCAACTTGATGTTGTTATATGTTTACATTAAAACAAAAGGAGGAATCATTAAACTTTCATTCAGTATTACTCAATATCCAATTTGTTATTATTATGGATTATTGGACCTTTTTTAAAGATATGAAATGCGGCTGGAACATCAAATAGAAGCAAAAGTATGCTTCAACTTGACCTTGAAAAAACATTTGAAAATATGCTTATGTTGCTTTTCATCACAACATCTAAATGTCACCCCATTTCTCTGCAATTTAATACACAAATTATGAAAAACATAAATCTCACTCTTCATTAAAATGTTCGATCTATAAATGCACACCTATATTATAATAATTTTATTAGTCAGAAACATACTTTCAAACTGTTACAATATGGATTCTCAATATATACTTCCTGAAATCTTCAAGGAAAGCACATTAAGGGAGTCGAAGGATATCGAAGCAGACAAATATTTGTTAAGAATAACGGATGAAATTCAGGCGGAATTCTATATAACACATGGTTTGAAAACGGACAGAAACAGAATCCTTAAGCTTTTAAAAAGGTTGGAGAAAATCACAAATGCCAATAATAATTGAATTTAAATGATTCCCAGCAAAATTTATTTGAAGTTGTTCCTTGTGAAGTAGTGATTGAATAGCTTTTTTTGAAGCAGTCCACGCAGAGTCATGAAAAATGCAGTCCGTTCTTCACATTTTGACAATGTCCGATTTGAATCCATTTCATAAAATTTTCACATTTTAGAAATTTCAAAATTTTGCAAAAAAAAAAAAACTTAAAAAGACAAAGAACATAATTTGTTTCTTGTTAATTCTAATAACAGCAATATGTTTGCATCCATAAAAAGTAATTTGTATACAAAAAATAATAAAAGTGATTTCGAACTACATCTTTGTTTGTAGCCAAAGAAGTAGTTGAATCATATGTTGTTGTGATTTATTCACTACAAAGAACTAATGCAAAATGTGTGCTTAAGAAGTAAATTAGACAGTATCCTCACTGCACCATGCCCTTGTAAAAATCATGACTTCTTTCACGTAAAAAGATGTAGTCTGAAATCACTTGCACTCATGATTTAACTACTTCTTTGGCTACAAACATTTTGCTGGGTTATTAATAAATAAGAAACAAACAAATATATTTGTTGCATATTTTTTGGGGGAAGAGAATGCAATGGTTTATGTATAATTGTCATCTTCTAATCTAAAATTTTGTCCCTGTGTTTAGAGAAAATGTGATAACACTATACACAGTTACTATTTCGTGCCACAGCTCGCTTTTCGCTTCAACAAATTCTTATTATAGCTCACCCTATCCCTAATTTGGTTCAACAGCTCTCTCTTAGAGTTAAACAGCTTCATATTATAACTTAAGAGCTCCCTAATCTTATTCAACAGTTTCGTACTCAACCCTCTTCACTTAAGATCGAACCTCTTAATACAAGGAGCACATTTTGATAGTTATCAAACAAATTTATGAAAGTTTAAAAAAGCGAACAAATAAATATTAGTGTACCTCACTCAAATTGAAAATTCGAAGGAAAAGAAACTTTAACAAGGCCATCTAGGGGTTGAGCTATCGATACCTAAATTATTACGAAGATATTATAAATGCTGACTTGTGTACATAACTGTACCATATTACTCATTAAAACAAAAAAATGAAATAAAAAACAATGATATTCAGAAGACCATAGATTGCATTTATTATATAAAACCCTATATGTATATATAGTTTTGTCGTCTTGGACAGTCATTTCTTTTGATGTATTCCTTTTATATTTAATATAAACATTAAAACTCTATAAAAGTTGAGTTAGACTCGGAAACTATATTCAGTTTTCAAAATTCCTTTAATGGAGTGAGACATTTCTTCAAGAAAAGTAAGAAAACTAAAAATGGTCAATAATATCAACGGAGAGATTGGAGTTGAGTTCGAGAATGATGCAGAGTTCGAAAAGATTTGTTGCAATATGTTAGACCATTACGAGGCAACACAAAATACACCACAACAAATTGAATTATTTGAAATGGACTATGAGTTCGAGGCTGCTTGCGTAAAAGCTGTAAATGAATTCGAGGCAAAGTATAATGAGTCTCTGCGAGTGGAAACCGATGCTGAAGGAAAGGAGAACGAAACCCGAACAAACCAATCTCTGGAGAATTCAGAAGAAGATTATTCGTATATACCAGAAGCACAAAACGTATGGGCATTGGATGAAAACGATCCATGGTTTATAGTTTAGCCGACGACACTCAAGCTTTTGATATGTATATTAGAGGTGCCTATAGCAACACTCTTTGTTTACTTCTGCATTTGTTTCTTCTTGAAAAATGTTGACATTTAAATAAATGAATAATATTGTTTGTCTACAAAAATATATCTTTATTCTGGGATAATAAACAATAGAAAAGGTGAATACACATCTGTGGGACTGTAAGTTTTAATAATCTACTACTGTTAATCATGCAATTATGACCGTCTAAGCAAAGTTATAAAATATTAAAGATTGAACAAATGTATAAGCGGTTGAGTTGGGTTAGGGTTAGGTTGGTTTCAGGTTAGGTTGGCTTGGGTTCCGGTTAGGTTGGGTTCGGGTTAGGTTGGGTTCGCGTTAGGTTGGGTTTGGGTTAGGTTGGGTTCGGGTTAGGTTAGGTTCGGGTTAGGTTGGGTTCGGGTTAGGTTAGGTTCGGGTTAGGTTGGGTTCGGGTTAGGTTGGGTTCGGGTTAGGTTGGATTCAGGTTAGGTTGGGCTTAGATCAAGGGATACACTATTTATATTGTGACAATGTCCCACATTTAACAGTAGAACTCTAACTATGGACGAAGAAATGTTGAAACGATTGGTTCAATCCCGCAATGTTTTGAAAAGAAAATTTCAAAACATCAAAAGGGGAGAACAAGCAAGAACAACGCAATTGGAAAATACCTTCAAACCTATAACAGAAGAGTTAAACAAATTAGTTAAAACAACAAGTGAGAATGCATCCAAATACATTCCTAAAACAGAAAATATACCCGAGTATGGGAAATCATCGTTTTCCAGTATCAAGAGATATAAGGAAGATTTTAAAAACGAAATCACTGCAAACGATGAAGAGTACAAAGAAGATAATAATCAAGATGAGTCAAGCAACGATGAGGGTGGAGAAGAATCTTTTTATTCTGACCATGATGATTATGATTATGAAAACAATCTTCTTCAATTGAAAATCAATAATAATCTGGACACTGTATACGGTCCACATACAGATGTTAATGGGGAATGGAAATTTGGTGATAAACCTTTACATATAAATAATGAGAAAATTGTCGTAGGAAACCAGAATTGGGCGCTCACACCAGGCTTATTTGAACTTCTATTTCATCAAAAACCCAAAAACTACGTTGAATCAGAGTTGGAGATATATAAGAAAATTTTACTCAACTCCAATGCACATAAAGTAAACTACAGCCATAATGAACGAGTGAAATCTAACAAAGGATATAAATACACCAATATAATAAAGAAGATAATCGATGATACTCACACTGGTAAAGGCTTAATGAGAGTAAATTCCGAAAAACCTCAATATGTATATTGGAACGATCCCAATGTTCTTGTTGAACGACTAAAGCGGTTGGTGGAATCAAATCAAAGTGGAAAATATGATCATACAAATGAGATGGTCTCTATAATTGAAGAACTACGAGAGGCAGATATTATATATTAATCATATTTTATATTATATCAAATGTGTACATTGCGATTACGAAATAAATGCAATCTATGGTCTTCTGAATATCATTGTTTTTTATTTCATTTTTTTGTTTTAATGAGTAATATGGTACAGTTATGTACACAAGTCAGCATTTATAATA
The DNA here is from genome assembly GCF_047663935.1 of Musca autumnalis. Classification (NCBI taxonomy): domain Eukaryota; kingdom Metazoa; phylum Arthropoda; class Insecta; order Diptera; family Muscidae; genus Musca; species Musca autumnalis. The sequence continues at coordinate 76,353,305 of NW_027411755.1, forward strand.
TCTTCGTAATAATTTAGGTATCGATAGCTCAACCCCTAGATGGCATTGTTAAAGTTTCTTTTCCTTCGAATTTTCAATTTGAGTGAGGTACACTAATATTTATTTGTTTGCTTTTTTTAACTTTCATAAATTTGAAGCAAATGGTATGTTTGATAACTATCAAAATGTGCTCCTTGTATTAAGAGGTTCGATCTTAAGTGAAGAGGGTTGAGTACGAAACTGTTGAATAAGATTAGGGAGCTCTTAAGTTATAATATGAAGCTGTTTAACTCTAAGAGAGAGCTGTTGAACCAAATTAGGGATAGGGTGAGCTATAATAAGAATTTGTTGAAGCGAAAAGCGAGCTGTGGCACGAAATAGTAACTGTGTATAGTGTTATCACATTTTCTCTAAACACAGGGACAAAATTTTAGATTAGAAGATAACAATTATACATAAACCATTGCATTCTCTTCCCCCCAAAAAAATATGCAACAAATATATTTGTTTGTTTCTTATTTATTAATAATCATTTAAATTCAATTATTATTGGCATTTGTGATTTTCTCCAACCTTTTTAAAAGCTTAAGGATTCTGTTTCTGTCCGTTTTCAAACCATGTGTTATATAGAATTCCGCCTGAATTTCATCCGTTATTCTTAACAAATATTTGTCTGCTTCGATATCCTTCGACTCCCTTAATGTGCTTTCCTTGAAGATTTCAGGAAGTATATATTGAGAATCCATATTGTAACAGTTTGAAAGTATGTTTCTGACTAATAAAATTATTATAATATAGGTGTGCATTTATAGATCGAACATTTTAATGAAGAGTGAGATTTATGTTTTTCATAATTTGTGTATTAAATTGCAGAGAAATGGGGTGACATTTAGATGTTGTGATGAAAAGCAACATAAGCATATTTTCAAATGTTTTTTCAAGGTCAAGTTGAAGCATACTTTTGCTTCTATTTGATGTTCCAGCCGCATTTCATATCTTTAAAAAAGGTCCAATAATCCATAATAATAACAAATTGGATATTGAGTAATACTGAATGAAAGTTTAATGATTCCTCCTTTTGTTTTAATGTAAACATATAACAACATCAAGTTGATGGTCATACATAATAATGCCTCAACAATGATCATTGCTTCAATCGAATGGTCGCAGAACAATGCTTCCTACTTTTGTTAATAACGTTTAAACTGTGAATCGTATTTAAAAGTATGGGCTTTTTATACTAAAATTGTAACACGATTAAACATGGATTTCGCAACCCTTCCACCCAACCCAACCTTCCCCCCCCATTAAAAAAAAGAAGAGATTATACTTATTTTCGAAATTGATTTTATTTATAAGTGTTTAAAAACTTTATTAAAAAGCTATTTATATTGTTATCCTCTACTCTACAAGCTATGTTTAGAAGTGCGTTTAGATGTTCTTTTATATAGCTGTCAATATCGCTTAAAATCAATGGTGATACAGTCGGCAATTCCTCTACCTTCAGGATTTTAGGCTTCTCCGGGAGACCCTTTCTCAAAATTTCTAACTCGTAACTCATAATTACATGTATGCAGTATTGATCTCCAGCAATATCGTTTAAAAAATTGTTCCGCAACATGGATGTAAATTCATAGTTCTCCATTACTCTACATAAGTATGCGTCACCGATGCTGTCCTGGAGTAAATGCTGTTGTTGCAAACGGAAGATTGAATCGTCCTTTGAAACTGGCACTGACATATTTTGTACTTTTAAGATGATGAGATACACGTACGATAATTTTTAGAAACTGAATAATTTTTCTAAAACTTCCTTCGCTTTTAAACACTTTATTTGTTTACATTAAATATGCTCAGCATTTTCTATATTAAAAATATATTCCTTTTCAAGTTCAAGACGACAAAATATATGCATATATGTATATACATACATACAGTGTTCAAAGAATCAGACGTTGTGTGGTCCAATAACCCAGATTCATAACATTTAATCAAAACAAATCCGATATTGTGTAATACTGAATGAAAGTTCAATGATTCCTCCTTTTGGTTTAATGCAAACATACACAGCATAAATTTAAAGGAAGCTGGACTGACGTACATACAAACGCTATACCTCAACAATGGTCATCGATTTCTCATTTGTACACATTGGTTCCCCTTTCCCCCTTAACTTCCCTAATCATATTTGCATTCATATCCAAATCCATTGACAAGATCAATTTGAAGCAACCAAAAATTCAAACCATCCTTCAATTAAATATTAAGATCAAACAATAACAAACAAATCGAGAAGAGAATCGAATTCATATTCAAACACAGCAGATAGCCCCAGGCACTTGTCGCCTTTTGCTTTCGTTAAAGGCGACAATTACGCCTGCTGATTAAAAGGAATGGAAAAAGAACCAAACGACATACACACAAACATAAAATAAAGCGATCGTGGCTGCTGATCCAATGCAAAGCAAAGGAATCATACTGCATACACACAAACATATATATAAACTGATTGCCTCAACAATGGTCACTGCTTCAATCGAAGGGCAATATTCATACAAACATATGGTTAATGCTCTAGCTAATCTTAAAGCATTCGATGTTTGCTTCCCCTTTCAACCTCTTACTCATAACAAATTGCTAGAACTTAATGTCAATACATTCCTCATAACTGCAAAGAATCAAACATCCACACGCACCCACATATGCTTTAATATCCCAAACCATCCCTTCAATCCAATATTCAAGTTTTTGCTAACTCTTTACTTGACTTCTGAAATAAAAAAATCGAAAAGATCCAAATGAATTCATTTGGATTGTTTCGATTTATGCACTCAAAGAAATTCTTTTTGAGTACAGTTTCATTCATTTTTTATTTAAACCCAACTGATGACGTCATTTATTTCATAACATTAGGAAATTAGATCAATGAACTGACAAAAGGAGGGACAAACAGGACCATTGATCATGGACACGATTAAGCATGCCCACGGACAGACGGACGGACAAACGGAATTCCAAAAGTTCCCACGGTCAGCAGACGGACGGATAAACGGAATTCCAAAAAAGTTCCCACGGTCACGCGGACGGACGGACGGAATTCCCAGAATTTCCCACGGTTACACATGCATACATATTTTTCCAGTGTACCACCACAAGCGCTATGCCTCAACAATGGTCATCGATTTCTCATTTGTACACATTGGTTCCCCTTTCCCCCTTAACTCTCCCAATCATATTTGCATTCATATCCAAATCCATTGACAAGATCAATTTGAAGCAACCAAAAATTCAATCTACCCTTCAATTAAATATTAAAGACATTGTCGCCTTCATCGAATAATAATAATAAACAAATCGAGAAGATCGATCGAATTCATATTCAAACACTCAGTAAATACTCAGTACACTTGTCCTCTGACTTAAAGTAAAGCAAAAGAACCAAACGACATACACACAAACATATAATGAAGCTATCGTGGATGCTGATCCAATCCAAAGCAAAGGAATCATACGGCATACATACAAACACACAGTAGCCACCCAGGCACTTTAGCTGTTGTGACTGCTGATCCATTTTAAAGCAAAAGAACCAAACGACATACACACAAACATATAATGAAGCTATCGTGGCTGCTGATCCAATGCATAGCAAAAGGAACCAAACGACATACATACAAACACACAGTAGCCACCCATGTACTTTAGCTGTTGTGACTGCTGATCCATTTCAAAGCAAAAGAACCAAACGACATACACACAAACATATAATGAAGCTATCGTGGCTGCTGATCCAATGCAAAGCAAAAGGAACCAAACGACATACATACAAACACACAGTAGCCACCCATGTACTTTAGCTGTTGTGACTGCTGATCCATTTCAAAGCAAAAGAACCAAACGACATACACACAAACATACAATAAACACAATGCCTCAACAATGGTCAATGCTTCATAATTAGATCAATCAACAGACAGACGGACAAACGAGACCACCCACATTGATCATGGACACGATTCAGCATGCTTACGGACAGACGGACGGACAAACGAAGCCACCCACGTTGATCATGGAACGATTCCCCCCCAGCATAAGGAATTCCAAGAATTTCCCACGGTCACCCCATTTGTTTACTTAAGATATGTAATTTGATACTTTTAATTACTATATGACTTGTAATTTGAGTTTTTTAATGGATTTTGAATCCTCCCCATATATCTACTATTATCGGTTTTAATTAGCTGTACTTTTGACAAAATTGGTTTTTGGGACATGTTAGAGTAATTTTCGGAAGAATTTGCATTTGTTATCCTAACAGGGTTACCATCTCCTACTCCCTACCCTCAAATCTAAATTTTTTTCCTTATATAAAAATTTAAATTTTAAAATATTCATTCGGAAAGGGGATTAGTATCAACCGTTCTTATGTTTTCCGTATAATAAACAAGTTAAATAATCGAATATTGGTAAACACAATACATCCTGGTGTAAACCCCTTGAGGCCATCGGCAAATTGTGAATACAAATGTTGGGAAAACTTTAAAAATAATGCGAATAGGAACCTCCAGGAATTAGTTGGGACTCCTATTCCCGACATACGCCCTAGGTTAGTTCGCAGAAGAAGTTTTGAAAACACTTTGAAAAGTTTTACACTGGCCAAGAAACCGTTGTCATTCCCAAGATAAGACAATTTATGAAACACTGGTAGAAATTTCAATGTTTTATGTGATTTAAACGACTGAATATGATTTTTTTATTTTACTTGTAATAAATTATATTCAAAATAAGATTTAATAACAAAGATTTAAAAAGCCTAATTTACTTTGCCATTTGACTTTATGTTACCCACTGTTGGTTGAAACAAAGGGTTCTTGACCGGTGTGTTGTTTGAGTTAGAAGCTGTATAGCTTTTCAAATTGTTTTCAAAACTTCGTCTTCGAACAAGTCTATGGCGTATATCGGAAATAAGCTCCCCAACTAATTTTCGGAAGTTCCTATTCGCATTGTTTTTAAAGTTTTCCCAACGTTTTTAGCCACAATGTGCCGATAGCATCAAGGGGTTTACCCCAGGATGTATTGTGTTCACCAATATAACACCAATAAAACATAAGAACTGTTGATACTAATCCACTTTCCAAATGAATAGTATTTAAATTTGTATATAAGGGAAAAATATTGATTTGAGGGTATCATTATGTTTTCCCCGGACCATGGGAAAAGTGATAGGATATGGCAACCCTGTTAGGATAACAAATGAAAATTCTTCCGAAAATTAAACTAACATGTCCCAAAAAAACAAATTTAATTCAAGAGTGCAGCTAATTAAAACCGATAACACTACAATCTTTAATGATACTCCGTTGTTGCTTTTCTTTTGCACTCCCTATTCTCAAGGATCAGTCAATATTGTTGTGGTTGTTATCCCATCCAACTACAAAGTACAGAAACAACTTGTTGAATGCTCTCTGTACATAACAAAGAACAACTGGACAGAAAATATTACATTAAAAAATTTTTAACGGATCCAAAAATTTAATTAATGCGAAATCCTGGAATTGCTACCTCCATTCTCAAGGATCAGTCAGTATTGTTGTTGGTGTTATCCCATCTAACTACAAAGTACAGTAACAACTTGTTGAATGTTCTCTGTACATAACAAAGAACAACTGGACAGAAAATATTACATTAACACATTTTTAACGGATCAAAAATTGAATTAATGCGAAATCAAGCAATAGACTAAAATGAGATTAGAATTTCCATTGACACCTGTGGTATATCTGAGTTAGATGGCTAGATGTAATCTAAGCTTCAGACTGATATCCATTTGTAGTACATATGTTTGCTTGCCACATGTGATATAACGAAGTTTGTTTATGATTAGATATCGGATTTTAGTAGGTTTTTTATTTCTTATCCGATTGGACTCAAATTTTGGGTTTTGAGGGTCAAATTTTCGATATTTGGGGTCATATTAAAAACATGCAAAATATATGCAAAAAATTTGGAAAATAAGGAAAAATATGCTAAATAGGCAAGCGTTTTTTTACGAAAATCGTCAATAAAGATAAACGTGACGATAACGAGAATAATGCGCCTTCACCTGCAAATCACCCTTCTACATCGTCCAAAAATTCTTCACAAAATTCAAAAAATCCTTCTACGTCCAATAATACCATACCCTTAAACTGTCCTCCCAGCAATGACTCTAATATGGAGTGTGAAAACATACCATTGAGTTACGCTGGATCTGCCAACAACCCTCCTGCTTCCTTTACAAATAATGAACACGCTGGTATAGTTACTCTTAGAGCCGTTCCGCCGAAAAAAAGTATATTTTTAACGAGACTTACAGCTGAAACTACTATAGAATCTGTTGATCTTTTTATTAAATCAAAACTTGGTCAAAATGCTGATATCTTAATACACAAATTCAATTCCACACAACAACGTTCAATTTCTTCATTTAAATTTACTGTTTCTGATGACATATATCACCAGCTTATTGATCCCGATTTTTGGCCAGAAAACACTGTTGTTCGTGAATATATATACAGGGAAAGACAAAGACCTGCTAATATTGGCTACATCCCTCAATATAATGAATATGTTTCAAAAAACTAAGTACAGTATCCATTGCCTATCAAAATGTCCGTGGTATTCGTACTAAGATATCGAAATTGTATGCCGAAAGCTTTGTCCTGGATTACCATATCATTGTAATGACTGAAACCTGGTTAAACGAGACAATTATGAACTCAGAAATTCTGTCAAACAAATACAGTATCTTCAGACGTGACCGAGGAAGCAACGGTGGTGGCGTACTTATAGCTGTCTCTACTATTTTTACCTCCGAATTATTGGATTTCGACTCTTCACTCAATATCGAGTTTGTTGCCGTTGAAGTTAAACACAACTTAAAAAAATGTTTATAATATGTTCTTATATTCCACCTTCGTCTTCCCAAGTAATATATGAAAAGCATAGCCAAGCGTTTAAGACTGTATTGCAAAAAGCTAAACCAGAAGATTTGATTATTGTACTCGGTGATTTTAATATACCAAGTATTTTGTGGAATTTCTTACCCGAGGTCAAATACCTAATGCCAGCGAATATACAAAAATCTTATGAAGAATTCTTTGATACACTTTTTGATTTTGGTCTCTTTCAAGTAAATTATATTCGTAACATCAGACATAAGTTACTAGACCTTATATTTGTAAATCAAATCGATGAATGTTACATTAAACGAACTGATCCTTTAACATTCCCAGAAGATCTTTACCATCCAACTGTTGAAATAAGAGTTTCCTTTCCAACTAAGAATAATATAGAACCTATAAATCGAAATGAAAAATCATTATGTTTTTCCAAAACAAACTATTTACAGTTACTGGAATTGTTGCAGAACACTGACTGGCATGACCTCATTTCATGCACTTATAATCTGAATTGCGCCATAGATATCTTTTATAAAAAGATATATGAATACATTGATATATGCGTACCGAAACTATTTTATAAAAAGCTCTCTGGACCACCATGGAACACTAGAGAATTAGCAAGATCAAAGAATAAGAAAAATAAACAGTTCAAACATTATAAACGTACGGGCTCTGCTATCGACTACGGAAAATATTCAGTTGCACGCTCGGAATATACCACTTTGAACAACATTTGCTATTCAAAATATATTTCAAAACTTAAATACAATTTCAAACAAAATCCAAAATCATTTTACAAATTCGTCAATTCTAAACGTAAAGCCGGTGGCCTTCCTGCAACCTTAAGGTATGGAAACACTGAATCATGTGACAACACTATTATTAGCAACTTATTCGCAGATTTTTTCACTACAACATATTCAACTAGAATTTATTCTAGCAACAAATACCCGTTTGAACTCAACTCTAACCAATCAATTTCAATTACACTATTGGACAGTAAAATGGTTTTAAATGGATTGGAAAAATTAAAATATGACTACGATCATGGACCTGATAAGATCCCAAGTTGTATTTTAATAAAATGTGCTGATGCCTTTGTTTTACCTTTAACCATATTGTTCAACGCTTCTATCAGTCAAGCTGTTTTTCCAGATGCATGGAAAACATCATATATTATTCCCCTTTTTAAATGTGGAAATAAATCTGATGTTTCAAATTATCGAGGAATAGCAAAATTAAGTGTGATTCCAAAGCTTTTTGAAAAAATCATCACTGATAACCTTTACCATGATGTCAGTTCTCTTGTATTTCCCTATCAACATGGATTTCAGAAAAAATGCTCCACAACAACTAACCTTCTCCACTTTTCCACAGTTGTCAATCGGGGATTTGTTCAAGGAAAGCAAACCGATACTGTTTACACGGATTTCAGCAAAGCTTTCGATAAAGTAAATCATAATCTGTTACTACTAAAACTTGAGAACATAGGTTTTACTAACAGAAGTGTAAACTGGATTTCCTCGTATCTACAACGAAGAATACAGCAACAAAATACAATATCAAAAAGAATCGATGTTACTTCTGGAGTTCCACAAGGCAGCCATCTAGGACCACTTCTGTTTTCATTATTCATAAACGACTTGCCTCAAACAATAAAGTTTTCTAATATCTTGATGTACGCCGACGATGTAAAAATATTCCTCAGTTTTGCACATATGTCAAACAATCAGTTGTTGCAAAATGATTTGAATTCATTTGCTTATTGGTGTAATATTAATCTTATGGAACTTAATCATTCGAAATGCAAACTTATGAGATTTACTAGAAAGAAGTTATTGGACAATACCCAGCAAAATTTGAAGGAATGGGTCCTAGGCGATGACGTGATTTCATGGCATCTTTTGCATTGGTTCAAAGGAAGTCGTGAAGGATCCGATCTTTTCATTGGCATTCTAAACCCATGCAAAGCAAGTCGTGAAAGATCCGATCATTTTATTAGCATTTTGAACCCATGCAAAGCAAGTCGTGAAAGATCCGATCTTTTCATTAGAATTTTGAACCCATGCAAAGCAAGTCGTGAAAGGTGCGATCTTTTCATTAGAATTTTGAACCCATGCAAAGCAAGTCGTGAAAGATCCGATCTTTTCATTAGCATTTTGAACCCATGAAAAGCAAGTCGTGAAAGATCCGATCTTTTCATTAGCATTTTGAACCCATGAAAAGCAAGTCGTGAAAGATCCGATCTTTTCATTAGCATTTTGAAACCATGAAAAGCAAGACTTAAAATATCCTATATTTTCTTCCGCATTCTAAACCCATGCAAAGCAAGTCGTGAAAGATCCGATCATTTTATTAGCATTTTGAACCCATGCAAAGCAAGTCGTGAAAGATCCGATCTTTTCATTAGAATTTTGAACCCATGCAAAGCAAGTCGTGAAAGGTGCGATCTTTTCATTAGAATTTTGAACCCATGGAAAGCAAGTCGTGAAAGATCCGATCTTTTCATTAGCATTTGAACTAATTCAAATAAATCTGAATATTGTATTTTTATTTACGCAGATGGTAAAATTCAAATTAAAAAAATGTTACAATTTTTTGTGAACACATAATTGGAATTGTATCATTCTTTGTATTGAATAAATAAATAAAATTTCATTGTCATATAGTCGATTATGTAAAATCTTCAAATTGATGGCCTACGCACTTAAAAAGGCAAAAAGTTCCAAATAAACTTAGCACATTTTTGGTCTGATCTGTAAGAATCTACTAATTATTGTTCATTGAGCCAATATGAATCGGCGTGCACTCATTGGTATGAGAGAAGTCTCCCCTGTCCCATATGGTATGTTTGTGGGACAATTATTATTATTATTGTTCTGTTCCAGAACCTGCAAGAAGCTACTATTTTTTACTACGATAACATTTTTTCCTTTATGCTATCGAAGAAAATGGTAGAAATTAGTAGATTCTTGCAGTTCTGGAACAGACCATATTACTATTTATTTATTGAATTGTATTGAACATAAAGAAAGCCATTTAAGGCCAATTATACATTTTATTTTGATCAGATATGAAAACATTTTATCGTAATAAAAGTTAGAAGCTTCTTTTGTTAAGAAAAAACTGCTTTGAAATCTTTTTTCTGATTTGATCCTGCGCTTAAAAGCTTCCTTTATAAAGAAAAAAAAAACACTTTATTATTTCGTATTTATTGGAATAAGAAAATATATTTATAAATTATTAACAGCATTTGGCAATTACCGAATACAACAATATTTCTAAAATGTATTTTTATTTACGCGGAAAATTAAAAAAAAAAAAACCAGTAAGGAAAGGATCAAAGTCGGGCGGGGCCGACTTTTTGATACCCTACACCACGTGAATATGTAAAATATATATGGGAGCTATATTTAAATCTGAACCTATTTCGTTCACATTTGGTATATCTATTTCTAGGCCGAATTAAGTCTCTTATTCCAAATTTCAGCGAAATTGGACGTATATAGCGTGTTTGGTGCAGCAGATACGTGAAATCGGCCGAATTCTGATCCGATTTCGATCACATTTGGTACATCTATTTCTAGGCAGAATATAGTCACCACTTCCAAATTTCAGCAAAATTGGACGTATATAGCGTGTTTGGTGCATCAAATACTTCAAATCGGCCGAAAATATATATGGGAGCTAAATCCAAATCTGAACCGATTTGATCACATTTGGCACATCTATTTCTAGGCAGAATATAGTCACCTGTTCCAAATTTCATCGTTATCGGACGTATATAGCGTGTTTGGTGCAGCAAATATGTGAAATCGGCCGAATATATATATGGGAGCTATATCCAAATCTGAACCGATTTCGATCACATTTGGCAGATATATTTCTAGGCCGAATTAAGTCTCTCATTCCAAATGCCAGCAAAATCGGACGTATATAGCGTGTTTGGTGCAGCAAATATGTGAAATCGGCCGAAAATATATATGGGAGCTATATCCAAATCTGAACCGATTTCGATCACATTTGGCACATCTATTTCTAGGCAGAATATAGTCGCCATTTCCAAATTTCAGCAAAATCGGACGTATATAGCGTGTTTGGTGCATCAAATACTTCAAATCGGCCGAAAATATATATGGAAGCTATATCCAAATCTGATCCGATTTGCACCAAAAGCAATAGCGTTCGTCCTTTGTCCAAAAAACTATCTCCCCAAATTTTCATGCAAATCGGACAATAAATGCGACCTGTACTTTGTTTACAAGAATACATGGACAGACGGACATGCATCAAACTCCACAGCCAATTTAAAAAGATGAATCTGCGTTGTCGGAACCGCCATCAGTTTTGATATATTAATAATTCCATAATTCCTAAAAAATAATTAAGATTAACTTTTGGATAATAAAGAATGTATACACTTACGATAACATTTTTCCATTTTTGTAGTTTTTTCATTCTATTGTTTAACAAAACATCATATGAAACATACGCGTCATATAATGTAAACAAATACCCATGTACCATTATGTTCATGATTACGATTACCAAGGTAGATACATCGACCCACTTGTTCGCACTTGAACTGTCAAAATGTGCTGTTGTTGTTATGAATTCTCATGCAAAACCATAACAAATGTTGACATTTTAAGTGTACAAAAAGATGTTTTTGTTATTTTCGTGATTCTGCTTTGGTAGTTATGTCATGATGGTTACCAAATACTATTCAAAACACATTAATAAGGTTGCCTTATTTTCTTAGCATATTTAAGGTAAGCACATTGAAAACAAATAAATCAATAAAACAAAACCCCGTAATCTTTTAATTGCGATAATAAATACACTGCTTGGCAAAATCTATATTTCAAAATTATTTGCTTCATTTAACTTTTAAAAAATATTTTTTATAAGTGTGTTTACTGCTACCTTATTAATAATTGGAGCCATGTTAGCCATGTTCTATTACTTATATTTGGTTACTTAAAATGATGTAACATCAATCAAACACAAAAACAAAGTAAAAAGTGCGCGATTAAGCAAACACGCAATACGAAATTTAATTTTAAAATTTTCAATTTTGTTAAGAAAAGGTAATTATGAGTTCAAGGACATCTTTTAAGAGAAATATAAAAAAGGAGAAAGAAAGATTTGCAAAAATGATTCAAAATTTGAGTGAAAACAACCCACCAGAGGAAAGTCCAGAGGAAATGCAAAGGGAGGAACCAGAAGAACCAATGCAAGAAGAATTCGTTACGTTCGTGGAGCCACCGACTATTCCCTTGACTGAAAAACTAAGGAAATGGTTTTTACAGTACGGACCATCAGTCAACTGTTGCAATAGTCTTCTTAAAATCTTGAAAGAAGAAAATTTAAACGTGCCCCTTAGTGTCAATGGTTTGTTGGAGAAGAACAACAAATGTGTTACTAGGACAGTGGCTCCAGGGGAATATTTGCATATAGGGCTACAGCAGCAAATCGATAAGGTGAAACACATTTTACAAGAAAAGTTTGTGGTACAATTGGACGTGGGTGTAGATGGCCTTCCCCTCTATAAGAGTTCCGCCGTAGGACTGTGACCTATTTTGTGCAGGATAGTCAATGAGCCACTGATTGGAGTTTTCTTAGTTGGAACATATGTAGGAAAGCAGAAGCCGTTAAACGTGGATTGTTATATGCACGACTTTGTGGAGGAAATTCGCAAAATAAATGCAGAAGGTAGATATACCGTATCCATACGGGCTTTCATTTGTGACACTCCAGCCAAATCGTTCCTTTGTGGAACAAAAGGTCACAATGCTCTGAATGGTTGTCACCGTTGCCTTCAGAATGGGAGCCGTTTAAGAAACAGAACGGTTTTTTCATCATTAGCAGGCCCGAAAAGAACGGATGAAGATTTTAAAAATAGGATTGACATCAATTTTCATAACCCTATAACCATAAACTGTCAATCTAAACTAGAATCTTTGGGTATTCAAATGATTACCCAGTTTCCCTTAGATTGTATGCACCTTATAGATTTGGGTGTTATGAAAAAAATCCTTTATCTTCTAATCTCTAAAAAGACTTCTCAAAATATTAATGCTGAGAAGAAATCCTCCATGTCCAGTATGCTTTTATCGTTTACACCGTATATAACAGCAGAATTTTCAAGGAAACCAAGGACTCTTGCCGAATTGGGTAGATGGAAGGCAGTTGAATTCCGCCAAGTAGCCCTATATACAGGAATAGTTCTTTTAAAGGACTTTGTTCATCAAGATTTTTACAAGCATTTCTGTCTGTTATCAGTTGGGTACAGAGTATTCGTTGGGAAGTATAGTGGATCAATATCTCCATCAAATGCAGCGGAGATGTTTCAACAATTTGTTGAAAACTTCCAGAAATTCTACGGACAAGAATATCTCTCATATAACATTCACAATCTCCTCCATATTGCGGAATGTCACAAAGAATTTGGGAACCTTATGCAATTTTCGGCGTATGATTTTGAGAATTTTCTCAATACCTTAAAGAAAAGTATAAAAATGCCCAGGCACATCCCACAACAAATTTACAACAAGTTCAACAACAGTGACATTACTATTTCACCAAAAGAAAATGACGTCATCATAAAAAAGGTCAAGTTAAATCTCTATATGTTGATGGATTTCTTTACAAACATCTTCACCGGATAATTTGTGCTGCATAGGCAATAACACATATTTCATTATATCAACGTTACACGAAAATGGCTATTTTGTTGGAAAAGTATTTTTAAACATAAAACCCTTTTTTGAACATCCCATAAATTCATTGGACATTGGTATTGCTTTTAGTGAGAATCTTGTAACGAGCAGTACAAACCAGACGTTTTATGTAAAAGATGTTTCAAAAATAATGATGATTCCTTATAGAAATGGAGGAGTGTTTTTTCCAATTCTACATTAATTTTTATATATTATGTAGGAAAATGAGTCAACCAACGTTAAAGATGCCACAAAAATCGACACTACTATACCTTATGGATATAATGAAGCAGATTGACGCATTAGCAGGTAAATATATATGTTCTTATGTATGTTCCACAACCTATAAGAATCTACTAATTTCTACAATGAAAATATTTTTCCTTTATTTTACTAAAAAAATTAAAAATTAGAGATTCCTAGGGTTCCGGAACAGATTTTTAGACGCTTAAAATTCTAATTAAACGTTTTATTTTAGAAACAGTAAATTCGTTGCATACAAAAGTCGACAACCTCTGTATGGAAAACAACAGAATGTTAGAAAAAGAAATTAAAGGTGAGTTTAAAAAATATGTATAAAATTTTAATATTACATTTCCAAAATGTACCACTGTGTAAAGAAACTTCATATTGAACCACCTTTATTTAGCTTTGCTGAGATATAAATATGAGTTGTCAATTTGTATATACAAAATAGAAACGCAAAGTGACAACTCATATGTAAAATAACATATCGTGTGAAGTATCCATTATTGTGTGTCGACTGTTGTGGCCAAAAACGCTTTGGTCGTTCGGTCATATTTAGGTATGACTGTTAAAAAGAACATAACCAACATACATAAGTATTCGGTATTTTGTTTGTTTACATTTCGACTTATAGACATTCCGGTGCATTCTTTCAACATTTTTACGTATAAAAATTATAAATATTTTTCGCCTTCTGAAGAAATTTATTATTGTATGCAATAAAACGTAATTAATATACAAATTGAAATACGAAATGATGAAATATTTGAAACATTTTAGTTGAAAATAAACCGGTCAGAAACAACTTGAAATGAAGAATTGCTTACTTAACAAAAATTTTAAAGTAGAAATAGACCCAAGGAATGAATATTTTCTACGGGGGCGAAACAAGTGTACACTCAATAGCATACTGGCACCTTCTTGGACTCAAGTACGGCGACATCATATTTTCAAAGAAATTAACAAATGCTACGGAAGTATAGTGATGTACTCTAAATTTTGTTATGAAAGTGGTACGTGTATATGTCTATAAATTATTGAAATTTTAAAAAATAATTTTTCACAATTGATTCAATATTTTGATAAACATAAATGAAGGGTATATTAAGTTTGTTTTTCCGTTTGTAACGCATTGAAATACTCATTTGCGACCCTATAAAGTATATATATTCTTGATCAGCGTAAAATTCAGAGTCGAAATGAGCTCGTCCGTTGGTCCTCTAGCATGAACAAAAATGGAGATAGGACGCTGAAATTTTGGGAAGATGTTTGCAGACAGGTCAAGTTCGATGATGGGCTATATCGGTCCACGTTTTGGTATAGCCAAAGTTGCTGTAATTTGTCATATGGCCACAAAACTTATGCACCAAACATCGTCAATATAGGTCCATGTTTGGTATAGCCCCCATATACAGTGTCGGTCACAGAATTAGCACACCCCTTTGGGCTAAAATGATTTCCTAAAATGTCATTAACCGATTTAATGATATAAATGTAAAGTATTATCAGTGGTTTTTTGAAAATAAAGGTTTTGTGAAGACGCGCAAATTATCAAGGGGACATGTAATTAGCACACCCCAAGATTTTTTAATTTAATTCAATTGATATACAAAATTAAATTGTATTGAAGTTAATTAGAATTCAATACGTATTGAACAAATCATTTTCTGAACAAAAAATTATTTATCACCCTGGAATCTCAAAATATATCCCAATACTGTACCATTTTTCAGAAAGTAAATTTAAACTTCAGAAAATCGCCAAAACTTTAAAAACAAATGTACAATTGGATCTGAAATTATTGAAATTGTTAACCGATTACCGAAATTTAAATGTAAAGTTCAAAAAGTGCTTAAGGTGGATAATTCACTCAAGAAAATTTTCGACTTGGAAGGGGTTTGTAGGAAGAAGATTAATAAAATGCATCCTTATTTGAAGTAGGATCAACTTATAACACAATTTCTAATTCAAAATTATATGTCAGAATAACACCAAGAACATATCATTATGAAGCTGCCAACAAAGCGCTAGATCAGCACGTAGCACATGGGTATGTTTAAAGGTATAACCCCAGTTTGACCATAAGGGATTTTAAGGTTTTCTGAAATTGGTTAAAATCCATGAAAGTAGGCATATACTATTCAAGATAAATGTTTTCTGGATTATTGATTTTAAATTTAATCGTTTTAAGCATTAAGAAACATATTATCTTGTGGTCTCACTAGACTATCTCCCATTTGCCTTTTGTTTAGAACATTATTTGAAATTTGCGTAGGTCCCATAGAGATGAACATAGATTTATCGAGATATCGATATGTATCGACATATCGGTAAAATTCAGTCCAGATGGACAAGAATTTATAAAATTAATAGCTCAAGGCATCATATTACAGTTTATTAATGAAAAATTTTGGGTAAAACGGACTTTACAGATGCACACTTTTGGTTGGTACAAGAATAAGATTTTTTATTTGATGTTTTTATGGACTACTTGCCACAATCAATTTGTTTGCGTGTGGAAAAATCGATAAAAACAAAAAAAAAAAACTAAAATTTCCATTAATCCTTTGGACCCAAGGTGTATCTCATGTAATTCCATTCTGACACTGAAATTTCGGTGACTTGTGGAGAGTATAACAAGCAGTCTGGAACTTATTCACAAATTAAAGGGACTTAAAACTGAATATGGACGAACATATTGAAACTATTCACAAAATCAGTGATTTTTGTAAGGTACGCTAATTACGTGCCCAGTGAATCTACGAGATTTTTACATTTTTAAAGGTTATTCATATTAACAGTTATGTTGCAGTTTCTGTATTGCGCGGTATTCTTTAGTCATGCCACTAAGAATATATTAGTACAAATACTTTATTAAATACAACTACTTTTCAAGGTACTTTTATATATTATATATAGCTCTCATATATATATATATATATATATATATATATATATATATATATATATATATATATATATATATATATATATATATATATATATTCGACCGATTTTAAGTATTTGGTGCAAGAAACAAACTACATGTGTCCGATTTAATTGAAATTTGGAATTTGTGACAGAATGTGGTCTAGAAATAAGTGCGTCAAATTATATCGAAATCGGTCCAGATTTGGATATAGCTCTCATATATATTTTCGACCCATTTTAGGTATTCGGTGGAAGAAACAAGCTATATGTGTCCGATTTAATTGAAATTTGTGACGGAATTTGGCCTGGAAATAAGTGCGCCAAATTATATCGAAATCGGTCCGGTTTGATGAAATGTGCAATGGGTGACGGTGTTTGGTGCGGAAATATGTGTGCCACATTATATCGTAATCTGTTCAAATTTGGATTTAGCTCCCATATATTGTTTACCTATTCACAGTAGTGTAGGGTATCATATAGTAATTGGAAAGTGCGTTTTTACTCCCGGGTAATGAAATTTACAACGAAAAATAGAGGGAATGGCCAAAGTCCAACATTTCTTTTTTATCACGGATAATGGAGGTTCCCGGATAATCGAGGTTCAACTGTATTATACTTTTAATTTCAATGGTATAATTCGAATTTCAATGGAATAATTCGAATTTTAAAAGGAATAATTTGAATTACAAATGGAACAATTCGAATTACAAATAGAGTGATTTGAATTACAAATAGAATAATTTGAACTTCAAATGGAATAATTCGAAATTCAAACGGAATAATTTAAAAATTGAAATGGAATAATTCGAATTACAATTGGAATAATTCTATAGACCCATTAATTTCAAATTTTTCTTTACATGTCATTGTCATAAAATTGTTAATTGCTACACTTGTTTATAGCATAAGAAAATGTCTATTCTCAATTTCTTTAAATAAATATAACCGTTTTTTCGAACTTTCAATATATCTATTTATAAAATCATTGAAGTTCAATATCAACTAATGATTTTTTTCTTTTTCTTTAATTTCAGACGTAAAAGATCCGACTTCAGTAGTTTTAGATGTTTTGGCTGAAAACACAATAGCCATTAAAAATAATTTAAAAAATTTTTCACCAAAATTTTCAAAAACATTTCCTATTAAATCAGTAGAAGAATTTACTGCACTCGAAAACAACATAGATGAAGGGAATGAAAAAGAATATCGTCACCATAAATGCCCGAAGACGTAACCGACATTAAAATCGAAATTCGTTTTTTGACGTAATCTGATACATAAAGCTAAAATACATGCCCTGGCGAAATTTCAAGTTTCTACGTTCAAAAACAACGATCCTTTTCTAGAAATGGCATTTCGGAATATGGGAAAATATTGCAAATTTTGTTGTAATGGAGGATCTCAAAACTAAGCACTTCAGCGGTTTTGGTTTCACTACATATTCCCCTTCGTATATGATCGATAATATCTCATTTATTCGCCTTCATAAGATTAATATTCCATAAAACAGTTTTTAACTTTATAACGTTTTTTGCTTCTCCTGTAAAGTTTTGGATTTGTGGGTTACGTCTTCGGGCATTTATGGTGACGATATGTAAGTTTTTGTTTACGCAATAATTTAAGATATGTCGCATATAATATAATATTTATTTATGTATTTCAGATTTCGTCAGTAAGAGCAATATGCGGAAGCAGGGGTATTAGAAAATCTATTACTGATTTAGTTGCCCCAGAAGTACTAAACAAATTAAATATCGATGGTACACACAATAAAATGCGGCTTTTAAATTTCCCAAAAATTTTGACAATTTTTTTTGGTAAATATCTTTTTGTATTTTAAGTCATTCGTTGAAAGTAACAATTAACATTTTTTTCATATAAGCTGGTACATATGTCGAGGGAAATACCGAAAAATCCTTCAAAGAGCAACTTAGATATGGGCTGAAACTGGCAAAAAATAAAATTTCAAAGGATAAATGTAAGTCCAAAAGGCCTGAAAACGAAGCTAAAAAGGAATTGCCAGGTGATGTCGAAAATCAGGATGAAGACTTTTTTGAAAGCCAATACCGTCGTTTATTAAATTCATAAGTTAATATGTTTTAATGTTTTTATTAATGATATTATAAATGATATTTAAAACGTTTTCGTATCGAAAACTTAATTTTGATCTCATAACATATATTGTGAAATTACAATATCATTGATATCATATGATCTTTCTGTTTTATATATATTATTATATTTAAAATTTATGTATGTATTCGATGTATTCGTACATTGATAGTTAAGTTATAGTTATTTCATGAATTCCATTGAATTAATAAATATTTTTTGTCATGAAAATCTTATTTCGATACAGTATTTTCTATTTTCCAAACAATACATGAAAATGTCATTCCAAAGGGTTGGATAAAGTGACATGTCAAAGAATTAGTAAAAATGACATCTGAAAGCTTTGATGAAAATGACATGTCAAAGCATTGGTTAAAATGACATGTCAAAGCATTGGTTGAAATGACATGCCAAAGCATGGGCGAAAATGACATGTCAATGCGTTGGTTAAAATTACATGTCAAAGCATTGGTGACAATGACATGTAAAGGCCTTGATGAAAATGACATGCCAAGCATTGGTGAAAATGACATATCAAAGCATGGGTGAAAATTACATGTAAAAGCATTGGTTAAAATGACATGTCAAAGCATTGGTTGAAATGACATGCCAAAGCATGGGTGAAAATGACATGTCAATGCGTTGGTTAAAATGACATGTCAAAGCATTGCTTGAAATGACATTTAAATCATTGGTGAAAATGACATGTCGAGCATTGGTGAAAATGACATGTCAAAGCATTGGCGAAAATGACATGTCAATGCATTTGTTAAAATGACATGCTTGGGATCCAAAAAAGAACGTCATCTTTTGGGGTCCACGCTCATACAAAATTCATCGATGAAGATGCTAAAAAGATGACATGCCAGATCACTTGCACCCATGATTGAATGTCATCTTTGGCATCGAACATTTTGCTGGGTAGTTATACGCTCAACGACTATTTTTTGGAAAAAGTTAACACCTTTGTTGATCTTGGAGTTTTGCTGGATTGTAAACTAAATTTTAATGCACACATTTCAGTGACAATAAACAAAGCAAAGTCTGTGCTGGAGTTTGTTAAACGATGGAGTAAGGAGTTCAATGATCCTTATGTCACAAAAAATTTATACACTACACTTGTTCGCCCTATACTGGAATATTCTTCGATCATATGGGACCCTATATATATTAAACACAGCGATCGCATCGAGTCAGTTCAAAAACAATTCCTGCTTTTCTGTTTACGAAGCCTAAACTTTTCTTTATATAGTCTTCCGTCATATACTGATAGACTTTCCCTGATCAAGCTGCCTACTCTGAAAAGCCGTAGGAAAATGCTAAATGTGTCATTCCTTTTTAATGTTATAATGGGTGATGTCACAGCTGGCTTTCTCGTCAACAATATTTGTTTTAATATTCCCCAACTACCTACTCGAAATTATGTACCACTAGCTATAAAATTTTCAAGAATGAATTATGAAAATGCTGATCCCTTAACTAGAATGTCTAAAGATTTTAATGAATTGTATAGTCTTTTTGATTTTTCCATGGATATTAATACTGTAAAAAGTAAAATTGTAATAAATTTGAATTCACAGAATTAAGTACAAAATTGTTCATTTATATAGTCTGTAAGGAAAAATATCCATAGACTAATAAATAAAATAAAATAAAAAATAAATTTGGAAAATCATCAAAAAGCGTTCTGAATTAAGTTTTTTGTCGTTTAACATCGTATTTTGCAGATTATTATGTTATTGAGACTCTTCAAATATTTCGCACCAGGAATGAATCTGGACTAATTAAACTTAAATCGGTTTTCACAAGGTGTGAAAATGTCGAATAACCCAGCCTTCCTATTTCAACATACATATATCGGTAATGGAAAAATTAAAAAATTTCAAAAACTCAATCAGAAATGTCAAAATCAACGTGTCCAAATATGTTGATAGTTTCTACTCGGCCAAAATTGTTTAGCAGAAAAACAAAGAAGCTAGAGTTAATCATAGCAATTTTTGTTTAGATAAAAGCGCAATTTTTTCTAGGTTGGAATAAAGGTAATTTTTTTAGCACCATTTAGGGTTCTATAACTATAATTAGAAGTTTATAATTAGATAGTTTTTAGTTCTTTATACAATATATGCAGACATAAATTGGAAAATTTTGTCAAAAAAAAGCTTCTTTGAAAAAATGCTCTAAATGCCGCTTTAATATTGGTTACATGGTTTTAGTTTAATGTACTCTTCAGTTCTCTAAATACAATCGTTGAGTAAAGACGGTAAAGTGAGTGAATAAATCAGTGTTTTGTCTTTTCTTAAGGAAATTGTGATTTTTAGTAAATTAAATGCCCAATACATTTTATGATTGAATCAGAAAGGTGAATGGAAATATTTTATTGGACAAGGAAGAAATCGGATTTAAAGTACGTTTATATAGTAAATGAACCCAGTGGGTTTCAAATGTCAATACCTTTGCGTATACGTCAAATAAATCCTCATTAAGAGGGTTAACCCTGCAAAAAGCTATAATATAAACATGGTCTTAATATTGGTAATTACATCAATACATTTTTCATATACATATGTACATTAGGGTTAGTCATTTTTTTTAGATTCAAAATCTGTGGAAATAGCAAATAGGGCCGGCAAAAACAAGCAGAATTGCGTTTTTACTTTTTCGAAATTGTGAAAAAACGTTCCGCACAAAATGCAATTACTTTAGCTAAAAACAAACTTTTTTAGTTTACTTTTTTTTAATTTTTAAATTTGAGAAATTTTTTTCTGCAATAGTTGATCTTGGAAATAATTTTTTTTAGTTGGTTTTAGTGCATCGATTTCAAATATGCAATTTGATCAAAAATCTGTCATATAGTTTTTAAGCTACATCGATTTTAAAATTTGCAACTCGGTTTCATTTCCCAGTTTTAAAAATTTTAAACGAGTTGCTCTAATAAAAGTTTGTAGCTTAAAAACTAAATGACAGATTTTTGATCAAATTGCATATTTGAAATCGATGCACTAAAACCAACTAAAAAAAATTATTTCCAAGAACAACTATTGCAGAAAAGAATTGCTCAAATTTAAAAATTTAAAAAAAAAGTAAACTATAAAAGTTTGTTTTTAGCTAAAGTAATTGCATTTTGTGCGGAAGGTTTTTTTACAATTTCGAAAAAGTAAAAACGCAATTCTTATTATTTTTGCCTGACCTACATGCCATTTCCACAGATTTTTGATATTCGCAAAAAAATGAAAAAATGACTAACCCTAATGTACATATATACAACTAAGGAGAAGCGTTCAACAATGTTTCTAGGTATATATTTTTTTCATTTGAAAAGTGCGAATTTTTATAAATTATTTATTTCAGTTTTTCTCTGTTATGTATATCTTTGAAATTTTTATGTACCTATGGGTCTGTTGTTGCTTTTGCTTTTTTTCTATGCTTTTCAATAAACCACCACCATTTATAAATGTGTATATGTTTGAGATAGCCAGTAAGCGCTTACTGAGAGCAAGTGAGCATACATTTCAATGTGATCCACATTGAAATTTACGCTCCCTTGCTCTCAGAATATAATTCGTTTGCACCCAAACATATAGTTTGTTTGTACCCAAACATATATTTGTTTGCAGGACCCAAACATATGTTATGTTTGGGACTGATTACAAACAAATATATGTTTGCTGCAAAATATGCTTGGGAAATGTGTTAGAGATGCGTTTTTTTTTCCTCCGTGTAAGTGCCCTCCCCAAGGAACGGTCCTGACCGGCTTTAACATGGCAAAGTCCATGATTTATCTTGGTCGCTCTTTCATCTCAAGTGGACACTGACCTCCCCGTGGTGTCACCTGGGGCAGCTGCCTTTTACATCCGTTAAAGGTAGTGAGCTAAAATGTGCCGCGCGTTCACCCATAAGAGAGTTAAAAGCTTGGGTTTGGACGCAGGGTTAGTAACGCCCCCTAGAAAAAGCAGCCTACTATGAAAAAACAAAAGAAAAGAAAAACAAATCCCTCAAAAGTTGACGACCCCGCAAATGTTTTAAGGACCATGATCTGCGAATCTGCACCACGGAATGTGCGCACTCTTTATAGAGAAGGTGCAGTTTACGCATTGGCAGATGTACTTGAAAAGTACAAGGCCAACATTACTGCCATACAGGAAATACGATGGAATGGGAAAGGCGTCACAACAACACCTTAAGGTGACGCACCGTATTATAGCTGACATGACATAAAGCATGAGTTTGGTTGCGGATTTGTAGTTAACGAACTGACCAAAGATATATTTTATGAGCGCTTAGAAGAAACATATGACCGTTGCCCTGCCCATGATATTAAAATTAGTCTAGGCGATTTTAATGCCAAAATTGGAAAGGAAAATATCTTTAGCCCAACAGTCGGAAAATTCAGACTTTACAGTGAAACATCTGACAATGGTATGAGGCTGATAGACTTCGCATCATCTTTCAACATCTCGACATCCAAGAAATCAAATTGATCCCGTTGTGATAGATGGAAGACATTCATCGAGCGTGTTAGATGTACGTTCGTTCCGAGGTGAAAACATAGACTCGAACCACTACCTTGTTGCAAGTTGAAAAGTAGGAACAAGGTCCTCAAGTCCCTGGCCGGCAGCACTTGGGGTGCAGATAAAGAGACCTTGTTGACCACATATAAAGCGATAGGTCGGTCTGTGGTAAGCTATGCGGCTCCAGTCTGGTCCCCGAGATTGTGTGATTCGAACTGGAAAAAGATTCAAACTTGCCAGAATGCCGCCCTGAGAACAGCGACAGGGTGCCTCCTCAAATCTTCAGTGGACCATCTACATGAGGAGGCAAAAATTCTTCCTGTAAAGCAACACAATGAGATGCTTTCGTTGCAGTACCTGCTTGGATGTTATCGTGTGAGCCATCCCAATCACCATCTTGTGGGTAGGCCCGCCCCATTCAGGGAAATCAGGAAGGATATCCATGCTCTAGAGGGAGAGGTCCAACGATACAGGAGAGAACCCCTAGATCACATAGCATATCAAGCAGGATTGAATAGCATTCACACGGACGCAGTTGCCAAGGCCTTAAGCAATTATAGTGTGAATAAAGTACTCGGAGTACATCCTCCATCTATCGCAGCTGAGGAGCGTCAGCTGCCACGACAAACTAGAGTAGTTTTGGCTCAACTACGCTCGGGATATTGCAGTCGCCTAAATTCTTATTGGACGGAAATCGATCGCGCCGTGCAAAACATCTGCCCTGTATGCGGCATGGGCCCGCACGACACACAACACCTTTTTAACTGCCCCGCCAAACCTATCCATCTAACTCCAGTGGATCTGTGGCTACATCCCATCGAAGCAGCCATTTTTCTGGAACTGGAGATAGACCCAGAGCCAGATTGAACAGAGGAACGAACAAATAAACATAACAAAAACACTGTTACAACAACAACAACTACATACCTTGTTGCAGCACCCGGTTAAACGTAGTTAACGAAGTACGAACAGACACAACACGAAAGTGAGACATCGGTAAGCTGCAATCACAACAGATAGCCACAGCATATTCCACTCAACTAGCCCAATTGCTTAATCAAAGCACTCCTCATCCCGATAACATATCAGCGCAATGGCAAAGTATTGCCCAGAGACCTCCACCAAGGAATCCATGGTATGGAAGTCCGAAAATTCTACCGAAGAGTGAAACATCAAACTGATGGCCTGTACCAAGCACATCCTCCTGTAGATACCAGCAAGGTAATTTGGTAATTGATACAGATAGTGTGCTCAGGATATTGAAAGAACATTTTTCAAAACTGTTGGTATCCAATAACAGCGAAGACGACGAAGATACCACAGACCCAATCCCAGAAGATGGTATTGAATGTATATACTGTAAATCGGCTGAAGAATAATAAGGCAGCAGGAGCCGATGGCCTACCAGCCGAGCTGTTCAAAACAGGAGGCGACACGCTGATAAGGTGTATTCAACAGCTAGTTAGCAACATCTGGCAGGAAGAACGAGTACCCGACGATTGGAACCTGAGTATCCTGTCCCCCGCCCACAAGAAAGGAGGTAAGACTGTATCCTCTTACTATAGGGGCATAAGTCTACTCCCTATTGCCTACAAGATCGTGTCAGGGATATTGTCCGAACGACTAAATTGGAGAGATAATTGGACCATACCATACCATGCGGCTTTAGACCTGGCAAGTCCAGCATTGACCAGATATTTACCCTGTGGCAAATCCTGAAGAAGACCCAAGTGATGCAGATCGACACCTACCTTCAAAGGTATTCCAAGCGATGTCTGAATTTGGTATCCCCGCAAAGCTCATCCGGCTTTGTAAAATGACTTTAAGTGATCCGAGATCCTCAGTTAAAATAGGAAAGAACCTCTCCGAAGAGTTTTGTACCAAACGAGGTTTCAGACAAGGAGACAGCCTTTCGTGTGATCTCTTCAACATCCTGCTGGAAAAGGTTATACGAGAGGCAACGTCAAAAAAGGTGGCACAATTTACGCCAATAGCGTTGACGGTGAATATCGACGTCGCATGAACAACGAGCTGTATCTGCTATACAACGACATCTATATAGTTAAACGTATCGAGATGCAGCGATTGCGTTGACTAGCCCATATCATAAGAATGGGCGAAGATGAACCCTCTAAAAAGGCGTATAAATACGAACCGCTTGGCGGTGCACGCAGAATTGGCAGCCCAAGGAATAGATGGCGCAAACAAGTGGATGAAGAGATAAAAAGCGCGGTATTCCAGAGTGCGAAACAACAAATAGAGAGAATTGGAGATCTGTTCTTAGTTCGGCCTATGGAACAAATGTTCTGCAATGGGCCAGCTAAGTAAGTCAGTAAGTGCCCTTATGAATGTCGAGTTGCTTAAATCTGATACTGCCGCTGCGAAGTCTATCAGCTTCATTCCACTGTCGATGTTTCACTGAGAAGACTAAATTTTCCGATTGTTGGGCCAAAGTTATTCTCTTTTCCAATTTAGAATAATTTTAATGTCATGGGTAGGACAACGGTCATACGCTTCTTCTAAGCGTTCGTAAAATATATATATTTTCTTTTCCTTCGTTTTTTCATAGTACGATGATTTTTTTTCTAGCGAGATTTACTTCTTCGTTCTTATGGGTGAACCATGGGGAGGTCAGTGTCCACTTTAGATGAAAGACGGGCCAAAATAAGTCCTGGGCTTTGTCATGTTAAAACTGTCAGGACATTTGCTTGTATCTTTCATCCTCTACGTAAAGTTCCATCTGCGGGGAATGCATAGATAGTTAATTGATTAATTTCGCAGACATCCGCTTGTAAAAGTTTGCAGTTTATTGCACTGTGAGGTCTAAAGTGGAACTAGTTACCGTAACCCAGGGAATCGACTAGATTCCAATGACGAACTAGTTCATCTCGCTTGCGGGAATATTTCATATGATACAGCTAAAGTTTTTCAGGTATACCGTCAACGTAAAACTCTGGGTGAGAATATGGAATGAATTCCTTTCAAGCTGTTAGCTATAACTAAGGAGCCACAGAATCCCTCTCAAATGTGTTATCGAACATACATATCACATAACGCGTGTTCAGTCTTAAGACTAAGATTCATAAAATGTTAAAGAATAAAGGATTGTCATAGCCACATTTGAATTAGGTCGTACCTGGGCTTTATTCTTTTTCCTGAAATGGCTTAAGCAAAAAAGATTTCTATGCTCCTTATGTATGTATATCCGATTTTTACTTACAAAAATCTCAAATCCGTTAGCGAGTATTGACGATTCAATTTTCCCGAATCCTCCAACGTTGAGTACATATTAAAATCACACAAAGGATAACAGTCACAAATAAATCGTTCGGCATAATAGTTATTCTTATAATCATCATTTATGTTCTGCAGGACGGAGGTATAGAGAGCTAAAATTTAAAAAAGAAAAGCTTTACAACATCCAACATAATTTCTTTAAATACACTCCTCGTACCTTTATTCTTTATAACACATTCCCTTTCTTTGATGCCACAATATGGCCAATTTGCCTTTTTAGGCCAATATGGTAATGTGCAACGACATTTTTCGTATAATTTTTGCGAACGACATTCCATTAAACAATTCACTTGCGAGTAGGAACGAAAATGAAATAGACGCCTCTCATTGGCTAAATAACATCGTCGTGAACGTAAATCTAAACTCGTTAAATAATCGGTTGAATGTGTCTGTTGTGGTGTTATCTGGATGTAATTCACTGTATCCGGTGTTATAATATTTTCCAAACCATTTGTATTGGTAAAATCGTGAGCATCTCTGATGAATACCTTAAGACCGGTTACTTTTCGTTGCGTCAAATGATAATCTTCCAATTCGGGATTTATAAGGACTGTTAATCCTGTTTGAGAACCACAGCTAGTAGTATATTCGACATGTTCATTTGTCAGGATATTGGTTCTGTAATTAAAAAGGAATTTCAAATAAAATATCAATTAGTTTTAGGAAACATTTTAAGCACATTTTTACGGAAAACAGTACTTGTGGTACTTTACTATGATTTATTTTTTCGTAGACAAGTTCACACTTCCTGTGATAATGGTAATATATCGTAAAATTCTTCGGGTGCCTTCTTCACAATAGTTCAACACCTTCACTTAAGTGCAATTTGTTGCTGTTTGATGAACGGTTTGAGATTTCCACCGAATTTAGTCCTTGCGGTCATGATTACAACAACATATATTTTTTGTGATTAAGTTCACGCTTCTGGGCATAATTGCTGAAAGCTTAAAAAATTCTACGGTGATCAAATAACATGTCTGGTGGCTGTGAAAGGGTTGTTGTCCCATATCGAAAGGATTGTCGACCCATTTCTTCTTCTTCACAAAATTTCAGAACATTGTTGCTTAAATCCCCTTTATAACTGCTACTCGGATTGAGTTAAAATTGTTGTGACGGGTAGTCCTTGTGATCATTACCATATATGGGCCCCGAAATATCCAGTTCATACTTTAGATTGTCATAGTGGTCTCTATTTGAACTGTCAGTATAATAATTAGGCCCATTATTTATGATACCTACCCTAAAAACGGCTAAAAATGTACGCTGGAAATTTTCAAAACTTCTTTTTTCAGTCCATCTTTACATTAGGCAATTTTCCTTCAGTTTGATGGAGAGAGGGGTGAGGCATATGGTAACCCTTTGCCTCTTAACACCTTCTATCACCTACAATCTGATAATTATCGCACGAAAAATTGCCTAATGCAAGAAAATCCTACCTGCTTTTAAAATGTGTGTCGGAGGTCGCTGTAACGTCGACAAAAAAATCGTAACGAAACTTTGCACAAGTTTGCAATTTTTATGCCGAAGAAGTTCTGAAATCGGAACAAACGAAAGCGTTTTTTTCTGAAATAAATCTGAAGAAGCATATGAGATTTTTGACCAAAATATAGGAAATTCGGAGGATATTTTATATTTTCTCCACATTTTCGAAAATGAGCAGAAAATATAAATATATACTTTTTCAGAAATTCGAAAAAACCGAACACGGTGCTCTTGAAACAATTTTAAATGGAAGGTGCTTACACCTCGGAAGTTTTTGCGGATTCTGAAACTACAATGTTTTATGAGAAAAATCAAAAAACAAAAAAAATCGCCGGAGCGCTTTTTAAATAAATCGCGATTTAAGTTGACATTTTTAGGGGTTGTTTAGGTTTTCCCGGTTTTACTTAGATACCGCAAGTCCTATCAAAATGGGACTAAAGAAAATGTTTTAGCTATGAAAATTCTCTACAAGATTGACCTTTGTGGATTTCTCGTAGGTTTTACCGTTTTGAGATGGAGAAGTTCAAATTGGGACAATTCAAATTCAATTCAATTCTGTATAGTCCCCTTATAAAACAATACCATGACTGCAATTTCCCAACGTAAACGTATATATCTAAAAAAAATGGCACAACCTAAGAAAAATTACATAAACCAGTATTGTAGAGAATTTTCATAGCTCAGGTCCCATGTCGATAAGACTTGCCATATTCAATCAAAATCGCGAAACCCTAACAAAAAAACCTAAAAATGTACACTGAGCTTCTTTATCTCAAAAATGGTACAGCCTGAGAACAAATCATAAACGTCAATCCTGTAGAGAATTTTCACAGCTACAACATTTTCTTCAGTCTCATTTCGATTGGACTTGCGGTTTCCAAGCAAAATCGTGAAAACCTAAAAAACACGTAAAAATGTGAATTTTGACCGCGATTTATTTAAAAATCCCTACAGCGATTTTTTCTTGTTTTTTGATTTTTCTCATCTATGAACATTGCTGTATCAGAATTCACAAAAACTTCCCCTGTGTAAGCGGTTTTCATTAAAAGTTAGTTAAGGCGCACACTTCATGACATTTTTTTATAAGGGGGCGATACAGTCAGTGCATTGTCCCAAATTGAACTTCAATATCTCAAAAGTGGTAAAACCTACGAAAACACCGTAAAGGTCAATCTTGTAGAGAATTTTCATAGCTACAATATTTTCTTCAGTCTCATTTTGATAGAACTTGCGGTTTCTAAGCAAAACCGTGAAAACCTAAACAACCCCTAAAAATGTCAACTTAAATCGCGATTTATTTAAAAAGCACTCCGGCGATTTTTTTTGTTTTTTAATTTTTCTCATCTATGAACATTGTAGTTTCAGAATCCTCAAAAACTTCCCAGGTGTAAGCACCTTCCATTTAAATTTGATTCAAGAGCACCGTGCGAAATGAATAATTAAATCTATTAAAAAAATGTTATGAAATATTTTTTGTGTTTAAGTTTTGTTTTTTAATAAAAGTTTTGTATGTCTTGGCATTAGAGCCCAAGTGCGTATGATTGTTATTACAATATTTCTAATTAATAAAAATCATACACACTGGGGTTCCAATGAAATATAAAATATTAATAAAAACAAGTAAGTACGGCGTAAAGTTCGACGGGCCGAAAGGACACGTCAAGGCGCCTGGAAAGGCGTCACAAAAACACCTAAAGTTGACGCACTGTATTATAACTGCCACGACAGAAAACATGAGTTTGGTTCCGGATTGGTAGTTGGTCTGAGATTAAATCATCTGGGGCTGGATTCTTGTTCTAGGAAAAATTAAAATGAAAAATATTTCCTTTATAATTTTTTTCATTTGACAGTTTTTTCCTTCATAAAAGTTTTCATTTCACATTTTCATAGAAACAGAATTGAGCCCCTGGTCTCCAGCTTCAAGAAACATATGACCGTTGTCCTGCTTGAAAATAATTCTATGCGATTTTAATGCTAAAATTGGAAAGGAGAACATCTGTGGCCCAGCAGTCGAGAAATTCAGTCTCCACAGTGAAACGTCTGACAAGTGAAACGTCTGAATGAGGGTACACTTTGCAGCTGCTAAAAAAAACATGGTGGTTACCAGTATCGGATCTAAGCATCTCGACAATCGTAAAGGCTAGAGTTGGGCAATCTAGTTCAACTGAACGATCCGGATCACTGTCCTCGTTCAAAAACGAATGAGTAACATCATAAAAACCAACGTGTGAAATTATGTATACGCAGTTTTGTCAAAGAAATTACCGGTGTCCATTGAACGAGATAGTGATCCGGATCGTTTAATTGAACGAGATTGCCCAAATCTAGTAAAGGCACCTGGCTGTCTCCAGATCGCAGCAAAGGTCCGTACCCGATTAAACGTAGCAAATAAAATACTAACAGACACAACGCGGAAGTTGGACATCGGTAAGCTGCAATCATTGCTTAATCAAAGCACTCCTCTTTTCGATGACTTGTCAGCAACTTTCTCCTCTTACCGATGACATGTGGCAAAGTATTGCCTACTCCATGCAAACATCCGCAAAATCCATATTTGAATACCAGAGAATTCCATTAAGGAAGCCATGGTATGACCAGGAGTGCCGTGCTGCTACCGAATAGACAAATGCGGCATATAGGTTTATATAGGTTTATCCAAACATAATATGTTTGGGTCCAAACAAAAATATGTTTGCAACATTTTGTAACATATCTCAATTTGATATGTTTGGGTAAAACATATTTTTTATGTTAGAACATTTTTTTTTTCATGGGTGGAGAGAGGATGTTTGTCAACGAGAGTAATAACAGTGCACTCGCGGCTGTGGAATGCTGTTTTATAATGAAGAGTTGTGTGTATTGTATAATAGAAGACGTAGAAGCGAAGGGGGCTTTGGTGCTTTGATGGCGTGTATGCGTCAAACTCGTGTGTTTCTTGTTTTGTTGTTGTTAACCAACGTAGTGGGCGAAGAGGATAAGAAGAAATGGTATGAATTATTTTGTTTTTTCTTTCTTCAGTGTTTTAGTTGCCAGCGTAGCGTCAAGACGGTAAAGTGATGTGTTTGTTGTTCTTTTTCCTTTCAATAAACAACCTCAACATTTGTGTGTATACTATAGAGATAGACAGTGAGTTCTTACTGAGAGCAAATGAGCACACATTTCAAAGTGTTTTACATTGAATTTTACGCTCCCTTGCTCTCAGTAAGCGCCCACTGGTGCATGTGTTTGTTTTTTTTGTGCCTTTTGGGTTTGTACTTTTTTGCACCCAAACATATAAAATGTTTGCACCCAAACATAAAATTGTTTCCACCCAAACATATCTTTGTTTGCACCCAAACATATATATCTTTGCACCCAAACATAAATATCTTTGCACCCAAACATAAATATCTTTGCACCCAAACATATATTTGTTTTCAGACCCAAACATATATTATGTTTGGGACTGTTGCAAACATATATATGTTTGCTGCAAAATATGTTTGGGACATATGTTAGAGAGGCTTTTTTTTTGCGTGTACCAAGGAGTGAAACATCAAACTGATGGCTTTGGTACAGGTACATACCAGCAAGGTATTTTAGTAACTGATAGTGTGCTCAGGATATGGAAAGATGATATAGACGAAGATACCACAGATCCAATCCCAGAAGATGGTGATGTAAAGCAACGCGATTAGGCCAGCGTCAGGCACCATACTTTTCTTTTGCATACTTTACGGGGCGTCATTGTGTGAGTGCATGCTTTTTCAATGGGTTGAATTGTGTGTGTGGAGAGAGCAACGTTAAATGAGCGCACACGGGCGCCTAATTGCCTGACCTGGGATTAGGCGCCCGTATGCGCTCATTTAACGATGCTCCCTCCACACACACAATTCAACCCATTGAAAAAGCATGCACTCACACAATGACACCCCGTAAAGTATGCAATAGAAAAGTATGGTGCCTGACGCTGATGTAAAGAAAGTAATAAACGGGCTGAAGAATTTCAATCTGATGCATCAGTTACCTAGCACCACCTGCCAGGAAGAACGCGGTGATGACGATTGGAAGCATCCTGTGTCCTTAAGAAAGTAGATAAATTCGACTATATTTGTCTCCCAATTCGGGTACCTCCCACACAAAATTTCGGATAAGTTCACTTTAAGACCTGCTCTCGAATCACTTTGATTTCTGTTGAAGCAGCTTGCTGCCTCAATTACAACGGTAAAAGTTTTTTCATGTGCAAGTCCATACTTCTTGAGAAAACAGCCCGAAAGGTGTAAAAACACTTATGACATAATATCGTCGGTGTCATGCTTAAGTGTTCCATACGCCATTTTTGACATTTTGAGATAAAGGTACCTTACAAGGTTTTGAACAATGCTTTTTCAGATTTTTTGGTCGGTTTTTCTCTATCTCTTATAGTTTCTGAGATATTCACATGCCAGTATGTTCCATATCCGCTTTGTGACCCAAAAAATCTTGTCGTTTTGTTCCATATCCATAAAGCCTGGCGTTTGGAACAAAACAACTTTGAACTTTTTAGTTCCATATCCATGTCGTTTGGCGTATGGAACAAAAAGAGACAAAAACGAATTGTTCCGCACCAAAAATGATGGCGTTTGGAACAAAAAATTGGCCATTTTTGCCAAGTTACGGAAAAATGTGACGTATGGAACAAATTGGTTTAAAGGACTTGGTTTAAAAACTGAAGAATAATAGTTTCTAAATCCTAATATTTTTGAATATTGTATTGTGATATGAAAACGAAAATTTATCAATCGTTTTAACAAAAAATACCTAGTTTAAAGACAAAATTTTGATGTAAGTCCACAAAAATATGCGCAAAATGTCCATACGACTTGAAGCTAGTGTGGACACCGACTACAAAAATGGTATTATAAGAAAATCGCGTTTAAATGTTTTATGTTACCTTAGAAATCCAAAATATCAATCCGTTTTTGTCCGATCGGAACTTTTACCACAAAAAAATAGTGATAAGTGGAGGAAATCCCTTAAATAAATGTTAAGGAAACCTATAATAATGGTCCTTATTATATTTATATGAGAAAAATAAATGATTCATTTAAAGTCCTGATTTTTAAACTCCACAGTAGCACTTCATATAAGGGAGGTGGAACACGATTGATAAAAAGTGTTTTGGTTGAAATGTGACAAAACGTGTTCCATGTGACACAAACTGCCAAAAACATGAAAAAAGATTCCATGGAACAATTCAGCAACTTTTTGCAATTATAAAAATTGGCCATAACTTCTAGACTATCACAGATATCTGACTAAAATAAACTACTGATATATTCTATGAGTTTAGTTAAGTAGAACTGAGCTCTTAAAGTATTGGATTATTGCACCATTTTTATCCTGTATGGCCTTAAACATTAACTTGAGTTTTTCTCGAATCAGGCAAATGGCGTATGTAACACTTAAGCATGACACCGACGATATGTAGTCACTGGTTATCACCATAATTATCGAACTGATCAACCGATTTGGTCCAAAACTTGCCCATCGTCATATTTTGTCCAAACTTAATTTCAGTTTGAAGATGGGCTACAACTTCCGGTATTTCCCCCTAATATTAAAAAAAAATTAACACTAAAATGTTGTGCACAAAATCTGTTGAACGGGGCATCTACTTTGGTATAAAATTTGGATCTCTTAATATTTTGTCCAAATTTAGTTTAAATTCTAAAATGGCCGATATTGATATTCTCCTTATGGTATCTTCCCCACAAAAATTCAACATTTGTGTCTAAGTGCAGTTTAGGGTCTGTTCGAAGATCCATTGGAAATGTATTCGGTATGCATTGTTGTTCGTTGTGGTCCTGTTTACAGTCATGTTTTCCGTGGACAAGTTTATGCTTCCTGGCATACTGGCCCAAAAGTTATACGATGACCCACTGAAATGACTAGTGGGTGCGATATTTATCAAAAAGATATGACTCTCAAAGTAAGATCCACGCCCATAATGGACTATGTCCATTCCTTTTGAGTACCTCCCCCGCAACACTTTTGAACTTTAATCCTAGTCCACATTTTTGTCGGCAAGTTCAAATGTCCAAAAAAAATTTGAAAAGACCCTAAATACATTCGATCTGTCCGTAGATGAAAGATTAAATTCACATAGGCTGGGGTATATCTCTGTCGGCAAAGCCGATTGATACTTCTATGCAAAGAAGCAAGCGTGCTTGATATTTTTAAGTTTTGCCTTTATAGGGCGAAGGTCATTATTTGTGAGATTTTAATTAATTTAATTAATCGAGCTATATGACCTAAGGAGTTTACATTGAAAAATTGATATCTAGCGAAGTCCTAAATACACATCAACCGCTATGCGAGGATCGTTTCGTTAACTGATTGTTGCTAGACAATTTTCATTTGAAGTAATTTGGAGCCCCTATTTATACATACGTCCAAGATTGCACATTTGCATTTGTGAATTTCAAATTTATGCTTTTTATTTCAAAGTCGAGTCATTTGTCCCAGTTCTTTTCCAGAAATCAATTTTTCAATATTACATCATATTACAGTCGATAGCTTTTTTGCATCGTAGACTGTAAGTATGTCTTTCATATCGAAAATTGTTGGTATGTCCCAATCTACATACTTGCGGCAAGTCCCTGTTTGTAGGAGAGATACTTAAGTGGAATGGAAATGGAAAAAAAATTCTCGTACCGGCAATTTTCAGGCAATTCCTTTTATATTTTTCGTATTCCGATTATTAGTTATATGTATCAGCTTGTTAGCACCACCTGGCAGGAACCACGCGTGCCCGACTATTGAAACCTGAGCATCATGTGTCCGGTCCACAAGAAAGCAGATACGACTTTGCTATAATTATTGGGGTATAAGTATTGTGCGAACGACTAATGCCTATGGTCGACGAAATAATTGGTAAACCCTTCATTGACCAGATATTTACACAACGACAAATCCTGGAAAGATCCAAGAGATGCAGATCGACACCTATCATCTTCTTGTCGATTATAAAGCGGCCTTCTACAACCCCCTACGTTCAAAGGTATTCCAAGCCATGTCTAAATTGGTATCCTCGCAAAGCTAATTCGGTTTTTAATATGACATTAACTGATACTAGGTCCTCAGTTAAAATAGGAAAGAACCTCTCCGAAGAGTTTGGTACCAAAAGAGGTTTCAAACAAGGAGACAGCCTTTCGTGTGATCTCTTCAACATCCTGCTGGAAAAGGTTATACGACAGGCAAACGTCAAAAGAAGTGGCACAATCTACACCAATAGTCACATGTTACTTGCTTATGCTGATGACATTGACATCATGGGACGATCAGTAAAGTAACTGATACCTTTAAGAAGGTCGAAGGAGAATCAGCAAAAGTGGGTCTGGCGGTAAACGACGAAAAGACAAAGTTGATGGAGTCGACGCGCAATGCGTCCATAGAGCTCGGATCAGCAGTGGAAGTTGGTTCCTATAATTTTGAGGTAGTAAAAAACTTCGGCAACCACGGCACCGCCATAAACACAAAACAACATCAGTTGTAAAATAAAGAGAAGAATTGTGTTGGCCAACAGATGCTACTTTGGCTTAAGTAAGCAGTTCAAAAACATCTCGTCAAACAAAAACAACGCTTTACAAAACACTGATGCTACCTATGCTAATGTATGGTTCCGAAGCCTGGCAAGCTGATAAGGCAGTGCTTGGTGTGTTTGAGAGAAACATTCTTCGAAAGATCTATGGGCCAATCTGCGTTGACGGTGAATATTGACGTCATATGAACGAAGAGCTGTATCTGCTATACAACGACATCAGTATAGATTAGCGTATCGAGATGCAACGATTGCGTTGGCTAGGCCATATCATACGATGAGCGATGATGAACCCGCTAAAAGGGCGTATAAATATATAAATAAATCTGACTTTGATGTTATTGCCATTACTGAGACTTGGTGGAACGAGGATTTTTTCGATGCTGAGTTCTTCAATCTAAAACTATATTCTGTCTATCGCAAAGATAGACATATTACAAGAACGGGCTGTTCTAGAGGCGGTGGCGTACTTATTGCAGTTAAATCTAAATATAAATCATCGTTAGTTAGATCAAAAGCGTTAGATCAAAAGCGGTATGCATACGTGGTCTAAACTTTAGTATTTTGCTTTGTTTGTCATATATTCCCCCTGGAAGCAGTGAATCTACTTATGCTAAGCATGTTGATAATGTTGTTGCTTTGGAAGGTAATGTTGGGTCAAATGATTGTGTTTGTGTTTTGGGAGATTTTAATCTTCCGAATATTTGCTGGTCTAAATTTGATAACGATTTTTTTCTAACTCCTACAAATGTCAATAAATGCCATGAAATCAATTGTATTAATACCTTATTAAGTTTGAATCTTGTTCAAATTAATAAACTTTGTAATCAATTACAAAGTTCCTAGATTTAATTTTTATTTCTATCGAATTTAAATTTAACGTTTATGAATGTTTGACGCCAATTTCCCCTCCCAACGCTTATCGTATACCAACTATTATAGAAATAGATTGTTTTAATTTTTTAAAGTTTTCACCGCCAGTATGTACAGATCTAAATTATAATTTATGTAATTCCAATGTGCTGAATTCAATGCTAGGTTCCATTGATTGGGTTACTGCGTTCAATAAGAAATCAACTTCCGATTGTTATGATATTTTTGTAGAAAAAGTAACAGATATTCTTAAAGATAATATCCCTGTTAAAAAACTAAGCCTTACAAGTTGCCGTGGTACAGGAAAGGACATAATAAACTTAAAAATCTTAGAAACAAGTTCCATAAACGTTTTATGTTGTATAAAGATCCTGAGGATGAAGTCAAATATAAACATTATTTAAGGGAATTTAATTTTTTAAATAAATTCCTATACAAGCAATACATCATAACTAAAGAAAATGAAATTAAAGTCAATCCTAAATCGTTTTGGTCTTTCGTCAAATCTAAAAAGAAGTCATCTGATATTCCATCTACGGTCATGTATAATGGTTGCACTTCACAATCTGGTTTTGATATTGTCAACATGTTTGCAAATTACTTTAAATCTAATTTCGATCCTCCAGTATGTAATAACTGGACTAATTCCAACTATGTATCTATGATTAACGTAGGTAGCATATCAGTCTTAAATGAGGATGTTTTGGATGGTATTTTAAAGATTAAAAATAGCTTTAAAACTGATGCTGATGGGCTCTGCGTGCATTTTCTTAAGAAGTCTTCTCCATTCGCTCCATTAAAGCTAAAAGATAAAAAATTGCATCAATTACGCCAATATTTAAAAGTGGTAAGAGGGATGATGTAACTTGTTACAGGCCTATTGCAAAATTATCTTGTGTCTCAAAATTATTTGAGCACGTTATCCATAAAAAATTGTTTTTCCTATGTAAGTCTTTTATTTCACCACACCAGCATGGTTTTTTTCCTGGAAGATCCACAACATCTAATTTGATTCTTTTCACTGAATTCTGTTTATCAGCTTTTGAGCGTCGTTTTCAAGTTGAAGCTATATATACAGATCTTGCTAAAGCTTTTGATAAAGTATCACATCATATTTTGCTTGCTAAGTTACAGCAAATTGGATTCCATTCTAACTTTCTGCGATGGATTTCTTCTTATTTGCACAATAAATGGTGTTCAGTTAAGGTTGAGAATTTTGTTTTTACTCCTTACATTCAAACATCGGGGGTGCCTCAGGGTAGCGTGTTAGGCCCGTTACTCTTTAACTTATTTATTAACGACATTTCGTCCTGCTTTAAAAAAATCTAATTTTTTTCTTTACGCCGATGACCTAAAAATGTTTCATAAAATGGAGTCTTTTGCTGAAATCATAGATTTGCAGAATGATCTAGACAATGTTCTAAATTGGTGTTTGGAAAATAAGCTAATTTTAAATCTATCGAAATGCTTTCACTTATCGTTTTATAGATTAACTAGCAAATGCCCGCTACTTCGTATGCGGAAAGGGAACAAAATATATATAAAAAATTTTTAATACGGGAATGGTGAATACTGTAAGTTCTGTTGTACTTAGACCTATTTTTATTACCAATATTTTTTCCGATTGTAGTCAGAATTTATAAAAAAATGCCGTATCGCATCCCTACACAACTACCATATTTTTTTTGTCGAGTTTCCAAAACTACGAATCATATTGCAAATTTCAGATTTGGCTTTAACCCTTTACAAACACAGCATTCCCTTCCAGTACGAATTTCCAGACACTAAACTTTATCTCACCCCTTCACAACAACAATCACGCACATTTACAATGCAAGGTTCTAGCTTCCGTTAAATTTTCGGCATTAAAAATGGCCATAAAAATCCACGTTTTCGTATATCCCCATATAACGGTACGGAAGAACAAATATATATTGTCCAATTCTCTTTAAATTTGGACCTTGAATACTCAGAGGATATAAAAGTTTAATTTGAAAAATGTCCACTTTAATCCGCGTTTATTAGAAGAGATATTTTGAAGATTTAGAGTATTTTGAAGATATTCTGCACATTTTCCAACCGAAATTCGGAATTTGTGGCATGAAAGGTTAGAAAAACTTTTTTACAAAAAAATTGTACTTAATGTGCACGGGTATGTCAACCGTATATAACGGAAAATTAGTTTGGAGGCATTTCAATTTAGGCTTTTTTTATTATCAGGGGGTAAACAACATCTAGTTAACAAAATTGTCGCATTGGACCACGTTTTCAAATTAACATACCAAAGCGGTCAGAACAAAAAACATTTTTTAAAAGATACTTCACGTTTGACTACTTAATTTCAGTACATTATTGTTATTGGCGTTAACATCATATCAATGGAACAATATTCAGTACAATTTTTCAAACTCAGAACTTTGTCTCAAATTTTAAAGTAATCTTCATAACAAATATTTTTTCATTTCGTATTTTTTGTACAAATAGCGTAGTTCCAAATTATATAATCCCAGCTTCAGTACCTTAACCGCTTACACAATACCAAAATGGTTTTTGTACCAACATGTTACCCATCTCTTCATATACATATATAGGTAAACGTTTCAAAAATTACTTCCTTATATTCAACATATGTCCTAATCCCAATTCACTTCTCCAGCTTTATATGTTCCCCTGAAACCCATAAGAGTACTATTTAGTTCTTTTTGTATAAATAAGTACGAATGTTCAAAACCTCCTCCCTACCTCCACTCTAAACACCAATTGCTAATCTAATACCGAATTTCACAATTCCAGTTCTAACCTTTACAAAATCACAAATTGTACAAATTTCTATACCATATAGCAAATACCAAAAGCCACCATTTAGCACTTTTGGTACACGATTTTCCAAAATGTACTTTCATATCTCAGCTCTATCCGTTCACCTAAACCCAATTTATAGCCAATGTAGTTCCATTTAGCACTTTTCCATAAGTACGAATTTCCAAAACTACCTCAATCCTACACTCACGCAAATAAAAATTGTAGCGAATTCCATACCATACTGCTTCGTGCACATTAGTACGATTTTCCAAAGCTAACTCCATACCTCAATTCTATATTCCAACAGTAATCTTAATTCCAAATTTCAGGATTCCAGTTCTTCAAATGCAAACCCAAATCATACTAAACTCACTACCATTTAGGACTTTTCGACCTTTGGTACATCATTCTTACTCTTCATCAGTGACCCCCAATCCAAATTTCAGGATTGCGGCCCTATTCGTTAACCCATATCCAAATTGTACTATATTTAGTACTATTTAGTACTTTTCGTATACTTTTAATTCGAATTTCCAAAAACCTTTCTTTTTTACTCTCCATCAGTGACCTTCATTCCAAATTTCAGGATTCCAGCTCTATTCGTTCACCCAAACCCAAATTGTACTAAATTTAGTACCATTTATCACTTTTCGTACTCTTATATTTCGAATTCCAGAAACCTTTCATTTTTACTCTTCATCAGTGATTCTCATTCCAAATTTCAGGATTCCAGCTCTATCCGTTCACCCAAATCCAAATTGTACTAAATTTAGTACCATTTAGTACTTTTCGTGCACTTATAGTTCGAATTTCCAAAAATCTTTCTTCGTCACTCTCCACCAGTGACCTTAATTTCAAATTTCAGGATTCCAACTCTATCCGTTCACCCAAATCCAAATTGTACTAAATTTAGTACCATTTAGAACTTTTCGTGCACTTATAGTTCGAATTTCCAAAAACCTTTCTTTGTTACTCTCCACCAGTGACCCTAATTTCAGGATTCCAGCTCTATCCATTCACCCAAATCCAAATTGTACTAAATTTAGTACCATTTAGTACTTTTCGTACCCTTATAGTTCGAATTTACAAAAACCTTTCATTGTTACTCTTCATCAGTGATCCTCATTCCAAATGTCTGTATTCCAGCTCAATCTGTTCACCCAAATCAAAATTGAACTAAATTTAGTACCATTTAGTACTTTTCGTACCCTTATAGTTCGAATTTCCAAAAACCTTTCATTGTTACTCTTCATCAGTGACCCTCATTCCAAATGTTTGTATTCCAGCTCTACCCGTTCACCCAAATCCAAATTGTACTAAATTTAGTACTTTTCGACCTTTGGTCCATCCTTGTTACTCTTAAGGAATGATACTTATTACAAATTTCACGGTTCCAGCTATTCGTTCACCCAAATCCAAATTGTACTAAATTTAGTACCTTTCGTACACTTATAGTTCG
Source organism: Musca autumnalis (assembly GCF_047663935.1). NCBI lineage: Eukaryota > Metazoa > Arthropoda > Insecta > Diptera > Muscidae > Musca > Musca autumnalis. Next base: position 76,394,221 of record NW_027411755.1, read on the forward strand.
AATTTCCAAAAACCCTACGGTAATTCTTTGTTATTCTTCATCAATGACCCTAACTCCAAATTTCAGAATTCCAGCTCTATCCGTTCGCCCAAATCCACTTTTTACTAAATTTAGTAGCATTTAGTACACATTAGTATGAGTTCCCAAACCACCATATTTTAATCCTACACTCCAACAGTAACCTGATCCCAAATTTCAGGGATCCTACTCTATCCTTTCACTCAAATCCAAGTTGTTCTAAATTTAGTACCATTTAGTATTTTTAGTACCCGTAAGTACAAGTATCCAAAACATCCTCTATCCTACAATCCAACAGTAATCTTAATTCCAAATTTCTGCATTCCACGTGTCTCCGTTCACCCAAATCCAAATTGTACCAAATTTAGTACCATTTCGTACTTTTCCTACCCATAAGTACGAATATACAAAATTTCCTCTATCCTACAATCCAACAGTAATCTTAATTCTAAATTTCTGCATTCCACGTGTCTCCTTCACCCAAATATAAATTGTGCCAAATTTAGTACCATTTAGAACTTTTCGTACCCATAAGTACTAATGTCTAAAACTTAATTTATCCTACAATCCAACAATAATCTTAATTCCAAATTTCAGTATTCCACCTGTCTCTGTCCACCCAAATCAAATTGTACCCAGCTTAGTACCATTTAGTACTTTTCGTACTCATAAGTACGATTTTCCGAAACTACCATAATGCTACAATCTAAGAGTAATCTTAATTCCAAATTTCAGGTTTCCAGCTATATCCATGTTGTACTAAATTTAGTACCATTTAGTACCTTTCGTACACATAAGTACGAATTTCCTAAACCATTTCCTTATATCAACACCACCACCCAACCTTGATTCCCATACCAAATTTCAAGATTCTAGCTGTATCCATTCAAAATATACAATTGGTACTAAATTTAGTAAATTTTAGTACCTTTCGTACACTTGTAGTTCGAATTTCCAAAAACCTATTGGTACACCTTTCTAGGTCTCCATCAGTTACCCTCATTCCAAATTTCAGAATTCTAGCTCTTACCGTTTGCCTGATACAAAGGGTACCATATTTAGTACCATTTAGTACTTTTCGTACACATAAGTACGATTTTCCAAAACTAACCACATTTCTTTGCAACAGTAGTCTGAATTCCAAATTTCAGGTTTCCAGCTCTATCCGTTCACCCAAATACAAATTGTACTAAATTTAGTACCATTTAGTACTTTTCGTACGAGTGCGTATTTCCCAAACCATTTCCGTTTTTAAACAACACTCTCCAACCTTGTTTCCATACCAAATTTCAAGATTCTAGCTATATCCGATCAAAATATACAATTGGTACTAAATTTGGTAACTTTTAGTACACTTAGACGTCGAATTTCCAAAAACCCTTTGGTACATCTTTCTATCTTTCCATCAGTGACCCTCATGCAAAATTTCAGAATTCTAGCTCTTCCCGTTTGCTTAATACAAAGGGTACCATATTTAGTACCTTTTAGTACACTTCTAGGTCGAATTTCCAAAAACCCAGCCTTATCTCACCCCTACACACCAACAGCAACCTACACCCAAAATTTCAACTTTCTAGCTTCAGCGGTTTCGTCTGGGCGCTGATGAATCAGTCAGTCAGTCAGTGAATACCTCACCTCACTGCTCTTTTATATATATATAGATAAATCCCATCCAATCTTCATTAAAAATTGGAAGCTGTGCACTAAACAAATTGACATCAACTCGTGACCTTGGAGTAGTTTTTGACTGCTCGTTATCTTTTGTTCCACATATTGAGCACATAGTTTCTGAAGCATACAAAGCCCTTGCCTTCATAAAAAGAAATTGCCATGAATTTTCTGATCCCTGCACTATTAAGTTGTTGTATACAAGTTTTGTTAGATCAAAGTTAGAATATGCTTCCATCGTCTGGGATCCTTGTCATATTTCGCATGTATCACGTATTGAGCGCACTAAGTTTGCTCTTAAATCACTCTTCCCCCTAAACCTCCCAACATATCGATCCATATGTTTGTTATTGGGTTTACAGAGCCTAGATTGTCGAAGAAAATGTCAATCTGCCACATTTATTTATGATTTAATTAATAATCATGTTGATTCGCCAGAACTGTTGGCCTTAATTCCATTTTCTGTGCCGCCAAGAAGTTTAAGATATACCGATTTGTTCAACATTTCGTTGCATCGTACCAATTATGCTCGAAATGGCCCATTAACGCGTACCTTGTCAAGCTTAAACTATTTAAATATTAAGTTTCAAAAAGAAATGAAGCCCAGCATTGAATTTAGCACTTCAAAACAGGAATTTAAATCAACAATTTATTTTGCTTTTGAACATTAATATTGTAATCTTAGTCTGTAAGGATTTGAATTTTCCATTGACTATAATAAATAAATCTAAATAAATACGGGCGGCCACATGGCAGTAAACGCAGAACTGGCAGTCAAAGACTTCGATGGAGCAAATAAGTTGAAAAAGAGATGGAAAGAGCGGTTTTCCAAAAAGGGAAGCAACGAATAGACAAAGTTTGAGATCTTTTCTTAGTTCGGCTTATGGAACAAATGGTCTGTAATGGGCCAGCTAAGTAAGTAAGTATATGTGTCGTGAATGTAGTCTAGACAGCTTCACAGAAATCTCTATCCAAATACGGAAATTTTGTGCGAACATTTTTCTAAAATTTTAGTTTTTTACGTCCCGGATCTAATAAGTGGTGACTCGTGAAAATCCATCAACTAAAACGCGAGATACGAGAAATTCCAAAGTAGGAAAATCGCCTAAAATTGTTTTTGAAAATATCGCGCATTTTATCGCGTTTTCTGCGGTTTGGAAACAGAGTTTTAAAAACTTCGCTATATTCATTTTATCCTAAAAATAGTGTGGCTCTTCATTGACCGCCTTGACATAGATATATATCGATATACATCTACATCATTTACGCTAAAATCGGATGCCGAAAAAAGTGTATGAACTTTTTTTGTAATATTTGTATATTTGACGGTTTTTTTGTATATTTGACGGGTAAGTTTACCTATTTTTTTTAAAAAAAGTCGGATGCCCCAATGATGTCCCTTCGTGATAACTTTTTAGTGCCAATTGTGCTCATTAAAATAATTTGCTTTTTTTATAATAATTGTTTCTTAAAAGCAGAAGTAAAACCACGATAACTTTTGTCCGCAACAACCAAAAATTAGCTCGCGAGCGCTTAATGGGAATTTTTTGCTTAACGCATGTACCAAAAATATTTTATGTAGCGCCAAAAATATGAAGTTTTTTTTTTGAAATGGAATGTGAAAGAATTGACAATATTTCCCAAATACACGTTCACAAAATGTGCTCCATCAAAATAATGTTTTAACACCCCAAATATTATTGGACGAAACCCGTTTCAGACAATTTGGAGCCGATTTAGCCATGTCCGTCCGTCTGTCTGTCTGGCTTGAGCGACGACTGATTCGGACCAAATTTGGCCTTCGTAATATTTTGTCCAAACATGGTTTAAGTTCGAAGATGTGTCATACGGGTCCACACCTTCGAATACCTCCCTCATTAAAATTCAAAACTTTTCGCTAAAATGGTGTGCACGATAACTCTCGAAGGCAGTAACCGAGTTGGTCCATACTTTGTGCATATGGGCTATATCTGTACACTCCTTCAAGTACTTCCCATATAAAATTTCGGAAAAGTGAAGCTGATTCGGGCCATATTTGGACTTCGTAATATTTTGTCCAAACTTAGTTTAAGTTCGAAGATGTGCCATACGGGTCCACACCTTCGAATACCCCCCTCATTAAAATTCAAAACTTTTCGCTAAAATGGTGCGCACGATAACTCTCGAAGGCAGTAACCGAGTTGGTCCATACTTTGTGCATATGGGCTATATCTGTACACTCCTTCAGGTACTTCCCATACGAAATTTCGGATATGTGAAGCTTAACACCTGCTCACGAATCGCAATGATTTTTGTTGCAACAACTTGTATACGCAGCCTCCATGGCGAAGGTACAACTTTTTCAGAGACAAGTCCACGTTTCCTGATAAAATGGCTCGAAAGTTGTGAATAGCCCTATCGCACCAAATGTAGTGGCTGGAGCGCAAAATTCGGTCCAAAATTTGGCCTTCGTAATATTTTGTCTTTACCTATTTTAAGTTCGAAGATGTCTTTACCTATTTTAAGTTCCTTTCGCTAGCTCACTCCAAAAGTTATAAAAATTTAATTAAAATGGTACGCGCAATATCTCTGAACGGAGCAAACAATTTCGTCCAAACTTTGAATTTCCCAATATTTTATCAAAATTTATTTTAACTTTAAAAATTAACAATTTTTTCTCCTTATTGTATGTACTTTCCCCTCAAATATTCAGCATGTTTGTTTAAGTTCAAAAGACCCTAGTCTATCCTTTGGAAATGTATACCGAAGCTACTTCCTGTGGTCCTGTTTACAGCGATATTAAAATTAAATAAATAAATAGAAACCCCGTTTTTAATCCGTGAAATATGTTTGTTTCGCTTACCTTTTATCAATTATAAATTGATTCAAATGTGAATTGAAGGCACAACACATTCCAGTTGAAGTGGGAACTCTTTCAAATATATTTTTACAACGTTCATGGCGTCCCTTCCATTTGCAGCGCTGCAATAACGTTTCACAGTTGGGGGTTAATCTCTCTCCCAGTTCATAGAGAGTTAAATTATTTCTTTGAAGTAAAATATCAAGTTGTTCGTATTCCGCTTTGGACGCCTTTATCGTTTGCGAGGTATATAAAAACAAACGAAATAAATTAACCAATTCGTACTTGGTCAGATTACTATTACGTTGACTGAAAAAAAATAGTTTACTATTGAAATAATGTGCAATAAATTTTCTCTTAGAACTTACAATCTTTCTGCTAAAGTATTGACTTTAGTTTTCGACATTAAATTCATATTACATATCGTAACTGCTGGAAATGGTATTATCCACGTTGGGAATTGTGTACTTTCCGTATATAAAATGGTTGGGGTACTCGTATTCATTAGATGTGATAGCAATAGAATAAATCCTGACATGGCGATGGCCACAAATATGACAAAACACCAAAATGCCCTTTGGCCAGTTGTGGAACCAACAAAATTTATGAAACCATGAATACTGGCCATTTCACAATAAATTTCAAATCCGGATTTTCGTTTACAAAGATCATCATCATTTCGTGCTCTCAAAAATGATAAAAATTCTGGTAGTTTCAACGAGCTCCAACGTCCCTTACGCATATTTGTTTTAAAACGCCATTTTGCAATAAAATGTTTTACTTTCTGCGTTTGTTCTTCATTTTGACTTGCCAAGAAGGGGCTTCTCTTACGTTCTGGTGTTCTTAAAAATATTTGTTTCTTTGGTTTCTTGGGTATTTTTAAGAACTTTTGTATTTTTTCTTTTAAAATTTGCCATTTTGGTTTACGTCCTGCCACCAATACTGGATGTTCCAAGAGTTTTAAACGTAATTCGGGTTTTTCGGGGAGTAGAAGTGGTTTGCGATTTTTGTAAACATTTGTTGGTTTTAAATAGTCCTCAAATTGAATGTAGAAAACAGGCTGCTCCTTTTCAATTTGTGGTTTAATATTTTTAATTTTATTTGTTAACATTTTGAAGTCGAATTCACGAGAAATATGCGTGCGACTTGCATCTACTTAAATTGTCGAGGAATTAGTGACTTTTGCAAAGGCACATCAACATTCCTTTTATAGTTTTCTCATAGAAATATTTTTTTTATTGGGTCTTCCTTTTTGTTGTTAAAGATGTGTATCTTTACACTTGACTGCTGTTATCAAGAAACCATTATCAGGTGCCTAAAAGTATGCAATCAATTTTATGTAAATAGCATACTTCATGTGTTGGCCGCTACTGTACACAATACACACTGAATGTCGTCACACTAAAGGTTTTTGTTTTACTAAAACTTTATGTACAACAACTTTTGCTCTGTTCCTTTACGTGCCTGAGGTTACCATTTTTAACCTATAAAGTGTTCCCTTACTTTTAATAGCATACAATTTATATGATAGCAGTTTACCACTTTTACCATTTTCTGCCACTGTTACCATTTTCAAAAGTAAAGGAACAGACCATTTATGTAAGGACCTAAAACGTCGTTTGCATTTGAGTCTCTTATCGGGTGAACTTTCTTTATGAGGATTTCTTTACATATCGTTGGTGTCATGCTTAAGTGTTTCATACGCCATTTGCCCGTTTTGAGATAATCGCATTTTAATGTTTTGCGTCCCAACTGCGTGGAGCTGACTAAAGAAAATATTTATATTTTTAATAGAACATATTTGCAATAATATAGAGAAATATGTATTGGAATATAAAAGTTATAGAGACTTTAATACAAATGTGAAATATTGTAAATCACATGGAACAAGGTGACAAAATCTCTTTGCCCCAAATAAATTAAATACTTCTAAATCGAAAATTAAAGTTATGTTTTTTGAAATGTGTTTTAAACTTGTTACTGAAAAAAATTAAGCTTTCGCCTCGAATCGTGGATATCTCGGAAACTAGAGAAGATAGGAGAAAGAGCATACCGGAAAACACTAGAAACCACCTGTATCTCAAAAAATCAAAAATGGCGTATGGAACATTTAAGCATGACACCAACGATATGTACAAGCAATGGACTTGAAATTTGAAACCCACTGGGGTTTTTAAACTAACTTCAAAGAGTGAATTTGTGAGAAACATGTCTACTGTTTGAACCAACCTAACTAATTTTTTATCGAAAATCTTCGCATTTGTTACGATATCAATTTCATTATGGTTAATATAGAAACTCCTGACAGTTTAAGAAAGAGCACCTTTAACATCCGTTAAACGCAATAAGCTAACATGAGCCGCGCATTCGCCCATAAGAACGTAAAAACTTGCGTTGAACTAGAAACAAACTAAATGTCTGTTCCAGAACTGCAAGAATCTACTAATTTAAAATTGTTATGCTAGTAAAATTTTGTAGATTCTGCAACAGACATAAAGAATAACAAACCCCTCTAAGGCCTTGATCTGTGATCTGTGTTCGGACTTTTTATAGAGAAGGTGCAGTTCACACACTGGCAGATGTACTTGCTAAGTACAAGGCCGATATTATTACCATACAGGAAATACGAAGGATTGGAAAAGGCGTCAAAACAATACCTAAAGACGATGCACTGCATTGTAGCTGCCAAGACGTAAAGCACTGATGCGCAAACACGTTGGGATTTTGTTGCTGTTTAATGCACACAGCAGTGGTGCTTTTACAAAGACAGACCATCACTGACATAAAGCATGAGTTTGGTTTGCGGAATTGTATTTAGTCGGAGGTTAAAACATCTGTAGTGCGATTCTGTAACACTCTACAAATGGAATTAGCGACAAATGTCGATTGTAATGCTTGGTTTACATTTACGAAATCTACTCGATTTCAACTGTCAATTCCGTCGTCGTATACGTCAAATGAAAACTCATATGAAGTCCATTGGATTTCATTTGACGTTTAAGCAATGGATTTTGAAGTAGTGAATTTCTCAATGTTATGCATAATGTAATCATCTCTTTTGGCCGTATGGCTTTGTTTACATGAAAGAATTTTAAATAAAATAAAATAAATTGACAGTTGAAATCGAGTGGATTTCGCAAATGGAAACTTACTATTAGCGATATTTGTCGGTAAGTGCTATTCTGTATACAAATTTTACTGATTTCTGTCGGTAATTTTTCGAAAATCATCGGTCAGTTACCGACGAAAACAATGAGTCGTTAAGTCTGCCGACATAAAAGAATCTTCGTATTATAAACAAAATATCAATGAAAATCACACTTTTATGAAATGGCGTTGGAATACATATACATATTTCATTGCAAGTAAAAAAGGTAAGCAGAGGTACATACATTTCTTTACACCTAAAAAAGATCTATGTGATAGGAAGCTTATGACACTTTACAAATTGGGGATGGATCAGCGTTGCCGACAGTTTTTGATCAGATCAAATCGTCAACAATATTTGAAAAATCGTCAAATAATCGTCAACATGGTCCAAAACTCGGTTTTGTTACCGTTTATTGCGATTTTTCGCTGCTATTTTTGTGAATGCGACTGACAACATAAGATATACAATCCACAGCAATAAATCTAACCCAATATCACTTAAATACTGCTATAAAAACAGCTTTCAGAAGATGATAGTTTTCCTATGGTTATCGAGTTTGAAGCAATGCAGTATGGTAAAGCTGGGTACACATTGTCATTTTAAATGGTAGCTTAGCTCAAATATCGCTTGCTGGACAGTGTGACTGTCCATATTTGTCCGTACACGTGCATTTTGGTTGTTGGGCAGTCGAAAATCGATAAAAATTTTCATTCAAAACTGGCTTAAAGCTTAAAGAGGGCATTTGTAGGAAGTTAATAAAGCTGGACTCATATTTTTTATAACAAAATATATATAAGTAATATTTTATCTCGAAAACTTTTTAAGGAAGATTTTCATCTATTACCAAAACTAAACGAACATTTTCAGCTCATGTAATTTGAATGTGGGGCAAACACTATGAAATACCTGTGCCTAGATATGCCAGATATGTGCCTAAATATAGCCAATCCGTCTGGAAATTGCTATAAAACATTAAAAAGCTCAAAAATCGAGTTTGGAACATTGCTTTCCTTAAAATCCTTCGTGAAACTTTGGTCAAAATGTAGTTATCGTCTTTTATTTCATGCATTTCTGGCTTAGGTGAAAAATTGTCATTTTGGACCATAAAATCGTCAAATCGTCATTTTTAAATTTTGGGCCAAAAAATCGTCAAAATGACGATAAATCAACGATAAAGCAACACTGGGATGGATACATTTAATGAAATATGTAATGGATGAAATTGGTGTTCATTTGGATCAGTTACTACCCATATAAAAATGTATAGGTGGTATTGATTACCATCAACAATAAGAGAAGGAAGAATATCACCATGGTCGTCATATTCCCTGATAATACGTAATTCTGAAATAACTGATCAATATACACAATTTAAAAATTCCGGTTCTATATATCGACACGGTGCGCCTCAACCAAATTTAAATGAAAGCTGCTTACACCTTGGGAAATTTTTGCCGTTTCTGAAACTACAATGTTCATAGATGAGAAAAATAAATCGCGGTCAAAATTCACATTTCACATTGTAGCAATGAAAGTTCTCTACAAGATTGACCTCTATTTTCGTAGGTTTTACCATTTTTGAGATATAGAAGTTCAAATTGGGACAATGTACTGACTATATGGCCCCCTATAAAACAACGTCATACAGGGTGCACCTTAACTAACTTTGAATGAAAACAGCTTACATCTCGGAACATCTGAAACAGCAATGTTAATAAATGAGAAAAATCCAAAAACAAGAACAAATCGCTGGAGGGATTTTTTAATAAATCGCGGTCAAAGTTTACATTTTTAGGTTTATTTAAAGTTTTCGCCATTTTTGAGATATAGGAGTTCCGGTCACATTTTTAGTTTTTTTTTTTTTTTGTTAGGTTTTCACGATTTGCTTGAAAACGGTAAGTCTTATCGAAATTTGACAAGAGAAATTCTTATAGCTGTGAAATTTTTCTATAAGATTGGTTATCGTAATTTTTTCCTTGGTTTTACCGTTTTTGAGATATATAAGTTTAAGTTGGGAAATTGCAGTCATGACCTTGTTTTCTAAGGAGACGATACAGTCAGTAAACTGTCAAAATTTGAACTTATATATCTAAAAAACGGCAATCTTATAGAGAATTTTCACTGCTACAACCTTTTCTTTAATCTCATTTCGATAGGGCTTGCGGTTTCCAAGGAAAATCGTGAAGACCTAAAAAAGACCTAAAAATGTGAAAATCCCTCCGGCGATTTTTTTTTTGTTTCTTTGATTTTTCTCATCTATGAACATTGTACTTTCAGAAACCGCAAAAACTTACCAGGTGTAAGCACCTTTCATTTAAATTTAGTTAAGGCGCACCGCACAGTGGAAAAAAATACCTATCTAGCGCGCCAGAAGTCAAAAAAATCACATACGCCAATTTAAAAATGATTGTTGCCGTATTAATCTAAGGTGTCCACAGAATGCAACGGCATTTAAAATAATTTGTTTTGCATCAGTCTAAGCGGAATAACGGTCCGTTTCTGGTTGAAATTTTTTGAACTTGTTTTCATAATATAGTTTAGTAGTAAATTTGTGATCGTCGCATGTTCTCTTCCTACAAAGCAATTTTAAAGCTTTATTGAATTTAAGATTTCGTGAAGCAGGTGATTTAAAAAATTTTGAATATAAGATGTTATTTATTGCAACTCGGATTTTACACTTAAAACATGTGACATCCGATTTTTTTTTTCCAAATTGAGCACTTTGTTAAAGCCACTAAGGAGTGTCGCGGGATGGCGCGTAGATTTTTTATTTTATTTTTAGTACATATAGTTCTTTAAAATTAGTTAGAATTTTAGCTGCAACAAACTGCAACATTTTATTTTATTACTATTTTTATTAATATCATTTTTTATGTAAAAATGCTGAAATTAGAGCGGAACCTTTCAATGGGGGCCATATCAATGCGTGTACCTGTGCCGAAAATTCTCCGTCGGAATATTTTATACCACCAACGAAGACTAAATGTCAACTTTCAGCTATATCGGTTGGATAATACGGCTAAAACCTCCAAAATTACCGAAATCGGTGGTACCGGTCTATGGGGGTTATATGAAAACGTGGTCCTGTACCGAAAATGTTTATAGGAGTGTATGCATAACCCCCACGGTGACTAAATACCAAATCCTAGCCGTTTCGGTTGAATAATATGGTAGAAATCTTTAAAATACCGAAAATCGATAGGTACCATTCTACGGTAAAAATACAAATTTACCAAATATATTAATAAATGAAGTAAAATTGTCAATCTATAACTGTTCATATCGAATTTATGGACAAACATACAATAAAACATAGACTTTTACTTTTGGCGCGCTAAATCGGTAGTTTTTCCATTGTGCACCGTGTCGACGTTTTTGTAGAAAATTAACTTATGTTGAAACGGAGGTATGGGGTATTTTAATTCGAGAACAGTTGTACTATACCATAACTTTTGAACGCATTTCGGTAAAATAAACTGTTTTAGCCCGATACACCGATTGGTTTCTTAAAAAAATAATTTGAGCGGAAGCTGTGGTCGTATTAATGTAAAAAAAGGAAATGCGTTTTTTTTGTATAATTTTCCAATTAGTGGCTTTACAACACAATGTGGAACTTAATGCTCAAAGAAGAAGTTAAAGAATACACTTCAGAGATGAGGGGTCTAATGTATGATTTTTTAATATATCTACTGTATATACCTCAAACGGATGCTGACATTTTGAAGGCGGAAAAATGGGTTTTTTACATTTTTGCTCTAATCGGGACGCGCAGCCGGATTTATCTAAACGCTTATTATGTGATGGTAGTACTCCCAATTACGAATTTTTAATCTAAATTTAACTTGGGCGTGTAACCTTCAATGGATCTCGGCAATCTGCGCTCAAAGTCGATTTTTTTTTTGGATTCAAAATTTACAAATGTCATTTGATTTCAGTGGAAATCCGCGTAAATTTAGCGTCTAAATCCATCCACTAGATGCTATTGCATCTAGACGCGTTTTGTGTGAATCATTCCCACTTAGATAAATAGAGCGAAACGCTTGATTAAAATTTGCGAAAACAGATATTTAAAAACGTTCGCGAATCCTGAGATATAATAGATTTAAAAAAAAAAAAAAAACTGAGTGTGATGCTACATACACGGTTCTTAATGGATCGCACAGAAATGGCATAGAATGCTGAATTTTTTAATGGTGCTCATTGAAATCGGATACGCATAAAATGCAAATGTACTTCTTGAAATGATGGGTATTTTACAGTTTTTTATACCCTAACATGCAAAGTGTATATCAAATAAAAAGGATCGATTCGCTGTTTTTGAAAATCGGATGAGCATCATGTAATTTCCACTGTTACACGGTTTCTATGCGTTTCAAGCGTTGTAATATTTACTTTAACTCTATTTTAATTTTATATCCCAATTGGAAATCCTTCTGATTTAATATAATGATCTAAAAATGTTCACTAATGGGAAAACTGTAAGTCAACATTTGGTTGCAACGGAATATCTTCACTATTGCGTGAAATTTTGACGAAAAAACGAAGAACTCAAAATTTTTTTCCTATAAAACCATAAAAAATAAAATTTTGTACATATATAATTCTAATTTTTATTTTTCTTCAATTTTCTTCCTATCTTGCAAATAACATGAATTTTAAAGCTCCAAGCTGCACGACTTATGCATCATTTTATTTCTCACAGTGAATGGATGCTGTTGAAATTTCTTAATATATTTTTTGTTAAAAAATACGTTTGTAAATACGTACAATTTTGTACGAAATTCGATTTTTAGACTTTTCATAAGTATTTTTCCATCATCGCAAAGGGTAACAATTTTGTAAACAGTAAATGGATATAACAGCTTATTATATTAAGCCGCAATTTTTTAAAATTTTTTCTAATTATTAAAATTAAAACGCCTATATCTTTTGCGCGCAACTATCAAAGTTAGTTACAAAAACAGATTTGAAATGACGATTTTTTTCTTAATCTATGTACCAAAAAGGGGCTTCTCGGGTACCTATAGCCTCTTTGAACCCAAATTGAGAGTTTCCCATAGCAGCTTCACATTTGGCGTATATCCGTTTATGGATAATTTTAAGAAACAATTTTAGAATGTGGCACATCAAGCTAATAAGTCTGTATTCGCAACACTTTTTTGCATTTGATTTTTTCGGTATTGCAATAAAGTTTGAGATTAGCCAATCATTTGGATATTGTCCTGTATTATATATGTGATTAAGTAATTCCACTATCAATAGTATATTATTTCCATCTATTAATTTCAGTATTTCTGAGGGGATTTCGTCGGGCCCTGTTGCTTTCTTGTCTTTTAGAGACTTTAGAGCTTGTTCCAACTCAGATCTCGTAATAGGGGTTCCAGTGACGTCAGCATTCAAGTCGGTTATATTTTCTGATCGATTTTCATCTGTGAACATTTGTTTAATATATCTTTTCCATAAATTCTTTTTTTCAGTTGCTTCGAAGATCTGCTGGTTATTTTCATCTACGAGAATTGCTGGAGATATTTTTCTGTAAATTCCTGCCGTTTCTTTCAACTTTTTATGTAGGTTGAAGTCGTCATGCATGTATTGAAGGTGTTCAATTTCTCGGCATTTTTGATTCAGTAATAAATTTTTTGCAGCCCGTGTCGCAGCCCGGATTTCCTTATTAATTTCCCAATATTTTTCGTAATCTACGTTTTTATACTTGCTTCGTTCTTCTCGAAGTTTTATGATTTCATCTGTCATCCATTCCTCTTGATTTTTTCTTGTATTGTTTCCTATGGAGTTGTTTGCTACATTGCAAATTGTCTCTTTGACGTTATGCCATACATTATCCATATCGTTCACATCAATATCTTCAAGTTTATGGTTTAGGAGGTGCTTGATTTCATTTTTTGTTGTTGGATTGTTGAGTTTGTCTGTGTTCAATTTACGGGATGTTTTCTTTTTTCGGATTACTGCCAATTTTATTCGCATATTCATCATCAGTAGGTTGTGATCTGCGGGTACGTCCGCTCCTGGATAAGTTGAGCATTTTGTCACAGAGGATCTAAAACGTCTATTGATGATTATAAAATCGATTTGGTTCCGTACTATGTTTCCTCTATTATCTTGTGGCGATTTCCATGTGTAAAGCCTTCGGGGATGTAATCGAAAAAGTGTGTTGGTAATAGTCAGATTATTTTCTTGACAGAACTCTATTAGCCTATCTCCTCTATCATTTCTTTCTCCCAAGCCATATTTTCCTGTTATACGATATACCTTCTCGCTTCCAATTTTGGCATTAAAGTCACCTTGAATAATCGTTATTTCATGTGATTTCGTCATTTTTATCAGTTCGTTGATGTCATTGTAGAAGTTTTCAACTTCATCGGTATTTCCATCACATGTGGGGGCATAAACTTGAATTATGTTTAAATTTAATGGTTTTCCTGTGATTTTTATCATCATTACTCTATCTGACATCGCTATCGAGCCAGCTACACTATTAGCTATGTCTTTTCTGACAATAATAGCTACACCTTTCCTGTGTATTCCATCCATATTTCCTGAGTGATACACCATAGCATTTTGGGATTTAAACTCTCCTCTATCTGTCCACCATGTTTCACTGACACCAAGTATATCAATTTGGAGCTTATTCATTTCATTAATGGTATTGTTCAATTTTCCAACTTCGTACAAACTTCTGACATTCCACGTTCCAATTTTCAGTTTCTTGTTGTTTTTACCTCCGGGGATTCTTAGCACCCTCGTTTGGCCGGAGACTGAGGGCCGTGTATTTTGGTTTTCGTTTTCCATATTGTATGGGTGACGTAGGGGATGGAAGATACCAAGGAACGGTCCTGACCGGTTTTAACATGGCAAAGCCCAGGATTTATCTTGGTCCCTCTTTCATCCCAAGTGGACACTGACCTCCCCGTGGTGTCACCTGGGGAACTGCCTTTAACACCCGTTAAAGGTAGTGAGCTAACATGTGCCGCGCGTTCACCCACAAGAACGTTAAAAACTTGGCTTTGGGCGTCGGGTTAGTAACCCTCCCCTAGAAAAAACAGCCTACTATGAAAAAACGAAAGAAAAGAAAAACAAACCCCTCTAAAGTTGACGAACCCCGCAAACGTTTTAAGGACCATGATCTGCGAATCTGCACCTGGAATGTTCGCACTCTTTATAGAGAAGGTGCAGTCTTCGCATTGGCAGACGTACTTGAAAAGTACAAGACCGATATTACTGCCATACAGGAAATACGATGGATTGGGAAAGGCGTCACAACAACACCTAAAGGTGACGCACTGTATTATAGCTGCCATGACGTAAAGCATGAGTTTGGTTGTGGATTCGTAGTTAGTCGGAGACTAAAACATCTTGTATCCAGCTTCACTCCAGTGAATGAAAGACTTGCTGCAATTCGAATAAAAGCTAAATTCTTCAACATCAGCTTTATCTGCGCTCATGCTCCCACTGAAGAAAAGGATGAACAGACCAAAGATATATTTTACGAGCGCTTAGAAGAAACATATGACCGTTGCCCTGCCCATGACATTAAAATCATTCTAGGCGATTTTAATGCCAAAATTGGAAAGGAGAATATCTTTGGCCCAACAGTCGGGAAATTCAGTCTCCACAGTGAAACATCTGACAATGGTATGAGACTGATAGACTTTGCAGCTGCAAAAAACATGGTAGTTAGCAGTACCAGATTTAATCATCTCGATATTCATAAGGGCACCTGGCGGTCTCCAGATCAGAAAACAAGAAACCAAATTGATCATGTTGTGATAGATGGAAGACATTCATCGAGCGTGTTGGATGTACGATCGTTCCGAGGCGCAAACATTGATTCAGACCACTACCTTGTTGCAGCAAAGGTACGCACCCGCTTAAACGTAGCAAACAAAGTACGAACAGACACAACACGAAAGTTAGACATCGGTAAGCTGCAATCACAACAGATAGCCACAGCATATTCCACTCAACTAGCCCAATTGCTTAATCAAAGCCCTCCTCATCCCGATAACATATCAGCGCAATGGCAAAGCATTGCCCACTCCATGCAAACAGCCGCAAAATCCATACTTGGATACCAGAGACCTCCACCAAGGAATCCATGGTATGATGAGGAGTGTCGTGCTGCCACTGAAGAGAAAAATGCGGCATATAAGGCTACTTTACAATCCGTAGCAACGCGTAGCGCACGAGAGAGATACAGGGAGAAAAGGAGAGAGGAGAAACGTCTTTTCCGCAGGAAAAAGAGAGAGATGGAAAAGCGGGAGTGTGAAAAAATCGAGATGTACAGGAGCCAGAATGAAGTCCGAAAATTCTACCAAAGAGTCAAGCATGAAACTGATGGCTTTGGTACAGGCACATCCTCCTGTAGAGACCAGCAAGGTAATTTGGTAACTGATACAGATAGTGTACTCAGGATATGGAAAGAACATTTTTCAAATCTGTTGGTATCCAATAGCAGCGAAGACGACGAAGATACCACAGTCCCAATCCCAGAAGATGGTATTGAATGTATACCGCCCAGCCAAGATGAGGTAAAGACAGCAATAAATCGGCTGAAGAATAATAAGGCAGCAGGGGCCGATGGCTTACCAGCCGAGCTGTTCAAAACCGGAGGCGACACGCTGATAAGGTGTATTCATCAGCTAGTTAGCACCATCTGGCAGGAAGAACGAGTACCCGACGATTGGAACCTGAGTATCCTGTGCCCCGTCCACAAGAAGGGAGATAAGACTGTATGCTCTAACTATAGGGGCATAAGTCTACTCCCTATTGCCTACAAGATCGTGTCAGGGATATTGTGCGAACGACTAAAGCCAATGGTCAACGAGATTATTGGACCATACCAATGCGGCTTTAGACCTGGCAAGTCCACCATTGACCAGATATTTACCCTGCGGCAAATCCTGGAGAAGACCCAAGAGATGCAGATCGACACCTACCACCTTTTTGTCGATTATAAAGCAGCCTTCGACAGTCCGCTGCGCTCAAAGGTATTCCAAGCCATGTCTGAATTTGGTATTCCCGCAAAGCTCATCCGGCTTTGTAAAATGACTTTAACTGACACGAGGTCCTCAGTTAAAATAGGAAAGAACCTCTCCGAAGAGTTTGGTACCAAAAGAGGTTTCAGACAAGGAGACAGCCTTTCGTGTGACCTCTTCAACATCCTGCTAGAAAAGGTTATACGAGAGGCAAACGTCAAAAGAAGTGGCACAATCTACACCAACAGTCACATGTTACTTGCTTATGCTGATGATATAGACATCATGGGTCGATCAGTAAAAGAAGTAACTGATACCTTTATAAAGGTCGAAGGAGAATCTGCTAAAGTGGGTCTGGCGGTAAACGGTGAGAAGACCAAGTTGATGGTGTCGACGCGCAATGCGTCCATTGAGCTCGGACTGACTGTGGAAGTTGGTTCCTATAATATTGAGGTAGTAAAAGACTTCGTCTACCTCGGCACCTCCGTCAACACAACAAACGACATCAGTTGTGAAATAAAAAGAAGAATTGTATTGGCCAACAGATGCTACTTTGGATTAAGTAAGCAGTTTAAAAACAAAGCCACATCTCGTCAAACAAAAATAACGCTCTACAAAACACTGATACTACCCGTGCTGATGTATGGCTCCGAAGCCTGGGTACTTGCGCAAGCAGACATGGCAGTGCTTGGTGTGTTTGAGAGAAAAATTCTTCGAAAGATATACGGACCAATCTGCGTTGACGGTGAATATCGACGTCGCATGAACCACGAGCTGTATCTGATATACAACGACATCAATATTGTTAAACGTATCGAGATGCAGCGATTGCGTTGGCTAGGCCATATCATAAGAATGAGCGATGATGAACCCACTAAAAAGGCGTATGAATACATGCCACATGGCGGTGCACGCAGAATTGGCAGGCCAAGGAATAGATGGCGCAAACAAGTGGATGATGAGATGACAAGGCGCGGTATTCCAGTGTGCAAAGCAACAAATAGAGAGGAATGGAGATCTCTTCTTAGTTCGGCCTATAGAACAAATGTTCTGTAATGGGCCAGCTAAGTAAGTAAGTAAGTAAGTAAGTAAGTTTCCATATTGTATGATTTTCAAGGGAAATAATTACTTCAGTGGTTTCCCGTTGCCTTCTGAAGGGTTTAAAGTTGTCCTTCTATATTATAAGCCGCTCCTCTGGAGTTCAGACGCTGTTTGCAGCCGCCCAATGTGGGAACAGACGCTGCTCAATGATTTGTTACGAAGTTTTCTCTCCGTGCTGTTTGGTCCGCGGGAGGTATTTGATTTCCATCCTACCACCCATATGCGAGAAGTATTGGTAAATTCGCCACCCTCCGCATATGGGAAGCATTTGCCATCCGCCACCTGCGACGCGCTCTCTAGGGGTTTCAGCCTCCCCCGACTATGTTAATTTTCCAAAAATATTGTCTATAAATATATAAAAGTTAACATTCCATTTTTTTATTTTTGTTTACTGAGTCAACTCTAGAGTTGGGCAATCTAGTTTCCGGAGCAGATCGATCTTTCTAGTTCCTTTTCCCAAAAGGAACTAGTTCCTTAATATAGTTCCATAGTTCCAAATAGTTCCGAGACTGAAATAGTTCAACGAATCTTTCTCTTTCATCGCTGTTTTGTTTCCTTCGTTCCAAATACATAGTTTTGAGGCAACGACGAAAGATCGACGTAGGCGTTAAATTGAAGGAACGCAATGAACTATATAAACACAAGAGCTGGATATAGTTCCAATAGTTCATTGTCCGGAATAGTTCCTTGGAACTAGTTCGTTCCTGTACTACATAACTCTAGTCAACACTAGAGTTGTATTGTTCCGGAACGAACTTGTTCCAAAGAACTATTCCGCACCAGAAACTATTGGAACTATATCCAACTTTTGCGTTTATATTGTTCCTTTAGATCATATAGTTCCTTTCGTTTTTCTCGTTCCATTAATTTAACGCCTACGTCGATCTTTTTTCGTTGCTGTTTATTCGCTGCAATTTATTTTTTATGTGTCAATTCATCCGCCAACCCATGAAAACATTTCGATCTCGGAATTATTTGGAACGAAAAGAATGATGATAGAGCGATGAAAGAGAAATATTCGTTGAACTATATCTGTCTCGGAACTATTTGGAAATATATTGAGGAACTAGTTCCTTTTGGGAAAAGGAACTAGAAAATCGATCCAGTCCGGGAACTAGAATGCCCAACTCTAGTCAAAACAATGCGGCATGCCGAAGAAAAATGTTATGTTCTCCCCAGGAATTCAACAACAGACCAGGCAGACCCACTCCCATCTTTTATAACTTCAAAGATATATTATTGTAACTCGATTTGGGTTCTTAATAAAGATTGGGCCATATTTCAGCCTTTTATACTTAAATGCGTCAATTTGGTTGGTCAATGATTCCGCTAGGAAAACATGAACTTTGCTACAAACATTTATATAACGGCCCACTTAAAGAAAAAATATTCTGACCAATTTATAACTTTGTCTTCAATTTTCTTAAAAACAAAAAAACCCAAATATTTGCCATAAATTGAATTTCCTGCCATCACCATTCAATTCTTCATCTTTGTATTCTTTAATTTGCAAAACACTCGCCAATAAAAACATCATTGCAAAATCATTTTCTTGACGTATGCACGTACATTTGCAAGCAGCCGGCTGGCTGTTCGACCAGCAATAACATCTAATCAATCAAATCTGTTCCCAAAGTAGAACAATTTTCGGTTTCATCATCATTGGCGACGCTGCATGTACGACGTATAGGTTAAAAAAAAATACAGCCTGAATGGCATGGTTGGATGGATCTATGAAACATTTGGAACTGTTATTTATGTACATACCATTTATAGAACGATTGGAGCCCATATGTAGCACTTCATTACATAAAGCCATCAACGGATTTACAGTATAAATTTGCCATGCCATTCCATATGGTTGCTAGATTTGGATATGCGAACAACTCTAAGAGGACAAAAACTTTCACCATGCCACCACCATGAGGGATTTGTATTCAGCTGGCTATTTCCTAATTTCAAATGCAAATTTTTTGAAGAAAAAGAAAATAACAACAACACCTTTTCACTTCTGTTCATAGCGATGCAAATAGCCATAACGGAGAAAGAGTTGCATCTGGGAGATGCTTTTAAAATAGGTTAGAAATAACAACGCAAAAAGTGGTCACAGGAAATGTTCGCAACATTTTAGTTTTATAGAGGAAAGAAGTTAAAAAAATTATATTCTTTGTGTTTGTGTTTACCGTTAATAGCATCTAATGTTTATATGCTTATACATAGTGAATGAAAAACTAATTCGAGCATACACATTTTAATATTTATTTCAATGACAAATTCCCCTTGATTTCTTGTCTAAGTGCTGGGAATGTAGTTAATCTTCTTTATTTTTTCTGTTAAACACGTTGTAATCAAATCTGTCGCTCATTAGGCTGTTTATTGTTATTGTCATGCATAAATTAACTTTGTAATTTATTTGAAGTATTTCATTTATTTGTCATGCTTTTGCCAAAACCGTTGAGTATTTTTTATGGTATTTTGAACGTTTCACTTGTCGCACATGTCTCTAATTAACATGATTGCAGTTGGAAACATTTGAGCCAGATATTTTTAAGAATTAAAATAATAACTTTTACCGAAACGTGCAGAGAGCTTTTTTCATTATAGCAACCAAAACAAAGCTGCCACTATTTCCTACCGATGGAAACAATTATATGGTAGATTATGTAGATAGTACGAAAAACTATCACCTTTTCTGAAACTCCTGATCTCATATCAGTTAGTGTTATTTTGCAGTAATACCAATCTCAGACATGGCATGGAACAACTTTGACCTCAGTGGAGTGTCGAAGACGACTTTATAATCAACGAATATGTGGTATGTGCCCATCTGTTTTTCATGGATCTTCTCTAATCAACTGATGCGTACACCTTAACAGTAGTAACACTGGCTTTGAACAGTTCGACAGGCAGGCCAGCCTTATTGCTTTTCAGTCTGTCTAGTTGGTAAATACTCAATGCCGCCATTTGGTTCTGGTTCAGGGGTATCATCATCGCCGCCCATATTCGATACCAGTAGCTTGATGAGATGCTCCTTCCAGATCCTCAGTACGCTATCTGAAACAGTTACCAGGTATTCTTCATCTTCTTTACAGCTGAATATGCCTGCACCATATACTTATAAATGTATAGACAGAGAAATTGTAATGTGCTTGTTTTTTATTGGTGTCGCCCTTACGGCACTGCGCAGCGTTTTCACTCAATTGCACAGTGTTTTGGGGTAAATTGCAATATTTTGTTGAATATTTTTATATGAGGATGTAGATGCGGCCAAGATTACCCTCATATTGTCTTTTACCAGAATAAATAGTTAAAAAATGTATAGTTATTGCTATTTTAAAACTTGAATACAAAGCCAACTGACTCAATTCACACTCAGTGAGTGAATTTAGGAGAGAGGATTTCTTTGACTATACTTTTTTCTACCCTTTGTTTGGAAATACTCTTCTCTTTTTGTGGTACCCAAGTATAGATTCTGCGGCAGTTTGAAGAGAGTGTGCTATTCTTTGCTACTGCGCTTCCACATTATCGCGACAAGGAGTGCTGTCTTTCAGCACATGGGAAAGTTGAGCGGAGTAGGCTTGAGCAATGATCGCAAACAAACAAAGCGATTCCCGTACCAATCACACAAAGTCACAAACATTCAGTTTCTCTAAATCGTTTCGCTCTCAAAACAAAACCACAAACTTTTCAATGCAAAAATACGAAAACCGTACGATTACTGAAATGTACTTCGGCTATGCTTTGCCGAGTTGTTTCATTCACCACCGAAACAAAAAGAATTTTTGGCAAACATTTTCTGTGCGAAATAATCAATGTCACACTCAGACACACACACATTTGATTGCTTAACAATCCTATCAGCCAATATCAACATACTTGGAACATACTACGATTGATGTTTTCAACCACCAATCGAATCAATCATTGAATCGTTCATATGTTTTGAACTTTTTCGTTTTCTATCTGTTGTTGTGGAATTGAGAACTTTTCGCTATTCGTTTTTTTCGCACTCACGAATGTAAGCAAAATGAAACAAAACAGCGTTTTCGGTCAACGTGGGTTATGTTTCGTTTTGTATTGTTCCTATGGAAAATACAAAACTAAACCATTGGAAATGTTTCATAAAGTATTTTTACATACGCTGGGCTTGAGTAATCTGTTGTGATAACATATAGTACAAAGATGGCCAGCAACAACAAATTTCCTATGCTCGCGGGCATAGGCAAAGCGATCTGACTCACACGTATAGACCAAACCCGTTCGTTGGTATTGATATGGTTACGAAGTTTTTCGGCAAATCACACACACGCGACCCAAGAGCAAATGTTTTGATTTTTATACCCTCCACCATAGTATGGAGGGTATATTAAGTTTGTTTTTCCGTTTGTAACGCATTGAAATACTCATTTGCGACCCTATAAAGTATATATATTCTTGATCAGGGTAAAATTCTAAGTCGATCTGAGCACGTCCGTCCGTCCGTCCGTCTGTGGTAATCACTCTAGCATCCACAAAAATAGAGATAGGACGCTGAAATTTTGGGAAAATGCGTCTTTTGTTTGCAGGCAGGTCAAGTTCGATGATGGACTATATCGGTCCACGTTTTGGTATAGCCCCCATATAACGGTACCCCCGATTTACGGTATTTTGACGTTTTTAGCTACATTTTCAGACCGATTTGGCTATAATTTGACATTTAGGGTTCTTAAGTGTCAACAAACATATATAACAAAACTTGTGGACATAGGTCCACGTTTTGGTATAGCCCCCATATAACGGTACCCCCCGATTTTCGGTATTTTGACGTTTTTAGCTACATTTTTAGACCGATTTAGCTATAATTTGAAATTTAGGGTTCTTAAGTATCAATAAACTTATATAACAAAAGTTGTGGACATAGGTCCACGTTTTGGTATAGCCCCCATATAACGATACCCCCCGATATACGGTATTTTGACGTTTTTAGCTACATTATCAGACCGATGTAGCTATAATTTGACATTTAGGGTTCTTAAGTGTTAATAAACTTATAAATTAGAAGTTGTGGACATAGGTCCATGTTTTGGTATAGCCCCCATATAACGGTACCCCCCGATTTACGGTATTTTGACGGGTTTAGCTACATTTTCAGACCGATTTAGCTATAATTTGAAATTTAGGGTTCTTAAGTATCAATAAACTTATATAACAAAAGTTGTGGACATAGGTCCACGTTTTGGTATAGCCCCCATATAACGGTACCCCCCGATATACGGTATTTTGACGTTTTTAGCTACATTTTCAGACCGATGTAGCTATAATTTGACATTTGGGGTTCTTAAAAGTCAATAAACTTATATAACAAAAGTTGTGGACATAGGTCAACGTATTGGTATAGCCCCCATATAACGGTACCCCCCGATTTACGGTATTTTGACGGGTTTAGCTACATTTTCAGACCGATTTAGCTATAATTTGACATTTGAAGTTCTTAAATGTCAATAAACTTATGTGACAAAACTTGTGGACATAGGTCCACGTTTTGTATAGCCCGCATATAACGGCACCCCCGATTTACGGTATTTTGACGTTTTTAGCTACATTTTCAGACCGATATAGCTAAATTTGACATTTGGGGTTCTTAAGTGTATCTAAACTTATATAACAAAAGTTGTGGACCTAGGTCCAAGTTTTGGTATAGCCCCCATATAACGGTACCCCCGATTTACGGCATTTTGCCGTTTTTATCTACATTTTCAGACCGATATAGCTATCAATTGACATTTAGGGTTCTTAAATGTCAATAAACTTATATAACTAGTGGACATAGGTCCATGTTTTGGAATAGCCCCCATATAACGTTACCGCCCGATTTTCGGTATTTTGAGAATTTTACCAACAAGTTTTAACCGAATTATCTGTAATTTGAACATTTGACATTTGAAATTCTTAGTGGTCACCACACCTCTACACCAAAAATTGTCAAGAAAGCCCCCATGATGATTTTAGCTACAATATTAAACCGAACAAACAGTAATTTGACATTTGAAGTTCTTAGTGTTTACAACACCTCTCCATCAAAAATGTTCAACATAGGTCCATGTTCGGATATAGCTCCCATGTAACGGTACCTCCCAATTTTCAGTAATTTGGCAATTTTAGCTACAATTTTTAACAGAACTAACTGTAATTTGACATTTGAAGGTTGTAGTGGTCACCACACATCTGCATCAACAATTTTCAACATAGCCCCAATATAACGATACTTCCCTATTTTCGGTATTTTGGGGGTTTTTCTTAAAATGTTTAACCGAACGTAGGTCCATGTTTTTGTATAGCCCCAAAACAAACCTCCCGATTTTCCGTACCTTAGCTTTATTTTTTGGACGAACTTTCTGTAATTTGAAATTTAAAAGTCAACAAAAATTCTGCAACAAAAATTGTTCATTGAAGTTCATATTTTCGTATAGCCCACATACCTCCGAACTAGCTGTTAATGACATTTGAAGTTCCCACGTTATGTACCAATGTATCAATAAACTTATATAACAAAAGTTGTGGACATAGGTCCACGTTTTGGTATAGCCCCCATATAACGGTACCCCCCGATATACGGTATTTTGACGTTTTTAGCTACATTATCAGACCGATGTAGCTATAATTTGACATTTAGGGTGCTTAAGTGTTAATAAACTTATAAATTAGAAGTTGTGGACATAGGTCCACGTTTTGGTATAGCCCCCATATAACGGTACCCCCCGATTTGCGGTATTTTGACGTTTTTAGCTACATTTTCAGACCGACGTAGCTATAATTTGACATTTGGGGTTCTTAAAAGTCAATAAACTTATATAACAAAAGTTGTGGACATAGGTCCACGTACTGGTATAGCCCCCATATAATGGTACCCCCCGATTTACGGTATTTTGACGGGTTTAGCTACATTTTCAGACCGATTTAGCTATAATTTGACATTTGAAGTTCTTAAATGTCAATAAACTTATGTGACAAAACTTGTGGACATAGGTCCACGTTTTGGTATAGCCCCCATATAACGGTACCCCCCGATTTACGGTATTTTGACGTTTTAGCTACATTTTCAGACCGATATAGCTATAATTTGACATTTAGGGTTCTTAAGTGTAACTAAACTAAACTAACAAAAGTTGCGGACCTAGGTCCAAGTTTTGGTATAGCCCCCATATAACGGTACCCCCGATTTACGGCATTTTGACGTTTTTATCTACATTTTCAGACCGACGTAGCTATAATTTGACATTTGGGGTTCTTAAATGTCAATAAACTTATATAACTAGTGGACATAGGTCCATGTTTAGGAATAGCCCCCATATAACGTTACCGGCCGATTTCAGGTCTTTTGAGAATTTTACCAACAAGTTTTAACCGAATTATCTGTAATTTGAACATTTGACATTTGAAATTCTTAGTGGTCACCACACCTCTCCACCAGAAATTGTCAAGAAAGCCCCCATATAACGGTACCTCCCGATTTTCAGTAATTTGATGATTTTAGCTACAATATTAAACCGAAGAAGCAGTAATTTGACATTTGAAGTTCTTAGTGGTCACAACACCTCTCCATCAAAAATTTTCAACATAGGTCCATGTTCGGATATAGCTCCCATGTAACGGTACCTCCCAATTTTCAATAATTTGGCAATTTTAGCTACAATTTTTAACAGAACTAACTGTAATTTGACATTTGAAGGTTGTAGTGGTCACCACACATCTGCATCAACAATTTTCAACATAGCCCCAATATAACGATACTTCCCTATTTTCGGTACTTTGAGGATTTTACTTAAAATGTTTAACCGAACGTAGGTCCATGTTTTTGTATAGCCCCAAAACAAACCCCGCGATTTTCCGTACCTTAGCTTTATTTTTTGGACGAACTTTCTGTAATTTGAAATTTAAAAGTCAACAAAAATTCTGCAACAAAAATTGTTCATTGAAGTTCATATTTTCGTATAGCCCAGATACCTCGGAACTAGCTGTTAATGACATTTGAAGTTCCCACGTTACGTACCGATTTTCGATATTTTGAGGATTCTATCTAAATTTTTTAACCGAATTAGGAGTTATTTGACATTAAAAGCTCCCATCAAAAACTGTCAAGATAGGCCCATGTTTTATTATAACCCCTATATAACAGTTCCTCCCAATTTCTAGCCCACCAAAAATTGTCAACAGTTAGATATAGGCACCATAAAAAAGGGCCTCCCGAATGAAGCATTTTATGTACATTATCTGGCATTTTAACGTACTCACTTAAAGTTGCGGACAGGAATGAATATTTTATGGTGGAGGGTATGAAAAGTTCGGCCCGGCCGAACTTAATGCTTTTTTACTTGTTTCTGTTAAACACGTTGTAATCAAACCTGTCGCTCATTAGGCTGTTTATTGTTATTGTCATGCATAAATTAACTTTGTAATTTATTTGAAGTATTTCATTTATTTGTCATGCTTTTGCCAAAACCGTTGAGTATTTTTTATGGTATTTTGAACGTTTCACTTGTCGCACATGTCTCTAATTAACATGATTGCAGTTGGAAACATTTGAGCCAGATATTTTTAAGAATTAAAATAATAACTTTTACCGAAACGTGCAGAGAGCTTTTTTCATTATAGCAACCAAAACAAAGCTGCCACTATTTCCTACCGATGGAAACAATTATATGGTAGAGTTTTTAGATAGTACGAAAAACTATTACCTTTTCTGAAACTCCTGATCTCATATCAGTTAGTGTTATTTTGCAGTAATACCAATCTCAGACATGGCATGGAACAACTTTGACCTTAGTGGAGTGTCGAAGACGACTTTATAATCAACGAATATGTGGTATGTGCCCATCTGTTTTTCATGGATCTTCTCTAATCAACTGATGCATACACCTTAACAGTAACACTGGCTTTGAACAGTTCGACAGGCAGGCCAGCCTTATTGCTTTTCAGTCTGTCTAGTTGGTAAATACTCAATGCCGCCATTTGGTTCTGGTTCAGGGGTATCATCATCGCCGCCCATATTCGATACCAGTAGCTTGATGAGATGCTTCTTCCAGATCCTCAGTACGCTATCTGAAACAGTTACCAGGTATTCTTCATCTTCTTTACAGCTGAATATGCCTGCACCATCTATATATATAAAAAAGAATGATGTTAGTTACTACGCTTATAACTCAAGAACGGCTGAACAGATTTTGACGATTCCCACCAATTCGGAATTGTCTCATAGCAGAAAAGGATAAAACCTAAAAAAATCGCAAAAATCTACGAAAAATTTGCAAAAATATTTTTTGAAGAATGTCAATTTTTCCACACATTTCTATCGAGCTTTTGCGTTCGGAGTATATCGTGTCACTTTTTTTTACAGCTTTTTGGCGAAAATTTTGCATGCACCACATGCTATTGACCTTTTAAAAGATCTCTATATCAATTTTTAAAAGTTCTATTAAATTGTTTAATTTAATTTAATAAAAGTCAGTTTTTATTTTATTCAAACAATTCTTTTAGCAAATTAATTGCGAAAAATAATTTAAAAGTCGTGAGTTTGGTCTTTTTTAAGAGGTTATTAGCAGCTTCAATTGATGTTACCATTCTCTGGGGTGATATTTTTGGAAAATCTAATAGTAAGTACGCTGGAACGCTGGCAGAATATAACGGGTGTTTTCAAATGACTTTGAAGTTAACATTATTGAAGAACGCGGATTGAACCTGACATTAACTGGCCGTTCTATTGATGTGGTTATTATTATTTATGTAACCCAACATTGATTGTTGTGTTCGTTGTCATCGACCCCACATACCAACGGCCAAATTCACCATCATATTGGATCTTTGTTACCACATTCTTATTTTCATCAACTCAACAACTTGCATTATTCACATCATTGCATAGAGTTCGTGCGTAATCAAGGGATCCATATGTAATATGAAAAACGAGATGTGAAAACGAGGTGGTTATGAAGACAGATAATAAATGCAAAAGTTTGGTTGAAGGTATGTCGATTCTATGATCGGATGTTTTTGAGAAACCCGTCCAATGTGCATCAGTTTCCAAAGCTTTTGATTTGATCCATGCATGCCTTAAATTCTCTTCAATGTGGTACTTTAAACCAAAAGAAGCAAGTTCGGCTGGGCCGAGTTTTTTATACCCACCACCATTTTCTGTTCGATTTTGAAAATACTAAACTCTACGGCTTATTCCCAGGAGCCGTGGAATATGCTAACTGCTAACTTTCTTTTAAACCAGGATTAATACGAATGAGACATCAATATTTTCTACGGATTCTGAATCCCAAATACCATGTTACGTTCATTCCATTTGGACGATGCGCGTACAACCTTCAAAGATCATAAAAACTGGAGGTTCCTTCAATTGGGATATATACGAAAATATAAACCTATATTGATCATTTTCTGTGTCGAGGTTTTTTACCAATTGAGAGTCCGAAATACCAAGTTACCGTAACTACATTAGGAAAATCTTTTAAAAATTCCACATCGACCGGCATGGTTGTACCTTCCAATCTGACAACCCACAATACCAATTACTGCACTTTCGGTCAGAAGAAAATATGGACCAATGTCTAAAATTTTTGCCGATAAGTTTTTTATACACTAGCCTTCTTAAATGACAAATTAGATCAGGATGTACTGTTATGTTTGGGGTATTCGGAAATGGGTATGTATGCCAAAAATTTTTCGTGGAGTTTTCTGACCACTGGAAACATTAAATGTAAGATTAAAGCAAATTCAGTTAGAAAATTATTTTAGGATTACTATTAATGTCTAAATAAAATTTAATTCGTTGTGGGTTCTATGTTCATTTCATCAGACCGACAGACGGACATAGTTAAATCGAATTAAAAGTGTATGCTGATCAATAGTATACATATGTATATTATTTATTCTCAGACAAAAAGTAGTGTTGAAATGAATAAATGGCAAACATCTTATGGTGGAGGGTATTAAAGTGAATAATGTTTGCCAAAAGCTTCAAAATCGAATGTACCTCTTCTATGGAGCCTATATAAAGAGTACACTACCTTTACCAAACATTTTCGGTATGAATTATTACCCATATCGAATACTAAATACCAAATTTCAGCCATTGCAGAGGGATATTGAGGCTACAAACTTCAAAATACCAGAAATACGGAGGAGGCGTTCTATGGGGGCTATATCAAAATGTGGATCTATAATGAAAAATTTATGGGGAAACATTATGTAGCTCCAATACGAAACTTTTGAGCCAATTCGGTGAGAAAATGTGACTAAAACCCTTAAAAACACCTAAAATCGGGAGGTGGCGTTCTATGAGGGCTATATCGAAACATGGATCGATATAGCCTTGAAAATGGGTTATATCAAAAAATATAAAATGTATTCGAATTTAAGTAATTTCATTTCAAATTCGTCTCGCAATAGCCATGACAATAAATGAATTGCAAGGCAAATAATCAACTTCGCTGTACCCTTAATGACTGCCGGGTCCACTAGTATACTTATAAATGTATAGACAGAGAAATTGTAATGTGCTTGTTTTTTATTGGTGTCGCCCTTACGGCACTGCGCAGCGTTTTCACTCAATTGCACAGTGTTTTGGGGTAAATTGCAATATTTTGTTGAATATTTTTATATGAGGATGTAGATGCGGCCAAGATTACCCTCATATTGTCTTTTACCAGAATAAATAGTTAAAAAATGTATAGTTATTGCTATTTTAAAACTTGAATACAAAGCCAACTGACTCAATTCACACTCAGTGAGTGAATTTAGGTGAGAGGATTTCTTTGACTATACTTTTTTTCTACCCTTTGTTTGGAAATACTCTTCTCTTTTTGTGGTACCCAAGTATAGATTCTGCGGCAGTTTGAAGAGAGTGTGCTATTCTTTGCTACTGCGCTTCCACATTATCGGAGTGCTGTCTTTCAGCACATGGGAAAGTTGAGCGGAGTAGGCTTGAGCAATGAGGGCTATAAGAAATCGTGGACCTACGTTGACAAAATTTTGCAAAGATATTTTATACTCATTGAGGACTCATTCTGCCAAATTTCAGCCAATTTAGTTGTAAAATGTGGCTAATAGGTGAAAAATACCTCAAATCGGGAGGTACGACTATATGGGGGCTATATCAAAACATGGACCCAGGGACTCCATTTTCAATACCTGTAATACTATTGATATAAGAAAGTTTTGAGCCAAATTTCGTCAACCTACGTCAAGTGGTTCGGCAGTTAATTAGTTTTTACCCAACACTTGGGTAAATACTCGGGTATTTGTTTAAAGTATTGTAAAACTATCCATTTTGAAACGATTTCATAACCTAAACCCAGAAATAGGGTCTAAGATGTTGTATTGGCGATTCAATATAGTAAATACCCAAATAAATACCCACAAATGGGTATTTACCCGGTATTTACCCAATTTACCCAATTTACCGGGTATTTACCCATTGGGTATTTACCCACTGTCCATCTCTATTCATTCACCACCGAAACAAAAAGAATCTTTGGCAAACATTTGCTGTGCGAAATAATCAATGTCACACTCAGACACACACATTTGATTGCTTAACAATCCTATCAGCCAATATCAACATACTTGGAACATACTACGATTGATGTTTTCAACCACCAATCGAATCATTCATTGAATCGTTCATATGTTTTGAACTTTTTCGTTTTCTATCTGTTGTTGTGGAATTGAGAACTTTTCGCTATTCGTTTTTTTCGCACTAACGAATGTAAGCAAAATGAAACAAAACAGCGTTTTCGGTCAACGTGGGTTATGTTTCGTTTTGTATTGTGTGATTGTTCCTATGGAAAATACAAAACGAAACCATTGGAAATGTTTCATAAAGTATTTTTACATACGCTGGGCTTGAGTAATCTGTTGTGTTAACATATAGTACAAAGATGGCCAGCAACAACAAATTTCCTGTGCTCGCGGGCATAGGCAAAGCGATCGTACTCACACGTATAGACCAAACCCGTTCGTTGGTATTGATATGGTTACGAAGTTTTTCGGCAAATCACACACACGCGACCCAAGAGCAAATGTTTTGATTTTTTTACTTCAGTCTTGTACTGAATGTCATGCAAGCAGATTGATGCCGCTTTATTTGTTTTTTTTTTTGGGTACACTGAAAAGATTTTGCAGTTGTACAGCAAATATGTGGAGGGAAGAATTTAAAAATGATTTTTTGTTTTGTATTAATATTTTTAATGAAGCAGAATGCCTCGTCTGCAATGCACCAATAAAAAACTGAAGTGGATACTTTTGACTGTGATTCACTGCCTTTTTAGGCGAAGATCATTTTTAGTATTAATTTTTTTTTTAATTTATTAATCGAGCTTTTTTATGATCTATAATGCAAATGAAAAAGGAAAGCCGACGATTCGAGCCCACACACCCACCACTATGTTTGGCTCTGAACCAAACCCGTTCGTTGATATTGTTAAGGTTACGAAGTTTTTCGGCAAATCACACACACGCGACCAGAACGCAAACTAAGAGAGCAAATGTTTTGATTTTTTTACTTCAGTCTTGTACTGAATGTCATGCAAGCAGGTTGATGCCGCTTTATTTGTTTTTTTTTTTCGGGTACACTGAAAAGATTTTGCAGTTGTACAGCAAATATGTGGAGGGAAGAAATTGATAATGATTTTTTGTTTTGTATTAAAATTTTAATGACGCAGGATGCCTCGTTTGCAATGCAACAATAAAAAATGTATATCCATCTCGCTTTATTTGTTTTTTTTTTCTTGTACACTGAAAAGATTTTGCAGTTGTACAGCAAATATGTGGAGGGAAGAAATTGATAATGATTTTTTGTTTTGTATTAATATTTTTAATGACGCAGGATGCCTCGTTTGCAATGCAACAATAAAAAATGTATATCCATCTTACCTTATTACCATTATAATACGCATACAAAATATCATTTAATGACGGGAAATGAGCGAAAAAAATAATATGACAGCTTAAAGATAATTTAACAAATAATAATAGGTGTCTTAATATTATAAAAGACAAAGGAAATTATGATAATGCCACAATCAAGGCCACATATAAGATTGCTTTGGAATTGGCCAAGAAATGTAGACCTTTTGAAGAAGCGGGGTTTTTTTAAAGAAGTTTTTATGTCAGTATTACCTTTTTCTGGAGATACTGGTAGAAAAATTGAAGACATTTTCAAAGAGGTGCCTTTATCTCGGTCCACAATAGTCCGCCGCACAATGGTTCAAGAAACGATTTTCCTGGCCAAAAATCAAAATTTTGTTTTGTAACAGATATTTAATTTCTACATAGGATTCGATAGTAAACATATTGAAACTAGGAAACCAAAAAATTAGGTCAAAATATTGGAAGGTGCGGGCGTGGGGTGCCCCTTAAAACGAACATTTTTCCCATGTTTGAGAAATACGTAACTTCTGGAGAAAGAAATAGCTATTTCTCAGAAACTATAACATATATTGAGTTCGCTGTTTTTTTGTTAGGTAGGTAGGATTGTGGCCTTTAAAATAAATTAAACAAATTACCGTGGCGTTTACACAACATGAGCTATTTTATTTTTCCTCAGGTACTAAATTTGCATGAAATTCCAAATTTAGTGGACTAGAATTTTTTGGAACAACGTGGAACAATGTTCTGTTTCCACAGAAATATGCCCGAGAGTCTCCTCTTTCAGCCCTTTTTTAAATTTATTGAAATTACATGGGTAAAAATGTGTGTTTTTCCATACCAATTCCCATATGAATTACAGCTTTTTTACACAAATTAAAATTTTTTGGGGTATATGAGTTTTCATATGAGTTATATAAGTTTTATGAACACCCAAGGCGTATTTTTTTAATTTTTGAAAAAATTTAAATTTTTTGTATTTTTTTATGTGAAAAATTTCTGAAAAAAAATTTTTTAATTTTTTTTTCCAAAATTTTTTTTAATTTTTTTTTGGCATTTTTATAGTTTATTTATTGGCGTTTGATCATCTTTAATATATAAGAAGATATAAAAACACAAAAGCACTAATATTTTGATGAAAAATAGTACAAAAATTCAAAAGTTTAACTTTGACATTGAATTCCTCTGCAACTACCAGACCGAATTTGACCGCTTACAATTCATCGGAAAGCTGATTGTGTTGTCTGTCTAACAAAAGAATTGTGCAAATATCTCTATCCTTTCAAAAGTTACAGAATTTTGACCAGGAAAAAAACGATTCTGAACCACTGTGCGCCGCACTGAGTCAATAGGGAAATTCATAGAAAAAATGTTTTTTTTATGCTTAGAAAGTCTTAAAAAATTATTTTTTTTCTCTCAAAAAATTAACATATGAAGAAAAATATTCTTCAAATTATTATTATTATTTTTAATTTAAGTCATACAAAGCGAACACGCCAACAATATATTTTTTCATTTCACACTCAATATGAAAATCATCACCCTGTTCTGTCAGTATAATTTTACCCACACATAATCAAATTAAGCGCTCGCTCTTCTTGGTCGGCTATGCTCTGAACGCTAACACGCCGTGACAACTTTTTTCCTGTGTTTTTTATTTTATACTCAATATGAAAATCATCACCCTGTTCTGTTCTGTCAGTGTAATTTTACCCACACATAAACAATTTAAGCGCTCGCTCTTCTTGGTCGGCTATGGTTATAGATGGGATTCTACCCGGTATTTACCCAAAACTTGGGTAAATACCTGGTAAATACCAAATAAATATCTTTTTTGGGTTTTTATTTGGGTAAATAAAATTTTATTTTGAAATCAAAATTTTGTTTTTCTGTCAGACAGAAAATCAAAAAGAATACAAGAAAAGCGGTAAAACCACGCGGACTAAACTTCTTATACGTCAAATCGGTCGTTGGAGTTGCTTGTGCAAAACAGTCAGCGAAGAATTCAGCAATTATAACTTTTTCGAGGAGGACTTACATCTCAAGATTATACACTGAAATCGTGGGTTAATCCACCTGATATATCATAAAGTTTGGACTTCGATCCAGCATTTATGATTTTCTGCAAGAAGAACTACAACAAACTGTTCAAGTTGTCAAATACCAAAAAAATGTCACAATATACATATGAGAGATTTACCAAACCATTCACCAAAATTGATCACATTTTCACTTGCCCCGTATCCAAAAACGGTAATTTTATTCATAGTCAGTTAAAATTTGCTAAACATTGCGTTTTCGCTTCTAATTTCATGGTTTTAGTTTCTGTAGTTTATACCCACAATTTGGGTAAATACCTGGGTATTTACCCATTAGTACCTAATTTACCCATTTTAATGGGTATTTACCATTTGGGTATTTACCCATTTCCCATCTCTAGCTATGGTATAGACTAAACATCTTCGTGTGGCTTCGTTAGGTTGGCGTGTTGTTTACATTTTGCAAATCAGTCGATGAGAAGAACGTTTGTTTGTTTTTATACCCTCCACCATAGTATGGAGGGTATATTAAGTTTGTTTTTCCGTTTGTAACGCATTGAAATACTCATTTGCGACCCTATAAAGTATATATATTCTTGATCAGGGTAAAATTCTGAGTCGATCTGTGCACGTCCGTCCGTCCGTCCGTCCGTCTGTGGTAATCACTCTAGCATCCACAAAAATGGAGATAGGACGCTGAAATTTTGGGAAAATGCGTCTTTTGTTTGCAGGCAGGTCAAGTTCGATGATGGGCTATATCGGTCCACGTTTTGGTATAGCCCCCATATAACGGTACCCCCCGATTTACGGTATTTTGACGTTTTTAGATACATTTTCAGACCGATTTAGCTATAATTTGGCATTTGGGGTTCCTAAGTGCCAATAAACTTATATAAGAAAACTTGTGGACATAGGTACACGTTTTGTTATAGCCCCCATATAACGCTACCCCCCGATTTACGGTATTTTGACGTTTTTAGCTACATTTACAGACCGATTTAGCTATAATTTGGCATTTGGGGTTCTTAAGTGCCAGTAAATTTATATAAGAAAACTTGTGGACATAGGTCCACGTTTTGGTATAGCCCCCATATAACGGTACCCCCCGATTTACGGTATTTTGACGTTTTTAGCTACATTTTCAGACAGATGTAGCTATAATTTGACATTTAGGGTTCTTAAGTGTCAGTAAACTTATATCACAAAAGTTGTGGACATAGGTCCACGTTTTGGTATAGCCCCCATATAACGGTACCCCCGATTTACGGTATTTTGACGTTTTTAGCTACATTTTCAGACCGATGTAGCTATAATTTGACATTTAGGGTTCTTAAGTGTAACTAAACATATATAACAGAAGTTGTGGACATAGGTCCACGTTTTGGTATAGCCCCCATATAACGGTACCCCCCGATTTACGCTATTTTGACGCTTTTAGCTACATTTTCAGACCGATGTAGCTATAATTTGACAGTTAGGGTTCTTAAGTGTCAATAAACTTATATAACAAAAGTTGTGGACATAGGTCCACGTTTTGGTATAGCCCCCATATAACGGAACCCCCGATTTACGGTATTTTGACGCTTTTAGCTACATTTTCAGACCGATTTAGCTCTAATTTGACATTTAGGACTCATAAGCGTAACTAAACTTATATAACAAAACTTGTGGACATAGGTTTACGTTTTGGTATAGCCCCCATATAACGGTACCCCCCGATTTACGGTATTTTGACGTTTTAGCTACATTTTCAGACCGATTTATCTATAATATGACATTTAGGGTTATAAAGTGCCAATAAACTTATACAACAAAAGTTGTGGATATAGGTCCACGTTTTGGTATAGCCCCCATATAACGTTATGTACCGATTTTCGGTATTTTGAGGATTCTAGCTAAAATTTTTAACCGAATTAGGAGTTATTTGACATTAAAGGCTCCCATCAAAAACTGTCAACATAGGCCCATGTTTTATTATAAACATGTCAACATACATAGTTCGATATAGGCACCATAAAAAAGGGCCTACCGAATGAAATATTTTATGTACATTATCTGACATTTTAACGTACCCACTTAAAGTTGGGGACAGGAATGAAAACTAATTATTCCATTTTAGTTCAGAATATTTTATGGTGGAGGGTATGAAAAGTTCGGCCCGGCCGAACTTAACGTTTTTTTACTTGTTTATACTCACACAAGCGCAATATACATATAATCCGTCAAGTGCGTATGACTGTCATCACATTAATTAATAACAATCATACGCTCTGGGGTTTCAAATATAAAATATTAATAAAAAAAAAGTAAGAAAGGTGTAAATTTCGGCTAGGCCGAACTTTTTATACCCTCCACCACGAGTTCCATCGAAGTAAAATGGAACAATTATTTTCCTTTCTTTTATGAAAGTACTAAGCTCTTCCGTCACGTCAAGGTTTATTCCTAAGAGAAGTGGAATATGCTAACTGAAGAAGATCAATTTGTATACCCTACACCACAATGTGGAAAGGATATTTATTATAAGTTTGTTGGACCAAAAACATATTTTTATCCTATTTTGTAGCTGCTCTGTAGGTCGCAATAATAGTCCGATTACCTCGAAATTTTAAATGAGGTAGCAGTATATGACAAAGAAGATGCTTGCAATTTGAGATGATGATCAGGTAATATTTAGAGGGTTAAATGAACCACAACTTTTGTATGAAAATTGTGAAAATTTTTAATATACAGCTTATATCTTTATTCCTGGAACGCATATTCCAGGTATGTAAGCTATACTGGGAAAAGGAACTGTTGACCTTTGGTCATGTATACCAATTGTGTTGGTATACATGATCAGTTAACAGAGTTACAGCCTAATATATGGAGTTATTTGTTTTTAGTGTAATCATAAACGCGCAAGAGGGCGCAATTAAAGCTCAATAGTCACGAAATTTTGCACGAGGTAAGAGTTTAGGTCGAAGAAGATGCCTACAATTTTGGATGATAATCTGATATTATTTAGCGATTGAAATGGACTGTTACTTTTGTATGAAAAATATAAAAATTGTATTGTATTTTTGATCCATATTTTAATTCCTAGAGGACATATACCGACAAACTATCGTATATATGGAAAAAGAACTACTGACCTTTCCCGTTATGCACATTGCAATAATGTGTCTGCTAGATAACGGGCCTATTGCCTAATATATAATGGGGTTTGTGTAGAGAACCACATTTTCCTATCATTCTACAAATTGTCTCTATCGTGTAAATTACGTGGTCGTCGTACTGTCCTAGTGTATTAATTATCCAATTGGATTTTCTATACATATACTGCAGCATAGGGTAGCTTCGCTACCTTTTTTCAAAATGTAATCGGTGTCTTATGTCGAGCTTATATATTTATTTATATTAGGTGTATTCCAAAAAGAAACCTGATATTCAAATTTAATTATGTAACAGATGCTATACTGATGCTATTGTATAGTTGATACAGCTCGTTGTCCTACCCATTGAGAATCCTTTAAAGGATTTCACATCGAGCGGTATCGATTACCTGTAGTACAATACGGAAAACTGCTGAAAATACCGAAAATAAGGCGGTACCGTCCTATGGGGTCTATATCAGAACGTGGACCTGTACTGACAAATTTCTGGAAGAAAGTTTTGTAGTCCCAAAGAAGACTTAATACAAAATTCCAGCAATTTCGGTGTGATAATGAAGCTAAAACTATTAGAATAATGAAAATCGGGATGTACAGTTCTTTGGAGATTATACCAAAATGTGGACCTGTACTGACAAGTTTCTGGGAGACTAAATGCCAAATTCCAGAAAGTACTGAAAATCGGGAAGTAGCGATGTATAGGGGCTATATTAAACTGATTGGAAAAGGCGTCACAACAATAACTAAAAGTAAAGCACTTTATTATCCTTAGCTGCCATGACATAAACCTAAGTTGTCGATTTGTAGTTGGTCGGAGGCTAAAACATCTGGTCTAGAGCTTCACCACAGTGATTGAAAGACTTGCTGGAATACGGATAAAAGCAAAATTCTTCAACATCAACTTTATTTGCGCTCATGCTCCCACTGAAGGCAAGGACTAAAAGGCCAAAGATGTATTTTATGAGCGGTTAGAAGAATCATATGACTGTTTTCCTCCCCATGACAATTAAAATTATTCTAGGCAATTTTAGTGCCAAAATTGGAAAGGAGATTATCTTTGGACCAACGGTAGTAACATAGTAGTTAGCAGCAACAGATTTAAGCATTTCGATATTCATAGGGGCAACTGACTGTCTTCAGACCAACCACCAAGAAATCACGATGATCACGTTGAGATGGAAGACATTCATCGTGTTGGATGTACGATCGTTCCGAGGAGCAATCGTAGACTCGGACCACCACCTTGTTGCTGCAAAGGTACGTACCAGATTAAACGTGGCAAATAAATTACGAACAGACACAAAACGGAAGTTGGAC
Source organism: Musca autumnalis (assembly GCF_047663935.1). Taxonomy (NCBI): domain Eukaryota; kingdom Metazoa; phylum Arthropoda; class Insecta; order Diptera; family Muscidae; genus Musca; species Musca autumnalis. Next base: position 76,432,404 of record NW_027411755.1, read on the forward strand.
ATCGGTAAGCTGCAATCACAACAGATAGCCACAGCATATTCCACTTAAATGTCCCAATTGCTAAATCAACATATCAGCACCGTGGCAAAGTATTGCCCTCAACATCAAACTGATGGCTTTGGTACAGGCATATCCTCCTGTAGAGACCAGTAGAACCAATCCCAAACCGTAGTCAATACGATTATAAGGTGTTTGCATCACCTAGATAGCACCACCTGGCAAGAAGAACGCATACGCGACGATTGGAATCTCAGTATCCTGTGTCCCGTCCACAAAAAAGTAGATACGACTGTATATTCTAATTAATAAGTCTAACCTAAGTGTGCTCCCTATTGCTTTGGATATTTTAAAGACTTATTTGCAAAGTAATGAAGAAACATCAATTCGCCAAGCAATGTTAGAATCAAACAATCAAATGTTTATATGTTGCATTGAGGGCTGCAAATTCGAATACTCCTCCTCAAAATGGAAGTTTCTTTAGAAAACCAAAAAATGAATATTCAAATACATATTATTTAATTTTCATAAAATGAATAAAATTGATGTGCTTGGTGTTAAACAAGTTCTTCTTCATGATGTCAGCAACCATCTGATTGGTTGGGCAATACTTCATTCAACTTCTCTCTATGTATGGTTCGGCTACACAGGATTCATCGCTTATTTAACTGCACCTTGATTGTCGACATCCTTTGCATTGGTTCAAATCCTAATGAAAATATCGGATCTTTCACGACTTCCTTTGAACCAATGCAAAAGATGACATGAAATCACGTCATCGCAAAGAACCCCTTCCTTCAAATTTTGCTGGGAACATACAGGTTGCATTGTGGGTTGCCAAATTCTACTACCTATTGCTTATAAGATAGTGTCAGAAATATTATGCGAAAGACTAAACCTATGGTTAACCAAATAATCCAATCTAAATCCACCATTGACCAGGCATTTGCCATGCGGCAACTCCTGGAAAAGACTCAAGGGATGCAGATCAACACTTACCACTTTTTTGTCGATTAAAGAGCAGCCTTCGACAGTGCTACATGTTCAAAGGTATTCCAAGCCATGTCTGTTAAAATATGAGAGAACCTCTTCGAACACTGTGCTACCAATTTTTTTATTTTGGACCAATTAAAAAATTCCGACGACTTGTATATGCCGAACTTATGAACACTTACCCTAAATGAATTGGTTGTGAGCAACCGTCCATCGCACTACTTCGATGTCAAGGTATCGCCAACTTACATATTCTCTTTTCACTTTCACTTTCACCTGAATCTAATCTAATACATACCACTGATCCTCAATAGTCATCCAGTTACCAATCGGCAATGACTTTAAAATTCTTTTAAGTGGAATGCGTGATAACTGGAGACATCCCTTAGTTGACATTATTTACATCGTTTCTTTAAAAAAAATCTCATATATCAATACTAAAAAGGGTCTTCTTAGGTCACGATGAAAGAAATGACCGATATAAGCCAATTTCAACGACACCAGTCATGCACATCTTAACCTTTTTTATTATTGTTTATTTTTGCATTATATAATGTTATTGTCCATTATAGTTCAACGCCAATGTCCATCTTTTGTCCATTCACACGATGCATGAATCCATTTGACGGTTGACTAAAAAAACAACAAAAACATAACCAAATAAAAATTGAATTTAATTTTAAATCAATTTCAATTTATTGCCTATTTAAGAAAAAACGTTCGTTGTTTTGATCAGAACAATAATAAAAGCGAGAACATTGACAATAACAACAGAAGCACCAGACGACTACAAGCGTTTAAAATCCATGAAAACAACAACACAAGCTGTCATTGTCACTAAATTAAGAGCAAAGTGACGACGATCAACATGTGAAACATGTGATTGTTTCAATCACATTTTAATGACTTGGCAGTATTCAATGTGATGATGATGATGTTGACATAGAAAACAAAAACAACAAAATAAATAAAAACAAAATGGAAGGTGTTAACAATAAATCGCTGCAAACGTAGAACCTAATGAAGTAGAATGGATAATTGATTAGAAGTATTAACATTCCAGATTAACGAACATGAATGGATTAATAAGTTTCACACCGTATGCCTTGGTCATCGAAAGAAACATATTAACGAACGTGGGCTGGTGCAGAATAAGAACACACATACGTGCAAATATAGCTATTTACATACATTAGACTGTCTCAAAAAATTGTTTTTTGAAATGCGTACCCTCCAAATTTTCGCCATTTTATCCTAAAACCATAAATATAAAATTTTATTAGGAGGGTTGGCGTTTTTTATTTGGGATGACGACTTCTATTTTGTTTTTCAAAATAGTCAGGCTTAATCCCATAGTCGTTGTTTTAATGTTTTATTAAAACAACTTTAATTTATTAGTGGGAAAAATTTTTTGGCCATGTTTACCAAGGGTAAGACAAGGAAGACTATAGTTTCCGATCTCGCCACAGATCTTCATCAGTTCACTCGTTTCTTGTTTTTCAACAAGAAAGTTTTTATATCCAAGTGTCCATTGCTCGCTCAAATAGATACGTGCGCAAAGAAACACTCTGATCGAGAATTTCTTTGGCACTACCTAAACTCGAACAACTTCACTTGCAAACAAAACCAAATCTTTCCAACTGCTATGCGTTCGTTGATTCTCAACGAAAAAACGCATAACTAATTTTTTGCTATTACATACTACAGCAATAAACAACACTTCGACGGTGCCCGGTCTCACCCCTTATCCCTTGGTAAACATCGCCAAACATTTTTTCCTACTAATAAATTAAAGTTGTTTTAATAAAACATTAAAACAACGACTATGGGATTATGCCTGACTATTTTGAAAAACAATAAAAAATGTATGGCAATCGGTTAACAATAACACATGCCATGTGAGCTAGCTTTATTCCCAATGTCAGATTTTTACGATATCGTACAAAAAAAAAAAAAATACCAGCTCATTGTTGTGGGCAAAACAGAAATTCTACAAGAATTCTGAAACCCGACAGCGGAATGCAAACAAGAGAAGATTTCCAAATGCAGAGATGAGATTTTTGTAACTACCCACGTGAGGTAGATATGCGAGATTTTCGTAACTGCCTTTCCCGCGTAACTACCCCAATTTTTTGGAATTTTATGAAAGGTAGTTAACCGGGGTGCAGTGTATGTAGATCGGTGCAAGAATAGGTCTGTACGATAACCTAAAAATTTGTACAAATTCGTGCAAATTTTTACTGAAAGCTGCTCGATAACAAAATTGTCCAGTAAATGAGAGCGATTTGAGAGAGATTTTTTGACAGTTCTGTTGCTGAGATCTTGCAATTTTTTGCTGGGAAAATCTGACCCGTGAAAATTTGCAAGTGCGGCAAGCTGACTTTTAATCAGCTGTTCGATGTAACAAATTAAAATGTTTAAGTTTTTGACCAAGAAAATTTCACAATATAAAATATTTGAAATTTTTTAATTAATTGAATTTTAATCGAGCTAACATGACCTAAGGAGTTTTATTGAAAAAGTGAATTCTAACGAAGTCCCACAGACCCAACCAATATGCTACGATCGTTTCGCTGGTGGTTTAATTCAGCTCATCAGGCATATCGAATATGAATGACTAGAAGACAAGGACTGATTTTGATAACATTTTATTTATACAACCATTATTACAAATTTGCAGAATTCCAGAATTATTTTCAAAAACATACACATTTACAATCGAAGATGCGTTTTCTTCATGAATTGTAATGCCTTCCATTTCGGAAGTTTGATATGATAGATTGGCAGTGGCTTAGAACGCTAAGACCTAGACCACATTGTTTGTTGGAGAGGACCCAGGTTCAAACCTCAGCCGGGGCAGTCGGCCCCTGCTGTAAAGTTTTATTTATTGTTGTCTTATTAGGACGTAGGTCATTATTTATGAAAGTTTTTAATTAATTGTATTTTAATCGAGCTAACATGACCTAAGGAGTTTGTATTGAAAAAGTGAATTCTAGCGAAGTCCCACACACCCAAACAATATGTTACGATAGTTTCGCTGGTAGTTTAATTCAGCTCATCAGGCACATCGAATGATTTTGATAACTTCTAGGGCTGATTTTGATAACTTCTATTTATACAACTACTATTACAAATACAAACTCCTTAGGTCATGTTAGCTCGATTAAAATTCAATTAATTAAAAACTTTCACCTTCGTCCTAATAAGACAGCAATAAATAAAAAATTTTAAAAAATAAAGCATTGTACATAGGATTATCGCATTAAATAACTAGAATGGATTTTTAAAATTAATGTTTTTATTCCGTTTGATTCAAAATATCAAAAGCAACAATAAAATTGTTCATACATTTTTGGAAATAGCTGACTTGTTGCAGGTTTGCAAAATGTTGTTCGATAACATTCTGCAAGTTATCATGCTTGATAGAGTAAAATTCGCTGAGAGAAGTTGGTGGATGTTACGGAGTAATTATTACTAAGGAAATTTATCGTACAGACCTAATGTTGCTCCACTATATATTTGTAAAATATGTATTGTGACAGATCTTTAAATATGCAATCCATCATATTATCTAACGCCCCAAATAATAGCACTTTATTGTGAAGCAGATTTTCTGGAACAGTCATCTACTATTATTAATATGGGCCAAGGATAGTGGTCTTTTGAGCACGACATGGATTACTTGCCGTTGGATCTGAATCTACTCGTTGTTCATGGTTGGTCGGATCACAAATTGAATTCCAAAAGTGGCACCAGCTTCAGGAACTAAAACAAGTAGGAACAGCGTTAAGTTCGACCGGTCCGAACTTGTTATACCCTCCACCACGAGTTCTATTGAAGGAAAATAATAATAAGTTTCCTTTCGTTTATGAAGAAGAATTTAATCAATTTCAAAATACCGAAATTCGGGAGGTACCGTTCTATGGGGCTATATCAAAACTTTGGTCTATACCGACAAATTTCTGGCGGAAACTTTTTAGACTCAAAGAACTCTAAATACCAAACTTCCGATATTTCGGTAAGATAATATGGCTAAAACCTTCAAAATACCGAAAATCAAGATGTACGCTTCTATTACGGATGTAGGAAGACGTGGACCTATAGTGATAATAAAAAATAAAAAATTTCAGTCATTACGGTGGGATATTAACGTCAAAACCCTTAGAATTACAAAAATCGGAAGGTACCGTTCTATGGGGGCTATATCTAAACGTGGACCAAATTGCAGCCATTTCGGTGTGATAATGAAGCTAAAACCTTCAGAATACCGAAAATCTGGTGATACTTACGACGGACGGACGGACATGGTTATATCGAATTAGAATTTTACCCTGATCATGTGTTACAAACGGAAATTTAATTATACCCTCCATATTATGGTGGAGGGTATAAAGAGATATCATGGAGACGACGTACATGCGGAGAAGAAGTACCATCGTGATGTCTAGGAAATGGCAGGAAACGACCATTTTTTTCACACTAAATTCAAGCAATTTTTAAAGATAGTCTTCTTCTGCATGAGCAGGATACTCGAGAGCGTAGCAAGAAATCTGAACTTTTTGGTGTTAAATCACAAAATGAAGAGTGTCTTGACTCTATTTTTATATATATGCTAGCCGACCCGGTCCACGTTGTTAATCCTTAAAATAGTTTTATAGGCGAATAGGAAATTGAAGCCTTTTGAAATTGATATCATACAAATCAGAAGTTCCTTAATCTTTAATTGTAGTGATTCTATCAAGTTGCTTTATAGTTTTTTGACCGTCAGTCGAGTTCAATTACAAAGTCTTGGGATCCACATCTCGCAATAGGATGTGGGGTACACTGCTTTCCAATTTTATTTAATGTCCTGGGAATTTTGGTATAGCCAAAGAATTTAAAAATTCAATGAGATAATTTTTGCAATCTTCATTTCGCACAACTATATCAATTGATGAGCCTCCCGAAGCGTCCAAAAAATTATCCTCCCGAATCGTTGTTCATAGCCGTTGTTATTGCGTTACATACACGTAAATGTTGGTGATTTAAAAGTGGTACATAATTAACTACAAAATATCGCAAATCATTTCGGTAAGAGATTTTTTCAAAATAAACGTCCGTCGGCGTGGTCTGGTCTTTCGACCCCAAATGAGTACCTAGTTCCAGAGACACAGCCACCATTGCCGCGCAAATTAATTTTTTCATCGATACGTTCGTCAGTTTTGCTAAAATAGCGTTTTTAAAAAATAGGGCGTAGGAGGGGTTCCCCAACCAATATGTAGCCTATTTGCACCAGTAAACATTTTCTGAAATTTTCAGGAAAAACGGCTCAGCCCTTATTGAGTCTATACGGAACATACAAACGTTGTCTTATATATGAAAGATGGCGTTTTTTAAATATGTCATATTGGACATACTCTGCCCCTTTCGGAATTCCTTTTTTCCTATTTTCACCGGTTCAGTAGTTTTTGTAGATGTTACATATTTTAAAAAAGTGGGCGTGGTCAACCACAATTGTCTCGCAAATAAATTTCCAAACCGATACATTCGTCATTATTGTAAATATAGCATTTTTAAAATTTTTTTTTTTTTAATTAAATACATCAAAAATATTTTCATGAGCTTACAGATTATTTTTCGTGAATACTAAGGAAATAAGTTGACCGAATATTAGAGCTAGGTATAGTCGAAGAATGTGAATCTTCTTGGGCATCACCTGTTGTCCTGGTTCTGAAACAAGATGGAGGTATACGTGCATGTGCCGCCTATCGGAAGCTGAATAGTTTCATTTAACTTGATCGTTATCGTTTGCCAAGTACGAGGGCAGTTCTGAAACTTCTTAGCCTAGCACAAAAAGCGCGGTATAAACAGAAACAAGTAAGCCAAGGCTATAGTCGGACGGGGCCGACCATGCAATACCCTACATCTTTACCCCTGGGAATTAGCTTTCCACATATCAAAAATTCTTTATGGAACAAATAAACTTATTGTAAGAAATAAATTTGTGGATTCTTACCTGCCTGGGGAATCGTTTTGAAAAAGGTGGCAAAACGACCCATGCTGCAATGTATGTATAAAAATCCAATTGGACAATTAAAACGTTAGGCCACCATGTATTTTGCAATAATGCAACAACTGGGAATGGGAAAATGTGGTTCTTTACACATAACCCAATATATATTAAGCAGTAGGCCCGTTATCTAGCAGACACTTTATTGCAATTTTCATCAGGGGGAAGATCAGTAGTTCTATTTTCATATGTAGTCTACTTTGCCGGTATATGCCCTCCAGGAAATAAAATATAGACCAAATATATTTTTTTGTATTTTTCATACAACAGTAATGGTACATTTCACCCGCTAAATAATATCAGATCATCGTTCAAAATTGTAGGCATCTTCCTCTACCTAAATCCCAACCTCGTGCAAAATTTCGTGATTATTAGGCTATAATTGCGACATCTAGCGTGTTTATCAATACACTACACACAAATAACAGGGTATATTAGGCTGTAAGCCTGTTATCTTATCATGTAGACCAACACAATTGATATCAATAGAAAGGTCAAGAGTTCCTCTTCCAAGTATAGCTTACTTGCCAGGAATGTCTCTTCCAAGAATAAAGATATAAGCTGTATACTAAAATTTTTCACAATTTTCACACAAAAGTTTTGGTCCATTATAAATATTATATATATAAATATTATCTGATCGCCATCTCAAATTGCAAGATACTACTTTGTCATATACTCTTACCTTACTTAAAATTTCGTGGCGATCTGACTATTATTGCGACCTACAGAGCATCTACAAAATCGGATAAAAATTATGTTTTCGGTCCATTTCACCCGCTAAATATTTCACGATCATCATCAATTAAAATAGCGATCTATTCTGATGTCAAACCGACCTCCATACCAAATTTCGTGACGATCGGTCCATAATTGCGACCTGGAGTTTGATTACAATTTATAATGGACAGACGGACACACGGACGGACACACATCTCAAAATCGCTTTATCTCGCCGAGATATGAAGATTGGTATACCACATTGGGGGTCTCCGACGAATATTTCGCGGTGTTACATGCATTTTTACCAAAACAAACTTATAATACCCTTTCCACATAGTGGTGTAGGGTATAAAAAGTTAAACTTCCATCTCTGTTATGAACACATGTTAAATTTTGTTTCGATCTGGTAACTCCTTCATATAGAAACAGGTGTTCAAAAAAGACGCATCAGCATTTTTTTTACAATGGAAAAATTAGAAATGCGTGCCGTCATTAAATATTTACATAAAAAAGGTTTATCGGGACAAAAAATTCATAATGATTTGGTGAATGTGTTAGGTGAAAGTGCTCCTTCATATGCAATAGTAAAAAATTGGGTTACTGAATTTAAACATGGTCGTACAAGCATTGAAGATGAACCACGTAGTGGACGTCCAAAAACAGCAACAACAACAGAAATTGTAGCCAAAGTGCATGATATGGTATTAAATGATCGACGAATAAAAGTGCGTGAAATTGCTAATATCATGGGCATCTCAAATGATCGAGTGCATTTAATTTTGCATGAAGAACTACAGATGAAAAAGCTTTCTGCAAGATGGGTGCCGCATTTGTTAACAGTCGATCAAAAACGCATAAGAATGAACATTTCTCAAGCTTGTTTGGATCGTTTTAATCGAAATAAAATGGATTTTAAGCGTCGTTTCATAATTGTTGATGAGACATGGATCCACCATTATACTCCAGAGACAAAAGAAAAATCCAAACAATGTACTGAAGCTGGAGGAAGTGCCCCAAAGAAGGCAAAAACAATTCAATCGGCTGGTAAGGTTATGGCAACGGTTTTTTGGGACTTCAAAGGTATTTTATTGATTGACTATCTGCAAAAGGGTAAAACAATAAATTCAGAGTACTATTGCAACCTTTTGGATCAATTAAATGTACAAATTCGAGAAAAACGTCCTGGCTTACAACACAAAAAAATAATTGTTCATCAAGACAACGCACCAGCGCACAAGAGTGTTTTAACAATGACTAAAATCAACGAATTAAAGTACGAGGTGCTTGACCACCCACCTTATTCTCCTGATTTATCTCACAGTGACTTTTACTTGTTCCCAAATCTAAAAAAATTCCTTGCTGGCAAGCGTTTTACCTCAAATGAAGATGCAATTACAGTTGTAAACCACTATTTTGAAGACCTTGAGGAAAACTATTTTAATCAAGGGATAGAATTGCTAGAAAAGCGTTGGACTAAGTGTATTGAAGTTTCAGAAAATTATATCTTTATATATAAAACTCAATTGTCGTTTGTTGGTAATTGAATCAGTTGAAAACGGCTACAGCGATTTGGATAATTTTTTGTGGAAATGTTAGTCATAGTCCAGTTTAGGTTTTTATGCAAAAAAAATTGGCCACGCCCACTTTTCCGCCCACTTTTATAAATATGTTATATCTACGGAACTACTCAATAGATTTTCCTGAAATTTGCAGGGAACGTAAAGTGATGGCCCCGGTTGAAATAGGCTACATATTTGGTTGAATTTCGGATCGGGCGGGGTACCTCCCCTATGCCCTATTTTTGTAAAAATGCAATATTTGCAACAATTACAAATGTATCGCCTTGAAAATTAATTTCCGAGTCAATGGCGATTGTGTCTCCGACCTTACGTGCTTTTTTGGGGCATTAAGACTGGACAACGCCCACTTTTTTAAATATGTTATATCTACGAAATCGATTTTCCTGAAACTTTCAGCGAATGAACAGGGTTGGTTCCCGATAAAACTAGGCTACATATTTTTTGACTTTCGGATCGGGCGGGTACCTCCCCTATGCCCTATTTTTTAAAAATGCAATATTTGCAACAAATACGAATGTATCGGTTTGGGAATTTATTTGCGAGTCAATGGCGATTGTTTCTCCAACCTTACGTACTTATTTTGTGACATAAGATCCGGCCACGGTCACTTTCTAATTAAGTTATATCTACAGGGGATTTTCAAGAAAATCGCGATTTGTCTAAACTTTTAAATCTTTATAAATAAAAATCAAGTATCGTTCGTTGGTAATGGCATCAGTTGACAACGGCTGGACCGACTTTCGACATGGGTTTTTATGCAAAGAAAATTTGACCATGCCCACTTTTACGCCCAATTTTTTCAATTTTCTATTTTTATCATTTCAAAAAAACTACTTAACCGATTTTCCTGAAATTGCCAGGGAATGTACAGAGATGGTCCCCGCTTAAAATAGGCTACAAATTCAGTTGAATTTCGGAAAGGGCGGGGAACTTCCCTATACCCTACTTTTTTAAAAATTTTATATTTACAATAATTACGAATGTATCTATTTGGAAGTTAATTTGCGAGACAATTGTGGTTGTGTCTCCGACCTTACCTACTTTTTTAGGAAACAAAGACTTGACCATACCCACTTTTTAAAATATGTTACATCTACAAAACGACTGAACCGATATTCGTGAAAATGTCAGGGAATGTACAGGCATATTTGCTTGAATTTTGAAGAGGGCATATCTAAAAAACGCCTTACCTTTATGAATAAAAATCAAATGCTGTCATAACCCAATTTAGGTTTTTTGAAAAGAAAAGTTTACCACGCCCCCGAAAACAGGTTACATATTTTATTGAATTCCAGAGAGGGCGGGGTACCTCCCCTATGCGATATTTAAAAAAAAAACGTTATATTTGCAAAAATTATGTATGTATCGGAATAAAAATTTACGGATTAATCTACAATCTAGGTACTTCTTTGGGGCCTATAGGCCCGACCAAGTCTGTTTTTTTTTAGTATGTCATAACTCCAATACTACTGAAGGGATTTCCATAAAATTTGCAGCAAAAGCTCAATGTTTGCCGTTGTTATGTGGGGTACCTTTCCCATGCCTTTCTGTTAACGCTATATGTATAAGCAAACTTATGATTATATCGGATTCAGCATACATTTTGGTAGGCAATGAAGTTGTGTGCACCCTTGGACCGGACCAGGCCCGCTTTTTTAATATGTTATATCTTGAAAACTGATGACCACGCCCACTCTTTTCAAAACATTATTTTTCAAAACTACAGAACATAATTTTCAGAAAATATTCAGGAATGTCCCGTGGTCCAAAATGCTATATATTTGTAGACGAATTTCGGGGCCTATTATTTTATAATCGGTGTATTTGTTAAACTTATGAGTGCATCAGGTTGCAAATTAGTTTTCGAGACAACGGTGGTTGTCCCCGATCAAGAAAAACTATATATTTACAAATGTACTTAAATGGTGAGGTTCAACGGTCCATCAGCCATGAAAAGCTAAAACATATAGGACTAAATAAGCGGGAGAATTCGATTTAATCATTTTTTTAACTTTTATTATTAGATCGCTTTAGGATGAAGACAGTGATATGGACGATAATAAATCCTAAAAGGCACAAATTGGCGAAAAATCCGACAAAGTCCGTAAGAGAAAAGAAAGGTTACAGATAAAATCTGTTGATAAATTTAAAATTCTTCTCGGTTTGACAATGGACCGAAGAAGTGAGGTAGAAAATACCTACTTTTGAATTAAAACTCATTACGACGGGCCAGCAACGCGGACCGGGGTCTGCTAGTTGAAAAATAAAAATATTTTTGAAAAACTAACTATTCTCTTTCATTGATAGGCTAAGAAGTTTCCGAACCGCCCTTGTATGTATGATTTACTCCAAGCAGCTAAAAGCATACAATTTATGACTACACTTTATCTTCAGAGAGGATATTATCAAGTGCCTGTGGCTGAAGAAGATCGTGATATGATTCATTGCACCATTTGGAATATTTCGTTTTCTTAGGATGCAATTCGGATTTCGAAAAGCTCCTGCTACATTTCAAAGCCTTCCCAGCTAAATTAATTGGAAGCAGTGCAATGTAGACTAGTTCTTTCACGGCATGCTTTGATGCAGTTCTAAAGGAGTCGTGAAAAAGGCACTCCGTTCGTTAAATTTTATTAGCAGTTGCTAGAAACAGAAAAGCGTGTTAACATTTCCTAAAATTTGTTATAAAATAAGATTATTTGCGAACATTTTTGCTGTAAATCTTAACTGATGGGAAGACAATATAAAAATGCCTTTAACATACGAAGAAAGAACAGAACAGCTTGGATTACATGGAGAGCGGAGGAAACAAACACTTCAGAATGCCGCTCTGAAAACAGCAACAGGGTGCCTCCTTGTGACTCCAGTGGACCATCTACATGAGGAGGCTAATATTCTTCCAGTACAGCGACACAACCACATGCTTTCGTTTCAGTACCTGCTAAGGTGTTACCGAGAGAGTCATCCCAATCACCATATGGTGAAGCAATTTCATAATTTGTGTTAGTTATTGTAATAAAATTCTTATTATTCTTGTTTTCACAAACAATAAATTATGTTTATTCATTCTGGGATATTTTGCAATGGCTTGCATTTTTATTGCATCTTTGAAGTGAATAAAAACCCATTCCGAAGAGTGTCTTTAAATTCACATCCAAAGCACGGCATTAAAACACGTGCTTTGGATGCAAATTGAATTACATCCTATTCAACCGCAAAAAGTTAGTTAAGATGCAATGCCAAAGGGTTAGTTAAAATGGAGTGCATTTTTTAGTAGTCACGCTCTTGTAAAAAATCATGAGTGAAAATTCATAATTTGATGCACTTCCAAATCACTTGTACATATGATTTAACTGCATCTTTGGAGGCAAACTTTTTGCTGGGTTATTAACCGTTTCAAAGCAGTCCATGAAGTTTTGAATACCATTTGCAGGATTTAATCATGGCGTTTATCTGGAACATGTTTTAACCCCTGAGGGTATAGCTGCTCCAGTGTCGGGCAGTGTACGTTTACTGAGAGCAAGTGAGCATAAATTTCAATGCATTATTTACGCTCACTTGCTCTCAGTAAACGCACAATTTCCATCGCTGGAGCAAATATTTGCATAATGTGCCCATACCGTCACTATTTATAAACCACTGTATCGACAAAAACTGGTGAGTTGATCACACAAATGTTTAACGTAAAAATGTTCGATCATTTTATCAAATGGTAATTTGTGGTTTCTCTAGGGACATTTATTCACATAATTGGTTTGTATTATGAATTCAATAAAGTAATACCTTCTAACGGACGGGTAAGTGCAATGTTTATATTATTAAATGATTCTAAAATAATAATTGATTGAAATGATATTAAACTAAAAAGGCATCATGATTTTTGCTAACAAAGAGCAGTATGAATTTGGAATGGAATTAGACGATGGTGTCATGGGTCTAGTTCCCTATGGTTTTAAGGGTGATTCTGAAAGCTCTGATGACGCCAATACCAAACATCCTAGAAGTAATAGAAACTTCTATACCAAATCACGAAGATCTATCTTAAAAATTGCGAGCTGTATCTTAATTTCAAAAGACGGACAGACGGTTATGGTTATACCGACTTAGAATTTTACTCTGGTCTAGTCTTATTGCTAAAATATGTACCCAGGATTGGGGAAACGGAATCGTTCGTAAGTTTTATATATAGCGCATTTAAAAAATAGGGCACAGGTGTAAACCGCTCCTCCGAAATTCAACAAAATACACTCTGTTTCATGTCAATAGCACATTTCAAATTGCTTTTTGTTACTTCAGTTTAGTCGATTTGCAATTTTATGAAGTATCTTTCAACAGAAATTTTTTTCAAAAATCCCGTCGGAATAGCACATTTTTTAATAACTTGAGTAAAAATGTAAATTTTGAATTCTACTGTTACGATTCCTTAAAATTGGAATAAATAAAAGCTATTTCAAGTTTAAAACGCTAAAATTGGTCGAACTATGACTTTAATACCGGGGAAATAAGACCTTATGAAAGCTGTGGACTTTAATTGTCTATAATACGTTAACAATTTGGCATAAATTGACAGTTTCTTCTTAGTTTTATAAAAAACTAAAGAAAAACGAAGGAATGAAGAGAGATGGTGCAAAATAAACTTGAAAATCTACTGAAAATTGGGCATTTTTGATCGAGAAACTTCAAATTCCTACGACTTCTATTCCATAATACGGGTCAATCATGGCATTATGATCATTAAAATATCAGGTGATTATTATTGCTCTGAGTCTGAGCCAACATACTATCAAGAAAAAAACTAGGTCCTTCCTATACACAGAAAGAAACTATATAATGAATATTATAAGGAAAAACCAGTAGACATTTCCCGAAAATAGTTATATTTATTATTATAATTATTACTAGCTGAACCCGGTGCGCTTCACTACCCCTTTAGATTGATATGCATTTGAAATTTTACGGATTTTTTGAAATCAGAAAGAAATCAAATTCAAAAATTTAAAGTAAAGTATTTATTGTAATGCTTTAGGATATACAATGTTTTTTGTTTTTCCTTCAGGAGCGTAAACAACAAATCGGCCGGTCTACCAACACGTGAACATGCAACATAGAGCTGACCATGAGAAAAGCAAGAACATGCTAAATTTAGGCCGCATACACGAAGAGTCTGTCCTTGGGATTTATTTATAGTTATTGCAAATGCCAAACGTACAGGAAACTGCAATCTTTTAAAATTGAAGGGCGTTTCTGTTGCTATTTGCAACAGCAGTACATCTGAACCTATATACTTCCCAGTAATAATCGTTGCCTCAATTAAATAGTTATGTAGTTTTTTTACTGTTAACCTTGTACCATTGCAAAGGCGAGGTCGGTCTATGTTTCTTAATAAAATAATAGGAACACCAACTTTTAGCACAAAATTATGTGGTGGAAAGCCTGGAAGATCCAACGAATTTAGGAATTCAACTGGATAGGCAACCGCGTCGTCTTCAGTTGCCACAGCATCAATGGATTTGTACGTTCGTGCATTTCCTGAAATTCTATTGACTGACCAAATGTTTAGTCCGCACTATAGGGACTTGGGGGAAAACAAGTGCAGCAAGACTCCCCAATGGAGCCAGTACGCCCAATGCGTACGTTTGGCCGTCAATATAATGAAAATAGAATAAGAAAATAAAACACAATATAATAATAAAAAGGATTGAAAAGATCGATCGAACGCTTGAATTGCAAGCACAAAACCGCGCTTTATCGTAAGCTTGTTACATATCGTTGTAATTATTCGAAAAGGTAATATTGTTTACCATCAATAAACACAAGGCAATCGAGCCAAACCTTTTTACTAATAAAACTATCGTGTTTTACTTTTATTCTATTTTCATTGTTACCGACGGCCAAACGTACGCATTGGGCGTACTGGCTCCATTGGGGAGCCTCGATAACACTTGTTCCCCCCAGTCCCTATAGTGCGGACTAAACATTTGGTCGCTTCGGGCCGAATAAACATTTGGTCCTTCGAGCCGGATCTTCCAGTGAATTGAACTTTTGGAATCCTATTGAAATACAGTCCACTACACCCTTGGATCTCACAATTTTATTGGTACGTATAGTGCATTGTGAGCATCAAAATAAATAAAAAACAAGTGTTCGTTTGTTTGTTTGGCCGTTTTACAACGTCATAGATTCCCTCCTTTTTTGTTAATCGGTCAAAGTCCAAATCGTGGACAGACATACGGGAATAGAAATATCAAAACAAAAATAATACATACATTTTTGCTTCTTAATATTTCGCTTTAATTTTTGTTTATTTTCCTCTAAATTGTCGTTTACCTTCTTCTTATTGTTGTTGCAAAAGGTGTAGAAAATATTCCTTAAAATATTCCTAATTTGCATTGATTTCGTTTCGCTTTAGCAGTGTAAATATACAAACATATTTTCATAAATACATCGGTTACACATTTACACTGCACGGCCTATTCGTGGTCCCTTCTGTGTTGATACACACACGCTTGTATAGCTACATACTCCAGCATCGTCGCTCTGTCGTACCGTCTAGTCGGTCAGTAAGTGGCTTGCATGCAAATATATACACACACGCATGTACGCATAAATATTGCATTTTTGGACATTCCTCTTTCTGTCGTGTTCGTTTTTATTGCACAGTCTCCCGCCGGTGTATTATTACACAGTACCCGGTTAGTAAATTAGTACTGTGACACATATTATTATATTTTATAGTAAATATAATAAATCGGTGTCAGGGAACTTTTTAATAATTTTTTTGGACATTTTGGAATTGCGTGAACCCTACAATCGGTCAATTGGAGTTTAAACTGAATTTTGTCTATTTTATTGGAAGTTCAATATAGTTTGAAATTGTTGCATTTTTTTGGACCCAAAAACACTACAATCGGTGGTTATTTGTAAATATTTGATATTGCATGCACCCTACAATCTGTCAATTGGACATTTTCTTGTGTAGGGCGTTTTTAGCCAATCCTTTTATAAATTTTGTTGGAATTTTGATATAGTTTGAATTTCAAGTTGCATTTTTAGAAACAAATACGCTACATTCGGTAGTTATTTTTGTGCAATTTATATCGGCTTTTTTGTTAATTATCCCATTCATATTTTTGTAAATTATATGGTAATTTACAAAATTGGATATTTAACTATTGGTTTTAATTTCTTATTGCAAATTTGTTGCTCATAGACAATTGCTAATTATAATTAATAATTTTTGGTTGCTTTTCGTGTGCAAAATTTAGTGCATTTTTTGGATTTTGAATATTGTTTTAAATTTCAGATTGCAACTTTTAATTAGCACACTATAATTGGTAGCTTAAGAATTTCTCTTTTTGTTGAAAATAATATATTTTAGTGTACATTTTACCGATTTAAATATAGTTTAAAATTTTCTTTCTGAAAGTTTCGCTACAATAGGTAGCTTGAACATTTCTGGGTTTGTGAAAAATAATATATTTTATTATCATTCTTCTTTGTGGCTTTATATTTTTTTGTACTTTGTGTCATTCGCCATTTTGTTGGTTTGTTTTTCCTAGTTTTCACTAATATGGCTTTCGCTCATCCACATTTATTAATTCGTGCTTCCAAGTCTATCGTGACATTCGCTGAACACTTCAGTACATTAAAGGAAGACGAACTTGACTTTTATGGCCTAGAAGTTTATTGTGAGGAAATTGAGAAATTGTGGAAGAACTTTCAGGGAACTTTTCAAAAATGCCTCTCTCGTATAGAAAAACCGGAAAATCTTCATTCCATATATGAGGAGTCGCATGACCAATATATACGTTGTTTTTCAAAGATAAATAGTTTGTTGTTAAAGTTTAGTAGTTCTGCTAAAATGTCCCCGTACTCATTGGAAAATAGTTCGGTAGATTCCTTAACGGAGCATCCCGGTGATATTTCTTCGAAAAGCCTGTCGTGTGATGCAAATTTTAAAGACCTGAGTTTGTCGTCCCACACTTCTCGTGATGTGGGTACCCAGGTATCTAATTCTACAATATCGAATATTGAGAATCCTAGAGCAGACCCAAACTTCATGGTTGATCTTCCAAATTTTAATAGCAATCATAATCTTGCGTTACCTCCTTTGGATGTTGATGTTTTCAGTGGAAATATTCTAAATTGGCCCACTTTCAGAGATTTGTTTAGTGCGGTTTATATAAATAACTCCCAGTTGACAGATATTGAACGCTTGTGTCATCTGGTTAGTAAAACTAGTGGTGAGGCTCGAGAAATCGTCTCGAAGTTTCCTTTAACTCATCGGAGTTTCGATCTTGCGTGGAATGCATTGAATTCCACCTACGATAATCCACGATTGCTGGTCCACAATCAATTAAAATCTTTGTTTTCGCTTCCTGTGTTGGATCAGGAAACCAGTCCGGGACTAAAGTCAATACAGCGAGGAATAAATAGTTGTCTTTCGGCAATGGCAATTTATGAAATACCTACGGATAATTGGGATCCGATTGTGGTTTTCATTTGTTTACAAAAACTGCCTAAGATCACACACGCTTTATGGGAGCAAAGTGTGACAAATAAATCTCGTCTTTCAACTTGGAAAGAATTAGATGCATTCTTGACAGAGAGAATTCGAACTCTTCTGTGTTTGCATGAGATGAGAAGTGTTGGCACTTGTTATAAATCGACTTGTAAAGTGTCTCCTAAATCTTGTACTTCTTCTCCTCACTCTTCTCCCAGTCCCAAACACTTTTCGGCACCTCTTCGTTCGTCTCCTAATTCTTGTTGCGTTCTTTGCACAGAGCAACAACACAAATTAAATGTTTGCCAGCGGTTCGTAAATTGTACGCCGTTGGAAAGATTTAAATTGGCCAAAAAGCATCGTTTGTGTGTGAATTGCCTACGGAAGGGACACGAAGTCAAAAATTGTGCTAGTCGTTGTTGTCGAATGTGCAATCAGAGACATCATACTCTACTGCACAGAGATCGTTCTATTGTGAGCAGTCAGAGTCAAATTGTGACTCCCAGAAGTTCGCAGTTGTCTGCTTCAGCTTCCACTTTTCGGCCTAGAACTCTAAATGGTAGTTGTAATTCTTCCTCAGCTTCTAGCGTTCCTTCGACGTAGGTAGATAATGTAGTTAGACAATCCTTCCACGTCAGGCAGAAAAGAAAAGTTCTATTGGGAACAGCGCTGGTGAATATCGTTCACCAAGGTGTCTCTTTTCCTGCTAGGGCGCTTATTGACCCAGCTTCTGATTCGTCTCTCATTTCGGAACGACTTCAGAAGGATCTGGGACTCCAGGTCCAATCCAATAAATCGTCAATATCTGGAGTTAATGATACTGTCGCAGCTACAAGTCGTAACAGTTGTTCATTGAAACTTTGTAGTCGTGTGGACAGGTCGTCTACTTTTGAGACTTCGGCGTTGGTAGTAGATTCCATATCGAGAAATCTTCCAACCTTTTCGGTCACTTCGGACCTTAAGTCGGATTTGTCGAATATAGTTTTGGCAGATCCTCAATTCGGCGAATCGCACCCAGTAGATATTTTGATAGGAGCAGATTTGTACCCCAAGATAATTAAAAATCATACTCTGCGACTTTCGTCCGGTTCGCTGCTCGCTCAAAATACATCATTTGGATGGATTTTTACGGGTCCTGTCACTTAAATTTGGTTTTTCGTAAATCGTACGGAAAAATAGTTGTAAAGCGGCCCCAACCAAACGTAACGAACGTTAGCTCACGTTGCACTATCGTTCGCGGGGTCCCTAATGGCCCTTTCGTTAGCCAGATCTATATTGATCTGCACAACAGCTGGGTCCCTAATGGCCCAGTCACTTGAATGGTCCCTCATGACCATATTTACCGCGGGGTCCCTAATGGCCCGGGGCCCTAATGGCCCCATCGTCTAGTTTGTAAGCATATCATGTGGTCCCTAATGGCCATATTTACCGCGGGGTCCCTAATGGCCCGGGGTCCCTCATGGCCCATCGTTTAGCATGTAAGAATGTTTTTGAAAAAAATGAAATGCTAAAAACAAAACAAAAAAAATCAAAATCGTTTGAAAGAAAAAATGTAAAAGGTTTTGCTCACGCCTGCACTATACATACTAATGCTGAATACTTACATATATACACATACTTTTCTATCGTATTTGTTAAAACATCTGGATGTTTCAAGGGAGGCGGCAAATGTTTAAGTTAGAATTGATCACATTGTTTTATTTGGCCCTATGAATCGCATAGGCATATTCGTTGAAATCTCCTCATTCCCATTTATTACACCCCTGTAATAGTATGAGAGATTTCAACGAATATTCACTTGACAACCGCCCTCTTTAAGCATCCATGCAGATGTCAGCACAATATAAACACAACATAATAATAAAAAGGATTGAAAAGATCGATCGAACGCTTGAATTGCAAGCACAAAACCGCGCTTTATCGTAAGCTTGTTACATATCGTTGTAATTATTCGAAAAGGTAATATTGTTTACCATCAATAAACACAAGGCAATCGAGCCAAACCTTTTTACTAATAAAACTATCGTGTTTTACTTTTATTCTATTTTCATTGTTACCGACGGCCAAACGTACGCATTGGGCGTACTGGCTCCATTGGGGAGCCTCGATAACACTTGTTCCCCCCAGTCCCTATAGTGCGGACTAAACATTTGGTCGCTTCGGGCCGAATAAACAGTGTTTATTGCATAAAATACATGAAATCGGCCAAAAATATATATTGGAGGTATATCCAAATCTGATCCGATTTCATTATAATTTGGCAAACTAATTTCTAGGATCAATTCGTCAAAGATTCCAAATTTCGTCAAAATTGAACATACATGGCGTGTTCAGTGAAGAAAATACATAAAATCGGCCGAAAATATATGTATATGGGAGCTATATCCCAATCTGAAACGATTTCAAAATAGTTTGGAACATTTATTTCTGCAATAAATTCCGTCACACATTCCAAATTTCATTGGAATTCGGCATACAAAACGTGTTTTATGCATCAAATGCATTAAATATATATCTAAATCTGAGCCGATTTCAAATTACTTTGGCAAATTTATTTTTAGACCAAATTCCGTCACACATTCCAAATTTGAAGACTGTATCGATAATCGTTCGTTAGATATCAGCATACAAAGTCTACATTTTTTGGAGGTACCTTTCGATCCTGAGGCTATATCTCCAGATCGGGGCGGAATTTTTAAGAATTATATAGCCTGTGACAGGCCATATGGTAATATACTCTAAAAGTTTCAGGAAGATCGGTTCAGCGGTTTTTTAGTCCATAAACTTCAAACAAACAAACGTACAAACATTTTCCTCTTTTATAGATATAGATACCGCACAAATTTCATTGAAATAAATATGGGAGCTATAGCCAAATCAACACCGATTTCAATAATTATTTCTACACCAAATTTAGTTACACATTGTTCATACATAGTGTCTTTGGGGCATCAAATACATGAAATCAGCCGAAAATATATATAGGAGCTATATCCAAATCTGAACCGATTTCAATATAATTTGGCATACTCATTTCTACAACAAATTTAGTCACTCATTCCAAATTTCATTGAAATTGGACATACATGGTGGGTTGGGTGCATCAAATACATGAAATCGGCCGAAAATATATATAGGAGCTATATCCAAATCTGAACCCATTTCAACATAATTTTGCATACTCACTTCTACAACAAATTTAGTCACACATTCCAAATTTCGTTGAAATTGGACATACATAGTGGGTTGGGTGCATCAAATATATGAAATCGGCCGAAAATATATATAGGAGCTATATCCAAATCTGAACCGATTTCAATATAATTTGGCATACTCATTTCTACAACAAATTTAGTCACACATTCCAAATTTCATTGAAATTGGACATACATAGTGGGTTGGGTGCATCAAATACATGAAATCGGCCGAAAATATATATAGGAGCTATATCCAAATCTGAACCGATTTCAATATAATTTGGCATACTCATTTCTACAACAAATTTAGTCACGCATTCCAAATTTCATTGAAATTGGACATACATAGTGGGTTGGCTGCATCAAATACATGAAATCGGCCGAAAATATATATAGGAGCTATATCCAAATCTGAACCCATTTCAACATAAATTGGCATACTCATTTCTACAACAAATTTAGTCACACATTCCAAATTTCATTGAAATTGGACATACATAGTGGGTTGGGTGCATCAAATACATGAAATCGGCCGAAAATATATATAGGAACTATATCCAAATCTGAACCGATTTCAATATAATTTGGCATACTCATTTCTACAACAAATTTAGTCACACATTCCAAATTTCTTTGAAATTGGACATACATAGTGGGTTGGGTGCATCAAATACATGAAATTAGTCGAAAATGTATATAGGAGCTATATCCAAATCTGAACCGATTTCAATATAATTTGGCATACTCATTTCTACAACAAATTTAGTCACACATTCCAAATTTCATGGAAATCGGACATATATAGCGTGTTTGGTACATCAAATACTTGAAATCAGACGAAAATATATATGGGAGCTATATCCAAATCTGGACCGATTTCGATATATTTTGGCACATTTATTTTTAGGCTAAAATCCATCACACATTTCAAATTTGGAGTTTGTATCTGTAATCTATAGATATTTTCATACAAAATTTAAATTTTTTGGAGGTACCTCCGATTCTGATGCTATATTTCCGGATCAGAGCGGAATTTCGAAACTTTTTATAGCCTATGTTACTTTCAGGCGATGTAGTAATATACCCTGAAAATTTCAGCAAGATCGGTTCAGCGGTTTTTGAGTCTATAAATTTCAAACAAACAAACAAACATACAAACATTTTTCTATTTTATATATGAAGAAAAGACAAAATTTTTTAGTTTTCCATAAAAAAAAATATTAAATTTTTTTTTTAAGCTACAAGAAAGATTTTTGGTACATAGATTGGGGAAAAAATGCCATTCTTAAATCTGTTCGTGATACTAAATTTGGTTGTTGCGCGCAAAAGTTATGGCGGTTTCAATTCTGATAAAAAGAAAAAATCTTTTAAAGACTCTAATCATTATATTGAGAAACTCTCTTAATTAGGGGCTCCCTGCATACTATATGTTTCCTGAGGTCCCATAACTTTAGTGAAAAAGTTGTGCATTTTCGCGGAAATTAGGAAAGAATTCCAAACAATTGGTAGTTTGCAACTTGTTTTAATAAAATTCAACCTGCTTATGCCTCTGAAAAATATATAAAAAATATGTACGTAATCTAAACATCGCGACGATTCAAATGAAACCAAAACTATACAAATCCGTTTAGTGGTTTTCATATTATAGCGAAAACAAAAAAATATATTGAGGAAATTTATAAAATTTTTGTAAGAGAAAATATTTATTAAAATTTATTTTGTGAGTTAGTTGAACAAAATGTAAGAAAAATAGGTCGGAGTTTTTCTTCTATTTTAGTTAAATTTCACGCAATAAATCACATTTTTTATTCTAATCACTTCTCGAAAACACGCTAACATCTAGCAGAAGATATGGATATCTTTCAAAAAAATGTTGGGTTCCTTTAAATGGGGTATACTCTTGAAATAAAATTGTATCGGGTAATGTTCATTTTGAAATGCGTGTAAATCACGAAATCCTCAAAATCACTTGATGCGCATGCGGTTTACCAATACAGCGAATTCTTCTCTTTTAATTTGTACACATTTGCCAGGATTTACTTTGGCCGCTAAGATGTAGCATCGTCTGCAGTTTAGAGTGCAACAAACTGTATAACGCTTATATTTTGCACAAAGTGCATACACTTTTTATGCGCATCCGATTTCACTATCAACCCTGAAAAAATACATCGATCTAAACATATTTCAATAAAATCCATCAAGAACCGTGGATGTAGAATCACACAGTATTTTTTGGATAAATCGGATACAGCTCCCACGCCACTAAATTTTTCAAACCGCTGTTTTCGCACAAACGTGAGTGATGATTCACTTTCTTCATTGAAATGGAAACGATCCACATAAAACGCGAATTAGTCAGCGATATTTTGAAAAACATTTTTCGCAAATTTTTCAATTTTTGCAGTAGCCATTTCCGCCGTTCTAGTAGATGGATTTTTATGATCTGTGATTCATATGATCCGGATCGTCGAAAAACTAAAATATCGCGGGGTACCAGCACACTCAAAACGATATTGTAAATACTGTACCCAAAAAATAGGTTTTTTAGAAAAAATATCACACTAAATTTTGGCCTTTGGCAGTAGATTACTCTGCTGCTGTGTGGGCTACATTCTCAATATACATATCAGATTATGCGAAATCGCGAGTTCTTTAATCCTATAATTGGTTTTTCGAAATATCCGAATGCGCGTCCCAGTTACATAAAAAATACAAAAAACACCTGAAATCCGGCTTCAAAATGTCAGCATCCATAAAAGGTGGATGCAGTGGAAATTTTGGAAAGTGATACATTAGAAGTGTAATCTTCATTTTGTATTCTCCTACTTTTACTTTGGACAGATGTCCGTCATTTGAATGGTTTAATCAGAAATCGAATAGCAATGTAAAAAACCTCTTTAGCTTCAACGTGTTTTACCTATGTTTTTTCCTTTACGCGGTCGTAACTACCACGTAAATTAATTTTTTTTGCTAAATTTTTGAGCTTTGTACAAAAACATCTAAAATAATCCAGCAATAGTCATAGTTACTGGTAAACTACAATAGTTCGCGTATTATAATAGTGCAAACCTTGGCTTCATGGAAACTAAAAAATTTTGACTTTTCCTCATATATAGATTGGCAGGTTTTCGATGGCAGAAACTTTCACTTCTTGGTTCTCCTGGAATAGAAGAATTTAATATACCATTATGATCATTAAAATATCAGGTGATTATTATTGCTCTGAGTCTGAGCCAACATACTATCAAGAAAAAAACTAGGTCCTTCCTATACACAGAAAGAAACTATATAATGAATATTATAAGGAAAAACCAGTAGACATTTCCCGAAAATAGTTATATTTATTATTATAATTATTATTGGCAGGTTCTCGATGGCAGAAACTTTCACTTCTTGGTTCTCCTGGAATAGAAGAATTTAATATACCATCTGCATTGCCGAGGTGACAGCCTCATGGAATCGGAAAGTACAAAATATTGCGGTACAAAATTTAAGGTTATCTCCAGTTTATGTCTGTGTAAGAAATCTAACCTATTTTCTTTCTGTAACAATCACCTATTATTTTAATGATTCACTTATCTTAATGCCATGATTGACCTGTATTATGGAATAGAAGTCGTAGGAATTTGATCAAAAAATGCCCTCGGTTGTTCCTTGTATATTCTCTGAAATTTTCAACAAAAATTGGTTCAGCCGTTTTTGAGTCTATGCGGAACATACAAACATACACACATTGTCTTTTATATATAAGATTTCACACAAAAGTTTTGGTCCATTAAACCCGCTAATAATTTGTCATAAGCTCAAATCATTCTTAAAATTTCGCTCCGATCGGAATATTACTGCGATCTACAGGACAGCTACAAAGTCGGGTAAAAATTGAGGGTTTGGTCCATTTCACACCTTTCGATCATAACCAACATCTAATGGGGTCACTTCTGGTCGGAACCCGACCTCTCCACAAAATTTCGTGGCGATCGGTCCAAAATTGAGGCTTGTAGTTTTATTACAATTATTAATGGATGGACGGACAAACATAGCTAGATCGATTTATCTCGTCAAGATATGAAAAACTGGCAAGGGGAGGGGGTCTACGACGAATACTTCGCGATGTTACACGAATATTGGACAAAAAACACTTATAATACCCTTTCCACATTGTTTTGTAAAGTATAAATATTTTATTTTAAAAACGTCCGTAAATTGTAGGAAAAGGTCGTAAGTCCCTACAAAAATACAAAACTTTACAAGGAAAAGTCGTAAGTCCAAAGTCCATTGTCAACATAGGTCCATGTTTTGGTATAGCCCTCATATAACGGCACCTCACGATTTTCGGTATTTTCAGGATTTTAGCAACACTTTTAAACCGAACTACCTGTAATATGACATATGAAGTTCTTAGGGGACACAACACTTCTTCAAAAGAAATTGTCAACATAGGCCCTAGTTTAGGTTTAATCCTCATAAAACGGTACCTCACGATTTTCGGATTATAACTAAATTTTTTACCGAACTACCTGTACTTTGACATTTGAGGATCTTAGTGGTCACAACAGTTTTCACCAATAATTGTCGACATATGTTTATGTTTTGGTATAGCTTCCATATAACGGTACCTACCGATTTTTAGTATTTTGAGAGTTTTATCTAATTGTTTTTGTCTGAACTACCTGTAATTTGACTTTGTAATTGTGGACAAAGGTCCACATTGTGCTATGGCCCCATATAACGGTACCACTCGACTTCAGATATTTTGAAGATATTATCTACTTTTCAGGAGCTGCAATATTGGTACCCAGTGGCAAAAAAAACTTCTCCGCTGTAATTGTGTTTCTATCAATTTGTTCGCTTTAAATTGACTGTAATTTGACAGTTAAGTTTCCCAGTGATCCATAAACAGGAGCATCAAAATCTGTTGACACTGGACCAGGTATAACAGTACCTCTCGATTTCAAGTACACGCAGATAGAAAAATATGATTCATCCAACAATATTCGAAGAGCAAAATATGTATTGTAAATATATGGTTAGATTCCGTATGTAGTATTGTGAGTCCAACTATCATTTTTGTTAATTACAACAATTGTTTTTGTCATATCCAACAATAGTTTTTGTCTTCTGGACAATATTATTCTCTTTTCTTCGACAATTTTATTTTCTTCTCTCGGTATTCGATGCCGTGGTGAAAAAAAAATTGGTAAGTTTTTTTTGTATGTATTTTTTTGTATGTTCTTTTTTGTGTTTGTACACCATGAGATTATTGTTTTGTTCTTTTTAGTTTAACTAAAAACTGGCAAAACCTGGTCATGTGTTGTGTTTGTCAATACTCATAATATTATACGTGACATTTATACCAAGAGTGTGGAAAGTGTATATGAGAATTATATACGATCAAATAAAAAATTTCAGTAACAGGTTTTCTGGGCTCACAATAGATTTTGTAAAAATTCTAGATTATGATATTTCCTACCATCGGTATTGTTAATGATTTTTACAATATTGAGGAATTTCGCAAGTTGTTTTTGTTTTGTATGTTTGGCCAAAAAATGATATTTTTGGATTTGCAATTGCAATGCTTGAACAAAACAAATAAATTGTTGGAACAAAAATAATCATTCTGTTCCAACAAAAGCGAAAAATATTTTTTCTCTGCGTGTATTGTGAAGTTTTGCGACCGAATAAGCTATTACATGGTATTTTGGGTTTCCAGAGATCAAACAATTTCTGCACCTAAAATTGTGGACATAGAATAAAGGCCATATAACCATACCGGCCGATTTCAGGAATTTTCAAGTTTAGTCTACATTTTCGGCCCAAAGTTGCTGTAATTGGTTATTAGGATTCCCAGCTGTCCGAAAACTTCAGATTTATTTCATATTTCATGGTGGAGGCTATAAAAAGTTCGACCCGGCCGAACTTAACCGTTTTTTTAATTGATAGATAATCCTGTTTTCATACCTGCACCTTCATTATTTCTCAACCACTATGCCCCGACAACAACTGGAGAGTTGATGGCGGCATCACGCAAATGTTTAACGTGAAAATATTCGATCATTTTTCAACAACACAACTTATGTTTTTTTACTTTGTTTTACAATGACAACGATGACGATGAGGCGTCGTCGTCAGCCATCATGATCATGATCAGAGCATCAGTATTACATTGGGATAATGATAATGTGTTAAAAGGAAGGTTCCTTTGTTGGCGCTGACGATGATGTTAATCACAATTGACGATGCGTTGTGCTGATGGTAGAAAGACTGCAATTTGCATTGAAAGTGGCGCGTATGACGTAAAAGTAGTTGTCATAAAAACACAAACAGTAAGGCAGTGAGGCGTTAATGTGTAAAATCATAAATCATCACCATGAAATGCGTAACCGCCATTACGATTATATTTTGCAGAACTGAATTCGAAATCATCATACAACAATCATCATCATAGAAATCAGAAGCAAATGTTAAGAAGTTAAAGAAATTCTTTATTATGTATTTTGCTATTTGTGTTGTCTGTTTACAAGCAAAATAAATAGTTTGCTACAATGGCGAATCATTTGTTAAATCGTGCCTTTTCGCTACGTGTTCTCAAGTAGATTATTTCAATTTGTTTCGCACTGTTTGTGAATACTTCAGACAATGTGATCAAAGTGATTAAATCCCAACCACAGATATACTTGACCACAGCCGTATATTGACGTCAATAAAACAAATCGTTAAGTCTCATCTTCAGATGGCAACATTTGTGTTTTTTGTGGTTACTTCAATGGAAGCGGGGGAATTTGTAAACAAATTATATTTTTATTTCATTTACTCATACTATTTGGGAAAATACATAGAGTATATCACCGGACATAGACATGCAATTAATGCATGCCAAAATACGAAAGTCTTCTAAAGATTTAAAAAATATTGTTTCATTTCGATAAATGTCTTGAAGAAAATACCTATGGTAAATCTATTCCATGATTTTCTTCGTTTTCTGATTAATTGCACTTTCAATTTCAAACGACAAAATTTTATTCTTCGGAATCGTAAAAAGTTCAATCGATAAACATCCGCTGTTTACAGATCTGTATTTAAGTTTCCTGAGAAATGTAATCAAATCTATGATGCACCTGCTTTCCGTTATTCTCGCATAAAAGTATTTACGACTAGACTATTTAATTTTAAATATTTACACTCGGTTCAAAAGATACATATATAACGTATCTGTTGTTTTTCCTCCAATACCCAGTAGATAAGTTTATAATACACACACTTAATTCCTAAATAAATATTATTGTTGATTGTGTGTTGTTGTTGTTTGATTATAGCTATTGAGATATTTATTGCTGGCATTTAACACATTTATTCCGTCTTGTTTTTAGATATTCCTCTTTGCACTTAAATTGGCCAGGTAATTAAATGGAATTCAATTAAAATTCATGTTGGCACAATTCTTTTTATTTTTTTAATAATTTATAAATATTTATTTTTATATCAAAATTCCTTAAAAACGATTTATGAGAATTTTCTTAAAGAAAATACGAAAGGTAAACAGATTGAAGATTGATATATGTACATATATGAATGTACATATATATTTTGTGGCTTTCTGTTTCGTTCAGGTGCAAAAACATTAACAACAATAAAAGAGACTGTGTAGACACTCAACATTCTGTAAACATTTTTCCGTGACTTCTAGAACTATTCGAAAGCTTTTTCTTTTAATGTGCAACAGGTCTTTGATTACCACATGTGCTAAATGGCATATAGCTAAGACCAGTCTACGGGGGGTGGTATGTCCAGCTGATACACTTGGTGGCTGCGAATCAAATAAGTAGTCACCGCTGCCCAGCAGATCCGAAAGCGAATGAAAAGACAAATGAAACCCTACAATACTACAAAAATTTTTTTTGGAACTAACCACAACAATGAATGAAGTTTTTCATCGATTAGACCGTAATCGCGGCCGTTAGAGAGTTTTTACGAAAATGGATCTTTGGCCCCATTCAAATTAGTATGGAAACAAAGATCGCTAGGTTGGCACGGGTTAACGTTTACCCATCACCATAAAATTTCATATATAAGGATTTTGGATAAAACGAAAAAAATGCGTTCCAAAATAAACAAGTAAAAAAGCGTTAAGTTCGGCCGGGTCGAACTTTTAATACCCTCCACCATAAAATATTAATTAGATTTCCTTCCTGTCCACAATTTTAGGTGGAGACATTTTGTTGCCACGCGAGTAATATTTTTCATGGTTTAATCCAATAATAAAAATTCTTTGGTTGTTCGTTTTTGAATATTTTATTAGAATTCAATATTCAAATTATAGTTCTTTTATAGAGCAATTTATTTATTCAAAGGCAAATTCAAAAGTGACAAAATAGAAAATATTTTTAAACAGGAAATAAAAATTATGAGTAACAGTAAATTCAAATATGTTGGTTAAAGAAATTAAGTAAAGTATTAATATTATAATAATGAGGAATATAAATCATAATATAATCAATTTAATAAAAGTATGTGTTAAGCTAATATAAACAGATATTGAATAATTGTAGGAAATGCTATTAAAAATTCTTATATAATATATTGATATATATTAGATATATATTATTGTTGTATTGGTAATGAAAATACTATCATTACCTAGCTAAAACTCACTTCCCCAATTGTATGGATGCATCAGAGCAACCTGAAGCTCCAACGATACACAACCATACCACCGAAGACTTGAATGTTATAGAGGAAATCGTTAGCCGACCAAAAATTAAATGGGCCATTAACACATTCAAGCCATTCAAATCACCCGGTCCAGACAAAATCATACCTGCAATGCTGCATAATGTATTGGGGTCACTGATTCCACATCTGGAACTTATTTTCAGGGCTTGTTTGATTATCTTACATACCGGTTCTATAGAGAAGTAACTGTGGTATAGATCCCAAAAGCGGGGAAGTCAAGTCACACACTTCCAAAAAAACTATAGACCAATTAGTCTCTCTTCCTTTTTATTAAAAACTCTAGAGAGGCTGCTGGATCTTGGCATTAGGGCCAAGCTTTCGGCCACAGATTTAAGTTCTGCCCAACATGCCTATCTGAAAGGCAAATCGGTAGAAACAGCGCTGAATGAAGTAGTAGGACATATCGAGAGAAATATGGAGGGATCGAACTACACGCTAGCAGCCTTTCTTGATATTGAGGAGGCCTTCAACAACGTTAGACTCGAATCCATTCATACCTCATAAATTTAGGTATCTCCTCCACACTGATCAATTGGATTGACAGCATGCTCAGCAGTCAAACAATCAACTCAAACATCGGTGGGAGTTCCATTCGGAAATATGTCACTAGAGGTACACCTCAAGGTGGTGTCATATCATATTTTCACATACAATATAAGCAACCAATGGCTTATCCTAAATACGTAATTTAAGTTAAAAGTATTAAAAATACGCAATTTTGGCAGGTCCGATCAGGGTTTTCTATATTTTTCAAATATATATTCACCACAAATGTTTTTTAAAGCTATTTTAATTGAACACACAACATCTTCTGTATGAATTTATAACGAAAAACCATCAGTAAGACATTTATATTTTTTAATCACAACGACAATCTGGTTAAAAATTGTAAAATACGGACCTAAACCCTACACCAAAAACAAGGGCAGCTAAGAATGTTATACGTTATGGTTACAGATTTCTTTTATTCAGAGACTCACAATGAAATTTCTTTTGGAACATTTCTTTCTTTAACAATATTCCTAAAAAGTAAAGGATTTTGCTAGATTTTCATCCAGTATGGAATTATGTAAAATTAACAGTTCAAAATTAAAACATATAATTTCGTCCTAATATATATATACATTTGTAATCTAATTTTTTAATGAAATAGTATACATAGATATATGGTTTATTTTGAAACTCATAGTGAAATATTGACACTTTTCACCTATAGCCAAGTTTTATATTACTTCCACGTATCAACTCGAAAAAAGAAGGAAAAATTTTTCATCAAAAAAATTGGGAAGTATTTTCGTGTTTTTTCAGCAAAATTGATACTGATATTTTCATGCTACAAAATGTAAACAGACATTTCATTTCTTTAGTGACCCATAGTGAAATTTGATGAAGAATACTTTTGTCTCTGACATCATCTCTCTAAAATTATGTTTTGTGGGACAATTTTGAATAAACTCAGATGAAGTCCGACTTTAACCCTAAAACGTGTTTTTCATTTTTAGAGATTCCTGGCGATTAGACAGGAGTTACAGTTTTGGTGTATTCTGAGACCTATAGTAAAATTTTATGGCGAACAATTTTGTAGAATATTCGGATTTAATAGGATTACATTTTTAATGAGTTTTTGAAAGATTTTCGAAAAAAGTACAAAAAAGACCCCTTTGATGAACCGCATGAGGGTTAAAATTTTTATCAGAAATATTCCCCACACCCTTCAGAGTAAAGTTGCCAAAGACACTATATACCTGAAATGCAAGGATTCCAAGATATCTTAATTCGAATATTTCGAAGAAATTAAAAATGGGCGGAACTTGCCCCGCCTATTTTAGTTACTTTCCGACGTAAACTTTAAAAACGCCGATACACGTGTCTCATATTTTTAGCTCTACTTTCATAATGTACTCGCGTTTTCCCATCATTTTGAAAAAAAATTGAATTTTGTTGCACAGTGTTATAGGAGCATAAGTCTACTCCTTATTGCTTATAAGGGAATATTGTGCGAACGACTAAAAGTTATGATCAGCGAAATAATTCGGTGATATCAATGCGGCCTTAGACTTGGCAAATCCACCATTGACCTGATATTTACCCTTCGGAAAGTAGAAGAAGAATAGTATTGACTAACTCATGCTACTTTGGTTAGAGTAAGCAGTTTAAAAACAAAGCCATATCTCGTGAAACAAAAATGACACTTTACGAAACACTGATACTATCCGTGCTAATGTATGATTCCGAAGCATGGGTACTTGCGCAAGAATATAAGACAGCGCTTGGTGTGTTTGAGGGAATAAGATCTTCGGGTCAATATGCGTTGACGGTAAATATCGACCTCGTATGAAACACGGCTGTATCGGCTATACAACGACATCAGTATAGTAAAACGTATCGAGATACAATGATACAATCATAAGAATGATGAATGGAAGGCCAAAAAATGGAGAAGTAAAGCAACAAATGCAGAGGAAAGGAAATCTTTTCCTAGTTCGGCCTATAGGACAAATGTTCTGTGGAGGGCCAACTAAGTAAGTATCCTATATTCATCCTAGACCACCTTTTGGTATACCGCTCTTCATATGTCGAATAGATAAAACGATTAAGCTATGTATGTCCGTTCATTAAAAATTGTCACAATTATGGACGGATCGCCGATGGATTCCTACCAGAATAAAAACCTACATTTATTGGTGTTCTATCGGCCTCCTTTACAACGCACATAGGTTTCAATCAGGAAATTTTTGGCCAAAACCCTATTTTTGAAGTTTCGAAATTTTAATTTTTTTTTGCACAGAATAATAAAAAACACATCAAGTCATCTGAAAATAATTAGTTTTTGTAAATAACGTTAGTATTCGTTGATTGGCGCAGTACCAAAGTTGACACTTTTCTATGTAAAAATAGAACAGACTTTGTGCTGTAAAACATACAATTTTTGTTGTATTGCGTCGCTACATAAATATACAAAAGTGTGACCAAAGTTATTATGAATCGGGAAGCTGTTAATGAGTACTTTCATAATATTTACAAAAATAACGATGAAATTTGTAAAATTAGCGTAATAAAATCATTGTTTTTATATATATTAAATTTTTTTTTACAAATATTTTTTAAATATACTTAAACTTTTAAAAAAATGTCCAAATATGTCCACCTCCAAATCGAATTTGAAAGATAGCAGGGGTTCTGTACTAATAAATTCAGAAGTCAAATCGTGCTCAAATTTGCCACAGTTAAAATAAAGTGGACTTTTCTATTTTAAGATGGGAGCATTTTCTGTAAATACCTTTTGTGACTGTACGTAGTATCCAAATGAAATAGAACGGTAATACCCACATCTATCAACCGATTTTCATTAAAATTCATATTTAAGGGTTTCAGAGTGTAGAAAACAAGTATGTATATTTTTTTTTTTTTTTGAAAATAGGTCAATTTTTTGTCATAGCCCCCACATAAAAGTACCGTCCGATTTTAGATATTTTGTGGATTTTAGGGACACTTTATGCCCGATTCGGCTGAAATTTTGTATTTTGACCTCTTGGAAGATATGAATCCTTCGTACCAAAAATTATTAACATAGGTCAATGTTTTGGTTTAGACCCCACACAACGGGACCACCCTGTTCAACAAAATTTGGCAGTTTTTTGTCATTTTGGTCGATAAAACGTAAGAATTGTACACATTTATTATAAATAGTAATTAATTTCAATACAAAATGGACGTTGAAATAGTTTTGGCCAGAAAATTTGGATTTTGGACCATTGTGCAACGGTACAATTTTTTTTCCGGAGTAAGTCAATACATCCTGAGGTAATGGCCCAAAAGCTCCAAAATCCTGCCGGCACGTACTGAAATGGCTATTGTACAAGATTACTTAGTTTAATTATAAAAGTTAAAAAATTTTCCTTAAAGAAATATTCAAAATGTGTTGTAAAAATATACAGACGTGCTGTGGTCAACATTTTTGTTAATTATAGCCGTATACGCTCAAACTAGAGATCATGATTGCGTGATTTATTTGGTCCTTTTAAAAAATAATATTTATAAAGATCTCTTCGCGAATCAATATTTTTAACATATCAATGTTTATAAAAATCTTTTGGCGGATCAGTATTTTAGTTCATTATAAGCCTTTTCCTTTGTTTTAACCGCGTTCATTGGGTTAAAAAGAATAAAATATGTAAAAGTAGAATAGGGGGTAGGAAAAAGAAAATTTGTTCGTTATATCCGACGTTCGTTGTAAACGTGTTCATCTGTAAAATTCTTATTAAAGCTTACTTTTAAATATCATATGTTAAGATATTTGAAACGGTGCTTAAATTCGTCGCTATCCGCTTGTGGTTTAAAGCGAGTCTAACAAATTGTAAAAAATTCTATTCGCGGGGTTACAGTTTTTGTTCGTTATTATCGTGGACGTTTTAAGATGTCAAATGTGTGTACAAATATTAAGAAAAATTCTTTAGAAACACAAAACTTTGTTCGTTATAAACGTAGTATCTTATAAGCGATGTTCGCTATATCCGAATTCTACTGTGTAATTCTTTGTTTTTATCTTACATTTGCATATAAAGCACTAACAATTTATAAAAAGCCCATAAGTCAATCGCTATTAATTTTTGTCTCAAAAACAGGCCAAATTACCCAAACCAACCAAACCAATTCCACCCATATATATATATATAAAATTCATATGGAAGAAATTTACAACTTTTACTACTTTTGCCGGTTTTACCATTTTCAAAAGTAAAGGAACATACCATATACTTTATAGGGTCGCAAGTGATTATTTCGAAGAGTGGAGGGCATAAAAAAATTTCTTGATCTATTCCGACCCATGTTCCTTCTTTATTGCCAAGGATTAAAAGCAAAACCATATACAGTATTTTTTACTTATTTTTTATCAATGAAAGCAATAATTATTTTCTTGTTTTTCATTTGCAAAGTTCAACTCCAACAAGAAATTAACAAAGAGTAATTAAAAAAATCAAAATTTTTCGATTTTCGACAACAAAAGTCGATTTTGTCAAAACAATTATGCCTATTACTGTAGTTACAACTTGCGTAATCCAAAGGATGCCGCAACACTTCATGAATGTTTATGTTTGTTCAACCTCCAACAACAGTACACATTACATAGTTTAACAGTTAAATATAAATTCTGTTTGGATTGTGACTCACACACCCAACAAAATTCAATTTAAAAGAAAGCCGGTGATGCTTACGACCTAAATAATGCCGTAATCATATAACTAGCGCGGCGTATCTTGTTAATGCGTAACACACCTCAACTGTTATGTCACAAAATAATTGAATATTTATGACGTTTTCATTATTTTGTTAAGAGTTCGCATCTCATTCGCCAACTCAAAGCGTAATAAGTTTAGTGATCTTTTGACACATTACACATTGAGTCAACAGGGAGGCGAGAAAGGGTGAATTTAATGTCCCACAAGATGAATGCACCAACCAAAAAAATTAACAAATGTAACGACGAAGATGACAGTGATGGCGTTAAATGTTGAGGTTTACGTGCAAATTGTCTTGTTTTATTTTAATTTTAAAATATGGTCTGATGAAAGTACAAAAAAAATAAATAAATTACCTACCAACCGGTTATCAGATTAAATTTTTTAATTAATAGCGTTTCTTTTCTAAAGTGATGCAACTTAAATAAGTAACATTTCTCAACAATACACCATACGTCACATATTACTTAACTGGATATAACGGTATCGTGTGTTTACAATTATATTGTCTTAACTTAATCATGATAATCTTTTACACAACCGTTATATTTTTGATTAATCAGCATCGATTGCGTCCAGTGTTTGTTTTCTTTCTTATTAATATGTGTGTGAAAAGAAAGTATTTGCAGAAATGTTTAATCATAGCTTGATTTAATTAATTCTAAGAAATTAGAATGAGTCGACGCCTGGCAGATTCAACGCCACCATGGGCGTTTCACATTGGAATAACCAATTGTAGTATACAATTTGGTGTGATTCATATGTAGACAGAACGGTAAAGGCCATGTTTAAATTTTGAGAATGTTTATTTTTGGATTTTTATAGTAAGCTTATACTAACTTGATTTACACTATCTTGATTTATATGATTTATACTATCTTCTCATACATTTTACGTCAAAGAAATTGAAATAAAAGAGCTTATCAAGCTCTTATATAAAAGTATTTTTTATCGAACGTTCTCAACGCCACTCATTCCCACCCCTAGCGACCGAAGGGGCGACTGGATAATGGTGGATTCTAAGTGATCACTGAATACCAGCTACATATTATATATTTTCAACAGCCGGTTAGCATATTTATATAACAAGTTAAGATTAACAACTTATATGTTCAAGAATGAAATTAGTCTAGATTTAATGATGTTAGATTGTCAAATTTTATTCTACCTAAATCGCCAAATCAAGTATCAGAAACCGCCAAAAATCGCCAAACTTTATGTTAAAAGTTACACTGCATTTAGCTTTTTATATTACAAAATAAGGGAAATACTAAAAATGAATGACTTTCCCAAAAGAACCATCAACGAATTGATTAAGTATGCAACCACCCCGCAAATTGACAACACAGACCAAAAAGTTGAAAAGATTTATAAACGGTTTACATATGTCCCAGGATTCTCCGAAAGATTTTCTCGTTCAAATCTCTATAATAACAACCAATACCGATTGGCCACAAAAAGCAGTAACACGAACAATACTTTCTTCAGTCGCACAAAAACGAAAGTTCCCATCGAAGACAGATCTAATATAGTATACAAAATTAAATGTAATGGTCACTCGTCTAACGTATGCCCCAAGGTATACGTGGGCACAACAAAGACAAAGTTGAAAACTAGAATAAGTGTTCATAAGTCTGACCAAAGAGCCAGAAACAAGCCTTTGGAGCAGAAAACTGCTCTTGCAGCACATTGTGCAACCACGGGGCACACTCCGAATTTCAATGATGTGGAAATTATAACCCAAGAAACAAACTACAAACGCAGATACATGCTTGAAATGCTGCATATAATTAATGTACCAATAGAAAAAAGAATCAACTACAAGATGGACACAGAACACTGTGCACAAATTTACCGAAACACTATAGAAAAATAGAATAAAAAGCATTGATTAGTTGGAAAATACTCTAGTGAGAAGGAGGAT
Organism: Musca autumnalis; assembly: GCF_047663935.1. NCBI lineage: Eukaryota > Metazoa > Arthropoda > Insecta > Diptera > Muscidae > Musca > Musca autumnalis. The sequence continues at coordinate 76,469,337 of NW_027411755.1, forward strand.
GTGTCCGATAGTTGTTTAGCAGAAGAAAAATAAATGTAATTATCTTTTAACATTTATATTTTGTGTTTATATTTTTATATCAAAAACTTTGTTATTTGTTTCTTTAAAAAAGGAAAAATCCCTGATGATAGATGACTTTCAAAAAAAGTCGAAATATTGGAAAATAAAAATTATGTAAAAAACAAAACCCATTGTTTTTTAATTATTCTGACCTAAAGCCAAACAAAAAATACATGTATAAAGTTTTTGTTTTTATGCCCTCCACCATAATATGGAGGGTATAATTAACTTTGTCATTCCATTTGTAACACATCGAAATATTCGTCGCAGATCCTATAAAGTATATACATATATTCTTGATCAGCGTAAAATTCTAATGATGATCTTTTTATTACTCCTAGGGTATTTTATTACTCCTAGGTTAAAAGAAGTAACTGATACCTTTATGAAGGTCGAAGGAGAATCTGCTAAAGTGGGTCTGGCGGTAAACGGTGAAAAGACCAAGTTGATGGTGTCGACGCGCAATGCGTCCATTGAGCTCGGACCGACTGTGGAAGTTGGTTCCTATAATATTGAGGTAGTAAAAGACTTCGTCTACCTCGGCACCTCCGTAAACACAATAAACGACATCAGTTGTGAAATAAAAAGAAGAATTGTATTGGCCAACAGATGCTACTTTGGTTTAAGTAAGCAGTTTAAAAACAAAGCCACATCTCGTCAAACAAAAATAACGCTCTACAAAACACTGATACTACCCGTGCTGATGTATGGCTCCGAAGCCTGGGTACTTGCGCAAGCAGACATGGCAGTGCTTGGTGTGTTTGAGAGAAAAATTCTTCGAAAGATCTACGGACCAATCTGCGTTGACGGTGAATATCGACGTCGCATGAACCACGAGCTGTACCTGCTGTACAACGACATCAATATTGTTAAACGTATCGAGATGCAGCGATTGCGTTGGCTAGGCCATATCATAAGAATGAGCGATGATGACCCCGCTAAAAAGGTGTATAAACACGGACCGCTTGGCGGTGCACGCAGAATTGACAGGCCAAGGAATAGATGGCGCAAACAAGTGGATGATGAGATGAAAAGGCGCGGTATTCCAGAAAGCGAAGCAACAAATAGAGAGAATTGGAGATCTTTTCTTAGTTCGGCCTATAGAACAAATGTTCTGTAATGGGCCAGCTAAGTAAGTAAGTAAGGGTATTTGGTATTAAAAGTGGGTCATATCAGACCACGTTTTGATAGAACGGTACCTCCCGATTTTCGGTATTTAGTCTTCGTTGGAGGCACAAAACATTCCACCTGAAATTTTTGATATAGGTCCACGATATGATATGCACCCACATAACGCTACCTCCCGATTTTCGGTACTTTGAAGGTTGTGTCCTCAATATCCCACCGAAACAACTGAAATTTGGTAGTCTTCATTGGGGGTGCAAAACTTTCCACCTGAAATTTGTCTGTTTAGGTCCCCGTCTTTATATAGCCCGCATAGAACGGTACCTCCCGATTTTAAAGGTTTCAGGCTGATTATAACACCGAAATGACTGACGTTTTGTATTTAGCCTTCGATGGGAGCACAAAACATTCTACCTGAAATTATTTGGTATAGGTCCACGTCTTCATATATCCCCCATATAACGCTACCTCCCGATTTTTGGTATTTTGAAGGTTGCGTCCTCAATATCCCACCGAAACCACTGAAATTTGGTAGTCCTCATTGGGGGTACAAAACATTCCACCTGAAATTTGTCGGTTTAGGTCCACGTCTTTTTATAGCCCGCATAGAACGGTACCTCCCGATTTTCTGTATTTTAAAGGTTTCAGGCTCATTATAACACCGAAATGACTGAAATTTTGCATTTAGCATTCGATAGAAGCACAAAACATTCTACCTGAAATTGTTTGGTATAGGTCCACGTCTTCATATATCCCCCATATAACGCTACCTCCCGATTTTCGGTATTTTGAAGGTTGCGTCCTCAATATCCCACCGAAACCACTGAAATTTGGTAGTCTTCATTGGGGGTGCAAAACTTTCCACCTGAAATTTGTCGGTTTAGGTCCACGTCTTAATATAGCCCCCGGAAACTCCCGATTTTCGGTATTTTGAAGGTTTCAGGCTCATTATAATACCGAAATGACTGAAATTTTGTATTTAGCCTTCGATGGAAGCACAAAACATTCTACCTGAAATTATTTGGTATATGTCCACGTCTTCATATATCCCCCATATAACGCTACCTCCCGATTTTCGGTATTTTGAAGGTTGCGTCCTCAATATCCCACCGAAACCACTGAAATTTGGTAGTCCTCATTGGGGGTACAAAACATTCCACCTGAAATTTTTTGGTTTTATAGCCCCCATAGAACGGTACATCTCGATGTTCGGTATTTTGAAGGTTGCGTCCTCAATGTCCCACCAAAATGGCTGAAATTTGGTACTTAGTCTTCGTTAAGGGTAATCAACTTTCCACCATATAGTGTCCATAGAACTTTACCTCACGATTTTCGGTATTTTGAAGGTTTTAGACTCATCAACACACCGAAATAGATGAAATTAGTATTTAGTCTTCATTGGGGGTGTAAAACTTTCCACCTGAAATTTGTCCATATAGAACCATGTTTACATATAGCCCTCATAGAACAGTACCTCCCGAATTTCGGTATTTTTGAAGTTGTGTCCTCAATATCGTTGCGAAATGGATGAAATTTTATATTTAGTCTTCATTGGGGTATAAAACATTCCACCCGAAATTTGTCTATATAGGACCTCATCTTTATATTTTCGGTATGTATTTTGAATATTGTGCACACTGAAAAGTCTTCATATAGCACCCAAAGAACGGTACCCTCCGATTTTAGCTGTTTTGAAAGTTTTAGCCACATTATTCAAACGGAATAAGTGAAATTTGGCATTTAGTCTTCGCTAAAGGTACCACACATTTATACAAGTACAAACCATACCAAAAAATCAGACAGTATAGATTCACCTTTTGGTATAGCCCCCATATAAGCGTAGCCACTGTTTAAGGTTTTTTGAAGATTTTAGTCACATTTTTCTACCGTATTGATCGTTAATTGGATTTTTGTGTTCCCAGAAGGTAGAAAACTCACTCGTAAACAAACTGTCTATATATAAGTAGAAATGCAGAGGAAAAATAAATAGTTAATAAGGGGAGGATCATGTCGACCGGGCCCGACTATATGATACTCTACACCACTGTGAATATGTTAAATTGTATTTGGGAGCTATATCAAAAAAAAAAACCGATTTCAAAGTCAATGCTATAATAGTTAATTAAAACAAACAAAGGACAAATGAATCTTACAAAATTTAACATTTAAATATCATTTCCGTGGGTCCATGTCATTCTCGTGGGTTGAAAAAAATCTAATTTATGCATTAAATTGTCTTATAAAATAGTATCAGCCGAAAAATATTTATTTAAAGCCATTTTCGCACTTTGCCGTTTTCGACCCCCGAAACCAGTCATTTCACAATATTCACCCAAATAGATAAGGTCGTAGTTTTGGAAATTCGAATTAAAAGGGAATGCAATTCTGTGCGATTTTTAGCGAATGAAATTTACTATTAGTATACAAAAATCCAAATATGTAATACCAAATATGATGGTAGACCATTTTGGACGATGTTTAAATTCATTACACTGCATTTTTCCAAAATATGTATATTTGATTTGTTCAATGTATTGCCCATACGCAGACACCATTTATAATTCCTGAATATCTTCAGAGAAGAAAATTGATTGACTGCTGTATGTTGACGTTTGTTTATTTTCTCAAGATTTACGATCGTAATTTTTGTTAGTCCCAAAAAAGAACACCAACAACTTTCATCAGGGTTCATTAACCGTTGCAAATTATCTTGTTTACCCTACCCTATTGGCTCCAAATTAACTTATGCAAGAAAACTAAGAGTAATAAAGAACGAATGACGTCATGGCGGCTGGCTCTCAACAAGGGAAACTTCCATTATTGGCAAAAGAGGTATCAGTAGAATCACAAGAAACATAAAACAATTATCAGAGAGTTCGTTCCATCTTATTCTTCTTGTTTGTTTGTAAATGAAACGAGTTCAACGAATTGTTCTTTGCTTCGAAGAACAAGAAGAAGAATCGTTTCGGTATCTGTAAAATTAGATAAAGATATGCAACCCACAAAGCCATTGACCAAATTGTATATTATTTTGCAATGCATTGACTTTCAAAGAAGTTACTTACCAAACACGTAAAGTGAGACAAAGAATCGAGTTCAATGTTCAATAGCCTTTCTTTGAAATTCATCAACCTGCAAAATACCAAAGTAACATGTGAAGATAGCCTTTGTTTAGATGCATCAGAGCATTCAATTAATTCTGTCTGGATTTATGGAGCAAATTCTTAATGTTCGTGGTTTTATTGCAGCAATAAAAAATCAATCCATTTCATTAAATGTCAAAAACTAAAAATAGCAAAAAAGTCGCCTGATTTCCTATTAATCGGCTAAAAATATTTACCAAAATTTATTTTCTGATCTATGACGAAAATAACTGATAGCGTGCTAATTTGTTGAATTTTAATTTCATTAGATTAAAAAAATCTACCGTTACTCTATAAAATAAAAAAAACAAGTAAAAAGTCGTTAAGTTCGGCCGGGACAAACTTTTTATACCCTCCACCATAAGATAGTCTTAATTAAAATGGAATAATTAGGGTCCTTTTACAATTTTAGCTGGAACAACTTTTCGACAATAGTTAGACTCCTACTGCCTCCCACTATTGCTTAAATTACACTGTGAACACAAATGTTGGGGCAGAATAATTCCTTTTGGAGATGAAAGCCCTTGGTGTGTGTATATTAAAAACCCCCAAAGGACATATGCACCGTAAGTCGAACTTCCGCGTTATGGCGTGATGAAGTTTTTGCAAGAGACCCTGTAAGCCATCATGAATTAGCATTATATCTTTGTTTGTTGTTTTTGTAGAGTACTTAAGCAACAGTGAACAAAGATATAACGCTAATTCCTGATGGCCCACAGGGTCCATAACAAAAATGTCATCACGCCATAACGCGGAAGTTCGACTCACGGCGGATCTGTCCTTCGGGGTTCATAATATACTCACCACGGCTTTTCTTCCCCAAGAGGAATTTTCCGTGCCCCAGACTTTCACCTCCATTTTGTTGCACAGTGTTATCTAATCTAATCTAAAAAAATTGTGTTCAGCTAGGTGAAAGGTACCACCTACGGGGCTACATCAAAGTGTCAACCTATCTTTAAATTTTTTGGCGGAAAAGTTTTATAGCTGCAGGGAACTTCAAGAGTCAAATTGAGGGTAGTTTCATCAAAACAATGTAGACCGTCAAAAATGGACCCATGTTGACGAATTTTAGTGAAGAAATTTCGTGACCACCGAAAATCCGGAGGTACAGTTATATGGGGGGATATACCAAAACATGGACCTATATTGACGACAAAATTGTAGCTAAAATTCTCAAAATACCGATCATTACAGCTAGTTCGGTAAAAAAATTGCAGCTAAAATTCTCAAAATACCGAAAATCGGGAGATACGGTTATATGGGGGCTATACCAAAACATGGACCTATGTTGACGATGTTTCGTTGGAGATGTTCTATGACCACTGAGAACTTCAAATGTCAAATTACAGCTATTTCGGTTAAAAACTGTAGCTAAAATTCTCAAAATACCGAAAATTGGGAGGTACCGTTATATGGGGGCTATACCAAAGCATGGACCTTTGTTGACGATGTTTGGTGGGGATATTTCATGACCACTGAGAACCTCAAATGGCAAATTACAGCTAGTTCGGTTAAAAATTGTAACTAAAATGCTCGAAATACCGAAATTCGGGAGGTACCGTTATATGGGGGCTATACCAAAACATGGACCTATGTTGACAATGTTTGGTGGAGATATTTCATGACCACTGAGAACCTCAAATGTCAAATTGCAGATAGTTCGGTTACAAATTGTGGCTAAAATTCTCAAAATACCGAAAATCGGGAGGTACTGTTATATGGGGGCTATACCAAAACATGGACCTATGTTGACGATGTTTGGTGGAGATATTTCATGACCACTGAGAACCTCAAATGGCAAATTACAGCTAGTTCGGTTAAAAATTGTAGCTAAAATTCTCAAAATACCGAAAATCGGTAGGTGCCGTTATATGGGGGCTATACCAAAACAGGGACCTATGTTGACGATGTTTCGTGGAGATGTTTCATGACCAATGAGAACCTCAAATGTCAAGATGCAGATAGATCGGTTGAAAATTGTGGCTAAAATTCTCTAAATAACGAAAATCGGGAGGTACCGTTATATGGGGACTATACCAAAACATGGACCTATGCCCATATCCTTTGGGATATAAGTTTGTTGATCACTAGGAATCCTAAGTGCCAAATTATAGCTAATTCGGTCTGCAAATGTGGCGAAGAACGTCAAAATACCTCAAATCCGGAGGTACCGTTATATGGGGGCTATACCAAAAAGTGGACCGATATAGCCCATCTTCGAACTTGACCTGCCTATGGAAAAAAGACCCTCGGGTGCAAAATTTCAGCACTCTATCTCAATTATTGCGGGCGCTAGAGTGTTTACAACAGACGGACAGACGGACATGGCTAGACCGTCTTAGAATTTTATCCTGATCAGGAATATATATACTTTATAGGGTCGCAAATGATTAGTTCGATGTGTTACAAACAGAATGACAAACTTAATATACCCTCCATACTATGGTGGAGGGTATAAAAACATTGCAATGAATATAACATAATTTTGTCACCAATTGGATTTCAATGGTAATGTGACCTATGTAATTTTCTGTTTTTCGCTTGTAATATATATAATAATAATAATTGTTCCACAAACATCCCAGATGGGACAAAGGAGACGTCTCTCATATCAATGAGTGCTTCCCGATTCATATTAGCTCAATGATATGGGAGCTACTGTTTATCGCCGAGTCCGAACGGCATGTCTAAGACACCACTTGTAGAGAAGTTTTATATGGAAGAAATACTCAGGAAATGTCGCCAACATCTCTGAGGGGGCCTGGGAATCGAACCCACGACCTTTAGCGTGCAAGGCGGGTGTACATACCATTGCACCACGGTGGCACCCTTTTTTTCGTCTGTAACAAATCGAAATATGTGTTCGTCGGAGACCCTTTAAAGTATGTACAATGGACATTGTAAATCTGTACAACGCTGACGAAAAATTTACCACTATTGGACTGACAAAAAACATTGGATCGTTTGATCAAATGATAGATATTTGTAATACATTACGAGTAAATATCATAACTTTATGTATTTCTATCTTTATACGATATAGTTTTATAATTTGTTATTGAAATAATCTAAATATTTTTCAGCTTATCGAAATTGTTGAACTTATTCCAATGAGTGCAAATACAGAAAATCATATTTCCACGGACGTTAAATATCTATACCAAATTGCCCAAGCCGTTTCAAATGGTAGTTCCTTAATTAGTCTTGCAAACATCAAATCTGTACAGGGAGGACATACGAGATGGATAACAAAAGATTGCACCGATCAGAAAATTTACAAATTTTGGCAAGGTAAATCATGGAAGTGTGTGTTCCCAAGTATTTTGACGTCCAACTCATCAATTCGGCTGCATACGGTAGTGCTCCGCTAGAAAAATTCATCCAGTGGATTATTTAGCTTTTAAGCAAAGACGCCAAACAAACAAAATGTGGAAGAAATTGTTCTTCAAAGAATTCACAGGTGTGGGTGGTTGGTTTTTGAAATTCAAAAGCTCCGATAAAAGAATAAATACATTAAGATATAAATTGGTGGAAAATTTTAAAAGCACAACAAAAGGGAGACTCCTAAGTGTTGAAATCAATTGATAAGGTTTTAAAATGTTTAATAAAATTGTTGGTACGTAACAATATTTACAAAACAACTTACGTAACATCGAAAACTCCGTAATACAGAAATTCCTATTTCGCACACAATGAAAATGTTTTGTTGATCATGTTATACGATGATTGTAAAAAAATGCGTATATTGACCCTCAAAAAAATATTCTATATTCGCGACAATATATTCGATTTAACTGAGCTTCGCGAATATGTAAAACCAAACAACAACTTTAATTACGTTCAAATGATCGATTTAGAGGACAAGGCATTGTTATTTGAACTGCCATTTTCCAGGAAAATTCCATGTGAATATTTACAACAATACCTTGAATGTGTAGATGATGAAGATCCGCCATTTCCAGACCCACTAATACCTTGTCATATTCAATAGACGAATTGTATGATTTTGCGCTATGAACAACTGAAAATGGTAATCTATCAATTTTTCACGAAAAATTTGCATTTTCACAAGGTCAAAACGGCCTGAAGCAGCGTTTCAATGTTTTTGCGATGTACTACACCTTTTTCACATGTAATTCGAAACATTCCAGTTGTAATTCGTAACATTTCATTTGTAATTCGATTCTTCTACATATTTGTAATTCGTAACATTTTATTTGTAGTTCGAATTATTCCATTTGTAATTCGAATTATTCCATTTGAAATTCGAATTATTCCATTTGTAATTCGAATTATTCCATTTGAAATTCGAATTATTCTATTTGTAATTCGAATTATTCTATTTGAAATTCGAATTATTCCATTTTTAATTCGAATTATTCCATTTGAAATTCGAATTATTCCATTTGTAATTCGAATTTTTTCATTTGTTATTCGAATAATCCCATTTGTAATTCGAATTATTTTATTTGAAATTACAAATGAAACCATTCGAATTACAAATGGAACAATTCGAATTACACAACAAAATAAATTTCTTATATTAATGTGCAGATTTATAAGTATAAGAACAATATCCAACTTAAAATAAGGTTACAATTTAATTTTTAAAGATTACAATTTGATTGTTAAATAATGGACTAGTATAATTTTATTTATATAATTTTAAACCAATATAGAAGAAAAACAACAGCAACAAATAAAATCGTTAACTGTGACAGTATAAAAACCAGTAAGGAAAGTATCAAAGTCGGCCGGGACCGATTAGATGATACCCTACACCCCTTTGAATATGTAAAATATATGTAAATGGGAGATACATATATATGTAAATCAGAACTGATTTCGATATAATATGGTACACTTATTTCTAGACCAAACTCAGTCACACATTCCAAATTTGATAGAAATCCGACATATATAGCGTCCTTGCTGCAGCAAATACGTGAAATCAAATTTCATCAAAATCGGACGTATATAGCGCGTTTCGTGCCGCAAATACACGAAATCGGCCGAAAATATATATGGGATTTTCACTAAAAGCAATAGCGTCCTTCCTATGACTTAAAAAATGATATTCCCCAATTTTCAGCTGAATCGGAAAATAAATGCGACGTGTACGTTGCACAGTGTCACGACCGTGGCCAAAAATGGTAAAAACTAAATACTTCGTGAACAAATTTATTGATGGGGAGTGATAGAAAACATATTAATTAAGAAGAATCTGAATTTTGGTACTTACACGTGAAGTAGTTTTTGCTATATAAGGATTTAAATCCAACAATTTTAGTTAATACGTATTTTTGTGTTTTTTTTTTTCTAAAATTAAAAAATTATATTATGCGTTAATATTTAAAATTTAAAAGTAACGGTCGCTGCAAAAATTGTTCCTAAGTTCTCCTGGGATGTAATAAACTTGGCTATACTTTTGGCTATTTTTAAATTCGAATTTTTACAAAAAAATTACCGTTTTTCGACAACTAATCGGTCAAAAAAAATTTTAAAGGAAATTTCTCATATATAAAGACAAGAGTTTGATATATTCAATATGCTCACAAACAATATGAAGACTAAACACCAAATTTCAGTCATATCGGGTGGATATTGAGGCCAAAACACTCAAAATACCGAAAATGAGGAGGAACGGTTCTATGGGGGCTATAGGAAGACGAGGACCTATACCGACATATTTCTGGTGGAAGGTTATAAGTCCCCCAACGGAGACTTAATACAAATTTTCAGCCATTTCGGTGTGATAATCAGGCTAAAACCTCCAAAATACCGAAAATCGCGAGGTACCGTCCTATGGGGGCTATATGAAGGCGTGGACCTATCCAGACAAATTTCACGGTGAAGGTATAATGCCCACTACGAAGACTAAATACCAAATTTCAGCAATTTCGGTGTAATAATGAGGCTGAAATCTTCAAAATACCGATAATCGGGAGGTACCGTTGTATGGGGGCTATATCAAAACGTGGACCTAAGCCCACAATTCTCTGTTGGAATGTTTGATACCTCTGCCGAAGGCTAACCACAAAATTTGAATACTTTCGGTTGATCATTGTGTCTAAAAAATTCAAAATACCGAAAATCGGGAGGTACGGTTCTAAGGGGGCTATATCAAAACGTGGACCGACCAACCCAATTTTTTGTTCTGAAGATTGCAAGTCAATAATAGGTGCGTGTATCAAAGTTGATGCACCTACGACAACTCCTTCTATTTTTGGCCACAGTTAATATGAACTCGCGACATTGTGCGTTGCGAACGAACGGACGGACACGCAAAAATCGACTCAGAAAGTGACTCTATATACAGTGACTGTCACTGAAAATGATGCAACCTGAAATAAAAAATATAAACGTTGACAACTTGAAAACGATTTGAGATTATTATATAAAACAATTCAAAAAACAACAAGTAGGAAAAGCGTTAAGTTCGGTCGGGCCGAACTTGTTATACCCACCACCACAAATTTCAGCCATTTCGGTGGATTAATGTGGCCACAACCTTCAAAATACCGAAAATCGGAAGGTACCGTTCTTTTGGGGTCTAAATGATGGCGTGGACCTATACCTAAACATTTCTGGGGGAAAGTTTTATACCCCCAACGAAGACTAGATACCAAATTTCAGCCATTTCGGTGTGTTAATGAGGCCAAAACCTTGAAAATACCGAAATCGGGAGATATCGTCCTATGGGGGCTATATCAAAACGTGAACCTATATAAACATTTTATGGTAGAAATGTTTCTTAGCCTCTGGAAACACAAAATACAAAGTTACAATCGATTCTGTTGTCAAATGGGACTAAAATATTCAAAATGTATTAAAATGACGCATACTTTATTTGGGGCGCTATACCAAAACGTGGACCTATATAAACCAACTTTGGTAGGAATGTTTTTTGGCCTCTGGAGACACAAAATACCAAATTACAACCAATTCGGTGGTAAAATGGGACAAATATCTTAAAAATTACTTAAAACGACGACGCGTCACGCGTCATTTTGTATGGGGGCTATACGAAAGCGTGGACGTACATAGCCCGCTTTCAATACCAAAAGTCCTACGTACAAATAATAGATTTTCCCAAAATTTCATCCACCTACGTCAATTCGTTCGGACGCTAGAGTGATTTCCACAGACGGACAGACGGACGGACATGGCTATATCAATGTAGAATTGCACGCTGATCAAGAATATATATAGTTTGTGGGGTCTACAATGATTACTTCGAGTAGTTATAAACGGAATGACAAACTTAATATACCCCCATCCTATACACGAAGAGAAAAAATATTTTTCGCTTTTGTTGGAACAAAAATATCTGTTTTGGTTCCAAAAATGTATTTGTTTTGTTCAAACATTGTAATCCAAATCCAAAAATACCATCTTTTGTTCCAAACATAGAAAACAAAAACAACTTTCGAATTTCGGCAATATTGTAAAAATCGTTAACAATACCGATTGTAGGAACTATCATAATCTAATTTTGTTTACAAAAAGTATTGTCAACCCAGAAAACCAGCCCAGAATTTTTTGATTTGAGTGTATATACTTCTCATATACACTTTTCGCATAACTTGGATATAAGTGTCGCGTATAATATTGCAATCATTGATGAACAAAATACATGGTTTGCTGCATTGGCTGACAACAAAGACAAACAAAAAGCCACAAGCACCCACCACAACATAAGGAATAATTAAACACCATAACAAACTCCGGTATAACACCAAACCTCAAAGCACAATGAAGATAGAAGAATGAAACAAAACAGAAACAAATAAAAACAAGAGGTCGCACTGTTGGTATACATACACACAAAAACAAAGATAAAGGCATCATGTCATACAAACAAAACTCACCATAATTGTTTTTTTTTTCAACACGGCATCGAATAGCGAGAGAAGAGAAAAAATTTTCGAAGAAAAGAGAGAACTATTGTCCAGTTGACAAAAACTATTTTTGGATTTAACAAAACTCAATTGTTGGAATAACAATACTACATTTGGAATTTAACAATATCTTTACAATACATATTTTGCTCTTCGAATATTGTTGGATCAATCATATTTTTTTCTCTGCGTGTAGTGGAGAGTATAAAAATGGGCATTTTTAAATTAAGCATTGAAAATGATGCACCACAATAATCGATTAATAATTACCGTATTGTTGGCGTTTTGTGCTATTTTATTAATCAGAACGGTGGAATAATTGGTTCCCTATCGTTTTCAGTAGGTTTATCATTGATTTCGACAGAAAGAGTAATGTTCCTGACGTAAATTTGGTGTCCCCTTTGGCTGATACAGGACCTTCTATATGTCATGTATCAGCCAGGCTTGCTCCATATCACTCTTTAATGACATAGCCCTGATAGAGTAAAAAATTAACACATAAAATAACACTTTTTGAAATTTTCTTTGATAATAGTTTTTAGAAACATTGTTAACAATGTCTTGATCTTATTTGCTTTTATAAAAACAAAAATATCAACACCCATTGTTGCCATTCAAACCCAAACAACAATGCTTATTACGAAGCGTTTTGAAAGCGACAGTTTATTCGGTTAAAAAAAAAACTGAAAATAGAAGCGTTGCTGATGAGTTTTATATCGTTCGTTAATGTATTCCAAAGACGTGGGGTTAAGATATAGAATTGTCGTTCCGTCGTCTGAGGGGAATTAACTTCCGCCCTCCGCCAGACTGTTCAAATTTAAATCTATCAAAAAGATACTTTGGTTCTTGTTTGGTTATAATTTTATGTACGAGCCCTAACCACTATTAATTCGTACACCAGGTATTTTTTCGCTCTTTAACATCAAACGCCAGAATAAAGGTTAAATAATTATAATAACACCGACATATTTATACTTTTCTGAAAGGTCATTTTATTTCCTCTAAACTGAAATAGAAATAATATTAAACTCAGTGTTAAAATGCTAAAAATATTAAGTATACGAAAAGGCTTTAATTATTGCTGCAAATTAGTTGACCACTATTTATTCGTTCAGTTTATAAATTGCGCTCAAGCTAAACGAAAAAGGAAAATTTAATCAACAAATATAAATTAATCGTTACTATGATAGAATAGGAATGTAAAGTAGTCAAAAAAGATAAAATTTTCACTTTATTTTATTTTAATTTTCATCGTTTCTAAAAATGACACGTGGCAAGCCTATTTGGGAGGAAATTTGAATTTTAATCGTCGATAAATTCAAATCTGGAACGACATATGGACAGATTTCAACTGATCTTAAAACTCCAAGATCTACAATACAAAGTAAATATGAGAAAATAAAATATGAAAAAAAGATAACATGAAAAATTTGAAAATATTAAGAAATACATCTTTGTGTTTATTTCAGCTTGAGTCCATATTTTGTTGTAATTCAATTGTTTGAATAACAACAAAATATTTTAAAGTGGATATGAAATTGATTAGTTGCGGGCAAAGGGTAGGGAATACTATAGTTTCAGTTGTCACCAAACAACTTCATCAGTTCCCTTTTTCGCCGACTCTGTATCGATAAACAGGTCAATAAAGCCATCTAGCAAATTAAATAAAATGAGAAATTTGCTGTATGACCCTAAAGCTGTTTACCCTACAATTTGAGTCGAACTAAAGAATTTCATATCCACCACTGTTTTTATGTCGTCTTTGCTTCGCAAAGAATACGAACATAGGAGTGTTGCTTCAATAAGCGGGGGTAAAAACAACAAGAAAGTTGTTTTTGCATTACGCATTGGTCAACAAGGCCGCGCTGATGCCTATTATTGTTGTTGGCGTTTTTTATTGTTGGACTGCAGAATTTTACATCTTTGTGTTTATTTCAGCTTGAGTCCATATTTTGTTGTAATTCAATTGTTTGAATAACAACAAAATATTTTAAAGTGGATATGAAATTGATTAGTTGCGGGCAAAGGGTAGGGAATACTATAGTTTCAGTTGTCACCAAACAACTTCATCAGTTCCCTTTTTCGCCGACTCTGTATCGATAAACAGGTCAATAAGCCCATCCAGCAAATTAAACAAAATGAGAAATTTGCTACATGGCCCTAAAACTGATTACTAGGCCGGGGCGATTTGAAAACCTTAATGAGCCCTTCGCGTTTCTGATTCCTGGGATTGAACTGAGCAAAAAAGTCCACTGGACCATATATCTACCGTGAAAATCGAGCCTCCCGATTTTGACTTTAAGTTTTTTATTGACGTTTTTAGGATATTTTGGCATATAACAGCCAAACCATTGAGATTTTCGATCCAACACAAATACAAATTGTAGCTAAGAGAGTAATTAAGAACTCTCTAATACATCGCGAAAGCATTGGAACGCTCCTTGAGGCAGTTTTGGCCTTGAGAAGGTGCAAACTTTTAGAAAAATTTCGATAAATGACACTGTGCTACAAAAGTTGACCAGAAAAATATTCAAGTGTTCTGATGCAAAATTATATCGTGTTGGGATCCATGGACAACGACAATGCCTTTAGTTCGTTGGGTCTCTTCGTTTTATTTTTTTTATAACGGTAAAATTAGTGAAAATCTGGGTTTCTTACATTTTCAAATTTAAACGGACATATCTTCTTTTTTTCACAACGAATTTCTATTGATCCTTCTTCCTTTTAAAGGGGTGAATAATATTTTTAGAACAAGTTATTATTTGTTTAAATCGGATAACAAATGGCTAAGTTTTTGTGGTTTAAGTCTGAAAACCCCCTCAAAAAAACTATAACTGAATTTCTCATAATTTTCAAAAATATAATGTTTTTTGTTTTGTTCAATAATTATTTTCAAAATTATGAGAAATTCAGTTATAGTTTTTTTGAGAGGGTTTTCAGACTTAAACCACCAAAACTTAGCCGTAAAAGTAGTGAACATCTGTTGTAGATATCTGACTACAATAAACTCCTGATATATTCTTTGTGTTTAGTTAAGTAGAACTGAGCTCTTAAAGTATTGGATTTTTGCACATCTTTTAGCCTGTATAGTCTCAAACATTAACATGAGTTTTTCTCGAATCTCGAATTAAGCATGACACCGACGATTTGGTTTATCACATGTATATGAGTATATGAGTGGAATCCCATAACTTTCGTGAGAAAATAGCCCGAAACCGGTAAAAAATACCTATGGCACCATGTGTAGTGGCTAGAGCGCACGATAACTCTTCAACAGGTCAGCCAATCCGGTCCAAAATTTGGCCTTCGTAAAATTTTGTCCAAACAAGTTTAAGCTTGAAGAAGTTCAACTATATTTTCACTATCATTTAGATAATCACGCTAAATGAGAGCTATACCTTAAATCAATGATGGCATTCCTCAAATTGAATCCCTACTTCCGCCGATGATTGTAACAGATTTAATCACAATTGGACATAGTATACGAATCTGGTTGGATTGCCTTTGTTTTCTTTTCCTAAAAATAGTGTTCATATTTTCAAAATCATTCTAGTTTAGTTTCATAAATATTTCTTTCGTTTCTTCTCTATTTCATTTGTAGTCTTTTCTTTCAACAGCAATAGCTAAACACAAAAAAACTTATTATAGATGATCGTTTATTTGTCCAAGTGCGTCATAGGGCACCTCTTACTTGAAGAAGTCTTTGTTTTTTTAGAACACGAATCATTTGTTGTCGTAGTCATGTCAATAAACTAAGACTTAATGTTTAAATTTAATCACTACAAAGCAAAAACAATAAAATATCTACAACTGTGAGTAGTTGTTGGTAAAATACAATATAATAATCAGACCATATGACTGCGGCGATGCGGTTGGTTGACTGGTTATACTAAGAGTTAATAAATCACAACTATACTAATTTTACACTCGAGAAAAAAACTCAATAGTTAAATAAAAAAAAGTGGTGTGATCATTAAATTTTAAAATCGTAATGGTACCTTTACATATAACTGGATTTAATAAATAAATTCACTGGATTTAAATGTCAAATACATTGCATATAATAAATCCGCCAAAAGCTATAATGTGAACATGGCGTAAGTTATCATGTTCTGTGGGAAAATAGAGGATGTAGAGATTTTGTCATTCATTCAGTTTTCATATTCTCCACACTCATCACTATTTCGGCAGATCAAAATTATTGTACCAGGCATTAAGAAGGCCGAACCGTCCAAATCTTAATTGTCGAAGCATAAATATTTGTTGGCTTAAAAATATTATTATTGGTTGAGTCGAGTAGGTAGCTTATCTCAATTCTCCCGAAACTAGTGTGAATTTCAGTAAAGTTAAAATTTAACTGTTACGTAGACATTACCTCTCCATGGAGAGTTCTCAACTTCACTCTGCGGGACTGGAATTTCTTAATTCTAGAAACATTTTGAAAGGCCCAAGTCTATTAATTGTATCACGGTCTGTTCTGATTGAGACCTCGACTTGTAAATGAGCGAATGGTGGGACTAAATGAATTTCCTGAACGAAGGTGTTGTTTATTACTGACGTTATATAATTGTGCTTCCTGAATCCTCTCGGTAAAGGTAATAAATGTGTCATTCTTGTCTGGCTTCAGACTCTTAGGACTAACCGTCTCCGCAGACGTTGAAAACACGGGTATATGATAATGTCATATCATCATTGGGTGTAGTATCACGAGACGAACTTAATGTGCACGGAGGAAAACAGGCCTCTCTAACATATGTCCCAAACATATTTTGTTAATTTGGGTCCTGCAAACAAATATATGTTTGGGTGCAAACAAATATTTGTTTAAATGAAATATGAGTTTCACTCTGTCTTTCGTTACGAACGGTCGCAAACTATCACAACAATTAATAGTGATTTCATCTTGTTTTCGAAACTGCACTCATCAACATAAAAGTGTTTATAAACTTTTTCGTTTTCGTTTCGGGAGACAAATCCGACACTCATAAAATATACATAAACAAAAAATCCTAAATGGCCCGCGGGCCACAGAGGAGCGGAGCTCGCCCAAAGAGCAGGGCTAATGTTTTCAAGCACCAAAAACCATCGCTGGTATACGGTCTAAGCATTGATTCTGATCGACCATCAACATCTAGAAATAACAGGTTTAACGTGTTATCCGACCAACACGAAATGGATGTAGCACAAGAGTCCAACATCATTGAAGAGGAAAGACCTCCAAAACCACCTCCAATTGTTGTGGACAGTAGCATATCCTTGAGAGAGGTACAACACTTACTAGGCAGAGACTGCACTTACAAACGTACGTCAATGGGAACTAAGATTTTCCCAAAAACTATGGAAAAATTTGAATTTTGCAAGAATGCTCTTCTTGAAAATAAGATAGAGTTTCATTCTTATAATTGAAAAGAAACCCGCCTTTTTACCGTATTTCTTCACGGCCTACCAAAAATGGATACTAAAGACATCACAAATGATCTCTTGAGTTATAACCTGTCACCTACTTCTGTTACAGAAGTAAACACAAGGTATAGCAGTGATAACGATGCAGTCTATAAGGTACAGTTTGCACGTAGAAATTTCAATCCCTTGTATTTACAAAAAGTGGAAACCATAAATGATGTGTATATCACTTGGAGAAAACGACGGCCAAAAAGCAATAACAAACCCACGCAATGCTGGAATTGTCTCATGTACGGGCATGGAGGAGAGCATTGCAACAGACGTCCCGCTTGCATGATCTGTGCAAATCAACATCACACGAGTGACTGTCCATTCAACAGCACTGACAAAAAACCTGCAGTCTTCACATGCTTTAACTGCAAGAAATTTGGTAGGGAGAGAACTGATCACTCTGCCAACGATGTCAGTTGTCCTCTTCGAGCCCATTACCTAGAGGTACGCGAGAAAGCGACAACAAAACAAAACGGGAGAACACACATCGTTCGTAAGAACACTAATGTCCGAACCCAAGAAGCGATACATATACCTTCAAACAACAACAATTCTACGGTACACAATCACCAAGTAGTAAATCCCCGTTCTTACTCATCTCAAGTGAGAAATGACAAACAAAACGATCTCTTCTCCATTGATGAATTATTTAATATATTTACATCAGCTCTCGATGAATTGAGCAAATGTACAACTAAGGTACAACAGGTGTTTGTTGTGATGTCTATGGTCAAACATGCTTATGACATTAAATAATATCACTGAACTTAGAGCTCTTCACTGGAATTCCAACGGAGTTTCAAATTATTCTCTACTTAAGCAGTTGGAAGCACTGCTGGAGAAATATAACATTCACGTAGCATCACTCAATGAAACATTTTTTAATAGTAACCACAATCCGTACTTTAATAATTACATATTACATAGAAATGACCGCACTCTATCAAGAGGGGGCGGAGTGGCTCTCTTGATTCATAGATCTCTTACACACTCTGTGATGCCACTTACCAAAACTTCAAATATTGAAAATCTATCGATAGAACTCTTTTTAAATCAAAGAAGAGTAATAATAACTACTGCGTACTCACCTAGATATACTAGAAATTTTAAAAATGATATTATAGCTCTGACGCAAAGCAACAACGAATTTATCCTCCTAGGAGATTTAAATGCTAAACATCCCAGTTGGAACTGTCAAATGACTAACACCGCCGGTATCACACTAAACAATCTTACCCAATCCCAAAACTTTTTCGTTTACTCTCCTGATAGTCCTACCTTGTACCCGCACCAGAGGCACAGAGAAGCATCCACTGTGGATTTAGTTCTGAGTAACTCATCGCTACCAATACATTTAAGAACTCTGGGATATGAAATCCCTTCGGATCACCGTCCTGTCTTATGCACAATAGGGTGTGCAAACTATAGAACAAATGATTTAAACAAAAGTGTTTATCAACTCTGTAACTGGAGGTTGTACAAAGACAAAATTAGCCATAGCATAAGGCTAAACAACTCATACAACACAAAAACCGCAATTGATAATGAAATAGCTAGTTTTACAAACTTAATATTATCTGCAAGAGATGGGCTACACCAAAAGGATGTTATTCCAAAGATACTAGTTTACCAGATGACATACTAAAGTATATAAGTGAAAGGAATAAATTCAAAAGGAAACAACAACGTGTGACTGACTCTCGATTGGCGTCATTTTATGAACAATGCACTAATTTTTTAAATAAAATCATAAACAAAAGGATAAATATCGAAAGAAATCGAAAATGGTCAGCACTTTTATCGCAAATGAAACCAGGAGACAAACGCTTCTGGAATCTGAGTAGAAAACTTAGAGGAAAACGTAAAAATCAAATCCCCCATTTTGAAATTGGCTCAGACAAACTTATTTCAGATGCTGAAAAATCTGAATGTTTGGAAACTACATTCTTACAGTCTCATTATCTTACAATGAACCTTACCCATCCTTCTAAAAACAAAATTAATAGAAATGTAGAAAAGTTTCTAACAGAACCTCCATACGCAGAAAATATAGAGTACATAACTGAAAGCGAAATGATTAACATTCTATCAAATCTCAACTGCTCGAAATCTCCGGGTTTCGACGAAATTCCAAATATTCTCCTCAAGAACCTCCCGGAAAACGCAATAAAACTGATAGTTTTAATATTCAATAGCTGTTTTCGACTAAACTATTTTCCTTCTGTTTTTAAAAAAGCCAAAATAATAGCAGTTCTTAAACCCAATAAGCCCAAACATGATCCTACCAGCTATAGACCTATAAGTCTTCTAAGCAATATTGAAAAACTTTTTGAAAAGTGCATTCATCTAAGATTAAACGAATTTGTTTCCAACAACAATCTAGTGGCAAAGGAACAATTCGGCTTTAAAAAAGGTCACAGCACAGTCCACCAAATAAAAAGAATACAAAATAAAATTAAGAACAATAAACTGCACAGAAAATCTACTGGAGTTATCCTGTTGGACATCGAAAAAGCATTCGATACAGTGTGGCATAACGGAATAATACACAAGTTTCTCCAAATGAATATTCCTAAATATTTATGCAAGCTAATTGCAGAGTTTCTGGAAAATAGATCATTTGCTGTATCTATAAACAACTCAATATCATCCACGAAACAAATCCCAGCCGGTCTTCCTCAAGGATCAATCTTGTCTCCCATTCTTTATAATATATACATTTCGGACTTTAGACCAACCAAAAATTTTGATGTTGCCTATTATGCAGACGACACAGCACTAATCTGCAGAAGCAAATTAACTAGCGCGCTACTGAAAAGAATGGAGGAAAGTTTAGCAGTATGCAGCAAATACTTCGCAAAATGGAAGATAAGAATAAATCAGGGAAAAACTCAGGCCATTATATTTCCGTTCAATAAATCCCCAAAACGAATACCTACGCGTCAACTTTCATTCAATGGGGACAATATAGATATTAAAAAGGAAGTAAAATATCTTGGTGTAATTCTAGACCATAAGCTCCTCTTTCGTCAGCACATCGAAACTGCTTGTTCGAAAGCAACGAAGACTTTCCGGGCACTATGGCCTCTGCTGAACAGGCGATCTAAACTCAACCCCAAAAATAAAAATCTATTATACAAATGTGTGATAAGGCCGATTATGTCGTACGCTTCACCTATATGGTACAGGACTGCTAAATGTCACATGAAAAAAATGCAAATCATCCAAAACAAATGCTTAAAAATAATAAACTGTAAACCCTGGAGATATTCCACTTCTCAATTACACAGAGAGACTGGTTATGAAACTTTCGCCGAATTCATAGACAGACAAATAGTAAATTTTTTTAATAATATCAGAAACTCTGATTATGATATAATGAGAGAATGTTTAGACTTATTTTAATTACACATACCATAACATGAAATTACCAAACCGAAAAATATGTGATATATATCAGACTATTGAAAAATAATCTGCTATATTCACATAGATTTTCAAATAATGTTTGAAACTCTTCCCGCTTTAATTTAAGGTTTTCCCTTTTTTGCCTATAAAACTAGTAATTAATATATAAAAATACATAAAGTCTAAATATGATTTAAGTAATATTTGTTGTAATATCTTAAGTGATAAATCTCATTAAAATAATTGTATATGAAATTGTATAACTCGATATCTGGATAAATAAATGAATTGAATTGAAAAATTGAAAATTTAAATGAAATATAACTAAAAATTCAAAATCCACAAAAACATACCCATACACACATTTATAAATTGTGGTGGTTTTTCTTTTATTGAAATGCATAGAAATACCAAACACAAACGCAACAACAGACGCGTAGATACAAACAAAATTCCAAATCAAGAAACAGTGGCACACATTTAGAAAGAAAAATAAATAACAACTATTAATTATAAAAACCACTGTAAAATAGAAACATCGTTGAACGCTTTTCATTGGTTGTGAAATAAAACACATTCGCCTCAAAATTGAAATCATCAACGGGAAATTGGCATCTGGAATCAAATGATTAATGTATTAAATAGGTACATCCATATTTCTAATATATGCATGTATATGAAAATTGTATTAATGTTATTACCAATATTAAATCCGATTTCTTCCTTATCCAATAAAATATTTCCCTTCACCTTTTTGTTACAATTATAAAATTTACTTTACTCAACGACTGCCTTGGGGAAACTGAAGAAAAAATGTTCTGTCTTTTTCGCAAAAAGAACAAAATAATTCAATACCATTTTTTTATAACCTCAGCCTTTACTCTAAAGAGGGTATTTACACTTTGATACGACCAAAAATGTGCCTCATCGAAATAATGGTTTTAGACCCCAAGTATGTTTGTACGATATCCGTTTCAGACAATTTTGAGTCGATCTAGCAATGTCCGTCCGTCTGTCTGGCTGGTGCGCACGATAACTCTCGAACGGATCAATCGATTCGGTTCAAATTTTAATTTAAGTTCGAAGATAGGCCATATCGGTCCACTCCTTCAGGTACCTCCCCCACAAAAGTTGAAAAATGTTCGGAAAAATTGTCCGCACTATAACTCTTGAAGGGAGTAACCGAATTAGTCCATACTTTGCACATCGTGACATTTCTACCAGACATAAATGAGGTTCCAATATGGACCCTATTGGTCCACTCCTTCGGGTACCTCCCACACAAAATTTTGCTTAAGTGCAGTTTAAGGCCTGCTCTCGAATCGCTTTGATTTTTGTTGCAGCCACTTGTATTCACTACCCCCATTACGACGATATAATTTTTTTCAGGAGCAAGTCCATACTTCCTCAGAAAGTCCATACTTCCTCTGAGGGTATATCT
Source organism: Musca autumnalis (assembly GCF_047663935.1). Taxonomy (NCBI): domain Eukaryota; kingdom Metazoa; phylum Arthropoda; class Insecta; order Diptera; family Muscidae; genus Musca; species Musca autumnalis. The sequence goes on from NW_027411755.1 coordinate 76,491,869, forward strand.
CTGTCGGCTCAGCTGACTGATACTTTCTTACTTGTTCATTTCCTCTTCGCTTGCTAGGTTGGTTAACTGCTAAAGCTGGGTACACATTGTCAGTTTTTAATGTCGATATTTCGCAATTATCGATAACTGTCAAACCTTCCAGCAACCACAAAATATTTTGTGGTTGTATGATGAATGACAAAAATGAACGGCCACACTAGCAAGCAACAACAAAGCTGTCATTCAAAACTGACAGTGTGTACCCAGCTTAACAGAACAAAATGACTGCTTGTGGATCAGCCAAGATCATCCATATACGTTAACGTGACTACAACAACAACACACATTCTCTTTTTTTTCATCTGCCGTGGTTTAGCAAGGGAAAGACAGTCTCGGAGAGACAAATGAACAAAATAATTTGAGCATCAATGTTGTGTATACCTGCATATTTAATTTTATGCAAACATATGCAGGTATATCTAGATAAGGAATAAATTAATTTAGTCAAAAATTATTATATAAAGTTTTCTTAAAAAAGTTTCCATTGATATGTCCAGCACTGTAAGTGAGAGTCCTGCGTCCTAATTACGACATTCGATTCGATCGAGTACTTGCTCGAGTATGAAAAATCAAACTATGAAAACCTAATCGCGCCATCAACCGTATATTTACCAAGGTAGATCCATTAGCAATTTCTTACAACAATGTCAAAAAGTTTTACAAAAATAAATCATTTCGTATAGTTTTCTAGCACAACTTCATTCCAAAATTATTACCCAAAGTATTATTCAATGATTTCAACAAATATTTAAATTTTTTCATTAATGCATTTGGTTTTTAGTGTTTCCTCTTTTACCATCTACCTTCTTAATGTTCTTTGAAGAACACATAGGTTTTCATAGTTCGATTTTTTCAAATGTCGTAATTAGGCCCCTGTTGTTACGCTCTTTGACAAAAATCCTATCTCCTCTCTAATATAAAAAATATGTTGGTACCCAAACTAATAAAATTGAGATATTTTACAAAATGCTGCAAACATATATTTGTTTGGACCCAAACATAATATGTTTGGATTCAAACATATATTTGTTAGCAACAAGTCCCAAACATATATTTGTTTGGATCCAAACATATTTCTAACATATATTTTTCTTCGTGTGGACTCAACTCAAATGACACGATTTACCAAAAAGAGGTGTGTGAAACACAATTCCGTTACGAAGCGTTGTAAAAATATGAAAGAGCATTGGCGAAATTAGGAGCAATGCATATTTACCTTCAAATTGACATGAAAAAAACTGAAGAGATGCAAAATCAAGACTTGAAGCTACGGAATGCTATTAGAACTACATGATAAAGCTGTAGAGGCCAAAATTGAAGTCTGTTGCTTGAAGAAACAAGCGGATGAGCTTCCAGCCGAATTAGACATCGAGCGAATGGAGAGCAAAGCAGTGGTAGGGGTTATGATGAATATGGAATGTGAAATGGAAGACGCCATAATATCGTGAAGTTTAATTTTAAAATTTGTGTTTTTGTTCCATTTGGATTGAGCTTCCAGCCGAATTAGACATCGAGCGAATGGAGAGCAAAGCAGTGGTAGGGGTTATGATGAATATGGAATGTGAAATGGAAGACGCCATAATATGGTGAAATTAGTCCAGGAAGAAATAGTAGCGGCCTCCAAGAAAGTGAGCGATATATCGAGGCGTTGAGGGCTGAAATGTGAATACTTTAAAACTTTTCGCTAAAATGGTGTACATCCATCCTTATATAAAGATCGAACATTTTAATATATCGGTCCACTCCTTAGGTTATCTCCGCACAAAAGTTCAAAATTTGTGTTTAATTGTACTTTATGGTCTGTTCGAAAATCCTTTGGCAATGTATACCGATGGTACTCCTTGTGGTCCTGTTTGCAGCGATATTATATATTTTTCGTGGGCAAGTCCTTGCTTCCTAATATAGTCATCTAAAAACTCAAAGTTATATGGTGACAAAATGAAATGGGCTAGATATCTTTCGGGAAGAAATAACACCCAAAATAAAATCCACTTCCAAAATCGACTATGCCGATGCATTCTGTTTTGGTATCTCCTCCACAAAACTTTTTAGCTTTAATCCAAATATGTATATTGTTGTCGGAAAGTTCATAAGTCCAAAAAAGGCCACCAAATCTGAATTATTATTATGCAAAAGGATTTCGGTTGCGCAGACAGTAGGTCTGTACGATAACCCAAAAATTTGTACAAATTCGTACAAGTTTTTGCTGAATGCTGTTCGATAACAAAATTATCCAGCAAAAGAGAGCGAGTTGAGAGAGATTTTTTGACAGTTATGTGACTGACAACTTGCAAATTTTTGCTGGGAAAATTTGTCCCGCAAAAATTTGCAATTCTGATCAGCTGACTTTTATTCAGCTGTTCAATGTAAACAACTTGAAATGTTAACATTTTTGACCAAGAAAATTTCACAATTGCACATTTTTTTAGATTCTAAAGCGTGGATAGGATTATTGCTTTAAATAAGTAAACTATAATTTTAAAATTTGTGTTTTTGTTTTATTTGGTTTAAAATATAAAAAAAACAATTTTCATCCATTTTCAGAAACAGCTGACTTTCCTGCAAGTTCTTACAAAATGTTGTTCGATAACTTTCTGCAATTTTTCTTGCTTGAGAAAGTAAAATTCATTGAGAGAGGTTGCTGGAACTTGCTGAGTAATTATTGCTGGGAAAGTTATCGTACACACCTAGTATTCAATTCGATATTGTCAATAGATGAAAGTTTCAATTCACACAGGTTGAGAGAATATCTCTGTCGGCAAAGCCAACTGATACTTTTTATACCCTCCACCATAGTATTCAGGGTATACTAAGTTTGTTTTTCGGTTTGTAACGCATTGAAATAATCATTTGCGACCATATAAAGTATATAAGTTCTTGATCTTGATAAACTTCTGTCCCTCCAGCGTCCGAAATAATTGAGCTAGAACGCTATATTTTTGCACCCGAGGGTCTTTTTTCCATAGGCAGGTCAAGTTCGGGCCACGTTTTGGTATAGCCCCCATATAACGGTACTTCCCGATTTTCGGTATTTTGAGGGTTTTAGCAAAATTGTTTGACCGAACTGCCTGTAATTTGACGTTTAAGGTTCCAAAAGGTCACAAAACGTATCTACAAAAAAATGTCGACATATTTTAGTATAGCCCCATATAACGGTACCGCCGAACTACCTGTAATTTGACGTTTGAGTTTCCCAGAGGTCATCCACCAACAATTTTCAACATACATAGGTCCATGTTTTAGTACAGCCCCTACATAAAGGTACCTCCCTATTTGAGACGTTTTAAGGTTTCAAAAGGTCACAAAACGTGTCTGTTTTGGTATAGCCCCCCATATAGCGGTGCCTCCCGACTTTCGATATTAGGTACATTTTTTGAAAGTACCTGCAATTTGACATTGTAGGTTCTACCAAAAATTGTGAACATAGGTCCATTTCTCGGTATAGTCCCTATATAACGGTACCTCCCGTTGACGTTTGAGGCTTTTAGTTGTCACAAAACTACTCTACCAAAGCTATTTTCAGAATTTAAATACTTTTTGGCCGAACTACCTTTTTTGACATTTCAGGTTGCCAGTGTTCACAAATCTTCTCCACCAAAAGTTTTCAACATAGGTCCATGTTTTGTAAAGTTGGGCAATCTAGTTCCCGGAACGGATCGATTCTTTTAGTTCCTTTTCCCAAAAGGAACCAGTTCCCTAATATAGTTCCATAGTTCCAAATCTTCCCGAGACCGATATAGTTCAACGAACCTTACTCTTTCGTCGTTCTTTTTGTTTCCTTTGTTCCAAATAGTTCCGAGACCGAAAAGTTTTCATAGTTGGTGGGTGAATGACATAAAAATAAATAAATTGCAGCAAAAAAACAGCAAAGACGAATGAAGGAACGAGAAGAAAGAAAGGAACTATATAAATGCAAGAGCCGTATATAGTTTCAATAGTTCCTTTTCATTGTTTTTGGGGATTTTAGCTAAAATTTTTAACCGAACTAGCGGTAATTTACTATTTGAGGTTCCTAGCGGTCACAACACCTCTCCACTAAAATTTGCCACTATAGGTTCATGTTTTGACATAGCTCCATATAACGGTACCTTCCGATTTTAGGTATTAAGAGCATTTTACTACTTTTTGTTTACTCATAACTTTTAATGTGAAGAACGTAGGTTACTAAAACTTTCCAAAAATGTTTCTTATAGTTGAGGGTCGTATGTGGATAAATATGGGCCACATAGACCTTCGATTTTCTATAGTCTATATATCTATAGTGACCGTTTTTACGTGTAAGGTTCATTTTTCAACCGATTTTGCTGCAAATTGGTATATTGGGGTTTCAGTGGATGGAGAACATATGTACAAAATGTTGTCAATATCTGTTCGCGTATAGGTATAGCCCCCATTGAGCGGTACCGGCCAATATAACATATTTTAAAGATTCCAAGCACATTTACCATTTGGTATTTTATGTTCTCCTTAGGTATAAAACCGTTTTGCGAAATACTAGCAACGTATTTTCTCGTTTTGCTATAGCCACAATATGTGGGGGCACCCATTTTGGGATATTTAAATGGTGTTAGGTAATTATTGCCAACAGAGTTTGGTTTACTTTAAAATTTGTCTTCATTGAATAGAAAATATTCTAAAAAACAATTCAGAGCCCCTCCCTTTGGCCCGTCCCCCAACCATCCACATACGTTAGTAAATGAAAAAAATTTTTTGAGATTTTTTATTTTTAGTATAGTGTCATTGATATAACATAAATTTTATAAATTGAATGTTTCGACTGAGGATATGTTTATCTTATTACACGGTTCTGCAACTACTGGTGCAACTATGCTTTGTTTTAGGTACTTAACGATGTCCTGAGAAAACTGCTCAAATTTGACCATTTTTTCTATAAAATGTGAACGGAATTCGCAAGAATAGTCATAAAACTATTAAAAGCAACATTTCTTAGTATTGGTGAACCCATTATGGGATAAAAGAAACCAACATTGACGTCTAATGCCGGTTCTTCTATCAAATTTTCAAAAATATAGATATATGAATATTCCAATGACTTTCTGAAAAAGTCGCAAACCTCCGCGAACCTGCAGCTAATTTTTGGTTTGTCTATAGAAAAATGTCCTACATCTTAGAAAATGTGCGATTTATTCTGCAATTCATCACAATTCATTAAAAAAAACTCCAAAACTTATAAAATAATTTAGTATAATAATAATAATTGTTCCACAACATCCCATAGGGACAAGGGAGACTTCTCTCATATCAATGAGTGCACCCCGATTCATATTAGCTCAATGATATGGGACCTACAGTTTATCGCCGAGTCCGAACGGCGTGTCTAAGACACCACTTTTGTAGAGAAGTTTTACATGGCTGAAATACTCAGGAAATGTCGCCAACATTACTGAGGCGTATTTTGCCACCGTTGAAAAGTGTTTTGATGTTGCCTGGCCGGGGAATCGAACCCACGACCTTATGTGTGCAAGGCGTATGTGCATACTATTGCACCGGTGGCGGTAGTAGACTATTAAAAAATCACATTTTTGGGGAACGAATAGCAACAAAGCTAAATTAGATATTACAAATCTATAAACGCCAAATAATCAAAAAATTTTCGAGAATTATAACAGCAACAAAAACTATAGTCAACTAACGAACAATTTGTTTGTATCACTATATTACTTAAGCAAAGCTAGAAGCAATTTTTTAAGAAAATAAATATTGTATAACGAAAGTGCAACTTTTAAGTGCATTTCTAGTTGTTTCGCGGGGTAAATCGCAAAACTGAATAGGAGGCATTAGTCATGGGATAGTTAGCAATAGAATTCAACAAGAATCTCATTAGTTTTATGTACTTTAATTTTTGAGTAAAGTTCCACTAAAGTTCCCATATTTCGCACTGTGGGCCGGTCGAACATGTAACGTTTTTACATGTTACTTGTTCAGATAGAGTTTTATATTTTTCTATAGAAGTTTCTATTACTCCAAGGATGTTTGGTATTGAAAATGGGCTATATCGGTTAATTGTTTTGATATAGCATACATATAACGGCACCTCCCGATTTTCGGTTTTTTTTTTTTAGTTTTAGCCTCATTGTCACTCCGAAATGGATGAAATTTGATACTAAGTTCCCTTGAGGCTATGAAGGAAATTTGTCCCAGAAATTTGTCAGTACAGGTCAACGGTTTGATATAGCTCGATTGAAGGGTATCTCCCGATTTTCTGTATTTGAAAGGTGTTAGCTCTTTATCACATCGAAATAGCTGAAAATGTGTATTAAGTCTTCTTTGGGGCTACAAATCTTTCCCTCAGAAATTTTGCCAGTACAGGTACATGTTTTGATATAGCCTCATTACCACACAGAAATGGCTGCATTTAGTCCTCTTTGGACTGGAAAACTTTTTCAGTACAGGTCCACGGTTTGAGATAGCCCCCAATTTACGTATTTTCAGGGTTTTTGCCCAAATGGCAACCTTTTGGAGTTTCGTCTTCTTTGGAGCTACAAATCTTTCCCCCAGAAATTTACCAACACAGGCCCACGCTTTTAATATAGCGACTTCGCCCGATTTTCAGTATTTTAAAGGTTTTAGCTGAATATCATACCGACATGGATAAAAAGCTTTTCCCCAGGTCCACATTATGGTATTGCTGCGTGGTTTTGTATATTTTTTAGGGTTAAACCGCATTATCCTACCGAAATGCCTGCAATTTAGTATTAAGTCTTTGATATGGGAATACAACATTCCTTCCTCCATTTCGGGTAGTGATGCAAGTTTTAATATAGCCTCCTATAGGAGGTACACTTGATTTTCGGCCTATTTTTGAGGATTTTTGTAATTTTTGGGGAATTTAGCTTATATCATACACAAATATCAGCAATTCTTCATTTAATGTTCCAAATGGTCGGTATTTCGGATTCTAAATGGGTGGAATATAGGATAATGTTTTTGTACAAGGTGGCGCAAAAGTAATCTTCCGAAGTTTTTTGGCTGTAATTTAAAAAAAAAAGTGAAAAACTTTGATTTTTCTTGTGGATTATTTTTATTTGGGCTTTTAATTTTTTTACATCAAGTCGAGAAAATGATATCAGATAAATGGCCGCCGGCACAGTTTATTGTCATTTGAGCCCTTTTTATGGCATTTTACATCACTTTGGCCAAAACTTCCGGCGATAGGTCCTAACGTTCTTGGCGGATATTGTCTTTAAGAGCTGAAAGAGTCTGAGGCTTGTTGACATAAACCCGCGACTTCAAAAATCCCCACAAAAAGAAGTCTGGAGCGCCTCATCACTTATGATTATTTTTGATGAAAAATCATCTTCCTCTTGGTGGTGATTAAGGATGGATTGATCGTATGTTAGACTCGATTGGCGGTCAGTGTTTAACAGCTGATGCACCGTCTGGACTTTGTACGGAAACATCTTCATATATTGTACCAAAATTCGCTGTAAAGACCGTCAACTGATACCCATTTGCGTGACACGTCGTCTGGTCTATTTCGAAGGCGATTCCGTGACATCCTCGGCCACAGCAGCAATATTCTCTGCAGAACGGATACTCCGGGGTCTGCCATGCCTGGCAGCATCTCGTGTTGTGCCAGTGTCATTGAAACGAGCGGCTAAACGTCTGCGGCAAAATTCACGTTGTGCCAAAGTCACCGACCGATTATTTGTCAAATAAATAGTCACCAATATTCCGCGTTCTGGAGCAGTGTAGCGTAACATTGTTTATTAACGTGTATTTCGCATGTGTTTACTACACAAATGTCAAAACAGAACTGACATTAGGGGTCAATCGCAAAAATTATAGCATTTTCTGATAGGAGGATTACTTTTGCGGCACCTTGTATGTATACCTATGTTAAGGTACCTTCCAATTTTACGTATTTTAAAGGTTGTAAAGTGTACAATGTACACACATTGTCAAAATCGAAAACTAAGCCAATATACCCTAAGTTTATAGTCAAACCAGAGCCGCTTTAGCATGGCTACTTCCAGCTTATAGGCGAGGGGTATGAAGTAGTGCAACTCCTGTACATGGTTGCATACGAGCATGTGTGTGGACACTACGGAAATTTCAAAAGAGAATTGACGAAAAAGGTTTCACTTGAAACGCTCTGACCTGACCAATTGCTTGGGTGTAAACTTACTATTGCACCAATAGTAGTATGTATTTCAATTGAAAAACGAACTACGCAGAAACGATCTAGAGAAATTCCCATTAATAACTAAAATGTGGTACGTATGTAGGTCGTTTCATTAATCCACTATCTGATTTGTGAAACCTACTGACCGTTTTTCATTTAGTTTGCTATTTCCATTTCCGGCTATTATGACTGAAGTGTGACATACATACAAATGTATGTAGATGTTACAAGTCTCCGATAAGGTTGACAATCACGTGTTTGTTTTGTTCAACTTTAACAAAAAATGCCTCATGATATAAACGTTTTGGGTGTTATTCTGAACGAAATTTCCCCTTAAGTTTTGTCTTTCAGCGGTTTCAACTTAAAAAAGAGAGTGAGAAAACTCACTGAAATTTACGTTCAGAATAACGCCCTTTAATTCCAAGCATTGTAAAAACATCTCAAGCAGATTTCTTGGAAAACGTGTTTAAAATTCCTAAAATGACTAGTTACCGTTGTGCAAGGAAGTTGTATATTGTCCGTCCCAATATACCCTAAGTTTATGGTCAAACCAGAGCCGCTTTAGCATGGCTACTTCGAGTTTATAGGCGAGGGGTAGAAGTAGTGCAATTCCTGTACATGGTTGCATATGTGTGTGGACACTAGGGAAATTTCAAAAGAGAATTGACGAAAAAGGTTTCACTTGAAACGCTCTAACCTGACCAATTGCTTGTGTATAAACTTACTATTGCACCAATAGTAGTATGTATTTCAGTTGAAAAATAATCTACGCAGAAACGATCTACAGAAATTCCCATTAATAACTAAAATGTGGTACGTATGTAGGTCGTTTTATTAATCCACTATCTGGTTTTGTGAAACCTACAGACCGTTTATCATTTCCATTTCCGGCTATTATGACTGAAGTGTGACATACATACAAATGTATGTAGATGTTACAAGTCTCCGATAAGGTTGATAGAGATATTATTTTTCAATCACGTGTTTGTTTTGTTCAACGAAAATTCGCCTTAAGTTTTGTCTTTCAGCGATTTCAACTTAAAGAAGAGAGTGAGAAAACTCACGGGAATTTACGTTCAGAATAACGCCCTTTATATTCCAAACAATGTAAAAAAAAAATTAAAATTCCTAAAATGAGTAGTACCATTATGCAAGCACTTCCGTTAAAAATAGTTTAAATACATAAAAAACATAGATAGAAATTTCATAAAACTCTTGAAATGCATATAAACATATGTACATTAGGGTTATGACTTTTTTACAACCTCATATTCCTGTATCATAGCGTGATGAGTTTTGCCATAAGATTACATAAAATCTTAATTATAAGGTGATTCGGTGAAAAAACCTCACGCACAAAATGATTTTAAAATTTGAATTTATCAAAATTATGGACAATTTTTTGAAGTCACTGAAAACAGATATATAATTGAAAATAAACATTAGAGCCACATGAGATAATTAAAACGACATAAAATTTATTTCTCACTATTTTTCTTCAATTCTGAGAATCGTAAAAATGTCTTAAACGCTTTTATTCAAAAATATAATTTTTTAACAAAAAACAAAAAATTTAAAAATTTTTTCAAAGTGAATTTTTATATTATTATATTATTAGTAGGCTTATTATTATAGTTATTAGTAGGCTTATATTTATTCATTCGTGCAACAAAAAATAGTTTTTTGAAAAATTTTTTTTTTTCATTTCATATATTTTTTCAAAAAATTATTTTTTTAAAATCGATTTGTGCGTGAACTTTTTTTATATTTCAATGGAATAAACGATAGCATAGTGATTAATAGGCAAAAGTTCATTCATCCCTGCTACATGAAATCATTTTTGAGGAAAAATGTCAAAAAGTCATAACCCTAATGTACATACATAATTGTTAACTCTTATGTTACACGCTAAAACTTTCATACGAAAATTTCCCATTATTTTGGCGTTCATAGATCGAGTTCCATACAAAAGTAATTTTATGAAATTACTGTAATGGGGAACTCGACCTAAGAACGCCAAAATAATGGGAAAGTTTCGTATGAAAGTTTCAGCGTGTAACATAAGAGTAATTGTGATAATTACATGCAATTTCCAACGACACGTGTTTTATTATTGTACACCGTTGTGTGTATAAAATTCGCGTGGTTAACAACGACTAAAATTAGGAAAGTAAAACAACATGTAAATTATCAGCGAAATACATTTTATTCAATTTGGAACCAAACAAAGCAGAATGCAAATTTATTAAATTTAATTGACCATTACTGCTTGGGTATAGAGAGCGAGAGCTACGGCAAATGTCAACAGTGCGCCATTGACGTCATTCACCATGGACCAAGAAGAAGGCAGAGAAATCGACAATAATTCAAAAAACCAGATTTAATGATAACAATAAACGGACAGACCACCATGGACTGAATGACTGACTGACCGCAAAATTCAATGTCCATCTGCTATAAATTTAGTTGAAACAAATTCATAGATCCATCTAGAGCAATACACAATAGTGATTGGTATATATTTGAAAAATGGCATAAAATCAGTTTATAGTTTTTTGTTAATATTGACACAGTGCGAAATATAGGCTAAATACACTGTGCAACATTTTTAAGGTAATTTGTTCGAATCTTGTTTAAACCTATGAAGCAAACTTGTAGACAAGAGCATAAAGAAAATATTTTGAGAAATAATCACTTCAAAAAACTGCATTTGTTGCCTTAAAATCTATATATATAAAATTGAAATTTGTTTGACTGTCTGTTTGTTTGTTTGTGCCTTATAGACTCGCAAACCGCTGAACAGATCTTACTGAAATGTTTAGGGTATATTGCTACATGGCCTGGAATGAAAATAGGCTATATCATTTTTTGAAATTTCGCGTTGATCTGGAGATATAGCATCAAAACCGGAGGTACCTCCAAAAAATGTAGATTTTGTATGCAAATATCTTTAGAACTGTTACATATACAATCTCCAAATTTTGTATGCGTGACGGAATTTGATGTAGAAATAAATTTACCAAAGTATATTCAAATCGGTTCAGATTTGGATATAGCTCCCACATACATATATTTTCGGTCGATTTCCTTATTTTATGTACCAAACATGCTGTTTATGTCCAATTTCGATGAAATTTGGAATGTATGACGAAACTTGATCTGGAAATAAACGTGCCAAATTATATCAAAATCGGTTCAGATTTGGATATAGCTCCCATACACATATATTTTCGGCCGACTTCCTTATTTTATGCACCAAACACGCTATACATGTCCAATTACGCTGAAATTTGGAGGGTCTGACGGAATTTGTTCTAGAAATAAACGTGCTAATATATATAGAGATCGGTTCAGATTTGAATATAGCTCCCATATATATTTTCGCCGATTTCCTGTATTTTATGCACCAAGCACGCTATATATGTCCAATTTCGCTGAAATTTGGAATGTGTAACGGAATTTGGTCTAGGCATAAATGTGCCGAATTATATCGAAAACGGTTCAGATTTGGATATAGCTCCAATATATATTTTCGGCCGATTTTCTACATTTTATGCACCAGACACGCAGTATATGTTCAATTTCGCTGAAATTTGGAGGGTTTGACGGAATTTGTTCCAGAAATAAATGTGCTAACTTATATAGAGATCGGTTCAGATCTGAATATAGCTCCCATATATATTTTCGCCGATTTCCTGTATTTTATGCACCAAGCACGATATATATGTCCAATTTCGCTGAAATTTGGAATGTGTTACAGAACTTGGTCTAGAAATAAATGTGCCAAATTATATCGAAATCGGTTTAGATTTGGATATAGCTCCTATAGCTCCTTATAAACCAAACTCGCTATTGATGTCCAATTTCGGTGAAATTTGGAATGCGTAACGGGATTTGGTCTAGACATAAATGTGTCAAATCATATCGAAATCGGTTCAGATTTGGATATTGCTCCTATCTATATTTTAGGCCGATTTTCTGTATTTGATGCTCCAAACACGCTATATGTGTCCAATGTCGCTGAAATTTCGGATGTCTGACGGAATTTGTTCCAAATATAAATGTGCCAAATTCTAACGAGACCGGTTCAGATTTGGACACACTACATATGTCCAATTTCACTGAAATTTGGAAAACGTGATGCAATTCGTTCTAGAAATAAATGGGACAAATTATACCGAAATCGGTTCAGATTAGAATATAGCTCCCATATATGTTTTCGGCTGATTTTCTGTATTTTATGCACAAAATGTGAATGTGAGACGGGATTTGGTCTAAAAATAAATATGACAAATTATATCGAGAGCGGTTCATATAGGAATATAACTACCCATATATATTTTCGGTCGATTTAATGTTTTTGTTACGTATGTTCAATTTCAATGAAATTTTGAAGACTTAGCAGTCACGAAAAGTCATCATTATTTACAGAAGTACTTATAGTTGGGAAAGAATTGACCAAGGCTATTAAGTATCATATCTTTGAGAGACTTCTAAAGATTTATGTTTTATTATGATATATCTAAATCATTAGGAATACTTATAGGCGGAAAGGCTTTCGGAGGAGTGTTACCTCCTGAAACTTAAAAAAATACCATAGTAGCTCCATATCAACCCTGAATAGGTATATAACTCCTTCATATCTCCTATATTTATTCGTTAAAATATTAAAAACGTTAATATAATTCTGTGGTTTTCCTACATAACGACATAAGTCTAAAAATCAAAATTTTCAGGAGAGCGAAAACAACATTTTTTTTGTAATATTTTCTACATGCCGATGATTTTGTTTTGGTTTTTTCTTACATACGGATAGAGCATGCCAAAAACAATCGTTATGAATAAAAAAATTTTAATTTTTTTTATAAATGTACTTTTTATTAAATTTTTTTAAAAACATACCTTTGCGTGTGCGTCTTATTTTTTCACAAAATGACATATTTATACTTATGTTGTATTCTATGAAAAAGAGCGGAGGAAAATGGATAACACATGTACAATTGTGTTGTTTTTCTGTGAATATTTTTTTACAAATTATTACCCAATCTTAATACAAATAAAACACATTTGTTAAATCTTTGAATTAAAAAATTTTATTTCAAAGTGACGGAAAAAACTAAAATAAAACCACCAAATTCTTCATATTTTAGAAATGGAACGCTATTATAAGTTATTAATTATCGACATATAGGATGCTTTTAGCGTTTGGTGATACTTTAAGACTTTTATAGAAATCATGGAATACATCGGGGATAAGTGGCAGTAAATCCATCAAATCGTTCTTTTTTTCCAGGCGAAATAGAAATTTCTTCATTATTTTTCTGCTCTGGATTGTAATCCATTACGGTGTTACATATACATATGTGATTTTTACTTTAATATTCTTTAACAGGTAAATGAATGACCATCCTTTCTTGCTGTGAGGCTTGCATCTCTGTTTTCATTAAATCTACGTAACGGGACTTATGTTTGAGAGTAAACGACATAAAAAACAGAAAATGAAGATAAAAGAGCATGCAAAAGAGCACATTCAGTTTTACGTGGTTTTCTCTTGAAAGAGAATCAACAAATATTTTAATTATTATTACATACAAAACGACCTATGTCACCTTGTGTTCTTTTTTATGAATATGTTTGCGATATACTGCAGCAAATGTCGATATAATAAGTTTATTATGACAATTATTTTGTAAAAAGGTCCACTTACGTAGTTTTGCCAAAAATTATATCAGAAACGGTACATTTTTTTCAAATACGGAGTAGTGATATGGAAAGCTCTCAGTAAGTACAAATACGTGGTGCCAATAACTCAAAATTTACATAACTCGACTTATGTCGTTATGTAGGAAAACCACCGAATTATGGCATTCCATTATATTTTATCGTAGTCAGGGCAGCAAAGCGCACCGGGTTCAGCTAGTATATATATAAAATTTAAATTTGTTTGTACGTTTGTTTGTTTGTTTGTTTGTTTGTGCCTTATAGACTCGATAACCGCTGAAAAGATCTTACTGAAATTTTTAGGGTACATTGCTACATGGCCTGGAATGAAAATAGGCTATAACATTTTTTGAAATTTCGCGTTGATCTGGAGATATAGCATCAAAACCGGAGGTACCTCCAGAAAATGTAGAATTTGTATGCAAATATCTTTAGAACTATTACAGATACAATCTCCAAGTTTTGTATGTGTGACAGAATTTGATGTAGATCCAAATCGGTTCAGATTTGGATATAGCTCCCACATACATATATTTTTGGCCGATTTCCTTATTTTATGTACCAAACATGCTATTTATGTCCAACTTCAATGAAATTTTGAATGTGTGTCGGAACTTGGTCTGGAAATAGACGTGCCAAATTATATCAAAATCGGTTCATATTTGGATATAGCTCCCATATATATTTTCGGTCGATTTTCCGCATTGGATGGACCAAACACGCTGTAGATGTCCAATTTCGCTGAAATTTGGAATGTGTAACGGAATTTGGTATAGAAATGAATGTGCCAAATTATATCGAAATCGGTTCATATTTGGATATTGCCCCTATATATATTTTCGGTCGATTTCCTGTAATTTATGCACCAAACACGCTATGTGTGTCCAATTTCGCTGAAATTTGGAATGTGTGACGGAATTTAGTCTAGAAACAAATGTTCCAAATTATATCAAAATCGGTTCAGGTTTGAATATAGCTCCCATATATATTTTCGGCCGATTTCTTGCATTTTGTGCACCAAACACGTTATGTATGTTACATTTCATTGCAATTTGGAATGCGAGACGGGATTTGGTGTAAAAATAAATGTGCAAAATGATATCGAGATCTGTTCAGATCGGAATATACCTCCCATATATATTTTCATGTTTTTGTTACATATGTCTAATTTGAATGAAATTTTGAAGATACTTAGAAGTCATCATTATATACACAAGTACGAGTACTTATAGTTGAGAAGGAATTGACCAAGGCTACAGCATTAAATATTATATCTTTGAGAGACTTCTTAAGAATAATGTTTTAATATGATATAACAAATCATTATTTGAGTAAAAATTTTGAATACGAGTGGGAGTTATCCTAAGAGTAATTTCATATATCGCTTTAGGAGGAGTGTTACCTCCTGAAACATACAAAAATACCATAGTAGCTCCAAAACAGCCCTGAATGGGTAGAGAACGCCTTCATATCTCCTATATTTATATGTTAAAATATTAAAAAAGCATTGCATTATATTTTATCTAAGTCGGGGTAGCAAAGCGCACCGGGTTCAGCTAGTGCATAATATATATAAAAATTCATATTTCCATATCTCCAAATATTTTTCGTTAACTGCCCTTCAGAACATTCCATTATCGTAAAGAGACTATATCACGCTGTTTCTAGCACATTTTTCAAAGGAAATTTGAAAATATTTTAACAATGCATTGAAATCCCAAATATGAATATAAACAGTCTGTGTGAACATTGTTTGAAATACGTTTTGTAGAAAGTGTGATATGAAATACAGCCTAAGCAATTTGAAATAAGTAATGTAGACTTTCAGAATGTTCTGAAGAATTGCTGAGCACATTGTTTGGAAATTTTTTGCGAAAGGTTACCTGGTTCAACTCCCAATAATTTAACTGCTACTTACCATAATTTCAGAAATATTTGATATATTCGATCGATTTTGATGTGCTAGATGCAGTTTTTCTTTGTTCTTCTGTTTGACACGTAAGTCACCGCAAAGTAAAATTCTTATTGGTTTCTGAGATAAAGCCCCGATCAATGGAAAAAGGGTCGTTTTAGCCCGATTTAGATGAGGCTCTAAAATCCAAAACCCGATCTAACAACAAGAAACCCAACTAGAGTGTTTGTAGTCTCAACGTGTACTTTCAGAAAATGCCCATTAGAAGTTGTTTGAATTTGCAGTGTTGCACATTCCAGGGCAAACAACAATGTTTCTTCCACTTTTTCCAGTATGGTTGGCACATAACGAAAACTAAATAGATATCAATATGTAACTATGTTAGTACTAAGGCGGACACATAATACAATTTTTTATTAAATATTAGGCCCATTCTATTATTCGAATATAAAAAATAGGTACTTCTTTCCAAAAATGTTATCTCCTTTTATTCAGTTATAAGAAATCACAAATTTTAACTTTTTATTAAAATTACAAGTTGTAATTTTGATCGGATCGTCACGAAATTTTTGGCCCATTCTATTTCAATTATTCGAATATTAAAAAATCGGTATTTCTTTTGTTTCAAGTTCGTACGTCCAAAGAACCTCACAAAATTCTGAAACCTCCCTGAATTCATAATTTTCATAGATAAAAGTCTCAATTCACACAGGCTGAGTGTATATCTTTGTCGGCAAAGTCGACATATACCCTAGACAGAAGGCAGCGTTAATTTGCATTAACTGCCTTAATTCAAATTAATTCGTGCATTATCCACATTCTTAATGCACAAAATCGAGCTGCATTTAAAAGGCATTTAGGTATTTCAATATGGCAATGCCGTAGAAGAGAGCCCATATTCATATGGAGGAGAGAGCATATTCATGCTCTGAGACACAAGGAAAACAAAAAATACATTGCAAACAACAACAAAACAGCAATCAGCTGTTTCGTAAATGCAGAAACTGTCGTCTGTCAGGCCAAAATTAAATACAGTTATTAATGCAAATTAACGCTGCCGTCTGTCTAGGGTATTATCTTTACTTGTTTTCCAGAAGCCACCAATTTTTATGAGTTTGCTTCCAACCATTTGCAAATTATTACAAGCGTCCTTGTTAATACGAGTATATTTGCTTATTGTTATGTGTCAAAACTATATATCTTTTGAAGCAATACATTTTATTTTAAAAATTAATTAATTAATGACGCTTCTTCTATCACATTAGACATAAAAATAGAAAAAAACCGCCTGAACAAAAATCATGAAGTTAGTTTTTGAGATATATTTTCGGCCATGTATTGGCAAAGGCCAAATATGAGTTTCGTAGACGCAAATATTACTGCGAAGTAGGATTCGGAGTCTATAGATTTCTTCATTTTTAGTTGGCCTGCACGGACTCTATCAATTATGGTAAAATAGCAATGTTTTGGTGACATAAAGGGTATTATTATCTTATGTTATCGACACAATAGCTGTCGATTCATAAAAATATAACAAAAGAGTTTATAGAGAGAAAAAAACTGAGTTAATAAAATACCTTGTCAGATTACTTTGGTACACAGTAATCTGACAAGGTATTATTAAAACGTTAATAAGATGGTAATAAACTTTTAATGTACAAGAATTGTTCAATTAAAAACTTTTTGAAATGTGGGCCAGAAATTAGAGTATGATAACTCGATATGTACTTTAAAGAGGAAAAGGCGTTATATTAGGACCGAACTTTGTATAACCTCCACAACATTAAACCCTCTATAATTCTATTCGACGCATTCATGAAAGGAATCCCAAAATCCATATTATAGCCGACATTCTTAATAGCTATATTACATTACGTGTATTTCATGTGTATGTTTTGCATTTTTTTACATCTACATGTTGTACACATAGTGTGATCCATATAAAAAATTTCATCTATCAAAATGATGTGTGAACCCATGTGTAACTTTTTCGTTTTAGAGCCCTTCCTATTTTTGTATGTACAATAAATAGAAAACAGCTGATTTGTTTGTTTTGGTGAAAGCAGAAATTTGCAAAATTTGCTGAAAGAAATAATTTCTTAAAGAAACTTAAATAAATCGATTTGATAAAGGATTTGTTTACATTTATAGGTTATGTCACACAAAAAAACATATGCTGGTGTAATGGCAAAAATTATAAATCATATGTAAAATGTCATTTTTCGCACACACAAAGAATTACACGAGGACAAACAAATTCAAAACATACACATGAAATACACGTAATGTAATATAGCTATAAGCATTAGGCTAAGATCTTCGAAGTACTAAAAATCTTGCGATAGCGAAGACAATGACAGTTCTCCGCAGGAATTAGAACATAAAATGCGGTTACAAAATATTGGGGTAGGCAAAACTGAGAACCAACATATACCATAAAAAATTTGAAAATTCCGAAAACGGGGCGGAACTCTTTGTATGGTTCATTTGGAACTATGTACCAATTTTCAAAATTGTATCTTAAATATTGAGATCTCTCCTTTGATTTTTTTATATATACTTTGTGTTAATATTTCATATAAAATCAACTAACAATAACCTTTAAAGTAGCCTTACATAACGCTTCACAACATTTTAATATTTCATAAATTTTTGTCAAATCATTTGAGATAATGTGCCTCCAGGCACATACTAAAATGGCTAGTAAGCAGGATAACTCTCAAACGTTTTAATAATTTCTTCCTTTATGGTGTATGTCAATGATTTCGCATAGTCCCGCCCCACACTACGGTACCTATAGATGTCACGTATAGTGAAGCAATCTCGTGATGCAAAATAAATATATTTTATATACAGCATAATTATTATGCTTGCTTATTTTTGTCAGAGCCTGAGGATATATGGTAAATTTCAAATTTCCTTTACAATTACATAGAAAAAAAAATTAAAAACTTTTTTGGCGAGCACATCCGCCATTTTTGGTACATGGGTTACGAAAAAAAATCGTGGTTTCAAATCTGTTCGCGTTCACAAAATTGGATGCTGCACTCAAAAGTTATATGCGGTTTTACTCTCTTGTAAAGAAAAAATATCTAAAAATTCCTATTGTGTTGTAATATGAACATGTATATATGAATCGTTAGCAGCATTTGATATCTATCCGTAGATGCTAAAATAGTTGCTAAATTTATTTTTATTTTCGCGGAAAATCAAAAAATATTGAAGAAATCAGAGTCCAAAAAATCTCAAAAAAAATAATTTAAAAATACGCAGAATCTAGACAACGCGTAGAAAAATGTGAGACCAAAATTATAAAGATCGCGTTTATAATTTGCATATTACAGCAACAACAAAGAACGGAAACTTATTGTTGGAAATTATTTCAAAAATATATTTTTGGTTAAATACGAAAAATTTGAAAAATAAATGTTGGGAGTTATTCTATTATTTCGCTAAATTTCGATCCAAATCCTGAAGTATTTTGCTTAAACTTCTACGAGAAAAGTAATTAGTCATCGTGAAAGTATATTTGCTTACTGTGATAAGCAATAGAAATAAGAAGTAGAGAGTAATATTGAAATTACAATCAGAGAAAAAACATAGAAGTTAAAAACCGAATAATTCGCAAATTGGTTTAAATCGGTTGAGGTGCATGTGCTTTTCGGATACAGGGAGTCCATGTCTATCAGTATGCATGGATTTTTCTATGTTTCATTCAGCGGCCAAAGTGTGCCATCAGTTGCATCTTATTATTCAAAAAACCTTCAAGTGGGCAAAAATTACGCGATATGATTATAACGTGCATCCGATTTCAATGGCCCCTATTAAAAATACGTCAATATAAATTATTTTAGACAGATTCGTCAAGAACTGCGGATGGGCCACCGCATTCTATTTTGGGATAAATAGGGATATTACTCCTGAATCTTTGTACTTTGTGACACACCTTTTTGTCAAATATTATAATCGCGTATAAAGGATTAAATTTATGCAAAAATAATCAAAGAAAATCGCGGTTCAATTCGCGGAATTGTCAAAATATATTTTTGCAGATTTTCCTACTTTCAAGGTATCTATATCCGGCGTTTTAGTGAATGGATTCGACCGCAGAAGAGCTCATTAGATCCGGCACGTAAAAAAACTAAAATCACGCGGGGTTCAGGGGTACCTGTACGACAGTTGTAAATTTTAAAGCCAAAAAATAGGTTTTTTCAGAAAATTTACGCACCAAATTTTCGCATTTGGACTCCTATTACTAGGAAGCTGTATGGAGCACACTCATGAGATATACATCGAACGACGTGGAATCGCGAGTTCTACAATCCTATAAACTAGTTTGGATTATTATCTAGTTGCACCCTCTAATTATAAGAAAAATTCGAAAAACTCAGTTTTCAAAACTTCAAAATGTCAGCATCGATTTTAGGGGGATGCAGTGTATATATCGAAAAGTCATACACTAGAACCATGTTGCCCAAGGGGTATTCTTCAATTCTTTCTTTGAGCTTATGTCTGAATTTTCCGTGGTTTGACCAGAAATCAAGAAAGAACACTTGTAAACTTCAACACATTTTTACCCATTTTTTAATATTACCACCAACGCAGCTTCTACGAAAATTATTTGTTATGGTCCATATTATGAGATCGTGGCTAAAACACTTCAATTAATATAAATATATTCATATTTTATAAAATATATTAACAGTTTGCGACTTATTAAATAGTGAACCTCAACTTCAACGATTGAAAAATTTTTTGAATATTACCATATCTCCGCCAGCACAGATGACTGATACTTTCTTACTTGTTTTTATTTGAATACAAAAATAAATGGACAGACGGATGGGCATGCATAAATCGGCTCAGAAATTGATTCTATGCATATCCCTAAAAGGAACTATGGGTCTATCTCGCTTCATTTTGCATGTTACATACACATGCAACAAATAACCCTTACCACAGAACACTAATGCTTTTGGTGAAAATCAGCCGATTTCACGTATTTGCTATACCAAACACGCTATATGTGTGACTGAATTCGACCAAGAAATAAATGTGCCAAATTTGATCGAAATCGGTTCAGATTTGGATATAGCTCCCATATATATTTCCGGCCGATTTTACGTATTTGTTGCGCCAACACCCTATATATGTATAATTTCGATGAAATTTGGAATGTGAGACTGCTTTAATCCTTTCCTTACTGGCTTTTAATTATATACTTATTTTTAATTTTTCAGTAAATACATTTTTAAGATTTTGTTTTATTTGTGAGTTTATAAATGCTATTTAATGATGTAAGTAGAAATGCGAGTGGGAGTGAAAATGCTCGAAATATAGTAAGAGTTTAATCACTAAGACGGTTCGAATACTAATTCGTTCAAACTACTACCAAACTTCTCGTATTTTTGAAAAATATTTTAATTGTTATATTTTCAGTCAAACAAACATTTCCTACAACAACATGAGTTTGCTAGTAAATCGAACGAATTTGAATTCGAATCGTCTTAGAGAAACAGGCCATAAGAGTAAAATCGAGTGAAAATTTGTTTTCTCTTGCCCTCAATAATTATATTCTTCTTCATTATGGGATCTCTCAAATAAAATGCTTGCCGTTTTTCCACTCCTCCGAACAACATCCACCGAACTTCCGAACAACCTCCTCCGAACTGCCCAATCTCGACATACCCTTTCCACCTTCAACCGAACACCCTAACCAAATTACAGCAAATTCAAGCCGAAAATGTAGATAAAAACTTCAACGTACCTGAAAACCAGGACCTATGTCCACAATTTTTAGTGTCATTCAAATCTGAAAAGTGTGCAAAGTTTTCGATTGATATAAAGGAAAAAAATTATCGTTGTAAAAATTAGTAGCTTCTTGCAGGTTCTGGATAAGACATAATATGTCCTCAATTTTATGGAGGAGGTAAAAAGGTAATGTCCATAATTTAATGGCGTTTCGTCAAATATTTTTCCTTTCGCTATATCAGATACGCTTTTTGACCAACAAATTACATCTAATAAGCAATTAAAAATCAACTGAGTTTTTCGGAAACTCCGTTGTTAACAACGCGACATCACTTCATGACGCTTGTACACGCAGAGAAAAAATATGATTGATCCAACAATATTCGAAGAGCAAAATATGCATTGTAAAGATATTGTTAAATTCCAAATGTAGTATTGTGATTCCAACAATTGGGTTTTGTTAAATCCAAAAATAGTTTTTGTCAACTGGACAATAGTTCTCTCCTTTCTTCGACAATTTTTTCTCTTCTCTCGCTATTCGATGCCGTGTTGAAAAAAAACAATTATGGTGAGTTTTGTTTGTATGACATGATGCCTTTATCTTTGTTTTTGTGTGTGTGTATGTATGTATGAGATTCTTGTTTTTATTTGTTTCTGTTTTGTTTCATTCTTCTATCTTCATTGTGGTTTGAGGTTTGGTGTTATACCGGAGTTTGTTATGGTGTTTAATTATTCCTTATGTTGCGGTGGGTGGTGCTTGTGGCTTTTTATTTGTCTTTGTTGTCAGCCAATGCAGCAAACCATGTATTGTGTTTATCAATGATTACAATATTATACGCGACATTTATATCCAAGTTATGTGAAAAGTGTATATGAGAAGTATATACACTCAAATCAAAAATTTCTGGGCTGGTTTTCTGGGTTGACAATACTTTTTTTAAACAAAATTAGATTATGATAGTTCCTACAATAGGTATTGTTAACGATTTTTACAATATTGCGGAAATTCGAAAGTTGTTTTTGTTTTCTACGTTTGGAACAAAAGATGGTATTTTTTGGATTTGGATTACAATGTTTGAACAAAACAAATACATTTTTGGAACCAAAACAGATATGTTTGTTCCAACAAAAGCGAAAAATATTTTTTCTCTGCGTGTACACGACAATTTAGAAAATGCAAAATTGAACGCATACGCTTGGGCAAATGGAGAATGATACCAAATCGGAAAATCACTCTCGCATACCACGTCCATGTGCTCGTGACAAGCTCCGTGGTAGATCTACAAGAACCTGAATATGCTAATGGAGGAATTGGATAGACGAAGATAGATGGGAGGAGCCATTATATGGATATGGATGTATGGAGATACTAAAGTTATTAGCCACCCTGGTTTTTATACCAGGTGACTTAGGTCGATTACTTCAAAGCAATGTCCTATAGAACTCTCGAAGAACTGGTTCAATAACATCGACACAATCTGTATAATTTTATAGATGAAAGTCCTCCGAAAACTATGACTAAAGTAAAGTTGCACGAAATTTAAGGGCACTTAGTTTCATATTTAATGTTTTTCGACTTCATATTGTAGACTCTGTAATGAACAACTTCTAATCGTTTTTAATTAACAGTAAAATTGCAGTAAAAGTCCAAAAATGTAGTATTGGGATAAATTACCGCCTATAATATTGGGACTGCTTATCGCCTATCGCAATAACTCTGCTATTTGACCATCATCACCAGCACATTTGGTATTGATTTAAAGCTCAGACGGTCTACTTTCATTGTCAGGTTCTTATTTTGAAATATGTTTAACAGATGCGGAGATATCCGCCTTGACGATGAAGTTCTACAAATTGGAATTTGGGATACCTGAGCGTCTTTTTCTTTGTCTCTAGTTTATTTACCTCTTTTTTTAATTAATTTAAATATCAGAATGTCTCCTTTAATGTTGCCACTTTTGTTGAAATGCGTCCAACCATAGCTGGGATATTCGCCATTCAAATAAAAAATTAAATGTGTTGCCGACTGTTGTTGATATCTCCGTTGCTTAACCACCTGCTCTGACCTACTCTTTGTAAAGGTGATTTTTTCTTCTTCTATTGACAGGCTTTGCTTTTGAAATACCCCTTTTTTACTATATGTTAACTTTCTTTAACTTCATTCTGTTCTTTTCTTCTCTCTTCTTTCGTCCAATAATTTACATCATGGATGCTAACGTTATAACGAAAATATTTTCGGCAGTTTTGTATCCCGCAATGCCGAATTTCTAAAATCAAGCCTTATCACGCAGTAAAATCGACCTTTGTTTCATATTCTAAGACCCTAGCTTATGTTTGAAGCTTGACTATAATCATTACCTGGATGAGAATATTCAAAAAATTGTAGTATCTCTGATTAAACATATCTCTGATGATGAATATGAATTAGGTGAGTTGTGTGTTTACCTTACCCAATTCATATTCATTGAAATAAAACAGATGTTAAAATATCTATCATTTTTTATCGTTAAATTTTATTAACGAACACAATGCAGCAGCAAAAACAACATCATTTCATCATACGATCGACGATTTACTTTCTTACTTCTATATTGGATTTTAAAAGTTCAATCACTTTTCTTTGGCAAAATCGTTTCATAAGTACATTTTGCTTTGAATGCATTTGAAATTTCAAATTGAAATTCAAATTCGAATACGCAGAAGTGAATAGAATAGAAAGAGAGCTGTTGTGGGCCGACATTATTACTCGTACCTACTTTCATATACAGCATGCGAATGGAATTCTGATTCAACGATATTTTTGTGCATTTTTTGTTTACTTCAAATCTTGAATTGTTTGAATAATATTAAACAGACATGCATAGATTTCACAAAGTTCATGGCAATTCAATTCCATAAGCAAACTGTACAAATTCGTATGTTCTTACCTTATAAATATGTTGTGATGTGGTGACCACCACCAAGCAACCACGCCATAAGTTTCGGGCGTCATTGTAAAGAAAGAGAGATCATAAAACTGTTATCGTTGTCATGTTTGCATCGGACGCATTTAATATGTATTTATGTTGACTTTGGTATTATAATATTGATATACATATGTAGTGATTACAATCGGACTTTTCAGTGCGAACGAGACCCGACTGAACTTAGCGAATTGGTTCAAAAGAAATGATAAACGCGTGAAAACAGTAAAAACATCATACATCAGCAGAACACACCACTCCTCTCCAGAGGCCTTCTTGAAGTTCGATAAATATGACTTTTCGAAGCAGATGGTACCCTAATGAATAGCATCTTAATATATTCTACCCCTTATCAAGTATGTAATCAACATGTCCGACGAACTTAATGTTGGAGTGGAAACCTCTGGGAATATACATAGCTCCGACTTTCTGTAATACACTTATATTTGTGTAAGCCTCTGGAATATTTGGGGGAAATTATATCAGCGGAGACCTGTTACTATACTCAAGATTCGGTAATTAAGGGACTCCATGGAATTCACTGGATTTGCTATTATTTTTTTTTTTCATGCAATGCCTAAGTCCTATGGGAATATAGAAGTAAACGTGTACATACTAGACCTGCATTGCACCAGTATTCGTAGAAATTTCTACTTTCTCGACACTCTGGACGTTCATAACTACATATGTATGTACATTCACTTAGCTTTGATATGCGTGTCAATTTTGATTAATTGATTTATTTTTAGTCTAAAACGTTGTAAATATAATTAACCATTTGCATTAATCTTAATAATTCGCTAGTAGATTTAATAGTTAACGTTTACTTGGACGACAATTTCTTGACGTCAAATTAATTATTTGTTGATTTGTCCCGATAATGCAAAATCTATTAATAGATTTGTTTTTCAATACCTAATTACAACTATTACAAGCATTGTAATATTGTGAAACGCATTTCCGTTTGACAAGTGACGTAAAAAATGTTTGTTTTTTGAAATATCATTTAATTGTAACTCTATTACGTAGGGGAAATGAAAATGCCTACATAAATATGTTAATAAGTGCTTTGTACCAGAACCTGCAAGAAGCTACTATTTTTTACTACGATAACATTTTTTGCTTTATGTTATCGAAAAAATAGTAAAAATTAGTAGATTCTTGCAGTACTGGAACAGACCAAAGAACACGACTAAATGGATTTTTTTATGATTACACTGTGCAACATTTTTAAGGTAATCTTGTGCAAACAATTTGAACTGAGGATTTTTTGAAAGTAGAGAATCAAACGACAAAAACTCTATTTTAGGTTTTGTTGTGTCAGATCTAGCTTGTATTTTATGGTCCCATCTAAACATGGTAGAATATTGACTTTTTAAAGCAATTCAGAGCTATATCTCTGAAGCAACTGCGAATATTCTTCTGACCTCTGGGAAATTATGAACTCGAAAAACTATATTTATTGCCTCAAATTTTCAAATAAATCTAAAAATTCCATAATTTGTATACATTTCGCACCATATCTCTAAAACTGTTCATTTTTCCTTAATATACGCTGGAATGTAATACACAACTCTTAAGGTAAGGTCACATTAGGCAAATATTTGCTCCAGCGACGGGCATTGTGCGCTTACTGAGATCAAGTGAGTGTTAGTAACACATTGAATTTATGCTCCCTTGCTCTCAGTAAGCGCACACTGCCGGTCGCTGGAGCAAATATTTGCCTAATGTAACTCTACCTTTAAAAACATGCCATTATTGTAAAATGTCTCTATCGCGTTGTTTTTAGTATATTTTTCAACGACCATTTAATAAATATGTCAATAATTTGATGAAATCCCAAATGCGAGAATAAACTGCTCGTGTGAACAGTGTTTGATATACGTGTTGTAAAAGATATGAAACAAAATAGCGCTGAAACAATATGAACTAAGCACTTGAGAGTTTCAGAATATTCTGATGAATTGCTGAGAACATTACTTGGAAGATTTTTGCAAAACGTTACTTGGTTCAACTCCCAATAATACTGCTAATACTGACAGAACGCTAGAAATTATGTAATATTGTCTATATTTTATCGATGTCGATGCCCTAGATGGAGTTTTTCTAATGTGATATGTTCAGCTTTTAAGTTCTTCACACACATTCACGGTGCTCTTGAATCAAATTTAAATGGAAGGTGCTTACACCTAGGAAGTTTTTGCGGATTCTGAAACTACAATGTTCATAGATGAGAAAAATCAAAAAACTAAAAAAATCGCCGGAGCGCTTTTTAAATAAATCGCGATTCAAGATGTCATTTTTAGGGGTTGTTTAGGTTTTCACGATTTTGCCTAGAAACCGCAAGTCCTATCGAAATGAGCTGTGAAAATTCTCTACAAGATTGACCTTTACGGTATTTTCGTAGATTTTACCATTTTTGAGATATTGAATTTTTGAAAAAATCGCGCGATTTTTTATAAAAATATTTTCACAGTTTAAGAAGATAAAAAGTTTTTGTAAAAAATATTCAAATACTTTCTGGAAAACAAAAAGCGCCGCAGGCGAAAATATTTTTGAAAAAATCGCGCAATTTTTACAAAAATATTTTCACAATTTAAGAAGATAAAAAGTTTTTGTAGGAGTATTCAAATACTTTCTGAAAAATGAAAAGCGCCGCAGGCAAAAATATAAAAAAATTGCGCGATTTTTTACAAAAATATTTTCACAATTAAAGAAGATGAAAAGTTTTTGCAAAAATATTCGCGATTTTTTACAAAAATATTTTCACAATTTAAGAAAATAAAAAGTTTTTGTAAAAGTAATTTAAGAAGATAAAAAGTGTTTGTACAAATATTCAAATACTTTCTGAAAAACAAAAATATTTTTTAATAAATAGCGCGATTTTCTTAACAAATTTTTTCAATATAAAACTTCTCCTAACTGCTACTTACATCATTTCGGGCATAATTTATGAAATCAGGAGGATTTTGTGGATACTTCGGTATTGTTTGGCACTTAGGCCTTCTCAAATGTATAATTCCGCTTACATTCTAACTTCTACTCTAAAATTTAAAAAAAAAATGTATAACTCTAAATTTCAAAATTAAGCAAAGAAATAATTTATAAATTAAGAAAAAATCGTTGGGAGTTATGTCCGCAATTTTTTTGGGTGTTATGTCCGCTTTGCTTTACGGACATAACTCCCAATGAATTTTGGGAGTTATGTCCGCAAAGGGTAGCGGACATAACGCCCAAAATAATTTTGGGAGTTATGTCCGTGGGAGTTATGTCCGGGCACCATTTCTCAAAAGTTGTAAAACCTACGAAAATGTCATTAAGGTCAATCTTGTAGAGAATTTTGATAGCTACAACATTTTCTTTATTCCAATTTTGATAGAACTTGCGGTTCCCAAGCAAAATCGCAAAAACCTAAACAACCCCTAAAAATGTCAACTTGAATCGCGATTTATTTAAAAAGCGCTCCGGCGATTTTTTTAGTTTTTTGATTTTTCTCATCTATGAACATTGTAGTTTCAGAATCCGCAAAAACTTCCCAGGTGTAAGCACCTTCCATTTAAATTTGATTCAAGGGCACCGTGCATTTCGTTTCGCAAAGGGTAGAAAAGACCACTAGAACAATGGGACAAGCAGCATTTCAATGTTCTCTATTTTTTATTAGAATAGAAAAGAATTATTGTTATGTTTCATTAGGTTAAGATAGATTGTCATAAGTAGTTCGTAAGTGAAATATTTTTGAATCAGTGCCTTACGAGCACTCACTAAGATTAGACCTCCGCGTCTTTTTTACATTTGGTCCTTCGAGCCGGATCGAGTGCCTTACGAGCACTCACAAAGAATAGACGTCCGCGTTTTTTCTTTTTACATTGGTCCATCGATACACAAACAAAACAAACAAAAATATTAACAAATTGAGTTTTCCCCCACCAGTGGTATCAGACTCATTAAAATCGAAATAAAAAATAGAATCAGCTCTTCTCAAGAAATGATGGGAATTGCTGCAAAACTAATAAATCAAAATATCCAATATTATAAAAAATAAAAGGAAACTTTGCCGACAATACAAAGATGTTTGACTTGTGATGGCACAGATTAAAATGTTAAAAAAATAATACAAAAAAGCCGTGAAGGCAGAAACTAAAAAAAACGGCGAAGGGAAACATTTAAGAACCGCGAAGGCAAAATACAAAAAATTAGAAAAGAAGGCCCAAAGAGACAAAAATAAAAGGAAACTGTGCGAAGTAATCTGGCAATGCAAAGATGTTGGGCTTGTGATCGCACAGACTAAAAAGGCCGCGAAGGCAAAAATTGAAAAAGATCCAAAGAAGCAAAATTTGAAAAAAGTCCGCGAAGCCAAAAATTGAATGAGACCCTAAGAGGCAAACATTTGAAAAAAGGCCGCATGGGCGAAAATTGAAAAAGTCCCAAAGAGGCAAAATTTGAAAAAGTCCCAAAGAGGCAACAATTTGAAAAGACCCAAAATGGCAAAATTAGGAAATAGGCCAAAAGAGGCAAAAATAAAGAAAAGAGCCAATGAGGCAAAAAAGACCGTAAGAGGCAAAATTAGAAAAAGCCGCGAAGGCACACATTTAAAAGACCCACGGTGTCATACAAAAATAAACAAAAAAATAGAAAAGAGGATATGATTATAAAACAGAAAGAAAGGGCGTACGTCCCAAAACTATATTTCAAAAAGTCTTCTCTATAAATTAAGTAGATGAACTTTACGAAGAAACGGAAATGTTCCCGCAGGCAAGTCCTACATTCGTAGGATTTAGAGAACATTTTATGTAGCAGTCCACATGTAAATGCAATTTAACACCAGTGCCACAAATATAGAACAACAAATGTGGAAATGCAACAACAATCACCATAATCATCAAAAGTTCAGAATTCTGTAAGGGGCCAAGAACAGAAGATAACAATAGCCTAGCTGCCAGTCAGGATAAACAAGAAACGAAGATGGAAGAAGAACCCGTATACAGTTTATTGCAAACCATAGATCCTTAAAAGATAGAAGTTCCAATCTACGAACATTTTGCCGAATTAATTTTTTCGTCAAATAAAAAGAAAACACAACCAGAAATCGAATGAAGAAGTAGAATCAACTGCTGAAACAAATCTTGAAACCTCAATTGTATCGAATCCATTGCTGCACAGAGAATCTTCTAAGGGACAAAGTATTTTACCACAGCATTATGAAACAATTGATCCATTTAATGTTGCCGAAGCCGACGATGAGTTTTAAGACATTAGAACGGGAGATATTGGAAGACCAAAACCTGACTGAGGTTCAGAAGCACGATTAGAGTCGCTTTCTCTATGCAAAAAGAGTTACTGCTTCAAAGAGGCAAGGAAGTGTCATCATTAAGAGTAAAACACGAAAACGCATTCAGCTGAAGAAGGCGTCGTCAGCGTAAGATGTTAAGGAAGAAAATCTGAATGAAGAAGTCACGAAGATAAGTGAGGAATGCCATTGACGTAGTGACATCATTATCTCCATTTTATTAATATAACTTTTATTATTTATGGAAAATGTTTATGATTAAGAAATAAAGTACACTACAAGATATTTTAATAAGCCGCCCCGGAGAATGTTCAAACAAATGTTGAACATACTTTTGGTTTTGCCTCTGGAAAATCCACTATTTAAAAAACACATGTTGTAAATTATCAGCTCTCCAGCAGGTAAAGAAAGTATTGAACTATTCTGTGATCTTATACTCTTGTGCCTACGAATGTGTATCTCAATAAAGGCCATGACCACACACAAATGTCGTTACGCTCAAAGGGTAGAAAAGACCACTTGAACGATGGGAAAATCAGCTTTTCACTGTTCTATATTTATTATTAGAATAGATAAGAATTATTGTTAGGTCTCATTAGGTGAAGATAGATTGTCATAAGTAGGTCGAAAGTGAAATATTTTTATATCCTCAGCATTTATGCTAACGAGAGTATATACACTTTCATACGGGCAAAATGTGCCTCATCGAAATAATGGTTTTAGACCTCAAGTATGTTTTGACGAAATGTGTTTCAGACAATTTGGAGTCGAAGTAGCAATGTCCGTCCGTCTGTCTGTCTGGCTGGCTGGAGGGCACGATAACTCTCGAATGGATCAACCGATTCGGTCCAAAATTTGGTTTCGTAATATTTTGCCCAAACTTAGTTTAAGTTCGAAGATAAGCCATATTGGTCCACTCCTTCAGGTACCTCCCCCACAAAAGTTCCAAAATGTTCGGAAAAATTGTGGCACGATAACTCTTGAAGGGAGTGACCGATGTAATCCATACTTTGCACATCCTAATATATCTACCAGATGTAGATCAGGTTGGAATATGGGCTATATTTGTATACTCCTTCTGGTACCTCTCACACAAAATTTCGGACAAGTTCACTTTAAGACCTGCTATCGAATCACTTTGAGTTTTATTGAAGCGATTTGCATTCGCTACCTACATTACGACGGTAAAAGTTTTTTTCAGGGGCATAAACCCCTATGGCACCATATGTGGCGGTCGGAGATCACGATAACTCTAGAACTGTTCAACCGATTTGATCCAACATTTGGTCTTCGTCATATTCCCAGCAAAATTTGAAGGAAGGGGTTCCATGCGATGACATGATTTCATGGCATCTTTGGCATTGGTTCAAACGAAGTCGTGAAAGATCCGATCTTTTCATTAGCATTTGAACCAATGCAAAGGAAGTCGTAAAAGATCCAATGTTTTCATCAGCATTTAAATCCATAGAAAGGAAGTCGTGAAAGATCCCATTTTTCATCAGAATTTGAACTCATTCCATCGATCTAGTAGAGATGAATTTTGTGTTTTTATTTATACACATTTTTCTAAATATATAGATTAATTATTTACAATAGGCTTCATGTTGTCGGAGACTCGAAATCGCAACAAACGTTGTTAAAACTCTCGTCGTAATGATAATGTCATTGCAAAGGGTTGGTGAAAATGACATGCCAAAGCATTGATTTCCACCATGCCAAACCAGTGGTGAAAATGAAATGTCAAAGCATTGTTGTAAATGACATGCTTTGGATCCAAAAATTAATAGCATCTTTTGGGGTCCACGCTCATATAAAATTCATCGATGAAGATGCTAAGAAGAGGACATGGCAATGGCATCTTAGGCGCTGAATAGCTTTCTCTTTAGAAACTTTTAACATGACAAATGTGGGCGAGCATGTTTGCCGGCTTTGATGACTTTGACATTTGCTCCAGTTTTTTCTTTGACTTTTCTGCCATGTTTTAGTTCCCGTACATTTCGGAAAAATGTGTGTGTGCTTGCCAAGGCACTTGACCCTCGTTATTAAAGTATCTTGCATACTCGTTTCTAACGGATTTTGCGATTTGAGATGAATTTCTTGATTGACTTGGAAGCAAGGAACATAAATTAGCCACTTCCCTGCATGACCCCATTCTTACCGTACCACTTGCAGTGTCTTCATGGTCAACTGATTCGATTGGAATATAGTCCTTGTTGCATTTGCTGCGCAAAAAATTGTGTAAATAACAACAGGCTAAAACAACAATTTCAACCTTTTCGGGAGACAAACCTACAATATAAAAAACATGTGGGTACTGGTCAACTATAATTGGTATGTATTTCAAATTACCAATTGCACTTTGCAAGACACCGAATCGTGCTACCATAATGCCAAAAACATTTTCAACTATTCTTCTGGCTCGGCTTAAGCGGTAATTAAAAATTCTTTCTTCGGCACATAGGGATGTGTGAGGGTACGGTTTTAGCAAATTTTCATCGAGTTGAAAAGCGTCGTCTCCGACAAAGACGTATGGCAATTCTCTATCACAATTTGTAGGTTTTGATGGTAAAGGCAGTTTAACTTGTCCTTCTTTAAACGCTCGTCCAAAAGTAGTGTTGCTGAAAACACCCCCATCCGACACGCGTCCATTGGTGCCCACGTCAGCCACAATGAATTGGTAATTGGCATCAACGACAGCCATCAGAACTATACTTGCAAACCCTTTGTAGTTGTAGTAAAAAGAACCACTTCCTGGCGGTGTTTTTATTGCAATGTGTTTGCCATCAATGGCTCCTACACAATTTAGAAAATTCCATCTTTTGTCAAATTCCAGTGCAATGTTTTTCCACTCATTTGCATTTGATGGGGCCTATAAATGTTAAATATTTGTTTAATAGTATGTTATTTTCTCTAGATCAAAAGCAGTTCTCCCAAGCAACGTAAGAGAAACCGAGAGGTTGAAGAGGATGAGCTGTTGTCTTTAGCGAAGAAGGAGCTAAGCAAGCCTTCTGATGATTGGGATAGGTTTGGAGAAACTGTTGCCTCAACAATGCGGCAGTTGGATAACAATCAACAAATATTGGCCGAAAAGTGTATAAATGACGTGCTTTTTGAAGCCAAAATGAGAAATCTTTCAAGATACAGCATTTCAGCTTTTGCTAATTGTTCAATAGAAAACATGGAATCAACTGCAAACACTTCAGCTTTTGCTAACCGTTCAATAGAAAATATGGATTCAACTTCAAGCAATTCGCAGTCTCTCGGAGATTTTTTTTCTAGTTTTAAATAATTTTCTTAAATATAGATTTATTGAATCTGTTTCATGTTTATGTATTTACTGCGTTTTTAAATAAACTCGTCTATCTATTCAAACAATATATTTAAATGCAACAGTGAAAATGAGAAGGGGCATCTAATATGTAGAAAAGAAAAATGCAAATAAAAATGTATAGAAGGAGAAATTGTAATTAGTATTACAAGGACAACATTCGATACAACTTCCCAAACCAGTCCTTAAGACTTCCTTAATAAGCGACAGGCTTTATTGCTTGATAAATTTCTTTATTATTTTGCCAGAAATTACTTAAACAAGAATGCCAAAACTCTTATGTACCGAGGCCTTTGTGTGGGAGGTATCGGAGGGAGTGGACCGATATGGTCCATCTTCGAACTTTATATAAGTTTAGAAAAAAATTACGAGAACCAAATTGGTTCCTGCTTTCGAGCGTCATTGAGCGCACCAACCACATTGGAGGGCAGGATTTAACATCACTATTTTTGAAGTAAACATTATGTTTACCTTTATATAGCTATTCAGAGACTTAATGATGGCTTTGCAAGTCTCTATCACTATCTTTCCTATTGCCTGTGCGGAAATTGCATCACTGAATTTCATAGCTTCGAACTTGCAACCAGTGGCCAAAAAACGCAGTGTTACCCTCAGTCGTTGACTTGCGGTAATTGCCTTCCTTAAATGAGTGTCCTTCTTTTCCACTAATGGTGTTACTAATTGCAATAGGTCATCAAAACATGCCATATTCATCCTCATTAAATTTCGAAAATCATCAGGGGATGAATCACGTAATTCCAAAACGAGATTATCCATAGAAAATTGATCCCGTTTCAGTAACCACTGCTTTGTCCACAAGCGTTTCTTCGTTTTTCCTCTATTTTTTGGTTTATTTCTATTTTTTATAATTACTCGTAATGCCAAAGCGACGGCAAAAAATTTTCTAGTTTTCGCTCGCATGTTGTTTATTTTTCAAAAATAATTTTTGAATGGTGATTGACAACTCTCCACAAAATGTTTCATTCACACACGTACACAAAGGGGTTCATTTGGCAGTGCAGTTTGGCAGTATAGTGTATGCCCCGCAATATGTTGAACTCATTTTCGAAGGTTTACTCTTTTGACACTAGAACGAATTAAAAAGTTACTAGAACGAAGCTTTTGTGTTTATTTTGCTGTTGCTGTCGGAGTTGGTGCTGCTCTAAGTATCTGATGGGTCAAGTTAAATCTATCCCTAAATTTTCGTGTCTCTTCCTTTATTTTTCCCTTAGGTTGTGTGCTTGTAGCAGTAGCTTCGACCACAGATGTCAAGGTACACTTCCGTCCGTTCGCAATGTACAGGTCGCATTTATTGTCCGATTTAGCCGTGTTACTAGAACGAAGCTTTTGTGTTTATTTTGCTGTTGCTGTCGGAGTTGGTGCGGCTCTAAGTATCTGATGGGTCAAGTTAAATCTATCCCTAAATTTTCGTGTCTCTTCCTTTATTTTTCCCTTAGGTTGTGTGCTTGTAGCAGTAGCTTCGACCACAGATGTCAAGGCACACTTCCGTCCGTTCGCAATGTACAGGTCGCATTTATTGTCCGATTTAGCCGTGGCACAATTACCCAGGTAGTGGCATCGTAAAATTTTGAATATGTTATGTCAAAACTTTCTTTATGTTGTTGGGGAAATTACAACAAAAATAATTTGTTTATAAAGGGATTTGACTTTTCATGTTCGATCAGCTGGTGTGATACTACTACCTGGTAGTTCTGCCATGGATTCAGATTAAAATTGGTGAATTCGGACTAGAAAAAAGATTGTCAAATTATATTGAAATCGATGCAGAAATGGATATAGCTACAATATATGTATTAGTAGAACTAACAAACACTTTAAGGCACCGTAGAAAACTTACGAGTGCTGTTAGAAACACTTCTTACGTCCTTAGTGTCCAATTTTTACTAAAAGGCAGTTTTATGACGGTAAAACTAAATTCTGAGATACAGCCGTTTTTCTATCTTCCCTGTGCAAGGCCGGCATGCATACCACTGAACCAGATTGTATAAAAATTCTGCATAATACAATTGAGGAAATACAAAGTTTTAGCTACATTAACTTTCATGGGTCAAAATAAAAGTTCTTCGAC
Organism: Musca autumnalis; assembly: GCF_047663935.1. Lineage (NCBI taxonomy): Eukaryota > Metazoa > Arthropoda > Insecta > Diptera > Muscidae > Musca > Musca autumnalis. The sequence continues at coordinate 76,527,105 of NW_027411755.1, forward strand.
TTTAAATTCAATTTAAAATAAGTTGTTATTCAGAGTGGCGTATTTATGTACATATGTATGTGTGTTAATATTACCTTAGTAACACGATTTGTACTTACTGGACTTCTTAATAGTTCGATTCAGTTCTTTTAGTCACAACTCATTGCATTTATAAACATTTTGTAATGTTTGCCAAGTGACATATAAGGTATTCAAGTGAATTATTCAATAAGAGATCAGCCAGTTTTCATGTCCGCAATACGACAAGACAAAGCCAAGATATCATAGTGTTGCACTTGTTTATTTTTATACCCTCCACCATAGTATGGAGGGTATATTAAGTTTGTTTTTCCGTTTGTAACGCATTAAAATACTCATTTGCGACCCTATAAAGTATATATATTCTTGATCAGGGTAAAATTCTGAGTCGATCTGTGCACGTCCGTCCGTCCGTCCGTCTGTGGTAATCACTCTAGCATCCACAAAAATGGAGATAGAACGCTGAAATTTTGGGAAAATGTGTCTTTTGTTTGCAGGCAGTTCGATGATGGGCTATATCTGTCCACGTTTTGGTATAGCCCCCATATAACGGTACTCCCCGATTTACGGTATTTTGACGTTTTTAGCTACATTTTCAGAGTGATGTAGCTATAATTTGATATTAGGGTTCTTAAGTGTCAATAAACTTATATAACAAAAGTTGTGGACATAGGTCCACGTTTTGGTATAGCCCCCATACAACGGTACCCCCGATTTACGATATTTTGACGTTTTTAGTTACATTTTCTGACCGATTTAGCTATAATTTGACATTTGGGGCTCTTAAGCGTCACTAAACTCATATAACAAAACTTGTGGACATAGGTTCACGTTTTGGTATAGCCCCCATTTAACGGTACCCCCCGATTTACGGTATTTTGACGTTTTTAGCTACATTTTCAGACCGATGTAGCTTTAATTCGACATTTAGGGTTCTTAAATGTCAATAAACTTATATAACAAAACTTGTGGACATAGGTCCACGTTTTGGTATAGCCCCCATATAACGGTACCCCCGATTTACGGAATTTTAACGTTTTTAGCTACATTTTCAGTCCGATTTAGCTATAATTTGACATTTAGGGTTCTTAAGTGTCAATAAACTTATATAAGAAAAGTTGTGGACAAAGGTCCACGTTTTGGTATAGCCCCCATACAACGGTACCCCCCGATTTACGGTATTTTGACGTTTTTAGCTACATTTTTAGACCAATTTAGCTATAATTTGACATTTAGGGTTCTTAAGTGTGAATAAACTTATATAACAAAAGTTGTGGACATAGGCCAACGTTTTGGTATAGCCCCCATATAACGGTACCCCCGATTTCAGATATTTTGACGATTTAAGTCACATTTCTAGACCGAATTAGCTATAACTTGATATTTAGGGTTCTTAGTGACCAAAAAACTTATATTCGAAAAAATTATGAACATAGGTCCATGTTTTGGTATAGCCCCATATAACGGTACCTCCCGATTTTCAGTATTTTGAAATTTTTACCTACAAGTTTTAACCGAATTAGCTGTAATTTGAACATTTGACATTTGAAGTTCATAGTGGTCACCACACCTCTCCACCAAAATTGTCTGAAATTTTGGGAAAACGCGTCTTTTGTTTGCAGGCAGGTCAAGTTCGATGATGGGCTATGTCGGTCCACGTTTTGGTATAGCCCCCATATAACGGTACCCCCGATTTACGGTATTTTGACGTTTTTAGCTACATTTTTAGACGGATGTAGCTTTAATTCGACATTTAGGGTTCATAAATGTCAATAAACTTATATAACAAAACTTGTGGACATAGGTCCACGTTTTGGTATAGCCCCCATATAACGGTACCCCCGATTTACGGCGTTTTAACGTTTTTAGCTACATTTTCTGTCCGATTTAGCTATAAATTGGCATTTAGGGTTCTTAAGTGTCAATAAGCTTATATAACAAAACTAGTGGACATAGGTCCATGGTTTGGAATAGCCCCCATATAACGTTACCGCCCGATTTCAGGTATTTTGACGTCTTATGTCATTTGATATTTAGGGTTCTTAGTGACCAAAAAACTTATATTCGAAAAAATTATGAACATAGGTCCATGTTTTGGTACAGCCCCATATAACGGTACCTCCCGATTTTCGGTATTTTGAGAATTTTACCTAAAAGTTTTAACCGAATTATCTGTAATTTGAACATTTGACATTTGAAATTCTTAGTGGTCACCACACCTCTCAACCAAAAATTGCCAAGAAAGGTCGATGTATTGATAAAGCCCCCATATAAAAGTACCTCCCGATTTTCAGTAATTTGATGATTTTAGCTACAATATTAAACCGAACTAGCAGTAATTTGACATTTGAAGTTCTTAGTGGTCACAACACCTCTCCATCAACAATTTGTCAACATAGGTCCATGTTCGGATATAGCTCCCATATAACGGTACCTCCCAATTTTTAGTAATTTGGCAATTTTAGCTACAATTTTTAACCGAACTAACTGTAATTTGACATTTGAAGGTTGTAGTGGTCACCACACATCTGCATCAACAATTTTCAACATAGCCCCAATATAACGATACTTCCCGATTTTCGGTACATTGAGGAGTTTACTTAAAATGTTTAACCGAACGTAGGTCCAAGTTTTGGTATAGTCCCAAAACAAACCTCCCGATCTTCCGTACCTTAGCTTTATTTTTTGGACGAACTTTCTGTAATTTTAAATTTAAAAGCCAACAAAAATTCTGCAACAAAAATTGTTTATTTACTCTTAAGTTCATATTTTCGTATAGCCAACATACCTCCGAACTAGCTGTTAATGACATTTGGAGTTCCCACGTTATGTACCGATTTTCGGTATATTGAGGATTCTAGCTACAATTTTTAACCGAATTAGGAGTTATTTGACATTAAAGGCTCCCATCAAAAACTGTCAACATAGGTCCATGTTTTATTATAACCCCTATATAACGGCACCTCCCAATTTATAGCCCACCAAAAATTGTCAACATACATAGTTAGATATAGGCACCATAAAACGGGCCTCCCGAAGGAAGCATTTTATGTACATTATCTGACATTATAACGTACTCACTAAAAGTTGGGGACAGGAATGAAAACTAATTATTCCATTTTAGTTCAGAATATTTTATGGTGGAGGGTATGAAAAGTTCGGCCCGGCCGAACTTAACGCTTTTTTACTTGTTAAAATTCCAATTGTTTTATATTTCCATTTTATTGTTGTTGGTGGGTGAATTGCTTGCTTCTTGTTCTTTTTCGCCACTTTGCCTCTTCGTTTTATTTTAATTTATATCTGTAATTATAATTTCATTATGACGTCAATTCTTAATACGAATTCCTTGTAATCAGTCTGCTTTGTTGAAAATGGTTTCTATGGTGGGTTATACACAGTCAATGGATGGATGGATGATTAATACTTTATTGTCGCAGAACTGACTGACTGACTGCAGTAGCACATTGTGAATTTCGCAAATAAAAAACCATGTCATCTAAATAAACACTCATCAGGCAATTGTAAATTTTAAAACTATAGAAAGGGGCTTGACTAAATGCGGATATCATGATTAAACATTTAATATTAAATATTATGAAGTACGCAATATATTTACAAATGTTTTGCGATACTGGGAATGTAATTTTGAGAGAAGACCCCTTTTTGATGTTAAATATTGTGGCCACCCACGCAAAGAGGGGTAAAATTGCAAAAAAACAAGAGATTAATTAAAAAATAAATTAGTCACTATGAAAATTCCAGTGTCATATCAAGTTTACTTTCCAGTTACACTGTGTTGATTTTGAATAATTTATAACAAAATTGTTGCAAAAGCAGTTGCTCTTGTTTACTCTATCGGAGCCTTGGCCTCTATAAAAAATAAATATTATAAAACACAAGGAAAATATAACTGAAGCGTGCACAATTTGCTTATATATAGACATCAGATTTTTGCATGTTTTTTATTTCTCATCCGATTGGACTCAAATTTTGGATCTAGGCGTTTTAAGGGTCAATTTTTCGATATTTGGGGTCATATCAAAAACATGCAAAAAATATGCAAAATATGCAAAAAAAATATGCAAAAAATATGCAAAATATGCAAAAAAAATATGCAAAATATGCAAAAAATATGCAGAATATGCAAAAAATATGCAAACAGTTTTTGGCCGCAAATCGTCATAAAAGTCGTAAAATTGTCAATTAATGTTAGAAAAATCGTCAAAAATCTTCAAAGTGTTCTAAATTAAGATAGTTGGGCGTTTAACGTCGATTTTTTAGCAGATTATTGTGTTATCGAGACCTCTTACGACAGTGTGGTGTAGGGTATAAAATAATGGTATTGTAATACAATTTTTTTATTATTATACTATGCAAAAATATAAAATTTGATAAAATATCAAACGTTCTATGAAAATTCAATATTTCCTTTGTTATAATTTGTGGCGTTGGGCTGGTTATTGTTCAAAGGGAACAAATCGATGTCGGATTTTTAACGCGACAACCGCATAAAGTTTTTAGTTTGGTCAGATTTTAAGACTGTCAAAGTTTGAGCACAATTGGAATATGTTAACATCTGCCACTGGGGCCTCGACATTATGCAAATCTCGATTTTTTGGCTATTTAGCGATTTCGGAGACCCATTTTTCTGAAATGGTTAAAGCTTTTTGTCCATATTAAGCATTAAATTAAAGGCCATTCTATTCTTTACATTTCTTGCTGAACAACAAAATATAAGTATATATAATAAATCTAATACTAAATAGGTATTACAGAATTCGAGATAATAAAGCCAATGTCCTGAAAAACGTGACTAGGTACGCCTTTGTGAGAAAATGGAGACTATTAAAAAAAAACAGTTTCTTCATTTTTATCAATTTTTGGAATGAAAACTAATGTCTTTTACATTTTGTTCTAAATTAAATTTATTCGAGAGTCAGACATCATGTGGTTTTGGAGCTATCTGGGTACAGCTGACTACTTGAAGAACGCTCTGCTATGTAGTTCGCAACTTTCAAGTTGTTTACCATCCTTTGCGCCTCCTGGAAATTCGGAGTTAATGTTTAATCTCTTGAACAACAAGAATTATGCCAGACCTTTTTCTAGGATTTGCGACAGGTGCTCTTTTGGAAGTTTGGATCGAATATTTCTGAAGAAATTTTAATCTTTGCTTTGTTAAGATTTTTGTCGCCTTTTGGATCAAACAATGCCAGGTCCGCAAGTTCAGGACTAAGATACCACAGATTATTAATTATGTTGTTATTTCCTTTTTCGGAAATTTGTGTGTCAATGTTTTCACATTTCAATACATTTTCAATGAAGTCTAGGTCTTGTTTTTATGCTAAACGTATCGTAGAATCTGAAGAACTATCTGTCCCGAAAACAATCAAGCGTGGCTTCAAGAAAATCGTAACTATGCAATTGTCATTGGTGCTGGACCCCTGTAAGGTATATAGGAACGTTACTAGTATCATTGTGGCTACAGTAGAAGCTATCGGAGAGGATCCCTACAAATATAAGATCTCTAGAAGCTTTATCCGTGAACAGCGGAGAATAAACCGTGAAAAATAAACGCAACAGCTTCAAGGAACGAGGCTATTTGTGTACACTGGCATGGCAAAAATTTTACCAGATATTTTCAAAACAGGGAAGAAAAAACGGGTTGCTGTTCTTGTATCACATGGGGGTAAAGAACAACTCCTAGGTGTTCCTGAAACTGACAGTAGCTCATGGGAGAAACAAGAACTAGCAGTGTACAAATGCCTAGAAAAATGGGGTCTCACCAGCTCGAGCAGATATTAGGTCGAGAGATTCTGTACCACCGTACAAACTTGTTAGAAAATTGTTGAGAGGGATTTTTGACTGCAAGTATAGAAGCACATCCGGACATCAACCAAACATATTCAAGCGATTTCTATAAGAATAGTCTGTGATTGACAAATCCAAGTTCGAAGTAGGCGAGAGTGTTTTAATACTACTGCCCAACCCACTTCCCAAGAACAAGAGGCCGTAGAAGCACCTTGCGTTTAAATCATTCGAGACTGGACGCCCCCAGAATGTTTTTTCTATTTTATTTAGTCATATTTTACTTATTTACATATATTTTACTTATATTTATATTTTACTTATAACACTCAGTTGTTGTCGTTTGGGATACCAACCACACAACAACAACTGAGTGTTATAAGTGAGAGTTTGGGTTATTGATTTTACTAAACGTATAATGAACAAGATAATGTTTATATAGATATAATATAGGATATATTGGGTAAACATTATCAATAGGTTTAGAGACACTAGATTGAGTTTAATACAAAAAATAGTGAAAACGATATTCAGAAATATTTTTTAGGTCCAAAACAAGACCTAAACCGCATTGAAGATTTACTTAATACGAAATGGGAATAAACAAACAAATATCAGATAAAGGAAATAACAAAATGATAAATCATATGTGGTACCTTAGTGCTGAACTTATTGGTCTGGCATTGTTTGATCTGATAGTGCAAAACACCGTAAAGATCGAAAAGACGACAAAAATCTTAACAAAGCAAAGATAGAAATTTCTCCAGAAATAATCGATCTAAACTTTTAAAAATCAACTGCCGAAATTCCTAAAAAAAGGTTTACCAGGCATAATTACAAGTGAGACCATATTGTTGTTCAAGAGATTAAACATTAACTCCGAATTTCTTGAAAAAGATAATGCAACTTGACCACAGAACATCAACAACCAGGAGGGTTAAAGGATGGTAAATAACTTGACAATTGTGAGCAACATAGCAAGGAGTCGAGTTCATCACCAAGTTGTCATCTGTATCCAGATGGCTCAGTCCCTTAATGCCCGTAATTTACAAAAGGCGAAACATGTCACATGTTGTGGGGGTTCGAATCTTCGGCTTTCCTTTTTCACTTGCAAACATCATCCATCGGTCATTAAGCTGGACTCCAACGAGAAATGAATTAAAGTTAATATTAAAATAGATCTTCGCCCTAATAGGCAACATTTTCAAATAAAGTAAAATATATTCGTTCATTCATTCGCAAAATTTTGATAATATAGGAAGAAAAAAGTTGTTTTTTTTTAATAGACTCCATTTTTGCCCTAAGGCCTTTTTCGGGACATTGGGTTTATTATCTCGAATTCAGTAACATTTACGTACTTTGTTGTTCAGCAAGAAGTGTTAAGAACAGAATAGCTTTTAATTAAATGCATAACACGGGCAAGTAGCTTTAACCGTTGCACATATATGGGCCGTCGAAGTCGCCAATTAGCAAAAAAAAATAGATTTTCATAACTTCGAGGCCCCAGTACCACGTTTTAACATATTCGAAATGTGTTCAAACTTTGGCAATCTTAAAATCTAACAATACTAAAAGGTATAGGCGGCTCCCCGGCTAAAAAATCCGTGATCGATTTGGTCCTTTGAGTTAAAACCAGCCCAATGCTACAAATTAAATTATGATGCTACAAAAAAGAAAATATTGAATTTTACATAAAACGTTTGATATTTTATCAAATTTTATATTTTTACAGAGTTTAATAATAAAAAAATGGTATTACGATACCATATTTTTATACCCTACACCACACTGTCGTAAATGGTCTCAATAACATAATAATCTGCTGAAAAAATCGACTTTATACGGTCAACAGTCTTGGTTTAAACACTGTTATGTATTTTTTAATGTTTTTTCCAACTTTAAATGACAATTTTACGACTTTTATGACGATTTTCGGCCAAAATCTGTTTGCATATTTTGCATATTTTTTGCATATTCTGCATATTTTTTGCATATTTTGCATATTTTGTGCATATTTTGCATATTTTTGCATATTTTGCATATTTTTTGCATATTTTGCATATTTTTTGCATATTTTGTGCATATGCAAAATATGCAAATATGCAAAATAAATACGAAATATGACCCTGCCAATGAATTTAGATTTCTTTGAAACGAATTTTGGTCCAATCAGAATCTTCGTATCTTTAATATTAAAAAATATGCAAATATGCAAAATCCGATGTCTACTTATATATAACAACGGACGTATCAACATTGTGGAATATTTAATAGGCTGTTAACGTAAACTTAATTTTTTACTACACTATTTTTACATGTAATTCGAAAAATTCCAGTTATAATTCGTGGTTAAATATAGGTATTGCGTTACGTATTTGTTACGTATTCACAGATGATGTGACATATAATTGTTATGAATAAAATTTTTTCGCTCCAAAAGGTATCTAAAATGTCAAAATTTTCGACCACATTTTTTCCACAAGTTAATTTGAAAAATATTTTTGGTTTGTTTTCACATGTATATCCTACTATGTTGAATATCATTTAACTGTGGAGGTGGGGGTAAATTTTTCCCCTTCGCTCATATTTTGTAAACTACTCTGACATGCTTTAAGCGATCGGTCTAATTTTCTCTGAATCTTCTTATTTCGCTAACGTAAGTAGTAAGTAATGTTTTGGTTTTCATACGAGTAGCAGATGAGGAGATACGCTTCTGCTGGTGTAAAAATTGCCCCACGTTCATGTTCCTGTCATTGTGGCACAGGAAATATTTTTAACCACGTCCAAATTATCGTAAGTATCGTGTGGAAAAAAAACCCAAGAATTTCATGGAAAATTTTTGACCACACTCGACAAATGATTTTCATAGAACATTGTCACAATCGCAGAAAATCAATTGCTAGTAGAGGACGATGAATTCAGCGACGTTGACGATGAAATCTTCGACCCCGAATTCAACATAACCAAAGACTATTTAGATTACTAAGTGATATAATTTCTTGGATGTTGGGCAAGGGTTTAATAGCCCCCTCCCCATAGAGACGATCCCAGGGAATCGAAAAAGTGTTGTCTTTATCGAATACAATAAACTAGTGTACGTAGGCTGCTGCAAACATATCGTCGGTGTCATGCTTAAGTGTTCCATACGCCATTTTTTGACTTTTAGAGATACAGGTGGTTTCTAGGGTTTTCCGGTATGCTCCTTCTGAATTTCTAGTCGGCTTTCTCCTATCTGCTCTAGTTTCCGAGATATCCACGCCTCGAAGGGAAAGCATAAACTGTTTTCAGTTATGAAATTAATATTTTAAAAACTTACAAGTTTAAAAATCAGAATTTTAATTTTTGATTTAGAAGTAATTAATTTATTGAGGCAAAGATGAAATTTTTTTTTGTCAAATTGTTCCATGTGATTTACAATATTTCACATTTGTGTCATAAGTGGGGATATGGAACAAATCGACAAAAATTCTTTTTTTAAAAAAATCTCTATAACTTTTATATTCCAATGCATATTCCCCTAAATTTTTGCAAATATGTTCTATATACTATTATTAGTATTTCAGGTCAAAAATATAAATATTTGCTGTAGTCAGCTCCACACAGTTAGGACGCAAAACTTTAAAATGCGATTATCTCAAAACGGGCAAATGGCGTATGGAACACTTAAGCATGACACCGACGATATATGTATATACATACCCCAGAAAATCTGCGTTCACCTTATTACCTTTCAAAAACGACACTAAAACCATGGTGAAATAAGGTGTAAAGGCCTGGGTACATAAGCTGCCTTGCCTGGTTGCCTTGCTTTCCTACTTCATTTCTGACATAATAAAAATAAAAGAATGAAGAAGGCCGAGCAAATTTCGGACTGGGTTGCCCATTTCTTTTTATACCCTACACCACCCTGTGGTAAGGGTATTATTTGTTAGTGCATGTTGTATGTAACATGCCTATGTATAGAATCACTTTCTGAGTCGATTTATGCATGTCCGTCCGTTCGCAAAGTACAGCTCGCATTTATTGTTCGATTTGGCTCAAAATTGGGGAAAATCATTTTTTTAGCCTAATGAAGAACGCTATTGCTTTTGGTGAAAATCGGTTCAGATTTGCATATAGCTCCCATATATATTTTCGGCCAATTTGAGGTATTTGATGCACCAAACACGCTGTATCTGTCCAATTTTTATGAAATTTGGAATGTGTGATGGAATTTGGTCTATAGATAAATGTGCCAAATTATATCGAAATCAGTTCAGATTTGGATATAGCTCCCATATATATTTTCGGCCGATTTGAAGTATTTGATGCACCAAACACGCTGTATCTGTCCAATTTTGATAAAATTTGGAATGTGTTACGGAATTAGGTCTATAGATAAATGTGCCAAATTATATTAAAATCGGTTCAGATTTGGATATAGCTCCCATATATATTTTCGGCGGATTTGAAGTATTTGATGCACCAAACACGCTGTATCTGTCCAATTTTGATGAAATTTGGAATGTGTTACGGAATTAGGTCTATAGATAAATGTGCCTATTTATATCAAAATCGGTTCAGATTTGGATATAGCTCCCATATAATTTTTCGGCCGATTTTTGGTATTTGGTGTACGAATGACGTTATATATGTCCGATCTCAATGAAATTTGGTATGTGGGACGGAATTTGGTCTAGAAATAAGTGTGCCAAATAATATCAAAATCGGTTCAGATTTGGATATAGCTCCCATATATATTTTTGGCCGATTTTTGGTATTTGGTGCAAGACTTACTGATTTATTTTTTCATTATTTTTTTAAGTACATATTTAACCACTTACCAGTAGTTAAAAAAAAAACTAAAAAGCCTATGTTCTTTTTTTAGAACAATTGGGGTGAAATTATATTCAAATTCAACACTCCAGTTATTTTTTGTTTTTATTTCTTCTGTTTCTTTTATTCCGCTCCCTGCTGGTGTCGAACACATGAACTTCTGATTTCTAGCCAAACACACTACATACTAGGCTACTCATACAAATAGTAAGGGTTGTTTAAAAACATCCATGTACATCAACATTTCTTCGTAATTTTGTCAACAAAAAACTCCCATGCCGACGGTGAGCTTTGAACACACAAACCTAGGATTTGTAGTCGGGCACACTAGCTCTGTACCACCGTACTTATTCCTTAGTAAGTAAGTAGTAGGTAAGGAAGTAAGCAGTTATGTGTAAACCATTATATATGCACTACCTGATAATGCGGAGTGTAATAAGAACTAATTACTCGGTAATGCATCAAGTAATGACATGTGCTTACCAAATTTTTGCTGGGACGTTATATATGTCCGATCTCCATGAAATATGTAATGTGTGACGGAATTTCGTCTAGAAATAAGAGTGCCAAATTTTATGGAAATCGGTTCGGATTTGGATATAGCTCCCATATATATTTTCGCCCGATTTAAGATATTTGATGCACCAAAGACGTTTAATACGTTTAATTTTGATGAAATTTGGAATGTGTGACGGTGTTTGGTCTAGAAATATATGTATGTGCCAAATAATATCGTAATCTGTTCACATTTGAATTTAGCTCCCATATATATTTTACTTATTCACAGTGGTGTAGGGTATCATATAGTCGGCCCCGCCAAACTTTGATCCTTTCCTTACTGGCTTATTCTTTTATCAGAAGCAAGTAAGGTAAGCAGGCGAGGCAGCTTATGTACCCAGGCCTTAAGTGACAATCATACGGCTTTGAAATTTTTTTTATAAACTGAATTGTCAGAAAATATTAGGATCTACCCCGAATATTCTAAAATTTAATAAATAGATGTCCAATCTGTTCTATTCAGTGCCGCACAATAAATATATGAAGTGTAGAATGTATCACATTATGTATAGAGTAATTTCGATGCCAATTAGAATTAAATTTTAAATATTTTTATTTATTTCTTGTAAATTTTTCTGAACTATTTTGGAAAGGCCCTAGTACTCAAACGTTGCCATTGACATTTAGTTCCCATAAAATTATGTTGTTATTGTAAAATTGTTAGTTGTTGTAATTCATGCAAACGCCTTATATTAATACACCATGACTAAAACATTACATAAATTGGTAAATGAGAACAATTTTTCTTTCATAAATATTTTATTCGCACTCTTTAGTACAAGAATAAAAAGAAAAAGTCTGGAAAATACATTACTATTACGAAGATAACGGTATATGAGTGTTACAACTGCCAAATTAGAGAAGCAAAAAGCCTGCGTTCACTTTATATGTTGCAATAGTACCGTTAGTTTTTGGGAATCTTTTGCAATTTTCTCCCATTTTTTAATCAATATTGCCACAACTGATCGTTCTGTGAGCTCGTTTGCACATTTAACCATGGCGAATTTAATAAGGTGATTCAAAAGGCGAATTCAGGCCGTAGTCTTCATTTGCTGTCAAATTTTTAGCGCCATGAATGTGTGCTTCAAAACATCCCCCCATACCATTGCTATCGCAAACGATCCGTTTTCGAATGGTTCTCGATAGTTTTGCGGATATTTTATTCGAGAACGATACACGAGAATAAATTGAAAACGAAACATTCTTCGATCAGTTTGTGGCAGGAAAACCTTCGATTTGGAATATCGTTAATAATATTATTAGCGATTGAATTGACGACAGTAGCGAAAAACATTTTTGGTGTAGTTTCTTGATGTTTCCGTTAGTACCTTTATCGTTTTTATTTCATTGTTATGTTTGCTACTCGATATGTAACTGTGATAAACATTGTTCTCTTGTGTTTGGTACCCTACCCATATGTTGTATTTTTCAACGTTTATCTTAATGTTTATCTTATTTTTGTGGAAAAATACTATAAATATTACAATTCAGCAATATTAATTGATTATTTTATAAATATATTAATTATTTTTTATTTATTTTGCTTAAATTTGAAGAACTGTTTCATTGCTTTGGAGTTAATTTTTCTTTCATGCATTGGCGCCAATGTTTTTGTTTTGGTTATCACCTGTTATCTTGCTAAAGTTTACTAAATGCTGTCTTTTTACTTTTTACTCTATTTTCGTATCAAAGAGTAAAATCTCTCTTACTCTTACTGAATAATTATTACTGTAAAAGTAAAAGGACACAACTAATAGGTCTGTACGATAACTTCGCAAGTAAAAAATACTTGCAAGTACTCAGCAAGTTCTCAGTAACGTCTCTCCACTTATTTTACTCTTTCGAAGATAAAAATTTGCAGAATGTTATCGAACAACAACTTGCAAAAACTTGCAAGAAGTCAGCTGATTTGACAAACCAAAAGTTATCGGATAAGATTTAATTTAACAATCGAAGATTTTTTTACAAAATTGTTTGATTATCCATTGCTACAAAAATAATTCTCTTTCCATATCATAAATTAACGGCTGGCCGCCCGCATAGTGTTCCTCCTACTCCATGGATGCGCCGCTTTTTGCTGGGATTTGATACCTTAGAAATAAAACAATCAACACAAACTACAAAATAAGTTATTTTACAAACTAAGTCGTTTTCCGTAATTTACTTAGTTATCTCTTCTCTTTTTTATCTTGTAATTATTTTGCCAAGAATTGCAAAGGCCGCCACAAAACATTCGAATTTAAATCAGCTGATCAAACTTGCAAATTCTTACAAGGAAAATTTTGCTTGCAAAAACTTGTAAGTTCTCAGTAACAAAAGTCTCCAAAACTCTCTCACAATTCTCTCCAAATTCGCTCTCTTTTACTTTACTTTTAAGTTTGTTATCGAACAGCATTTTGTAAAAGTTTTTACAAATTTGTACAAACTTTTGGGTTATCGTACAGACCTAATATAAGCAACTGGTATGGGGGCATATACAATGTATATATGTATATGTATATTATACATACAATATGTATATTATACACCCAATAGAAAGTGTCTTTAAGACAACATTGATGAATCGTGCACGACATTTCCAATTCGTTCACGACCCTTTGCAGACAGCCCTTTGGAATCGTTGACGACTTTTTCACACAAGTGTCCGAGTATTCATGCACGACAACATGGGCGACAAGGTAAGCGAAGCTGTCGTCGATGACGACTTGGAAGACAAAAAACCCGTTATTTCGTTGACGACTGCTTTGCAGACATTGTCTTGCTATTTGTCATTAACGACCCTACTAAAGACAAGTTCATTTTGTTGCCTTGTGTAATTTTTTATTAAATTATAAAATACATTATGTCTAAAAATTTTATCTTAAATTAATTATACTTAATTCCCGGATGTTCTGCATGTCACCACTTTCTTCCAGCTTTACCACGCCTTATTTCTTTCCCCAGCCAACTGAAGGGGCGATCTCCTTCACCTTGTGGATTCTGCAAAAAAGAGATTATAAATGACTGTTGAAAATAACCACTAATATATTCGAAAATCTTACCATATACCATGTGCTTCATATCGCGATTTTCAAAGTTCGCCATGCCTTCAACCTAAATACACGTATTTAAAGAACAAACACAATTAGTTTTTATGCATTTTAATCTACTTATTGTTACTTACCGATTTTAGTTAATGCACTTTCCATAAATAATAATTGTATACATTGTGACGCGGCTTCCAAATTTTATGATTTCACAATCTTAAATTTATTACAAATAGAAAATTTAATATCTTCATAAATATGTATATGTACAATTATTTCAAAGCTCTCTTTTTTGAGAATTTTTTTGAGTTTGTTGCCAAGACAAATTGCAAGACATGGTCATGCAAGTTGTCGTACATGACAATTTCATAGATTTCGTCAACGAATCGTCGACGAAAATGTCATCAACGATTTGATTTTCAATTGGGCATACAAACATTGGAATGTGTGTGATTTGTTTTGTTTGAGAAAATAAAATGTTTCGGTATTTTTAATTATTTTATTTAACTGATTTCTTCAAAATAAAAGAATGTGTTGCATACATTTGTTGTAAGATTTTCGGTGTTATTCGAGAGTTTACGTTCTACTCGACAACTACAAAGCATGTGAGTGATTTTTGAAATACTCTTTCTACAAAAGACAGTCCTTTTGAAATACATAAACCTAAATTTACATGGAAAAGTGTAGGTTTACGTGTATTTCGTATGGCTTGTCGGTCGCATAGATTTTCGTTTCGAAGGTGCTTACATGAACAGAAAATGATTTTTTTGCCACTTTGGAGGCGCAAAAAACCTTTCTGTCGATATAAATAAACAGGGAGCAAATTTTCACTGAACATGACCTCATTGTTTTTCACTGAACATACCCTATATTCATTAAAACTGGCAGCGCCTGTCTTTTTTTCATTGCAAGAACTATTTTACAAGTCACGTAAAGAGCACAACAACAAATCTAATCTGACGGAAATTCTTCAAGCTGTAAAAATGTTTGTTCACGTTTTCATACAATTTATTCACAATAACAAAAAATTTACAGATTGAAACCAACCACCTAACAGTTTTACGCCAACTTATAAGTTCATTATGTTTCTTTGTCTTTTAACAGTCGCACGACGCATCAAAGACTCAATTAATTATTTCACCGAAAAAAAAAAAATAAAAAATGGAAGGTACCTGTGGTGTCACTGATCTCGGACATCATTTTCATGTACATAAGTATTTAAATCTACGTCAAATATCAATGGAAAAACATTACGCATTGACGCCCCGACATTTTTCAATTCCTTGCCGCCTACACAGCTATTATTTACACAACAAACATTCTTTCATCAGTCACGTCTCTTTTCGATCTTTGTCCAATATTACGACGTTGTCGAAATCATGACCTTTATTTTGCTAGCGCTGTCGCTCCTTCTTGTTTCTCAATGTCTAACTTCTTTTCTAAAATTTTAACGTTTAATGCTCTTTTTGGTTGCGGTTATCGTCGTTGTCTACTTGATTAATTATGTCGGGAATATAATAAAGTTTGAATTTATAATCGCAACCCTAAGATCCATAAACCTAAAATTACTTAATTGTTCCGGGAGACAAAATGATGAATTTTAAAGATTTGTTTGCAATTTACCTGAGCAGTACGCCCCGTCGCAATTTGAAAAAAAAATATAATTGGCTGGAATTCGCTCAGAGCATGGATATTCTACACACGACTGCATATTTTTGCGTAACCGAACATAAGGAAATTATACAAAACAGTGAACTAGGTAAACCACGAATTATTACGGAGCCTGAATTTCAAACAGTTTTATCTTTGGTTGAAGATAATCCAAACACAACTCTAAAATCTATAAAAGATCACCATGGGTGGTCCAAAGTTGGAACCAGAGCAATAAACACATTTCCATCTTCTAAAGGGCCCTACATACATTTAATTGGTGCTATAAGAAGTTGTGCGATAATCAAAATGGATACAAGACGTGGACTTTTTCGCTTAGTAAATGCCTGGGACTGGATGCAAACTCTATTTGCCAAATGGCAGGATCTGAGCACCAACATATCGGATTTGGAAGTTGTTTGCAAAAAGTCGTTGCCACAGCAAGTTATCAGAGATTTTCAAAGAATCGCCAGCAATTTTCTGAAATTAGGGCTCTATTCCAATTGAGAAAATCCAAATTTCGAACGTGACAAATTTACGACAACAACAGCTTCAATATTTGAAGGAATTTGTCTATAGTGCTATACAAACCGTACCACTTAGGGTTGTAGCCATGCGTAACCGAACATAAGGAAATTATACAAAACAGTGAACTAGGTAAACCACGAATTTTACGGAGGCTGAATTTCAAAGAATTGTGTCTTGGGTTGAAGATAATCCAATCACAACTCTAAAACCTATAAAATATCGAATTTATAACGAATTTTCAAAAAGACATCGCATTATCCGCCATGTCGCATTTGCTGCATTGCCAAATGTTCTCCGTAAAATCTTGTGGTCCATAGTTGGAACCGGAGCAATATACACATTTCCATCTTCTTAATTGGTGCTATAGCAAGTTGTGCGATAATCAAAATGGATATAATACGTGGACTTTTTCGCTCAGCAATGCATAGGACTGGATGCAAACTCTATTTGCAAATGGCGATATCTTGGCACGAACATATCGGGTTTGGACGTAGTTTATAAAAAGTCCCTTGCCACAGCAGTTATCAGAGATTTTGAAAGCGTCGCCAGCAATTCCAATTGAGAAGATTTGGTCCAACATTAAAAGTTCTGTGAAGCACAATATCCAAATTCCGAATGGTACACCTCCAAATTAAGGACAACAATGCTTCAACAATATTTGAAGGAATTTGTCTATAGTGCTATACAAAGGGTAGCATTTAGGGCTATGGCCAAGCAATTATTCATTCCGCTGCGTTTTAATAAGGTTTCATCTCTACACCATTTTCGCATGTAATTCGAAAAATTTATGTTAAAATTCGAAATATTTCATTAGTTAGTTTGAGAATTCAAATTGCAATTCGAATTATTTCATTTATTATTTTAATAGTACTTTTTTAATTCGTTTTTTACTTACAATGATGAACTGCTAAAATTGTTTCATTGATTGGAAAATAATTGTGGACTGTACAGCGATTTCCTAAAAATTCGCCAAGTTAAAATAATAATTACATGTAGCCAAGAAAGTCCCGGTCCACAATAGCGTGAATTTCATTAACATTTTTCATGAAATTATGCGTTCTTAGTTCGAATTCCCCTCTAAAGCAATTTTATTTTAATGAAATTCACGCTAGTGTGGACCGGGACAAAGGAAAAAAGGAACAATTGAATGTATGGGAGAGACATTTTGTGAGGACATTATTTATGGGCATGATCATCCCTACGATGGAGACGCAAATAATAGAAGGGGGAATTGCAGACACCAACATTGACGTAAACCCACCAGCTTACAAACGCAGATTGTATTAGAACTTTTTGTCGCGTTAACCTTATGAGGATTTATTTGGCATATACGGAATGTAATTGACCAGTGAATTTTAGAGTTGGGCGATATCGTTCAATTGAATGATCCGGATCACTGTCCTCATTCAAAGACGAATGAGTAACATCATAAAAACCAACGTGTGAAATTAAGTATACGCAGTTTTGTCAAAGAAATTACCGGTGTCCATTGAACGAGATTGCCCAACTGTAGTGAATTTATTAAATCCAATATATTGGAAACAATTTTCCAAGGTTCAGGATGGTCCCAGCAGAATGTTTTAAATGCAAACTTAAGCAAACTTTTGGAGCCAGTATTCAGAAGAGTATGAATAGAAGAAACTGTACCTACGGACTAGAAAGATTTAGTTATTAAAAAACTACCCAAAAGGCAAAAAGACGGAATGTCTCTAATACCAACTGTCATGAAAATAATCAACAACCAAAACAGCAGACACTTCAACTCCATGAGAATTATCATTGAACAGTCAGCAGAAATAAATGCTCCTTTACATCTAATGTTCTTTGATTTTGACAAATATTTGCTGATAGGTGTGGAAAGAATTGAGATTATGATAAAATTATAAGTATACTAAAAACTCATACGATGGTACTACACCGACGGAAGTCTGAGTGATGCCCTCATATGGTTAAGTGGTGTAAAATAAGGATGCGGACTGTTGCCCTTATTATTTATAGCGATTTTAGATTTTATACTACAGCTAGAGGATGGGCAATATTATGAAATTACCATTTAAAAAACAATAGTCATGAGGATAAACACATCCTCGAAAGAAAACAAAATCTCCAATGAAAATAGGTTTGGATTGGACATACGCTGAGGAAGCCAAGAACTGGAGTTCCCAAGGTTCTCTGTAGATCTAGAATTGGTATTTTTCGTAAATAATTTTATTTTTTATTTTTACAGTAAGCCCTGCTGAATCACAGAATTGTTGTTTTCAAATTTTAAAAACAACAAGCTTTTAAAGTGGGTGTAGTTAAAATTGATTTACTTTAGGGAAGGGCAGAGAATACCAGTTTCGTCCAACGCCACTTGGACCTATCAGTTCTCTTAGTTCTTTGCATTGAAGCAAAGAACTCTTCCCCAATTTTATGACGACTCGAGCTCAATAATAAATGTGACCGACGAATTCTTTGCTTCAATGCAAAGAACTGATGAGTCCAAGTGGCGTTGGACAAAACTAGTATTCTCTGCCCTTCCCTACAGTAAATCAATTTTAACTACACCAACTTTAAAAACTTGTTGTTTTTAAAATTTGAAAACAACAAATCTGTGATTCAGCTGGGCTTACTTTAAAAATAAAAAGTAAACACACATCACAACAAAACTGCCAAAGTGAATCTAAAATAGAAACACAGCACGGTGGACGATTTGTTTGTTGTTATTTTCGACAAACTATCAACATAGTTATGACCAGTGTTTGAATTTGCTACCAGCACAGCACTGAAATCACTAAAAATATGCTATTGCTATGCTGTGCTGTTTTCAAAAACAAAATCGAAAACTGTTGCTGTGCTATGCTGCGAACATAAAAGTAGCACAGCACATGGTCTATGCTGTGCTTCTGATATCTTCACAGCACATAGCATAGCATAGTCATCAAAATCAAAATCGAAAACTGTTGCTGTGCTATGCTGCGAACATAAAAGTAGCACAGCACATGGTCTATGCTGTGCTTCTGAAATCTTCACAGCACATAGCATAGCATAGTCATCAAAATCAAAAACGAATGCTGTTGCTATGCTGTGCTGCAGACATTTTAACAGCATAGTAAACAGCCGCAGTCAGGAAAACAAAACGAAAACTATTGCTGTACTGTGCTATGAACAAAGTCAACAGCATAGCATCAAACATAACCCAGAAAAATGTTTGATTGCAAAGAAGTATGTATGTATTTTAAATGTAACAGAATTTGCTATTGACCTGTGAAACCATGACTAAATGCACATTTCGATATTTTTAACAAACTACTATGTCTGTTAATTGACAAAACAGTAATATATAATTTTTTAAAGTACCAAAAAATCTCTTATGTCAAATTGTTACGAATCTCTTACCTGAATGAAAAATTTGAGAAATAAGGAAAGAAACCCCATGACTATTTGCTGATTATTATTATTGGTCTACTGTAAAAAGCCCAAACATTCCTGGGTTTCAAAATGTTGGCCGTATGCACCGACAAAAGTATGGATAGGATTATCACACTAGCCCGCGAAAAACATAATATATCTATATTCGGTAATATATTCAGTTCGAGCCTTCCAGGCACTACATATGGTGCCATAGAGGTTTTTTACAACTTTCGGGCTCTTTTCTCAAGAAGTATGGACTTGCCCCTGAAAAAACTTTTACTGTCGTTATTGAAACAGCTAATGCAAGTTGCTTTAACAAAAATCAAAGTGTTTATTTATTATTGTCTTTTAATTAAAAATCAAAGTGATTCGAGAGCAGGTCTTAAAGTGAATTTATCCACAATTTTGTGTGGGAGGTACACGAATGGGTGGACAAATATATTCCATATTCGAACCTGATCTATATCTGGTAGATATTTTAGGATGTGTAAAGTATGAACCAAATCGGTCACTCCCATCAAGAGTTATCGTGCGGACAATTTTTCCGAACATTTTTTAAATTTTGTGGGGGAGGTACCTGAAGGAGTGAAACGATATGACTTATCTTCGAACTTAAACTAAGTTTGCACAAAATTTCATAACGATTCGTGAGGTGTCACTAAACTGCACTTATTTCAAATTTTGTGTGGGAGGTACCTGAAGGAGTGGCCCGATATAATCCATATTCGAACCTGATGTATGCCTAGAGGTAGTATTACCATATGCAAAGTTTGGTTCAATTCGATTACTACCTTCGAGAGTTATCGTGCGCACAAGTTTTGCGACAATTTTTGAACATTTGTGGGGGTGGTACCTGAAGGAGTGGACATATAGGGCCCATCTTCGAATTTAAATCAAATCTGGACAAAATATTTCGATACCCAAAATTTAAACCGAATCGATTGATCCGTTCGAGACTTATCGTGCGCACCAGCCAGCCAGACAGACCGACAGGCAGACGGACGGACATTGCTATTTAATCAAATTCTCGCTAGTGGCGTCTATGGCTTATGGAAGCGAACATCGAGTTTCTAAATGCATGTTATTGCCACTTGTACCTGTTTTAATATATGTACTAGAGTGGTTTTAAAAATCGATGTCCAATTTTTATGCGGCACCCTCCTAAAACGTTTAGTTTTGTTAAAAATTAAGATTGACAGAGTTTGAGCTCAATCGGAGTATGTTAACACGTGCCACTGGTGCCTCAAAGTTTCCATGGGCCCTTTATATAGCCAAAATTAAAATCTGACCCGATTTTCAAGAATTTTTGTGGGATTACTTGTTTAGCAACTGTAAACTGTTTTCATCGATTGGACAATAAATGTGATCTGTAAAGTGAAAATTCGCCAATACAAATTAAAATTAAAATTGGTCCCCATTTTATAGGGCCAAAGGCGAATTTTCAGAAAATCACTCTATAGACCACATTTATTATCCAATCGATCAAAAAAGTACCATGTATGTACCTTGTAAGCAATAAACAGCACTGAACAACTCATAGGGTCATTATTATAAGTTTTCTTTTACTATTGGATGTATTTGAAAACGCAAAATAAACAAATTTGAAGACATTAAAAATATAATTTTCACATTTTAATATTATTTTAACCGGAACGCTAAAAAATCTGATCGAAAAATCCAAACTATAACCAAAGAAAGCTTATTTATAATTATTTATTATAATGTTTATTATAATGTTTATTATAATGTTTACAGCACAGCAGAGCACAGCAATCGTTTTTCGATTTCATGACTATGCTATGTGCTATGCTACTTTTATGTTCGTAGCATAGCACAGCAACAGTTTTCGTTTTTGTTTTTGAAAACAGCACAGCATAGCAATAGCATTCGTTTTTGATTTTAATGACTATGCTATGCTATGTGCTGTGAAGATTTCAGAAGCACAGCATAGACCATGTGCTATGCTACTTTTATGTTCGCAGCACAGCATAGCAACAGCATTCGTTTTTGATTTTGATGACTATGCTATGCTATGTGCTGTGAAGATATCAGAAGCACAGCATAGACCTTGTGCTATGCTACGTTTATGTTCGCAGCATAGCACAGCAACAGTTTTCGATTTTGTTTTTGAAAACAGCACAGCATAGCAATAGCACTCGTTTTTATTTTTGATGCTGTGGCTATGTGCTATGCTGCGTCACTTTCACAGCGCCAGCATAGACCTTGTGCTGTGCTGTGAAAAACTAGCAGCAAATTCAAACACTGGTTATGACGATTCTCTGCATTGTGGAAACGCATAAACGTGGGAGTAGTTAATTTGGTTTGCATATGCGGCTACGAGAGTATTTGAATGTTTCTGTTGAATTCGTCTTTAAACGAATTCGTCGATCACATTTATTCTTGAGCTCGAGTCGTCATAAAATTGGGGAAGAGTCTTTTGCTTCAATGCAAAGAACTAAGAGAACTGATGAGTCCAATGGCGTTGGTCGAAACTAGTATTATCTGCCCTTCCCTAAAGTAAATCAATTTTAACTACAACCACTTTAAAAACTTGTTGTTTTTAAAATTTGAAAACAACAAATCTGTGATTCAGCTGGGCTTACTTTAAAAATAAAAAGTAAACACACATCACAACAAAACTGCCAAAGTGAATCGTAAATAATTTTAAAAAAACCACGGAAAAGGTGTTGATATTACCAAACTTTTATGAAATAATATCAATTGATGAACGATGGGTATGATAACTTTTATTTTTTCCAAGATAATTTTTATGGTCTGTTCACTTCAGCAGTATTAGCAAAACGGAAGAATAATTTCAAGGCAAGTTTTGTCTTTCTATGACAGAAACATGAAGTAAGAGGTAAAAAGCAAAATGTCAAAAATGCTATATCGATAATCTCTGATCTGATCTGATATTTTATCCAGATATTATTATTTTTTATTTTAATATATGGGTGAATAATGCGAAAAGACTTGTTTCTGTGTCCCGACGCATTTAGGGTTAAAAATAATGAAAAAAATTAAATAATTACAAACGGAATAAGTAAAACAAAATATCCTTAAACAAGGCTCGAAAATCAAAATAAAATATTCTGCATATTTATATGAAAAATATTATTGGTCGCAAGGTGCAAGTACTCATTAACGTGGCGTGTCCCCAGCCGTTTTGTGCTCAAAAACACTGATATTCACTAATATTTCAAAATATATTTTATAAATGAAGTACGCAAAGTTATTCTAGAAGAATGAACAAAGACTATTTTAATTTCATAAGTATAACTTTATTTTTTAAATTATGATTTTAACCCCCAGTTTATATATTTCGAAACGAAAATTTGTGCGCATGAAACACACCCAAACTTTAGTTTTTGAAATATTATTGCCTTTGCTTTTGCTTCAAAACAAAAAACAAATTTGAAAAACGCACTCAAATTTGGTAGTTTTTCTTGCGCATTCATTTTCTTATCGACATACATGAACAGGCCCTAAGACATTTTAGTCGTGTCCCTATTTTTTTTTTCGTCATTCCTGTGAGCCAATGTGTTTATTAAGAAAAACATTTTTTAAACCGGTTTTTTGTTTATATGTAATCCGTCGATATAACGACAATTCCCGTTGGTTTTAAAGATAATCGACAGAAGTGAAAAATGTAGTTAGCAATGAGCATGTTCCTGAAATTTTGTCATTCCCGTGGTTAGTATTTTTCAGTTATTTATATTATAATTTCCAAATTGATGGTATTGGCATGTTCATTTTTTTAGTCTGTTTTAAATTATTTTATATTTTATAAAAAATTTTAAGATTTGCACATTTAAAACCAAGAATAGTCACGTTTCCACCATTACCGTGGGTATTTTCTAACCATGGTAATGACAAAAGGAACACGGGAATGACATTTTCAATATAAATTTGACATCACTCAATCTATGATAATTATTTAATAAATTTATTATAGAATTATTAAACATACCATCAAATACAACATGGCATCCACAAACAAAATTGTTAGAAATGCAGAGGAGAAAATTTCATTTCCGTGGGAATACTGTCATTCCCGTGGTTTAAAAAAAATTAAAATCCATAAATATACATCGCCCACCGCTAATTAATGCATAAAATAGTATTATACAGCATTATAAGCCGAAAAATATTTATTTAATCCCATTTTCGCACTTTGCCGCTTTCGACCCCCAAAACAAGTCTTTTCGCAATATTTACCTTATCTGTTTTACAACATGTTCGGTAAGTTTAAATTCATTTATTGATCTCAATATGACAGTTTAATATGGTATTTTCTTTATAATGGTTCTCTATGAAAAGGATATGCTGGTTTGATGATTTCCAGAAAAAATGTGTTTAATTCTTAGCAAAACCAAGCTAATATTGTACCTGAAGAATATTTTGCACACTATATTGCCGTTGAATTTTACTGAAAACAGTGAACATTAGAGTGTACAATTTTCAGAGACATATTAATGAGGAGTATTCTCAAAAGAAATAAAAGGACGAGTTATGAGTGTTGTGTTCCAGTGACTTTGTGATTTTGATTTTAGGCATTAATAAGAAGAAATTGCTTGTAATCAATACAATTTCGTCAACAAATCAGAGATCATCAATGAGTCACTAGCCCCCTTAAGTGGCTTAATCACATACAGGTTTTTTTGGGCCTTATGCTTTTTAATACAAGTCTTTTCTTGCACTCAGTATTTTTTCCAGCACCACAAAAACACCTATGATGCACAGTGTTGCCTCAGTGGACAAAAATCGAAAAATGTGTTCTTGACTTTTTTATAATTTTATGGTTTTATTTTGTTGAGAACACTTCAAATAGGACAAACCTCAAAGATGTTGTCGATATTTGGTGTTACTATAAAGTTATAGCTCGTTAAACATAGAACATTTTTCGTATGTGACATTTACTAAAATGTATTTAAAAAAGAAACCCATGTTCATGGAAATTTTTTAAAGAAGTTATTGACATATTCCACAACTTTTGAATAGGGAATTAAAGAGTGGTCGATAGTCTTCCAATTTATGAAAAAAAAGTTTACATATAATGTGTATACATAAAGTACCGTTATGTTGATTGAAACAGTAACGTGTTATACAAAACTCACGAATTTCGCTTCTTTCATGGAGTGTATCTAAAAATTGCAGCAAATTGCAGTTTCGACCATTTGGTACATGAAACAGACATCCCTTTCGAATTAAAAAATGCAAAGTTTACATCCTATAAACACCGATTCTCGGAGCCACAACCATATCATCATAAACAATTTGTACGAAAGGAGCAAGAATCCTTGTTTTCCCTCAGTGGATAAATTCACTTTATTTGACTGCTTCGTTTTATATATCCAAATATGAACCGATTTTTAACAAAATCGGTAAAACTGATCAGTGGCCCAAGCAAATATCGCATATTAAATTTGAAGGCGGTTCAATTAAAATTGGCTGAGTTATAGCAAAATCGGGGAAATATATATATGTGGGGGCTATATCGAAATCTGATCCGATTTTTAACAAAATCGGTAAAACTGATTAGAGGCCTAAGCAAATATCGCATATTAAATTTGAAGGCGGTTCAATTAAAATTGGCTGAGTTATAGCAAATCGGGGAAATATATATATGGGGGATATATCCAAATCTGAACCGATATGGACCAAAATGGGAATTTTTCATTCCACGACCTATGTCAACTCCTTCTATTTTTGTCCACGTTTACAAGGAAGCGGCAACACTGTGCGACGTGTGTTGTTTTTGCTGTAAAGCAGACTAACCAAATTTTGGTGTGTGCATTCGTCGAAATTCGACGACACATACTAGTGGAAGAGGTTTGAATTGTTTTCGCAGACACTTTCGTCGGAGTTGTGTGAGGTTGCCAAGGAAAAACTTCTGATTGAACTTTTTTCTTTGCTTACCTTTATACTTCGAGCTGACGATTGATGTTTGGGTATAAAAAGTTTCTTGTTGAAGAAGTTATTGAAAAACAAGTAAGAAAAGCGTTAAGTTCGGTCGGGCCGAACTTTTTATACCCTCCACCACAAATTTCAGCCATTTCGGTGGATTAATGTGGCCAAAACCTTCAAAATATCGAAATTCGGAACGTACCGTTCTATGGGGGCTATATGATGGCGTGGACCTATACCTACAAATTTCTGGGGGAAGGTTTTATACGCCTAAAGAAGACTGAATACCAAATTTCAGCCATATCGGTGTGATAATGAGGCTAAAACGTTCAAAATATCGAAAATCGGGAGATATTGTATTATGGGGGCTATATCAACACGTGGACCTATATAAACATCTTATGGTAGAAATGTTTCTTAGCCTCTGGAAACACAAAATACAAAGTTACAACCGATTCTTTGGTCAAATGGGTCTAATACATTCAAAATATATTAAAATGACGCGTACTTTATAAGGGGTCTTATGTGGGGACTATACCAAAACGTGGACCTATATAACCCAACTTTGGTAGGAATGTTTTCTGGCCTCTGAAGACACAAAATACCAAATTACAACCAATTCTGTGGTCAAATGGGTCTAATACATTCTAAATATATTAAAATGACGCGTACTTTATATGGGGCCTTATATGGGGGCTATACCAAAACGGGGACCTATATAACCCAACTTTGGTAGGAGTATTTTTTGACCTCTGGAGACACAAAGTACCAAATTACAACCAATTCGGTAGTATAATGGGCCAAATATCTTAAAAATTCCTTAAAGCGCCGACGCGTCACGCGTCATTTTGTATGGGGGCTATACGAAAGCGTGGACCTACATAGCCCGCTTTCAATACCAAAAGTCCTACGTAAATATAACATATTTTCCCAAAATTTCATCAACCTACGTCAATCCGTTCGCACGCTAGAGTGATTTCCACAGACGGACAGACGGACAGACAGACAGACGGACAGACGGACGGACATGGCTATATCGACGTAGAATTGCACGCTGATCAAGAATATATATACTTTGTGGGGTCTACAATGATTATTTCGAGTAGTTACAAACGTAGTGACAAACTTAATATACCCCCATCCTATGGTGGAGGGTATAATAACTTCGGTGGAGAATGTCCACAAACAAGAAACAAGGGAACTGATGAGATCCAGTGGCGTGGATCGAAACTATAGTATTCCCTGCCTTACCCCTTGGCGAACAATGCCAAATCTTTTCCACTAATAAACTAGTTGTTTTAAAATATTAAAACAACAACAATGGGATTAAGCCAGACTATTTTGAAAAACAAAATTGCAAACGCTATCCCAATAAAAAAAACGCCTCAATGTTTATAAAAAGCTAAATGCAGTATAAATTTTAACATAAATTGATGAATTTTCGGTTTGGCGATTTTCGGTACTTGATTTGGCGACTTGGGTCAAAAAAATCTGAAAGCACCCCCAAAGTGTCTAAAAATATTCATTTTAAGATAACCCATTTTTTAGTGGCTAGCCACACTCGTACATATTTTGAGAGTTGCAAGCAACACTTGCATTTATTTTTTAGAGTGGCAAGCTACACATACACTTGTTTTTAGCATGTGGCTCATGAGTGTCAAAATCAGCTACTTACGCATTTCTCTGCAACAAATATAATGAAAAAATGTGAAAGTTGTATTTTTCCGATTTCGAGGCTGTAAGTGATTCAGTTGTTAATTTTTATCCAATCCAAATAAGCCATCTAAAACGCACACTACAAGGGGTACAAAACATTATAACAATCACAAACATTCCTTGCAAAAAATCAAACAAATAGGTTCACGTTTCGGTACCACCAAATTAAAGTTTTTTTTAAGATTTAAGTCACATTAACCCTGCAAAAAGCTATAATATAAACAGGCTATTATTCTTGGTTAATTGGAATTTTGTTACAGAAAACTATCGACATATATCCATGTCTTACCGCCTGTTCATGTATGTCGCACGGAAACCTGTACGAAAGGAAAGCAGTCACTCGCTTCCGTCTAAAAATGCGTTCATGTATTTCGCAAACTGTCGTGCTACTGCCGTTACGTATCCTATGCGAAATACTACTAATTTGAATGTACATTTCTACAACTATGTTCCATAAATGAGAGCCAAATGAGAAGTGAAAACAAAATCCACATATACATAGTCCCAATTTACATTAGGCGAGTTTACTTGCGGCAATTGTCAGTTTGTAGGTGAGAGAGGGTGCTGAGAGGCAAAGGGTTACCATATGCCTCACCTCTCTCTCCTACAAAATGACAATTGCCGCAAGTAAACTCGCCCAATGTAAATTGGGACATACCAACATTGGAATATGTGTGATTGTTTTGTTTGAAAAATAAAATGTGTCGGTATTTTGAATTATTTTATTTAATTGATTTCTTCAAAATAATGAATGAAACCGCCATTAAAACGTGTCCATAAAATTTTTATTTTGTTTCAAGAATGAGTTGCATAAATTTGTTTTAAGATTTTCGGTGTTATTCGCGAGTTTACGATCTACTCGGCAGCTACTAAGCATGTGAGTGATTTTGACATTCTCTTGCTATAAGAGACAGTCCTTTAGAAATACATAAACCCAAATTGAATGGAAAAGTGTACGTTTAAGTGTTATTTCGTATGGCTGGTCGGTCGCATATATTTTCATTTCGTTTACATGAACGGAAAATGATTTTTTTTTCCACTTCCGAAACGCAAAAAAACCTTTCGGTCGACATACATGAACAGGCTGTTAGTCTAGCGCCCATGAACGGGTATTGTCCAATTTTATGTATTTCGAAGGTTTTTTTCTGTCAAATTTGCGATGTTGCTGGAATTTGGTATTGCGTCTTGTCAGAGGATACAAAAGCTCAACTCGAAAAATTTTAAATATTGGTCCATGTTTTGAAAAGAACCACGATGACGCGCCATCTTCTTCGTCCCCAGCCGCTGCGTTTTAGACAAGTTCGAGTGTATTAATTTTTATAAGTCTTTTTGCCAATATAACATCAAACTATGTAGGTATATAGCAACACTTTTTTAACCAAATCCTGAGTTAATGACAAAAATCGGTAAAATTAAAATGCTTATAATTTCGGTAATTAACGATATTTTTCGGCAAGTTTGAGACGAATAAAAGGTAGTCGTAAACTTCTACCAATAGAAAGAGTGACGTCAACTTTTCATTCATAATTTTGCGTTTTAATGTTACCGGCTTTTGTCGGTAACTCAAAAAATGAGTTAGAGAATCGCACTACTGATTGCGACTCTCCTTCATTTCAAAAGGATGTAATTTGACTCAAGGTATTACACAAATTGTCACGTTTTCTTTTAATGCATTATTTTGTGTTTGTTTACAACAGATTGTCCCGAGCCAGCACATTAGCATTACGTACGCACGTCCGATTAATCGATTGCATACGATTCACTTTGCATAAATAAATTTTCAATTTGATAGTTTTAATCCAAAAAAATAAAAAAACACAAACAAAATCTGGGCAAAATCCTTGACAAAGTCTAAGTTTCTAGATGTGTCTCTTTGAACATTTCAATTGTTTAATTGCCTCTTTATACATTTGTAATTATTTGTTAAACAAATTGTTAGACCCATGAATTCTATAGAATTTTAAACTGATCGAATTTAAGTTTGTATCTTTATAATTAGCATTCCATTAAAATTCAGGAATGTTCTTTAGAATTCGCAAGGAAAAATATATTTCCGGACAAATCAAGCTCTTGAAATAGTTGTAAGAGCGCATGGTGTTAATCAAACACAACAATAATGATTTAGATTTGGCATCTAAAAATATGATCCCTATAGAGTTATTGCGTCCTCTATGGCTACACATATGAGCCAACTTCTAGTCCCTTAGATATATTCACTATTTGTACCCTTAACTAACGTACATTTATACTGGCTCTTATTATCATGATAATGAGTCTATTGTAATTTGGTTGAGGTCAACTGTATGAAAACAACTATTGTCCTTTTGTAACTTCTGTGGTGATTCTTATGTTCCTCCTTAAACACCAAATTATCTCAAATTTCCAAAACGATACAAGGACTGACTGCCCATTCAACTTAAGCTAACCTAAGTTGAACATTCCTGAAAATAAAATACAAAACCCTTGAAAAGATTCACACCCTCCTCACCTCTTCCTCCTCCACCCAGCATGCATATTTTACTCAATATCTTCATTTTTAATTATTTTTTTTTACAAAGGCAAACAAATTCCACCCACCTTTGTTGTTGCCGATTCAATACCAAAAACGACATTGTTCTTTATTTTCCATCGATAAATACATATTTTATTGTTTTTGTTTATCTCAAACTGAATGTCAATATATTATTGTTTGCTTATGGTATGTACGTACGATTGTGTTTTTTCTTAATGATGGATGACTGACAGAGTGGCTGACTGACCTCGACTTATTGCAAATGTTGATATTACAAAAACCCAAAGGATTTTGACACGAGAAGTGTGAATAATTTATTCATACTTTGACGATGGTTTATTCGTACGACCGATGATTGTTCACTTTTTTTCTTCTGCATAACAACTCCTTTTCATGGAATTTGCAATCAAAGAGACTCAACCCTGCAAACTTTTTCTATCGCGTAAGAAACATTCGCAATGCTCCAGGAAGATCAACTGAATCGCGGAAGAGAGCGTCTAAACATATTTCGCGTATTACCAAACCTTAAATAATTTATTCAAAGGGGATCGCCACCAAGAGTCATAGACGAGTCATATGCAAGATTTTTAGAAGAAGACAATTTAAACAAGTAAAAAAGTATCAGTCGGCTTTGCCGTTCATCTTCGGACAGATCGAATGGACCGACTAGGTCTATTATATAAGTGAATCTTATTTCGGGAGTCAAATCTTTTCGATAGATATCGCGCCCACTAGTCATTTCAGTGGGTCATCGTACAACGTTTGGACCAGTATGACTGGAAGCATGGACATGTCCACGGAAAACATAATATAGCTTTAAACAGGAACAAAACGAACAGCATCTGTATACATTTCCAAAGGATCTTCGAACAGACCCTAAACTGCACTTAGACACAAATGTTGAACTTTTGTAGGGGTTATACTCTAAGGAGAGGACCGATATGGGCCATTTTAGAAGTTAAACTAATCTTGGACAGAATATTAAGAGATCCAAAGTTTAGACCAAATTGGTTGCCCCGTTCAATACATATACCATACCATTTGAGTGACATTTTTTAAATATTGAGGGAAAGTACCGGATGTTGTGGACCGGTAATGTCCATCTTCGAACTGAAACTATGTTTGGATAAAATATGTCGATGGCCAAATGTTGGACCAAATCGGTTGATCAGTTCGAGAGTTATGGTGCCCTCTAGCCACTACATATAGTGCCATAGGGTTTTTTACACCTTTCGGGCTGTTTTCTTAAGAAGTATGGACTTTTCTGGGAAAACTTTTACCGTCGTAATTGAGGAAGCGAATGGAAGTTGCTCCAACTAAAATCAAAGTAGTTCGAGAGCAGGTCCTAAAGTGAACTTATCCGAAATTTTGTGTGGGAGGTACCCGAAGGAGTGGATAAATATAGTCTATATTCGAACTTAATCTATATCTGGTAGATATATTAGGATGTGCAAAGTATAGACCAAATCGGTCACTCCCATCAAGAGTTGAAGAAGTGGACCGATATGGCTTATGGTCGAACTTAAACTAAGTTTTGACAGAATATTACGAAGGCCAAATTTGGGCTCCAACCCTACACACGGTGTCATAGGGTTTTTTTTCGAACTTTCAGGAAGTATGGACTTGCCTCCGATAAAACTTGTAGCATCGGATATGGGACAGTGAATACAAGTTGTTGCGACAAAAAACAAAGCGATTCGAGAGCAGGTCCTAAACTGAACTTTTCCAAATTTTGTGAGGGAGGTACCCGAAGGAGTGGACCGATTGAGTCCATACTTGAACCTCATCTAAGACTTGTAGAAATATTAAGATGTGTAAAGTATGGACCAAATCCATCACTCCCTTCAAGAGTTATTGTGCGCACAAATTTTCCGAACATTTTCGAACTATTGTGTAGGAGGTACTGGAAGGAGTTGACCGATATAACCCATCTAACCATCGAACTTAAATTAAGTTTGGACAAAATGTTACGAATGCCAAAATTTTGACGGAATCGGTTCGTGAGCTCCAGCCAGCCAGAAAGACAGACGGACGGATATGGCTAAATCGACTCCAAATTGTCTGAAACACATTTCGGCACAACATACTTGGGGTCTAAAACCACTTTTTTGCTTTTAAAATTTACAAGTGCCGTTCAATTTCCTTTGTACCCCGCGTGAATTTAGTTTTTTTACGCGACGGATGTATTGAGCCTATTCGCGATCGAATCCATCCACTAAAACCGCGGATATAGATACCCAGAAAATAGGAAAATCAGCAAGAAAATATTTTGACAAATCCGCGTACTAAACAGGGATTTTCTTTAAAATTTTTTACGTAAATGGAATCCTTTATACGCGATTATAATATTTGCGAAAACACGAGTCATAAATTACAGAGATTCGCGAGTAATATGGGTTTTTACCAAAAATAGAATGTGGAGGCACATCCGCGGTTCTTGAAGAATCTATTTGAAATATGTGTATACAGACGTATTCTTGATGGGTGCTACTGAAACCAGATGCGCATCAAAATCGTATGCAAATTGCGCGATTTTTACCCACTTTAAGGTTTTTTGCATTGTGTGATGCAACTGGCGGCACACTTTGACCGCTGAGTGAAACATCGAAATATGCATAGATATTGAAAGATATTGATTCGCTGTATCCAAGAACGGATGTGCATCAACTGATTTTAACTAATTCGCGAATAATAGGCTTTTTAATTTCCACATTTTTTGAATGATTGTAATTTCAATATTACTCTTAATTTCCTATCCTTATAAGTTATCAAAGTAAGCAAATAAGCTTTCACGATGGTAAACTATATTTCTTGATGAAGTTTTAGCAGTACACATTAATTATTTTATGGGATTTTAGCGAAATAATTGGAGAACTCCCAAATATTTTTTTTTAATTTTTCGAATCAAACCAAAAAAATATATTTGCAACAATATTTTCCAACAATAAGTTTTTCTCTTTTGTTGTTGCTATAATATGCAATTTATGTACCCAATTTCTATAATTTTGGTATCATATTTTTCTACGCATTGTCTAGATTCCGCAAATATTTTTTAATTTATTTTTTGTGGGTTTGTACGGACTCTAGGACAGGATAATTTGGATTTACTTCAAAATTGTTTTATTATTTGTTGATTTTCCGCGAAATAATAATAAATTTAATAACTATTTAAACGTCTACGAACAGATTTGGAATGCTGTTAACGATTTATGCATACATTTTCTCATAACAACAAATAAGATATTTTTAAATATTATTTTTTATATGAGAATAAAAACCGCTAAAACTTTTGTCCGCATCGTCCAATTTTGTGAACGCGAACAGATTTGAAACCAGAATTTTTTCTTAACCTCTATGCCAAAAATTGTAGATGTGCTCCCAAAAAATGTTTTCAATTTTTTTCAAATGGAATTGCAAAGAATTTTTGTTTTTCGCCATATACCCTCGTTAGCATAAATGCTAAGGTTTTTTATTTCTTTGAGTTTTACCCCTTTTTTCTTTTCTGTTTTGTAGTGGTTAGTATACCGGTTCTTCATTCACTTTCTTGTTTTCACTTGGCAAAACATGGGGCTGGATTCTTGTTCTATGAAAATGTGAAATGAAAAATATTTCCTTTATAATTTTTTTTGCATTTGATAGTTTTTTCCTTTGTCCATATTTATATTAGTCCCGATTTACATTAGGCGAGTTTACTTGCGGCAAGTTTTCTCGTTCTCTTTTAAACTTGCCTCTTGCGTTTATACAAACAATTCTGTTTCGGCAAGTTTTGTTTTCAAAACATTGGAAATAATGTCAAAAACGAAAAATATAAAAGGAATTGCCTGAAAATTGCCGGTACGAGCAATTTTTTTCCACTTCCATACACCTTACTAGGCGTTTACACAAGACAGACTGTCTGCAAATATAACTCTGATTTACTAACACATATGTATATACATTTGACGTTTGCCTCCCAGCTGTCCATAATTTTTTCAGAGACAGTAGGCTTAACAAATTGTTGACGTTTTTGTAAAACAGAAATGAAACGATAATTGAAATGTTTTGAAAATAAAAGAATGTGAACAAAAACAAAATATGTGAACGGAAAACAAAAAGAAATCGACGATTTTCACTCATAATTTTACAACTGTTTTTGCAGTTGTCTGGACGCCTACGTCACATAGACAAGTTTTGGGTTTTTGACAATCAATACATGTACTCAACTATCCTGTCATGTGTAAATTCAGGGTTACGTGCCTCTCCTCCAAACTGAGACTTGCCGCAAGTAAACTCGCCTAATGTAAATTGGGACTTAGGCAATTTTCGTTGAAGTTTGAAGGAGAGAGATGTGAAGCATATGGTAAACCTTTGCCTCTCAACACCCTCTCTCATCGATAACAATTGCCGCAAGGAAAATTGCCTAATGTAAATATGGACTTTATAAAATTTTCCATTTCACATTTTCATAGAAACAGAATGTCTGTTCCAGAACCTGCAAGAATCTACTATTTTTTACTACGATAAAATGTTTTCCTTTATGTTATCGAAAAAAATAATAAAAAGTAGTAGATTTTTGCAGTTCTGGAACAGACCAAGAATTGGACCCCTAGACATGTGTTGTGTTTGTCAATACTCATATTATACGTTATGTAGAAAGTGTATATGAGAATTATATACAACCAAATCAAAAATTTCTGTAACAATCGCGTGATTGGGGTTCGGAAGAATATTTTATTAACCTGTACTACCACCAGCGAAACATAATACAAATTCACACAGGAGAAGATTCGTCGTAGCGTTTGATTATAAACAATAATTTTTGAGAATCGTCTAAGAATGATATATTACTCTCGTGGGTGATAATTTTGGTAACATGGGGCGGCTGTGCCACTGGGGCGGCTTTGCCACCACAGATTTTCTTGAAAACTACAAATGCTACAAAAAAAAAACGTTAAAAGGAAAATTGTGAGTTTAGCGAAGATTTATCATATCCCAAAAGCTGGCATTTGTATCAAAGATATGATTGAAGATGGAACAGTTTTGCGTTTTTCAAGGTTTTGCAAAAAAAGTTACTGGGAGGTATATTTTGTTATATCTTGTTTGCCTTTAGTGATATCCAAAATATTTTATACCGTTAAAAGACAACTTCTAAAGAATAGAAATCCAAATAATTTGTTTAAAAAAATAATTACAAATACCAAAATTATTCATATTATAAAATATGTTGGGGGTGGGGCGCCTATGCCAGGATGGGGTGGGTTGGGTTAATGTGAGAAATTTGTCGGGCTTAACTTATGCCGGGCATACACTATGGGCATGCAGGACAGCATTTGTAATAGTATTAGTAAATTTTGAAGTTTTTGTCAATGTATTTGGGAGTAGTTTTGGCAGGATTGAAATCAAAATAGTTTTGATTTTGTAAATGAACCCCTTTCAATCCGATGAATTTTTTTTATTTTCCAAGTAACCAACAAATAATTTTTGAAAATAACAAATATTATTTGTGACGAAATTAAAAATTTGGAAAACTTCAACCCAAAATCGAGTTTTGTAGGAAAATTCATCATTTTTGGAATATGGATTGAAGGAATGCCACACACTATTCAATCACACACTTACACAAGGGTTCATCGGTTGCTGTCCTGCATGCCCATAGTGTATGCCCGGCATTATATTGTTTATGTTATAGATATACCACACTATAATGTGAAGTCAAAATCAAATAATTTGCTTAACGTATCGTATTGATGTAATATTATATCTTTTGTATCCAAATTCAACATACCAACTTCAATTGAATGATAGGATCTGTTTCTTTTTGTAAATTTTAGTATAATTTTTGATTATTCAGTATATAAAACTTCCCTTTATTGTAAGATTTTGATATTTAAGTAGGAAGTATGGTAAATGAAGTTTTAGAATCCCTTGGCGTAGGCATCCACGTCGGTGGCTTTGCCACTTTTTAGACATTTTGTAAATTCTCAAAAATTATATTTTAGAAACAAAATTATAAACATTTTTGTATCAAAACGTATAGCCATGATATGCTTATATTTTTTCCAAAAATAATGTTTGAAAAAAACTTTAACGGTATTGATATTAGAGCATTTTGAACAAAAACGTGGCACACCCTCCCCATGTTACCATACGTAAAAATTCACCGGAAAGAAGCACAGAAGAATAATCTGATCAAAAAATCGTCCAACAATCTTCCAAATGTTTGCAGGGAAACAACTGCCACACACATACATGCCACAATTGGTTTGTTGTATTGGTAAGAATGAAATTTATGCGAATCTCTACCATTGCCTCCATAAATAAGCTAGCTTCCGACCTAAAACCAATATGGAAAATAAGGATTGCCAAATGTCGTTGGTGGTCAAATGTCGATGGCCCAGAAAATAAAAATAATATCCACATCTTATATACATATGTGCAGTTTTTCTTCAGCATTGTGATCTTCATATAGCAAAGGCTAGACGTAGATCATTGAAATACAGTTTTGACAACTAAATGATTGCAAAACCAAAATTATTACGAGTATTGATTTTTAATGACATCTTTTTATGGACTTTATGCTTTTTATTCATTAAGGATTTTAAATGCAGCTTTTGGATGTAAAATTTCTTTTGTCTAACGGATTTTGTCGGATTTTTCGCCCAATGATGCTGCTTAAGATTTATTATCGTCCCTGTCCCCTATATTTATCCTAAGGCGATCGAAATATAAAAGTAAAAAAAGAGAAAGTCGAATTCTCTCGCTTATTATATGTTTTTAGTTTTTCATATTTTATAGACCGTTAAACCTCACCATTTAAAGCAATTTGTAAATATATCGTTTTTATTAATAAGGGAGATACCGTACCACCCCTGAAATTAATGCCTACGTCCACCACGGCACATTCCACAAAATTTCATGAAAATCGGTTCGTTAGTCCACACTAGAGTGATTTCATTAAAAAAAAAAACAGTTCCATAGTAGAGTGAAATCATGAAATTGCTATATGGTGGGGAATTCGATCTAATTTCATGAGTTTCTTTTAATGAAATTCACTCTAGTGTGGACCGGGACTCAGTTTTCTCGATATAACATACTTAAAAAGTTATCTCGAAAAGTTCTTATGTTTAGCACATATAACGACTATACAACAATAGACCCCCGAAATTCATCAACAAATTTCATGAAATTAGGTTCAGTAGCTTTCGAAAAGTTATGTATTGGGCGTGGTCATAAGTTCTCGAGATATAAGATATTTAAAAAAGGAGCCGTGGTCCGGTATTTTGGCTCCAAATATGTACACACAAATATACTGTCTAACAAAATGTATGGTCATAAGTTTGGCATATACATACATATAGCGTTTAAAAGATGGGCGTTGGGAAGGTACCCCACCTCTACCGAAATTCATAAAATAGGCATAACCACGGCAAACCTTAAGCATCTAGATTAATATAAAACCGATGCATTCGTAATTTTTGAACAACTGAGTCTGACCAGGCCTTTTTCATTTTATTTTGCATTTTAAACTGGGTTCGGATAAAGCTGTGGACTTGAGATTCTTACATGAAATGTTCTTACCTTTCCAATGAAAAAAAAACTGTCAAACGGATCAACAGAAAAGGAGCTATAAGAATTTTTTGACACATAACACATGAGTCTGGTCAGACTTCACCCATTTTTTATTAAATAATTTCGGATTTTTTTCATAAAATTATATTTGTTCTGCAATATTTTGACGAAATGAATACCCTTTTATGAAATTTGTCGCATTTTACCTTACCATGTATTAAAAATTGCACATAAAAAATCGCCAAAGTGGGAGATGGGTATGAAATCAGTGAAGGCACAACAACCTACAAAAAAATCCCTTGCTAATGGGGTTACTCTTTTATTTCTGACAACTGTATGTATAACTGGACCAATAAAACCCACTACTCACAAATAACACCCATTATAAAGCCCCCATAGAACAGAACCTCCCGATTTTCGGTATTTTCAAGAATTTTTTTCGCATTATTCTACATAAAAGGGTAAAATTCGGTGTAAAGTCTTCGTTGGGGATTAGCAACTTTCCTGGCCTCCCATCAATTACTTGAGGATTCTCAGAACCCCAAATACGACAATTTTGTTTATTAACATTCCCACCGGGTGAGAAATATGCTTCATCGCTGAAGAAAATTTGTTCAAAAATCACGAAAAATCAATAAAAATCACCATTTTTATACCCTCAGAATTTATGCTAACGAGGGTATATACACCTTAATGCGAGCAAAATGTGCCTCGACGTAATAATGGTTTTACACCCCAGGTATGTTTGAACGGAATCAGTTTCAGACAATTAAGAGTCGATTTAGCAATGTCCGTCTGTCTGTCTGGCTGGCTGAGGCGCACGATAACCGATTTGGTCTAAAATTTGGCTTTCCTAATATTTTGTCCAAACTTAGTTTAAGTTCGAAGATGGGGCATATGGGTCCCTTGGGTACCTTCCCCACAAAAATTGTCGCAAAAATTATGCGCAACAGAACTTTCGAAGGGTCTTACCGATTTGATCCATACTATGCACATCATAATATTTCTACTAGACATAGATCATGTTCGGATATGGATTACATCGGTCCACCCCTTCTGGTACCCACCACACAAAATTTCGGAAGAGTCCTCCCCTCGAATCGTTTTTTTTTTTTTTTTTTTTGTAACAACTTGTATTCGCTGCCCCCATTAAGACGGTACAAGTTTATTCAGGAGCAAATGTAAAAACCTGCTATGGTGGATGAAAAGGACGATAACTCTCGATCGGATAAACCGATTCGGTCCAAAATTTGGCAGTCGTAATATTTTGAGCAATATCGTTTTGATTTTTCTTGCAACATGTTGCGCTCAAAGCCCCTGTTACGATGGTACACGTTTTTTGAGTGACAAGTCCATACTTCTTGAGAAAAAGACTCGAAAGCTGTAAAAAAACCCACGGCCAGCCTGTGAAGGGACTGGTGCGCACGACAACTCCAACTGCATTGGTCCACACTTTGCATATCATAATATTTCTTCGCATATTATATGAAATTCGAAGGTGGTGATCATAGATCAGCCAAGATCACCCATATACGTTAACGTGACTGCAAAAACAACATACGTACTCTTTATTCTCATCTGCCGTGGTTTTTCAAAGGAAAGACACTCTCAGAGAGACTAATGCGCAAAATATTTTGAGCATCAATGTCATAGATCCACTCCT
The DNA here is from genome assembly GCF_047663935.1 of Musca autumnalis. Lineage (NCBI taxonomy): Eukaryota > Metazoa > Arthropoda > Insecta > Diptera > Muscidae > Musca > Musca autumnalis. The sequence goes on from NW_027411755.1 coordinate 76,566,244, forward strand.
TCCGGTACCTCGCCTACAAAAGTTCGAAAATGGTAGGCGCGATATCTCATAAACGGAGCAACCGATTATGTCCAAACTGTGGATCTCGAAATATTTTGTCCAAACTTAGTTTATGTTCAAAAGTGGGCCCTATAAGTCCACTCATTAAGATACCACATACACAAATGTACAAAATTTTTGGCGGTTCAGGGTCTATTCGAGGATCCTTTGGAAATGTTTACCGAAGGTACTCCTATGTTTACAGCGATATTATTATTTTCATAGGCAAGTACATGTTTCCTGATATAATGCTTCAAAAGCTCTAAATTATATATATGGTGACCAACTGAAATGACAGGTGAGCGCGATATCTATCGAGAGAAATGACTCTCAAAGTAAGACCCACTTCCAAAATGTTCTAAACATGTACTAAAAACATTAGCATTAGCTGTACACTTCAACTGCTACACAATATTCACACACACGGCTAAATAAGCAACCGAACGCATATTTATTTTTTTGTACATTTTTGCTTATTTCGTTTTTTACGCCTAATCTTTTTTCGTTAGGCATAATCGACAACCACGCTATATATTTAGCAGTCAGCTGACCACTCGTCGCACAGTGGTCGAAACCACTGATCTAGCGGCGCGAATTTAATAACTTGGAAACGAATGAAGATATCTTTCTGAAATTTTGCACAAACTCAATCTGTGTCTGTGGGTAATTATGGACTAAATATGAACAACATAGGCAAATATTTTGGTATAGTCCCCATATAACGGTACCTCCTGATATTCGATATTTTGCGGATTTAAGCCACCTTTTCCTTCCAAATTAGTTTTATTTTGGTACTTAGGGTTCCTAGTGATCACTAAACCTTTCCACCAAAAATTGTGGACATAGGTTCACGTTTGGGTATAGGCCCCTTTTAAGGTACCTCCCGACTTTCAGTAGTTTGGGGATTTAAAGCTACATTTTCCGACCAAATTAGGTGTAATTTGGTATTTGGGGTCCCCAGTGGACACAAAAATTCTACCCCAAAAATTGCGAACATAGGTCTACATTTTGATATAGCCCCCATATAACCGTACCGACAGATTTTGGGTATTTTGAGGATTTGAGCTATTTTTCAAGACCATTTATCAGCAAGATTTGCAGCTATTTGCAGCTAAATTTTGGTTATTCGGAATCTAGGGAGTCCAATTTTATTATTAAAAAAATAACTGGACCGAACCTCGGTGGACCTTTGTAGTTACGCTCCATCCAACAAAGTATATTGCACTACAAACATACTAAAAATAATAATTTTTGAAAATTTAGTGCTTTATAACTAAGTAACTTCAGGCCCCAAACATTTTATTTTAATTTAACTTAAACCCTCCCCTATCAATAAAAAATAAACTTTGTTTAGTTTTATTACGAATTTATTTAACAATTAAACAAATATGAGATCTGTGGACCTATTCTGTAACTTTTTAACGACAGTCGATATTGTTATTTTTTCGAAAAACTCATTTTAACAACATAATTAACAACCTTTGTATTCTGTAAACAAATTTTAACAACTTTTGTTAATAATGTCGTTATGAAAACAACACAAAAATAGTAGTTGTTAAAAAATCGACAAAAATTTTCAATATTGGATTTGCCTTTGGTTTGTGTGTATGTTTTGTTTATAAATACATTCAAAATTGAAAGCTTTTGAAAGTTTATAGACGATTGTCTACATTTTTACAGAATAGCACAATCGTTACTGCAAACAATTTTTAGTGTCGACAACGTTGTCGATCCGACGATTGTTAAAAAGTTACAGAATAGGCCTACAGGTTTTTAGCAACAATTTTATTAAAATCTGATCCGTAAAAATTTCTTGCACTTGACACTGAATAACTGAGTAAATATTTACAACAACAAAAAAGTAAAAACAAAATCTTAGTCAGCATAGTGTCTGTAATCGATATAATGGAAAACATTTCGCAATTTTATACTTTGATTTTTTGACTTTCGCGCCGCTAGATCATTGATTTCGTCCTCTGTGCGTCGCAGCGAATTGGCATCCAAGGGTGTTTTTAGTGATTAGGGTTGCCAACGCAGTATTAAAAAAGGTGTCATTTAATGTCAAAATGCCCCCATTATATGGTAGAACCTAAAGAATACTAATTATTATTGTTTAAAAATAAAAAAATATATTTTGAAAGGCTTCACCAAACATTCACATGTCCTTTGAACGAAAAAGTGGAATTAATTATATCGTGATTTTTAATGCATTACGCTGGTAACCCTGATCTCAAAAACAATTGTTTGCTGAAACTTTGTTGCTTATTCTCTTTTCTGATATGTGTTGATCATGTGTGCTGCAAAATATGAGTATGCGTGTCCGATGCTTTTTTATTATAGCAACAATATCAAATAGCATCAGCATCGCTAGCAATATTTTTGTGAAATTTGTTGCTTCATGTTGCCGTTGTAGTCCGGTCAAAATAGACATTGAAATAGCAAAAATTCCCACACGGCTGAATTTTGGTGGAGAGCTAGGGTTTGCCGTTAGAAATACGTCCTAAAAGTCCCCATCGATCCCATGTGTGCAAAAAAAGTTATTCGGGGTCAAAGGTCAAATTTTAATGGTTTTTAGGTTTTCGGATTTATGTTTTGAAAACGGTTGATCTAATCAAAAAGTGACTAAAGTAAATATTGTAGACAGATAAATTATCTACAATTTTGATCTTTATAATTTTTTTCCTCGAAGGAACCATTCTTGAGATATAGCTGTTCTAAAAAACACATGACTTTTATGCACTTATAGGGGAAATATGCACATATTCAGACGAACCGGCTAAAATAAGCGAAGTAATCGGGTCTGTCCCGCCATAAAATATATATTTTCTTGAAGAGCGAAATTATAGCTATCTTCTAAAAAAAATTCCATCAAAATCGGAGTGTGTTTAGTAGAGTTATTCAATGTTAGAGTCATTTTATGCAAAAATAGCCCATTTAACCCACATGTATAATCGAAAGCCCAACGGGAACGACCCCAACGAAAACTCTCCGATTTTTTTTCAAGTTTTGTCCGAAGGTAGGGTTTGTTGCGCTGATTACGGAAATATATAATTTTCAACGGTTGCGGATCCGGTTCGCCGGTTATTAGACCCGAAGGGCCAAATTTAAAAACTGGGTTAGACCCGGTTCTACTGAACCGATTACTGCAAAGTGGATATCGTTTAGAAGCTTATGAAAGTATCTAACACATAGTGTCATTACTTTAACCGGTTCGACACATAATGTACTTATGCGGCTAATTTTTTATTTGACCTTTAGATCGCGATATCTCGAAAATGGTAAGTCTTTTTTAAAAATCGTAAAGACAACTCTTGTAGACAATTTTTAAATCTACAACTTTTATTTTAGCTGGCTTTTGCTAAGTCTTACCGTTTTTGAGAAAAAATAAAAAAAACTGAATAATGCCTCCAAAAATGACCTTTGACCCCGAATAACTTGTTTTGCACACATGGGATCGATGGGGACTTTTAGGACGTTGCTTCTAATGGCCAACCCTAGCTCTCCACCAAAATTTAGCTTTGTGGGAATTTTTGCTATTTCCCCCTTATACGCATGTCTATTTTGACCGGACTATTGTTCATTGTTGCTAAACATATTTCGAAGAAATTTTAGCAGGCAAAGCTGCAAATATTCGGTGCTTTGGCTAATATGGCGTTTCCATGTTTTTGTCGGTTCATACGCCCAAAATTTTGAAAATCAATTCGCACTGGCGGAGGGTATATTTCTGTCCGCAAAGCCGACTGATACTTTTTTACTTGTTGTAATAGGTTTTGATCATTTTTATGTGTTGTGTGACTTTCAACTGAAAAGAAAACAAACAGTTTAACAATTTAGTTTGACAGATGTCGAATTCCAGTCCCATACTTTTGAAATCACGAAATGGATAACCCTGTGCTTTGATAAACAAAAGGGCACAAATTGTTCCATTGTAGTTCAATAAATCTCGTAGTGGAGGGTATAGAAGTAAAACGGCATTTGCATTAGAGCTTTTTGCCGGGTTAACCTTCTTTTTGAGGATTTATTTGACGTTTGCGCTATGGACTTGACATTTGAAACCCAGTGGGTTTATTAAATCCGGTTAAGTGCAAACTGGGTATAACACGGTTCTTACTTGTATTTATAATTATATTATTATTATTTTTTTTTTTAATATGGGCAATTGTTTGCAAAATTTTAAAAAGTAAATTAAAGAGTAAATTAAATAGAAAATTGCAAAAAATGCAAACTTTTTGTATTATTTGGCAGAAATATCAAATTTTCCCTTAAACAATTGTTTGCTAAAGGCAAACTATTGTATTACTCACAACATTTTTTGTTTTTTTTTTTTTACTCACAACATTTTTTTCACATGGTCACCCTCCTCACAACGTCCATCGACTGCTGTATCAAATTAAATAATGTACAAGCATATCTTAAAGTTGCATACGTTGCTGTTCTCCCCACAGTCTTTTTTGGGCATTCTAAATAGTGATTTGAGTTTTGTAATCAACAATACATGACGACGGCGGCGGCGACCACGACAAACGATGTAAAAATTCTCAGTAGATGACAACGAACTACATTGATGAAAGGACAGACAACAAATATAGGCAAGCATACAACTCCCCCTTGGCATTACTTTCGGCAGCACATGTTCGATACGCGTGCGCCTTAGATTCGAAAAAGCGATAAACGCCTAGACTCATTCTATAGACTCAGTCAATTGATCATTTTGTATGCATACCATTTGTATGTAAGTATGTCTGTCAATGGCTTACTGCCGGCCTGCATTGTACCCATTACAAAGTCAAACTCGATCAGAGTCAATATTCTCGTTAGAGGCTAAAGTCGTCATCGTTTTGTTGATGAGTTGATTTTTTGCTATTGTTGTTTTGTTGTTGTTGTTTTTTTTCATCTATGAAATGTAAGAGTTTTGAATGAATTTTAAATTTAGAAAATTGATTTTGTCTACATAGAATTATGACACAGCAGATAGATGCCGGAATAATGTCTTCCATTTTGTTTGATAACAATATTTTATTTTTTTTATTGTCATAAGCCAGCATGGTGTAATCTCCGGATTATAATGCTTATCACTAAATTGGGAAAAAAAAACTTTCCCACTATTTTTCAAGTACAAGCGTCCTTAAGAAACTGCGGAATATTCCTATCGGTTTGTAGTAAAAGATGGAATGATGAGATTAGCCGAGAAGTGGGATGATCAATAAATACGGATGGAATCGTATTTGTATTTTAATTTTAATCTAAATATGTTTGACCATATGTCTGGTCTGTACAAGGTACATTTTATAAATAATGCATAAATTATTAATAAATGATTTATAACTAGAAATATTATTCAAATGTATTTACTACGCCCATTTGTATAGGAGGCAAGCTAATACGTAGCCTATATGGACATGTAGGTCTGTTTTGCGAAACTCGAAACAAATGATTTTGAAAAAGAACAACAATTTGGGACTGATTAGATTGGTGTAGCTTTTTATACCCTACACCACTATGTGGTAAGGGGTATTATGTGTTAGTGCATTTATTAAGTTCGAAGATGGGATATATCGGTCCACGTTTTGGTATAGCCCCCATATAACGGTACCCCCCGATTTACGGTATTTTGACGTTTTCAGATACATTTTCAGACCGATTTGGCTATAATTTGACATTTAGGGTTCTTAAGTGTCAATAAACATATACAACAAAACTTGTGGACATAGGTCCACGTTTTGGTATAGCCCCCATATAACGGTACCCCCGATTTGCGGTATTTTGACGTTTTTAGCTACATTTTCAGACCGATTTAGCTATAACTTGACATTTAGGGTTCTTAGGTACCAATAAACTTATATGACAAAACTTGTGGACATAGGTCCACGTTTTGGTATAGCCCCCATATAACGGTTCATTTAACTTCATATTTTAGTATAGCCCAGATACCTCCAAAATAGCTATTAATGACGTTTGAAGTTCCCACGCTATGTACCGATTTTCGATATTTTGAAGATTCTAGCTAAATTTTTTAACCGAATTAGGAGTTATTTGACATTAAAGGCTCCCATCAAAAGCTGTCAACATAGGCCCATGTTTTATTATAACCCCTATATAACAGTACCTCCCAATTTCTAGCCCACCAAAAATTGTCAACATACATAGTTAGATATAGGCACCATAAAAAAGGGCCTCCCGAATGAAGCATAAATGTACATAAACATTATCTGACATTTTAACGTACCCACTTAAAGTTGGGGACAGGAATGAAAAGTAATTATTCCATTTTAGTTCAGAATATTTTATGGTGAAGGGTATGAAAAGTTCGGCCCGGCCGAACTTAATGCTTTTTTACTTGTTTAATGAATGTAATTATTTTCAGTAAACCAGAGGATCAATTCTGTTTGTATGAAAATGTGAAATGAAAATTGTTATAAGAGAAAACAAGTAAGAACGGCTTTATGCTCGGTCGTTCCGAACCCTTCACGAGTTGTATTGAACTAAAATGGAACAATTTGTTTTCTTTCGTTTATGAAAGTACAACGCTTTTCCACCACGCTAATTGAAGAATATCGCTTTCTTTTTTTATATTGGGAATATACACAAATTTTATCAAATATTGGTCATTTTTTTCTTTGAGCTTTTCTACTCATTGAGAATCGAGTTGCAGTCACTACAGTAGACTAATTCTTTAAAAGAGTTGACATCGAGCGACATCGCAGTACCTTACTATCTGAGAACCTACAATACCTCTCCTACGGGGGCTGTATTAAAACGTGCATCTATACCCACAATTATCTGTTGGCATGTTTTATTTTCATATCGAATACTAAACACCAACTTTCAGTCATTTCGGTATATTAATATGGCTAAAACATATCGGGCGATACCGTTCTATCAAAACGTAAACCTATACCGACAATTCCCTGCAGGAATGTTGTATATTCCCAACGAAGGCCGAATTTTACCCATTTCTGTAGGATAATGTGGCCAAAACTCTGAAAATGCCGAAAATCTGGAAGTACCGTGCTCAGGTGGCATATCAATAAGTGGACCCTATAGCTACAAAGTTTTGTAGCTACAAAGAAGGCCAAATCAACTTTCAGACATTTCAGTAATGTGGTGTACACACAATCAGTTTTGACTGTCAGTTTTGCTCAAATAATCGGTTGCTTGCCAGTGTGGCCGTTCATTTTTATCAGTCATCAGGCAACCACAAAATATTTTGTGGTTGCTGGACAGTTTTACATATTTCCGAAAAATCGACAGTCAAAACTGATCGTATGTACCCCGCTTAAGATAATGTGGTTAACATATTAAAAATATCGAAAATCTGGAGGTACCGTTGTATGGGGGTTATGTCAAAACGTGGACATATACTGACAAATTTCCGGGGGAAAGTGTTGTATCCCCAAAGAAGACTAAGTACCAAATTTAGGCCATTTCGGTGCGAAAATGTGGCTAAAGCGCTTAAAATATTGAAATTAGGGAGGTATCATTCGCTACATGATGCAATTAATAAGGTGAACCATAAACTACAACAACAAGACAATTTTTATTGAATGTACTTCAAGTTGTCATAATTATACCCTACATCACTCTGTGGTAAGATGTATTATGTTTTAGAGTTGTATAGTTCATGAACGAACTAGTTCAATTGAACGATTCATTGAAAAGAGCGTATGAACTAGATCAGTCGATATAGTTCAATAGCTCACTGAGCGCAGACCGAAAGATCCACAAAGAACGATCAACGAACGTACGATTAACAATCTAGTTCAGCATGTCATTCACATATGAATAAAATGACGCCGTTTGATGTGCTAAGTGATGCTTTCGTAATGTAATGAGTTTTGTTGTTGTAAAATAATCCAGCTAAATCTCGGGTTTTGTTGTTTTTAAATTTTAAAACAACAAGTTTTATTTAAAGTGGCATGTAGTTAAAATTGATTTAATTTCGGGAAAGGCAAATAATACTAGTTTCGTCCAACGCCACTTGGACTCATCAGTTCTCTTTGTTCTTTGTATTGAAACAAAGAACTCTTCCCCAATTTTATGACGACCAGAGCTCAAGAATAAACGTAACCGATGAATTCGTTTAAATGCGAATTCATCAGAAATATTTAAAAAATCTCGTAGCCGCATATGTAAACCAAGTAACTACTTCCCACTGTTATTGTCTTTGCACTGCAAAGAAACGCACAATAAAATAATACACATCTCAACAAAACTGCCAAAAGTGAATCTAGTAATGAGTTTTGTTTATGTTTTGGATCAATGTGAAGTGTCAACCCCATTGTAATAAATGTAATTTCTATATAAAGAACATTGTTGACATAACACATCCCAATATATCGAATCCATTATCATTCAAAGTGGCTTGTTTTGGATAAAAACAGCCACTTAAATGAAAGTCTAATTAAAATTTTTTTCCGAAGGACTTTTTTTCTAAACTTAATACAAACTTAATCTTTCTTCATGAAGGAAATAAAATTTCCTAAATGTAATATTTTTGTAGTTTAATTATACTATTCTAATGTTTGTTCCTATTTGGTGTATGTGTGTGTGTTTTCATCAAGCGAATGGTGAACTATGAACTAGATTACTGCACTAGTTCAGTTAAAAAAGCTGAGCTATTGAACTAGATCTTTCAAATGAGCTAGATTGTACAACTCTGTTATGTTTGTGCATTTGTTTGTAACATGCGAAAGCAAGCGAGATAGACCCATAATTCCATTTAGCGTTATGCATATGTACATATAATCACTTTCTGAGTCGATTTATGCATGTCCGTCCGTTTGCCCATATGTCTTTGTAATCAAAGTACAGGGGCCTAATTACGTGATTCGATTCGATCGAGTATTTGCTCGTGAAAAAGATTTCGACACGATAAAAAAGCGGCATGACGAGATTCGATCGAAATCATTGATCGAATGTTTCGAGAGTAACCGGTAGTCGAACTATGAAAACCTATGTATACTATAGGGAATATTATGAAGGTAGATGTAAAAAAAGGTGTTTTTTTTTTTTTAAAGCAAGAACCAAAAAAACAAAATTATGAATGAAAAATGTAAATATTTGTGGAATTTTTTTAACAATACATTGAATAATAATTTCGGTATGAAGTTGTGCTAAGAAAATAAGAAAATTATTAATTCTTGCAAAATCTTTTTGACATTGTTGTAACGGATTGCTAATACATCTACCTTAATAATCCTCTCTCAAAATAAATGAGAGAGAGTTTGGTGGGTGTTTTGCATTAGCCTCTCTGAGAGAATATTTCCTTTGGTAAACAACGGGGGATGAAATGTTTAAAATGTACTTCACTTATAAAATAAAGGCTATTAATATTAAATATTTTTTTCTGTTTTGCAGAAATGCTTATTTTTCAACTTATTTTTTAACGACTGCAAAACTAGTTTTTGTTTAATGATTGCTTGCATTTTGATTCTAAATTTATCACAATTTCTAAAAACGACTGCAAAGGACTTTTCCCAATTTCTCTTGTTATATTGTCTAAAAAATGCTGCCAATTATTTACTAACATTGTTTTTCTTCTATAAAACGACAACAAACAACAATTTTTACATTTTAAACAAAAAGACAATAAGAAATCTTTCATTTTATTTGTTTACGATAGGCAATTTGGCCTCGATAAATTACTCGCAAATTTATGCTCAATTACTCGATAATTTTACTCGATAACGAATGTTGTCATCCCAACTTTGAGTACTCAGGTCGAAACAACTCGATATCGAATCACATAATTAGGCCCCAGGGGTCTAATTATGTGATTCGATCGAGAATTTGCTAGTGAATAAGTTTTCGACACGATAAAAATCGATTATCGATTTTTTCTATAGTAACCGGTAATTGAACTATGAAAACCCATGTGTTCTTCAAGCAATATTGTGAAGCATGGTATTTGTCTATGGCTAACACATCTACCTTAATAATTCCCTCTCAAAATAAATGAGAGAGGATTTGGTGCGTTTTTTCATTACCCTCTCTGAGAGAGTCTTTACTATGATAAACAACAACGGATGAGATCTTTAAAATGTATTCTATAAATGTAGTTCACCTGTAAAATAAAGGCTATTAATCAAGGCCTACAGAAGGTCGGCCATTCAGAGTACTGTTAACAACATTTGACAACAAACATAATAGATTTTACATTATTGTGATTTTAGTTTCTTTGTATTTTAAATCACAATAATGTTTTTGACATCAAACATAATAATCAGCTGGGCTTATTGGCCGACCTTTGCTATTAATATTACATATTTTAAATAGATATATTTATTATTTTTTATAGATTGAAGCAATCAAAATTTTAATAATTACAGTTTAACGCCATCTACATTTCAATAGTAAAATTTTTTGTACTTTTGTCATTGTGATTTTATACCTTCTCATATTTCCTATTGTGATTGATCTTTACATTTTTAAAGTTAAGAGCTAAAAATATACCTCTGTAAATATATTCAATACTACCACTTTAAGCAACTATGTACTACTAAATTTTATCATACATGACTAAACGATTTTGTCGCTTCTCAAAAGTGAAGCTAAATAGAATAAAATTCAATAAATTCGTTCATTCCTCTTGAGCAACTTGAACTCTGTACGTCAACCTCAGTGCTTACTTAAGTAGTTGAAACTGATAGCAGAGCATCATCCGCAATACAGAGAGTGAATCAATCAACGAAACCCGTGTTTTCTTTATTGGCGCCCAACTCAGTGGCAATGTAGCACTACTACTTTCTACCATCAGCAGCCGAGAACTACAACAACAAAAGGTTCGTAATTTGTGAAAGCACAGAGTCTTCGCAATCGTCTTGTTTCACAGAAGACCTATACAGATGGTCATATAAGACGACGGGTTATTCCTGTAGAACAATTTGAACACTACATATCAACTTCCAGAAGTACATGAAACCGATAATAGTGCATCATCAAGCAATTTGAACACTGTACATCAACCTCAATGCTTCCTTAAGTACATGAAACTGATACCAGTGCATCATCACGCAAATTGGACACAACACATCAACATCAATGATTCTGAAGTACATGAAACTGATAATAGTGCATCATCAGTACCTACAGAGTGTGGATAAACATCATTTCTGGATCCACAAAATCATGCCGTTCACTTCAACAACAATGAGGTTTTACTCCAGGGGGAGGTTCCGTAGAAAGTTTATGGTTTCAGCATCCAACAAGACTAGTTCAACACAACCTTCCTACCATCATTGCAGTTTTAGCAGATTCAACAAACTGATACCTCAGCAAAATTCAAGAACCCATTACCCTAATACAGTTTACTTAACAGATCTAAAAATCATAGCAGTTGCCACAATAATTTATTTCTGATGCTTCATCGGAACGCTTTCAGCATGAGAGGGGGAGACTGAAGCAATCAACATTTTAATAATTACAGTTTAACGCCATCTACATTTCAATAGTAACATTTTTTGTACTTTTGTCATTTTGATTTTATACCTTCTCATATTTCCTATTGTGATTGATCTTTACATTTTTAAAGTTAAGAGCTAAAAATACACCTCTGTAAATATATTTAATACTACTACTTTAAGCAACTATGTACTACTAAATTTTATCATACATGACTAAACGACTTTGTCGCTTCTCAAAAGTGAAGCTAAGTAGAATAAAATTCAATAAATTCGTTCATTCCTCTTGAGCAACTTGAACTCTGTACGTCAACCTCAGTGCTTCCTTAAGTAGTTGATACTGATAGCAGAGCATCATCCGCAATACAGAGAGTGAATCAACCAAACAATCTACGAAAATCGTGTTTTCTTTAAGATATATTTATTTGTATCGTTATTGAGAAATAGAAGTTCAAATTAGGACTGTATCGCCTCCTTATAAAACAATGTCATGACTGCAATTTCCCAACTTAAACTTATATATCTCGAAAATGGTACAACCTAAAGAAAAACAAGTGAGCAAAGGCTATAGTCGGGACGGGGCCGACCATGTGATAATATGCCTCTTTCTCTCTGGTACCCCCATAAGCAACCAACATTTCGTGACCATCCGACCAAAATTACGACCTGTAGCTTGATTGCAAAAAATGGATGAATTGGATGCATTACCGACTATTGTGGTATCTCCCTTGTTTGACCACATTCGCCAACCTGCTTTACACCAATGTAAAGGTAATATTTTCTTCTTTCATTGACAGGCTTTGCCGTTGGAATACCCCTACTAGAAGCCGATATATTCACAAAGAATAAAACTTTGAATTTGTCTCCAAATGAGTTTTTCCCCATTCCGACCCCTAAATATTATCCGACTATCACCAAAATCAATAGGCTTCTTCCTGTGTGGGGGCCCCCATCTACCCCCAAAATTTCGTCACTATCAGGTCAAAATTCAAACTTGTAGTGTGAATACAAAAAATGCAAAAATTGGGTATATTACTGAATTTTGCAATATCTCGGTTTGCTCACTTACGCCAACATACTTTGCATCAATATAAACGAGATCTTTTCTTCTTCCATTGACGGGTATTCCTTTTGGAATACTCCAACCAGAAGCTGAGATATTCGCATAAGAAAAAAAACGTTGACTTTTCTCCACATAAGCTTTTCGCTTATTCCGACTCCTGAATATTAACCGACCACCGCTTCTTCCTCTGTGGGACCCGCATCAACTTCCAAAAAATTCGTGACGATCCGATCAAAATTTCGACCTGTAGCGTGATTACAAACAAATCGGAAAATGGGATGCATTACCGACTATTGCGATATCTCTGTTGTTTGAGCAGCTACGACAACTTACTTTACATCGTTGTAACGGTGATATTTTCTACTTTCCTTGCCAGGTTTTGCTTTTGATATACCTCTTAAAGAAACATATTGGCTTTGAAATAAAATGTTGACTTTTCTCCAAATAAAGGTCAATCTTGCAGAGAATTTTAATAGGTACAACATTTTCTTTAGTCCTATTTCGATAGGACTTGCGGTTTCCAATCAAAATCGTGAAAACCTAAAAACCCACTAAAAATGTCAAGTTGAATCGCGAGTTACTTAAAAAGCGCTCCGGCGATTTTTTGTTTTTTGATTTTTCTCATCCATGAACATTGTAGTTTCAGAATCCGTAAAAACTTCCCAGGTGTAAGCACCTTCCATTTAAAGTTGCTTCAAGAGCACCGTGACTGTGAACATAGGTCCATGTTTTTATATAACCCCCTTATAAGTCCCAATTTACATTAGGCGAGTTTACTTGCGGCAATTGTCAGTTTGATGGAGAGAGATGTGAGGTATATGGTAACCCTTTACCTCTCAACACCCTCTCTCACCAACAAACCGACAATTGCCGCAAGTAAACTCGCCTAATGTAAATTGGGACTAACCGTACCTCCCGATTTTCGATATTTTGAGAATTTTAGCTACAATTTTTAACAGAACTATCAAACTTAATTTGACAGTTGAGGTTCCAAGTGATCACAAAACATCTCCTTAAAAACTGTCAACATAGGTCCATGTTTTGGTATAGCCCACGTATAGCGGTACCTCCCGATTTTCGGCAGTTTTTTTCCGATTTTCGGCAGTTTTTCTCCGATTTTCGGTTGTTTGGATTTTAGCTAAAATTTTTGGGCAAGAATCTGCAATTCGACATTTGAGGTTTCCAGTGGTCACAAAGCTTATGCTTTTTTGCCTTATTTAGGTATCAATGATCACAAAATATCTCCGCCTAAAATTGTGGACAGGAAAGAAAATAATTATTCCGTTTTAGTTCAGAATATTTTATGGTGGATGGTATAAAAAGTTCGACCCGGCCGAACTTAACGCTTTTTCTTGTTTTTGTTAAGTAGGTAGGATTGTGGTCTTTAAGAATCGTTTTAATAAATTACCGTAGCGTTTACATATAGTGATGTATTTTATTGTTCCCCAGACAATAAATGTAGTGAAATTCCAATTTTGGTGGACTAGAACTTTTAGGGAACAACATGGAACAACGTTTCGTTTTCGCAAAAAGATTTCTGAGAGTGTCCTCTTTCTGCCCATATACATATACTTTTGTACCCGTCCCGTCCGTTTAACACTTTTTACACCCTCCACCATAGGATGGGGGTATATTAAGTTTGTAACTACTCGAAATAATCATTGTAGACCCCACAAACTATATACATTCTTGATCAGCGTGCAATTCTACATCGATATAGTCATGTCCGTCCGTCTGTGGAAATCACTCTAGCGTCCGAACGGATTGACGTAGGTGGATGAAATTTTGGGAAAATCTATTATTTGTACGTAGGACTTTGGTATTGAATGCGGGCTATGTAGGTCCACGCTTTCGTATAGCCTCCATACAAAATGACGCGTGACGCGTCGTCGTTTTAAGGAATTTTTAAGATATTTGTCCCAATTTACCACCGAATTGGTTGTAATTTGGTATTTTGTGCCTCCAGAGACCAAAAAACATTCCTACCAAAGTTGGTTTATATAGGTCCACGTTTTGGTATAGCCCCCATATAACGCCCCATATTTTTTTTAGGTATAGGTCCACGCCATCATATAGCCCCCATAGAACGGTACCTTCCGATTTTCGGTATTTTGAAGGATGTTGCCACATTAATCCACCGAAATGACTGAAAATTGTGGTGGAGGGTATAAAAAGTTCGGCCCGACCGAACTTAACACTTTTCTTACTTGTTTTCCAATAAATTAATCAATAACAAATTACATGGATAATATCTGTATTTTTCTTACAGTTTCCCATATGAATTATAAGCTTTTTATATAGTTTACTCATTGGGGTTTGATCTTTTTATACCCTACACCACACTGTGGTTAGGGGTATTATGTCTTTGTGCATTTGTATGTAACATACAGAAGGAAACGAAATATACCCATAGCTCCTTTGACGTATTTGCTGCACCAAACACGCTATATACGTCCGATTTTGGTGAAATTTGGATTGTGTGACTGAACTCGGTCTAGAAATAAGTGTGCCAAATTATATAGAAATCGGTTCAGATTTGGATATAGCTCCCATACATATTTTCGCCCGATTTCACGTATTTGCTGCACCAAACACCCTATCTATATCTGTCCAAATTTGATAAAATTTGGAATGTGTGACGGAATTTTGTCTAATAATAAGTGTACAATATTATATAGAAATCAGTTCAAATTGATATATGGTAACATGGGGCGGCTTCGCCACTGGGGCGCCTTCGCCAGCGCCGATTTTCTTGATAATTATAACTGCTACAGAAATGCCGTTAAAGGGAAAATTGTGAGTTTAACGACGATCTTTCATCTCCCAAAAATTGGCATTTCTATCAAATATATGATTGCTGATGCACGCGGTTTCATGTTTTTGGGGTATTGCGAATAATATTCATGGTAGGTATCTTTTGTGATATCTTGTATACCTTTTGTGATATCAAAATTATATTTTATACCGTTAATAGACAACTACTGAAGAATATAAATCCAAGTAATTTGCATGATAAAAGTAATTATAAATGTCAATATATTCATATTATGAACTATGTAGGGGGTGGGGCGGCTACGCCATGATAGGGGTGTTGTGGGTTAATGTGAAAAATATGTCAGGTTTAACTTAAATTGTTTATGCTATTGATATACCACACTATAATGTGAAGTTGAAATCAAATATTGTGCTAAAGCTATCTAATTTGGCAAAAATGTCATTTTATGCCTAAATTCAAGGTACCTACTTCAATTAACGGCTAGAATATCTTTCTTTTTGTCAATTTTAGAATCATTTTTGATTATTAAATAGAAAACATGTTCCATTTATGCATATTGTTGATATTTGGGGAGGAAGTATGGTAAATGCCAGTTTTAGAGTCCGTTGATATATGTCGATGTGTAAATTCTCAAAAATAATATTTTAAAAACAAAATTATAATCATTTATATATCAAAACTTATATTTAAGACATGCTAATATTCTTACCAAAAATAATATTTGGAAAAACTTTAATGATGTCGATATCAGAACATTTTGAACAAAAACGTGGCGAAGGCGCCCCATGTTACCATATAGCTCCTATATATATTTTACATATTCAGAGTGGTGTAGGGTATCATATAGTCGGCCCCGCCGATCATCCGGGAATGTACAGGGATGGCTAACTAAATTTTTATTGAATTTCAGAGGGGGCGGGCGATATTTTTAAAAAGCTACACACAGAAAAAATGGTCTCTCTAACATACATACACTAGCGGTCATCTGAATAGGTTTGATTTTTTTTCTTTTTATATGTTAAGGTATCTTCTGATGTGTTCGTATTAAAGATCCATACTATTTAGTTTTTGAGAGTACTATACTATGCCAACATTCCCAAGAAAAAACTTGACGGTGTTGCCATATTTTCGGAAAATATCCCAATTATAATAAAAAATGTACAAAAAAGTGTTCAATTTTTGCGATCATCAGAATAGGTTTGAATCAAAAAAAATTTAAAAATTGTACTACCCAAGCAAATATTGAGCAGTTTTTTGGTTTAGTTTAGTAAAATGGAACATTCTGATAAATCCTACAACAAATTTGACCCGCTTTATTTGAAACGTGGGTTCAATTCTCAACATGGAAAAGTTACCAAGAACTTTCAGATAAAATCAAGAAATATTCAAACAAAAACGTTTTATAAACTTGCTTTAAGTGACTTTATGATTTCGTTAGATCTGTTCTGAGCTTTGAAAATTGTCTGAAAGCAAATACCAAGTGCGGCCATATTATTAGGATCGATAAAATAGAAAGGTCATTGAAAATAGTTGGTATTTTAGTTCAAGTTTCATTTTTTAACTATCCTTGCAGTACATGTTTAAGTATTATCATGCTCACAAATCCACCATAGTTGACCACATGTATCATAAATGTTCGAAAATTGGTCTGGAAGAATGTTTCATCGACGACAATAAAGTAGAAAATTGTAATTCAAATTTAAGTCAAAGGGGCATGATATCACCGACTTTTATAATGCTGTAATACCTATATAGTCAGGTCCAAAAGTTTTTTTCTGTTCACAAGTCATAAAACAAACACGGATAAGTACAAAAGAATGGACTACTGAGGTTATACAGCACTATAAAAGTCGGTGATATCATGCCCCTTTGACTTAAATTTGAATTACAATTTTCTACTTTATTGTCGTCGATGAAACATTCTTCCAGACCAATTTTCGAACATTTATGATACATGTGGTCAACTATGGTGGATTTGTGAGCATGATAATACTTAAACTTGTACTGCAAGGATAGTTAAAAAATGAAACTTTAACTAAAATACCAACTATTTTCAATGACCTTTCTTTTTTATCGATCCTAATAATATGGCCGCACTTGGTATTTGCTTTCAGACAATTTTCAAAGCTCAGAACAGATCTAACGAAATCATAAAGTCACTTAAAGCAAGTTTATAAAACGTTTTTGTTTGAATATTTCTTGATTTTATCTGAAAGTTCTTGGTAACTTTTCCATGTTGAGAATTGAACCCACGTTTCAAATAAAGCGGGTCAAATTTGTTGTAGGATTTATCAGAATGTTCCATTTTACTAAACTAAACCAAAAAACTGCTCAATATTTGCTTGGGTAGTACAATTTTTAATTTTTTTTTTGATTCAAACCTATTCTGATGATCGCAAAAATTGGACACTTTTTTGTACATTTTTTATTATAATTGGGATATTTTCCGAAAATATGGCAACACCGTCAAGTTTTTTCTTGGGAATGTTGGCATAGTATAGGACTCTCAAAAACTAAATAGTATGGATCTGTAATACGAACACATCAGAAGATACCTTAACATATAAAAAGAAAAAAATCAAACCTATTCAGATGACCGCTAGTGTATGTCCCAGACATATTTTGCAGCAAACATAGATTTTTTTTGCAAGCAGTCCCAAACATGACATATGTTTGGGTCCTGCAAACAAATATATGTTTGGGTGCAAACAAATTATATGTTTGGGTGCAAACAAATATAAACCCAAAAACCACAAAAAACAAACACACGCACCAGTGGGCGCTTTCTGACAGCAAGGGAGCGTAAATATCAATGTGAAACACATTGAAATGTATGCTCACTTGCTCTCAGCAAGCGCTCACTGGCTATTTTTATACCCTCCACCATAGTATGGAGGGTATATTAAGTTTGTTTTTCCGTTTGTAACGCATTGAAATACTCATTTGCGACCCTATAAAGTATATATATTCTTGATCAGGGTAAAATTCTGAGTCGATCTGTGCACGTCCGTCCGTCCGTCCGCCCGTCTGTGGTAATCACTCTAGCATCCACAAAAATGGAGATAGAACGCTGAAATTTTGGGAAGATGCGTCTTTTGTTTGCAGGCAGGTCAAGTTCGATGATGGGCTATATCGGTCCACGTTTTGGTATAGCCCCCATATAACGGTACCCCCCGATTTACGGTATTTTGCCGTTTTTAGCTACATTTTCAGACCGATTTAGCTATAATTTGACATTTAGGGTTCTTAAGTGTCAGTAAACTTATATAACAAAAGTTGTGGACATAGGTCCACGTTTTGGTATAGCCCCCATATAACGGTACCCCCCGATTTACGGTATTTTGCCGTTTTTAGTTACATTTTCAGACCGATTTAGATATAATTTGACATTTAGGGTTCTTAAGTGTCAATAAACTTATATAACAAAAGTTGTGGACATAGGTCCACGTTTTGGTGTAGCCCCCATATAACGGTACCCCCCGATTTACGATATTTTGACGTTTTTAGCTACATTTTCAGACCGATGTAGCTATAATTTGACATTTAGGGTTCTTAAGTGTCAATAAACTTATATAACAAAAGTTGTGGACATAGGTCCACGTTTTGGTATAGCCCCCATATAACGGTACCCCCCGATTTACGGTATTTTGAGGTTTATAGCTACATTTTCAGACCGATTTAGCTATAATTTGACATTTAGGGCTCTTAAGCGTCACTAAGCTTATATAACAAAACTTGTGGACATAGGTCCACGTTTTGGTATAGCCCCTATATAACGGTACCCCCCGATTTACGGTATTTTGAGGTTTATAGCTACATTTTCAGACCGATTTAGCTATAATTTGACATTTAGGGCTCTTAAGCGTCACTAAGCTTATATAACAAAACTTGTGGACATAGGTCCACGTTTTGGTATAGCCCCTATATAACGGTACCCCCGATTTACGGTATTTTGACGTTTTTAGCTACATTTTCAGACCGATTTAGCTATAAATTGACATTTAGGGTTCTTAAGTGTCAATAAACTTATATAACAAAACTAGTGAACGTAGATCAATGTTTTGGAATAGCCCCCATATAACGTTACCGCCCGATTTCAGGTATTTTGACGATTTAAGTCGCATTTCTAGACCGAATTAGCTATAATTTGATATTTAGGGTTCTTAGTGACCAAAAAACTTATATTCGAAATAATTATGAACGTAGGTCCATGTTTTGGTATAGCCCCATATAACGGTACCTCGGTATAACGGATTTCGGTATCCCCATATAACGGATTTTCGGTATTTTGAGATTTTTACCTACAAGTTTTAACCGAATTATCTGTAATTTGAACATTTGATATTTGAAATTCTTAGTGGTCACCACACCTCTCCACCAAAAATTGTCAAGAAAGGTCGATGTATTGATAAAGCTCCCATATAAAAGTACCTCCCGATTTTCAGTAATTTGATGATTTTAGCTACAATATTAAACCGAACTAGCAGTAATTTGACATTTGAAGTTCTTAGTGGTCACAACACCTCTCCATAAAAAATTGTCAACATAACTCCATGTTCGGATATAGTTCCCATATAACTGTACCTCCCAATTTTCAATAATTTGTCAATTTTAGCTACAATTTTTAACCGAACTAACTGTAATTTGACATTTGAAGATTGTAGTGGTCACCACGCATCTGAATCAACAATTTTCAACATAGCCCCAATACTTCCCGATTTTCGGTACTTTGAGGATTTTACTTAAAATGTTTAACCACGTAGAACCATGTTTTGGTATAGCCCCAAAACAAACCTCCCGATTTTCCGTACCTTTTCTTTATTTTTTGGACGAACTTTCTGTAACTTGAAATTTAAAAGCCAACAAAAATTCTGCAACAAAAATTGTTCATTTAAGTTCATATTTTCGTATAGCCCACATACCTCCGAACTAGCCGTTAATGACATTTGAAGTTCCCACATTATGTATTTTCGGTATTTTGAGGATTCTAGCTACAATTTTAACCGAATTAGGAGTTATTTGACATTAAAGGCTCCCATCAAAAACTGTCAACATAGGTCCATGTTTAATTATAACCCCTATATAACGGTACCTCCTAATTTCTCGCCCACCAAGAATTGATAACATATATAGTTAGATATAGGCACCATAAAAAAGGGCCTCCCGAATGAAGCATTTTTGTACATACATTATCTGACATTTTGACGTACCCACTTAAAGTTGGAGACAGGAATGAAAACTAATTATTCCATTTTAGTTCAGAATATTTTATGGTGGAGGGTATGAAAAGTTCGGCCCGGCCGAACTTAATGCTTTTTTACTTGTTAACATGTAAACACATTTATAAATGGGTGTGTTTTTATTGAAGGGCATAGAAAAAAAGCAAAGCAACAAAGACACATAGGTACATAGGTACACACAAAATTCCAAGGAAATACATAACACACTTTAATAAAAGAAAAACTGAATGAAATACATTATAAGAGAAAAAATATTATATACAGTATGCAAAACTCATATTCGAACACCCTTCAAAAATTAGTAAAATTGGATATGACAGAAACAAGTTATTAATTTATTGGATAGATAATATTTAAGAATAATTTACATGAAAGAAAAATATATTTTGACTATTTCCATCATTTAAGGTAGATGGCGTTCAGAGTCGAGGCAAAATTCATATTTGAACACCTGCTTTTGCTTATTTTGAAGGATTTTTCTAGATAAATTGCGACTTTTTGTACTTAAATATGCTTGCGGAGGCCACTGATGCTCAGAAACCTAAAGATTAGCAAAGTTAACGTAGAAAATATTTTAAAAATTTTATTGATTAAAAAATATACTAAATTTTCTACAAAACTAAGCAATATTGTTCAAGAAATTAACAGTAATGGCTAATTTTGAATGGATATTGCCAAAAATAGCTAATCTTAGTTGTTATATGACAAAATACGTGGTCCTTATTAAAAATAAATGCTGCCAGCTCATGAGAATTAAAGCTGGTATTATGTTGTTCTTTTTTCTTCAGTTTTCTAAATACAATCGTTGAGTAAAGACCATTGATGTCAACGCCTGCACGTTGTCGTAACAACAGAGAATAACGAATTCAAATGAGAGCTATGTCAGCCGTTGTTTAACAAAGGGACTTTACTCTCCCATCTATTCTCTCTCATTTATTTTGGACATCAATGGTAAAGACGGTAAAGTGAGTGAATAAATCAGTATTTTGTGTTTTCTAAAAGAAATAGTGTTTTTTACTAAATTAAATGTCCAATACAAAACTAAAGCTTCATTCCCGTACTTTTTAGTAATAAAACTCGTAAAAGAGAGAACTGTAAAAAATTATTCTCACATAAAAGTTTTTTGAATTTGTTTGGGAACTGAAAAATGGAAAATAAGTTAAAAAAAAACTGGAACAAATGTCAAAGTCAGCGTATAAGCCATTCAGACGCCGGCATCCACTTTACTATTTTTTACACGCTCAAATTCTTCGAGTAAAAAGTTCTTAAAGAGAGCGTTATTCAGCGCCATTTTTGTTTAAATAGAAGTTAACATTTTACATTTTTTGTGTACGGGAACGCTTTTTCGGGTAAAATGTGTAAAAGTGGTAAAAATTGTAAAAACTTTTTAGTTCTGGAACAAAGCTTAAGTATTGACCACATCTAATATTACTTTAGCAAGCCGTGTTTTCCATTTTAAAAAATATACAGTTAGTCAAATAAGTTATTGCAAACGATGCATTTTTAAAAGTTTCGACTTTTTTCAATAATGTTGGGTTTTTTGTATATATCTGTTGATTTACCTGTTAATGACAACATCAAGCCAATAAATGCATAAATCGGTCGGTAACAAAAACAACGGGCAAAAAGTATAGGTACCTTGTTTTTGCGGCGTCAACTAAATAATTGCAAAATTAATGAATGTCTAATAAAATCGTAAAATTTTCCCCGCAATTTCTTTGCAATTAAGGATTTGTACAACTTTTATGGTATATGGACATGTAGATCCATGATTTTTGATCATTAATCAACTGTTGTGTGTGTTACATAAACGGTATATTCAGAAAAAGAGTAATTAGGGTTAACGGATTTCCAAAAATATGCTAGGTACATTTGGTATATTCCAATTATAATAAAGGTAATCCCCCACAGAAATCACATCTCATAAGCTGAAAACTGTATACAACATCATATACCACACCGAGTGAGAAGGCAGGCTCAAACTAAAGACGTCCAAAATATTAACCCCACGAATTGACTGGATAATGACGAAAGACCCCAATGCAGCACCAGAAAATAGCTTTTTCTAAGTAAAAAAGGTTTTGGAGTAAGTGTGTCATATGGAAAAGTCAGAAAAGTGCTACATAATAACAAGTCTTCATCAGCACAAAATATAGAAACTATTCATACTTGTTCCAGACAAATTTTCACGCCATCTTTGTATTGGGATGACGTTATATTTTCTGATGAGACTAAAATTATGTTGTACTATCACAATGTGCCTCAAAAAGTATTGCGAAAACCCCTTACAGCCATTGAAAACAAAAATTTAATACATACCGTAAAGTTCGGAAAACTGTCAGTTATAGTATGTATATCGACCAGTGACGTTGGTAACCTCACAGAAAAATAAATTGTAGCCATTTGATAAAGAAATTCAAATTCAACCAAAAATTTATCGATTTTTTTATTTTGAACTGATAAAACATTTCACATATTGACAAAAATATTTATCAAAATATTCCACGTTTTGCTTGACAAAAACAAAATATTTTCTTGATTAAAAAAATGTTGAATGCATTTTTTCCAATCAATAAAAACATATTCATATTTACAATTATTTTGTTGTTTTTTTTTTTTTTTTGTTAAATACAAACCCAAAAGCCACAAAAAAAGATACATACACACATTTATAAATGGTCGTGGTTATTTATTTAATTGAAATGCCAAGTACAAAAGCAACACCAGAGGCATAGGTACATAAAAAATAACAGATGAAAGAAAGAAAAACGGAATGGAATAATTAATAACAGAAGTACATAATTATTTAGTGCCACACATTAATTTTAATATAAGAAAACAAATAAATCACTTTTAAATATGAAATACAGGGAACATCATTGAACGTTGTGAAATAAAACACATTCTTCTGCCACATTGAAAATCATCAGCGGAAAATGGGTATCTGTAATGTGAGAAAAAGTACATCCATATATATTTCACATATATAAAATGTTTTGATGTTATTACCAATATCACATGCGGTTGCTTCTTTGTCCAATAAAATATTCTTATTATCCTTTTTCATATTCGTGAATTCAATTATAACATGTATTGGGCATTTCATTTACTTGGAAGGCACCTTTACTTTAAGAAAACACACAAACTTTTTTTTTTTTTTTTTTTTTTTTTTGTATGGCTTTAGTTGACCTTTGGACTTAGTCTTCCTTCTTAATTTAGTTTGGCTTGAGGTCAGTGCAATAAAAACAATTTATAATTTGTGTTTTTATATCTTTTTTATTTTCCAATATTTCGATCGACGTCGTCGATCATCATCAGGGATTATACTTTAAAAAGAACAAGTAACAATCATTTTATAATTATAAAAACCTTTTATATTTTATGACTATAATTACATTTCTTTTTGTTCTCGAAAAACAGACTTTACTTCCACATCGATTCACAGGTATTTTCCAACTAAACTTTTTGGTGTTTTTCTACTATGTTTCTATAAATTTGCGCACAGTGTTCTGTGTCTGACTTAAAATTCATTCTCTTTTCAACTGGGACATTGATAATGTGAAGCATCTCTAACATATATCTTCGCTTATAATTGTTTTCTTGGGTTAAAATGTCAACATTTTTAAAATCAGGTGCATGTCCTGTTGTTGCACAGTGTGCGGCCAGTGCTGTTTTCTGTTCCAAAGGTTTGCCTTTAGCTTTCTGGTCAGATTTATGGGCGCTTAACCTAGTTTTTAGTTTTGATTTAGTTGTTCCAACATATACTTTTTGGCATATGTTGGACCCGTCACCATTGCATTTTATTTTGTATACGACGTTGGATTTGTCGTCTCGAGGAATTTTGGACTTCATTCTACTAAAAAGGTTGTTATTTGTGTTTGTACTTCTCAATGCCAATTGATATTGTTCTTTATTGTATAGGTTTGAGTTAGATAGTCTTTCAGAAAAACCAGGTATATAGGTTGAACGCTTATAAATTTTAGCTGGCTTTTGCTCAATGTTTTCCCTTCTTTTGTGTCTAACATGTCCGATAAGTTCCTCAACCGTACGTGTTGGAAAATCATTCATCTTTAGAATATTTTTGATTTTGATTATATTTTTGGTGTGAAATTTATCGTCACTGATATTTAGTACCCTTTGTATGAAATTGGTGGCCGTATTTATCTTAATTCTGCGTGGATGTTTAGAATGATAATTAATTAATCTACCTGAGGAAGTAGGCTTTTGGTACCAATCTACTAATAGTACGTTGTCTTGTCTTAGAACTACAACATCAAGGTAAGGTATTTGGAGGTCTGATTCACATTCCATTGTAAATCGTATGTGTTTGTTGTACATATTTAGTGTCTTCAATGTGTTATCTATTTGAACCTTCTTTATTATGCAAAATAAGTCATCAACATATTTTGTTAATAACCTTGGTTTTACAGGTAACATTTTCATCGTTTCATCTAGTAACTCTTCCATCACGATATCAGCAATAATAGGGGAAATTGGTGAGCCCATTGGCATCCCTTTTAATTGCTCAAATATTCTGTCGTTGTATACAAAGTACCTTGAGTCTTTTATGCATATTGTTAAAATTTCTATAAATAGATTCATGGGGATTTCAGTGTGTTCCTTGATAATATGCCACTTTTCTTTTATAGCGTTTATTGCCAAGTTCACAGGAATACTGGGAAACAAGGATATAACATCAAAGGATATTAGCATCTCACTATCGTCAATGTGTTGGTTGTTTATCCTCGATTTAAATTCCACAGCATCTTTTATATTATAGTTAGATTCCATAGTTAGGCATTTTAGAATAGATGCCATGTATCTAGACAGCTCGTAGGTTGGTGAGTTCGTGAATGAACATATTGGGCGCAATGGGATCCCTTCTTTGTGGATTTTTGGTAATCCATATATTTTTGGGGGAACAGCAGTTCTTGTTAATAACCGATTTTTGTCCGTTTCAGAAATTACGTTTAGGTCGAATAATTTCATAACCATCCTGGCAAAAATGAATCAAATTCTAGTGGATATATGTACGTATAGACGGCTAAGAAAAGATCCTACAACAGGATTGCAGGAAAAGAACAACAGGATGGTTATGAAATTATTCGACCTAAACGTAATTTCTGAAACGGACAAAAATCGGTTATTAACAAGAACTGCTGTTCCCCCAAAAATATATGGATTACCAAAAATCCACAAAGAAGGGATCCCATTGCGCCCAATATGTTCATTCACGAACTCACCAACCTACGAGCTGTCTAGATACATGGCATCTATTCTAAAATGCCTAACTATGGAATCTAACTATAATATAAAAGATGCTGTGGAATTTAAATCGAGGATAAACAACCAACACATTGACGATAGTGAGATGCTAATATCCTTTGATGTTATATCCTTGTTTCCCAGTATTCCTGTGAACTTGGCAATAAACGCTATAAAAGAAAAGTGGCATATTATCAAGGAACACACTGAAATCCCCATGAATCTATTTATAGAAATTTTAACAATATGCATAAAAGACTCAAGGTACTTTGTATACAACGACAGAATATTTGAGCAATTAAAAGGGATGCCAATGGGCTCACCAATTTCCCCTATTATTGCTGATATCGTGATGGAAGAGTTACTAGATGAAACGATGAAAATGTTACCTGTAAAACCAAGGTTATTAACAAAATATGTTGATGACTTATTTTGCATAATAAAGAAGGATCAAATAGATAACACATTGAAGACACTAAATATGTACAACAAACACATACGATTTACAATGGAATGTGAATCAGACCTCCAAATACCTTACCTTGATGCTGTAGTTCTAAGACAAGACAACGTACTATTAGTAGATTGGTACCAAAAGCCTACTTCCTCAGGTAGATTAATTAATTATCATTCTAAACATCCACGCAGAATTAAGATAAATACGGCCACCAATTTCATACAAAGGGTACTAAATATCACTGACGATAAATTTCACACCAAAAATATAATCAAAATCAAAAATATTCTAAAGATGAATGATTTTCCAACACGTACGGTTGAGGAACTTATCGGACATGTTAGACACAAAAGAAGGGAAAACATTGAGCAAAAGCCAGCTAAAATTTATAAGCGTTCAACCTATATACCTGGTTTTTCTGAAAGACTATCTAACTCAAACCTATACAATAAAGAACAATATCAATTGGCATTGAGAAGTACAAACACAAATAACAACCTTTTTAGTAGAATGAAGTCCAAAATTCCTCGAGACGACAAATCCAACGTCGTATACAAAATAAAATGCAATGGTGACGGGTCCAACATATGCCAAAAAGTATATGTTGGAACAACTAAATCAAAACTAAAAACTAGGTTAAGCGCCCATAAATCTGACCAGAAAGCTAAAGGCAAACCTTTGGAACAGAAAACAGCACTGGCCGCACACTGTGCAACAACAGGACATGCACCTGATTTTAAAAATGTTGACATTTTAACCCAAGAAAACAATTATAAGCGAAGATATATGTTAGAGATGCTTCACATTATCAATGTCCCAGTTGAAAAGAGAATGAATTTTAAGTCAGACACAGAACACTGTGCACAAATTTATAGAAACATAGTAGAAAAACACCAAAAAGTTTAGTTGGAAAATACCTGTGAATCGATGTGGAAGTAAAGTCTGTTTTTCGAGAACAAAAAGAAATGTAATTATTGTCATAAAATATAAAAGGTTTTTATAATTATAAAATGATTGTTACTTGTTCTTTTTAAAGTATAATCCCTGATGATGATCGACGACGTCGATCGAAATATTGGAAAATAAAAAAGATATAAAAACACACACAAACATTGATTTATTTCTGCACTACCGATCCACACAGAACGACTGCTTTAAAGAGACTGGCAAAAATACCAAACTGACGGTTAAAAATGTTATCTGCCTTTCTTAACCACAAACCCACAAACAGAACAAAACATGAGAACTCGTACCGTTTTTTTTCTTTCCCTCTTCGTTTGTTAGGTTCATAAAAATCAGCAACAAAAAACAGTAACAAACTTACATACAAGCCTTCACCCGAGCGCAAATAAATAAACAAGCCAAATGCCACACAAACGCTCCATCCCTTCATGCCGCAAAAATTCCATGACCATGCTTTGAAATATACATAGCAACGATACTCACGTCTCAAGAAAAAAAACACAGCACATTGTTGTAGCGCTCTCTTTATGCCCTAATATTGTTGTTTCTCTCGCTCTTGAGATGCGACAAACGTTGAAAACCACTTTAACTACAGAAATTTATTAATAACCATAAACAAATTTCAATAAATTATTTGTTTGAAATCGTTTACTGATCGCTTTCTAGTAACATTTTCATGTTTGATAAACATTTTCCCTATATATTCGTAATATTGTATCGCCATTCGACAAAAATATGGTGATAAAACTTTTAATCAAAATTTTCAGGGTGGCTTTTTTTCTGTGCTTCAGATTTAGATGTTTTAAAACATTATGTAACCAACAGCGTCAAGAAATTTGGGCCTGTTGACCCTGAAAATGCAAACCAATTGCAATAAAAGTACTACCAAGACAACAACCCTAAGCACAAATCTTATTTTTGTACACCTGAAGAAAAAAAGTCGGGAATAGGACGTCCACGAACAATAAAATGCATTAAAGAAAAATTGCAAAAAATACCATTGGAATATGACATTCCGAAACAAATTTATTAAATTCACAGACTATTACAAGCTGTTATTGATGCCCAAGGTGGGCATATGAAATATTAGAACCATATTTTCGAAAAATACCGTGCAAGACTGAAAAGTTGTGAATTTTGCAATTTTTTAATTGACAATACAAATAATGAGTTGTTCTCCTTTTTGTTAATTTTATGAACATATTTGGTGAAATTTAGCTACTTTTTTATTTTATTAACAAACATGTGTAAGAATAGAACAGTTAACAAAACTATTGATAATGATATTTATTTATACCAATAAAATTATATTTTGTTTACAATTTGGTAATAATTTTGCTTTTGCAATAATTAAGTTGACTAGCGGTATATTATATATATCAACCGATTATTTTTGGCGTCAAAATGTCTGTATGGTTTGATTACGACTGAATGTCAGAAATAAACGAAATGAAAATTATGACTTCTTTGACAGATGGGCATGTCACCGTGAAACGTCACCGGATTGTAATTTTTTGGTTTTGGAGGTTTGAAAGCGTTAAGAATAGATTTCCGTATTATTTGGTTTAAATCATTGTCTTGGACAAATGGCCTTTTGCCTCAAAAACATGTCATTGGCCCCTTAGTGCATTGTGGAGACTGAATTTCCCGAAATTTTGGCATAAAAATTGCGTAGAATAATTTTAATGTCACGAGCAGGACAATGGTCATATATACACAGTCTAACATAAGTATACGTACGCCACATAAATCTCGGGTTTTAGAAAAAGTAATGATATTTATGAAATTCCAAGTACACAGGTTTATTTCGTCTCACTAATAAACAATATTTAATACAACAAAAGTATATTCCATAATATAAATAACGGTACATTTTACAAAAACCAAAAAATGATACATACTTAAAGTATACGTACGCCCCAAGTAAATATGAGTATTATCGTACAATTTATGGAATTAGCAGCAAAATGTATACATTTTATTGTTTTGGCGAATGTGTCTGGGTGTCCAAGATATATTTTAGAGAAAAAAAAATTTTGGGTGTTAAATACCGTTATTTAATGCCAAACTTCTTGTATAGCTCGTTAAAACGGGCCCTTGCTGATTTCTTTCCGTTTTAGGTATTTGAGTATTCAAAAGCCACAATATTAGTGTCATATTATAGATTTTGAGATCCTAGAAAGCTTTTTAGTTGACCTTGTGCATAACACACCTTCCTTGGTGTCGATAAATTTACATTTTTCCTGGGATATCTCAGGAAGTTAATAGATTCCTCGGAATTCTTGGCTCAAATTACATACAGAAGACCTTGAATTGTGTTTTAATATGGTCTTATATAATCCTTGGACACCAATTGAATCAGACATGTTTCTTCTAAGTGTTCCTAAAATATATCTTTGTGTTCGTTCTTGTCTTCAGTGGAAGCATGAGCTAACGGTGAAAAATTTTGCTGCTTTCCGTATTGTGGCATGCATGGCACAATAATACAGGTACAACAGCAAAAACAGCTGATTATCAAACTAGATGCATTTTTGTGAATAAACTCACATACAAAAGGTAAACAAGCAATTCACAGTAATGCATTATTGTGAATAAATTTTACGTTTGGTATAGTAAATGGCAGAATTATTGTTATTGATGTAACATGTCTTTCATTCACTGGGGTTTTAACCTCCGACCAACTACGCAAATCCGCAAACTCATGCTTTGTATCATAATAACTACAATACACACAGAAAAAAAGTTGTAACCATTTGATAAAAAAAATCAAAAATCTGATTAATTTTTAATTGATTTTTTCCGATAAAAGTAATGTTCATATTGACAATCGTCGATAAAAAAAATTTAGTTTTCATTAGAAATTAGTTTGCTAAAGCAATTCTCATATTAACTAAGAATTTTGTTGAATTTTTCAATCGATAAAATATTTTTCATATTAACAAACTGGTTTATCGATTTTTTTAAGTTTTATTTGATAAAAAAATTGTTACATATACAATAAAGTTTGTTAAATATCAAAGTAAATGTCGATAAAATTATGTTCAAATTTACAATTATTTTGTTGATTTTTTGTTAAATACAAACCCAAAGCCACAAAAAGATAGATACATACACACATTTATACATTGGTGGTGGTTGCTCACAAAAACAACAACAGACGCTAGATCGTACAAATGAAAGAAAAACGGAATGGAAAAATTTTTAACAAATGTAATACTTTAGCGTCACATTTGAAAGCAAATAAACAACTTTTAAATTCAAAATACAGGAATCTCATTAAACGCTTCTCGTTAGTTATGAAATAAAACAAATTATTTTGTTAAATTAAAAATCATCAGCGGAAAATCGGCACCTGGAATAAAATGTAATAAATAGGTAATCATATTTCAAATATATAAAATAGTATTACCGTGCGACTGCTTCTTCGTCCAATAAAATATTCCCATTCTCCTACGAGTATTTCCGATTTTTGGATTCAATTACAAAATTCGGTTCCAATCATAAAATGTATAAGCACCATTATTTACACATTAATACTGATTTATTTTTATACTTTTCGGTCTGTTCACAGCGAATGTCTTAAACAAACTGCCACCAAACTGATTAAAAAATAAATAGATATTGCATTATCGAAACAGAACAAAACATTATTTTATTTCCCTCTTCTTTTGTTAGGTTCACAAAAACAACAAACCATAGTTTTAGTATACGGCGTACAGAAATAAAGCCCCAAGAAATAACGCCCCAAACGGGAATGAAAATGGACCCCAATTTTTGGGGTGTTTTTACAATTTGAAAAATTGCCCCAATACAAAAAGGCCCCAAACTAGGAAATTTGGCCCCAAAAAAATATTGCAATTATGCCCCAAAATTTCATTGGGGCCAAAATGCATTTTTGAAATTTGGGTGCATTTGCAAAATGCATTATCACCCCAAACAACGAAAATGCAATTAGGCCCCAAAGTATGCATTTACGCCCCAAAATATTTATTCACTTAAATTTGGGGTGTAAATGAAGCCCTAAATTTGAGGTGTAATTTCAAAAAATATTTTTAAAGATATTCATTCAATAGTTTGTAATATGTTACTAATTGATGACTGTACTTTTTTACGATTGTAGCATGTTAAAGCCACCTAGAAACAAGCTCTTATTTTCAAGTGTACTAGCAGGCGTCTATGAATGTGATAAAAATTAAAATTTTAAATAAAATTAAAGACGATTGCGTAGGAATCGCAAAATCTTTGGGAAGTGGATCGTCGGTATCAAGTACCGTTCGTAATGTTTTTCAGAAACATTGTGATAAGTGAGTATTTCTGTACCAATTTCTATATACATATATGTATGTATATATTTTTATAGTTTTCAACAAGAATCACAAAGTATATATTTTAACAAAATACAAAGAAGTTTGCATCACATCGTTAGCAAAAAGTTTGTGCCGGCTCCAAAAACTCCCCAACAAATAGTTGAAGCATTCATGCTCGAAAAGGTGTGGACAAATTTCGGTCTGACCAAAAACCAAACAAACCCGAGACAGACTTTAACAACTCCATATCTCCAAATCAAGTCAAACAGAATTAGAAAGAAATGGAAAGTAGCTGAAGAAAAATATTTAAAAAAAAATAATTTAAAAAATCAAACAGAAGTAGAAAAAGCGGAGAGTAGCTGAAGAAAAAATCGCGCGATTTTTTAAATATATTTTTCTTCAGCTACTCTCCCTTTTTTTCTAAATCTGTTTGAATGCATTTGGAATGAAAAATATATTAGAAAAATCGCGCGATTTTTTAAATATATTTTTTTCTCTCCAAATCAATTCAAACAGAATTAAAAAAAAAATTGAGAGTAGCTGAAGAAAAATATATTTAAAAAAATCGCGCGATTTTTTAAATATATTTTTCTTCAGCTACTCTCAATTTTTTTTTTAATTCTGTTTGAATTGATTTGGAGAGAAAAAAATATATTTAAAAAATCGCGCGATTTTTTTTAGTATATTTTTTCTCTCCAAGTCAAGTCAAACAGAATTAGGAGAATAGCTGAAGAAAAAATATATTTAAAAAATCGCGCGATTTTTTTAAATATATTTTCCTTCCTTCCTCTGTAAAAAAGGAAAAATAAATGCCTTAGCATTTTTAAATAGGATGGTGTTTGAAGAAAACGCTATATGCACAAATATGCTCCCAATGGAAGATGAGGTATACAAATTAAACATTGTTAATAGGTGTATCTTTTTTACTTTCTTAATGTTGCTGAAACATTTTTTCAGCAGCTTTTCCTTTACACAACTGTCAAAATCTGCAACATTAGTAATAATTATTACCAACTAGCTGAACCCGGCGCGCTTTGCTGCCCCGACTACGATAAAATATAATGGAATGCCATAATTATATTAACGTTTTTAATATTTTATCGAATAAATATAGGAGATATGAAGGAGTTATATACCTATTCAGCGTTGTTATGGAGCTACTATGGTATTTTTTAAGTTTCAGGAGGTAACACTCCTTCGAAAGCCTTTCCGCCTATAAGTATTCCTAATGATTTAGATATATCATAATAAAACATAAATCTTAAGAAGTCTCTCAAAGATATAATACTTAACAGCCTTGGTCAATTCCTTCCCAACTATAAGTACTTCTGTAAATAATGATGACTTTTACTGACTGCTAAGTCTTCAAAATTTCATTGAAATTGAACATACGTAACAAAAACATTAAATTGACCGAAAATATATATGGGTAGCTATATTCCTATATGAACCGGTCTCGATATAATTTGTCATTTTTATTTTTAGACCAAATCCCGTCTTACATTCACATTTTGTGCATAAAATACGGAAAATCAGCCAAAAATATATATGGGAGCTATATTCTAATTTGAACCGATTTCGGTATAACTTGTCCCATTTATTTCTAGAACGAATTGCGTCACGCTTTTCAAATTTCAGTGAAATTGGACATATGTAGTGTGTCCAAATCTGAACCGGTCTCGATAGCATTTGGCACATTTATATTTAGGAGCAATATCCAAATCTGAACCGATTTCGATATGATTTGGCACATTTATGTCTAGACCAAATCCCGTTACGCATTCCAAATTTCACAGAAATTGGACATAAATAGCGAGTTTGGTTCATAAAATACAGGAAATCGGCCGAAAATATATACAGGAGCTATATCCAAATCTGAACCGTTTTCGATATAATTCGGCACATTTATTTCTAGACCAAGTTCTGTAACACATTCAAAATTTCAGCGAAATTGGACGTATATAGGGTGTTTAGTGCATCAAATGCGGAAAATCGGCCGAAAATATATATGAGAGCTATATCCAAATCTGAAACGATTTCGATAAAATTCGGCACATTTATGTCTAGACCAAATTCCGTTACACATTTCAAATTTCAGCGAAATTGGACATATATAGCGTGCTTGGTGCATAAAATACAGGAAATCGGCGAAAATATATATGGGAGCTATATTCAAATCTGAACCGATATCTATATAATTTAGCACGTTTATTTCTAGAACAAATTCCGTCAGACCCTCCAAATTTCAGCGAAATTGGACATATATAGCGTGTTTGGTGCATAAAATAAGGAAATCGGCCGAAAATATATGTGTATGGGAGCTATATCCAAATCTGAATCAATCTCAATATAATCTGGCACATTTATTTCTAGAACAAATTCCTTGAGAAATTCAAAATTTCAGCGTAATTGGACATATATAGCGTGTTTGGTGCATAAAATAAGGAAGTCGGCCGAAAATATAAGTGTATGGGAGCTATATCCAAATCTGAACCGATTTTGATATAAATTGGCACGTTTATTTCCAGACCATGTTCCATCATACATTCCAAATTTCATCGAAATTGGACATAAATAGCATGTTTGGTACATAAAATAAGGAAATAGGCCGAAAATATATGTATGTGGGAGCTATATCCAAATCTGAACCGATTTGAATATAATTTGGTAAATTTATTTCTACATCAAATTCCGTCACGCATACAAAATTTGGAGATTGTATCTGTAACAGTTCTAAAGATATTTGCATACAAAATCTAAATTTTTTGGAGGTACCTCCGGTTTTGATGCTTTATCTCCAGATCAACGCGAAATTTCATAAAATGATATAGCCTATTTTCTTTCCAGGCCATGTAGCAATGTAACCTAAAAATTTCAGTAAGATCTGTTCTGCGGTTTTCGAGTCTATAAGGCACAAACAAACAAACAAACAGACAAACAAATTTCAATTTTATATATGGTAACATGGGGCGCCTTCGCCCCGTTTTTATTCAAAATGTTCTCATACCGACACCGTTAAAGTTTTCTCAAATATTATTTTTGGTACAAATATTAGCGTATCTTGGCTTTAAGTTTTGGTATATAAGTGGTTATAATTTTGTTTTTAAAATATTATTTTTGAGAATTTACAAAATGTCTAAAAAGTGGCGAAGCCTCCCCACCCAGGGGGCCGCTTCGCCATCGAAATGGAAAATTTTCCAACGGATTCTAAAACTGTAATTTACCATACTTTTTCCTTAAATATCAACATTATGCGAAAAAGGAACATGTTTTCTATTGAATAATCAAAAATGATTCTAAAATTCACAAATAGTAACCGATTCTAGCGGTTAATTGAAATAGGTTCCCTGAATTTAGGTACAAAAATCATAATATAACCAAAACAAGATACGTTTATGATTTGATTTTAACTTCACATTATAGTGTGGTATATCTATGGCATAAAGAATTGAAGTTAAATATGACAAATTTCTGACATTAACCCACCACACCCCTATCATGGCGTAGGCGCCCATTTGTTATTGTTTTTTTCATGCAAATTATTGGGATTTCTATTGTTCAGTAGTTGTCTTCTAACGGTATAAAATATGTTTTTGATATCACAAAAGGTAAAGAAGATATCACAAAAAACATTTGCCATAATTATTTTTCCCAATACCCTCAAAACACAAAACCGCGTGCGTCCGCTATCAAGCTTATGACACAACTGCCAACTTTTGGGAGATGATATATCTTCATTAAACTCACAATTTTGCCTTTAACGGATTTTTTCTAGCACTTGTATTTGGGGAGAAAATCGGCGATGGCGTACCCGCCCCAGTGGCGAAAGCGCCCCATGTTACCATATATAGATTATAGCAAAATGCCCGCTACTTCGTATGCGGATAGCATATAAAAAACAAATAAACAATATATAATATGGAAATGACAAGCACTGAAAATTTGGTGGCACTAATACCGATTTTAATCAATATTTATTTTTATCTTAGTACTGTACGTACCCTTTAAGTTCGATTTTCAAACAGATCAGCCGTATCTCACCCTTACACATTAACAGCGAGATCAACGTTGCACAACAATACACACCCTAACTCCAAAAAATAAAAATTCCAGCACTGTCCCTACACCCAAAAACAAATTGAGTACCATTAAATAATTTTCGTATACTTACACAGACATTAATACAAAATAATTACAGTAAATTCCAACTATATCCGTTCACCCAAATCCCCATTGTCCCAAATTTAGTACTTCTCATTAACATAAGTAAGAATTTCCAAAACTTCCCCAGTCCTACACTCCAACAGTAATATCAATTCCAAATTTCAGGAATCCAGCTCTATCCGTTCACCCAAATCCAAATTGTACTAAATTTAGTACCATTTAGTACTTTTCGTACACTCAAGTTTCCAAAAACCCTTTGGTGCATATTTCTTACTCTTCATCAGTGATCCTCAGTCCAAATTTGAGGAATCAAACTCTATCCGTTCACCCAAATCGAAACTGTACCAAATTTAGTGCTATTTAGTATTTTTCGTACCCTATGTACGAATTTCCAAAACTTCCACAATACTAAACTCCACCAGTAATCTCAGTTCCAAATTTCGAGATTCCAGAGCCATCCGTTCACCCAAATACCCATTATACAAAATTTAGTTCCATTTAGTACTTTCCGTACACATAAGTACTAATTTCCAAAACCACCCTCATATCTCAATCCTACACTTCAACAGTAATATTAATTCCAAATTTCAGGTTTCCAGTTCTTTCCTTTCACCCAAATCTAAATTGTACTAAATTTAGTACCATTTAGTACTATTCGTACACATAAATACGAATTTCCAAAATTTCCCCAATCCTATGCTCCAACAATAATCTCAATTTCAAATTTCAGGATTCCAGCTCTGTCCGTTCACTCGAATCCCTATTGTACCAAATTTAGTACTTTTCGAACACATAAGTACGAATTTCCAAAACCACCCTCATATCTCAGTCCTTCACTTCACAGTAATCTTAATTCCAAATTTCTGGTTTCCAGCTACATACATACGTTCACCCAAATCCAAATTGCACTAAATTTAGTACCATTTAGTACTTTTCGTACCCATAAGTACGAATTTTCAAAACTACCTCAATCCTACACCCCACCAGTAATCTCAATTCCAAATTTCGAGATTCCAGCTTTTATCCGTTCACCCAAATCCCCATTGTATCAAATTTAGTACCATTTAGTACTTTTCATACACATAAGTACGAATTTCCAAAAGTTCTTCAATCCTACACTCCAACAGTAATCTCAATTCCAAATATCAGGATTCCAGCTCTATCCGTTCACCCAAATCCCTATTGTACCAAATTTAGTACTATTTAGTACTTTTCGTACACATAGGTACTAATTTCCAAAACTACCCTCATATCTCAATCCTACACTTCAACAGTAATATTAATTCCAAAATTCAGGTTTCCAGCTCTATCCGTTCATTCAAATACAAATTGTACTAAATTTAGTACCATTTAGTACTTTTCGTACCCATAAGTACGAATTTTCAAAACTACCTCAATCCTACACCCCACCTGTAATCTCAATTCCAAATATCGAGATTCCAGCTATTATCCGTTCACCCAAATCCCCATTGTATCAAATTTAGTACCATTTAGTACATTTCATACACATAAGCACGAATTTCCAAAACTACCCTCATATCTCAATCCTACACTACAACAGTAACCTTAATTCCAAATTTCAGGTTTCCAGCTCTTTACGTTCACCCAAATCTAAATTGTACTAAATTTAGTACCATTTAATACTTTTCGTACACATGATTGGTAATTTTCCAAACCATTTCCTTTTAGAAGCACCACTTCCCAACCTTGAATTCCAAACCAAATTCCTATATTCCTGGGGCCTATTATTGATTTCATTAATTAGTTATCGATTTCTTCAAATTACAGATTTTGAAATTGAATAGTTATGACTGTACATCTCCATATACGATAAAATTCTTAATTGCAAATAAATAGTGGTAGTATGCACAATTTTATTGCACTTTCATTGATTTGCAAACATTTAGTTATTCACGACATCTGTTGCAATGGAAGATAACAAATGTCTTGTCTTTCTATTATTTAGTGGTTTACGGTAAAATAAGTGCGCCTAGAAGTAAACTACAAAATTTGAAATTATGTGTGATCGTTTACGGTATCATGAAGTTATAGCATTGTTAATTTGACACATGTCTTGCAGAGGGCCAACTAAGTGCATAAGTACGTAATAATAATGAAAAATAAGGATTTTTGTTGTTGTTATTTTTTGTGGTTCCAGGACGAATTTTCTAAAACCCGGCCTTATCTCGCACATTTGCATCAACAGTGACCCACTGGTAAAATTTCAAGCTCCTAGCTTTAGCCGTTTTGGCTGGGCGTTGATGATGAGTCAGTCAGTCAGTCAGTCAGTCAGTCAGTCAATCACTTATCACCAAGCTCATTTATATATATAGATTATTACTTATCATATAATTTTTTGAATTCTATGAAATAAGGGTTTACTTTTGCTTATTATTACTAAAAATTATTGTTATTTTGAGTCCTTTATTTTTTTTCGCTTTTTTCTTAATAAATTTTTCGAAATTGCACCCCATTTTTTGATCATATCTTTATAAAAACTTTAGAAAATGCACCCCAATTTCTTGTTTTTGTTAAACACTAAAATATATTTAGGCCCCAAACATGTGCAAAAAGGCCCTAATGAAAAATTCAATTAGGCCCCAATATTATTTAGACCCCAATTTGATTTTCAAATTTTCGATTTACTTGTTGTGAAGACAATTTGGCCCCAACAGTTAAATGAAAAAAGGTCCCAAAAAGACGAAATTAGACCCCAAAAGTTTTGTTGTTGTTTTTCATATACCTGTTTGGGGCCTATTTTCATTTTCAATTTGGGGTGTTATTTCCTGGGGCCTTATTTCTGTACGCCTTAGTATACATACAAGCATTCATCGGGGCAATAAGTAGATAAACAATTAAACGCCACACACACGTTCCCTGCATGCCGCAAAAATGCTTTGACATAAACATAGCAACTACACACACAAACAGTACATTGTTGTAGCGGAAAATCTCTCTATGCCATAGAAAGCTATTTTTTCTCGGTCTTGAGAGCGATAACAGGTAACAAACGTTGACAAATTTGAAAAACAAATTTCAATGAATTATTTGTTTGAAATCGTTTATCGGTTGCTTTTTAGTAACATTTTCATGTTTGATAAATATTTTCCCAATATGTTTGTAATATTTTATCGACATTCGACAAAAATATGGTAATGAAACTTTTAATCAAAATTTTCTGGGTGAGTGTTTTTCTGTGCAGTGCGTCAGCTTTAGGTGTTGTTGTGACGCCTTTCCCAATTCATCGAATTTCCTGTATGACAGTAATGTCCGTCTTGTACTTTTCAAGTATATCTACCAGTGCGTAAACTACGCCTTTTCTATAAAGAGTGCGAATATTCCATTCGTAGATCATGATCCTTAAGACGTTTGCGGAGGTCGTCAACTTAAGATGGGTTTGTTTTTCTTTTCCTTTGTTTTTTTATAGTAGGACCATTTTTTTCTAGCAGTGGGTTACTAAGTTACTAACCCGCAGCCCAAACCCAAGTTTTTAACGTTCTTATGGATGGAAGCGCGCACATGTTAACTCACTACCTTTAACGGGTTCCCCAGTTGACACCACGGGGAGGTCAAGGTCCATTTGAGATGAAAGAGTGAACAAGATAAATTCTGGGCTTTGTCATGTTAAAGCCTGTCAGGGCCGTTGCTTGATATCTTTCATGCACTACGTCATCCGTATTCCTCGATAGTATTATAATCGAATATTGTGAAAAAAGGCAATAATAATGCAAATTTAAAATTTGTGCTTATAGACTATATTTGGACGCTCACTGTATATTATTATAAACCCAGTTGTTCGGGTAACTAGGGAATAACTAGTAATTTTGCTGGCTACTGGTAAACACTCCTAGTTACCCCCCAATCTACTCGCAATGCTATAGACTGGTGAATTTAACATGGGGATGTCATAGGAAGGGGTCTATTGTCCCCTCACTGCATTACCAGTAACCACCTAATTCGATAGTCATTTGAAAGGCAATTGTCCCCTCACTGCATTACCAGTAACCACCCAATTCGATAGTCATGTGAAAGGCAATTGTCTCCTCAGTGCATTACCAGTAACCAGTCAATTCGGTTGTCAGAAATGATAGCCAAAATCACTAGTAAGTTGTAATCAGAATACCAGTTTAAACAATACAATTATAACAGTTAATCTGTATATTTCGAATATGCGCTAACCACGCTTTATTTAATTACATATATACATAAAGGACATACATATATTTTAAAGGACAACATAATGTTAATCTTTAAATTCCTTGATATTGAAACTTATGCGTGAATCCTTGATACTGGGACTTATGTTGCTTATGTTTATTTGGTCCTGGGAATGTGTATCTCAAGTGTGCTTCAGATAATTCAGATGTACCTGAAATAAAATGCATAAAAGTTTAATGAGATAATTAAAAAAAATGTATTGTCCCAAAAAGTATCTATACTTACCAAATATTCTTTTAAAAATATTCATCCTTTTTTTAATTTAGCCCAATAACATGTTTGTTGCATCTTTATTTAACAGTAAGCTTTTGCATATCAAACACACCAAAAAAAAATTGTTTTTAATTCAGAATAAAAAATTAATTTTATACAAAATGACAATACATGTATTATTCTATTTTGTTTTCAAAAAGAGAAATAATAAGTGTGTCTGCGTACTCGATAATATGTAATAATTATTACAAATTATTACTGAAAAAGAAGTTACTGAGTAATATTTACTGAGAAAGTACAAGGACAAACCTAATGTTGAAAAGAGATTACAAGAGAGAAACATTGTCGATTACACTATCCATCGGTAGTCTATAAAATAGTCAATATATTACACACCGCATTACCTGTAACTAGTGAATTGACATGATAGGAAGGGACGCCCTTTTCCAGTGAGAAAAGCAAGCTATAGGCTACTTTATTTGCCATTTTTGGGTGTAAAGTAACTAGGAGCAATGAGTAACTAGTTACATGCCTATATAAAAGTAGACAATTGCTATTTATTGAACAACTGGGAACTTTTAACGTACATATGTAGATACATGTACAATGCGTACTGATATCACTTAAATTATGTATACTTATTTCTACTAAAAATTATACAAATGCGACTTCATTCTCCTCAACTTCATCACCATACTTTGGAACACTATTCATCAATTAAAACCTCGAATTTATTTAGCAACTCTTCATCATCTCCATTGGCTTCCAAATTCCAAATGTAATTTTGTATTTTCCTTATGCGTTGCTTCACCTTACGTTTGGAATATGATTTTTTAACAAACCAATTTGAAATGACATAGACCACGTAAAATAATACATATAATCCGCCGTATTGGATGACATATTGCTGAAAATTATTCGGCTGCAATAATTCCAACCTAATAATTAATACAAACAGACAGGTCACGGGTATCCAATACAAGGGAAAATATTTTGTGGGAGAGATCATTTCTTTTGTTTATTTTTTATCTTCGAAATAATCTTTGTTCGTGGCGCACGTTGCAAAAAAGTGTTGTTCTTGCACCGAACAGAAAACTGAACTGGCATTATTCTTTACATTGTCTGGAAGAGTAGTAAGCTCTTATGCGAGGCAACACTTCGTATTTTCTGAGAGTGGGCAAAGCTAAAAAATGCAGATATTCTCATTCATATCCCCTCTTACCCGAAACCGCAATGTTATTAACGTCAAGCCTAAGACAATACAATTTTCTTTGTTCCTTTTGTAAGAAATGATTACAGTGCGAAGCAAAAAAATTACAGGAAAAATTAAGCAGATTATAAAAGAAGAAGTAAACTAAAAAGGGTTGGGAGATGGCAAGTTTCCCCAGAAATTTAAATTTCTCTATTTCCGGTATTTTGAAGGTTTTAGCTAATTCTCCCACCGAAATGGCTGGAATATTGTATTTAGTCCTCTTTGGTGCTACAAACCTTTCTCCCAGAAATTTGTCAATATAGGTCAGCCAAGATCACCCATATACGTTAACGTGATTGCTACAACAACATATGTATGTTCACTCTATTTTCATCTGTCGTGGTTTAGCAAAGGGAAGACTCGCTCAGAGAGACTAATACACAAAATATTTTGAGCACCACCGATATAGGTCCACGAAAATAGAGCGTTTTCGGGATTTTAAAGGTTTTAGCTACATTCTCTCACCGAAATGACTGAAATTGGGTATTTTTCCCAAAAATTTGTCAGTATAGACCCTAATAGAAGGTACCTCCCGATTTTCGATATTTTGAAGGAAGGAAGAGCTAAGTACTTTCATAAACAAAAGGAAACTAATTTTTCCATTTTACTCGTGGTGGAGGGTATAAAAAGTTCGGCCAAAATTAACGCCGTTCTTATTGTTATGGTTATTGCTTGTTGGATTGAAGATGAAGAAGAAGAACAAGAGGTTTACGGAGTATTGTCGTGTTGTTGATCGATGTTTTGCGATCTGACATTAGTGTTACTCCTTACGCAGTGCAGGCGATGATGTATCCTTATCAGCGTACGTAAAAATACTTTAAATAACATTTCCAATCGTTTCGTTTCGTATTTTCCATAGGTACAATACAAAACGAAACATAAACCACGTTGACCGAACTCGCTGTTTATTTTTGTTTTGTTTACATTCGTGAGTGCGAACAAAACGAATAGCGAAAAGTTCTCAATTCCACAACAACCGATAGAAAACGAAAAAGTTCAAAACACATGAACGATTCAATGAACGAATGATTCGTTTGGTGGTTGAAAACATCAACCGCATCAACCGTAGAATATTCAGTATGTTGATGTTAGCGATAGGAGCCCAGCTAACATTTTTTTCCGAATTCATTGCGAATTCGGTACAAAGGTTGTATGGACGTGTCCAGCGAATTCGTAAAGAATTTTCTAAGAAAATTCTAACAAAATATTAGAGTTTCGCAAAGAATTCGGTCCGAATTCGGAAAAAAATTCTGGAAAATTCGGTGGAAAATTTAGATTTTTTGAAGAAAATCGGTCCGAATTCGGAAAGAAATTCTGGAAAAATTCGAAGAAAAGTTTAGATTTTCTGAAAAAAAATCGGAAGAAATTCTTGGGCGCTGACGCCTTTGATATTGACACACAACACAGAAAAAATCCCCACTCAGAAACAATTTTCTTTTAATGCGCTATTTATGGATGA
The DNA here is from genome assembly GCF_047663935.1 of Musca autumnalis. NCBI lineage: Eukaryota > Metazoa > Arthropoda > Insecta > Diptera > Muscidae > Musca > Musca autumnalis. Next base: position 76,609,059 of record NW_027411755.1, read on the forward strand.
TTCTAATTTCAAACGTCCTAATGATTTTCCCTGTTGTTATCATTTTGTGATTAATAGTAGAAGAATGTGCACGAGTATGTTGAAGCTATCAACACTAGCTTGAATTATTTATATTAAAACAATTCAACAATTGTATATGCGAATTTTATAAAAAATCACTTTGTTTTCCGACAACAATCGAACAAAAAAATCCCTTAGAAAATCGATTAGAAATCTGAACGAATTTGGAACGAGATTCTTAAAGTTCTTCAGAAAATGTGCAGAGAATCTTAAAAAAAAGTTTTGGAAAATCGGTACATTTTCTAGAAAAATATTAAAGAAATCGTCAAATATCTAAAAAATATTCAGAAAATCTCGAAAAAAAATCGGAAATCAGAGCCCTTGGAAACAATTGTTAGCTGGGAGGGTTGTTAAGCAATCAAATGTGTCATTTCGCACAGTAAAAGTTTGCCAAAAATTCTTTTTGTTTGGGTCGTGAATGAAACAACTCAGCAAAGCATAGCCGAAGTACATTTCAGCAATCGTACAGTTTTCATATTTTTACATTGAAAAGTTTGTGGTTTAATAGCTGCTTGTGGATAACCCACAGCGATGTTTTTGCATATAATGTTGTAGGTGGCGAATAGCTACGTGTTTATTTATTTCCAATAGCACAGCAAGTCATATCTGTTAGCTCTTAAGAATATATTCCAAATAAATATGGCCATTGGCAAAAAGAAAAGAAAAAGGAAAAAAGTTTGGGGTTTTGTTTTGGTTGTGAGAATGAAACGATTCAGAAAAGTTTGTGGCTTTGTGTGATTGTTACGGGAATCGTTTTGTTTCTTTCCGTTCATTGATCCTTATTCGATCGTCAACTCCTTAGGAGCCTCATCCTCTTCCCTCTTAGTTGCTTGGGAATGGTCCTGTGAAAATGAACCAAAAGCTGGTTCACTCGAAAATCTGTGTTCCATTGTGTTCATCCTGGAAAGTTTTGAAGGTTATGATGATGACGCGATGATGTTTAGGGAGTTGTTGAATTAAAAATGAAGAAGGAGAAGAAGTTTCCGAAGTATTGCCGAGTTTTTGTAATCGATTGTTTGTGATCTGTCATTAGTGTCACGGCTACCCCAGAGGGTTGCACCTAAAGATTAGAAAGCCTTGCGTGACCGTGCCCATCCTTTCATCCGTGGCGTTGTGATGTCACCTCTTCTTGTCCTCATTCGAGGCGGAGAACACGTTATAGGTCCGCTCACTTTATTTTTATAAAAATAAGTTTCCTGGACAAGGGCGAAGTCACTGTCTAAGATCGAGAGTGTTTTCAGGAGGGTAGCAGCAGCAGTAGCTTTGCAATTATGCCGTCGTTCTTCTGGATGAATTTAAGAATTCTCTCACATTTGAATACCGACTGATTCTCGACTAACTTCAGTATTCTTCCCAACTCAGCAACAGGTACAGCCGTCAGTTTTCTGCTTTCCCATAGTGAGCCAATGTCCTTAACCTGAATGAGAAAATACAATGACATGGATTCCTGGTCCACTACGACCGAAAATGAGAATGTAAATTAGATGACCCTCCGAGGAAACCAATGACATTGGGTGCGATAATTGCTAGCCGGACATCATCTGGGATAAATCGTCGCGCAGCATTGTCAATATGCTTCGGATTAGACAAGCATTGTTTCTGTTAAGAGCTCAGCTTCGCGTTATCCGTGCTCACCTTCGCTGACGAACAAAGATTCGACGAAGAAAGATTTTCATCTCTCCCGTAGTGATCTTCTCACTAATCTTCTTCTTCACCGAGGCATACGACGCACGTAGGGTAGGGGTGCTCGTTTCTTCACGCTAGCGCAAATTGAGAGTAAGCATCAGTCCGTGTTTGGACTGCAACGGATAAACACATTTTTAATTTGAGCATCCCTGATGTTGGGTTAAATCTAAACAACGGCGCTTAATTGAAAAGTTAAAGGTAGAATTAGACGTGACATAACCATAATGCCATAAGACCATATCAATCAGCTGATTGAACCAAACCTATGGAAATCAATGTATTAAATTAGTAGTAACTTAACATAATGCGATAGCCATAACCATTAGAAACCAATTGGGGTTTGGTTTTCTATGGTTATGGCGTTATGGCTATGTCACGTCTAATTCTACCTTAAAACATACTTTCTTTTTCTTAATAATCTCTCTTGACAGGGTTAAAGAGTACAAAATTCTAGCTCATTATCCAAAATAGCAATGTCATATGTTATTTACTTTTCTTGTTGCACTGTGTTAAAGGTGAGAAAATTGTTCAAGTTTTTTCTAACAGGTGAAAACATAAATTTGGGTGGTAAGGACCGCGATAACGTAGTTTTTAATATATAACAGTGCCCATTTTAATATGAATATATCAAAAAATAATAATTCAGAATATTTAAACAAATTGTTTTAACCAAGGCAAATTTACATAAGGTATATCAGGAAAAATGTCTAAAATTGTCTTTTCCATTTAAAAAAAAAAAAAAAAATTTTGATACTACATCAATGATTTTTGGTACATAGATTAAGAAAAAAAATCAGCATTCCAAATCTGTTCTCGTTACTAACTTTGATCGTTGCGCGCAAAAGATATGATCTTTTTAATTATGATAATTAAAAAAAAATTCTAAAAAAATCACGGCTTAATATAGTTAGCTGTTATATCCTATTATCTTTAACTGAATTCGTACCCTTTGCGATGATGCAAAAAATAATCGCAAAGTCTCAATGGATTCGCGAAAAATAAAACTTGGTAAATAATTTCACGTATTTACAATCATATTTTTGAAACAATAGCGCTCATAGTTACGAAAAATATATAAAAAAATTATAACAGTTTCCAGACATTTTGAGGAATAAAATGAAACCTAAGTTGTGAAGGTTGGAGCTATAGTATTCATGTTATTTGCTAAAATACGAAGAAAATATTACGAAAAAATTAAAATCATATTATTCTAATTTTATTTTTTTATGGTTTTATAGGAAAAGTTGGAGAAAAAATGTTTGAGTTCTTTGGCATTTTCGTAAAAATTTCACGCAGTAATGATGATATTCCGTTGTAACAATTTTTTCGCTTATAGTTTTACTATTGGATAATATTATTAGAACCTTATATTAAATCACAAGGAATTCCAATTGTGGCATAACATTAAAATAATGTTATATTGAATATTACAACATTTGAGACGCATATAAACCTCGTAATTATGAAAATGACATGATGCGCATCCGATTTTCCAACACAGCGAATCAATCCCTTTTATTTGATGTACAGTTTGTCAAATTCTATTTGGCGGCCACGATGTAGCATCTGCTGCATTGAAGGGTGCAAAATACAGTAAAATGGTCATAATTTCCGCGAAGTTCATTTACATTTTATGCGCATCCGATTTCAATAATCACCATTAAAAAATACATCCTTCTATGCCGTTTCAATGCGATCCATCAAGAACAGTGGATGTAGCATCGCACTTAATTTTTAGAAAAAATCTATTATATCTCTGGATTAGCGATAGTTTTGAAATATCTGTTTTCGCGCAGTTTAAACACGCGTATCGATCTATATATTTAAGTAGAACTGACACATCCAAAACGCGTTTTAAAATGCGATATTTTCAAAATAATTTTTTGAAAATTTTCAAAATTTGAGGGGTATCATATCCGCCGATCTAGTGGGTGGATTTTTACGCGTCGTGGCTTGTTATATTCAGAACGTAAAAAAAACTAAATTTACGCGGGTTTCCACGGAAATCGAATGACGTTTGTAAATTTTAAACCAAAAAATAGGTTTTTGAGGAAAATTTACGCACAAAAATTTCGTGTTTAGGCGCAGATTACTGTGATCCTGTTAGGGCTACACCCTCATGTTATACATTAAAACATACTTTCTTTTTCTTAATAATCTCTCTTGACAGGGTTAAAGAGTACAAAATTCTAGCTCATTATCCAAAATAGCAATGTCATATGTTATTTACTTTTCTTGTTGCACTGTGTTAAAGGTGAGAAAATTGTTCAAGTTTTTTCTAACAGGTGAAAACATAAATTTGGGTGGTTAGGACCGCGATAACGTAGTTTTTAATATATAACAGTGCCCATTTTAATATGAATATATCAAAAAATAATAATTCAGAATATTTAAAAAAATTGTTTTAACCAAGGCAAATTTACATAAGGTATATCAGGAAAAATGTCTAAAATTGTCTTTTCCGCAGATTACTGTGATCCTGTGAGGGCTACACCCTCATGTTATAAATTAAAAATTCGAAATCGCGAGTACTACAATCCAATAATAAGCTTTTAGGGAAATCCAGCTGCGCGTCCCGATTAGAGCAAAAATTCAAAAAACCCCATTTTTCAGGTTTCAAAATGTCAGCATCCGTTTGAGGTAGATACAGTGGATATATTAAAAAATCATACATTAGAAACTTCAACTCTGAAGTGTGCTCTTTAACTTCTCCTTTGAGCATTAAGCTCTACATTGTGTTGTAAAACCACTATTTGGAAAATAACACAATGAAACTCGTTTATTTCAACGATTTTTTTACATTAGTACGACTACAGCTTCCGCTCAAATTATTATTTTAAGAAACCCCTCGGTGAATCGGGCTAAAACAGTTTATTTTGCCGAAATGCGGTCAAAAGTTATGGTATAGTAAAACTGATCGCGAGTTACAATACCCCTTACCTCAGTTTCAACATAAGTTAATTTTCTACAAAAAGCTTGATATGCATGAATTACAACAACTAACAATTTTACAAAAACAACATTGTTGTTATTGAAAATTAATTGTCACAGAAAATATTGAATAATAGGGTCGTTCTAATTTTTTTTTTCAGGAAAAACATAAATACATTTTGAAAATCCTCTAAAATAGAACAAATTTGAATCAAAATGTAAATATAACGCATTCAGAACTCTCGTAGGTAATTTTTATTACACGTTTAGGATGAGAAGCAGTATTTTATGGTAGCAAATTTCGAAGTTTCAAATTTCATGAGTAGACCCTCAACCTGATCAACCAAAATAAGTTTAGGAAATTTAAATTAAATCAACACATCCAGAAAAGTTTTTAATTATTTTATTTATTAATTGTTGTGTCTTTTGAATAGGATTATGAAAAAATTATTGAGATATGAGCATCGAAAGCTAAAAATCCACTATGTTTTAAACGTTTTTATACCCTACACCACACAGTGGTAAGGGGTATTATGTCTTTGTGCATTTGTATGTAACATACAAAAGGCAACGAAATAGACCCACAGTTCCTTTTGGGGATATACATATAATCACTTTCTGAGTCGATTTATGCGTGTCCGTCCGTCTGTCTGTCTGTCCGTCTGTCCGTCTGTCCATGTATTTTTGTTCGCAACATACAGGTCGCATTTTTTGTCCGATTCAGCTGAAAATTGGGGACTACAACTTTTTTAGCCATAGGAAGAACGCTATTGCTTTTGGTGAAAATCGGTTCAGATTTGGATATAGCTCCCATATATATTTTCGCCCGATTTCACGTATTTGCTTCACCAAATACGCTATATACGTCCAATTTTGATGAAACTTTGAATGTGTGACTGAATTTTGTCTACAAATAAGTAAGCAAAATTATATTGAAATCGGTTCGGATTTGGATATAGCTCCCATATATATTTTCGGCCGATTTCACGTTTTTCCTGTACCACACACGCTATATATGTCCGATTTCGATGAAATTTTGGAATGTGTGACCGAATTCAGTCTAGAAATAAATGAGCCAAATTATATCGAAGTCGGTTCAGATTTGGATATAGCTCCGATATATATGTTCGCCCGATTTCACGTATTTGCCGCACCAAACACGCTATATACGTCCGATTTTGATGAAATTTGGAATGTTTGACTGAATTCGGTCTAAAAATAAGTGTGCCCAATTATATCGAAATCGGTTCCGATTTGGATGTAGCTCCCATATATATTTTCGGCCGATTTCACGTATTTTATGTACCAAACACGCTCAATTTTTTCCGATTTCGATGAAATTTGGAATGTGTGACCGAATAATAAATGTGCCAAATTATATCGAAATCGGTTCATATTTGGATATAGCACCCACGATATATAAGTCCGATTTCAATGATATTTGGAATGTGTGACTGAATTCGGCCTGGAAATAAATGTGCCAAATTATATCAAAATCGGTTAAGATCCGGATATAGCTCCGATTTATATTTTACATATTCACAGTGGTGTAGGGTATCATATAGTCGGCCCCGCCCGACTTTGATCCTTTCCTTACTGGTTTTTTTAATGGCATTTAGGAATCGGTGACCTCGAAATAAGCTCACAAAAAGAGGATATGTTCATTAGCTTGTAAGTGTTTTGTAAGCTTATTTGGACATCGAAACCTAGTCCTTTATCGACCGAAAATATCAATTAGTGATAAAAAAAAGTGGTAGTTTTTAGGTAAAAATCGATTCTGAAACTACAATATTGATAGATTACAAAAATCAAAAAACTAAACAAATCGCTTTTTAAATAAATCGCCTTCGACGTTAACATTTTTAGGTGGTTTTCACGATTTTACCCGCTAAATACTATCATTATCCAATGTTATTGGCATTTTCCTTGACCAAACCTCTTACCTCGTGCAAAATTTTGTCAATATTAAAATTTAACGGCGACCTCTAGCGTGATTATGGTTATTCTACAAACAATTATAACTCTGGAGCCCCTGTATATACTAGGCTATAACTCTGTTATCTAACTGCCTATATCAACATAATTGACATCGATGGAAAAGTCAAGACATCGTCTTCAAAATATAACTCTCGTGGGCGAAATATGCCTTCCAGGGATAACGATATAAGATATACATATATTAAAAATGTTAACAATTTTCACACAAAAGTTCCGGTCCATTAATATTAAATGTTATCTGATCATCACGTTAAATTGCAAGCTTCTTCTTTGTCGTAAAACCAAGGTTAGGTTAGGTTGAAAATAGTGGCGATATAAAAATCGCCGTATAGACATACACTTAAGCCAGGTTTGGCCTGTTGTGCACTCTAAATTTGGAAAACTGGAAGAGATTATTGCTTGGGATTATTTTAAAAAATAATCTTTTTAGAAATTCTGTGCCATTGACAAAATCTCTTAAGTTTTTGAACTCGTTTGCCCTAATTTGGCTGAGTTCTTGTATAGAAGCGTCACCAAGAAATTGGTTCGTCAGCGTCGCGAAAGCTGGGCAATGACAGAGATAGTGTTCCAACGTTTCGTCGTCATCTCCGCATACTCTGCATTCGCTGCTTTCCGCACAACCTATTCTGTGCAGATGCGCTTGTATGTGTTCCATAGGGATGCCTGTCAGTCTACTAATGTCTTTTTTACTCATCAAGAGTAATTCCTTTGTTTGTCCTCGTCTGGGTTCCCCCATAGGATTTTTGTGTTTTTTCCCTTCTCTTCAGAATTCCAGAGGGATATATGAGCATTCTTTGCCCATACCTTTAACTCTAAACGAGCACCTTTAACGCGGTTTATTGTAGTTTGCTCCCTTGCATATTTTGCTAAGCTGTTAGCTATCTCGTTATCCCTAATCCCCTCATGTCCTGGTACCCATATAAGCTTCGTTCCAGAACTAAAATGTTTTTACACATTTAACACATTTTGCACACTTTTCACCAAAATGCGTTCCCGTACACCAAAAAATTTGCAAAATGTTCACTTCTCTTTGAACAAAAATGGCGCTGAATAGCTTTCTCTTTAGAAACTTTTTACACGACAAATTTGAGCGAGCAAAAATGTGCAACATGTTTGCCGGCTTCTTATTGGTTGATTCGCCGACTTTGGCATTTGTTCCAGTTTTTTTGACGTTTCTGTCATTTTTCCGTTCCCGTACATTTTGGAAAAATGTGTATGTAGAACTCATTTTCGACAGTTTGCTCTTTTGACACTTTTTTCATTAAAAAAGTACTGAAACGAAGCTATAATGTTAACCGAACCACGATGGGAGTAGTCGTTAATTGATTTTTTATACCCTCAGCCTTTAGGCTATGGAGGGTATATACACTTTGATACGATGAAAATGTACTCATCGGAATAATGGTTTTAGACCTCAAGTATGTTTGGACAAAATGTGTTTCAGACAATTTGGAGTCTATCTAGCCATGTCCGTCCGTCTGTCTGTCCTGCTGGCTGGAGCGCACGATAACTCTCGAACAGAAGAACCGATTTTGTTCAAATTTTGGTTTTCGTAATATTTTGCCCAGACTTAGTTTAAGTTCGAAGATGAGCTACATCGGTCTACTCCTTCCGGTACCTCCCCCACAAAAGTTCAAAATGTTCGAAAAGTTTGTGCGCACGATAACTCTTGAAGGGAGTAACGGATTTGGTCCGCACTTTGCACATCCTGAAATGTGTACCAGATTTAGATAAGGTTTCAATATGGACACAATCGGTCTACTCCTTCGGGCACTTCCCACACTAAATTTCGGAAATGTTCAGTTTAGGGCCATCTCTCGAATCGCTTTGATTTTTGTTTTTGCAACTTGTATTCACTGCCCCCATACGAAGGTACAAGTTTCATTAGGGGCAAGTCCATACTTCCTGCAAAAAAACCCCTATGACACCGCGTGAGGTGGTTGGAGCGCAAGATAACTCTAGAACGGATCTGCCGATTCGGTCCAACATTTGGCCTTAGTAATATTTTGTCCAAACATAGTTTAAGTTCGAAGATAAGGCATATCGGTCCACTCCTTCAGGTACCTCCCCCACAAAAGTTCAAAAATGTTCGGAAAAATTGTTCGTACGGTAAATCTTGAAGGGAGTGGCCGAATTGGTTCATACTTTACACATCCTATTATATCTACCAGATATAGATCAGGTTCAAATATGGACTATATTTGTCCACTCCATCCTCGCACACAAAATATCGGATAAGTTCGCTTTAAGACCTGATATCTTGTATCTTGTTGAAGCAACTTGCATTCGCTGCCTCAATTACGACGGTAACCATTTTTTTTAGGGACAAGTCCATACTTTTAGAGCAAACAGCCTGAAGGGTGAAAAAAACCCCATAGGCACCGTATGTAGAGGCTGGTGATTCACTTCCATAATGGTCAATGTCGATCCATTCCTTTTAGTATCTCCTCCTCAAAACTTTTGATCTTTAATCCTAATCAACATCTTTAATCCTAATCAACAAACGCCCAAAATTTTTAAAACCCCGTAAATACATGTTTTTTTGGGAAAAATTGTTTCAATATACACAGGCTGGTATATCTCTGTCGGCAAAGCCGACTGATACTTCTTTACTTATTACCCCTGAACTAACTATAAATGAAAGTTGCTTACTCCAGGAAAGCTTTTGCCGATTCTGAAACTACAATATTGATAGATTTTACCCGGTAAATACTATTATTATCCAATGTTATTAGCATTTTCCTTGTCCAAACCTCTTACCTCGTGCAAAATTTTGTCAGTATTAAACTTTAACGGCGACCTCTAGCGTGATTACGGTTATTCTACAAACAATTAAAACTCTGGAGCCCCTGTATATACTAGGCTATAACTCTGTTATCTGACTGCCTATATCAACATAATTGACATCGATGGAAAGGTCAAGACATCGTCTTCTAAACATCACCCACGTGGGCGAAATATGCCTTCCAGGGATAAAGATATAAGATATAAATATATTTAAAAATGTTAACAATTTTCACATAAAAGTTCCGGTCCATTTAACCCGCTAAATATTATCTGATAATCACCTTAAATTGCAAGCTTCTTTGTCGTAGACCCAAGGTTAGGTAAGGTTAGGTTGCAAAGAGGGGCGATATAAAAATCGCCACATGTCCGTATAGACATACACTTAAGCCAGGGTTGGCCTGTTGTGCGCTCTAAATTTGGAAAACTGGAAGAGATTATTGCTTGGGATTATTTTAAAACATTAATCTTTTTAGAAATTCTGTGCCATTGACAAAATCTCTTAAGTTTTTTGGACTCGCTTGCCTTAATTTGGCTGAGTTCTCGTATAGTAGCGTCACCAAGAAATTGGTTCCTCAGCGTCGCGAAAACTGGGCAATGACAGAGGTAGTGTTCCAACGTTTCGTCGTCTTCTCCGCATACTCTGCATTCGCTGCTTTCCGCCCAACCTATTCTGTGCAGATGCGCTTGTATGTGTTCCATAGGGACGCCTGTCAATCTACTAATTAGAGTTGCGTCGTTCATGAACGAACCGGCTCAAAGGAACGATTCCGTGAAAAGAACGAACGGATCCGTATCCAGCTCATTCTTTTATATCGTTCATTTAGTTCCCTGATGGCCGAGTCATTGCTGCTTACAAAATTAGCAGCATTGGTTTTGCAGTCAAACTCTAAACAAACGCTGCGTTAGCGCAAGCAGCACAAATTTCCACACAAAACAAACAATGATTCAGAGAGCTACTCTCGCTCAGTAACTCACCTCATTCAGTAGCACATCTCGGTCATATCTTTCTTTTGCATCATTCGTTCATCTGGTTCTTTCATATCAAAACCACCACCACTACGTTCAGAAACAAAACCACCCCCATTAGCACACAAACAAGCAAGTAACACAACAGTTGTGTCATTCGTGACCGAACATTATCAAAAGAACGATTCGGTGAAAAGAACGACGGAGTCATATGCAGCAGAGAACGAACGACTTCAAAAGAAAATAATACATTCAAATGTATTGTTGAGCGAAAAAGAGCCAACGAACGAAGTAAACGACCCGGATCTTTTTGGTGAACGGAATGAAAAATATCGATCCGCTCAATGAACGAGATTGCCCAACACTACTACTAATTTCTTTTTTACTCATCAAGAGTAATTCCTTTGTTTGACTTCGTCTGGGTTCCCCCATAGGATTTTTGCGTTTTTTCCCTTCTCTTCAGAATTCCAGAGGGACGTATGAGCATTATTTGCCCATACATTTAACTCTAAGCGAGGACCTTGAACGCGGTTTATTGTAGTTAGCTCCCTTGCATATTTTGCTAAGCAGTTAGCTATCTCGTTATCCCTAATCCCCTCATGTCCTGGTACCCATATAATGTTAATTTTTTACATTGCAAAACAGTTTTTGATTTAACTATCTTGCTTGTTATAGCTTTAATTGCTGCTTTACTATCCGTTAGGATGTTTACGGTGGTTGGCCTTGTATTAGCCTTAAACCAGTTCAGACACTCTGTAATCCCTCGGATTTCGGCCTGTAGGATCGTGTTGTGATCCGGCAGTCGAAGGGAGATTCTCGTTTCCTGGTCTTTGATATAGAGACCCAGACCCGTCCTCCCCCCTAGAACCGACCCATCTGTAAAGCCACAGCTGCCAGCTGGCATCTGTGCCAGGGTTCCATCGATCCACAAGTCTCTGTCTTGTATTAAGACTTCACACAAAGCCAATTTACTTGTTTTAGGTATACGGTCTGATACAATATGATCTATTGACTGACCCGTAGTAATCCTTAATTTCTTTTGGTGGTCTCTTCCTATCCACTCGCCCATCGACTTAAGTCTTATAGCTGCGATGGCTGCTTCATACCTTACCTGAATTTCTATTGGGTGTACAAACAAAATTGTTTCTAAAGCCCTATTTGGTGTAGTCCTCATTGCCCCACTAATTATTAAGCAGCATATTCTTTGGACTTTTTGTAATATTGTAACATTACATTTTTTGTCCGTAGCTGTCCACCATACTACAGATGCGTAGGTTAGAACTGGTCTTATTACGCTTCTGTATAACCAGTATATCATTGTAGGATTGAAACCCCATTTAGAGCCTATAGCTCTCCTGCAAGTTGACCAACATCTGTGGGCTTTATTAGCCCTTTCCTGAATGTGGTCTTTCCATTTCAGTTTTTTGTCCAGGATCACTCCCAGATACTTAACTGTTGGAGAAATGTTTATTGTCTTACCTAGGAAAACGGGTTCTTCGAAAGCTCTCGTTTTCCTATTGAAAAGACATAGTTCTGTTATTTCTGGGTTAACGCTTAGACCTCTATTTTTGTTTTTAGTCCATTTCACCCCTTAAATATTTTACGATCATCATAAAAAACTATGGGTGTTTATTCTGGTCTGAACACATCTCAAAATCGCTTTATCTCGTCGAGATATGAATTTTGGTATACCACATGGGGTTCTACGACTATTATTTTGCGGTGTTACATGAATTTTTCGAAAAACAAACTGATAATATCCTTTCCACATTGTGGTGTAGGGTGTAAAAACTAAAATAATAATAGAAAACATCAGCGCTCTACATTTGCACTAAAGCGAGTAAATTCGTGTGAAAAGAATATTTTATTTACAAAAACAGGGGGTAATACGCTGTTTCTTATGGGTTTTCCATATGAGGATTTGTTTGACGTATGTAAATTCAATGGAATTTACATTTAAAACCCAGTGGGTTTGTTAAATCCGGTTATATATAAACGTAATATAAATTGTGTTTAGAAATAGTTTTTAGTTAACAGTGACATTGAGATTCGACAAATACAAAGTTTTGAATTCCCCGAATTAATCTCCATTTTTGAGAATTTTACCCCAATGTGAGACGCAGGCGAAAGGACCGGATGTGACAATGTCAACAATTTCGCTGCAGGAGGCTGTTCCTCAGACCACCTCATCCTGTTCACAACCACTGGTGGTGATTCTGGATTCGTCGATGGAGGAGCGGCAACCTTTCGCATTTGAACCTAAGTCAGAAGGTTTCTCTCTGATCATCAGCTGACTCACTTCCATCGCCCTTTTTCTGGGTTTTGGAGTTCAGACAGATGAAAAGTCAATTGAAACCATCCCGGAGAATTTAGATACATTCTTTACTTTTCTTCTCACCCTTTTTTAAGGCTGTGACTGGGCGAAGATGTATCTTTATTCGAGCAAGAGGTTACCTCGGTCCTTAACTTGTGATATGAAGTTCCCTCTTAGTTGCGCAGGGATAGTTCTTCACGAACTTCCTCACAAACTTGAGGTTAGATCTTATCATCCGAAATTCCCTTACTCTCATATTGTTCGGATCTTTATTTGCGTTACTATTGCAACATGTAAATGCATTTAAGTCTACTTTCTTATCCCTTGCCTCTTTCGCTTTGCAGTATTATGACTGGAGTGTCAATGGCTTCATCCTCTTCGGTGAGTGATAAACTATCCCAAATGAAGAGTTTTTCATGTGAAATCTAATACCATTGGCCTCAACGACATCGATTCAAAATGAATACGTATACGCTGCTGTTACCTCTCTTCACTTCACTTTTCAATCACATCTTAACTATGTACAAGCGATTATCCAACCTTGTGAAAACGTGCTAAAGTCATATCAACCCCCAAAACTAACGATCATTTCCGTCCCATTTGAATTGCATGCAGGTTTTTGAGAAAGTTTTACATTTACATACATATAACTGAACATCTTCAATGAGAGTTCTTCCTGACAGTTATGTAATTCGGTTTTCGTGTTCGTGTTCACAGTTGAATAAGTTATTCAGTTAAAGTTTCAGAATCTATGCTAACAAAGTAAGTTATTTTTAGTTTTTATAGATCAATCCAATTTTTATGCATGAAGCTGCATAGCTTTTATACCATCAGCTTATATGCTAAAATAATGGTTATAGACCCAAAGTATGTTTAGACGAAATCAATTTCAGTCGATTTAGCAAATGTCCGTCCGTCTGTCGGGCTGGCTGGAGCTCACGAAACTCTCGAACGGATCAGCCGATTCGGTCCAAAATTTAGCCTCTTTAATATTTTGACCAAACTTAGTTTAAGTTCGAACATCGGCTCCTTCCACCCACAAAAGTTCAAAACTCGTCGCTAAAATGGTGTGCATGATAACTCTCGAAAGCAGTAACCGATTTGGTCCATACTTTACATAATATAATATTTCTACGCGACTTAGTTTATGTTCAAATATGGACTATATATGTCCACTCTTTCGGTGGGTTACCACACAAAATTTCGAAAAAGTGCAGTTTAAAAGCGCTTTGATTTTTGTTGTAGCAACTTGTGTTCGCTGCTCCCATTTTTTCATGGGCAAGTCCATACTTCCTGAGAGAATTGCCCGAAAATTGTAAAAACCCTGCGACACCATGTATTGTGGGTGGTGCGCACGATGAATCTAGAACGGATCAGCTGATTCAGTCTAAAATTTGCCTTCGCAATATTTTGTCTAAACTTAGTTTTTGTTCGAGGATGGTCAATATCAGTCCACACCTTCCGGTACCTCCCCCAAAAAAGTTCAAAACTTTTCGATGATATTGGGCGCACGATAACTCTCGAAGGCAGCAAACTTCTGTATTTGGACCATACTTTGTACATCGTAATATGTCTACGAGACATAGATCAAGTTCGAATATGAACTATATAGAACCACTTCAAAGACATAGTACAACGTAAAGACAAGATATAATAGCTGTGTCTTTTTACGTGATAATTAGTAATAATTATTACTAATGTTGCAGATTTTGACAGTTGTATAAAGCAAAAGTTGCTGAAAAAACGTTTCAGCAACATTTAACAGAAACAATGCAGGTTGCAGATAATTCGAAGGGGTGTCTTTTTACTTACTAAATGTTGCTTAAACAATTTTTTCTGCAACTTTTCCTTTATACAACTGTCAAAATCTGCAACATTAGTAATAATTATTACTAATTATCACGTAAAAAGACACAGCTAAAATCGCAATCTAGGAAGAACATTTCATGTAATAGTATCAGAAACGAAATTTATGAATTCAAGCATCTATTCCAGAAGAATTCCATGTTAATTGGATCGTTAATTTCGATTAAATACGTACAAAACGTATAAAAGAAACAAATGTTATTTTACCATATCATAAAATTACATTATGTTAAATTCAAAAGCCATTCACTGAAGAATGATAGCAAAAAAATGTCTAATCTTGTCAAAGACATAAATACAACTAAGACATGACAAAATGCATGCAACAAAAAAAATGTTTACGAAACTTTGTATAGAAACATTACACTTAACAGGTTGCAGTTAATTCAAAATCGCAACCAAGGAGGAACATTTCATGTAATGGTATCAGAAACGAAATTTATGAATTCAAGGATCTATTCAAGAATAATTCTATGTCAATTGGATCGGTAAATTCGGTTAAATACGTAAAAATGTATAAAAGAAAAAAATGTTATATCACCATATCGTGATATAACATTATGTTAAATTCAAAAGCCATTCACTGAAGAATGATAGCAAACAAAATGTCTTATCTTGTTGTATTTATGTCTTTGTCTTGTTCTATTTATCAAAGACATAAATACAACTAAGACTAGACAAAATGCATGCAACAAAAAAATGTTTACGAAACTTTGTATAGAAACATTACCCTTAACAGGTTGCAGTTAATTCAAAATCGCAACCAAGGAGGAACATTTCATGTAATGGTATCAGAAACGAAATTTATAAATTCAAGGATCTATTCAAGAATAATTCTTTGTCAGTTGCATTGGTAAATTCGGTTAAATACGTAAAAATGTATTAAAGAAAAAAATGTTATATCACCATATCGTAACATAACATTATGTTAAATTCAAAAGCCATTCACTGAAGAATGATAGCAAAAGAAATGTCTTATCTTGTTGTATTTATGTCTTTGTATTTATGCCTTTGACCACTTCTTCGAGTACCTCCCACACAAAACTCGAAAAAGTAAATTTACAGAGGTACTCTCTGATAGTTTTGAACTTTTTTCAGCAGGTTGTCTTTGCGGCCGCCTTTGCGTCGGTACTGTTTTTTTTAGAGGGAAATCCATACTTCCGGACATAATGACCTAAAAGCTCCAAGAAACCCATACGGGCCGGGTAAACCTTTTTTGTGAGGATTTATTTGACGTTTGCGCTATGGAATTGACATTTAAAACCCAGTGGGTTCATTAAATCCGTTTAAGTGCAAACGGGGTATTATTTTTATCCATACCGCAATATTTATAGGTCTGTACGATAACCCAAAAGTTTGTACAAATTTGTAAAAACTTTTACAAAATGCTGTTCGATAACAAACTTGTAAAGTAAAAGAGAGCGAATTTGGAGAGAATTGTGAGAGAATTTTGGAGACTTTTGGAGACTTTTTTACTGAGAACTTACAAGTTTTTGCAAGCAAAATTTTCCTTGCAAGAATTTGCAAGTTTGATCAGCTGATTTAAATTCGAATGTTTTGTGGCGGACTTTGCAATTCGTGGCAAAAACATAAACAAACATTTGGTTATTAAAATAATTACAAGATAAAAAAGAGAAGAGATAACCCAATAAATTATGGAAAACAAATTTGTTTTGTAAAATAACTTATTTTGTAGTATGTGATGATAGTTTTATTTTTAAGGTATCAAATCCCAGAATCCATGGAGTAGGAGGAACACTATGTGGACTGCCAGCCGTTAATTTATGATATGGAAAGAGAAGAAAGCTACAAAAATAGCAATGGATGATCAAACAATATTCGTAAACAATCTTCGATTGTTAGATTAAATCTTATCCACCAAATCAGCTGACTTCTTGCAAGTTTTTGCAAATTGCTGTTCGATAACATTCTGCACATTTTTAGCTTCGAGAGAGTAAAATAAGTGGAGAGAAGTTACTGAGAACTTGCTGAGTACTTGCAAGTACTTTTTACTTGCGAAGTTATCGTACAGACCTTATGTTTCGCATTTTCCATACTACTTTTAGTTTTTTCGTTCACACTGCATGTACATTTTCCTCTGACATAACCTATAAATGTAAACAACATAATGTAAAAAAACTTAACAAACACTATTTATTTTGCTAAAATGTCTTTTGCATTTTCTGCACTCATTTTGTTCGTTTTTTTTTTTTTTTTGTTTTTTTGGTAAAATTGTTTTCTTCCATCAATTTATTTAGCAACTACACACGAAAATACATAACCGAATAGGGAGCGCTCTAAAAGAAACAAGTAAAAAGTCGTTAAGTTCGGCCGGGCCGAACTTTTTATACCCTCCACCATAAAATAGTCTTAATTAAAATGGAATAATTAGGGTCCTTTTACAATTTTAGGTGGGACAACTTTTCGATAATGGTTAGACTTCTACTGCCTCCCGCTATTGCTTAAATTACACTGTGAACACAAATGTTGGGACAGAGATAATTCCTTTTGGAGATGAAAGCCCTTGGTGTGTGTATATTAAAAACCCCGAAGGACAGATGCGGCGTGATTCGAACTTCCGCGTTATGGCGTGATGAAGTTTTTGCAAGCTGCAGGGAACATCAAGAGTCAAATTGAGGGTAGTTTCATCAAAACAATGTAGACCCTCAAAAATGGACCCATGTTGACGAATTTTAGTGAAGAAATTTCGTGACCAGTGAAAATTCCCGAAAAACGGGAGGTACAGTTATATGGGGGGATATACCAAAACATGGACCTATATTAACGATTATTTTTGAATAGACAAAATTGTAGCTAAAATTCTCAAAATACCGATCATTACAGCTAGTTCGGTTAAAAATTGCAGCTAAAATTCTCAAAATACCGAAAATCGGGAGGTACCGTTATATGGGAGCTATACCAAAACATGGACCTATGCCCATATCCTTTGGGATATAAGTTTGTTGATCACTAGGAACCCTAAGTGCCAAATTATAGCTAATTCGGTGTGCAAATGTGGCGAAGAACGTCAAAATACCTCAAATCCGGAGGTACCGTTATATGGGGGCTATACCAAAAAGTGGACCGATATAGCCCATCTTCGAACTTGACCTGCCTATGGAAAAAAGACCCTCGGGTGCAAAATTTCAGCACTCTATCTCAATTATTGCGGACGCTAGAGTGATTACAACAGACGGACAGACAGACGGACATGGCTAGATCGTCTTAGAATTTTATCCTGATCAAGAATATATATACTTTATAGGGTCGCAAATGATTAGTTCGATGTGTTACAAACAGAATGACAAACTTAATATACCCTCCATACTATGGTGGAGGGTATAAAAATGTATCTGAGTTCCCGCTTCATTATACCCTACACCACTATGTGGTAAGGGGTATTATGTGTTAGTGCATTTGTATGTAACATACAAATGGAAGCGATAGACCCATAGTTCCTTCTAGGGATATACATAGATTCACTTTCTGAGTCGATTTATGCATGTCCGTCCGTTCGCAACATACAGGTCGCATTTGTTGACCGATTTCGCTGAAAATTGGGGAATACCATTTTTTTAGCCGTCGGAAGATCAAGTTCGAAGATGGGATATATCGGTCCACGTTTTGGTATAGCCCCCATATAACGGTACCCCCCGATTTACGGTATTTTGACGTTTTCAGCTACATTTTCAGACCGATTTGGCTATAATTTGACATTTAGGGTTCTTAAGTGTCATTTTCAGACCGATTTAGCTATAATTTAACATTTAGGGTTCTTAAGTGTCAATAAACTTATATAACAAAAGTTGTGGACATAGGTCCACGTTTTGGTATAGCCCCCTTATAAGGGTACCCCCCAATTTACGGTATTTTGACGTTTTTAGCTACATTTTCAGACCGATGTAGCTATAACTTAACATTTAGGGTTCTTAAGTTTCAATAAACTTATATAACAAAAGTTGTGGACATAGGTCCCCGTTTTGGTATAGCCCCCATATAACGGTGCCCCCCGATTTACGGTGTTTTGATGTTTTTAGCTACATTTTCAGACCGATATAGCTATAATTTGACATTTAGGGTTCTTAAGTGTCAATAAACTTATATAATAAAAGTTGTGGACATAGGTCCACGTTTTGGTATAGCCACCATATAACGGTACCCTCCGATTTGCGGTATTTTGACGTTTTTAGCTACATTTTCAGACCGATGTAGCTATAATTTAACATTTAGGGTTCTTAAGTGTCAATAAACTTATATAACAAAAGTTGTGGACATAGGTTCCCGTTTTGGGATAGCCCCCATATAACGGTGCCCCCCGATTTACGGTGTTTTGATGTTTTTATCTACATTTTCAGACCGATTTAGCTATATTTTGACACTTAGGGTTCTTAAGTATTAATAAACTTATATAACAAAAGTTGTGGACATAGGTCCACGTTTTGGTATAGCCCCCATATAACGGTATCCTCCGATTTGCGGTATTTTGACATTTTTAGCTACATTTTCAGACCGATGTAGCTATAATTTGACATTTAAAGTTCTTAAATGTCAATAAACTTATATGACAAAACTTGTTGACATAGGTCCACGTTTTGGTATAGCCCCCATATAACGGTTCATTTATGTTCATATTTTCGTATAGCCCAGATACCTCCGAACTTGCTGTTAATGACATTTGAAGTTCCCACGTTATATACCGATTTTCGATATTTTGAAGATTCTAGCTAAATTTTTTAACCGAATTAGGAGTTATTTGACATTAAAGGCTCCCATCAAAAACTGTCAACATAGGCCCATGTTTTATTATAACCCCTATATAACAGTACCTCCCAATTTCTAGCCCACCAAAAATTGTCAACATACATAGTTAGATATAGGCACCATAAAAAAGGGCCTCCCGAATGAAGCATAAATGTACCTAAACATTATCTGACATTTTAACGTACCCACTTAAAGTTGGGGACAGGAATGAAAAGTAACTATTCCATTTTAGTTCAGAATATTTTATGATGGAGGGTATGAAAAGTTCGGCCCGGCCGAACTTAACGCTTTTTTACTTGTTTTTATATATGATATTATTGTAGGGGTCACAGTACGTGTACAGCCTTTGCGTCGGTACTGTTTTTTTTAGAGGGAAATCCATACTTCCGGACATAATGACCTAAAAGCTCCAAGAAACCCATACGGGCCGGGTAAACCTTTTTTGTGAGGATTTATTTGACGTTTGCGCTATGGAATTGACATTTAAAACCCAGTGGGTTCATTAAATCCGTTTAAGTGCAAACGGGGTATTATTTTTATCCATACCGCAATATTTATAGGTCTGTACGATAACCCAAAAGTTTGTACAAATTTGTAAAAACTTTTACAAAATGCTGTTCGATAACAAACTTGTAAAGTAAAAGAGAGCGAATTTGGAGAGAATTGTGAGAGAATTTTGGAGACTTTTGGAGACTTTTTTACTGAGAACTTACAAGTTTTTGCAAGCAAAATTTTCCTTGCAAGAATTTGCAAGTTTGATCAGCTGATTTAAATTCGAATGTTTTGTGGCGGACTTTGCAATTCGTGGCAAAAACATAAACAAACATTTGGTTATTAAAATAATTACAAGATAAAAAAGAGAAGAGATAACCCAATAAATTATGGAAAACAAATTTGTTTTGTAAAATAACTTATTTTGTAGTATGTGATGATAGTTTTATTTTTAAGGTATCAAATCCCAGAATCCATGGAGTAGGAGGAACACTATGTGGACTGCCAGCCGTTAATTTATGATATGGAAAGAGAAGAAAGCTACAAAAATAGCAATGGATGATCAAACAATATTCGTAAACAATCTTCGATTGTTAGATTAAATCTTATCCACCAAATCAGCTGACTTCTTGCAAGTTTTTGCAAATTGCTGTTCGATAACATTCTGCACATTTTTAGCTTCGAGAGAGTAAAATAAGTGGAGAGAAGTTACTGAGAACTTGCTGAGTACTTGCAAGTACTTTTTACTTGCGAAGTTATCGTACAGACCTTATGTTTCGCATTTTCCATACTACTTTTAGTTTTTTCGTTCACACTGCATGTACATTTTCCTCTGACATAACCTATAAATGTAAACAACATAATGTAAAAAAACTTAACAAACACTATTTATTTTGCTAAAATGTCTTTTGCATTTTCTGCACTCATTTTGTTCGTTTTTTTTTTTTGTTTTTTTGGTAAAATTGTTTTCTTCCATCAATTTATTTAGCAACTACACACGAAAATACATAACCGAATAGGGAGCGCTCTAAAAGAAACAAGTAAAAAGTCGTTAAGTTCGGCCGGGCCGAACTTTTTATACCCTCCACCATAAAATAGTCTTAATTAAAATGGAATAATTAGGGTCCTTTTACAATTTTAGGTGGGACAACTTTTCGATAATGGTTAGACTTCTACTGCCTCCCGCTATTGCTTAAATTACACTGTGAACACAAATGTTGGGACAGAGATAATTCCTTTTGGAGATGAAAGCCCTTGGTGTGTGTATATTAAAAACCCCGAAGGACAGATGCGGCGTGATTCGAACTTCCGCGTTATGGCGTGATGAAGTTTTTGCAAGCTGCAGGGAACATCAAGAGTCAAATTGAGGGTAGTTTCATCAAAACAATGTAGACCCTCAAAAATGGACCCATGTTGACGAATTTTAGTGAAGAAATTTCGTGACCAGTGAAAATTCCCGAAAAACGGGAGGTACAGTTATATGGGGGGATATACCAAAACATGGACCTATATTAACGATTATTTTTGAATAGACAAAATTGTAGCTAAAATTCTCAAAATACCGATCATTACAGCTAGTTCGGTTAAAAATTGCAGCTAAAATTCTCAAAATACCGAAAATCGGGAGGTACCGTTATATGGGAGCTATACCAAAACATGGACCTATGCCCATATCCTTTGGGATATAAGTTTGTTGATCACTAGGAACCCTAAGTGCCAAATTATAGCTAATTCGGTGTGCAAATGTGGCGAAGAACGTCAAAATACCTCAAATCCGGAGGTACCGTTATATGGGGGCTATACCAAAAAGTGGACCGATATAGCCCATCTTCGAACTTGACCTGCCTATGGAAAAAAGACCCTCGGGTGCAAAATTTCAGCACTCTATCTCAATTATTGCGGACGCTAGAGTGATTACAACAGACGGACAGACAGACGGACATGGCTAGATCGTCTTAGAATTTTATCCTGATCAAGAATATATATACTTTATAGGGTCGCAAATGATTAGTTCGATGTGTTACAAACAGAATGACAAACTTAATATACCCTCCATACTATGGTGGAGGGTATAAAAATGTATCTGAGTTCCCGCTTCATTATACCCTACACCACTATGTGGTAAGGGGTATTATGTGTTAGTGCATTTGTATGTAACATACAAATGGAAGCGATAGACCCATAGTTCCTTCTAGGGATATACATAGATTCACTTTCTGAGTCGATTTATGCATGTCCGTCCGTTCGCAACATACAGGTCGCATTTGTTGACCGATTTCGCTGAAAATTGGGGAATACCATTTTTTTAGCCGTCGGAAGATCAAGTTCGAAGATGGGATATATCGGTCCACGTTTTGGTATAGCCCCCATATAACGGTACCCCCCGATTTACGGTATTTTGACGTTTTCAGCTACATTTTCAGACCGATTTGGCTATAATTTGACATTTAGGGTTCTTAAGTGTCATTTTCAGACCGATTTAGCTATAATTTAACATTTAGGGTTCTTAAGTGTCAATAAACTTATATAACAAAAGTTGTGGACATAGGTCCACGTTTTGGTATAGCCCCCTTATAAGGGTACCCCCCAATTTACGGTATTTTGACGTTTTTAGCTACATTTTCAGACCGATGTAGCTATAACTTAACATTTAGGGTTCTTAAGTTTCAATAAACTTATATAACAAAAGTTGTGGACATAGGTCCCCGTTTTGGTATAGCCCCCATATAACGGTGCCCCCCGATTTACGGTGTTTTGATGTTTTTAGCTACATTTTCAGACCGATATAGCTATAATTTGACATTTAGGGTTCTTAAGTGTCAATAAACTTATATAATAAAAGTTGTGGACATAGGTCCACGTTTTGGTATAGCCACCATATAACGGTACCCTCCGATTTGCGGTATTTTGACGTTTTTAGCTACATTTTCAGACCGATGTAGCTATAATTTAACATTTAGGGTTCTTAAGTGTCAATAAACTTATATAACAAAAGTTGTGGACATAGGTTCCCGTTTTGGGATAGCCCCCATATAACGGTGCCCCCCGATTTACGGTGTTTTGATGTTTTTATCTACATTTTCAGACCGATTTAGCTATATTTTGACACTTAGGGTTCTTAAGTATTAATAAACTTATATAACAAAAGTTGTGGACATAGGTCCACGTTTTGGTATAGCCCCCATATAACGGTATCCTCCGATTTGCGGTATTTTGACATTTTTAGCTACATTTTCAGACCGATGTAGCTATAATTTGACATTTAAAGTTCTTAAATGTCAATAAACTTATATGACAAAACTTGTTGACATAGGTCCACGTTTTGGTATAGCCCCCATATAACGGTTCATTTATGTTCATATTTTCGTATAGCCCAGATACCTCCGAACTTGCTGTTAATGACATTTGAAGTTCCCACGTTATATACCGATTTTCGATATTTTGAAGATTCTAGCTAAATTTTTTAACCGAATTAGGAGTTATTTGACATTAAAGGCTCCCATCAAAAACTGTCAACATAGGCCCATGTTTTATTATAACCCCTATATAACAGTACCTCCCAATTTCTAGCCCACCAAAAATTGTCAACATACATAGTTAGATATAGGCACCATAAAAAAGGGCCTCCCGAATGAAGCATAAATGTACCTAAACATTATCTGACATTTTAACGTACCCACTTAAAGTTGGGGACAGGAATGAAAAGTAACTATTCCATTTTAGTTCAGAATATTTTATGATGGAGGGTATGAAAAGTTCGGCCCGGCCGAACTTAACGCTTTTTTACTTGTTTTTATATATGATATTATTGTAGGGGTCACAGTACGTGTACAACATGTAAAACATACACATGGAAAACACATTGTGTAATATAGCCTTTACGTGACCTGGTAAATATGTAGATCTTGCGACAAACGTTTGTGAAAGAAAAATTCCAAATGTATTTTAATCCCGTATACATAAAGGAACACCAAAATAAAGAAACGGCACTTATCACTTATCATCAGGCATGAAAAGAAGTAGAAAACAAATGACAGATAAATATAGTAGAGCATAAGTAGGAAGCAACTGAAAGGATCTCCTCAGGTAAGAAAAGTGATCTTTAGGTTAAATATTGTGTGTACGAAGACGACCACAAAGAACCATATATAGTATACATATGTATGTGGATAAAATCCAGACAGATAGTGCTAACCGCGCCAGAGAAGTGTTCCTTGTCCCGTCTGGGATGTTTGTGGAACAATATTTATTAGATAACATTAATTGTCAGGGTATTCTAGATATTAGCAAAGTGGGATTTGGCCGTGCCAAAGTTCTATTGAGAAGTGGTACGGTAGCCAATATCTTTGCAAGTAAAAAGAAGGTTACTTTCTCATTTGGTATCGAAAATTGGGGGGCCTTTGAAGTCCTATAGCTCGCATATATATTTTACTTCACAGTGGTGTAGGGTATCAAATAGTCTTTTCTTAAAGAAGTGGTGCTTTTTAGTAAATGAAATTGAATCAAAAAGGTGAATGGAAATATTCTATTGGACAAGGAATAAATCGCATTTAATATTGGTAATAACATCAATACATTTTTCATATATAAACATTAGGCCGGGGCGATTTGAAAACCTTAATGAGCCCTTCGCGTTTCTGATTCCTGGGATTGAACTGAGCAAAAAAGTCCACTATACCATATGTCTACCGCGAAAATCGAGCCTCCCGATTTTGACTTCAAAATTGTAGCCAAGAGAGTGATTAAGAACTCTCTAATACATCGCAAAAGCATTGGAACGCTCCTTCAGGCAGTTTTGGCATTGAGAAGGTGCAAACTTTTCGGAAAATGTCGATAAATGGCACTGTGCTACAAAAGTTGACCAGAAAAATATTCAATCGTTCTGATGCAAAATTGTATCGTGTTGGGATCCATGGACAACGAAAATTCCTTTAGTTCGTTTGGGTCACTTCGTTTTATTTTTTTATAACGGTAAAAGTAGTGAAAATCTGGGTTTCTTATATTTTCAAATTTAAACTGGCATATCTTATTTTTTCACAACGGATTTCTATGTGTTTCATTCGCACACCTTCTTTCGACATACAGAAACAGGCTGTTAATTCAGTTTTATTAAAGTCTGTTATGTATTTCTTTGCAATTTTTTATTTAATTTTTTTGCTTTTGCTTTTTTTCTACGTCTTTCAATAAACCACCACCATTTATATATGTGTGTATATGTTTAAGACAGCGTCAGGCGAGAGAGCGCCCACAGACGCTCAATGAACGTTGCTCCCTCCACACAGACAATTCAACAAATTGAAAAAGCATGCACTCACACAATGACACCCCGTAAAGTATGCAATAGAAAAGTATGGTGCCAGGCCCTAGTTTAAGCCAGTGAGCGCTTACTGAGAGCAAGTGGGCATACATTTCAATGTGTTTCACAATGAAATTTACGCTCCCTTGCTCTCAGAAAGCGTCCACTGGTGCATGTGTTTGTTTTTGGCGTATGGGTTTGTATTTGTTTGCACCCAAACACATAATTTGTTCTCACCCAAACATATAATTTGTTTGCACCCAAACATATATTTGTTTGCAGGACCCAAACATATGTTATGTTTGGAACTGATTGCAAACAAATATATGTTTGCTGCAAAATATGTTTGGGGCATATGTTAGAGAGGCGTCTTTTTCCTCCCTGCAGACGGGAAATTATTTGTCAACCTATATTTTCATGAAAAACATCAAAATTATGTCTTTATTTATCAGAAATATATTGCAGCTACCGAGATGTATTATTTGTATTTCATAAAATATGCATTAAATCTTTGCATTCTTAAAAGAAACAAAAATGTACATGGATTAAATATCATATCACTGGCAGTCAGTTCAAAATTTTACTGGCATGAAAAATGTAATTGTGGTATTAAAATATTGTGTATGTATTGAATTTTTCGAACTGTCACTGGCATGTGTAAAATGTTTACCATTTTATGTAAACTGTAAACTGTCTATTGGCCACTCTTTAATTCCCAATTCAAAAGTTCTAATATTTCCAATAACTTGTTTAAATACAGTTCCTATAACATGTGGTCGTTTTTAAATGGTTTTATTTAGCTCACCCCGTTTGTTTTATTATTTATTCTTGGGTCAAATGTAGTAATTCAAATTTCATCCTCTTCCTGTCAACCGATTAATCTGAAATTTTGTATACACTTTGGATTTTGGTGACAATACAATTATGTTTATTCATTATCATTATAAATAAGATGACCGCCGCTACAAAATGGTGGATAACGTAGGTTTTATCAATCCCATCAATATGGGTATCATATGAAAGGGCTCAACAAGCAGAATACAATACACTATAAAAAAATTAAATCTAAGATGGCGGCCGCTACAAAATGGCGGATAACGTAGGTTTTATCAATCCCATCAATATGGGTATCAAATGAAAGGGCTCAACAAGCAGAATACAATATACTATAAAAAATTGAAATCCAAGATGGCGGCCGCTACAAAATGGCGGATAACGTAGGTTTTATCAATCCCATCAATATGGGTATCAAATGAAAGGGCTCAACAAGCAGAATACAATACACTATAAAAAATTGAAATCCAAGATGGCGGCCGCTACAAAATGGCGGATAACGTAGGTTTTATCAATCCCATCAATATGAGTATCAAATGAAAGTGCTCAACAAGCAGAATACAATATACTATATAAAATTAAAATCCAAGATGGCACCTCTACAAAAAGGCGGATAACTTAGGTTTTATCAATCCCATCAACATGGGTATCAAATGAAAGGTCTCTACAAGTAGAATACAATTTACTATGCAAAATTGGAATCTAAGATGGCCGCCGCTACCAAATGGCTGATAACAATTTTTTATCAATCCCACCAATATGGGTATCAAATAAAAGGGCTTGACAAGAAGAATACAGTGCACTATACAACCTCAATATTTAAGATGCGTGCATTTAAAAATTAAATTTTAAATTTAGAAATTGAATCTGTAATTTAGGTATCTGATTAATCCAGCCTGAATCCACCACCCAAGTCAAGATTTTTTATCGTGTTGAGGACTGTGTGGCGTTAGGGTGGCTAAAAATGATACGTCGTTAGCGGTACACCACCCAAGTTAAGGTGAAAGGTTAAAACGCGCCGAGAACTGTATGGCATTAGGGTGGATAAAAATGATATGTCGTTAGCGTTTTCCCCTCAAGACTCAGGCGCATCTTGTTGTACATAGCCTTGCCCCTTTATTGGACCTCTGGTGGGGTCGACCGTTTAAATGTCCATTACTCGTGGGAACAAAATGGTAAAATAATATATAAAAAATACAAACACAAATAAAACAGAAACTGCAACACAACGTAAACGAAGCGAAAGAAAAGTTCAAAAAGCGAAAGAAAAGTATAAAGCAAAACGAGCTAAAGAAAGTGAAGGTGATAGAAATAGTCGATTACAAAACGACGGGAACAATTAGCGTCAAAAACAACTGGGCAATATGAGGTCAGGTTAAAAAAGCAACGTCAGCGATATACACAAATGACGGCGTCAGAAACGCCTGAAGAATATGAAGCCAGGTTAACAAAGCAACGTGAGCGATACACACAGATGATAGCGTCAGAAACGCCTGAAGAATATGAAGCCAGGTTAACAAAACAACGGGAGCGATACACACAGATGTGTGTTGCCTTTAATACTATCATGGGCTTCTACAATACATAAAATGCAGGGCAGCGCTGTGGATCACGCAGTCGTATACTTAGGTGCGAAACTGTTTGAAGAAGGTCAAGCCTACGTGGCTCTTAGTAGAGTAAGATCTTTGAAGGGACTACGTATAGAGGAGTTGGACTGCAATAAACTAACGGGCAAGAAACCTTGCAATAATGAAGCACTAAATGAATTAAACAGAATGAGAAATAAAACTAAAAACTAGAAAATAAAAATAGGTGAAAAAAAACTTTTTAAGTTAAACGGTTTTATGTTAAACATACATTGCAATGTTTAAGATAAATGTACTAAAAACCAAAAAATAATAAAATAGTTACAGTCGTGGGAATTATAAACATATGCATAGACTAGACTAAAATAAAACCGTGGGGCACGTCAATTGTCTACAAATTATCGACTTAATGTGCGATAGAAGAATCGTTTAATTCGTCGTTAGGCAGACGGTGAGGAAATTACTTACTATTTTCTTGCTCATGGAAATTCCAATAGTTATACACTCCATGTAAATAAAAGAGATGTTTCAACTAGTTTATCGTTGGACATTCACACCGCTGGCTGGCGAGGAATCGTTTCACTGCTCGTAGTTTGTCTTTAATCGACAAAGTGCTACTCGCTCACCACTATAGCGGGGTACACATTGTCAGTTTTGAATGATGAATTTTCGCAATTATCGATAAGTGCCAAACCGTCCAGCAACCACAAAATATTTTGTGGTTGCATGATGAATGACAAAAATGAACGGCCACACTAGCAAGCAACAACAAAGCTGTCATTCAAAACTGACAATGTGTACCCAGCTTATGAAACCCTAAAACTCGCTTATAATCGAGCTTGCTAGCATGTTTCCATATTCTAGCCCTACTTACCACACGTCCATCATTGTCGGTTGAACAACTGCCTAATTATAGTGTATCATTACAAAACAAACATTTTAATCAACGATTGTAGACAATTGACGTGCCCCACGGTTTTATTTTATTTTAGTCTAGTCTATGCATATGTTTATAATTCCCACGACTGTATCTATTTTATTATTTTTTAGTTTTTAGTACATTTATCTTAAACATTGCAATGTATGTTTAACATAAAACCGTTTAACTTAAAAAGTTGTTTTTACCTATTTTTATTTATATACATTTTAATATAAGTTACCAACGAAAAATTGTCTATGTTTGAAGAGCTATAACTTTCTAGTAACACTATATTTCGACAATATTATTTCAAGATTGTCCTATTTGAAGTGTTATCAATTAAATAAAACCATAAAATTATTAAAAGTCAACAACACATTTTTCTATTTTTGTCCACTGAGGCACCATTGTGCAACGCTCTGTTAATGTCTATGACAGGAAAGATGAAACATATTTACGTTACGTACACGCAAAAAAAAAGCCTCTCTAACATATGTCCTAAACATATTTTGCAGCAAACATATATACCGAGAGCAAGGGAGCGTAAAATTCAATGTAAAACACTTTGAAATGTGTGCCCACTTGCTCTCAGTAAGAACTCACTGGCTATCTCTATAGCATAGCCGACCAAGAAGAGCGAGCGCTTAAATTGTTTATGTGTGGGTAAAATTACACTGACAGAACAGGGTGATGATTTTCATATTGAGTGTGAAATGAAAAATATATTGTTGGCGCGTTCGCTTTGTATGACTTGAATTAAAAATAATATAAATAACTTCATAATTTGAAAAGTATTTTTCTTCATATGTTAATTTTTTGAGAGAAAAAACAAATTGTATATAAAAATGATTTTTTAAGACTTTCTAAGCATACATACATTTTTTATTGTTGCATTGCAGACGAGGCATTCTGCGTCATTAAAAATATTAATACAAAACAAAAATCATTTTCAAATTCTTCCCTCCACATATTTGCTGTTCAACTGCAAAATCTTTTCTGTGTACCCAAAAATAAACAAATAAAGCGGCATCAACCTGCTTGCATGAAATTCAGTACAAGACTGAAATAAAAAAATCAAAACATTTGCTCTCTTACTTTGTGTTCGGGTCGCGTGTGTGTGATTTGCCGAAAAACTTCGTAACCAAATCAATACCCACGAACGGGTTTGCTCTATAGTATACACACAAATGTTGAGGTTGTTTATTGAAAGGCAAAAGAACAACAAACACATACACACATACAAAATTCCAAAGAAATACATGACACACTTTAATAAGAGAAAAACTGATTGAAATAATTTGTAAATAGTCACACTTTTAAAAAGGAAAAATATATAGAAACGTAGTTGAACGCTTCTCCTTAGTTGTGAAATAAAACAAATTGTCCTCATAGTTGAAATCATCAGCGGGGAATCGGCATCTAGAATCAAATGATTATGTAATGTAATAAATTAATATGGATATGCCATATTTCAAATATACATAAGTATGTATGTAATTACCAATATTAAATGCGATTTCTTCCTTGTCCAATAAAATAATTCCATTCAACTTTCCGATTCAATTATAAAATGTATTTAGCATTTAATTTAAATATGTTTGCAACATTTTGTAACATATCTCAATTTGATATGTTTGGGTAAAACATATTTTTTATGTTAGAACATTTTTTAATGGGTGGAGAGAGGGTGTTGTCAACGAGAGTAATAACAGTGCTCTCGCAGCTGTGGAATGCTGTTTTATAATGAAGAGTTGTGTGTATTGCAGGGGTGAGCACGCCTGTGTGCTAGCTCACAGGCAAATTGTGAAAACGTACTCTTAGTTTTTTGTGAACCATAAACAAATAAAAGTTTAAGTAGTTTTTTATTTGCATTTTTTAATAAATTGCATTGTGGACGATTATAGACAACATTAATGTTTAAAAAATATTGAAATAAGTAATGACACATCAAGAAAAATTAAATATTAATTCTCACTTAAATTTGCCTCTCTCTCGATTTTGCTCAGCACTGGTGTATTGTATAATAGAAGTGAAGAAGGGGGCTTTGGTGGCATGTGTGAGTCAAACTCGTGTGTTTCTTGTTTTGTTGTTGTTAACCAACTTAGCAGGCGAAGAAGAAAAGAAGAAATGATATGAATTATATTTTTTCTTTTATCAGTGTTTTAGATGCCTTTGTAGAGTCAAGACGGTAAAGTAAGTGAATAAATCAGTGTTTTGTGTTTTCTTAAATTGTGCTTTTTAGTAAATTAAATGCTAAATACATTTTATAATTGAATCGGAAAGTTGAATGGAATTATTTTATTGGACAAGGAAGAAATCGCTTTTAATATTGGTTATTACATACATACTTATGTATATTTGAAATATGGCATATCCATATTTATTTATTACATTACATAATCATTTGATTCAAGATGCCGATTCCCCGCTGATGATTTCAACTATGAGGACAATTTGTTTTATTTCACAACTAAGGAGAAGCGTTCAACTACGTTTATATATATTTTTCCTTTTTAAAAGTGTGACTATTTACAAATTATTTCAATCAGTTTTTCTTTTATTAAAGTGTGTTATGTATTTCTTTAGAATTTTGTATGTACCTACATATGTGTTTGTTGTTCTTTTACCTTTCAATAAACAACCTCAACATTTGTGTGTATACTATAGAGCAGAGTGAGGCAGAGAACATTTTTGGGTCTCTCTTGTGCTCTCAATGAGCGTAAATTTGTTGTTGTTCACAACGTGTTAGCATCTACACAGGCTGTGAGCGATAACAAATTTACGCTCACTTAGAGCACATTGGATCTCTTGTGAGTCACAATGCCTCCTCCTGCTATAGAGATAGCCAGTGAGTTCTTACTGAGAGCAAGTGAGCACACATTTCAAAGTGTTTTACATTGAATTTTACGCTCCCTTGCTCTTAGTAAGCGGCCACTGGTGCATGTGTTTGTTTTTTTGTGCCTTTTGGGATTGTATTTTTTTGCACCCAAACATAAAATTGTTTCCACATGTTGGGAATCCACCCAACCCCCTCGATGACGATTTCGATATGGACCTCATCAACCTCGATAAGTCATTGTAATCGATGAGGTCCCATCACCAATAAATAAAACTAGATCTCTTCTTCTTCACGTTGAAAAGTGCAGATCGTCAGATCAATTGAATTGTGTTTTTTTTTGAAAATATTTTTTTAAATAAATAATACATATATTTATTGACCGACAGCGTCAATTTGATTGAATTGTAATTCAGTGCAAAGTGTTTTCTTTTGTTTACAGACAACAAAACGTAATTATCGTCAGAATACTTGTTGTGTTTGTTGTAGTGTGCAAAAGGTAATATTGATGTTCGTCTTTGTGCAACAATAATTTCGGTTCAAAATCTACTCTGTAGAATTTGAGCCCCTACAAGTCCTTTCGGAACTTGTACCCAAACATATCTTTGTTTGGACCCAAACATATCTTTGTTTGGGACTGTTGCAAACATATATATGTTTGCTGCAAAATATGTTTGGGACATATGTTAGAGAGTCCGTTTTTTGCGTGTATATTTCCATATATGTATTTCTTACTTGATTTTGGATTTGTTTAACTCAATTCTAACTAAATCATGTTTTCTGTAGCATGGAAAACTGCACGGGACTACCTCCTTACTTTTACATCTCGGCTCTTTAGCCCTCAATACGCTTTCCGCTCAGGTCATAGCACTACCTAAACAGAATGTATTAGAAGCAAAATTATTAAGAACAAGTAAAAAAGTATCAGTCGGCTTTGCCGGGCCCCCCCCCGAAATGGTTTGGTCGAACAACATTTTTTAAGCTACTGTAACTAGTTATTGTATTTTTTTTCTCTTATAAATGTTTGTATATTTAAAGATTTCAAATATAAAATTATATTTTCTTAAGTTTCTGAACAGAAAATGTACATCATTAACAAGTTTTGTAAGAAAATATTTTAAAAATTTTTGTTTGTAAGCTGTTTTTCAGAGAAACTTCCAATAAAATCTGAATTACTTCTTCATGTCATATCATACCACTATCAAAAGCTAATTCCTTAATGAATATACCCCATGTCTATTATTTATTCGAACTGTATAGAGCTCTCGAGGCTTAAAACTTATCCGGTTATAACAAAAATAACGAGTTCAATATTATGGGAATGAAAATATGTACATAAAAAAAATCTATTGAATAAAATGTATGAAGGGTCGGTCCTTCGTGGGCTACATACTGAAATGTGTTCTACTGCCATCGCCAAAATTTTGTTATTCTGTTTTAGACAAATTTGCTGCTAAACAGTATGAGAAAATAATGAAGACATATGAATTTTTGTGCGTCATTTGATTTTTACTTATCATTACCGAAGTATAATTGTAACATCAGTCTTCAGATTACGAGATTATATACACTAGCGGTCATCCGAATAGGTTTGAATTTATTTCTTTTTATATGTTAAGGTAACTTCTGATGTGTTCGTATTGCAGATCCATACTATTTACTTTTTGAGAGTCCTATACTATGCCAACATTCCCAAGAATAAACTTGATGGTCTTGCCATATTTTCGGAAAATATCCCAATTATAATAAAAAAATGTACGAAAAAGCGTCCAATTTTTGCGATCATCAGAATAGGTTTGAATCAAATAAAATTGAAAAATTGTACTACCCATGCAAATATTGCGCAGTTTTTTGGTTTAGTTTAGTAAAATGGAACATTCTGATAAATCCTACACAAATTTGACCCGCTTTATTTGGAACGTGGGTTCAATTCCTAACATCGACAAGTTACCAAGAACTTTCAGATAAAATCAAGAAATATTCAAACAAAAACGTTTTATAAACTTGCTTTAAATTACTTTTTGATTTCGCTAGATCTCTTCTGAGCTTCGAAAATTATCTGAAAGCAAATACCAAGTGTAGCCATATTATTAGGATCGATAAATTAGAAATGTCATTGAAAATATTTGGTATTGTAGTTCAATTTTCATTTTTTAACTATCCTTACAGTACAAATTTAAGTATTATCATGCTCACAAATCCACCATAGTTGACCACATGTGTCATAAATGTTCGAAAACTGGTCTGGAAGAATTTTTCTTCGACGACAATAAAGTAGAAAATTGTGATTCAAATTTAACTCAAAGGGGCATGATATCGCCGACTTTTATAGTGCTGTAATACCTATGTAGTCAGGTCAAAACGTTTTTTTCTGTTCACAAGTCATAAAACAAACACGAATAAGTACGAAAGAATGGACTACTGAGGTTATACAGCACTACAAAAGTCGGCGATATCATGCCCCTTTGAGTTAAATTTGAATTACAATTTTCTACTTTATTGTCTTCGAAGAAACATTCTTCCAAACCAGTTTTCGAACATTTATGATACATGTGGTCAACTATGGTGGATTTGGGAGCATGATAATACTTAATTTTGTATTGCAAGGATAGTTAAAAAATTAAACTTGAACTAAAATACCAACTATTTTCAATGACCTTTTTAATCTCTCGATCCTAATAATATGGCAGCACTTGGTATTTTCTTTAAGATAATTTTCAAAGCTCAGAAGAGATCTAACGAAATCAAAAAGTCATTTAAAGCAAGTTTATAAAACGTTTTTGTTTGAATATTTCTTGATTTTTTCTGAAAGTTCTTGGTAACTTTTCGATGTTGAGAATTGAACACACGTTCCAAATAAAGCGGGTCAAATTTGTTGTAGGATTTATCAGAATGTTCCATTATACTAAACTAAACCAAAAAACTGCGCAATATTTGCATGGGTAGTACAATTTTTCAATTTTATTTGATTCAAACCTATTCTGATGATCGCAAAAATTGGACACTTTTTCGTACATTTTTTATTATAATTGGGATATTTTCCGAAAATATGGCAACACCGTCAACTTTTTTCTTGGGAATGTTGGCATGGTAAAGGACTCTCAAAAAGTAAATAGTATGGATCTGCAATACGAACACATCAGAAGTTACCTTAACATATAAAAAGAAAAAAAATTCAAACCTATTCAGATGACCGCTAGTGTACACTAGGATTGTATAGATTTCATCAAAATAATGATTTAAGACTTCACATATGTTTGGACGATATTCGTTTCAGCCAAGATGGAAGTACTTACCACCGTCCGTCCGTCTGTATCTCTGTTTGTCTGGCAGGTTGGAACTCATGATAACTCTCGGTCCAAGTTATGGATCTCGTAATGTTTTGTCTAAATTAAATTTAAGTCATATCGGTACCTCCGCCATAAAAGTTCAAAAATGTTCACTAAAATAACCGAAAGGAACTAACCGATTCGGTCTAAAATCAAACCTAATAGGGTTCGCAAGATTACTTACTTACAAAAGTACATCAAGGTCCAAGAGAATATGTTGGGACAACATTTTCAGGTCTCTTATACAAGTCTAACATAACTGCAGTTTAATGACTGTTCGATGATTCTTTGGACATTTTGTAGTCTTGTTTACAGCGATATCCTACTTTTCGTGGACAAGTTAATGCTTCCTGACAAAGCTCTAAACACTACGGTGGCCAACTAAAAAGCTTATGGGCGCGGTAACTATCGAGAGGAGTGTCTCCAAATAATTATTAGAGAATAATTATGTGGGGTTCAATAAGGATCGATTGTTATTTGTCAAAACTATATAGAACAAAGTCCATCAAAGTGTTTGTCATCGAGTCCAAAAACTTCTAACCGTACAATTAAGAAAACAAATTATAACGCTTCTTTTGTAACATAATATTAAAAGTAAAAATAATCCTGGTATCAGAATCTATCTCTTTCGGTAAATAACACTGTGCAACGTTTTTAAGGTAATTTGAAGTGAGGATTTTCTGAAAGTACAGACCCAAAGTACAAAAGCCCTAGTTCTGTTTTGTTGAGTCAGATACAGCTTGGATTTTATGGCCCCATCTAAACATTATTAAATATCGACTTTTTAAACAACTCGGGGCTATATCTCTGAAACCAATGCAAAACTTCTTCTGACCTTTGCAGCAAATTTGTAGATAAGGGCCAAAATAAAATATTTGGAGAAATGAAAAAAAAATAAATTTTATAATATATCTAAAAATTCCATAATTTGTACACATTTCGCACCATATCTCCAAAAAATTTTTCTTAATATTTTCATTTGGAAACATATCAACGACAACGACAGCCGATATTCTTCAAAATTAGGCTAAGATCATCGAAATAGTGAAAATCTTGCTATAGCAAAGACAACGACAATTCTTTGTTGTTGTAAAATTCTGCGATAAACCATAACGCGGACCTGTATGATTAAAAACTTCAATATACTTCAATAAATTTTACATGGCGACATTACCGAACGTGGCCCGATATTGTCTAATTTGAATTCTAAATATCCTACTCTGTAAATATTTAAAATTGTATCCTTAGTCCCAATTTAACGTTTGTACATGCGTTTGTATATGCAATTCTGTTTCTGCAAGTTTTGTTTTCAAAATAATGAAAATAATGTCAAAAACGAAAAATATAAAAGGAATTGCCTGAAAATTGCCGGTACGAGCAATTTTTTCCACTTCCATACCCCTTACGTGTCTCTCCTACAAACTGAGACGTGCCGTAAGTAAACTCACCTAATGTAAATTGGGAGTAAATATTATAAATTCTTTCTATTGAATTTGTATACTTTGTACTATTATTTCATATAAAATATAGAATAGAATATAGAATAGAATATGTGCCAAAATGTCCAGTCCATCGGACAAAAATTTACCGAGATATGAGCTTTCGAAGGGAAACATTTATTGTGTTTTGTATGTAGCATAGAAACTAAAAACGTCTTTTCCTCGAAGTGGCACTTTATATGTTTTTGTGTGACTATTGTACACATAAATCATGTGCTTAACCGAGAGAGTCTAAAAAAACTGCTGACGGAGTCAGAAAAAATATCAATTTTGTACGGTGTTTTGTTTTTGTTAAAATCAAAAAAAAAAAACAAAAATAGAAGGTAACTTAAGATTTAATAGATTTTTTATAAAAAAATGCATGAAAATGGCTTTTCTCATGCTTAAAAGTGGCCATAACCCCTTAAAATAGCTTTACGTAACGCTACACAACATTTGAATTTTTCCAATTTTTGGTCAAGTTGTGCCCCCCCCGAAATGAAATCCTGCGTACGTCCCTGATCGTACACCTGTTGGACCAGTATGCCGAGAAGCATGGAGTCGTCCACGAAAAACATAATATGGCTGTAAACAAGACCACAAAGAACATCATCGGTATAAATTTCCAAAGGATCTCAAAACAGACCCTAAACTGCACTTAGACACAAATATTGAACTTTTGTCGGGGAAGTACCCTAAGGAGAGGACCGATATTGGCCATTTTAGAAGTTAATTTATATATGATCCAAAGTGTGGACCAAATTGGCTGCCCGGTCAAGTGATATCGTGCAAACGATTTTAGTGAATTTTTTTTTAAATATTGGGGGAAAGTACCGAAATTTATGGGCCGGTATTGCCCATCCTCGAACTTAAACTAAGTTTGGACAAATCTTGCGAGAGTTATCTTGCGCTCCAACTACTACACACGGTGTCATAGGGCTTTTTTGCACCTTTCAGGCTATTTTCTCAGAAAGTATGGACTTGCCCCTAATGAAACTTGAACCGTCGTATGGGGGGCAGTGAATACAAGTAGTTAAATCGAATCGATTCGAGAACAGGTCCTAAAATGAACTTTTCCGAAATTTTGTATGGGAGTTACCTTAAGGATTAGACCGATTGAGTCCATATTGGAACCCCATCTTTGTCTGGTACATATTTCACGATGTGGAAAATCGGTTACATCCTTCAAGAGTTATCGTACGCACAAATTTTCCGAACATTTTCGAACTTTTGTGGGGGAGGTACCGGAAGGAGTGGACCGATGTAAGCCATCTTCGAACTTAAACTAAGTATTGCGAAAGCCAAATTTTGGACCAAATCGGTTCGCACCAGCCAGCCAGACAGACAGACGGACGGACATTGCTAAATCGGCTCCAAATTGTCTGAAACGGATTTCGTCCAAACAAACTTGGGGTCTAAAACCATTATTTCGATGAGGCACATTTTGCCCGTATGAAAGTGTATATACCCTCGTTAGCATAAATGCTGAGGGTATAATGAGGACAGTGTCTTGGCTTCCTTGGATTTATCTAAGGCAGCGATGATCGCCCTAATACTTAAAAGTGTAAACAAACCACACGTATTCTCTCTTTATTTTTGATGTACCATTGTTTTAGAGTTGGGCAATATCGTTCAATTGAACGATCCGAATCACTGTCCTCGTTCAAAGACGAATGAGTAACATCATAAAAACTAACGTGTGAAATTTAGTATACGCAGTTTTGTCAAAGAAATTACCGGTGTCCGCATTTAATTCTATATGCTATGCCTTTTTATTACGTAAGCTTAGGTATGCTTTCACTTTTTCAGTAACCGCTTGTGAGTTGTAGTGTTGCATTTTTGTTCTCTGGTATACCACAGGGTTCGTTGTTGGGACCACTTTTATTCATTCATTATATTAATGATATCCCAGAGTGGCGTGACCCGAACTCGTGTGATGCATTCGCCGATAAACTTGAAGAAAGCTATAATTTTGGGCCTAATGAATGAATTATTGACGTTTTGTAGGACAATCTGGCGTAAGTTTTTTGGACCGACACAAATTCTTGGGACTTATAATAGATAAAAAGCTTAATTTTGGACCTCATATTCACATTGTTCATGCCAGGGTTTATGGGACTATACGGAGACTGTACTCGACTGGTTTTAATTATCCAACTTGGAACAGAGCTGCAATGCCGCTCTCGAAATAAGTTCTGGGGCAGTCAAATATAATTTCTATAAGCTAAAATTTATCAAAAACTCCATTGTTCGGTATACTTATTTGTTAAGTTATTTTTTGGAATGCATAAACAATATGTTAATCAGCAAAACCTGATATTCTTTTACAAAAAGTATAAAAACTAGGATGCCCTCACCTTTGTGTACTATGTTTAATTTCACTCGCTCTACTATAATGATCCCCTTTCTACCTTACTCATTCGGAATTCAAAAAACGCTAAGTTCAATTATATTATTGACAACACTGCTATTACGTTCTCCAAGTCAAAGATTGCATATACTATTTGAGAGAAAGACTCTTGTTGATTGGAGAGTGTGACCACGGCTGCCAAATTTGACGATTCAACGTCATTTTGCGATTTTTTGGTCAAAAATTGATAAATGACGATTTGACGATTTTTGGATGTTTTACTCATACAGTCAAAAATTAATTTTGTAAAACAAGATTTTCTAAAGACTGTTCAAATATTCTTAGTTGATTTTAATAATTCATTCTTAGAAAATAAATATGTATATTTATGTGTATATACAAAGGAGTTGTTAACAAAAACAAAATAGTATTCAAGTTAAACAGGCAAAATATATAATTTCTATGTTTCAGAACCAGCAAAATTCTATTATTTTAGAATTTTTTTGAAAGTTTATGAACGAAACAATGGTCAAAATTTCCATAATAGTCGACACTTACAAGCTCTGTAGAAGAGCAATTAACTGCAGTTTTAAAAATTCAAATAAATTTGATTTTGAAAGCAATTTTATTCGTTTTTTTTTGCATCTTTAAAGAATTTTCACATTTCGTGAACATGACGGAAAAACAAAAAATAGATTCAAATTTCGTGAAATAGATTTTTGAAAATAAAGAAAAATATTTGAAAAGAATGAAACTGATTTATATCACTTTTGGAATGCAATATTTGTTTGTTCAAATTCTTATAAATAAAATAAATTGCTTTAATTTACTGATTTAAAGTAAAAACAAATTTAATAACTTGAATATCCATTTTGTGTTTCTTTTAATTGAAAATATATTTAAATATAGCTAAATCTGCGTATTTTAATTGTTGATGATTTTATAAAATATATTTAACGATTTTTATTTCATTTATCGTCATTTTGACGATTTTTCATAAGAAACATCTGGCAGCCCTGAGTGTGACGCCAGCCGTTGTTGTGTGTCGAACGTATGAGCATTTGAAACTAAAACTCGCTGTTATAAACGCAAACCAGTTAGTTGCACGGCCACAAGCAAGAGCTTAACATATCTGCACGCTAAAAAGCAAAACAAGATAACTTGCATTTCGTTAAAATAAAAAATAAAATATTAATTGTAAAACAATCATAAAGAAACATACAATACACATACAACAAAATATAAATATTGCATAAAAACCAGTTTCAAGTGAAGACCTATTAAAAGAAATTAGAAAAAAAGCAAAATAGGTATAAACAAATTAAAACTGATGTGGATAAGTGATTGATGAAACTCTTAATATTGAGTTTAAAACAAAAAGAACGAAAGAGAAAAATTTTTAAAGAAAAAGAAGAAAGAATTTTAAAAGTCAAATTCTATAAAAATGTTAAAATTGTGATTTTTCAAAAATCAAATAGTCAACAACAAAGTACTTAAGTGTTAAAAATAAAAGAAGAAGCTTAAAAAAAACAACAGAAAAAATAACACAAAACTTTGTCGCCAAAGTATGACTTCAACCATATTACAGCCAACGACGGCTACAACAGCTACCGCCGCTCCAACAACTGCAGAATCATCAGCCATGGGTTGGTCTCATGATAAATTACGATTCTCCTGTGTGGATAATATTGGTCTAAAACAATTATGGAAATTAATTGCCTTGGATACATCAAATGGCAAAACTTCAACTAAATCGACATCATCCTCATCGCCAGCAAAAAACACAATAACAGCGGATGAAAAATTAAAAAACACAAACAACAACAGCAATAACAATAATAATGAGGTAAGTTCTCAAGGAAGACATTATTGAAACACGTCAACTTTATCTATTTAGCTCCATATGTACATACATATGTATTTAAAATAAAATCTGTTTAGCAAGTAGATTTTTTTATTTAAAATTTAAAACACGTAATCTCCGCCGTTTCTGCTGTTAGATTTATTGACAGATAGAACTTTGCGTGTTACTTTTTAATAGAGCTAAATCAGATGCTATTTTTTGAGTAATCTATGGAGACATTTGTATGTATATATGTATGTATGTATGTAGATGCTTTTAGGATTTTTATTAATGTTTAAGGTTCAAATCAATTAATCGAACTCCATGGCATAATAAAAAAAATTGAACATGACTCCCGTCGGCATATACCGGCATATATTCAGGGACAGAAGGTCCGGTAGGCAAATATTTGGAAGAATGTGTTACCTATTTGTTTTATTTTATTTCCCAATCAAATAAGATTAACGCAGGTTTCATTTCAATTAATAAAAACTAGGGTAAGTGCTCCTATCTATTATATCCTATTTTATTAAATTAAATTCACCTTAAATTAAATTACTAAATCCTATGTAGAAAATTATGGAGAAGAAATATGTGCGAACTGCCTGCATAGCTGTCGACAGGAAAAGAGACCGAGAAAATATTTTATTTTATGCTAGTGCACAAAACATGCGCTTTTGCAAGGCTGAGGCTGGATTCTTGTTCTATGAAAATTTGAAATGAAAAATATGTCCTTTATAATTTTTTTCATTTGACAGTTTTCTCCTTTATAAACGTTTTCATTTCACATTTTCATAGATAATCCGTAACAGATAATTGAAGATTGCCAAAGATATATTAAATAGGAAGCAAATTCACTTATAGGTACCAAAATAACCTCTTTAATATTATGCCCTATTCCAGAAAATTCAAGAACCTAGCAAAATACTAATTACAAAAGCCTGTAAAAGACCCATTATTTTAAGAATGGCATGTCACGCGTAGTAGGTGGTTATTTTCTGACAACTTAAATAAGTAGTTACAAAACGTCATGACACTAATTGCGCGCGTTATGCCCTTGTTAAAATAATGGGTTAGTAGGATGCTTTCTAATGAGTATTTTTGCTGAAAATCTACTATTTTTGATAAAGTAGGTGTGTGTTACTTGCTTGAAGATCAGCAGTTTTACATACGGCGATAATCCTCCTCGCATTGGCAAAATTCTTTTTCAATTTCTTGACATACATCTGTATATTTAAAAAGCAACTTATTCTAAAATAAAATTTTCTACTTTAAACTTTTTGTTATCGGAGAAATGCTGTGTTTAGTATCGAAACCTCTTTTTTCTGCAGTTTCAATTGTTTTTGGCAAATCGCACTTTATTTCATACAAAAAGAAAGCAAATTTTATTTTTTATTGCAAATTCCCCCAATATTACCAATGACCAAAGAAGAGAAAAAAGAGAAGCGACATCATTAACCATTCAAGCAGTGAATACGTATTTTAGGTATGTTTTCAAGTTCCAAAGCAAAACCGACACAAACTCTTTTTTGGTTTGCTTTTTTTTTTTTTTGACGTGACGTCAATCGATTCGAAGACTCACTAGCTATGTATGAATGAATTTATTGTCTTGGTGATATTTATCATAGCTACTATTTCGCACTTATTAGCGTTGTACTACTACGTATAAAACTTTGTTGGCAGCTATAACTTTTGAGGTTTATTTTTATGGCGGCGAACTTTTGCAATTTTTCAAAACACGGAGTTTGTAATACCGCTTTTGTGGGGTTTTTAATACTGGTTTCAATAGAATACATATGTTACGGTGCTTACACATACCCAGTGGTATGCAGCGGATATCCGTGTTTGTTGCTGTGTTTCAGCTCTGCAAACAAACCTTTTTTTTTAAAGAAAGTAAAGCGCAAGCGTGTAAACCAGTAATATCACTATTAACGGTTTACATAATTTATGGTAACAAAAATGTACTATATTATTGAATGTTCACAAAATAGGTAGAGTGGGGTGGAGGGATTAGGGGGTCAAATCATGTTCATTAAGTGTGTGTGTTGGGTAGAGAGACGTCATGAAATAAAATCGTGACGCAAATCACGTTTATGTTTGCGATTAAACGAGTTTCTTTCATTGTTCGAAAGAAAAATAATCAGTCATTATGTTTTATAATCAATTAGCAAATAATTGCTACTAAGCGTAACGCCCTCATTTTTTTTGGTAATATGTATTTGTTTTAAAATAATATTGAAATAGAGTCGAGTCGCTATTACTTCAAGTGTTAAAAAACTTGGTAGCTAATGCTTGGTTTACATTTACGAAATCCACTCGAGTTCAACTGTCAATTCCTTTGCTTAAACGTCAAATGAAATCCAATCGATTTCAGATGAGTTTTCATTTGACGTATACGCAAAGGAATTGACAGGTGAAATCGAGTGGATTTCGTAAATGTAAACCAAGCATAACAAAGTTATGAAATTGCAATCTCTAAATATAATTGGAGAAGAAATCCTAAGTGTAAAATGCTTTTAAATTTGTCATTATTGCTTACAAAATTGAAAAAATATATAGTATTTATACTTAAATATTTAAAATCTGATTTCTCTAAGTTTTATAGTATGTTTATATATAACTGGATTTAACAAACCAACTGGGTTTTAAATGTCAATTCCATTGCTTATATGTCAAATAAATCCTCATAAGGAAGGTTAATCCTGCAAAAGGCTATAATATAAACATGGCCTTAGTTTAGTTTGTAGTCAGTAAATTAAAACATATTCTTTTGTTTTTAATATTATTTTTATATTAAGCCATATTTCTAAATTGAAGTCGTTCAGATATCTATTTCTGAATGCATAATCCGTCATAGGTTCGTTGCAATGTACATTGTTTTTTCAGACTTGTTTTGTTAGATAATTTACTCTAAATGCAAATGATTGACGTCAAACAAAGAAATTTATATATATGTATATTTTTTATTAATTTATAACTAAATTTGCATTTGATTTAAAAATAATAATTAGTTATAAGTAGCTAATTCTGAATACAAACATTAGGCGAAACTATAACTTAATTATTTATTTTTATAATATTAATAAAAAGGCTCGTTGATCATAATTACTACATTCATGTTAAACACCTTGTTTTATTAAAATAATTAAATAATATTCCAGAACTCAAAGAATCTACTAATTTTTACTATATTTTCCGATAACATAAAGGCAAAAATGTTATCGAAGTAAAAAATATTAGATTCTTGCAGGTTCTGGAACAGAGCAATTATTTTATGGGAATGCAAGTCCAAAAAAATGATTATATAGTGACGCAAATCCAAAAGTAATAAAAAAATAATAAAGACAATGCCTTTTTTGGGGACTTGCGTCAATTTGTTACTTTCAAAAAATTAATCGAAAAGACAGGAAAGGAAATATGTAACATCCGAATAAGATAAATATAAATATCTGAAATTACTTATGTGAAGTTCTCGTATCTGTAACGTCTTTCAATATTTATTTAATATTTTATTAAATTATTCATTTCTTGTGATGAATAAATCTTAATTTTTCATTTTTTTATTATTAAGTCAAACACAATCCATTTTATCTCACTGCAAAAACACAATATAATAATTATTCATTACTTTTTGGACACAAAAAAGTGCTGGATTGCACTTTGTTTAAGCGTAAAGTTCAATTACCTAGAAACGTGTCAAATTTGAGGCCACCAAAAAACCAAAACAGATATAAGTAATAACAATAAAGAGAAACGTTTGCTTATGTTTGTTTTTTTAATCATTTGCCAACAAGCTCCATTATTTCCGGGATCTAAGAAGCCACGAATAACAGGTGATTTCATTATAGTTTCAAAGCATAATATAGAGATTCCCACGCTAAATTTTAATTAAGTTTTTTTAGAGAACATTAAAACAAAACCTCAAGTTCAAGGAGAGTTAATAACCCACAAGAATTAAAAATATGAAAAAAATGGAATGGTATTTAAACTAAGAAGATTTAAAAATATTATAGATTTACGGGAATTTATTAGACGTACATATATGCAATGGATTTGACAATTTAAATGAGTGATGGTCTGACTTTGCGAAGGCACTATTTCGTGTGGCAAACACATAAACCCAGTTATGTGTAAACGTACTGTTAAATTTTTGTTTTGTAAGTTATTTGTAATGTCTTTGTAAAATAAATAATTTGTTATGTAAGTCCCAATTTACATTGGGCGAGATTACTTGCGGCAATTGTCATTTTGTAGGAGAGAGAGGTGAGGCATTTGGTAACCCTTTGCCTCTCAGCACCCTCTCTCACCTACAAACTGACAATTGCCGCAAGTAAACTCGCCCAATGTAAATTGGGACTTACCTAAATAAAAATGTTTTTACTACGTTTAAATATATGCGGAATCAATAAACCAATAAACCCTCTGGATTTCAAATGTCTATTCCATTGCGTATACGTCAAATAAATTGTCATAAAGAATGTTAACCTGACAAAAAGCTGTAATGTTTTACAGGTAATGTTTTTTAATTCTTATTTTAAGAAAAAAACCATTGATTCATAATTTCAATTGAAATGCCACAAAATAAATTACAAGTGTTTTTTGTAAACAAAAAATAAACAA
Organism: Musca autumnalis; assembly: GCF_047663935.1. Taxonomy (NCBI): domain Eukaryota; kingdom Metazoa; phylum Arthropoda; class Insecta; order Diptera; family Muscidae; genus Musca; species Musca autumnalis. The sequence goes on from NW_027411755.1 coordinate 76,654,011, forward strand.
ATGACGTTGTTGGTTGTAGCCCAACCAGATTTTTTTTTTCATCGTCAACGCACATGTTGTACTGATGTCTGTGGGGCTTTGCTAAAGGATGATGGCTCGTGTTTTATTTTAGTTATACATGTGCCGTTCATTTTACTTTTTTAAGTCAGGGTTAAATAGCGTATGTATGATATAGCCCAGAAAACACAATGCAATACACTTGGTACCCGTGCAGTAATTTTCAAGGTTCAATACATTTTTTGTTTTTGAGAGATAAAATTTGCAAAGCACATGTTACTAAGTACGGGATTCCAAGAGTTTGCTGGGCTGGGTTTCTTAAAATGTTGGAAAAAAGTCTAGAATCTTTGTTTGTAGTTCATTAAATTCAAGGTTAAATAACCGGTTATTGTAATATGACATATGTATGTATGTAAAACAGTACCGATATTCAAGATAAGACATCAAGAATTCATCAATATTTTAGTGTACACAAACAAAAATAATATGTATGTATGGTTTTGAAATTTCAACAACACCATAAAATTCTTTTTTTTTACAACAATTATTTCTTTAACATGAAATTATCACTTTTTTAATTCTCAGTCAAAATGTTATTATACTTCTCTACCTTATTTAATCCAACGAAATTATTGTTACAGTCGGACCTCGATTATCCGTGATGGTCGGGACCGGAAGCATTACGGATAATCGATTTTCACGGATAATGGAGGCAATGTTTTTATGCAGTTGTTGAACATATTTTTAAGTAAAAATGGCATAATATTGTACAATAATATGTAAATCTGCAATTTTTATTAAATTTGTTACGGAAATCCACCAAATTTTAGAAGGATACATAATATCATCATGATCACATTCATCTGAATTGACTTTGTCCCATGGTTTTTGTGATACCATAAATACACAAATTGTGTGATACGGGAGAATTTCCAATTTTCGTTTTTTTTACCATTTGTTTGCTTAATCAAATTAATTGGAAAGTGTGTTTTTACTCCCGGGTAATGAAGTTTATAACGAAAAATAGAAGAAATGGAAAAAAGTCCAACATTTCTTTTCTATCACGGATAATGGAGGTTCCCGGATAATCGATTCACGGATAATCGAGGTTCAACTGTATTTATTTATTATTTTTTTATTTTAATGTTGATAAAAGTAAATCATCTTTAATGATAATTAATTCATTTATGAAAGTGAAAGTAAAATTTCATCATATTTTATATTATTTTGTTTTTATTTTAATTACATTTTTATATGTCAGAATTGCTGCTATTCACACTTATTATTTTATATATGTATGTAGCTACAAAGTATTTTCAAAATTTGCTTTTTGAACGAAACTTTTTTTCTCTGTTGACAACAAGCCTCAAAAAACGTTCTTATCATCATTTTTTCCGCACAATCCATTGTTTGTTGTGCTCCAAAATTAATTACCCTATAAATATAAATTAAATTGACAAATTTACAATGCATATTATGGCGCTGCAATAATGATAAGGAAACTATTTTGAAAGGGCGATTGCGAACTGAGTATTTATTTAACGTATACGCAATGAAATTGACATTGTAAACTCAGTCTTTTTTTAAATCCGGTCATATGTAAACGCATTATCTTCTTATCTTATCTTGACAGAAGTTTTCATGTAGTTGTTGTAATGCAACGCTCAACCCGCCGTATGTGCAGCGGCCTTCAGTTTGTCAAAGAGTTACCATATGCCTCATCTCCCTCTTCATTAAACTCACCATTGCCGCAAGGATAATGCTGGGTTTACATTTACGAAATCCACTCGATTTCAACTGTCAAATCCATTGTTTAAACGTCAAATGAAATCCAATGGATTTCAGATAAGATATCATTTGACGTATACACAAAGGAATTGACAGTTGAAATCCACTCGATTTTGTAAATGTAAATGCACTATAATTGACTAATGTAAATATGGACTTTCTCACATGGCACAATAATACAGGTACAACGGAAAAAACAGCTGATTATCACACTAGTTGTCAAAATGCATTATTGTGAATAAAACCACTTACAAAAGGTAAACAAGCAATTCACAGCAATGCGTTATTGTGAACAATTTTGACGTTTGGTATGATTTGATGTAATGCTAAGTTTACATTTACGAAATCCACTCGATTTCAACTGTCAATTCCATAGCTCAAACGTCAAATGAAATCTCATCTGAAATCCATTGGATTTCATTTGACGTTTAACCTATGGATTTGACAGTTGAAATCGAGTGGATTTCGTAAATGTAAACCAAGCATAACACCTTCTTATTCCACCATGCTTTCTCATAAACCAAACAGATGTTTTGTTTGTTTGACTAATGCAAACAAATTGTTGTACGAAGAAAATAAATGAAAAACTAATGCTTTACACTAGCTGATTTAGGAAATCCAGTAGAGATTTAAGTTCTTTTCGTACAATATACATATGTGAAATAAATCGATATAATGGACGTAATCATCGTATAAGTCTATAGTCTAAACCAAGCTTAACACCCATTACTACCTCACTAAAATTAACTAACGCATTAAACATGTTTCAAGTTTTAAGCTTAGTGGGTGGTTTCTTATCATAAAATTAATATCTAAAAATAATTATTTTTCAAACGGCAATTCCACAATGGAAGAAAAATGCCATTAGTTTTGTTTAATTGCAAAAACCTGATTGGTTTTAGAAAACATCTGGTTATTACTTGTTTAATAAGGCAACGTATACGAGTACCCTACCCTAATCCTGCAACCATTTAACACCCACATATATGTTGTTGTTCATCCATATGGCAATTGTTATTATTATTTACAAATAGAAAAATTATTTGTAAATAGCAAAAATAAAATATTAATTCAGTTAATAACACTTTGACCATTAATAGTTGTTGATGTCTGTGTCACATGTTATTTTTTCGTTCTCAAAAGAATCGATTTGAATAATTTATTAATAAATACCGTATTTAACAATTCAATTGGTATGTCGTTCATTCTCTTGTGTAACACAAAGTAAAAATGTTTTGTTTTAGCTGACGCAGAATGGATGATTCATTGTGACTAAGAATGACATTTTAATTACTATGAAAATAGTATTTAGTCTATTAAATAAATAATTTCCCCATTTTAATCGAATAAGCAAAAACATGCTAAAAATTCCAATGAACTCTTTGCCTGCTTTAACTTCAAAAGGGTTTTCCCCAAATATGCAAAAAATTCCATGATATTTTATTTTCGAAAAAACACTTGTTTCAATCAAATTGCCTTGGAATTTCTTTTTCTTTATTATTAAGAAGAAGAAAATAAACATTTCAAAGGCCCACAAACAACAAAATAAAAATTCATATTCACCTATAAATATCAATAAAAAAATGTACTATTATTAGCCTTAAATTGTTGTTGGCAATTTCAAATGACGTCAAACCCATGTTCTGATTACTATGTGGTTAGCTCTACTTGTCATCTATTAACGAAAGTGGTTAAATTATTTATGTCACCGGCATCTTTAATTACAAAAAATCAAAACAAATAACCTAGACATATCGATATACTCTATTTATCATCTATTGTGTTTTATTACACAATATGTTTGACAATTATATTGACAATAGAGGAGGGTCACCACCACATACATTCTTGTGTTTTCGAACCAGTTTTATTTATCTATACAATTTTTGTGGGTTATTGGAACGATTCTTTGTTATTTCTAATTATATGGTATATGACAACAACTTGTTTTCTACTATATTCATAATTATTGCTTAATTAAGAAAAAATTAAACAATTATTTTTTTATCTACTTCAATATTGTAAAGCGCATTGTTTTTCTATGTCTTATCTTGATGGTGTTGTTGGACTCTTGCTGCTGATTTGTAAATATTTTTCTCAGTTTTGTTATCTTTGAAACGTTTCTTATCTCAGCTGCCATAATAAAATGTTATTGTAAAACAATAACAAACAAATGTAAACAAATAAATGTTAGCCGTATGCCGTTTATAATAATTAAATATCCTTGAATCAAAGATAAATAAAATTGGATGGTTTTTGTTACTAGGTTTCCATGAGACAAATTTAAACAATGGGTAATCATAAAATAATAATCTGAGGGTAATAAAATGATTGAGCAAAATGTTAATTTGGATTTGTTATTTGAATAAAAACAACTCCTGCAAACTCAACAATAGCCAATAAATAATTTACAATTAATTGCAGACAAATAAAATGATTGGGCAAAATTTTCAGATAAACGAAAATTTTACAACACAAAATTAAACAACTAATAGCTTGTTTACATTCGAGATTTAATAGTGATTTGCTTAAGTTTTCGTGATTACGTGAGAAATAGAAACTAGGAAATCTAGCAGATTCTAATACCCCGTTTGCACTTAACCGGATTTAATAAACCCACTGGGTTTCAAATGTCAATTCCATAGCGCAAACGTCAAATAAGTCCTCATAACCCGGCAAATAGCTCTTGTGCAAACGCCGTTTAAATTTGAAAATTAATTTCCAGGGATAAGTAGGCAGAAAAAAGATTCAATGTTCGCATATTTGATGAATACACACAAAAACAAAAAATATTAATTAACATTTTTGTTGTGCAAATTGTGAGAAAAATATAAGATATAAATATGGATGGTATATATGTATGGATCGTATTGGATTTGCCACAATCGTATACACTTAAACGCATTTTACATTTGCATTTAAAATAGGTGTTTTAGGAATTTACGTCATTTATTTGGCAGATATTCCATGGAATTAACAACGTAAATAAAAGCTCTGTTCCAGAACTAAAAAGTTTTTACAATTTTTACCACTTTTACACATTTTGCGTTCCCGTACACAAAATTTATATGAAAATCGTTTATGACTTTTACAACTTTCACGACTTTTACCAATTTATAAAGTACGGGAACAGGCCAAAAGCTCGGTTTATAAAAAATGTTAGATGCAAAAACAGCTAAATACGCCATTTAGACTACGCTTGATTTAACAAATCCAGTGGATTTAAGTTGTCATTTTCATACAATATATGTCAAATAAATCGAGATAACCAATATCTATATATTAGATCACTTAAGTAGCAAAATAACAACTCTATTTTGGCCGAAAATTCTTCACAATGTCAAAATGTTTGTTTACATGTTCATACAATTTATTCACAATATTAAAAAATTAGACATATTAACGTTTTATGCCACATTAATTTCATCGTGGAGATAATGCTCTTAATCATAGAATAAATGTATATTTTAAACCAAGTTTAAGAGGACCATTAACCGGAAACCAACCTATGATATGACAACTTAAAATAAATTGTCATGCCCATCGCCAAAGTCTTCCCATGGTACAATAATTCTTAGGTAGGCCACAGGTAACAGCTGATTACAATTTTTTTTTTGTTATGGCTTAATCTGTCAGAACCGTGTTGACATGCAGAGTTGATATTTATTATTGATCAAAAAATTCAACTCTGTTTTGTTTTCATTTCAACATTTCGTTCTTCTTCTTCTTTGTTTACTCATCCGTTATCATTCATCAAAACAATTTTGACGTTTTAAGCCATAGCGACAGGGTTGTATTTTTTTGGCGATTCTCATACCTGGCCTACCTATGAATTATTGTACCATGGTCTTCCTCTCCCATGAAAGATTAAATCCTAGAGTATTATAATTCCATATGCATCTCTTGATTCTACTACGTAAATGTATTTCATTTTTTTTTTTTCTTATTTCATATATTATTTTTGTATTTAACATTTTTATGCTAATTAATATGGTTATCTACACCTCAATGTGTAAATTTACTTATACTATTCGCCTACTGCCGTCAGTCTAGCTTGTCAGTCAGTCATTTCATTTGCGATTTATTTATTCAATTTAATAACTATAACCACAAGTTGTTTAGAGAAGAAGGTACAGAACAAGTTTGTTGTTGTGCTGTTCAGTTGTTTTGTTTTTTTTTTTTTTTAATTTATTTAAAACAAAGTACTATTAATTCAAAACATGTCGATGCTAGTTATTTTTATGTGCTTATTTTGTTTTATTTCTTACATTAAAAGTAGTCAGTCGTTTGAATTTTAGTGAATGCATAATATTGTTAAGCTATTATAACAAACGTGTGGAAATGCATTTTAGTTTCTTTATTATATTCAGAATTTACATAAAAATTCTATAAATCTTAAAACAAGTTCTAAAAATACATACAACTCACATATAGTTATATAAAAACAAATAGAATAATAAAAAAGTGTTTTGTTGAAATTAAATTATTGGAGTCAAAATATCTGAACGCTTGGACAACTCAACATTTTGAACTTTTGTTTTATTTGCTAGTTGTAGACTATCCCCTTCCTTTTCTCAGTTTTAATGTAGCAACTACAACAACTTGACTACAATTACTACCAGACACCGCCAAGGTAATGATGCTGCACATCGTCATCGTCATGATCATCAGCAAAAGTAGCACACCCCACAAATGATATTTATTAGCTAGACGTAAATAAATAATTGAAGTAAACTGAAAATAAGTCATTTTTTAATAATGGTGTCTGATAGGTTTAAATCAAACCTTGACCTGGTACAATATAATTGGATAGTTGGAATGGGAATTAGAGGAACACAAATACAACTACAGTTATAATACGTTTAAATTTACGAAATCGAGTGGATGTAAAATTCATTGCGTATAAGTCGAATAAATACTCATCATAAAGGGGATTTGAAATCCACACGACTTCGTAAATGTAAATCAGCTATGTTATACGTTATGGGTGCGCAAAGAAAAGAATCTCCCATGGCCCCGGCACATACGGTCCGTTGTGCGTCGCGTCAAGCGTTAATAACAACAACCACACGAAAAAAGTGTAAGTGATGCCAAGTTTGTTCTTGAAGTTTTCATGTGGTTGTTGTAACGCGACACTCAAAGCGCCGTATGTGCAGAGGCCTTCAGAGAGACTGATGCATGATTAAATAATAAGGTGGCGTAAAACGGTCAGCTGATTGCTTTCAATCTCCCAATTTCTTGTTATTGTTAATTAGTTGTACATACACAAACATTTTGACAGTTTGAATAATTTTCGTTGCTGTTGAGCTCTTTACGTGACTTGTTTTTAGATCTTCGACTAATGCACAAAATATTTTGAGCAAGGCTGATGTAAACGTACCCTTAGCTTTTGGTAGTGGAGTGTTGCCATTTATATAGAAACTCAGTACATTTTCTGAAAACATAAACCATGGCACAATAATACAGGTACTGCACCAAAAACTGCCGATTATCATACTAGTTGTCAAAACGCATTATTGTGAATAAAATACAGCAATGTAATATTGTGATCATATTTGACGTTTGGTATGATTTGATGTAACACCTTTTTATTCCGCCATATAAGCCCTGTTTTGTAAATATGTAACTATTGACGTTTCTGGTAATACGCGTGTTTCAAAAGAATTCACATTTTCGTTTTTCAGGCAATTCATTTACATTTTTTTTAATTTAGCCCTTTTCCTTTGTGCAATACGTCAACAAATTGCAAAAAAAAACTGAACGTCAAATGTTTAGAAATGCTTTTTTAAATGTCTACCTAAAAAGGTCGGAATTGACGTCATAATACATTTATTTCTGCCAAGAGTTAGACTTTAAACAAAATCACAAAAAAACACAAATTATCGTCAGCGAAAATTTTTTGAATACAACAATATGAAATGCCGGTAAAGTCATAAATATAAATGTATGCAAAAACATATTTAAATGAACGTTTTTTAGTTTGTTTGTTTTATTTAGCATTAAAAAATGCAAAAACAAAATCTAATTCAGGAAATAATTTATGAAAATGGCAAGAAACTAGAAATTTCTTGGACATGGAATTCTGGCAAATTTGGAATTTTAAGCTGTCGTAAATTTTTTTCACATTTGTATGCATTCAGAAAGAATAATTATTTTACGTACATGCCGTGATCTATTTCGTCTCCACAAACTGTTTCACCTTTTTTCTGTTGTTACACCTCCCTTTCCCTTTCCATCTTTGTTGACAATAGGCCTAGTGGAGTTTGTTTTTTTTTTTAATTTTAATTCTAGCATCGTCCAGTGGCTTTTATATTTTTCTTTGTTGTTTGTTATTTTTACGTTTCTTTTTTAACTTTTTATTCGCTTGACTCTCTTGTCAGTTATGAAGGTTAGTTACGCAGTGAACGTGTTTTAAATAATTATTATTTCTCTCTCAAAAATCAAAACAAATAAGCAAACAAAAAGAAAAACAAAACCATTAAAAAACGATAAGCTTATTATGATAATTATTTAAAACTATTTTTTATGTATGTTACGCACAGGGCACTGTAGCTCATTTGGGTAAAAAAAAAACATGTTTATGTACATTATTGAAATTAATAAAAAAATAATAATAATAATAATGATCTTCGCCCTAATAGGCAAAATTGTCAGATTTAAAAACAATATATTGATAATTAAAAAATAAAAAAATAATATAAATATTTTCCTCACATTGATTAAAAAGTTTGTACTAGCTTTGTTAACGTAACTAATCATTGACTTTATCCACAGCGCACTCAGTAAAACCAATCGATCACAATATCTATTTCCGGATTAATTGTTTTCTTATTCCACACAAAAACGTAGGGCTTTGAATGTAGTTCACAAAATCAAACATAATTAAATTTCATTACAAAATGATAAAAAACGGCGACACTCAGACACATTCTGTTAAGCCATGTTTACATTGGATTTTTTTTTTGCTTTTTTGTGGATTTTTTTGACGGATACGCAGTGGATTTGAAAATTTAAATCCATAGAATCTACTAAATATAGTTAAATGTAAACGTATTGTTTATAGTGTTGGCAATTTTCGTGTCATTTTCCGTTCTCATACTTTTTGACCAAATTTGTATGGGAAACACATGAAATTCCATAATCCATATAAATATGGCAACTCTATACATGTTTGATGTACTTTCATTTTATTATCCTTCAACATGAAGAGTGGGTGAGAGATAAAATAATATCTCTCACAGCTGACACATTTCGTTGACATAATGAGTGTATCTTCATAACAATATGTAGCATATTTTTAGGCGCAATTGCAATAAAAGGTAAAATAATTTCTAGTCCCATTTTTAACACAAAATGTATTCATTTTCTAATTTATTTATAAAAACAGAAATTTATACTGTGTAAATTCCCATCCATTCAATAATCTGAATATGTACATATGTAAATCAGGGAAAACAACGAAAGCAATTGCATGCCTTCAATAAAACGAAATAACAATGGACAAAAGAAATAACCATGTAGAAATTGTAAACAAATAGCTATATCCTCGGTGCTTGTTGTAAAACCCACATTTGTCACATGATTACATTTTAACTTTTAAAAAGTACGTAAAAAACAACAACGGCAACAATCACTGCAAATCTCATGGTTTTTTCTGTTGAAAGAACACCAACAAATGGGAAAAACCAAAGGAAATTTTATACAAACGTGATATTTTTCATATTCCAAAATTTATACATATTTGAAAAAAAAAACGTAGTATTTACAATAAAAACACGTATATTGTAAACCATACGCTTAATGCCATATTTTCGAGGTCAAACTTAAGATGTTATCACCACTGACTTTTGGTTACGTTATTTTTTATCATTTGAAATTTTTTTCTTTGGTTTTTTATTTTATAATTTATTATTATTGTGGGATATTGTATTTTATAGAGACATTTTTATATATGAAAAAAATACTCAGCTTTCTTATCACAAAAAATACGTGGTTTTTTTGTTGACATGTGTTTTTCTTTTTCTGTGATAACATAAACAAAAATAAGGTGGAAGATTGACATGACAAGAAAATGTCTTCTTTTCCACTTTAATGAGATAAAATTTTATAACCATGCAAAGCTAATTTAGTTCAAGTTTAAAACCTCAGCAAGAAACAAGTAAAATATTTTTTTTTATAAAATATGGAAAATAAGGTTTTTATTTCTTTAGTATTTTTTTGAACATTTTATTTATTGTTATTTCTCCGTTTTTCTTTCTTTCCAGAACATTTCATATGAAAATATCACTGATTATTTGGGTCAACGTGATTTTGATGCACCCAGTCGCATGTCTTTACTTAAATTTCTGGCCATTGTAAGTATTATTCCATTCCATTTTATTGACATTTACATACTTTTTTGTACGGTAAGGCAGATAGACCGACCAGTTATTTATTGTAACAACCAACACCTTATTGATTGTTGACTTTTAGCGATGTTTGTTAATTAATCAATTAGTTTTATATATTAACAGGCAAATAAAATATTTTGCACTACGTGGAAATAAGAAAAAATTCCATCAATGGAAAATTTTGCCCAATTTTACTAAAATATATTTAAAATTTCAGGTATGTAAATTAAAAGACATGGGAACAAACGAAGCAAACGCGAGTCATTCAAATATTATTATATTAAAAATATTATAGGAATATAATGGTCTCGGTACATAAGCAGCATTAAGAAGGGATGTAAAAATTTGATCTAGGATGTCCTTTGCCTTTAGTAATTTTAACGGTAAATTTTAACGCTAATGCAAAGCGCTTTTTGTCAACATTTCCTCTCCAAACTCAAAACACCGTTTTCCTTTTAGTTTAGACCTTTTCCTATGGAAAAAACAGGAGTTTAATTGTATGTTTACATTCAACCGGATTTAATAAACCCACTGGTTTTCAAATGTAAATGCCATTACGTGTACGTCAAATAAATGCCCAAAAACAATGTTAACCCGACAAAAAGCTATAATAGAAATAGGCCATAATTCTTTTTATAATTAAAGCACACGGTCCAACGAAACTGACAGTCAACGTACTTTTACGGCAATTTTCTGGCAAACAAAAACTTTCTGTTAGCTAAAAATGATTGAAATACAAATTTTGTGATTAGGAAAGTAATTATTCAGCTAGACTTTGATATTAACGAAATAGACCTCGATGACTGTCAGTTTTGTTGGAGACCGTGTGTACTATGCTTAATGAGCCAATCCTTTTTCTCTATTTTTAAATAAATGTGTAATTTTCTTTCTTAAATTTCATTTGCTCTGTTCCAGAACCTGCAAAAAGCGAAGCTAATACTTTTTTTACTACGATCATATTTTTCCTTTATGTTATCGAAAAAATTAGTTAAAATTAGTAGATTCTTGCAGTTCTGGAACAGACCAATTTATTATTTTGATAACCACTGTTTTATTATTCCCACATTATTCTAATCTGTTATAAAAGAAAAATAGGAAATTAGCTTAGATGGGTGGGTGTGTATTATCTATTTTATAGAAATAAAAACTATGCATAATTGTTATTGCATTGTATAATTATACAAGGTCCACCCTACGACGTCAATATTCAATTAATTTGTCACCTTTAACTCTTTGTATAAAAAATAAATAAACAACTAAATTTTATAATCTAAAAACGGCACTAAGCTATTATTTTCAATACGTCAAGGCACACAAATGATGGATTAAGACATACACATGCCAGTGATTCTTGGGTGTGTCTTCCAATAAGTATTAAGTGCATATTTTATAAGTTAAAAATATAACAAGGTGGAGAAAAATCCGGAAAGTGATAACTAATTTGAGCGTACATTTCACATCCACACGTGTCTTCCTTTTGTCTTCTAAAACAAACATCTATTCTAAATAACGTAAATAACGTTGGCATTTGAATTCTAAACATTAAACAAATGTTAGGAGAAACCAATTTATTATTGAAATTACCCTAACAACAATTGCAATCAAGGCCTTGCTAATTTCTGTTAGCAATACAAATAAAGAAAAATGCCTCATATCCATATTCTATGGGGAAGGGAATTTCCATTGGCTATAGACTCTTGTTAGCCAAAAAAAAATGCAAACAAACTTTGTACTTTTGTTTTCTAAATATAACAAACTTGATAACCTTTCGAGAGCAAACACAAAATCGAAACTAAATATTTTATTAACCCAAAAGCAAAAACAAACCTCGGTCTGTCTGCCAACAATTTTGAAAAACAAACCTCAGCCCACTTTTTGTTAACTTATCACTAATAAAATATTTATTTTTTCCTCAATTTCAGAATGCTTTGGAATTAAGTGCACCAGCAACACCAGTTCTTCTGCAACAACAACAACATCAGAATAATAGCAAACCCTCGGGTTGGTTACAACTCTCTGGTCACCCTGAAAGGTACATTAACCTAATACTCTTAATTTTCACAATTCATACTAAGATTCTCCTTACTTCTTTATTTTTTCAGTATTGTCCCATGTGCAAGTGGTGTGGTACGTAAACGTGTTTCCAGCTTCAGTGACTATGAAGTACTAGCCTATCAGCAATTGTCTCAAGAACCCCTAACCTCTAGAATTGTACCCGAATTCTATGGCAACATACAATTGGAATCTGGTGAAATGTTTATTGAACTGCAAGATTTGCTCAAAGGTTTCAAAGATCCCTGTGTTATGGACATTAAAATGGGTTGCCGTACATTTTTAGAATCTGAAGTTACCAACAAAACCCTAAGACCCGATCTTTATCAAAAAATGATTAAAGTTGATGCCAATGCCCCCACGCCTGAAGAACACCAGCAACAGGCCATAACAAAATTGCGTTACATGCTATTCCGTGAGGCCATGTCTTCGTCACAGAACAAAGGTTTTCGCATTGAGGCCATACGTTTAAAGGGTAAACCACCAATGAAAGATCTAAAAACTGTACGAACATCTGAACAAATTGCCCAAACAATTGATCAATTTTTGAATTGTAAAAAATCGGTACAAAAAGAATTGATCAATCGTCTAAAACACATGCGCTCAGTAATGGAAAAATCCAAGTTTTTCCAAACACATGAAATTGTGGGTTCCAGTATTTTCATAGTCTATGACGACACCAAAGTTGGTTGTTGGCTCATTGATTTTGCCAAATCTCGTCCCTTACCCGAGAACGTAAAGGTTAATCATCGTGTCGAATGGATTCCAGGCAATCGTGAAGAAGGTCTACTTAAAGGCATGGATGAACTGATTCATGCATTCGAGAGTGCCAATCAAAAGCAGCAAACCACAAGCAGAAAGTTCTTACAAATTTAAATTGTGTTATAAATATTTTTGGAAATTTCCACAATTAAGACTGATCATTATCTTAAAAAAGAAGCCCATTCATTGTAAATGTAAACATGAAACCATCAATTTGTTATTAAACTTGTAGAGAATTTTCCATATTGGAAACAATTGTGTTATTTTGCCCATTTAATTTGTTGTAGTTAATGAGAAAAGACTTTGCATTTGAATCTTCAAAAAACGCATCATATTTCGGCAGAATACTTTATAATGCAAAATCTAGTATTTTATAATTATAATGTATTTAAAAAATGTTTTTGTTAAGCCTTTTGGCAGAATTATTCAAAAATTATCAATTATTAAAAATTTATAAACGAAAGGAATGTCTTAACTAATTTACTTAAATAATTTTAAGATGAAAAATTGTTATGTTCAATAAATTTACATTTAAGAATTTTATATAATAAGAAACAAAAAACTAAATGAAAAAATACAATATTTATTAAAAAATTTTAAAATATGTCGCTTTGTTCTAAACATGGGAAAACTGGAAACCCGTTTATCTTGGGAAAACCACAAAATTTTTGAACTCATGGATTAGAGATTGTAGAAATAGCAGGCTTCGATTTTTGGCAGACTACACATACATTTGTATGTATATGTATTTGTAACAGTAGATCTAGTACATGCATTGGTATGCCGTTTACTCGGGAGCCCTACCAGCATTTGAAAGTGAGTTTCTCACTCCTTCGCCTAAGACGTCACTCCAGAGACACGCCAAGGAAGATTGTTGGTGAATTACACAAACAATTCAACACATTTGAACAAATATGGAAAATTTTTCTATCTGATGATTATATGAGACCATGGTGCAGTGGTAAGCATACTCGCTTTGCACTCTGAAGGGTTCGCTTCCCAAGTCAGGCAACAAAACAACATCACATTTTTAAAATGACAAAATTAATGTAGGCTGAAATTCCAAAGAATAAATTCTCTAAAAGAGCGTACTTAAAAAAATAAAATAAAGCTTACGTCACGCCGGCGTGTTTAATTTCTTCACAACGGAGGTCACTTCGGGGTGACTTCCGCGACTATCGTCGCGACTGTTTTCATCACCCTGGGCGACACGCCTAAGCCACTTCCGCGATTGTTTTTGCTTGCAGGGAGCAAGCAAAGAGATTTTCTCTTTTCACTCACACACTCTACCCATTGAAAGAAACATGGACTCACACAATGACATCCCTAAAGTATACAATAGAAAATATAATGTCGATACCTGTTGTAAAGATGGAGCGTGTCGTCAGGGATATGTGCCATATTTTATGTTGCATACTTTAGGTAGCGGTTATTGTGTGAATCGGTACGAATGCGACTGAGGAACATTTTCTATCTATCAACTTTAATTTCGCAGATACAGTGTACGAAATTAAGATATGTTCACATAGAAAATTCTATTTTTTCATAATTCAGGTGCATTTTATTGGAATTTATAATTTTGTGTCATCATGGTAGAATCATTACAAGGTAGGCCATAGCATACGGCTGATTACAATTTTTATACCCTCCACCATAGGATGGGGGTATAGAGGCTGTTTATATTAGAGCTTTTTGCAGGGTTATCCTTCTTAATGAGGATTAATTTGACGTATACGCAAAGGTGTTGACATTTGAAACCCAGTGGGTTTGTTAAATCCGGTTATATATAAACGTACTAATATTAAGTTTGTCACTACGTTTGTAACTACTCGAAATAATCATTGTAGACCCAACAAAGTATATATGTATATTCTTGATCAGCGTGCAATTCTAAATCGATATAGCCATGTCCGTCTGTGGAAATCACTCTAGCGTCCGAACGGATTGACGTTGGTTGATGAAATTTTGGGAAAATATGTTATATTTACGTAGAACTTTTGGTATTGAAAGCGGGCTATGTAGGTCCACGCTTTCGTATAGCCCCCATACAAAATGACGCGTGACGCGTCGTCGTTTTAAGGAATTTTTAAGATATTTGGCCCATTTTACCGCCGAATTGGTTGTAATTTGGTACTTTGTGTCTCCAGAGGCCAAAAAATATTCCTACCAAAGTTGGGTTATATAGGTCCACGTTTTGGTATAGCCCCCATATAAGGCCCCATATAAAGTACACGTCATTTTAATATATTTTGAATGTATTAGACCCATTTGACCACAGAATTGGATGTAATTTGGTATTTTGTGTCTTCAGAGGCCAGAAAACATTCCTACCAAAGTTGGGTTATATAGGTTCACGTTTTGGTATAGCCCCCACATAAGGCCCCTTATAAAGTACGCGTCATTTTAATATATTTTGAATGTATTAGACCCATTTGACCAAAGAATCGGTTGTAACTTTGTATTTGTGTTTCCAGAGGCTAAGAAACATTTCTACCATAAAATGTTTATATAGGTCCACGTGTTGATATAGCCCCCATAATACAATATCTCCCGATTTTCGATATTTTGAACGTTTTAGCCTCATTATCACACCGAGATGGCTGAAATTTGGTATTTAGTCTTCTTTAGGCGTATAAAACTTTCCCCCAGAAATTTGTAGGTATAGGTCCACGCCATCATATAGCCCCCATAGAACGGTACCTTCCGAATTTCGGTATTTTGAAGGTTGTGGCCACATTAATCCACCGAAATGGCTGAGATTTGTGGTGGAGGGTATACAAAGTTCGGCCCGACCAAACTTAACGCTTTTCTTACTTGTTTTCTATTGGTTTGCTTATTCTTTCAAATCATCACACACAATTTGTATATGTATGGTAGAACAAACCAGTAATGCGATTCTCTAACTCATTTTTTGAGTTACCGACAAAAATCGGTAAAATTAAAATTATTATAATGTCGGTAATTAACGACAGTATTCGGTAAGTTGGCGATCAATAAAAAGTAGTCGTAAAGCTCTACCGATAGCAACAGTTTTGTCAACATTTATTAGAATTTTTCATTCATAATTTTGCGTTTTAAAGTTACCGATTTTTGTCGGTAACTCAAAAATGAGTTAGAGAATCGCACTACAGGTAAAGTAAGTACTACAACAAATACAACTCAGCAAAAACAACATAAGAATTTATTTTTGTTTGTAACGTTAGTGTCAAATATAAATATAAACAAAACAAGTGAGCCAAGGCTATAGTCGGGTCGGGGCCGACTATGTGATACCCTACACCACTACCCCTGTTTATAAGCTTTTGACTAATAAAATTCAAAATATTAAAACTGGGACAGCTTAGCGCCTTTGCTCTGAATGTCTACATTAGCACAGGTCAAATTTTTTGAAACGCATTTAAGTGCATCGACAGTACAACCCAAATAAAAAATGGAAAAGTGGGATGTATGCCAACCATCAATAGGCTTCTTTCTGTGTTAGACCCCCATCAAACCCCAAAATTTTGTGAGGATACGATCAAAATTTCGTAGTGTGATTGCACAAAAATGGAAAAAGGGTTGCATTACCGACTATTGCGATATCTCTGTTGTTTGACCACCTATGGCAACCTACTTCACATCGTTGTAAAGGTGATATTTTCTGCTTTCCTTGCCAGGTTTTGCTTTGAAATAAAACGTTGGCCTTTTTTTCAAATATTTTTGTTTGTCTCATTCCGACCCCTGAATAATATCCGACCATTATCAAAAATCAAAAGATTTTTTCATCTGTGGGACCCCCAATAAACCCAAAATTTCGTGACGATCCAGTTAAAATTGAGACCTGTAGCGTGTTTTCCGAAAAAGTGGAAAAATGGGATTTATTACCGACTATTGCGATATCTCCGTTATTTGGATACCTACGCCAACCTACTTTACATCATTGTAATGATGGGATTTTTTACTTTCATTGTCAGACTTTGCTTTTGGAAGATCCGGAACCAAAGTAGTAATATTCGTCGTCGCAAAAATGAAAAGTTGTGTTCTATTAGCGGCTTTTGAGATATCTTCGTTGTTTGACGACCTACGACAACCTACGTAACATCGTTGCAAATATGATATTTTCTACTTTCATCAGCAGGTTTTGCTTTTGATTTACCCCTTTTAGAAGCAGAGATATTCGCTTTGAAATAAAACGTTGACTTTTTCTCCAAATAAGTTTTTTGCCCATTCCGACCTCTGAATATTATCCGACCATCACCAAAATCAATAGGCTTCATTCTCTGTAGGATGCCCATTGGCCCCCAAAATTTCGTGATGAACCGATCAAAATTGCGACCTGTAGCGTGATTACAAAAAAATGAAAAAATGGGATGTATTGCCGACTATTGTGATATCTCCGTTATGTGGCCACCTACGCCAACCTACTTTGCATCACTGTAAAGATGGGATTTTCTACTTTCATAGTCAGACTTTATTTTTGGAAGATCCCCAACCGAAGCTGTGATATTCGTCATTATTATTAAAATTGCAAAAATAAAAAGTTGGGTTCTATTAGCGGCTATTGCGATATATTCGTTGTTTGATCACCTACGAGAACCTACTTTAGATCATTGAAAATGTGATGTTTTCTACTTTCATGGCAGGTTCTGCTTTTGGTATACCCCGTATAGAAGCTGAGATATTCGCTTTGGAAAAAAACGTTGTTCTTTTATCCACATAAGGTTTTTGCCCATTCCGACCCCTAAATATTATTCGACCATCACCAAAATCAATAGCCTTCTTCATCTGTGTGACCCCCATTAACCCTCAAAATTTCGTGACGATCCGATCACAATTGAGACCTGCAGGGTGATTTCCAAAAAAAGTGGAAAAATGGGATGTATTACCGACTATTGCGACATCTCCGTTATTCGGTCACCTACGCCGACCTAGTTTGCATCATTGTAAAGATGGAATCTTCTACTTTCATAGTCAGGCTTTGCTATTGGAAAGTCCCCAACCAAAGCTGTGATATTCGTCATTATAATTAAAATCGCAAAAATGAAAATTTGGGTTTTATTTGAGACTATTGTGATATCTTCGTTGCTTGATCACCTACGAGAACCTACTTTACATCATTAGAAATGTGATATTTTCTACTTTTATTGTCAGGTTTTGCTTTTGGTATACCCCGTATAGAAGCTGAGATATTCGCTTTGGAAAAAAACGTTGTCCTTTTATCCACATAAGGTTTTTGCCCATTCCGACCCCTAAATATTATCCGACCATCACCAAAATCAATAGGCTTCTTCCCCTCCGGGACCCCCATCAACATTCAAAATTTCGTAACGATCCGATCAAAATTGCGACTTGTAGCGTGATTACAAGGTTTAGACGGACAGACGGACGGACGGACGGACTGACGGACGGACACACATAGCCAGATCGACTCAGCTCGTCGAGACATTCATTTTGGTATATATAAGTATTGGTCTACGACCTTTATTTCGATGCGTTACAAACTTTTTGGCCAAAACCAACTTATAATACCCTCCCCACATAGTGGTGTAGGGTATAATAAGAAAATGTCTATAAATTATTGGAATTTAAAAAACTAATATTAGCCAAGGCACATTTATAGAAGGTAGAAGTGACAATCAGCTGTATTTTAACTTTTTTTGTAAATTTGATTTTCAAAATGTAATAGGGTCTACTCGTGAAATTTGAAACTTCGAAATTTGCTACCATAAAATACTTCTTTACATCATAAAAGTGTAATAAAAATTACCTACGAGAGTTCTGAATGTGTTATATTTACATTTTGATTCAAATTTGTTCCATTTTAGATGATTTTCAAAAAGTATTTAAGTTTTTCCTGAAAAAATGTTGGAACGACCCTATTATTCAATACTTATCCAAAGACATAAAATATAACAAGATGGGACATTTACATTGCTACTATACATCGGCAGATGGTGCTGGAGGTCTAACATAATGTTATGTTCCAATATGGTGACATAAAATTATGTTATACTTGTTTTTGTTACCGTCGAGTTCTGTTAGTTGTATGTTATACACAAACACCCTCTATGGTTTAATAGCAAACTTGAACTGCATTATGCACTATGTCCAATCTTTACAGTTCTATGTCTTTGCTTATCTCTGACAATTAAAGCTCTGTTCCAGAACTAAAAGGTTTTTTAAATTTTTACCACTTTTACACATTTTGCGTTCCCGTACACAAAATTTATATGAAAATCGTTTACGACTTTTACAACTTTTACGACTTTTACCACTTTACGGGAACAGGCCATAATTTTCAAAAACAACAATGTTGTTTTTGTAAATTTGTTAGTTGTTGTAATTCATGCATATACCTTTTATAAATTTGCCTTGATATTATGTCATGTTCACACGAGCGTTTCAATTACGTTGTTCGCCTGTCGAACGACGTACACGAATTAACCCGTTTCCACGACACCATTCGTAATTAACAGAAACATATACAAAATTTCCTTCATATTTGTTTCTTTGTTTCACGAAAATTTGAACCGAAAACGCATAAAATATACATTAAATGAATAGAAAAAACAATAGACTTTCTTTCAAATGTATCTTCTATATTTATCTCCACACATTTCATTCATTTTTTCCATAAATTCTGAATAATTTTGTATTTTCAATATATTTTTATATTTTTCTATTTTCAAAATTAAAGAGAGAGAGACATGTCAAAACAATGTTTGTATATACAGACTTTCAGCTATTTGTTTTCTTTTTGTTTCTGATTTTTTACGCGATTTTGAACTAATGAATATGAAATGTGTGTGGAATTAAGAAAGAAACACAACCATCTTCCTTCTGCATCTATATAAAATGTTTAGTTCATTAATTTTCATTCATCTTTGTCCTTTTTTCTAAAAGTTTTTGGGTTTTCAACAAATTTTTCAATTTTGAATTTAGACATGTCATAATTATTTTTTTCGATAAATTCTCTCAATTGTTAGGGATGGGACATATTTTATCGTTGTTCGGAGACTATTTCTACTTGAACAACATAGAAAAATCTTCGTTCGTTCTCAGAATTTTGTATGGGGAATCAAGTAATTTATTCGTATTTGAGGGTCGAACGACGAATAGAGAACGAACGACGTACCGTGGAAACGGGCTATTAGCTGTGTCTTTTTACGTGATAATTAGTAATAATTATTACAAATGTTTCGAATTTTGACAGTTGTATAAAGCAGTGTTTGAATTTGCTACCAGCACTGCACTGAAATCACTAAAAATATGCTATTGCTATGCTGTGCTGTTTTCAAAAACAAAATCGAAAACTGTTGCTGTGCTATGCTGCGAACATAAAAGTAGCACAGCACATGGTCTATGCTGTGCTTCTAAAATCTGCGAAGCACATAGCATAGCATAGTCATCAAAACCAAAAACGAATGCTATTGCTATGCTGTGCTGCAGACATTTTAACAGCATAGTAAACATCCGCAGTCAAGAAAACAAAAACGAAAGCTATTGCTGTACTGTGCTATGAACAAAATCAACAGCATAGCATCAAACATAACCCAGAAAAATGTTTGATGGCAAAGAAGTATGTATTTGAAATATAACAGAATTTGCTATTCAACTGTGAAAACATTACTAATTACACATTTCGATATTTTTAACACACTACTATTATTTTGACCGCAACTATTGCTCTGTTCCAGAACCTGCAACAGTCTACTATTTTTGAAATGTTGACACTTTTTCTTTATAAATTTGTAAAAAAAATCAAAAATAGTAAATACTTTAGGTTCTGGAACACAGCATATCTTTCTACCCTATGGATCTTTTATAGACTACTAACCAAATAGCCAGTTATATAACAAACATCAAATTGGTGGAAATATTCAACTGCTGCTCAACTATAAGAATGTATTTGTCTTAGTGCTTAGTTACACAAATAAATATATTTTTACTGTAAGGAACATTTAGAATGTTTAACGGAAATTAGAAAAATGCATAACGATAGCTAATTATAAAAAAAATTTGGACTAATCTTCTTGATTCTGGTCTTCAAAAAGGGACAATTGGTTTATAGCTTCGTTTATAAAGGCTGAATTAAGCTTTACTAATAATATGTCTTCTAGAGTTTCGTGATTCATTCGGTTTCGCCTGTTTTGTTAAAAATTAAGATTGTCAGAGTTTGAGCTCAATCGGAGTATGTTAACACGTGCCACTGGGACCTCAAAATTTCCATGGGACCTTTATATAGCCAAAATTAAAATCTGACCCGATTTTCAAAAATGTTTGTGGGATTACTTGTTTAGCAACTTGTAAACTGTTTTCATCGATTGGACAATAAATGTGATCTGCAAAGTGATTTTGTGAAAATTCGCCAATACAAATTAAAATTAAAATTGGTGTCCATTTTATAGGGCCAAAGGCGAATTTTCACAAAATCACTCTATAGACCACTTTTATTACCCAATCGATGAAAAAAGTACCATGTATGTACCTTATAAGCAATAAACAACACTGAACAACTCATAGGGTCATTATTATAAGTTTTCTTTTACTATTGGATGTATTTGATAACGTAAAATAAACGAATTTGAAGAGATTAAAAATATAATTTTCACATTATAAGTTAATGCCAAGAAAGTTCTCCCTGAAATTGAATGATATTTTCAATATTATTTTAACCGGAACGCTAAAAAAATCGTATCGAAAAATCCAAACTATAACCAAAGAAGGCTCATTTATTATAATGAGGGTTAGTGAGTTTGCTGGGTTAACATTAATTATGCTATGCTATGTAGAAATGTTTACAGCATAGCAAAGCACAGCAATCGTTTTTCGATTTCATTTTTGTTTTCGATTTTCGTTTTTGTTTTTGAAAACAGCACAGCATAGCAATAGCATTCGTTTTTGATTTTGATGACTATGCTATGCTGTGTGCTGTGAAGATTTCAGAAGCACAGCATAGACCTTGTGCTATGCTACGTTTATGTTCGCAGCATAGCACAGCAACAGTTTTCGATTTTGTTTTTGAAAACAGCACAGCATAGCAATAGCACTCGTTTTTATTTTTGATGCTGTGGCTATGTGCTATGCTGCGTCACTTTCACAGCACCAGCATAGACCTTGTGCTGTGCTGTGAAAAACTAGTAGCAAATTCAAACACTGCACGATGGGGCCAATAGCAGGTTTTCGAGGCAAAAAGTCAATTTTGAAGTGAACAATTTGAAAAAAATAATAACGGATTTCGATTGCCAACACTCTGAATCACTAAAAATAAAAAAATAAATCAATCTGGTAACATCACATGGCGACATACTGATCTGGCAATGGTGACATATTTTCTTATGCATCATTTTCCGACATTCATTATAAATAAGTAGTGAAAGCATTTTAGGTGCCAAAAAGAACATTTCAACATTTTTATATTTTTTAAACATGGAAAGCTCTTCAATGGGTATGTAAAATAAGATAATGTTAACAAATAATAAAAATGTTATGTGTGGTAAATGTATTTTTGAGTTAAGATGTTGTGTCTTTTTTGGAGTATTTTGCTTTGTTATCCATGTGTTCTCTGGAGTATAACTTTTGAGATCTAGGTAGATCTAGGATATTATATACATATGTGGTGAAAGGTATTAATGTGTACTATCATTTTGTGAAAAAATTAGCTGCGCCCATCTGCGCCTTTTCATAAAAATCTGATTTCAGATGTCGTAATACTTAAAAATATGGACATTTTTATGTCTTGTTTGGAGAATAATCGGAAACCCATTAATGTTATCAAATGGATTTCGGAAAAATTTAATAGACGTATATAATAATAATATATATAATAATAATAATTGGCTTTTGTGGCGGAATCTTAGCCGTTTTTTACTAAATTTGGAACCTCTTTTTATTAACTTATAACAAACCACAGACAAAACCATGAAATTTGAACATAGGTATATAGGGTAGTTTTATCTATATCTGAACCGATTTCAATAGAACTTCACAAACTTACTTGTAGTCCGAATTCCGTAACATTTTCCAAATTTTATTGTAATTTGATGGAATTTGCATGCTTGGTCAATCATTTGCCTGAAATCGGGCGAACATATACGTGGGAGCTATATACAATTCTGAACCGATTTCAATATTATTTGCCAAAAATGTTTCTAGACCAAAATCCGTCACACATTTCAAATTATATCAAGATTGGACATACATAGCGGGATTGGTGCACCAAATACCTAAAATCATGCGAAAATATATATGGGAGCAATATCAAAATCTGAACCGATTTCAATATAACTTGGCAAACTTTTTTGTAGCCCTAATTCCGTGGTATTTTCCAAATCGCATAAAAATTGGGCAGAATTTGCGTGTTTTGTCCATCAATTGCTTGAAATCGGGCGAACATATATACGGGAGCTATATGTATATATTAACCGATATGAACCAAATTTGGCATATTAGTTTCTAAGCCCATTATAAACATCTGTACAAAATTTGGAAGGTCTAGCTTGCCCCAGTGATTTGTTGCCTCGAAAACCTGTCATTGGCCCCATCGTGCACTGGTATAAAGGAAAAGTTGCTGAAAAAATGTTTCAGCAACATGTAGTAAGAAAAAGACACACATATTAGGTTTGTCCTTTTACGTACTGAACTTTACTGAACATTGTTTCTTCAGTAATGTTTAGCAACATTTCAATTATACAATTGTCAAAACTTTACTGAAGAAAAAATGTTCAGTAAAGATCAGTACGTAAAAAGACAAACCAAATCTTTCACATTTGATTGAATATTTTGGAAAACATGAATGAAAACTCGTTAGATTTTCAATTTGAATCTTTCCATATCATTCCACTAAATGCATTATTTCTCGCAGAAAGTATAATTCTTGTAAATAAGTTTGAGGTCGCTGGAAATTCATTGAAAAAGGAGAAGCTGTTTCAATCTCTTGTTTTTGAAATCAAAAAACACATGTTTATTAGGGCTTTATTTTTTCAAACTTATGAAAATACCACACCATATTAACAAATGTTTTCCGTCTCCATAAACGGTGTTTAAGTGTGCGGCACGTAGTTCAGACTTGGAGGAGGTTACATGTCATTTATATGAAGAAGTCTTTATGTGAAATAGTTTTTTTTTCTGATGAATATATTTTTTCTTCAAAAAAATATATCCCTAATATGCATCGAACGTAGAAATAAATATAAAAAATGTCGTATGGAATTTGACACTAACATTACAGCCCAGTTCAGTCAGCTAGGTATTGCTGCTACCTTCTCTTGTTCTACCATGACAACATTTATTGAAATTAAATCCATCAACATTGTGATGAAACAAACTTTTAAACATACACAGAAGCTGACTCTGTAAAGAAAAATGTGCCTCCCATTAATTTTTCGCGTTTTTTTTTAATGGCCCAACAAATCAAATAAACGGTACAACTTGTTGCATATTTATTTATAGTAATTCTGACAGAATAAGCAAATATACCCAGGCCTTGTTTTTCACATTTTTTTTCGAACCTGACCTACAATCTAGATTATTCCTACTAACAAATTAAAGTGGTTTTATTAAAATATTAAAACAATGACTATGGAATTAAGCCTGCCTATTTTGAAAAACAAAATATAAGTCATCATCCCAAATAAAAAACTCCAACCCTCCTAATTGTGAGACCAGGCACCGTCGAAAGTTTGGTTCATTGCTGTTGTTAGCAGTACCAACAAACTAGTTATTTGTTGTTTTTTTCGTTGAGACTCAACGAACGCATAGCACTGGGAACGATTTGGTTTTGTTTACAAGTGCAGTTGTTCGAGTTTAGGTCGTGCCAAAGAAATTCTCGATCAGAGTGTTTCTTTCGATACGTATCTATTTGAGCGAGCAGTTGACACATGGGTATAAAAAGTTTCTTGTTGAGAAACAAGGGAATTGATGAAGATCTGTGGCGAGATCTGATAGTATAGTCTTCCCTGCTTACCCCTTGGTAAACATCGCCAATTTTTTTCCTCTAATAAATTAAAGTTATTTTAATAAAATATTAAAGCAACGACTATGGGATTAAGCCTGACTATTTTGAAAAACGAATTTTAATATGTTTAAAATATTTTGTCATATTTTTCAAAACAAAGCACATACATATACAAATTGTGTGTAATGCTTTGAAAGAATAAGCAAACCAATAGAAAAAAATTGTAATCAGCTGTTTGCTATGGCCTACCTTGTATTAGACATAGGATTTTTGCATGTTTTTGAAATTTCAACCAATTGTAACTACGTTCTTATTTAAAATTATAACGTTCCAAAGATAGAAATTCGATATTATATTGAAAATAATCAATTCAAAGCTCCAGCTTCTCTTGTTAAATAAACGAATTATTTGCATTATAATTTTCAAAAATATGTAAATCCGATGTCTACTTGTAATGATTCTACCATGATGTCAATATATAAACATGGTACAATAATACAGGTAGCATTATCAAGCCAGCTGATGGTAACATAATGTGTCAATTGCATTGAATTGATGTCAAATTTGGATATCTTATGTTACCAACAATTGCCGATGCGGCTACCTGTGTATTTGTACCATGTATATAAATTGTTTGGTTTTGCTCATGGTACAATTACCAAGGTAGTGGTATCGTAAAATTTTGAATATGTTATGTCAAAATTCTATCTTAATTTTGGGCACATCATTTATCCCAAAAATATAAAATAATTTTTAACTTAACATTTACGAGTATTATGTTAAAAAAAAATCAAAATTAAAAATGTTTAAATTATCGAACCTTACTCAAGTTCAAACAATTCATGAAACAGATAAAATACCATGCAAACAAATGAAACACCATTTTCGTTATCAAAACCTTTGATATCATTGAAATAAACAGAGTTTTAATTGCATCAATATGTACTTCGACTGCCAAGAAAAAAGAGAGTTTAATGCTCTTCTATTTACCCTTTGAAACAATGATGAACACGAAGAGAGAATTTGTATGGTGAATCGTACGAAAACGTAAAGGCGAGTGCTCATCTTGTTCATCTATGCTTTGAAACAAAACACAACTCACAAATGACATTTTAGCCAGGTCAGAAGAGAGTCAAACATTGTAAATGCCAGACGGTCTATCTATGACTAGCTCAAAGCACAACAAATTTATATGACATAAATTCGCTGCACCGGTATCAAATATTTAAAATAAACAAAATGCCACAAATATCAGAAACAAAAGATTTGATTGTAAGTAACATAGACCCGCCCTTAATCTACAAATCGTTAACATATGCATATATTTTCTTCTGCAAGTCTGTGATTATTACGGTATTGAATGGTGCAAAATGGATTGATGGTTGCATGAAATCGATTATTAATCAGACAGCTGTAATAAAATGCCAAACAAACGTTGCTTCTGAAGCGCAGACTCCATTTGTTGTGTCAAAAACCATGACCTCACCAACATCTACTAAGTTTTCCACCAACCATGATACTGTGTTGGTTCAAACAACAAAACAAGCAACAAGTCCGATACTGACAACAACAAAGGAATCTAAACAAGAATTATCACAGGAATCATTAAAAATTGAAATTTGTGTATTTGATGATTGTAGCTGTGATAATACCTACAATTTACTTAGTGCATGGCAAAAAGCACTGAGAGAAATCTATAATATTCCAATGACTATTGTGAAAAATGATACAGGTCAATCCAAGGGAGGTTAGTATTTCAAATATGTATATAAGTTAAAGTGAAAACAATCGAACAACATTTATAATCAAGTTCAAATTTTGATAGTTTTGTTTCTTATTTGTTTCAAGTTTGTCCTAACTTTGATCATTTATAACAATGGTAGGCAATGAAGCTCCCATTTGTAAAAATTTCTCACACTCAACTATGTAATTGAAAATGCATGCGTTCACCCAATGAAAGCGCCCTAAAGTATGCAGAGTAAAATATTGTGACTACCCCTTATTTATAAACATGTAGTGTTTCTGCACAGTAGCGTGTTGACGCGTGTTGTTCTAGTACTTACTAAATGTTGCTGAAACACTTTTTTCAGCAACTTTTCCTTTATACAACTGTCAAAATTCGAAACATTTGTAATAATTATTACAAATTATCACGTAAAAAGACACACCTATTATTACTAATTATCACGTAAAAAGACACAGATATTATCGAGTACACGGACAGGCGTATTCATTCGTACATGTTGCCAGGGTAGGAAAATAAGTGGTAAAGATGGGAGACTTTTGAGTTCAATTCATAAACAAAATAATAATTTTATGCCATGTTCATACCAGTATTTTAACTACGTTGTTCGCTCTCACAATTACGTATAGGAATTAACCCGTCCATACGACATGGTGTACATACTTCATACCAACATAGTTCATATAAGGTCTGTTCGATAACTTCGCAAGTAAAAAGTATTTGCAAGTACTTGCAACTACTTCTCATTTCTATTTTATTGAACAAGTTTGTTATCGAACAGCATTTTGTAAAAGTTTGTACAAATTTGTACAAACTTTTGTGTTATCGAACAGACCTATTTTTATACATTTTGTTAGTTGATTTTAAAGGAAGTTTCAAATAAAAGACATGCAAAATTAGTTGATATGAACTGGAAAAAAAAATTTTCTTTTCTTCAAACATCTATTTTATGTTATATTCTATTCTTTTCATTCGTGTTTTCTATTTTTTTATTTATTTATTTATTTATTTATTTATTTATTAGTCAATGGAATTCATTATCCTTACAGACTAAGATAACATAGCTAATTATTACGCTAATTAAAAAAGTACGCGTTAACGGTCCGTTTCGACCATAATTCGTGCGGTGAAAAGAAATGTCAAACATATTCACTACACGTAAGCTCCTCGGGGGAACAAACACTGGAACTAACGATAATAAATCAGGAGAATCAATTACGTTATTGAGTAAATCAAAAATGAAACAAGCAGATTGAAACTTTCTTCGAGTTTCTAAACTTTGCAGTCCTAGTAATAACCACCTAGATTTATAAGAAGGCAGTTCAGCTGAGAAATTTTCTAGAGAAAACTTTGTAAAGCTTCTTTGTATTCTTTCTAGGCGAGCTTTATGGGAATTGCAGTAGGTATCCCAAATAATTGACGCGTATTCAAGTTTGGATCTGACGTAGGCTGTATAAACAATTTTTGTGGTTTTCTTAAAATTGTGATGTTTGCAACACTTTTTTCAAATTTTCTATTTTCAAAATTAACGAGAGAGACCTACCAAAATAACTTTTTGGTATACAGACTTTCAGTCAGGTATTTGATTTTAGTTTTAAGATTTGTACGCGAATTTGAAAAAATCGACAATAAATTTAACTGCAATGAAAGAGAAGACGAAATTTACTATGCTTTTAAGTACACTAATCGTTCCACCGTTTACTTTTCATTCATGTTTTGCAGTTTTTCTTAAAATGTTGTTTTTTTATAAATTTTTAAATTTTGTATTTTGTCTGTCATAATTAATTTATTTCGATAAATATTCTCATTTGTTAGAGATGGGACATATTTTATCATCGTTCGGAGAGTAATTTAAATTGAACAATGACAATAATCGTTCTTCGCTCTCAGAATTTTGTATGGAAAATGAGATAATTAAGCGAATTATCTTCAGTATGAACAAGGCATTATTGCATTTATTTATTGTTATAGATTGGATTCTATCCGGTATTTACCCAAAACATGGGTAAATATCCGATAAATTTCTTTTTTGGGTGTTTTTTTTGGGTAAATAAAATTTTATTTTGAAATCAAAATTTTGTTTTTCTGTCAAACAGAAAATCAAAAAAATACCAATAAAAACTACTGACTTACTACTGACGTACTAGTTCCAATGTCAGTACTGACTTTCGAATGACACGTTCATACAAAATGTCTATAGGAAATTACACGAGTTGTCTACAGTTTGTCAGTAGTACTGTTGACAATGTCAGTAGTAAGTCAGTATAGATCGGAGAAGCGCTTCTTTGCTTCTTTGAATAGTGAGGGCGCCCACTGAGTTGTTTTTGCATTTGCTTCTCTCTCTCACGTATAGTGTATGTGTACAAAAACAAACGATGAAGATCATGTGGTTGTTGTTTTTTTCGCCCATGCATAGATACATGCTTTAGTATTGATGGAAATATTATGGGCGACACTGGTATAGATTCACTATTGACATTTTCTACATGGATGTTTTTTTTTTTTAAATTAGTTGAATTGTGTGTGTGAGAAATTTTTACACACACAATAATAAATGGGAGGCCCATTGCCTACCATCGAACTATAATGCATGGTTGCACAAGATAGCACCCATGGGCTCACAGAGAATGTTTCTCTCTCCACACACACAACTCAACTAATTTAAAATGCATGCACTCACACAATAACATCCCCTAAACCCAGCTAGCATTTGGAAGATTGTTTTTTCAAAAATCACATTGCGGAGTCTTTTTAGAGCCAGGTCAGGCAATTAGGCGCCCGTGTGCGCTCATTTAACGTTGCTCTCTCCACACACACAATTCAACCCATTAAAAAAGCATGCACTCACACAATGACGCCCCGTAAAGTATGCAACAGAAAAGTATGGTGCCTGACGCTGTTTTAGAGTCCCTTTGGTGATCAAAAATTGATTAAATCGCATGTATGATCAGAGAGGGACTCGAAAGTGACTCCCTGTAATGATTAAAACGAGTTCAATTTAAAATACAACAGCAAATGTGTAGCAATCACAAATGAATCATTGAGCCGTTAAAAATGTGACTATTTTTTCGTTATTTATTGTCACATTTTGATCTTCATGAAGATTGAAAAATGCTTAATCAAAAAAGGGTCATGCAGTGATTATAATTATGTATCTTCTGATCATATTTTGAACAGATAGGTGATTAAAAACTGATTGTTTTGTTTTATTTTTGTTTGGTTGTAAATAATTCTCATATACACTTTCTATAAAACTTTGATATAAATGTAACGTATAATATTAAGTGTATAGACAAACACAACACAATTTTGTTTTTTCAAAATAGTCTGGCTTAATCCCATTGTTGTTGTTTTAATATTTTAAAACAACTATTTTATTAGTGGAAAAGATTTGGCATTGCTCGCCAAGGGGTAAGGCAGGGAATACTATAGTTTCGATCCGCGCCACTGGATCTCATCAGTTCCCTTGTTTCTTGTTTGTGGATATTCTCCACCGAAGTTATTTTTCAATAACTTCTTCAACAAGGAACTTTTTACACCCAAACATCAATCGTCAGCTCGAAGTATAAAGGTAAGCAAAGAAAAAAGTTCAATGAGAAGTTTTTCCTTGGCAACCTCATACAACTCCGACGAAAGTGTCTGCGAAAAACAATTCAAACCTCTTCCACTTGTATGTGTCGTCGAGTTTCGACGAATGCACACACCAAAATTTGGTTGGTCTGCTTTACAGCAAAAACAACACACGTCGTGCCAGTGTCTTCAATTTGGCGAGCAATGCCAAATCTTTTCCACTAATAAAATAGTTGTTTTAAAATATTAAAACAACAACAATGGGATTAAGCCAGACTATTTTGAAAAAACAAAATTGCAAACGCTATCCCAATAAAAAAACGCCACAATGCTTCAAACACAACACATATTCAGGTTTTGCCAAGTGAAATGAAGAAGCAGTATACTAACCACCCCGCAACATAAAGGACAATTAAAAGAAATAACAAAGCAGAAAAGACAACAAAACAAAGGAAAGAAACAAAAAATAATAAAAAGAAAATTATTTTAATTTATTTCGTCTAATAAAAAGACCCATAAATGACTCCCTAAAGACTCATAAACGATTATAAACATGACTCTAAAAAGACTCGAAAAAGAGTCCCAAATTAATCAACAAATCACAAATAAATGATTGAAATACGACTC
The DNA here is from genome assembly GCF_047663935.1 of Musca autumnalis. Classification (NCBI taxonomy): domain Eukaryota; kingdom Metazoa; phylum Arthropoda; class Insecta; order Diptera; family Muscidae; genus Musca; species Musca autumnalis. Next base: position 76,684,876 of record NW_027411755.1, read on the forward strand.
GAAAAAGACTTTATATACCATCAGAAAATGGGGAAAAATGACTCAAAACTAATGCAGAGGAAGACTGATTTGTGATTTGTTTAGAAGAGTCGTCTGAGGTTACGTTTTCCTCCCGACAAAGGAGTCATTTATGATCAGAAAATGAGCTCATATTCCAGCTTTTTAATCGTGCAGTCGGATCAAAAAAGACTCGAATTTGATTATAAGTCTGTCTGGTTACTTTCCCAGCAAGAATTGTCCAGCAAGAACTCTCTCAGAGAGTAAGGGGTTTTTATTCTCTTTTGCTAGAAAATTGTAAAAAGTAAACAGACACCTTCCCAGCAAAAACCAGCAAGCAATCAGCTGACTTGCCAAAACAGAACAATTTGTCCGCCAACAAAGGAAGCAAAAACGTTGTATTTTATTAAAAATAAAAAAGAAAATGACACAAAAAAGTATTTTTCCACTTTACAAATTTGTTCTCCATAAAACAATACATTTAGACTATGTTATTTCCACAATAAAATTGTTTTTAGTGTTCACAAACATAAATCAACAAAAAACTAAAAACGGCTGATTGATTGTTTTCAGGAAGAAGAAGAGCTTGCAAGTGCTTGCTAGAAGAAATTTGTCCAGCAAGAATTTGCAAGCTCTCAGTGAAAGAACTGTCAAAATGTCTCTCTCAAATCGCTCTCTTTTGCTGGTTTTTTGTGTTAACAGACGACTTCCAGCAACAATTGGTAAAAATTGTTAAAAATTTTATGGTAACCAGACACAGCTTATAATTTTCAAAAAATGCTGTCTGGGAAGTAAGCAAAAAACAGCTGGTGGCCATCCATGTAGTCCAATTTCATTGGTTTTCATTGAGAATTTGCTAAACGAACCCAGACATTATTATGTATTTATGTACCTCTTTTAAAATTAATAAAACATCATGAATTACTGGATTTGTTATCTAGTAAAAACTTTAATCCAAGACATATTTATATAAGGTAGAAGTGACAATCAGCAGTATTTTTACTTTTTTGTAAATTTAGTTTTCAAAATGTGTTGTGTATTTATATTAAAAATAAGCACGCGTTTGATAATATTTAAATAATACTTTATTTAATAAATAACTAACAACAAAGATATAAATCGATTGAAAATGGAGTCGAACGTTTTGATCTGTTTGATGGTTGAAATCGAAGTGAACGAGTTAATCATAACTAAATAGTAAGCAAAATGGCAGTTACTAAAAATGTAATGAATACTAATTAGTACAAAAGATACTTTGATTAAAGAGAAAATTTATAACATAGAAACAGAGTTGCCATGTGTATGAAATGTAATAATGAAATACACTACAAAATGTAATAGGGTGGGTCTACTCATGAAATTTGGAACTTCGAAATTTGCTATCATAAAATAATTCTTTTCATTCTACACGTGTAATAAAAATGACCTACCACAGTTCTGAATGCTTACATTTACATTTTGATTCAAATTTGTTCTATTTTAGAGAATTTTTAAAATGTATTAATGTTTTTCCTGAGAAAATTTATTATTATTCAATATTTTCTTTGGCATTAAATTTTCAATAAGAACAGTGTTGTTTTTGTAAATTTATATAAATATGCCTTGCTTTAATCCATATTCGACACCCTACAACCTCTGAGATGATTTATTCAAGTTCATCTTTCTATACATGTATCAAAACACTATTTCTAAATAAAGTCACCAAAACCTTGTGTGGAATTTATTTATGTGTCAGTAATGTCATATAGTTCAGCATCACCATATTTTCTTTTGCATAATTTGGCTTTTAAGTATCGATGGCTTAAACGCCCTTTGCATCAGAGCCTTTTACCGGGTTAACCTTTTTTATGAGGATTTATTTGGCTGGCGGTAACGCTATGGCATTGACATTTGAAACACAGCGGGTTTATTAAATCCGGTCATATGCAAACACACTATTAGAGAGCGCCCGTGGACTCTCAGTGAACGTTTCTCTTTCCACACACACAATTATATATTTTGTTATTTGTTATATATGTATTTTTTTATTTCAATTCATGTTTTATAAAATTACTTATGACTCTATTTGCAAAATCATAAAAATCTTAATTTTTTGAGTAAAAATCATCAAATCGTCATTTATCAATTATTGACCAAAAATTGCCAAAATGACGATATATCGTCAAATCTGGCAGCCGTGGTAGTTGAATTGTGCCCACTCGTTTGCGCTTAACCGGATTTAATAAACCCACTGGTTTCAAATGTCAATTCCATAGCGCAAACGTCAAAGAAATCTTTATAAAGAAGGTTAACCCGCCAAAAAGCTCTAATGCAAAGGCCGTTTAAGTATGCAAAAGAAAATATGGTGCCTATAGCTGTTTTAAGCCAGGTAGGCATCATAGTTTCTGTTGCAAACTTTACGAAGCTGTTATTATGTGAATGCATGGTCTTCGTGCATTTGTATGTAGCATGCATAAGGAGACGAGATAGACCCATAGTTTCTTTCGCGAATATGTATACATACATACATAGAATTGTGCCAAATTATATTGAAATCAGTAGGATATAGCTCCCATAAATGTTTTAAATATACACAGTGGTGCAGTTCATCATATAGTCGGGCCCGTCCGACTTTGATCCTTTCCTTACAGCTTCAATAGACTGAATTGCGTGAGTAAAGAGAGAAACTCTATAGGAAACACGGGTTCCCATTTTTGCCGATAGATGTTTTTAAGATTGTAAGACTGGTTACATCAGTCTTAAAATTTCTCTCTCCACACACCCATATCCAACTAATTGAAAAACAGGTGCCCGAGCATAACTATCACGAACATAACTCACAAAATTCGGACATAACTTCCAGATAAAACGCGGACATAACTCCAAAAATTATTATTTTTTGTTTTGTTTATTGTTGAAGATTCACTCTCATTTTCGATTGCTTGAGTGGAGTATTCCCCCATTGCACGATGGGGCCAATAACAGGTTTTCGAGGCAACAAATCACTGGGGCAAGCTAGACCTTCCAAATTTTGTACAGATGTTTATAATGGGCTTAGAAACTAATATGCCAAATTTGGTTCATATCGGTTCATATATACATATAGCTGCCGTGTATATGTTCGCCCGATTTCAAGCAATTGATGGACCAAACACGCAAATTCTGCCCAATTTTTATGCGATTTGGAAAATACCACGGAATTAGGACTACAAAAAAGTTTGCCAAGTTATATTGAAATCGGTTCAGATTTTGATATTGCTCCCATATATATGTTCGCCCGATTTTAGGTATTTGGTGCACCAATCCCGCTATGTATGTCCAATCTTGATGAAATTTGAAATGTGTGACGGTTTTTGGTCTAGAAACATTTTTGGCAAATCATATTGAAATCGGTTCAGAATTGGATATAGATCCCATATATATGTTCGCCCGATTTCAGGAAAATGATTGACCAAGCATGCAAATTCCATCAAATTACAATAAAATTTGTCAATTTGTTTGTTATATTGAAATCGGTTCAGATATAGAAATAGCTCCCCTATATACATATGTTCAAATGTCATGGTTTTGTCTGTGGTTTGTTATAAGTTAATAAAAAAAGGTTCCAAATTTGGTAAAAATCGGCTAAGATTCCGCCACAAAAGCCAAAGTTTGCGATATCTTTGAAATTATATATTATTAATATTATATACGTCTATTAAATTTTTCCGAAATCCAATTGGTAACATTAATGGGTTTCCGATTATTCGCCACCCAAAACATAAAAATGTCCATATTTTTAAGTATTACGACATCTGAAATCAGATTTTTATGAAAAGGCGCAGATAGGCGCAGCTAATTTTTTCACAAAATGATAGTACACATTAATACCTTTCACCACATATATATAATATCCTAGATCTACCTAGATCTCAAAAGTTATACTCCAGAGAACACATGGATAACAGAGCAAAAAACTCCAAAAAAGACATCACATCTTAACTCAAAAATACATTTACCACACATAACATTTTTATTATTTGTTAACACTATCTTATTTTACATACCCATTGAAGAGCTTTCCATGTTTAAAAAATATAAAAATTTTGAAATGTTCTTTTTGGCGCCTAAAATGCTTTCACTACTTATTTATAATGAATGTCGGAAAATGATGCATAAGAAAATATGTCACCATTGCCAGATCAGTATGTCGCTATGTGATGTTACCAGATTGATTTATTTTTTTATTTTTAGTGATTCAGAGTGTTGGCAATCGAAATCCGTTATTATTTTTTTCAAATTGTTCACTTCAAAAATTGACTTTTTGCCTCAAAAACCTGCTATTGGCCCCATCGTGCATTGGCTCAACTTCATTTATTACCCTCTATTACAGAGAGTAATGTTTTTCAAAACGAACTGACAGTTTTTTACTGATTGCTACCAATATCATGATTTCATCCCGGCGAAGGGAATTATCAATTGGTTTCTCAGTTTTTGAAATTATGCCTTTTTAGCGAAAAACCGAACTCTTTAAGTGAGATTGAATCTTCAACAAAAATGAAAATGAGATTGAATCTTGAACAATAACAACAACAAACTAACAACACGACTCCTTCCGAATTTTTCAAAAGCGTCAATTGATTTATTTAAACGCAGGTGTGTTGACTTCTTGCACAAGTAAAATATCAATTTTACTCCAAATATACTGGTTATCATCCGAACTAAGAATGTTACACAATGCAATGCCCTAAAAATACGACATACCTACCTTGAAATAACCTGCACCAAAAAAGGAATTTGAATGATTCTTTGAAACTCGTCGAAGGGATTAGTATAGTTTGGACTTGAATGGCAATAAAGGCTGTTGAACTTTTTTTATAAAAGTCCCGGTCCACACAAGAGCGATTTCATTGAAAAAATTCCATTAGTCGTTCTTAGATCGAGTTCCCTACTACATAAATTTCCTAATTTTACTCTACTATGGTACTCGATCTTGAATTTTTTTCACTTAAATCGCTGAGGACTTAACACGATATGTTTTTTACATATGGGTTGTCACTTTTTATATACAAAATGTATATGCAAGTAAAATTTGTGTGCAAAACCAATGGTAGGGTAGTGTATAGTCGGGTCGGGGCCGACTATATGATACCCTACACTCCTACCCCTGTGCATAAGCTTTTGACTGGTAAAATTCAAAATATTAAAATTGGGATAGCTTAGCGCCTTTGCTCTGAATGTCTTCATTAATACAGGTAAATTTTGTTGAAACGCATTTAAGTGCATCGTCATTACAACTCAAATAAAAAAAAAATGTGGGATGTACACTAACCATAAATAGGCTTCTTTCTCTGTGAGACACCCATCAACCCCCAAAATTTCGTGAGGATCCGATCAAAATTCCGACCTGTAGTGTGATTGCACAAAAAATGGAAAAAGGGATGCATTACCGACTATTGCGATATCTCTGTTGTTTGACCACATATGACAACTTACTTCACATCGTTGTAAAGGTGATATTTTCTACTACCTCTACCTCTTACGCTGCAGTTACACATGCCAGTAAATTGGTGCCAGTTGAGTACATGTATTATACTCGAAAATGACGAAAAAGTGTTCGACTGGCATGCAGTTTCCTTGTGTGTCTACACATGCCAGTGCAAGTTCAATTTCAAAATTATTTTAAGCAGCATATAACACACAAAATTGCATTATATGTTAGATTTAAAACACAATCCACAACATATTTTATTATTTTTATTTCATTTCGTTTTAAAAAGATTGTTTTCAATCATAAACATAATGAATCTGGTATTTCCGTCTTTTCAGCATTGTATAATCCCAGAGGGGAAATTATTTATCAACATATATTTTAATACTACAACAAATACAACTCGAACAACAACTACAAAGGAATTTGTTTTTGTTTGTAACGTTACTGCCAGTTGTATTTGTAAACAAAACAAGGAAATGTCTATAAATTATTGGAATTTAAAAAACTAATAATTTTTCACATTTGGTTGAATATTTTGGAAAACATGAATGAAAATTCGTTACATTTTAAATTTTTATGTTTCCACATCATTCCACTAAATGCATAAATTCCTGCAGAAAGAAGAATTCTTGCAGAAAAATTTGGGGTCGCTGGAAATTCATAGAAAAAGGAGAAGCTGTTTTAATGTTTTGTTTTAGAAATCAAAGAAGCACATGTTTATTCCCAGTCAGCATTTTTTGAAAATTTTAATCAAATTCGAGTCTTTTTTGATCCGACTGCACGATTAAAAAGCTAGAATATGAGCTCATTTTCTGATCATAAATGACTCCTTTGTCGGTAGGAAAACATAACCTCAGGCGACTCTTCTAAACAAATCACAAATGAGTCTTTTTAGAGTCGTATTTCAATCATTTATTTGTGTTTTGTTGATTAATTTGGGACCCTTTTTCGAGTCTTTTTAGAGTCATGTTTATAATCATTTATGAGTCTTTCCCAGTCAGCATTTTTTGAAAATTTTAATCAAATTCGAGTCTTTTTTGATCCGACTGCACGATTAAAAAGCTAGAATATGAGCTCATTTTCTGATCATAAATGACTCCTTTGTCGGTAGGAAAACATAACCTCAGGCGACTCTTCTAAACAAATCACAAATCAGTCTTTTTCGAGTCGTATTTCAATCATTTATTTGTGTTTTGTTGATTAATTTGGGACCCTTTTTCGAGTCTTTTTAGAGTCATGTTTATAATCATTTATGAGTCTTTAGGGAGTCATTCATTTATGAGTCTTTTTGTTAGACTAAATAAATTAAAAAAATTTTCTTTTTATTCTTCTTTTTTCTCTCCTTTGTTTTATAGTCTTTTCTGCTTTGTTATGTCTTTTAATTATCCTTTATGTTGCTTGGTGGTTAGTATACTGCTTCTTCATTTCACTTGGCAAAACCTGTTGTGTTGTGTTTGTCTGTACCTTTAACATTATACGTTACATTTATATCAAAATTTTGTAGAAAGTGTATATGAGAATTTTATTTTTTTATTTACAACCGAATAAAAATAAAACAAAGCAATCAGTTTTTAATCACCTAACTGTTCAAAATATGATCAGAAGGTACATAATTATAATCACTTTTCAAACACCTGCATGACCCTTTTTTGATTAAGCACTTTTCAATCTTCCAGATGATCAAAATGTGACAATAAATAACAAAAAATGGTCACATTTTAAACACTTCAATGACTAATTTGTGATTGCTACACATTTATTGTTGTATTTTTAATTAAACTCTTTTTAATCACTACAGGGAGTCACTTTCGAGTCCCTTTTTGATCATACAAGCGACTTAATCAGTTTTTGATCACCAAGAGGACTCTAAAAAGACTCCTCAATGTGATTTTTGAAAAAACAGTATTCCAAATGCTAGCTGGGTTAGGGCTTTATTTTTTTTAAATTTTAACAAAATACCTCACATATTAACAAACGTTGTATCGCCTCTACAAGCGGTGATTTACTGCGCGGCTTATCGTTCGAACTTGGAGGAGGTTACATATCATTGATATGAAGAAGTCTTTCTGGGAAATGGTTTTTTTCCGAATGATATATTTGTTTCTCAAAAAATATATGTCCCTAATGTACATCGAAATAAAAATAAATGTATAAAATGTCATATGAAATTTGACACTAACACTACAACCCAGTTCAGTCAGCTGGGTATTGCTGCTACCTTTTCTTGTTCTACCATGGAGAAGAGAGATATTCGCTTTGAAATAAAACGTTGGCCTTTTCTCCAAATAAGTTTTTTTCACATTCCGACCCCTCAATAATATCCGCCCATTACCAAAATCAATAGGTTTTTCCTGTGTGGAACCCTCATTAACTCCCAACATTTCGCGACGATCCAATCAAAATTGCGACGTGTAGCGTGATTACAAAAAAAATTAAAAAATAGGATGTATTACCGTATATTGGGGTCTCTTCGCTATTTGGCCACCTACGCCAACCTGCTTTATTACATCATTGTAAAGATGGGATTTTCTACTTTCCGAATGAATATTTTACAATTTAAATTTTTATATAAGGGGACAAATTTTGATTTGAGGGTATTATTACATTTTCCCCAGACCATGGCAAAAAGTGGTAGGAGATGGCAACCCTGTTAGGATAACAAATGCAAATACTTCCCAATTTAAGTCAAAAGTACAGCTAATGGGTACTTTACACGATATGTTTTTTGCATATGAGTTGTCACTTCTCCCATACAAAATGTATATGCAAAGTGACAAGTCATATGTAAAAAACATATCGTGTAAAGTACCCATAATTAAAACCGATAATACTACAGTTTTTAATGATATTCCGTTGTTGCTTTTGTTTTGCACCCCCATTCTCAAGGATCAGTCAATATTGTTGTTGTTGTGATCCCATCCAACTACAAAGTACAGAAACAACTTTTTGAAAGCACTCTCTATATAACAAAAAACAACTGGACGCAAAATATTACATTTAAAAAAATTAAGGCATCGAAAAATTGAGTTAATGCGAAATCCTGGATTTGTTGCTTTTGAAATGCGCAACACTGTATATATGAGAGATTTACCACAAATATGGACCAAATTGGTAAAATATTAACTATGTAGTCACATTACCAAAAAAGTTTATTTTATTCATAGTCAGTTAAAATTAGTTAAAATACTGTGTTTTCGCGTCCAATTGGATGATTTTAGTTTCTGTAGTTTTTACCCACATATTGGGTAAATAACCTGGATATTTCACCCCATTTGGTATTTACCAATTTCCCATCTCTATGTATAATATTGAATAAAAAACTTGCCTCGAGTCAATAAAATGTTCAAAGGAACAGCTAAGAAACTTTACACAAAAGTATTGATAATTGCGCCTACAGCGGAGACCATATCTGAGAATTGCGCGAAAACTTGAAGTTAGTTTATGTAGGTTTCTTCTATTTGTATCCTCATACAGTATATGGTCACCATAAATGCCCGAAGACCTAACCCACAAAATCACAACTTTACAGGAGAAGCAAAAAAACGTTATAAAATGAAAAACTTTTTTATGGAATATAATTCTTATGAGGGCGAGTATTCGGGATATTATCAATCCTATATGAATGGGAGTAATAAATGAAACCAAAACAGCGGAAACGATTGGTTTTGGAATCCGTCATTACAACAAAATCTGCAATATTCAGCCTTATTACGGTTGGCGTAGTCGTATCCAAAATGGCAAGTTGACGTGTCGAAACGACTGATTGGTATTATGAACATATTCGTCCTTAAAAGCTAAAATATCAAATTTTAAAGAATTCTTTTGGTAAAAAATTAATATAATTGTTAGTAGATCATGTTTAAGCTTTTAATCCAGAAGAAAAATCAACCCTACAGTTTTTACAATCAAAATAATTGTTTGGGGTAGACGTTTTTGTAGTCATTGGCGTAGTCATTTTCGTAGGGTTATTTTATGGTATCACGGAAAATTCACGACGACGACAAGTATTTTCTCACACAAAATTTAAAAAAAAAATTTTAACCCCCTTTTTTGTAACTTATTTTTGTTCGTTCGTCTATATTCGTAATAATTTAGGCATCCATAGCTCAGCCCCAAAGACATGCACATCTAATTTTTCGTATACCCGGTCCATATATCGTTAAGAATTCCGCATCTAAAAATCAGCGCTCTACATTTGCGCTAAATCAAATAAATCGATCTACAAAATTTGACAATTCGTGTGAGAAGAATAAAAATTTTTACAAAAACTGGGGGTAATTGTAAAATAATTCGTTCGAAATCATCTTTTGAACAAGAACTAAGAAATTTGCATTGCTTGAATCGTTATACGAGGACTCTAACAGATTTTCAATAGAAAGTTTGTCATCTGATAAAAACACGAAAGTTGTCATACGAAAATGAATTAAAGAAGTAAAATTTGTATTTATCTTAGTTATTTTCCAATATATTTCATTAACCATTGCCAAAAAATTTTTTTGAAATTGATTTGTTTTTATTTTTATATGCAGTCGTTAAGAAAATGTGTCACGACTCTTTCCTCGTATTTCAACGCCATATGTGATACCGATTTGTCGTATCAAAAATGTTATTTATAACCCAAGAAATCCGTCCAGGGAACGTTGAATGTGTTCTTTCGATATTTTATGGATCTATGATGGTATAAAATAAAAAAAAATGTTCGTAGTATATAATTGTTCATCCCTGCAAGCAAAAGCTATCGCGGAAGTGACTTAGGCGTGTCGCCCAGGGCGATGGAAACAGTCGCGGCGATAGTCGCGGAAGGCACCCTGGAGTGCCCTCCGTTGTGAAGAAATGAACCACGCCGGCGTGTCGTCTTGGAAGTCACTCCAGGGACACTTCTGGAAGATCGTTTCCGCGATAGTTCTTGAAATTAAAAAAAAATATTTTTTTTATTTTTTTTCTTTTATTTTTGTTTTTTATTAGGAGGATTGGCGGTTTTTATTTTTTTTTTTTTCATTTCACTTATTTTTTATTATTTTTTATTTTTAAGTACGCTCTTTTAGAGAAATTATTCTTTGGAATTTCCAACTACATTAATTTTGTTATTTTAAAAATGTGATGTTATGCTGCCTGACTTGGGAAGCGAACCTGGACCTTCAGAGTGCAAAGCGAGTATGCTTACCACTGCACCACCGTCTCATTTAATACTCACATAGAAAATGTTCTATATTTGTTCAATGTGCTGGATCATGAAATAAATGTAAACAATCGCCTTAGAAGTCGCTCAGAAGTCACTCAGAAGTGTCGCCATACGCGATAAAAGGTAATCACAAGAAGGCAATAGAAATTGTTTGTGTAATTCAACAACGATCTTCCTTGGCGTGTCTCCGGAGTGACTTCCTAGGCGAGGGAGTGAGTGAGTCACTTCCAAATGCTGGCAGGGATCATATATGTAAAAAATGCAAACTACGCCTACGACATTTGAACGCATACGACTACGCCAACCGTAATAAGGGTGATTATCCCATTTTCCGAAATGCCATATCTTGAATAGGATCGTTGTTTTTGAACGTAGAAGCCAGGACATGTATTTTAACTTTATGTATCAGATCCCATCAAGAAACTAATTTCGATTTGCGTGTGGGTTTCGTCTTCGAGCATTTTTGGTGACGATATGAGGCATAAGTAGAGAATGCACAGGTGAATATGTGACTTGAGTAGACAGTATAACATTCAGGCTATATTTCTTCAAAATAAGATTGAGTTTAGAACAGATGTGAGCTACGTGCGTGAAAAATTGAATGTTGCTATCATTGTCATATCCAAGGGAATAACTGTAAAATATAAAAAGTAGTATAGTTTTTCAGTTCAGTTCCAGTCCATGTTTTACCACTTTGAAAGACGGATTATTTATATCTAAGAACTCCTTATAACTATCAAGTATATATGTATTTACCATTACAGTTGGTTATGGTCGCAATAGAGCCATTGAAGCTTCCGCAGGTAATTATTTATGCTTCCAAGATATTGACGATGAAATGATGCCAGAGCGAATTTTTAAACAATATACGTTAGCAAAGCAGTACACAAACGCGGTAAGTTTATTGGAACGTCATTTAAGTTTACATATTGTATATCATGAAAAAAAAAAACAATATTTTAATTGTTTTGCAACTCTTAAGAACTCCATGCGTCCATCATAAGATGGAGGATATATATTAAAATTGTTAGTCCGTTTGTAACACATCGAAATATGTATATACTATAAAGTATACATATATTCTTGATAAATATAAGGGCCTGTTCATGTATGTCGATAAGAAAATGAATGCGCAAGAAAAACTACCAAATTTGAGTGTGTTTTTCAAATTTGTTTTTTGTTTTGAAGGAAAAGCAAAGGCAATAATATTTCCAAAACAAAAGTTTGGGTGTGTTTCATGCGCACACATTTTCGTTTCGAAATACATAAACTGGGTGTTAATCTAATCTAATAATTATAATGAAATCATTAAAGTCTCCTAAGACCAGCCAGAGCAACCTAGAGTACAGCCTCGGCAGTTCCACACCCGACTGCTAGGTCTGTATTGAAAAAGACTGGTGCAGCAGGAAACCTAGTCCCCAACATCCGCCTCAGGTGAGACCCTTCGTCACATCACAACGCTATAAGCTTACGTTGCTGTTAAGTTTGATTACCTGCACCACCGCTTCTGAGTCCATTGCAATTAAATTGCAAAAATTGTGAATTTCGAAAGATTGGAATTAAGTACTGCGTGTGCGGTTGAAGTTGGAGGGACTTCGGGGGTCTCATATTCTGATGACGACGATGACTCTCTGGGGACGAGTCCATAGCAACCCCTTACATGCATCCACTCCCAACATCTATTGTATCTCACGGAAGTTTGAGTGTGGTGGATGCAAATATCGGTCTTCGCTAGGGGTATGCAACAATTCCTACAAATACTTGTCTTTGTGTATATATATTCCCCTAATAAAGGTCAAATTTTATGTATTTCGAAGATTATGGCACCTTTTGGTACTGCAGGTCTCAGTGGGTACCAAAATCAATTTCGGAAAAGTCTATATATGGGTTATGTTTTAGTTGGGACACAGTATAACGATACCGCCCGATTTTAGTATTAGGCTTCTTCTTGTTTATTTGTTAATCCGTTTTCGGATGTTAGAGATCATACTATTGCAATTTAGTATTAGACATCCAAGTATAATTTGTTTTCAGTATATAATCCTTTGACATCGCTTTAAAATAAATAATAATAGATAAATATAGCCAATTTTTACATTTCAACATTTTCCCACATGAACAGATAATCGGTTCGAAATTTACCCGTATACCAAATAATGCAACTTGTCGTTTTACAAAATGGGCCAATGACTTGAGTCGTGAAAAATTAATGATACAAATCTACACATCGAATGGACCGACCATTATAATGCCAACATGGATGTGTCATCGAACGGTATACAATCAAATCGAATGTGGCTTTTCAGAAGAAGGTCAAGGATGTCCGGAAGATTTAATATTTTTCTACAAACATTTAGACAATAAGGGTACGATAATGAGAGTAGATGAATACTTATTAAAATATCGATACCATGATGAGGCTACAACATTTAGTGTACAAGAAAAAACCATACGACACATTAGATTAAAGCACTTACTGCAAAATGTACTCAAAACAAAGCCATGGTCTGAGGGATTTTCTATATGGAATGCTGGTAAACAAGGAAGAAAATTTTTCCGAGAATTGCCACAAGAGCAAAAGAAAAAAGTCACGGCATTTTGTGATGTTGACAAAAGTAAGTTCAGTTTTTTTACTAGGCTTAAGTGTGTATCTGTAATAATCCGCAAAATTTTTCCTTCCTTTCAGACAAAATAGCCAAATTTTACAAATACTATGACCGTTTCAGCCGCCTTCAAACCTTCAGTATTCCCATTGTGCATTTCAGTCAAGTCAAACCTCCGATAATTATTTGCATGAAACTTGATTTAACGAATGGAGATTTTGAAGCAAATTTAAGTAGCCTTCATCTTAAAGAGGGTCAAGATTATATTTTATTTACATAAATAAAAAAATTTAAAATGTCAATATTTCAATACACATAATTGAAGAGAAAATGTAGTGATATTTAATATAGAGTGCAATATGTAATGAGTGATATTCAATATTCCAGATATGCAATAAAGTACATATGTATGTATTTACATACATTTATTAAGATTTCAAATTTCTAGCTTTGTGATAGATACACTTTAAAGTTAACAACAAATGGTCAACCAATCAAATATGAAATCCGCTTCCAAAATCTAAATAAATCATTTGTGAATTTCAATAGGCAATTTATTGTGAATTAGTACGCATATCTCTAAACACAAAAGCAAAACTGTGTGTGTAAGTAAACTTAAACAAAAAAGTATTATAAAAATTCTAAACTATTAAGACACACACAAGCAACTGTTAATGCTTGTGGTCTTTTTTAAGTGACTGCCTCTGATTTGTGATATTCTTAGCTATTAAAACCCAAACGATCAAATACCGATGCTTTGCCTCCTTTGGTCTGAGTAGTAGCTGTACTTGCCACATGTACTTTGCCTAAACGTTTAGAAATTGATGATACTGTAGTCGAGGGGCTGGAGGATTTGGCACTGGACACATTACCCAAACGTTTGTGGACGGGGATTTCGCGACGACTTAAATCAGCCTTCATTTTGGGCAACATTTTACCTTTCGATGGTGGGGAAGCTTTGAAATTCACAGGTTTCTTTACAGCATGCAATTTAGAATCTACAAGAAATATGGTATGATATTAAACATTTATTTTATAAACGAATGCTTGGTTTTCTTACTTAAACCCAGCCTTGCCTTAACTGGTTTCTCCTTCATCATATCTTGACGTGCATTAAAAGTTTTCTTTGTTGGTGAACTATATCTTCTTGAGGCAAATTCTCTTACCTCTGCGGTGGAAGCAAATTTAACAAATTTCTCACTACCGCCCGAGGTGTCCATGTCATTATCATACATATCCTCATCGGATACATCTAAACTATTGTTGTTGTCATTATCTGAGTCATCCTTGAGTGGAACTTTTTTAACCAAGAATACTTTCTGTTTAATGGGTTTCACAAGTGTTGGCACTGTGGCAACAGTTTTTGCTTTCACAATAGTTGAGAGTCTCTAAATATAGAATATAGAAAAAATATTTATACAAAATTGGAACATATATCTTTCAACAAATCCTACATTCTTTGCAGTGTTCTTTAATATAGGTTTAATTTGTTTTGTCACTGTGGTCGCAGCATCTTCTTCTTTACCACCAAGCCTTGAAAATATAGATGATGATGTTTGTGATTTATTTCCCAAGCCAGTGATTCTAACTTTTACATTATCTGAACTTGTGGATGATGATGTTGTCGATGTTTCTTCGTCAATTTCTATGGTATCCTTAGAATTAATGGCAAGTCTTTTAAATATTGGAGATTTCTCTTTGGCAGCTTCTCTGTCAGAATATACTAAAAATAGATTTCCATTAGTAAGGTTATGTTTATGGGCTAAAAACAAGTACGTCTCTCTTACATTTTGCTTGTTTGGCCAATATCTGTTTGCTTCGCTCTGTTGTGCCGGAGGGTAGTTTAATCTTATATTTCCCCTCATGCTCTGGCAATACTCTTCTTGGTTTGACCGGAGGCAGAGGTGCAACCACAGCTGATGATGTTGTGGTGGTGGATACTGTTGATGAGGCTAAAGTATTCTGTACATTAGTATAAAGTGGTTAAAATATCAAAAAAAGCCTTACGCCTGAGTCTAATTTTATTCTTGTCCAAAGGCAGGGCTGGATTTGCGGCAACGGCAGCCACAGGAACCTCTGTGTTCAATACTTTTTCTCGGGCTGTCTGATCACTGACATTCTTTGCATGCCTGAAGTATTGAAATATTTACTTGCTTAACTACATTGTTGTTTACAAACGTCGTACCCACCTCAATATTGCAATTATATCCCCCATAGGCGTGATTCCCATTTCTCGTAGATATTCTTTATTCAAATCCATCAACATATCATTCTGTATCCTGTTCTCCACAAATATATGTGCATATGTTGCAGCGGCAGGAGACGGTATGCCTGATGCATTGAAAAATTTTACCCATTGTCCTGGTAATAATTAACATTAGATTAGAAAAACAATTGTCCTTTAGAATTGGAATTAGATGTGACTGCGACTGGAGTTCAAGTAGTGTCCCGAATAGTTTCTACCGCATGCAAAATAACTCACCTGCTGCTGAATTCGACATTTTCCTATCCGAAATATTTTGTTTAACTGAAAATTGATTATTTCAAACTATTTCAATATAAATTTCTGATATTAGGCTGCAAATCAAACAATTACCTATACCAATTGTTTTGGTAGAATATAAACTGTCAAAATGTCTTCTTCTTATTATTATCTGACATATTTCACTCAAAGCAGATACATTTACCAGGTGACAGAAAAGAATTCGAAAATGTCCATATTTACATTAGGCAATTTTTATTGCGGCAATTGTCAGTTTTGGGGAGAGAATGGTGGTGTTCCTTTATGTCATGTTCACACGAGCGTTTCAATTACGTTGTTCGCCTGTCGAACGACGTACACGAACTAACCCGTTTCCACGACACCATTCGTAATTAACAGAAACATAAACAAAATTTCCTTCATTTTTGTTTCCTTGTTTTCAGGAAAATTTGAACCGAAAACACATAAAATATGCATTAAATGAATAGGGAAAGCAAAAGACTTTCCTTCAAATGTATCTTCTATATTTAACTTCACACATATCATTCATTTTTTCCATAAATTCTGAATAATTTTGTATTTTCAATATATTATTATATGTTTCTATTTTGAAAATTAAAGAGAGACATGTCAAAACAATGTTTGTGTATACAGATTTTCAGTTATTTGTTTCCTTTTTGTTTCTAATTTTTTACGCGATTTTGAACTAATGGACAAGAAATGTGTGTGGAATTAAGAAGGAAACACAACCATCTTCCTTCTGCATTTATATAAAATGTCTAGTTCATTAATTTTCATTCATCTTTTTCCTGTTTTATAAACATTTTTGTGTTTTCAACAAATTTTTCAATTTTGAATTTAGACATGTCATAATTATTTTTTTTCGATAAATTCTCTCATTTGTTGGGGATGGGACATACTTATTCGTCGTTCAGAGAGTATTTCCAATCGAACAACGTAAAAAAATCGTCGTTCGTTCATAGAATTTTGTATGGGGAAAAAAGTAATTTATTCGTAGTTATGGGTCGAACAACGAATAGAGAACGAACGACGTACCGTGGAAACGGGCTATTACTTACCTGAGGTTACCATTTTGAAAAGCGTTCCTTAACCCCAAAAAGTGGTAAAACTGGCAGAAATTTTTAAGAGAGTGAGAGAGCATATATTCCTTTCTCTTCTACCACAGGCTACCAGACAAATTTCTGCAGGTAAAAAATGGTAGAACTGATTTTTCGACTTTTGTTTGACAATAGGTGTGTACGGTAACCCGAAAAATAAGTTTGTACGATAACCCAAAAATTTGTACAAATTCGTACAAATTTTTACTTAATGCTGTTCGATAACAAAATTATACAGCAAAAGAGAGAGAGTTTGGTGAGATTTTTGGAGAGTTTTGTGACTGAGAACTTTTGCAAGTCTGATCAGCTGACTTTTAATCACCTGTTCAATGTAAACAACTCGAAATGTTAACATTTTTGACCAAGAAAATTTCACAATTGCACATTTTTTAGATTCTAATGTTTGGTTTACACAGGCTGCACTGAACGCAATGCTGAACTTAAGACCACTGAGTATCAGCATTAAGTGTCAGGCAACCAGGAGTGCCCTGCGGCTTCATGAACAGGGTCTTTGGCGGGGTCGTACCTATGGGCATGGGTGTATCCTGAATGAATCAGGTATTTTTGTGAACCATTGTGGCAAAATAAGTGACTATATATCACCAGTCTTGAGATTTGACGATATAGAAGTCATTATACCTAGTAGAGACGACTGGAACCGCAGTAACCCCCCTCTGGGCGGTCTGGCTATATATACAGACGGCTCCAAGATGGAGGAAGGTACCGATGCCGGTGTCTACTGTGAAAGTCTATCACTTGAACGCACATACAGGCTAGACAGCAACTGTAGTGTGTTCCAGGCTGAAATCTTCGCGATTTGGAAGGCGGTGGAATTGATTAAAAATCTGGATGCAGAAATCTTTGAACCGGTGACTATCTATGTGGATAGTCAAGCGGCTCTTAAAGCCATAAAATCCTGCAACATCAAATCCGACGTCGTCCTCAAGTGTAGAACAGCTCTGGATGCGCTAACTAACGGCTTTCGGCTATGTTGGGTACCTGGACATCGTGACTACCAGGGTAATGAAAAAGCAGATGAATTAGCTAGACGAGGATCACAGTCCGCGGATCTAGCTATCACTGACTCCATCAAACCACCCATCTGTCACTTTTTCCAAAAAGTCGAAGCGTTCTCTGACGAAAGAGCCAGTGAATTGTGGCACAATGAACCTAGGTGCATTGTGGCAAGATCCATATGGCCGTCTCTGTCAGCCAGAAGAACGAATTCGCTGTTGAACCTGAGCAAAGCGGAAGTGAAGGTAACGACGGGAGTCATCACTGGACACTGCTATGTCAGGGCCTTTACCATTAAATGGGATAGGGATGTTAATGACTACTGCAGACTCTGTGAGGATGAGGAGGAGTCGGAGTCGATCGAACACCTCCTGTGTCGCTGTCCAGCCTGGCTCGTAGACGACACAGACTAGTGGGTTTCGTTTTCCGCCGTCTCTAACCTTCTACTCAACTGTGGAACCTGCTGTAATCTGCAACATCGTTAAAAATCTAAAGTGGCTAGGACAGCGCAACCTAAACGCGTAACGCTTTGTTTTTTCGATTATTCTGCCTACCTTGTTTCTTATTTGTCTCTTAATTCTTTTAATTCTTTTTTATTCCTATTTATCTGTTTATTCTATTATTTCTATTTATCTCTCTTATCTATCTTTATCTCTCTCTCCACTAGAAATTTTTTTTTTTCACTTTTTCACTTTTCTAAAGGATGATCACAATGGACCGTAAGGTCTCCGAGTGGCGCAGTCACAATTAGTGGCTGCACATCCTCTAACCTAACCTAACCTAACCTTGGTTTACATTTACGAAATCCACTCGATTTCAACTGTCAAATCCAATGGATTTCAGATGAGATTTCATTTGACGTTTGAGCTATGGAATTGACAGTTGAAATCGAGTAGATTTCGTAAATGTAAACTTAGCATAATAGTACGTTTATATATAACCGGATTTAACAAACCCACTGGTTTAAATGTCAATTCCATTACATATACGTCATGGCAGAACTACCAGGTAGTGGTATCACACCAGCTGATAGAATATGAAAAGTCAAATCCCTTTATAAAAAAATTATTTTTGTTGTTATTTCCCCAACAACATAAAGAAAGTTTTGACATAACATATTCAAAATTTTACGATTCCACTACCTGGTAATTCTGCCATGATATACGTCAAACAAATCCTCATAAAGAAGGTTAAAACTCCTGTTTGACTATGAACTTATACTATGATTTAAACTGTCAATCCCATACAATATCCGTCAAATAAAATCCAGTGGATTTAGAACTACGATTTATTTGACGTATATACTATGGAATTGACATTTGAAATCAATTGGATTTATAAGTCTAAACGTACTATAACCCTGCAAAAGGCTATAATATAAACATGGCCTAATACTATGTTTACATTTACGAAATCCACTCGATTTCAACTGTCAATTCCATTGCTCAAACGTCAAATGAAATCCAATCGATTTCAGATGAGTTTTCATTTGACGTATACACAAAGGAATTGACAGATGAAATCAAGTGGATTTCGTAAATGTAAACATAGTATAAAGCTTTGTGGATAGGATCAAAGCATGGTACAATAATTCATAGGTAGGCCAGGTATGAGAATCGCCAAAAAAATACAACCCTGTCGCTATGGCTTAAAACGTCAAAATTGTTTTGATGAATGATAACGGATGAGTATACAAAGAAGAAGAAGAACGAAATGTTGAAATGAAAACAAAACAGAGTTGAATTTTTTGATCAATAATAAATATCAACTCTGCATGTCAACACGGTTTTGACAGATTAAGCCATAACAAAAAAAAAATTGTAATCAGCTGTTAGCTGTGGCCTACCTAAGAATTATTGTACCATGGATTAAAGCATGTCAAAAAATAGTAACCAAAAAATCAACGCCGGCGGAAAAACACCAAAGTGAACATTTTTTAACTTTGAACCCCAAAACTGAGCGTCGTTGTGTGCAACACAAAGAGAAATATAACAAGAGAAATTTTTGTGCGTCAACGCCAAACGCAAAACTTTACCCAAACGTTGGATATGTTTACAGTTTTAATTTGTGCCAACTGTTGTTTCAACTGTCTTTCTTTATTGCTTTACATTGTTTTGAAGTTACGAATTTAGGCGTACCCAGAGTTTTTTAAAGTGCAAGCTCATTTTCTTTTTATGCAATTTTCAATGTATGGCACAAGCCTTATTACCCTGCGTTTACACATGACAGGACAGTAGAGTACATGCATTGATTGTCAAAAACCCAAAACTTGCCTGTGTGACGTAGGCGACCAGACAAATGCAAAAACAGTTGTAAAATTGGAAATGAAAATCATCGATTTCTTTTTGTTTTCAGTTCACACATTTTATTATTGTTCATGTTCATTTGTTTTTAACACATTTCAATTATTATCTCATTTATTTTTACAACAATTTAAAAAATTTGTTGCCCCTAATGTCTGTGAAAAAATGATGGACAGTTCTTAGACAAACGACAAATGTTTGTATGTATTACTTTTTCCCATAACGAACCGACATCGGCAGTTAACAAAAATATTCGGTTGAGTTAACGAATGTTCTATTCAGTAACTTTATGTTAACGATTGTAGAAATCGTTATCACATACCGACGAATATCGATGGAAAGCCAAATTGTCAAATATTATATTTTAATATTAATTATCATTTAATCATTGGTCAAAAGTGAAGTGAATTGTATTGCCATGTACAGATCAAGAAATTGTTTACACCGCAATAAAGCTAATGCCAAATTTACACTTGTGCTTCGTTTACATTTACGAAATCCACTCGATTTCAACTGTCAAATCCATAGGTTAAACGTCAAATGAAATGCAGATGAGATTTCATTTGACGTTTGAGCTATGGAATTGACAGTTGAAATCGAGTGGATTTTGTAAATGTAAACTTAGCATTGCACTCCAAAATCCACTGGATTTCACGAAATCCTGAAATACACCCCGGTGTTTACACTTATTTTTTGTTGATTTCAAACATATCACAGAGATCAAGGTAGACGCATATGCGCAGCTGATCGAACATGAATTTTCAAATCAAGTTTTTGCAAATTGAATTAATCACCAAAAATATACGACAATATAGAATTTTACAACTTTCTTTGGAAAATTATAGTAAAATTATTATCTATATATCGTATTATTTGTGTATAGTACTAACAAATGAAAAAATAAAAA
Organism: Musca autumnalis; assembly: GCF_047663935.1. NCBI lineage: Eukaryota > Metazoa > Arthropoda > Insecta > Diptera > Muscidae > Musca > Musca autumnalis. Next base: position 76,705,934 of record NW_027411755.1, read on the forward strand.
AAATGATTTTATCGTTGAGACATCGTTATAATAAATTTTGATAGATAAAAGTTGTGCTCAGATCCTGCACAATATTAGTACTTGCTGTAGTTTTCCCGTTTAGTTCTAAATATGCGTTCCCGTAATCCGAAATCTAGTAATACTTGCACTTCTCTTCAAACAAAAATCGCGCCGAATAACACCCTCTTCTCCTGTTTTCTGCCATACACTTTTGGCCTAGTAGAAACTAGCAGCAAGCATGTTCATTGGTATCTGATATGATAGCTGATACGTTGATTTTGACCATGATGAAATTATAAGGTGGCGTAAAACGGCCAGCTGATTGGTTTCAATCTGTCAAATATTTTGTTATTGTGAATAAATTGTATGAAAACGTAAACAAACATTTTGACATATTGAAGAATTTTCGGCCAAAATAGTCCCAATTTATATTAGGCGAGTTTACTTGCGGCAATTGTCAGTTTGTGGGTGAGAGAGGGTGTTGAGAGGCAAAGGGTTGGGTTACCATATACCTCACCTCTCTCTCCCTCAAACTGACAATTGCCGCAAGTAAACTCGCCTAATGTAAATTGGGACATAGAGTTGTTGTTGTGCTACTTACGTGACCTGTTAAATAGATCTTGATTTTGACATTTATGCTGGAGTTTTTGCAATTTCCGTCATTTTTCCGTTTCCGTATTTTTTAAGAAATTTGTATGGGGAAGCAATTTTTGACAATTCGCTCTTTTTTCTAACATAACCATTAAAAAAGTACGGGAGCACAATGAAAAATAGCATTGAACAAAGTAATTTAATAGTTTTTCACATTGTTTACAAATTTTGATACTAAAATTTCTTTGTTGCAGCAATTGACCATCTACCTTATTTATTGTGATACGTGAAAAGTGTTGCAATTTTTGGTTTTTTTATGCAAATACAGGGTTGTATATCATGTGTACTGTGATTTCGATGTTGATTTCGCTGAAATCACGAAATGAGATGATTTCATTTTTGTATGCAAAATCATGATAAATTTTGTTTGATTCCGCGCGAAATCTCGAAACGCCTTCGAAATCACGAAACGACGCCAAATGTAAACAAAGCATAAGAGTTTATTTTGCCATAGGAATATTGAGATTTGAAATTTGACATGACTTAAGGCCCTACAATAGCTTCGTTCCAGAACTAACAAGTTTTTACACATTTTGCGATTTTTCCCAAAATGCATTCCCGTACACCAGAAAAGTTGCAAAATGTTCACTTCTCTTTGAACAAAAATGGCGCTGAATAGCTTTCTCTTTAGAAACTTTTTACACGACAAATTTTGGCGACCAAAAATGTGCAACATGTTTGTCGGCTTCTGATTGGTTGATTAGCCGACTTTGACATTTGTTCCAGTTTTTTTTTTGACGTTTCTGTCATTTTTCCGTTCCCGTTCATTTTTGAAAACTGTGTATGTGGAACTCATTTTCGACAGTTTGCTCTATTGACACTTTTATCATTAAAAAAGTACTGGAACGAAGCTATTGCTAAGTTTACATTTACGAAATCCACTCGATTTCAACTGTCAATTCCATAGCTCAAACGTCAAATGAAATCTCATCTGGATTTCATTTGACGTTTAACCTATGGATTTGACAGTTGAAATCGAGTGGATTTCGTAAATGTAAACCAAGCATAATAATATACATGGATCCACGTTACAGTCATTTGATTTTATATATTCACTTCACGTCCACATTAAATGGAATTTGTCATAGCTGAGAGTATAAAAAGTTCAGAAATCCGAATATATACGCCATTTTTAGCAATCTGATTATTAGTGATGCTGAGTTTAAATCTATAATACTACTACGGAACAAAGTAGGTTATAGGAATACTATACACGTTTTGGCCTCCCAGCAAAAACTTTTGGAAGTTGTGCAATTGGAGTTATGATTTCACAACATCTTTCGATGTGGTCCAACAGAGTTATGAAAAATGCACTCCGTTCGATACATTTTATAAGCAGTTGCTGTAGAGATCCCTACAAAACAAAAACAGTTGGTTGATCTACACATTTCTTCAAAAGACAAACAAGAGTGTATACATTTCGGAGAATTTGTTATAAAATAAAGAAATATAAACTTAAGTTGCGAACATTTTTGCGGTAATTCACGAGACGGAAATTTTTAATAGAGCCGAGTTGGAGTCCATGTCGAAAGCTGAACTAGTGATGAGAAGGCAACATAAGCCTTTTGGATGATGAAGCAAAATCAGATGCACTTGTATTAAATTGAAAACGCAGGAAGTAAGCTCAAATGTGATGATTAAAAATGCAATCCGAAGAATGCATATAAATTCAATCCAAAGCACTGCTTCTTGACGGGTTGTTTACACCATCTATCAATGTCTTATGAGATGCCAAATTTTTTACCTGCGAATGTTGTACACATAGTGTAACCACTATGAAAATGTTCATCTATCAAAATGATTTGGCAACTCATATGTAATTTTTTCATTTAGGGAGCGTTCTATTTGATACGGCATTCTCGTATGTAAACATAAATTTATCAGCTGTTTTCTGACATTCTCAAACAAAAAATTAAAAACAAAATCTTTTAAAAAAGAAAATGGAAAGGTATGTATATTTAAATATTCAGTAAAGTAAATAAATGGCGTTTATAATGTTATTTTCAGATCGATTGGTCGAAAGAAGCAGTCTTTGAAATTATTGTTTGGTGGCAAAAACATGAATGCCTCTATAACTCCAAACACCAATTCTACCAATTCAGTTTCCTTCAACCAAAATAAAAATTTGCGCAAAATTGCAACTCAACAATAAATGTAAATAATGACAAAAACAGCTGTTTTTATATTTTTAGGTTATGTCATACGAAAATAGCACTTGCAGGTATGAACGCACAAATTGAAAATTGTCAGCCCAATTATGAACGGCCTCTCACCGTGAGTTTTCTCTTTCTCGCCTCCTCCCCTATTATAAACATCATATCGCCGTGAGTGATGTTATGTTCTCACTGTTCCCTTATTATAAACAACAAGAGGGTGAGCAAAACTCACGTTCGTGAAAAAATTAGCTATTACAAATGTAAAAAAAGTGAGAAAAAGAGGCAAATTTCTGCTGAAATTTCTCACTACCGAAATCAAAGTGAGTTGAACAAAAAAATTTATGTGTGAACATTTATTTTAAAAAATACGAATATTTTGTATCTGTAATGATAATTAATTGTATTTTAGGTTGAAAGTAACAAAAAATAATAAGAGATTTTTTATGTTGTGAGGTTATTGTTGACCTTTGGACGCTATTTTCTTTGGTTTTAATTTGGCTTGAGATCAACTTAAAAATTTAAAAACAAATGGGCGTTTTTGTTTTTATTCTTATAAAAAGAAAGAAATATCATTATTATAAATTTCTACCATAATGTTTATAGTTGCATAAAACGAATGTTCTTGTTTTTTAAAGCTTAGGACATTGACCGCTAACATTTTTTCAGAGTTCTTTACGAATTCGGTCTGAATCTCTGAATTCTTTCAGAATTTGGTACAAAATTGGGTCTACCTTCAGTTCCAAGAATGACATGTAACTATCCACTGGAGTTATATGACTAGGTTTGGCATCGCACCATTAAAATACGCAGAGTGCTGTGCATGGTGCTATCAATATTTGCCTAAGAATTTAGACGACTGCAATATGCCAAGTATAGTTGAGCAAAAACTACTCTGGTTTGTTGTGGACTTTATTCACACTATCAGGGCAATCATGAATATTTATTTCCCTCTGAATTTTAAAAAGTGAAATTCTTTTAAAATCAATATTTGTTAAAACGTAAAAACTACTACATTCGCTTCATTATGGCGTATTCTAGTCGAATCGACAGAAATATTCCCTTTTTGGGCATAAATATGGAAATTGGGGAAAGGAAACAAATTCCGCACGGAATTTTTATTCATGATTGCACTGTATATTTGTTTACATTAGAACCTGCGACTATGTGAAAGCTATTCAAAACTACTTGAAATGCTTGTTGAGCAAGGGATTCTATCCAGTATGGTTGGGCTTCCCTCTCTAGAACGTGAAGATCATTCTTGATGGACCTAGTGTGTCGGGCCAACCCACCCAACGTTTTAGTTACAGTACTTGCTCGGGCATTACCGTGAGAGCCATCCCTATCTCACGGTAATGCCCGAGCAAGTACTGTAACTAAACTACTGTAACTAAACTACTTGAAAGCTATTCAAAACTACTTGAAATGCTTGTTGAGCAAGGGATTCTATCCAGTATGGTTGGGCTTCCCTCTCTAGAACGTGAAGATCATTCTTGATGGACCTAGTGTGTCGGGCCAACCCACCCAACGTTTTAGTTACAGTACTTGCTCGGGCATTACCGTGAGAGCCATCCCTATCTCACGGTAATGCCCGAGCAAGTACTGTAACTAAAACGTTGCCCGTGGTATGTATCAGTGAAGGAAGGCCTAAATCGAGTTTTCAGGTATGGACAGATCAAAAAGGTACATTCTGCATAAAGCGGCTCACAACTATACAAGGACCCAATCAGGAGCAACCGATGTCTGCAATTGTTATTCCTAGAGAGAGTAATGTACACGATTTGGATCTTTTGGGGTCGCAGTCTTGGAAAGAATGGGAGATGGTGCTAAACACAACTTCCACTTCATTTCCTTGGTATTCCTCAGAATTTGCCATTTCTGTTATCACCCAAAATGCAACATTAAACATTTACTTATTGTAGCCATTTAATGACGTTTTTAAACGACATTTGTTCACTTTTTTACGATTTTCCAATAAATTTCACGAATTCTTCAGTGTAAATAAACAATTTTCACATATCTGCCAAAACAAAAGAACAGCTGTTACAGATGTTGCCATGTTGTTTTAATGTTGTATTTTCTTTTACCAATATCCATGTTCTTTTACAGTGGATTGTTAATAACTGACATTTTGCTTGCTAGAAATGTTTATTAATTTGAAAATTTATTTATTTTTTATACAAAAAAATAAGAATTAATTAATCTCAAAGTTATTTGTGCAAAAAATGACGGTATGGCAACACAAATTATTATTTCAAGGGTTCACAAGTCGCGCCATTATTTTCCATTTTCCGACTTGTCAACCCTTGTTCACTTTTTGTGCTCCTCCCTGCTCAATCATAATAGCTCGAGCAGGTGAAAGTGAACTGCAACTCACTTGTGAGTAGCTCCCTACGTGAAGATTCATAATCGCTATGTGTATGGATGACGTCAATTTTGACAAACATAGAGAATGTCGAATGGGTGAAAGAAATGGCAGCTCATATGACATTGATAGATGGTGTAAACAGCCCTTAAGTTGTGATTTGGATCGACAATGGAGTGCATCCTAGCTGTGTGCTGTGGAAGCAAAATGGAGTGCTTTCTAGCTGCGCGCTCTCTTGTAAAATTCATAAGTGAATTCATAGGAAAAGATGTACTCCAACGGCAATTGTACTGTACACTTGTACTGATTAAACTGCATCCACGGATGCAAACTTTTTGCTGGGCCTAGTTTTGCGACTTCGCCAGCGCCGAATTAATTGCTGCTACATGAAGATCGTCAAGGGAAAGATATGAGTTAATCGAAGATCTACAACTTTCTCTTTGGTTATCTTTATGCAGCTTCAATAAAATCGGCACTGGCGAAAGCACAACAATGGCGAAGCTGCCCCGTGTTATCCTACATAGTTAACCCTTATGTAAATGCCTTAAGAGTACGTTTAGACTTATAAATCCACTCGATTTCAAATGTCAATTTCATAGTATATACGTCCAATAAATAGTAGTTCTAAATTCACTGGATTTTTTGACGTATATTGTATGGGATTAACAGTTTACATCGTAGTATAATTTCATAGTCTAATGCCAAGTTTACACTTGCGCTCCAAAATCCACTGGATTTCACGAAATCCTGAAATACACCCCGGTGTTTACACTTATTTTTTTCTTGATTTCAAACATATCACAATTATCAAGGTAGATGCATATGCGCAGCTGATCGATCATGAATTTTCAAAACAAGTTGTTGTATATTTAATTAGTCATCAAAAATATACGACAATATAGAACTTTACAACTTTATTTCGAAAATTACCGTAAAATTATCTATATATCGTATTAATTGTGTATAGTACTAACAAATAAAAAATAAAAAATTATTTTATCGTTGAGACATCATAATAATAAATTTTGATAGATAAAATTTGTGCTCAGAACCTGCAAAATATTATTACTTGAAGTAGTTTGCCCGTTCAGTGCTGAAAATGATTTCCCGTACTCCGAAATGTAGCAAGACTTGCACTTCTCTTTAAACAATAACAGCGCCGAATAACACTCTCTTCTCCTATTTTCTGCCATACAATTTCGGCCCATTAGAAACTAGCAGCATGTTCGTTAGCATCTAACTACGATAGCTGATACGTTGATTTTGACATTTCTGCTGGAGTTTTTGCAATTTCCGTCATTTTTCCGTTCCCGTCTTTTTTAAGAAATTTGTATGGGGAAGCAATTTATGAAAATTCGCTCTTTTTTCTAACATAACCACTAAAAAGTACGGGAACACAATGAAAAACTGCATTTTAACAAAGTAATTTCATATTGTTACGAATGTAACTGATAGGTTTAAGTTAGTTTAGTTTAATTTCCGTTAATTTAAAAATTTGAATTGTAACGTAAAGTTTTTATTACGCAGTTACTCTATTTAAGCAACAACAATTATCATGTAGAATTATCTTCATTATTCTAGATGTTCTTTACCTTTCATTAATGTGCTTTTGTTTTGTTTGCCATAGTCATGTAATTATTGTTTAGTTTGTCACTTCTTTTCTTACATTCATTTGTTGTTGTAATTACGTCATTGATCATCCCCCATGTATGTATGTGAGTATGGTTGTTCGCTTAGTGCGAATGTGCGTCTGTGTGTTCGTTGTACAGATTCGAGGTGTTGCCATATGCTCTAGATATTTCTAGACCAAGGAGATTTTGGGTATAAATAGAGTTACGAATGGCAACATTGAGTAGTTGTGAATTTTATACCGAAGTGTAAACATCGACTAGTAAAGAAGTAAAGTAAAGCTGTGTACTTAGCTATAACAGTCGGTTACGAATAAGTGTAATAAAGTAAATAAAGCATTGTAGAAACGTAATCTAAAACGAACCCTGTTTTATTTGGTACAAATCGTACTGGGGAATAAAACAACGTCTACACGGAGATTAGTTAAATCTAATTCCGTAACAATTGGTGTCAGCAGTGAGATTACGATCATCCTACAATGAAGTTTAAGGATCTACGAGTGGAAGACTTGAAGAAGGAGCTAAGTAAGTTGGAGTTGTGTTCTACTGGCAACAAGGCCGAACTACAAAAACGCTTGTTGGAAGAGTTCGAGCGCCGTGGAATGAACATCGATGAATATGAGTTCGACGGTAAGGAAGAAGTCGAGTTACCGGCAAAGGGCGAATCCACTGTTGAGGAAGTTTCATCGGTAGCTGCCAGGGGTGACGATTTGAAATCAATGCTGGCTGTGATGATGCTGGAAATGAAATCTGACAACAGTAAAATGATGGAGAAATTAGATGCTAAAATGGAAGAAAATTCCAGAAAGAGCGAAGAAACTTCCAGACTTGTGATGGAAATGAAAGCAGAAAATTGTCGAATGGTTGAAGAAAATTCCAGTAAAATGATGGAGAAATTAGATGCTAAAATGGAAGAAAATTCGAGAAAGAGTGAAGAATATTCCAGAAAATTGGAGGAAAGATTTGTCAAATTCGACGACAAATTAGAGGAAAAGTTAGAAGAGAACTCTAGAAAAATCGCTAAGGGCATGGAAGAGAAATTAGAGGTAAATTCTAGAACGATTAACGAGAAACTCGAGAACATCACGATGGTGATTGAAAAGAGAGTAGAAAACGTGGAGGTACAAATTAAAGAGTTGGATAAAAAGATTTTGTCTGTTGACGAGAAATTTCTGGCTCAAGATGAAAAGATTCTGGGCATAGAGAGGAAAATGTCGGAACTGGAAATCAAAGGTGGCCCAGTGAGAGCTATTCATAACACGATAAAAATCAAGCCTCCATTGTTCGACGGCTCAACCTCTTTAAATGTGTTCAAATTACAGTTCGAGACATTGGCTGCTAGAGATTCTTGGAACGAATCACGAGGCACTGCCGGGAGATGATGAAAACGATGGTCCCACAATTTCTATAGCCATAGTCCAGCAGACGAATCACAACTTAACGGTTAAAGGCTTCATCAATGGTGTATTGCGCACCTTGACATTGGACACCGGTGCAACAAAGTCCATTATTAGACCGGATTTGGTAAAAGGGAAGGTATTGCCGTTAAATGGAGTCAAATTGATAAAATAGATAAAATTTGTGCTCAGAACCTGCAAAATATTATTACTTGAAGTAGTTTGCCCGTTCAGTGCTGAAAATGATTTCCCGTACTCCGAAATGTAGCAAGACTTGCACTTCTCTTTAAACAATAACAGCGCCGAATAACACTCTCTTCTCCTATTTTCTGCCATACAATTTCGGCCCATTAGAAACTAGCAGCATGTTCGTTAGCATCTAACTACGATAGCTGATACGTTGATTTTGACATTTCTGCTGGAGTTTTTGCAATTTCCGTCATTTTTCCGTTCCCGTCTTTTTTAAGAAATTTGTATGGGGAAGCAATTTATGAAAATTCGCTCTTTTTTCTAACATAACCACTAAAAAGTACGGGAACACAATGAAAAACTGCATTTTAACAAAGTAATTTCATATTGTTACGAATGTAACTGATAGGTTTAAGTTAGTTTAGTTTAATTTCCGTTAATTTAAAAATTTGAATTGTAACGTAAAGTTTTTATTACGCAGTTACTCTATTTAAGCAACAACAATTATCATGTAGAATTATCTTCATTATTCTAGATGTTCTTTACCTTTCATTAATGTGCTTTTGTTTTGTTTGCCATAGTCATGTAATTATTGTTTAGTTTGTCACTTCTTTTCTTACATTCATTTGTTGTTGTAATTACGTCATTGATCATCCCCCATGTATGTATGTGAGTATGGTTGTTCGCTTAGTGCGAATGTGCGTCTGTGTGTTCGTTGTACAGATTCGAGGTGTTGCCATATGCTCTAGATATTTCTAGACCAAGGAGATTTTGGGTATAAATAGAGTTACGAATGGCAACATTGAGTAGTTGTGAATTTTATACCGAAGTGTAAACATCGACTAGTAAAGAAGTAAAGTAAAGCTGTGTACTTAGCTATAACAGTCGGTTACGAATAAGTGTAATAAAGTAAATAAAGCATTGTAGAAACGTAATCTAAAACGAACCCTGTTTTATTTGGTACAAATCGTACTGGGGAATAAAACAACGTCTACACGGAGATTAGTTAAATCTAATTCCGTAACAATTGGTGTCAGCAGTGAGATTACGATCATCCTACAATGAAGTTTAAGGATCTACGAGTGGAAGACTTGAAGAAGGAGCTAAGTAAGTTGGAGTTGTGTTCTACTGGCAACAAGGCCGAACTACAAAAACGCTTGTTGGAAGAGTTCGAGCGCCGTGGAATGAACATCGATGAATATGAGTTCGACGGTAAGGAAGAAGTCGAGTTACCGGCAAAGGGCGAATCCACTGTTGAGGAAGTTTCATCGGTAGCTGCCAGGGGTGACGATTTGAAATCAATGCTGGCTATGATGATGCTGGAAATGAAATCTGACAACAGTAAAATGATGGAGAAATTAGATGCTAAAATGGAAGAAAATTCCAGAAAGAGCGAAGAAACTTCCAGACTTGTGATGGAAATGAAAGCAGAAAATTGTCGAATGGTTGAAGAAAATTCCAGTAAAATGATGGAGAAATTAGATGCTAAAATGGAAGAAAATTCGAGAAAGAGTGAAGAATATTCCAGAAAATTGGAGGAAAGATTTGTCAAATTCGACGACAAATTAGAGGAAAAGTTAGAAGAGAACTCTAGAAAAATCGCTAAGGGCATGGAAGAGAAATTAGAGGTAAATTCTAGAACGATTAACGAGAAACTCGAGAACATCACGATGGTGATTGAAAAGAGAGTAGAAAACGTGGAGGTACAAATTAAAGAGTTGGATAAAAAGATTTTGTCTGTTGACGAGAAATTTCTGGCTCAAGATGAAAAGATTCTGGGCATAGAGAGGAAAATGTCGGAACTGGAAATCAAAGGTGGCCCAGTGAGAGCTATTCATAACACGATAAAAATCAAGCCTCCATTGTTCGACGGCTCAACCTCTTTAAATGTGTTCAAATTACAGTTCGAGACATTGGCTGCTAGAGATTCTTGGAACGAATCACGAGGCACTGCCGGGAGATGATGAAAACGATGGTCCCACAATTTCTATAGCCATAGTCCAGCAGACGAATCACAACTTAACGGTTAAAGGCTTCATCAATGGTGTATTGCGCACCTTGACATTGGACACCGGTGCAACAAAGTCCATTATTAGACCGGATTTGGTAAAAGGGAAGGTATTGCCGTTAAATGGAGTCAAATTGCGGACGGCCACAGGCGAGACTACAACGGTTCATGGAAAGGCCTACCAAAGGCTGAGCATGGGTAGAAAATCTGTAAATTTCGATTTTATAGTGGCCGATATTGTGGACGAAGTTATACTTGGTGTAGACTTCATGATTGCCTTCGATATCAACCTGGACATAAAGCACCGTGTGATGACATGGTCCAATGTGGAAATACCGATAAGTGTGGGCTACAACGAGAAAAGCAAACATCGCCCAAAGGCAGAATCCGGCGAGATCGCTGTCGATGTCCGTACGCTGAAGGTGGAAGCCGCCGACAATTGGCCTGTAGGAAAGCGGAAAAATCCAGCAACGAGGACGAAAAAGCGAATATGTACGTCGAGGAAAGGTCCATCGAAAAGCAGACGTACAGCAAGGAAGGAAACGTCCGATGAAGACCAGGTGACACTTAGGAAGGTGACCACGAAGAAAGAAGGTATAGCGTCGCGATTCCTGGAGAGAAAGCAACGTCGTCCAGAAGAGCAAGAGTCCAAAGCTGACGCAGTAGAGGGTACATCTAAATTGGTTGCCACCACTACGGAACGAGAATTGCGTCTAGTCAGGAGGAACAGGCTTAAGCGGGAGGCAGTGTTACCAATGCCCATACCACCGAGAGGGAACTGTGCCTATTCGGGACGAACAGGCTTAAGCGGGAGGCAATGTTACGAATGTAACTGATAGGTTTAAGTTAGTTTAGTTTAATTTCCGTTAATTTAAAAATTTGAATTGTAACGTAAAGTTTTTATTACGCAGTTACTCTATTTAAGCAACAACAATTATCATGTAGAATTATCTTCATTATTCTAGATGTTTACCTTTCATTAATGTGCTTTTGTTTTGTTTGCCATAGTCATGTAATTATTGTTTAGTTTGTCACTTCTTTTCTTACATTCATTTGTTGTTGTAATTACGTCATTGATCATCCCCCATGTATGTATGTGAGTATGGTTGTTCGCTTAGTGCGAATGTGCGTCTGTGTGTTCGTTGTACAGATTCGAGGTGTTGCCATATGCTCTAGATATTTCTAGACCAAGGAGATTTTGGGTATAAATAGAGTTACGAATGGCAACATTGAGTAGTTGTGTTTTAAGCGTTGAACTGAACAGATCGGTTAAATAAGTGCTGCGTGCTAACTAGAGACTTGCTGTGTGCTTAGTAATTAAAGTCGGTTACGAATAAGTGTAATAAAGTAAATAAAGCATTGTAGAAACGTAATCTAAAACGAACCCTGTTTTATTTGGTACAAATCGTACTGGGGAATAAAACAACGTCTACACGGAGATTAGTTAAATCTAATTCCGTAACAATATTTTTTCACATTGCTTACAAATTTTGATAATAAAATTTTTTGTTGCAGCAACTGACCATCTACCTTGTTTATTCCCCCGCCGGGGATAACAATCTTGGCGCGATGCGGGGGCTTGACGCCACAATCTGCTCATTCAATTTCTTTAGTGTTGAACTGGGGGGTTGTGGCTGACCAAAGGTTATCCACTCCTTGTCGAAGACCTACACAATACACTGAAATCCTACAGTGCATTTTTGGGGTGAGTGACATATATTTGGTTACTGATCTCCTACCAAAATAATTCGAGATCCCCTAACACCGGGGTGTTAAGCGACCACGTGCCTATCGGTGTTTAAGGTTTGCAGTCAGGGTACCGACTGTATTATAACCGAGCCTCGTTGATACCTGGGCACCTCAACGAGTAGCAGGCTTAGTTGTCAAGTTCCAATCATGGTAGTGGAGGGCTATGCCATGGTTGTACTCAGTTCCCCCATCTAAAAATCTTTCCATGGATGAAAATATTAATAACAAAAACAAAACAACAAAAACCCAAACCCCTTTGATAACGACCCCTGCTATGACTACGGACACTGCTGCACCTAGTGCAATTAACCTAAATTTGGGCGGGGACGACTGTTCCACACCGACCCTGGACAGAGTTAGCGACTCAATAAACTCGCAGAGCAGGGAATTGCTCAACCTCCTGAGGGAAAGTGCGTCCCTTCACCTGAGTCGGGAAAGTTCTCCCATAAGCAACTGGGAGGACATCCCCCTGTCTGATGATGAGATGGATACTACAGTCATCCCATCTCAGAAGGACAAGGAGATGTCCCCCTCGGTTGCTTCTGGGAGCTCAAAACCGGATGGGAAGGGAGTAACTCCGTCAGGGGATGTTACGTCGGTCGCGACCGTTAGACCTACTCTTCCCAGGCAGGACGCCTTGGTGGATGAGGCTATGGATGAGGAGAATGGAAATTCTCTCATCTCCCCATCCATCAAGAGTAGTAAGGCCCGGGAGAGAAAGGACAAGCATGGCTACAAAAGAGCAGTTAATTACTGCTCTAGATTTGTAGACAAGACTCCAGGTGAGGTCTCCCCGGCGGAATTCCGGGAGATTAGGTTGAAGCTTCGCTTCTTGAGGCGCATTGAGAGGAAGTACCCTCATTTTGAGAAGCTTCCACTTCCAATCGACCGGATTCCGAGGCCGGATCCGGAGGTAGGCGCCAGCCCAACGACTGGCTTGACTTCCCCGGAACCAGCCACAGTGCAAAAACCAGTAGTGCCGGCCTGTTCAAACCCTTTGCGGACCCCTAATGTGTCTGCGGTAGGGGAAGACACCCGGACCACACTGGCCCCACCGACACGGTCCTCGAAGTCGGAGAAGCGAATTGGAAATTCACGGGAGGAGTTGCCACATCAGCCCACAGCTACTGTGACAACCCCGCCGGTGAATGCCCCAAAAGCTGCTGGGGAAAACGTAGGCGGGAAATGTTCCAAGGCCGCTGATTTGCGGAAGCCTGTTAAACAGGCATCTGCGGTATCAGTGACGAGGAACAAATCCAGTACCTCGGGGAACAACAAAATTGGCCCGAAAGGGAATATCGGCTCTGCTGGAGGTCGGGCAATTGATGGGACTGACGGCCCTTCAACCTCAAAGCTGGCTAGCGGTCAGAAGACTACGTCTTCGCTACAATCATGTATGAAGAGAGTGAGGTCTTCTGAGGATCCGCATCCAGATGCTAAGAGGCTGGGTGGTCGCCAGTCCGATAATCGACCGGCCTCGTACGCAAAAATGGCCGCTCGACAGACGGTTAAGGAAGCTCAACCAGGGAGGGCCTGTAAAGGCAGCCCGGGCCAAAAACTTCCTAAACCTGCTGGAGAGAAGCCATATGAGCCACATAGGCCTGCAAGAATGACGGCCCCAGATGACCTTCTGGTGGCAATCATTGATAGAACTGACCCTGAAGGTAGGATCAGTGACGATCACTGGTTGCTGGTAGAGGGTCTTCTGAGGACGGTCATTACTTCCGATGATGTGGATGAAAGGAAGACCGGCTTTGGCAGGGCATCCGTATACAAGGGCGTCAAGGTTATCAACTGCAAGGATGAGGAATCGCGTGATTTCCTCACCCAAACAGTAAATAGCTCTGACGCTCTGTGGGACGGATGCAGGCTGGCTGCGATTCCCATCGCCGAGATCCCATCAAGATTAGCGGCTACAACATGGGTGCCACCTCCTGCTTCGGATGTGGCACAGGTGTTGAAGCTGATCAGGAAGCAAAACAGGCCCATCCAGACCGACAGCTGGAAATTGGTGAAATCATATCCAGAAGGCGGAGGCACGGTGATGAAGTTCACCATGGACAGTGCCAGTGCAGAGTTCATTAAGAATTGTAAGGGAGAGCTGGACTTCGGGTTGGGTTGGCTTCGGTTCCGCTTCTCGCAGCCCCAGTAAGGAGTTCGGGCAGCAGGGCCTTCGCGTGGTGCAGATCAATCTGCATCACTGCAAGGCGGCGGCTGCAGAGCTCCTTCTCTCCCTTACAAATTCGGTGATTGACATCGCTTTGGTCCAGGAACCCTATCTCTACAAAAATAGGGTTTCTGGACTAAACGATGGGCGGTACTCCCTGTTCTATTCGTCGAATGGGGAGAAGGTAAGATCTTGTATTATAGTGAAGAAATGTTTAAATCCTATTCATCTCTATAATTACAGTGATGGCGACACGGCGGTAGTGAGGCTGGAAGTAGGCCCCGGAAGGGCCTTGGTGCTAGCCTCGGTCTACATGCCGTACGAGGTACCTGACCCACCTAGTCGATTGGTGCGCAAGCTAGTGGATGAGATTTCGGGCACTTGTAATTTCATAATGGGCTGCGATGCAAATGCTCATCACTTCCACTGGGGCAGCAGTGACACTAACACGAGAGGTGAGTCCATATTCGATTTTATTTTAACTAATAATCTACGAGTGTGTAATAGGGGAAATACGGCCACCTTCCAGAATAGGGTAAGGGAGGAGGTAATAGACCTCACCCTTACAAATATGGAGGATACTTCCATAACGGACTGGAGAGTATCGGAGGAATGTTCCTTTTCGGACCATAGGACGATACACTTTCGAGTCCCGAGTGGAAGTAAACGGCAACAACCTCATAGGAATCCCAGGAGAACTAATTGGGAGAAATTCAACTCCATGGCCTCTTCAAGACTGTGTGAAATATCTGAACCTCACACAGAGAGGGAAGTGGACAGACGGGTTGAGGATCTCACAAATGTCCTCAGGGATTGCTATGAAAAGACATGCCCATTAACTTACCCAGGTAGGAGAACACAGCCCGCTTGGTGGAACAAAGATCTAGCTAACCTCAGGAAGGTTAGCAGGAGAGCATATAACAAAGCGAACAGGACCAAACTTAGTACGGATTGGGATCTGTATAAGAACAGTTTCAATAAGTACAAAAAAGTGAGGTCAGGAAAGCTAAGAGAAACTCCTGGATTAACTTTAGTGAGTCGATAGAGGGAGTAAACGAGGCGGCAAGATTTCGTAAGGTAATCTCAAAGGACCCCAAACCTATTGGGAGCATCAAACGAAATTATGGCACGTGGACGAACTCTGCTCTAGAGACTCTTGATCTATTGGCAGAGACTCATTTCCCGGGATGCAAGGACGCTGTTTCGTATCCGAGCTCGGAAACGAACAGAACCTACACACCCGATGAGAGGTTCTTCGTCAATAGGTTGATAAGTGAATCAAGGATCTCTTGGGCGATCAGCACTTTTCAACCCTACAAATCTCCTGGCCCAGATGGTGTCATTCCGGCGATGCTTCAGAACGCACCGCCGGTATTGATCACCATACTGAAGGTTATTTTTAGGGCTTGCTTATTGCTGTCGCACGTACCGGCACTGTGGAAAGAGGTAACAGTGACTTATATCCCCAAGGCTGGGAAGCCAAGCCACGCGTTGCCGAAGGACTACAGACCGATAAGTCTTTCCTCCTTTCTATTAAAAACCTTAGAAAGGCTGCTCGACTTGGAGATCAGATCGTACATAAATTGTGACCTTATAAGCAGCTCTCAGCATGCTTATATGAAGGGGAAATCGACGGAAACAGCACTACATGAGGTAGTGAGTTATATAGAGAAGAACATGGATAACTCGGATCACACATTGGCCGCTTTTCTAGACATAGAGGGAGCGTTCAATAATGTGAAGCTTGAATCCATCCATTCTTCTCTAGAGCTTCTGAGTGTCCCCTCTATCTTAATCAACTGGATTGAAAGAATGCTGGAAAGCAGACTGATCAATTCCAGTATTGGAGAGAGTTCCGTAAGGAAGTCAGTCACTAGGGGCACCCCACAAGGTGGAGTCTTATCTCCACTGCTGTGGCTTCTAGTAGTAAATGGGATACTCAAGGAGTTTGATAGACTAGGGACTAAAGTTGTAGCATACGCTGACGACGTGGTCCTTCTAATCAGTGGAAAATTCTTGTCGACGCTGTCGGAACTGATGCAGGGTGCGCTGGTTAAGCTCTCTCGCTGGGCTCACCACAATGGTCTTGGGGTGAACCCTGCGAAGACTGAGCTGGTACTATTCACCAGAAAAAGAAATATTGCCGAATTTGTGCCGCCAACGCTGGATGGAGTGCGATTGGATCTTTCTACGGAGGCGAAATACCTGGGACTGATCCTGGACCATCGGCTAAGATGGAATAGGAACACGGAGGAGCGCACCAAGAGGGGTTTAATCGCGCTTTATTCCTGCAAGAACTCCATAGGAAAGAGCTGGGGCCTCAGACCACATGTAATACATTGGCTGTATAGGACAGTGGTCAGTCCCATTCTGACCTACGGTTGTCTCGTTTGGTGGCATGCCCTAGGCAATAATTCCAATCTGTCCAAATTAGCTACTGTGCAAAGAGCTGCGTCAGTACTCGTTACTGGAGCAGCAAGAAGCACCCCTCAGGCTGCATTGAATGCCATACTGAACGTCCAGCCTTTGGACATACTTGTACAGTATCGAGCTTCACGATCTGCCTTGAGGCTTAAAGAGCTAAATCTGTGGCGTGGTTCACATCTTGGACATGCTAGTGTTCTACAGCGGTTTTGTAGCCAGATTGGACTAAGAGCCAGGGGAGATGAGACTGACTACATCTCATCAAGCCTGGACTTTGACACAGCTGACGTACTAATCCCCGACAGGAGTGAGTGGACACGAGGCAGACCACTTCCCGACAGCCTGTCGATCTTCACCGATGGGTCGAAGATGGAGGAAGGCACGGGATCTGGTGTGTTCTGTGAAGAATTAGACATCAGGAACTCATATAAGCTTAATGACAACTGTAGTGTTTTTCAGGCAGAAGTTTTTGCGGTTTTGAAGGCCTTGGAATTAATAGTGGGAATGACGGACCTTATAGATAAGGCAGTCACTGTTTACGTGGACAGTCAGGCTGCCCTAAAAGCGTTAGGGTCATACAGTATTAAATCCAGGATTGTTCAAAGATGCAGGTCTCTCTTAAAAACATGTAACATAGTTGTTAGGTTTTGTTGGGTTCCAGGGCATTGCAATGTTGAGGGAAACGAGATAGTTGATGAACTGGCTAGAAGAGGATCCCAATCCTCGGACCTCACGGTAGAGGATAGTGTCAAGCCACCTCTCTGCTTCTTCCTCGACAAACTCAGTAAGCTCTACGCAGAGGAAACCGTTAAAGTTTGGCAGGATGTGCCTGGTTGTAAGGTATCTAAGTCAATCTGGCCGGTTATCTCACGGCGTAGAACTTCGTCCCTCCTCTCGCTATGCAAATCAGAAATCAGAACCGCTGTGGGGGTAATAACCGGTCACTGCGGAATAAGATCCATGACTTGCAAGTGGGATGGCAATAACATTGAGTACTGTAGGTTATGTGAGGATGAGGAGGAAACGGAGACGATCGAGCACCTTCTATGCAGATGTCCTAGACTGATGGTCAAAAGACATAGACTATTTGGTGAACATGTGATTGAATCTCTTTCCTACTTCGCCTCTATTGACCCCACAGTGTTGGTGGTTTACTGCAAGAGCCTTAAGATGCTCTGGGGCAGGCCAACACAGACCTAAAACCATTAGTAACTAAATCGTAGTTAGCTACTAAACCATCTTCTCTCTTTAAATAACCTGACTTCTCCAATATAGTCACTAATCATTCTAATTATTCTTATTCTTCTCTCTTGTCATACCAACTTCCGCTTCCCTTCCTGTCCAACCTTTCCAACCTAATCACTTTCCTCCCACACAGCACATCACATCAACAAACATATATTATCATCATCCACAGGCATACAGCACCGTACAGCTCTATCCACAACAGGCACCTCATCACTTGTCCTCCACATCACCAATACCTTCACATACACTATCATCATCTAAATAGCCACGTATCATCATCTACAGATATATATATAACATATCTCCTTGTCATCACCTGAATGCACAAATCACCATATAGCCATCAGCTACACATCACCACCATCTAAAAGCACAGCACATCAACAGACTTATATCATCACCCACAGTCACACAGCACCACATAGCTCTATCCACAACAGCCACCACATCACTTGTCCTCCACACCACCATTATCTTCACATCAGTTACATATCATCACCATCTACAACTCAACCAACATCAACACACATAGCCATATCCAGCATCTACAATCAAATAGCCCAAACCACACATCAATACAACATCTTTCACCTCTACAACACAAATAATTTAATAGTTTGGATGATCACAATGGACCTCAAGGTCTCCGAGTGGAGTAGCTGTCAACAAAGACGCCGAATGTAAACCAAACACAACCCTGCGTTTACAAATGGCAGGACAGTTGACTTCATATATTGATTGTCAAAATCCCACAACTTGCCTGTGTGACGTAGGCGTCCAGAGAACTGCGAAAACAGGTGTAAAATTATGAATGAAAATCACCGATTTCTTGTTGTTTTCCCTTCACATATTTTGTTTTGTACATATTCTTTTGTTTTCAGCACATTTGAATTATCATCTCACTTCTTTTTCACAAAAATGTCGAAAATTTGTCAACCCGGCTGTCTGTGAAAAACTGGTGGACAGCTGAGAGACAAACGACAAATGTATACATGCGTTAGTAAATCAGAGTTTTATTTGAAGACAAACTGTCTGGTGTAAACGCCTAGTAACAAGCGTTTAAGAAGATTTTTCTCAATAAGGCGGAATTTACCTTGTGTACCCTCCTTATTAACATAACATATGTTCATATAAATACGCCGCTGATAAAAGATATCAGCAAAATTTTGCAATAATGTATTATCGTTAAGACTTACCCTGCGTTTACAAATGACAGGACAGTTGAGTTCATGTATTGATTGTCAAAAACCCAAAACTTGCCTGTGTGACGTAGGCGTCCAGACAACTGCAAAAACAGTTGTAAAATTATGAATGAAAATCATCGATTCCTTTTCGTTTTCCGTTCACATATCTTGTTTTTGTACATATTCTTTTGTTTTCAGCACATTTTAATTATCATCTCACTTCTTTTTCACAAAAATGTCAAAATTTGTCGACCCGACTGTCTGTGAAAAAATGATGGACAGCTGGGAGACAAACGACAAATGTATGTATGTATTAGTAAATCAGAGTTGTATTTGAAGACAAACTGTCTGGTGTAAACGCCTAGTTAACGACCACTTTTTGGTTGTCAACTTAACAATAGGTCTGTACGATAACCCAAAAGTTTGTACAAATTTGTACAAACTTTTACAAAATGCTGTTCGATAACAAACTTGTGCAGTAAAAGAGAACTGACAGAACTTGCAAGAACTTGCAAATACTTTTTACTTGCGAAGTTATCGAACAGGCCTAATAATTTTCGGTAGTTAACGAAACAATTTACCGACCAAAATCGTTAAAATTGGTATACAGAATAGCACTTACCGAAAATTATCGTTAACTACCGACATTCGTCGTTAATTCTGTCGTTAAGGAGTTACAGAATCGCACTACAGGGTTGTATTTAAAGACAAATTGTCTTGTGCAAACGCCTAGTAAACTCGAAGTCGACATTTTGAAACAGCGCTAGTCTGACCACCGACTTTACCCTGCGTTTACAAATGACAGGACAGTTGACTTCATGTATTGATTGTCAAAATCCCACAACTTGCCTGTGTGACGTAGGCGTCCAGACAACTGCGAAAACAGTTGTAAAATTATGAATGAAAATCACCGGTTTCTTTTTGTTTTCCGTTCACATATTTTGTTTTGTACATATTCTTTTGTTTTCAGCACATTTGAATTATCATCTCACTTCTTTTTCACAAAAATGTCGAAAATTTGTCATGTGTTAGTAAATCAGAGTTGTATTTGAAGACAAACTGTCTGGTGTAAACGCATAGTTAGTCAGAAGTGACAGCCGCAGAGTTTGCCGTAAAGATAATTGAGTTTTTGGGAGCGAGCTAAGAGGAAAGAACCCCCTTAAGGTGTGAACAGAATGAAATACGCCACTTTTTTCACGCTCAGTTTCATGTAAAAGATTAAAGGCCTGCGTACATATGCTGCTTTGCCTGGTTGCCTTGCTTTCCTGCTTCATGTTTGACATAAGAAAAATAATACATCAATATCATGATTTTACTCTGCTATGGATCTCGATCTAGAGACGCATAATTTCATGCAATTTTTTCATTGAAATCACCCTAGTGTGTACAGGGACCATGCTATCACTCAAAAACTCAATTGTCTTTAAGCTACTTTGCACGTGTGACTACTGACTTACAATTTTATGTGTTCGAATGGTAACACTGTACCGCATCCCGAATTATCTGAATAAATAAAGAATAAGTAAACAAACTATTTTCTGCTGAATTTTTTGAAAAATGTGGCTCGTCACCTACGATTATATGGAAGAATTTTTACAAATTCTCAAAATTTATATCGCTTTTGTTAACTTTATTGATTTGGCTTGTCCCACACGTTTAAGATGGGCAAGAGAAGAATTTTCACAGAGAGAACGAGAAATGCATTCCTTATATTTGCAGCTGATGGATTTGGTCAAACAAAGAAACAATAGGGAATTTAGGAAATTTACGCGAATAAATATATCAACTTTCGAACATTTGGTAAGGTTGCTAAAGAAGAAACTGCAGAAGTATTCAGCCCGAAAACCCATACCACCAGAATGTCGAATATTGGTAACGTTAATGTGTGTACGACGAATTGGAAAAATGTGTGATTTGTGGAAACAACTTATCTCCCAATATCTTACTTTGCAGGTACTTGGCTTATGATTCTCCTCGCCCTTTATTACAGATGGCGTTTCGATTGGGTTCAACAACATTACGTTCTATTATTACCGAAACTTGTGAATGCATATCCAAAGAATTGTCAGCGGCCTACTTTCTCAATTCATTAAATGCTGATGATTATTACGAACTAAGCGAAGAACAATTGGAAGCAACGGGTCTACCAAATTGTGTTGGTAGTTTGGATGCCATACAATTCTTAACTGAACGAAAAACCCGAGATCCAATTATATTAATGGCCTCAAGTAATACTAAATATCAGTTAATTAATGTCGACTTGGATATGATGAACGAATTATTGGAGAAAGATAACATTGTTAATAATTTGTTGCAAAATAATGTGGATCGTTTACCATTGCCAGCGGAAATGCAAATACCGGAGTCTGTTGGTGCGGTACCCCAGTTTCTTCCGTCTTATTTCGTAACTCCACCACGTTTTCCATTCGTAAAACATACCATGAGACCTTATCCAGGAAAACTTTTAAATGCTCAAAAGGAGGCATTCAATGCACGTCTCAAGTGCTGCACGGACTATTTGGATAATGCTTTCGGCATATTAATATACAGATGGAAAGTGTTACAAAACCGATTTTCCGGATTACCGACGATATCATGTAACATCATAAGATCTTGTGTAATTTTACATAACTTTGCCCTTGAACACGATGCTTCGTATCTGCACAACCAATTGGTTGATCACATAGACGAAGAAACACAAGAGTTTAGACCGGGTGTTTGGCGTGAAACAGTTAAGCTACCAAAAACAAAACTATTCAGCAATTATGAAAATACAGCAGACAATGAAGCTTTCAAAAGTAGAGATTTATTAAAGGATTACTTATTTAGGGAAAGTATGTAATAAATGTTAATATTTAAGAAGTATATGTCTTATCCTGATACATAACAAGCTCTTGGGTAACGACTTCCAGAAGCCTTTGTTGAAGGCGCATTAAATCAATGGGTGATAGTTTAGCCTCTTCCACCTGTAAAGCCATTGCATTGAAGAAAACTTGATTTGGTGATGGCGGAGTGAAGCGTTGCTTTGCGTTTTTCAATAAACTTGATATCTCGTGGCATGCTTCATTTATAATTGCTTCTTTATCGATTTTTCGTTTTTTATTCACTTCTTCAGATGTACCAATTTTACTAAGATTTGTAACTGTCGCCGCGGAATTATCAATTTTTTTTATGTACTCATTTAAATCGAAATTTTCCGCTTCATATTCAATTTCGTGTTCCTCCTCTTCATCATTGCATGTGCTAGTTTCTTGAATGTATTGGACAAAATCTGTATCATTTTCCTCTACCTTAACATTGTTTGGTGTGCTATGGAAAAATGTGGGGTGGATTAAGGATTCATGCAAAATATTAAAAGTACGTAGAATAACACTTACTCTCTTAATTGATCATTTAAAAATTCCATGTAATGATAATACTTCCAGGTGTAGTGAGAGCGTTCAGATTCATCTTTTTCTTCTTCCCTTTGTTTTCGCAGTCGTTCTCTAATGTACGAATCCCTCAATGTCTTCCAACGTATGCGAATTGTACTAGCTGGGAATAGTTGGAAAAATACAAATGAAAAAAGCATAATCCAAGGTCTATTTAATAATAATTATGTCATATATTATTGATTTGAAGGAAAGCACCACTTGACTACTTACGATCTCTTCTTAGCTGCAGTGCCACTTCTGCCCATTTTTCCATCTTCTGTTCTTTATAACGTTGATGTCGATACTTCTTATCGTAAAGAATCGGATTGGCTTTTATCAATTCTATCAACTGATATTCCATAATTAAGTTTTTATAACAAGAAATGTAAAGTTTGTGAGTTTGTGTTAATACTTTAATGTCTCCAACTTGTGTTTACTTTTTGCTTGTCGTTTTATTATGTTGTGACGTTGAAACATATGGCAACGCATTTTTATTACTTTTTGTTGAACACAATGAAAATATCCATTACACTCTGAAGCTATGTCTTATGCCAGACTATGAAAATTTAGAAAATTCTTTGTTATTCTCTTTTCAATTTTCATTGACGTCCACACATATATGAAATCATATGAAAATTTTAATATTTTCATTGCTTTGTCCCGGTCCACACTAGCGTGAATTTAATTAAAAAATTTCATGAAATTAGGTGTTCTTAAATCGTATTCCCCACTACAGCAATTTTGTGATTTTGCTCTACTATGGAGGTCGATCTAGAAACGCATAATTTCATGCAATTTTTTCAATGAAATCACTCTAGTGTGGACCGGGACTTTGCATCTGTTTGAGAGTTACGAATTTAAACACAAAGAATAATTTCAGATTACAGAACTTTGTGTACAGAGCATGGTACAATTACAAAGGTAGATGCATCGGCCAATTGCTACAACAAAGCAACTATTTTTGTAATGTAAACTGTCAAAATTTTCACCAAATGGTCTCTTGTTGTCTCTTTTTATCGCTTGTGTTTGTCTATAAAGTGTAGACATGCTATCTCTTACTTACCGAATCATATGCTAAGTTTACATTTACGAAATCCACTCGATTTCAACTGTCAATTCCATAGCTCAAACGTCAA
This sequence comes from Musca autumnalis, assembly GCF_047663935.1. Classification (NCBI taxonomy): domain Eukaryota; kingdom Metazoa; phylum Arthropoda; class Insecta; order Diptera; family Muscidae; genus Musca; species Musca autumnalis. Next base: position 76,729,646 of record NW_027411755.1, read on the forward strand.
ATGAAATCTCATCTTGATTTCATTTGACGTTTAGCCTATGCATGGTACAATTAGAAAGGTAGATGCCTCAGCCCAGCTGATCGAATCTATAACGTCAAAAAACTATGAATTCGCCATGAAAAATCAAAACAAAAAACCATATGATTCGGTAAGTAAGAGATAGCATGTCTACACTTTATAGACAAACACAAGCGATAAAAAGAGACAACAAGAGACCATTTGGCGAAATTTTTGACAGTTTACATTACAAAAAAAGTTGCTTTGTTGTAGCAATTCGCCGATGCATCTACCTTTCTTATTGTACCATGAGCCTATGGATGGTTTTAGATTGGATCAGCTGGACTGAGGCATCTACCTTTGTAATTGTACCATGGTACAGAGTTTCACCCCCTTCACACCTCTTCCCTATAAACTCATTTTCATGTTAATGCAAATTTTCATAGTCTGGCATAATGGCCCCGGCACATACGGTCCGTTGTGCGTCGCGTTACGCGTTAATAACAACAACCACATGAAAAAAGTGTAAGTGATGCCAAGTTTTTTCTTGAAGTTTTCATGTGGTTGTTGTAACGCGACGCTCAACGGACCCTATGTGCCAAGCCCTTAAGACTTTAGTTGTCTGACAGCTAATATAGCACCGGTTCACACCAGAGTAATTTATTATTCCGATTTTCATACTAGAGTAATGGCCCCGGCACAACGTACCGTAGTGCGTCGCGTTACAACAACCACATGAAAACTTCAAGAACAAACTTGGCATCACTTACATTTTTTTCATGTGGTTGTTGTTTTTAACGCGTGACGCAACTCACAACGTACCGTATGTGCCGGGGCCATAATTTTATGAAATGGCTTTAGTGGGAAAATTTGTATGGCTGACTTCATAAACGCAGCATGATGAGCCAGTCTTTTGTAGACATCATCACGACTTCATAAATGCAATTAGCCTCAATAGTTTCGTTCCCGTACTTTTTAATAGTAAAACTCGTAAGGCCCCGGCACATACGGTCAGTTGCGCGTCGCGTTACAACAACCACATGAAAACTTCAAGAACAAACTTGGCATCACTTACACTTTTCCATGTGGTTGTTGTTTTCAACGCTTGACGCGACGCACGACGGATCGTATGTGCCGGGGCCAGTAAAGAGAGAAGGAGAGAAAAATTGTTGTCACACAAAAGTTCTGGAACGCAAAAATGGAAAAACGCCAATCAGACGCCGGCAACCACTTTGCTATTTTTTTCAGAGCGTCATTCCGCGCTATTTTTGTTTAAAGAGAAGTGAACATTTTACAACTTTTTTTGTACGGGAACGCTTTTTCGGGTAAAATGTGTAAAAGTGGTAAAAATTGTAAAAACTTTCTAGTTCTGGAACAAAGCTAATATGAATACTCTTCTTCATGACGGGATCTCTCAAATCAAAGCTTGCATTTAATTTATAAATGGTGACAAAATTAAATGGTAATAAACGGCAAACGTTTTGTTGCGAGATCCCATCATGAAGAATATACTTATTAGGCGTTTTTTCATCGAGTTTCTCACTAAAGCAATTTCATGGTATTACTCGACCATTGAACTCGAACTAGGGACGCATAATTCCATGAAATTTTTTCAATAAAATCTTGTGGATGGTGACTTAGTAGTACAAATTTGTACAAACTTTTACAAAATGCTGTTCGGTAACAAACTTGTTCAGTAAAAGAGAAATAAGAAATAGTTGCAAGTTCTTGCAAAAACTTGCAAATACTTTTCACTTGCGAAGTCCCGGTCCACACAAGCGTGAATTTCATTTAAAAATTTCATGAAATTAGGCGTTCATAAATCGAATTCCCCACTACAGCAATTTTATGATTTTACTCTACTATGGAAGTCGATCTAGAGACGCATAATTTCATGCAATTTTTTCAATGAAATCACTCTAGTGTGGACCGGGACAAAGTTATCGAACAGACCTAATAAATCATTATTCTCAACCATGGTACAATTACCAGGTAGATGCATCAGCAAACAACTACAACAAAAACCAGTTCAGTAGTGTGAAATGTCAAAAATGTTTTATAAAAATAAAGCGATTCACATAATTTTTGCAACAAAATTTCATTAGGCAGATATTAATTAATTATTAATTTTTATTATTTTTTTTTTGAGCTTGGAGTACATCAGCTGGGCTGATGCGGGTACCTTGTATGATTGTACCATATTCTCAACCAATCAGATTTGATTGGCGCCCTCATCATGTTCAAGATGTGGCAACACTGTTTAAACACATTGACAGCGTTAAACATCTGGCACTTCATTTTATAAACACATTGACAGCGTCTGGATTTCGCAAAAAATACCATCAATCTCTTTTAAAAAAATGCAGTACTATAATAAAGTTAAAAACACCAATATTTTAGTTCGCTATGATTACATGGAAAAATTCATGGAATTGTTTAAGATCTATCTGGCCTTTGTGAATTTCATTGATGTCGTTTGTCCAAATACTTCACGTCAACTATGGACCCGCGAGGAATTCTCGCAAAATGAAAGGGATATGCATAGTTTGTTTAACCAGATATTTGAATTAATCAAACAAAGAAATAATAGAGAATTTCGAAAATTCACTCGATTAAATATAACAACATTTGAACACTTGTTGCGGGTGCTGAGAAAGAAATTGCTAAAGTATTCCCAGAGAAAGCCCATACCTCCCCAATGCAGATTACTAATAACGATAATGTAAGATATTCAAATCATAGTAAACAAAAATGAATTTTATTTATTTTATTAAATTTCAGCTATTTAGCATTTGATACACCAAAACCCTTGTTGTCGATGGCATTTCGCTTGGGCATGTCGACTTTGCGTAAAATCATCAGTGAGACCTGCGAGTGCATAGCTACGGAACTGTCCGCATACTTCTCAACAAATATGGACAATGAAGAGTTCTATGATCAAAGCGATGCTTATATGGAGGTAACTGGGCTGCCTAATTGCGTTGGTAGTTTTGATGCCATTCAGTTTGTAACTGAGCGTAAGACCCGTGATCCGATTGTTTTAATGGGCTCGTGTAATATCAGATACCAACTAGTCAATGTTGATGTTGGTTTGATACATGAAATTGTTGAAAAGGAGAACGTTTTGAAAAAACTACTGGAAAATAATTTAACAAATCTACCGGAAGACATGCAAATACTTGATGCATCAACTGGCATGATGCTAACTGCTTATATGGTAACTCCACCTAGTTTTCCTTTGTTAAAACACACAATGAGACCATATCCAGGCAAAGCGTTATCTGAAGACAAACTCAACTTTAATGAACGTCTCAAGAAATGTTCCAGTTACCTTGACAATTCCTACGGAGTCCTCTTACACAAATGGAAAGTATTACAGAACAAATTCACTTGCCTTCCAGAAACCGCCTGTCACATTGTAAAGGCATGTGTTATTCTGCATAATTTCGCAATTGATCATGATAAATCGTATTTCTTCAAAGAGTTGGTCGATCATTATGACGAAAATACTCAAGAATTTAAAAAAGGTGTGTGGAGGGAAACTCTTAACTTACCGAAATCAAAAGTATATGAAAACTTTCAATGCAGTTCAGGAAATGAGGGTTTTCTTAACAGAGATTTATTAAAAGACTATTTGTATAGGGAAAATGTGTAAATAACTAAGTATTTCAATAAATTCATGTTTCGAATGTTCTATTCTGTTGATAGGTTAAAATTTCTTGTGTCACTACTTCTAGTACTCTTTGTTGAAGGCGCATTAAATCCACAGGATTAAGTTTGGCTTCTATCACTTGAATTGCTACAGAATTGAAAAATGTTTGTGTAGCACTGGGGGGAGTGAAATGGTGCTTAGCATTTTGCAACAAGGCTGTCATTTCTTGGCATGCTTCGTTGATCATAGATTCTTTGTCGAATTTCTTCTTTTTTGGTATTTCTTCATTAGTATTTTGTGATGTTGCTGCTGTTGGGTTTTGTTGCGTACTGGAATCGAATTTCTTAAGATAATCGTTCAAGTCAAAGTTTTCCACTTCAAATTCTTCTTCGGCATTTGTATAGGTTTGTTCTACCTGTTCAACATCGATGTCTTGGTCTGATTCTTCATCCTTTTCCGATTTGTAATCAACTATAACCCTAGATTAGAGGGACATATTGAAAATTATGGAATTTGAATTGTAGAAACGATTCGACTTACTCCGTATATTGATCTTTTAAGAACATGAGGGCATTGTGGTATTTCCAGTTTCTCGACGTTAAAGCATCCTCTTCATCAAGTTTTTTACGATGTAACCGTTTTTTAAATGTGTCGCGAAGACTTTTCCACTTAAGCCTGAGCGTATTAGCTAAAGAAAAGACGCAGGAAAAAGTCATTATGATTGTGTTTTCCTCATGCGAGAACGCCGCTCGTCAAAGCGTTCCATTGTGTTCTACTTACGATCCCTTCGCAACTTCCTCGCAATTTCATTCCATTTTGCTATTTTCTGTTCGCGATAGTGTGGGCTGCGATACTTTTTATCATACACAATTGGATTGGCTTTGATAAAGTCAATTAATTGAAACTCCATAATTGATTATATAGATTATATACGAAAAAACTAAAGCAATTCCAAGCGTCAACAACTGACAATTGTTATTGAAAACTCATATGTTTTTACAAAGTTGCCACATTGCTGTTCTAATTTTCTAAACATACTGGTTAAATAAAAAGAATGCCACACACAGAAAGTTTGCTGGAAATTTTCATTTGAGTTATAGCATGTGGTCTGTTCCTTTACTTTTAAAAATGGTAACAGTGGCAGAAAATGGTAAAAGTGGTAAACTGCTATCATATAAATTGTATGCTATTAAAAGTAAGGGAACACTTTACAGGTTAAAAATGGTAAGAAATGGTAACCTCAGGCACGTAAAGGAACAGAGCAATGGTATAAGTAAAGAGGTAGATTTAAATGAAAAAAATCTATAGAACCCTTGTTTTACTTGAATTCCTAAAACTTCAAAATAAAAGCAACAATTGGGTTTGTTTACAATGCATTTTTTGAGCATTTTATAAAAAAACGCGAAAAATGAATGAAGAGTTAAGTTTTCTCCACATAATCGAGTTGTGAATATGATAAACTGATTGTTTCAATGCAAATCTCACCAATTTCTTCCATACAAATGGTCTAAAAACAATTTTAAAAATCATTGAATTTGTGACAGTCCGGTTTAGTGGAGTTGGTACAGGTTGGTATAGCTGCGGCTTAGCTCGCCGGATGGGGGAGTTCTTTTTGTCCACTGACTGTACATTTAACATTGTTGTACCATCATCATACTCGGTTCGTTTCGTAACTGTGAAATTACTTTAAAGATGCTAAAAAGAATACAAAAATGAAACGGATGTAAAACCATACCCCTTTGTAGCCTTTCAACTTAGAATGGACAACGATCAGATTTCCATTACGACACGAGGTTTTGTTGTAATACCTCCTTGGCTTCTCCCACCCCATTTGACATCTTTCAGTCAACCTTGGTATTTCAGTAGCCAATTTTTTTTTTATTGAAATACCCCAAAAACGAATATTGCTACCCTAATACTCTATTCAGCCCATTTTAAATACACTTTTAAACCATATTTTTAATTGTAGAATTCAGATTTTAATTATTTTATCGTTTAACAATGTTTTGTAAATATACATACTTAACTTATTTTAACAAATATTTATTATATATTAATCTTAATATTTTTTAGTTTCACTTATTTTTGTACATTTTTTAACTTATTTTTTTCATTTAATTTGTATTTAATAATTTTTAATTTGGGTAATTATATAATTTTTTATATAGGTTTTTACATTTTGATTTCAATTTTAATAATCATAATTTTTCCTTTTTTTTTCTTTTCAGCAAATTTCATGTTTTTAGTCATATTTTTGATGATTTTTAATAAAAAGATAAAAATGTTTTGCATGCAATTCTTTTGTGTTTTTCTGCGATATTTTTCCCACAAAAACGTTTATACAGAGATATTATTGTTTAGAAAATCAATGTGCCTAAAAGTATGCTGTATATTATTGAGACTTATTTAATTGATTTTAATTTTCAAAGACTTAGTAAAATTAATGACTTTTTGGTTTATGTGACCACGTGGGTCAATAAAAATAGGGTTAAGTATTACAATGACGAATTTATGACACGTGAAGATGAAAATATTAAAATTTTTAACTAGTTTTTCTTACAATTTTCGCACTTTTCCATAAAGAAATCTTTTTATTACAGTTTGATAGTCACTGTACTGCAATTTTTGGCTTTTGTACTCACTCAATATAATGTGATCAGACCTGTTGTTTCATATTATGACAATGAGATGGCAGTATGTTAAATGTCATGAAGTTCTGTTTCAGCTGGTGGTTATGAAATTAAATATATTGCCGTTTTGCCTCGTTACAATGGCTCGGGATATGGTGGTGTTACCATCAACAGGTGATATGCCGAAATTTGGCTTGGCGCTTTGTTTTCCACCTAAGGTTATTGCGTCTAAATCCTTAGATGAATGTGAGGATTTTTCCACAATATCCTTTAATATAGGATGAAGCAATTTGTTTTAATATGTTTTAACACAAACTATAATGTATTTCAATCAGAATTAGGCTTACCCGAGAGCAATTTATTTTCTAATTTAAAAAAAAAATATTGTGTTTTAACAATGAACAAGTAGTATTTGGTCTTAATAAATTTGAATATTTAAATTTATGTCACAAAATTTTTTAAATACTTCTTTTGGACTTCAACGGCTGTGGTAATTCACAATTTTATGGGGTTATGTTAATTTATGACACTTGTTCACTCGATTATCTATGACTTTGTGATAGAAACTTCGATGTGACTTTCCTTGAAGGTCAAAATCCACATGTTGGAGTTTTTGTGATGACGTGTCAACTACATTACAACTCTGGTGGATCTTGAGATTAATCAGTTGAGGTCTAGCGCTAACTCCAGATGGCGCTATAAGATTGTAAATCTCAACAAACATTTTAATTTGTAATGTGTCGTTTCCACGCTACATTGATCGTTTTCCATTCGTTGTTCGAGTAGAAATATTCTCCGAACGACGAATAAATATGTCCTATTTCTAACAAATGAGAGAATGTATCGAAAAGTTAAATTATGACATATTTAAATAAAATAATTTATTGAAAACCAAAAATTTCAAAAGAGAAAAGATGAATGAAAAGTAATGAACTAAGGCTTTTATACAGGTGCAGAAGGAAGAAGATGGTGTTTCATTCTGAATCCCGTACACATGTCTTATCCATTTGTTCAAAATCGAGTTAAACAATTAGAAACAAAAACGAAAGCAAGTAACTGAAAGTCTGTATACACAAGCATAGTTTTGACATTGTTGTTTTGACATTTTGAAAATAGAAACAAATAAAAATTGTATTGAATATAACAACGTTTTCAAAATTAATGGAAAATATTAATTCAATATACGCAGTTCGACAGGCGAACAACTTTATTCGAACACTCGTGTAAACATGCTGTAAACAAAATCGCTATTTTATTCTGAATTATTATTCAATCCTATTAAAGAGCAATCAAATATATTTATCCTCGTTGCTATTGCGTTAAAAAGAATAATAATTTTGTTAACAATAAACAAATTTACTGTACAGTTTAAATTTATTTACAGTTTGAGGGGAACCTGATATTACATGGTCGTGTAAACACGCCACATGAAATTGAGGAACTTTACAACACTAGATAACAGATGTTGATATCTTTATTTATTTTTTTGTTTTGTTCAATGTTTTGTCAACAAATGAAAATAATAGTGAATAAAAATAAAGATATTGTCGTGTTTTGTGGACAGAACATAAATAATAATAAATAGTTTTGAAGCAACAACTTCTCCTGTGGATTTCCTTTGTGAAATAAGGAATAAGAATTGAATTTGGTTGCTAGAAGCAATTGCCATTACATGTTTTTATGGCTGTGTGTTGTGTTGTGGTCAATTCCATACCACAGACAAAGGTGGATGAAATGAAGATTTTGCTATGGATGTATGTGATGTGTTCAATGGAAAGAGATGGAAAGAAACAAGATGAACAGTCCATGCCACAGACTACGGTGGCTGTCACAAAGCCAGATCATTTTACGAAAACCCGTGGAGTCAAATGATTTGGGAATTTGCAAAGGTTTTGGTCAGGTACATAATTATCTGTGAATATTATATTAAAATAAAATTGGTAACTCTTCATGTACTTTCAGGTAGAATGGAAGTGCTTTGTGTCACTGAACAAAATGCATGGCAAATTGGAAGGACAACAAAATATCGATTTTTGGGAAGACACACATGTCAATATGTAAACACTATGTTTGTATGCATGAGGAATTGGCAAATTTTTAAAAAGGGGAGTATTTGTCCAATGGGTGTTTGTTATGTTTCGTGTTCTAACAAACCTCGTATGTTTCTTTCCAGATACAAAACTGATGATGTGGGGGATGATGAATGACTGTGGCTGAATGTTTATGTGAATATGGTGCACACAAAAGGTACTTATGGAGATCATGACCATTTAACTGATTGAATGTGCACAATATGACGATGAAATTTTGCAGAAAGAAAAGCGTTGGAAATTACCTGTATTGTAATGTCTTTTCTGAAAATTGGCAACAAGACGAAATGTTTGTAGCTCATAGAAATGAGCGTATAATTCCAATAGTACACATTTATACATTTAAAAAAAAGGTCCTGATAAAGGATACTACATTTTTGATGAATTCAGGTAGATACATATCTGTTTGTGAGGGTATATGCCTTTATGTATTAACATGTTTTTTTGTTTTGTTTTCAGGATGATAACAATGAAAATGCTCTGTTATTTTTTTTGTAAATTCATAGAGGCCTATGCATTTAGCTGCCGAATAATCATCAATATTGCAGAGCAGTATATTTGAAAAAGAAAAGAAGGTGAGAAGTATTATCATTTGCTAGAATCTACTAAAATTAGTTGTAAGTTCTGATAGTCCCAATTTACATTGGGCGAGTTTACTTGCGGCAATTGTCAGTTTGTAGGTGAGAGAGGGTGCTGAGAGGCAAAGGGTTACCATATGCCTCACCTCTCTCTCCTACAAAATGACAATTGCCGCAAGTAAACTCTCCCAATGTAAATTGGGACTTACTAATTGTTACTCTTTAAGATGTTGGTATGTTCGCTTGATTTATACTAGCCATTGTAATAATCGAAACGATATAAGTCAAAAATCAAGTTTGAAAATCAAAAACGACGAAATTGTTTGTAAAAAAATTATAAATTTGTAATATAATTGCTTTCAATTAGCATTGAAAAAGGATATAAATGTAATATATATATTTGTTTCACAAATCGAACCCACGACCTTTGCTTGCCAGGCGGGAGTGCATACCATTGCACCACGGTGGCACCCACCATATGTGCAAATGTTCATTTTGAAATTTATATAAAAAATATTTGTACAAAGTTATATGTAGGAATGTTTTTGTGAATATGTATTATAATTTCCTTTGTTAAAATATTTTAATACTTTCTTTTCTTTTTAGGTAATCGTTTTTTTGAAAATTATAGTACTATTCTTATACTTATATAAATTTTGATTTGTTGGATTCTTAATTTAATTGATTATTATAGAAATACACATTTATGTATTTATTAAAGATTTGTTTTTAAAGTAATTTAAACTTGAATTAATTTATATAATGAATGTGTATTGCGTAAATCAATTATTTTATACAATAAATGCTTATTTCTATAATATTCAATTGTAATAATTTCTTTTATTTTTTTTTTCTTTTGATATTAATAATATCTTAATTAATATTATGAAATTTAATATATATTTTCTTAAGAAATTAAAGAATGACTTTGTTTACTTTTCTTATAGTAGTTTCTAATGACAATTTAATTATGTAAATTCAGATATATAAATAATTGTTGTTTTGTATATATACTTATTTTAATGTAAATGACAATTATTATTTTTTTTTACTTTCAGCAAATAAATGTGTTGTTTTTTTAATATAATTAAATTGTCAAAGGTACTTTTGAGAAAGTCTTCTTTTTGTTTATAATTTAATTATTGGTATTTTTTTAAATATTTCTTTGTTTTTAATTTATTTTTATTTATTTTTTTTTATGAAAGTTTTTTTTAATTAATAATATTTTTTATCTGTTCATAAATTTAAAAGTTTGTAAACTAATATTTTTTTATTTTGTTTTAATTTTAATAATTTTAATTTGTGTGTATATATATATTTTTTTATAATTTTTAAATTATTAGAAAAAAAATTTGTTTTGATTTTCTTTGTTTTGAAGTAATTTATAATGCTTTTTTAGTAAGATTTTTTTTTTAAATATTAGGGCTGAATAAATGTTTTCAGATAGCAATTTATAGGCAATATTTTGTAAATAGAAATCTGAAATACAATTATTATAATTTTTCAAAAATTTAATGCTTTCTAATTTTTATTAGAAATGTAAATATTAAGAAAAATGAATTGTACTGAAATAAAATTTAAATCATGTTTATTTGTTAATAAACATATCAAATAAATCGTCCATTTTAAATCAAAAATTGTTGTTTGTTAGAAAATGGCTTTAGGTTTCGAAGGTAAGTATGGATTACAATTTGGTAAGAAAAACTTTGTGCCTTTCGGAATCAATGAGTTTTGCTTTCAAAAGGGAACGAATATTTACGTTGCTATATAGCCTTACATGAATATGTTTCTCTTTTGATCGCATTGTCATATGAATCGATTGGTGACTTCTGTATTCGATTACATATGCGTACCTGTACAACGCGGCATGGCTCTAAACGTGCCTTCCGGGATACCGATGCGCGAATGAAATCTTGTACAGAGTTTTGGCTATGTGAAATAATGAAAAATTTAAGTTGCCCCACGTTGGGCGCCATAAATGTGACAGTCCGGTTTAGTGGAGTTGGTACAGGTTGGTATAGCTGCGGCTTAGCTCGCCGGATGGGGGAGTTCTTTTTGTCCACTGACTGTACATTTAACATTGTTGTACCATCATCATACTCGGTTCGTTTCGTAACTGTGAAATTACTTTAAAGATGCTAAAAAGAATACAAAAATGAAACGGATGTAAAACCATACCCCTTTGTAGCCTTTCAACTTAGAATGGACAACGATCAGATTTCCATTACGACACGAGGTTTTGTTGTAATACCTCCTTGGCTTCTCCCACCCCATTTGACATCTTTCAGTCAACCTTGGTATTTCAGTAGCCAATTTTTTTTTATTGAAATACCCCAAAAACGAATATTGCTACCCTAATACTCTATTCAGCCCATTTTAAATACACTTTTAAACCATATTTTTAATTGTAGAATTCAGATTTTAATTATTTTATCGTTTAACAATGTTTTGTAAATATACATACTTAACTTATTTTAACAAATATTTATTATATATTAATCTTAATATTTTTTAGTTTCACTTATTTTTGTACATTTTTTAACTTATTTTTTTCATTTAATTTGTATTTAATAATTTTTAATTTGGGTAATTATATAATTTTTTATATAGGTTTTTACATTTTGATTTCAATTTTAATAATCATAATTTTTCCTTTTTTTTTCTTTTCAGCAAATTTCATGTTTTTAGTCATATTTTTGATGATTTTTAATAAAAAGATAAAAATGTTTTGCATGCAATTCTTTTGTGTTTTTCTGCGATATTTTTCCCACAAAAACGTTTATACAGAGATATTATTGTTTAGAAAATCAATGTGCCTAAAAGTATGCTGTATATTATTGAGACTTATTTAATTGATTTTAATTTTCAAAGACTTAGTAAAATTAATGACTTTTTGGTTTATGTGACCACGTGGGTCAATAAAAATAGGGTTAAGTATTACAATGACGAATTTATGACACGTGAAGATGAAAATATTAAAATTTTTAACTAGTTTTTCTTACAATTTTCGCACTTTTCCATAAAGAAATCTTTTTATTACAGTTTGATAGTCACTGTACTGCAATTTTTGGCTTTTGTACTCACTCAATATAATGTGATCAGACCTGTTGTTTCATATTATGACAATGAGATGGCAGTATGTTAAATGTCATGAAGTTCTGTTTCAGCTGGTGGTTATGAAATTAAATATATTGCCGTTTTGCCTCGTTACAATGGCTCGGGATATGGTGGTGTTACCATCAACAGGTGATATGCCGAAATTTGGCTTGGCGCTTTGTTTTCCACCTAAGGTTATTGCGTCTAAATCCTTAGATGAATGTGAGGATTTTTCCACAATATCCTTTAATATAGGATGAAGCAATTTGTTTTAATATGTTTTAACACAAACTATAATGTATTTCAATCAGAATTAGGCTTACCCGAGAGCAATTTATTTTCTAATTTAAAAAAAAAATATTGTGTTTTAACAATGAACAAGTAGTATTTGGTCTTAATAAATTTGAATATTTAAATTTATGTCACAAAATTTTTTAAATACTTCTTTTGGACTTCAACGGCTGTGGTAATTCACAATTTTATGGGGTTATGTTAATTTATGACACTTGTTCACTCGATTATCTATGACTTTGTGATAGAAACTTCGATGTGACTTTCCTTGAAGGTCAAAATCCACATGTTGGAGTTTTTGTGATGACGTGTCAACTACATTACAACTCTGGTGGATCTTGAGATTAATCAGTTGAGGTCTAGCGCTAACTCCAGATGGCGCTATAAGATTGTAAATCTCAACAAACATTTTAATTTGTAATGTGTCGTTTCCACGCTACATTGATCGTTTTCCATTCGTTGTTCGAGTAGAAATATTCTCCGAACGACGAATAAATATGTCCTATTTCTAACAAATGAGAGAATGTATCGAAAAGTTAAATTATGACATATTTAAATAAAATAATTTATTGAAAACCAAAAATTTCAAAAGAGAAAAGATGAATGAAAAGTAATGAACTAAGGCTTTTATACAGGTGCAGAAGGAAGAAGATGGTGTTTCATTCTGAATCCCGTACACATGTCTTATCCATTTGTTCAAAATCGAGTTAAACAATTAGAAACAAAAACGAAAGCAAGTAACTGAAAGTCTGTATACACAAGCATAGTTTTGACATTGTTGTTTTGACATTTTGAAAATAGAAACAAATAAAAATTGTATTGAATATAACAACGTTTTCAAAATTAATGGAAAATATTAATTCAATATACGCAGTTCGACAGGCGAACAACTTTATTCGAACACTCGTGTAAACATGCTGTAAACAAAATCGCTATTTTATTCTGAATTATTATTCAATCCTATTAAAGAGCAATCAAATATATTTATCCTCGTTGCTATTGCGTTAAAAAGAATAATAATTTTGTTAACAATAAACAAATTTACTGTACAGTTTAAATTTATTTACAGTTTGAGGGGAACCTGATATTACATGGTCGTGTAAACACGCCACATGAAATTGAGGAACTTTACAACACTAGATAACAGATGTTGATATCTTTATTTATTTTTTTGTTTTGTTCAATGTTTTGTCAACAAATGAAAATAATAGTGAATAAAAATAAAGATATTGTCGTGTTTTGTGGACAGAACATAAATAATAATAAATAGTTTTGAAGCAACAACTTCTCCTGTGGATTTCCTTTGTGAAATAAGGAATAAGAATTGAATTTGGTTGCTAGAAGCAATTGCCATTACATGTTTTTATGGCTGTGTGTTGTGTTGTGGTCAATTCCATACCACAGACAAAGGTGGATGAAATGAAGATTTTGCTATGGATGTATGTGATGTGTTCAATGGAAAGAGATGGAAAGAAACAAGATGAACAGTCCATGCCACAGACTACGGTGGCTGTCACAAATTCGATTGTTTTTAAAATTGTTTGGCATCATGGTATAAGTAAAGAGGTAGATTTAAATGAAAACAATCTGTAGAGCCCTGGTTTTTCCTGAATTCCTATTACTTCAAAATCAGTAAACACAAAAGCAACAAGTGTGTTTGTTTATAATATCTTTTTTGAGCATTTTATAAAAAAACGCGAAAAATCAATGAAGTGCCATGGTTTCTCAACATAATCGAATTGTGGATATAATACATTTTGCGTTCCCGTACACAAAATTTGTATGAAAATCGTTTACGACTTTTAAAACTTTTACGAGTTTTACCACTTTATAAAGTACGGGAACAGGCCATAAATGTTTATTACAATGCAAATCTGAAGAATTTCTTCCATACAAATGTTCTTAAAACAATTTTAAAAATCATTGAATTCGATTGTTTTTAAAATTGTTTGACATGTTATTCAAATATTACACACACTTACACATATTGTGTATATTGTTTTGACGTTTTAGGAATATTCGACAGAAAAAATTTAAACTGACACAAAGCTTTAGCTAACCTTTCTTATTAAACCATGTTTGGCATATTATTCAAACACCACACACACATACACAGCTTGTTTATATCGTTTTGAAGTTTTAGGCATACTCGAATGAAAAAATTTAAATTGACATAAAGCTTTGGCTAACCTTTCTTATTAAACCATGAGTTATAGTACGTTTATATATAACCGGATTTATCAAACCCACTGGGTTTTAAATGTCTATTCCATTATATATACGTCAAACAAATCCTCATAAAGAAGGTTAACCCTATATATAAACATTGCCTTAATTTTTCCCGGCCCACAGTAGAATGATCGAGTTCCCTAATAAAGCAATTTCATAAAATTAGCTCTGTTCCTTTACGCGCAAGAATCTTTAAGTTTTACCACTTTTTACTCGAAAAGCGTTCCTTTACTTCAGGCACCATACAATTCATATGGGAACACTTTACAACTTTTACTACTTTTGCCGGTTTTACCATTTTCAAAAGTAAAGGAACAGGCCAATTACTTTAATATGGAACCATAGACTAATAGCCCATTTAGATATGGCTTCATTAGCCGGATTTAGCACATTATCAGGTTTTATTTGCTAAATCCAGCCAAAATCTACCAGATTTCCCATACAAAAATAAATCCTCGTATTGAGTGGATTTGTTTTAAATCTGGCATAAATCCTCGTATACAACTCTGTTTTTTGCAACATGTTGCTAGAAAATACAAAAAGTTGCAAGCTGGCACAAGAAACAAGGTAGATGCATCGGTGAATTGCTACACTAAAAATAATTTAAAATTTAAAAATTTGTAAACAAGGCGGAAAAATTAAATTTGTTTTGATGTTGATTTTAATCAACCAAGACTAATGTTTGGTTTACATTCGGCGTCTTTTCGTAATTTCGAAGGCGTTTCGTGATTTCGGGCGGAATAAAGCAAAATTGATCATGATTTTGCATACAAAAACGAAATCATCTCATTTCGTGATTTCAGCGAAATCAACATCGAAATCACAGTACACATGATATACAACGCTGTTTTTGCCTAAAAAAGTACCAAAAGTTGCAACACTTTTCACGTATCAGAATAAACAAGGTAGATGGTCAATTGCTGCAACAAAAATTTTTAGTATCAAAATTTTTAAACATGTGAAAAAAATAAATTATTTTGATACAATGCTATTTTTCATTGTGTTCCCGTAATTTTTTAATGGTAATGTTAGAAAAAAGAGCGAATTGTCCCCCATACAAATTTCTTAAAAAATAAGGGAATGGAAAATTACTGAAATTGCAAAAACACCAGCAGAAATGTTAAAATTAACGTATTTAAATGTCAATGAACATGCTTCTAGTTTCTACTAGGCCAAAATTGTATGGCAGAAAACAGGAGAAGAGGGAGTTATTCGGGGCTATTTTTGTTTAAAGAGAAGTGCAAATCTTGCTAGATTTCGGAGCAGGGCAACACATTTTTAGCACTAAACGGGAAAACTGCTGCAAGTAGTAATAGTTTGCAAGTTCTGTTGTGGGATTCTGTAACTCATTTTTGCTGTTACCGACAAAAATCGGTAAAATTAAATCGCAAAATTATGACTAAAAACATAAATACAAGTTGGTATCACTGTTTGTGTCGGTAGAGGCTAGCGACTACTTTTTATTCATCGTTAACTTACCGGAAAATTTCGTTAATTATCGAAATTATAAGCATTTTAATTTTACCGACAATTATCGATAACAGCAAAAATGAGTTACGGAATCCCACTACTGAACACAACTTTTATCGATCAAAATTTATTATTATGATGTCACAAAATCATGTTTCATTTGTTAGAACTATACACAATTAATACGATATATAGATAATTTTACGATAATTTTCGAAACAAAGTTGTAAAGTTCTATATTGTCGTATATTTTTGATGACTAATTCAATTTACAACAACTTGTTTTGAAAATTCATGTTTGATCAGCTGCGCATATGCATCTGCCTTGATGATTGTGATATGTTTGAAATCAACAAAAAAATAAGTCTAAACACCGGGGTGTATTTTAGGATTTCGTGAAATCCAGTGGATTTTAGAAGAATAATTCTTTATTTGCTCTTTAGTTAGCATTAGTAGCATAATATGCTAACATTTTCAGTATTAAACAATAAATTTGTAATTTGACGTATGTGTTTTGGGACGAATTCAATTTACAAAAAATTCTTTTGACGTTTCAAATTCGATCAGATGGGCTGATGCATCTACCTTGGTAATTGTACTATGAACAAAAATCAGCTGACTGCCATTTAAATCCTCCAAAATGTATATCTAAATGCAATGAGATTTTTACTGGATTTATTAAATCCAGTCGAGGATATAGACAAAGAAATCCGCTCACCTAAATTCTCTCACTGAGTGTGAATTGAGTCATTTGGCTATGCACTATACATTTTTAAACTATTTATTCTGGTAAAAGACTATAGGTCTGTACGATAACCCAACAGTTTGTACAAATTTGCACAAACTTTTACAAAATGCTGTTCGATAACAAACTTGTAAAGTAAAGCTGGGTAGACATTGTCAGTTTTGAATGACAGCTTTGTTGGTGCTTGCTAGTGTGGCCGTTCATTTTTGTCATTCATCATGCAACCACAAAATGTTTTGTGGTTGCTGGACGGTTGGACAGTTATCGATAACTGCCAAATATCGACATTCAAAACTGACAATTGCTCTGTTCCAGAACCTGCAAGAAGCTTCTATTTTATACTACGATAACATTTTTTCCTTTATGTTATCGGAAAAAATAGTAAATATTAGTAGATTCTTGCAGTTCTGGAACAGACCAAATGTGTACTGCTCTTAAAAGAGAGCGAATTTGGAGACAATAGTGAGAGAATTTTGAAGAGCTTTGGAGAGTTTTGCTTACAATTTTTTGCAAGGAATTTTTTTTTTGTAAGAACTTGCAAGTTTGATCAGCTGATTTAAATTCGAATGTTTTGTGGCGGACTTCTTGGCAAAAACATAAACAAACGTTTGGTTATTAAAATAAAAAGAAATAAAAAAGGGAAAATTATTAAATAAATTATGGAAAACGATAATGTAAATAAAATAACTTATTTTGTAGTTTGTGGTGACTATTATTTTATTTTATTATTTATTTATTTAATGTTTTCCGCCTTCTTCTTCAAATCACCTGACTTCTTGCAAGTTTTTGCAAATTGCTGTTCGATAACAATCTGCAAGTTTTTATCTTCGAGAGAGTAAAATTGGTGGAGAGACGTTACTGAGAACTTGCTGAGTACTTGCAAGTACTTTTCACTTGCGAAGTTATCGTACAGACCTAATATGTGGGTAATCTTGGCCGCATCTACATCCTCATATAAGAATATAATTGCAATTTACCCAAAACATTGTGCAATTGAATAAAAATGCCGAGCTGTTTCCGTAAGGGCGACACCTAGAAAAAACAAACACATTATAACTTCTCTGCCTATACCCAGAAAAGAAATTTGAAGTTGTACAATTGGAGTTATGACTTCATAACATGTTTCGATGTAGTCCAACAGAGTTATGACAAATGCAATCCGTTCGATTCATTTTATAAGCACTTGCTTTAAGGCCAGGGGCTCAATTCTGTTTCTATAAAATGTGAAATGAAAACTTTTATAAAGCAAAAAACTGTCAAATGAAAAAAATTATAAAGGAAATATTTTTCATTTCAAATTTTCATAGAACAAGAATCCAGCCCCAGAACAGAATCAATCGTCGCTAGCTTTGCTTGTTTCCCAAATGTCAAATTATAATGGGTATTTTACACGATATGTTTTTTGCATATGAGTTGTCACTTCTCCCATACAAAATGTATATGCAAAGTGACAACTCATATGTAAAAACATATCGTGTAAAGTACCCATAAAGGAATGCCAGAGCCTCCTAAAGGAAAACGCAGGCGGATTTGCAAAGAGGCTTTGGCATTCCTTTATAATTTGACATTTGGGGAAGGAAGCAAAGCAAGCGAAGATTGATTCTGTTCTGGCCTTTAGAGATCCCTAGAAAAAAAGCAGTTGGTTGATCCCTATTCAGTGTTATTATTTTGTCTGACTTCATAAATGCAGTTTTTACATTGCAGATATTGACAAAATCGTAAAAAGGCGAATCAAATATGATTAGCAACACTGACGTTGTCAAAAAAGAGATACATAAGTCCCAATTTACATTGGGCGAGTTTACTTGAGGCAATTGTCATTTTGTAGGAGAGAGAGGTGAGGCACATGGTAACCCTTTGCCTCTCAGCACCCTCTCTCACCTACAAACTGACAATTGTCGCAAGTAAACTCGCCTAATGTAAATTGGGACTATGAGCCGCTCAGTGCACACTTCGACTAACTAAACTTTTTGAAAAATTTGAGATTTTAGTGTCAAAGCCTTTGATATAGCAGTATCTATTTATGATTATAATATCTTTCCTGAATAATAAAGATGAGCACCATGGTATAAGTAATGAGGTAGATTTAAAGGGAAAAAATATATAGAACCCTTGTTTTTCCTGAATTCCTAAAACATCAAAATTAGTAAACACAAAAGCAACAAGTGGGTTTTGCTAAGTTTACATTTACGAAATCCACTCGATTTCAACTGTCAATTCCATAGCTCAAACGTCAAATGAAATCTCATCTGGATTTCATTTGACGTTTAACGTATGGATTTGACAGTTGAAAACGATTGGATTTCATAAATGTAAACCAAGCATTTGTTTACAATACCAATGTTGAGCATTTTATAAAAAACACGAAAAATGAATAAAGGGCCAAGGTTTCTCCACATAATCGAGTTGTGGATATGATAAAAAGTTTGTTTCAATTTCTTTCATACAAATGTTCTAATAACTATTTTATAAAACACTGTAAAAAAACATTGAATTCGATTGCTTTTTCGGCAATGGCCGAAAATTTAGTTGATAATCACCCTTATTACGGTTGGCGTAGTCCGTTCAAGTGCCGTAGAAGTTGTCGTAGGCGTAGTCGTAAGTTACATTTTTTATGTGATGAAAAATGATATACAACGACAATTTTTGAATTTTATAGCTTGTTATATCCTTAAAATATCGAAAGAAATACATTCGTCATATCATCTTGACTTCGTAAATGCCGTATTCTTTTTATAGACATCATCGCGACTTCATAAATGCAAAAATGGACAAAACGTCAAAAAAGGCATCTATTTCTATGAATTCACTTATGAATTATACAAGGGAGCGCGCAGCTAGGATGCACTCCGTTTTCGATCCAAATCACAACTTTTTATGTAGTATTTTGGATTGAATTGAAAGGCACTCTTCGGACTGTGTTTTTAATCAATCCAAGGATGCAGTAAAAATGCAAGCTATTGCGAAATATCCCAGAATAAATAAAATGCATTTATTATTTGTGTAAAACAAGAATACAAAGAACTTTATTATATAAACATAAATTAAAAAAAGTTTCCATTAAATTCAATCACAATTGAGTGTACTTCCTCCGTTCTCCATTTAATCCAATCGCAACTGATTTTGCTTCGTCATAAAGGGTTTTTATGTTGCCTTCCCATCACTAGTTCAGCTTTCGACATGGACTCCAGCTCCACTCCATTAAAAATGTCCGTCTCGTAAATTACCACAAAAATATTCGCAACTTTAGTTTGTATTTTTTATTTTATAACAAATTCTTCGAACTCTATTCACACTTGTTTCTCTTTTGAAGAAATTATGTCGGCAGCGACGGGTAGGGATCAACCAACTGGTTTTGTTTTCTAGGGATCTCTAAACCAACTGCTTATAAAATGTATCGAACGGAATGCATTTTTCATAACTCGGTTGGACTACATCAAAAGATGTTGTTAAATCATAACTCCAATTGCACAACTTCCAATTTTTTTTGCTGGGTACGTAAACAAACATCAGGGGCCTAATTACGTGATTCGATTCGATCGAGTATTTGCTCGTGAAAAAGATTTCGATACGATAAAAAAGCGGCATGACGAGATTCGATCGAAATCGTTGATCGAATGTTTCGAGAGTAACCGGTAATCGAACTATGAAAACCTATGTGTACTATAGGGAATATTATGAAGGTAGATGTAAAAAATGGTGTTCGTTTGAAAGGAAGAACTATAAAAACAAAATTATGAATGAAAAATGTAGATGCTTGTTTAACAATACATTGAATAATAATTTCTGAATGAAGTTGTGCTAAGAAAAAAAGAAAATGTATAATTCTTGCAAAATCTTTTTGACATTGTAGTAACAGATTGCTAGTACATCTACCTTAATAATCCTCTCTCAAAATAAATGAGAGAGGGTTTGGTGGGTGTTTTGCATTAGCCTCTCTGAGAGAATATTTCCTTTGGTAAACAACGGGGGATGAAATGTTTATAATGTACTTCACTTATAAAATAAAGGCTATTAATATTAAATATTTTTTTCTGTTTTGCAAAAATGCTTATTTTTCAACATTTTTTAATGACTGCAAAACTATTGGTTAGTCGATGGTCAGACTAGCAAGGTTTCTTGAAACCAATTTCGTTAAAGTTTCTTTTCAAGTTTCGTTAGTGTCCACACACGTTAACGTGAAATTTAAGATTTTTTCGTGTCCCTTTATTTTACTATTCGCATTTGTTGTGTTTCTCATACCAAAAAACAAAGCAAACATATATAAATAAACTAAACAACAACACAAAATAATTAACATTAATAATTAAATTAATAGTAATAGCTAAATCTTGTCTATTTCATTAATAAAATGTTTTTGTTAAATCTTTTTATGCTTGTTTCGTTGTTAACGTTGGCTTGAGAAAATCACAATGAAAGAAAATTGAAGAAAAAATCTTGCAACGAACGACAAGAAGAGGCAACACAACAAACACAGAAAACCATGTACATGGGTTTCACTACTTCATACCCCTCGCCTATAAACTTGACGTCGCCATGTTGAAATGGTGCTAGTCTGACCATCGACTTAATGATTGCTTGCATTTCGATTCTAAATTTATCACAATTTCTAAAAACGACTACAAAGGACTTTTCGCAATTTCTCTTGTTATATTGTCTAAAAAATGCTGCCAATTATTTACTAACATCGTTTTTCTTCTATAAAACGACAACAAACAACAATTTTTACATTTTAAACAAAAAGACAATAAAAAATCTTTCATTTTATTTGTTTACGATAGGCAATTTGGCCTCGAGAAATTACTCGCAAAGTTATGCTCAATTATTCGATAATTTTACTCGATAACGAGTGTTGTCATCCCAACTTTGAGTACTCAGGTCGAACAAAGACATAAATACAACTAAGACTAGACAAAATGCATGCAACAAAAAAATGTTTACGAAACTTTGTATATAAAACATCCCAGCAAAATTTGACGGAAGGGGTTCTTTGCGATGACGTGATTTCATGGCATCTTTTGCATTGGTTCAAAGGAAGTCGTGAAAGATCCGATCTTTTCATTAGGATTTGAACCAATGCAAAGGAAGTCGTGAAAGATCCGATCTTTTCATCAGCATTTGTACCCATTCCATCGATCCAATAGAGATGATGTTTGTGTTTTTATTTACACACCTGTTTATTTTCATTTTGGTATGTTCCTGTACTGCAAAAATCTACTAATTTTTACTATTTTTTCCGATAACATAAAGGAAAAATTGTTATCGTAGTAAAAATAAGTAGATTCTTGCAGTTTCTGGAACAGACCAAAGTTGTTAGAAATGTCGTCATGATATTGTCTTACATTTCCTGTATATCAAACAACTAAAACTTCTAAACAATTGGTATTATATGAAGTCCCAACCATCGAGCTAAAAATAGAATCGGACTGCACACATTGCTATTTTAAAAGTTCCCTTGTCTGTTCTAAATCTGACATAGAATGAAATCAATCAAATCTCGCTTCTTGGAATTTGAAAAAAAGTCCGAAACGAAAAGGAACAAGAATCTGAAAATAAAGAAGAAACTACTTTTGGAAAGAAACAATTAAAAATAAATTAATTATGTATAAATGGTATTTTCCATAAAAAGTCTCTCCTCCCCGTTCGTTACATTTTGTTCTTAGAGATCCCTAAAGCAAACCGGGTTGTAGATCCCTACACTAAACAAAAGAGTATAAATTACCAAAATGTTGTTATAAAATAACAAAATTATAAAATAAAAGTAATTTACGAAATAAAAATACTTAAAGGAGTGCATTTGGAGTCCATGTTGAAATCTGAACTGGTGATGGGAAGATAATTGAAAAAACCTTTTGTAAGATGAAAGAATATCAGTTGCGGAGAACGGAGGAAGTAATCTTTTACGTTGCAGCGGTGGTGATTACATTGCAATTTTGGATGTAAACTTTTGAAAAACTAAACTGATAAATTAATTGTAGCTATTTCATGAATTCGTTTGAATTAATAAAGAGTTTTGTTTTTCATGAAAACCATATTTCAATACAGCATTTCCATTTTCCAAACAAGACATGAAAATTTCATGCCAAGGGCATTGGTGGAAATGACATGTCAACGCATTGGTTAAAATGACATGCTTAGGATCCAGAAAAGAACGTCATCTTTTGGGGTCCACGCTCATATAAAATTCATCGATGAAGATGCTAAAAAGATGACATGCTAGATCACTTGCACCCATGATTGAATGTCATCTTTGGCATCGAACATTTTGCTGGGATTACCCTTAACAGGTTGCAGTTAATTCAAAATCGCAACCAAGGAGGAACATTTCATGTAATGGCATCAGAAACGAAATTTATGAATTCAAGGATCTATTCAAGAATAATTCTATGTCAATTGGATCGGTAAATTCGGTTAAATACGTAAAAATGTATAAAAGAAAAAAATGTTATATCACCATATCGTGATATAACATTATGTTAAATTCAAAAGCCATTCACTGAAGAATGATAGCAAACAAAATGTCTTATCTTGTTGTATTTATGTCTTTGGGTCGAAACAACTCGATATCGAATCACATAATTAGGCCCCAGCTGACAGTTTATATCCTCGAAAAGCTAAGTGTAACCAGCAAAGATTAACCCAGTGGGTTAACCTTCAATAGTGTAACCGGGGTATAATATAAATATGGACTAACTTTTGTTAAATATTTTGCCAAAAACAGGTCATTATCGAACTTTTTTCTGCAATATTAGCATACGTTTTAATAATTGCGAACAGATTATTGTTCCTGTGTGCAAAAATATTATATTTTATAGCAAATTATTAAAGTTTAGCGCTAAGGAAAAGCGCTATCCCGGAAAAGAGAAAACTGGACATATTTCATTACAAAAACAACAGAAATAAAAGGAAATTTTGCTTATTTTTGAATATTTAGTCGAATATAGTGGAAATAATGTGCAAAAGTCACGAAAATATAGAAATAAAAGATTTCGTGAAACACATAAGCCAGCCAAAACCAAGAAATGGGAGGGAAGGTAGAGGAATCTCCTGAAAAATTACGGCTAAACCGCCCTTAATTTTCTTGAAATTGGTCAATGAGACCTAAATGACTTTCAAGAGATAGAAAATATGCAGTTACATCCCAAAAAATCGTAAGGTTAAAGCCTTTCTTGGCCTTGTAACACATCACAAACCATCGGCTGTTTTACGTAAAAATCTAGTTCAAGTTTCGCCTTGATGTACCTTCAAAACTTGATGTGCATCAGCAACTTGGTGAAAAGGAGTGTATAAACCCACAAAATTTGCGTAAAGTTATAAACATAAAATATATTTTTGGTTTCTAAATATTGTATACGAATAAGTTATTAAATTAATGTTCAACATATTTAAATATTTTACGTTTGAATAATATAGGTTGCACCATCTTGGGACATCACGATTTCCTGCGTGACTGCTTCCAATACTCTTTGTTGTAGCCGCATTAAATCTATAGGTGGTAAATTCGCCTCTTCCACCTGAAGTGCTATGGAATTGAAGAATATTTGTGTGGCTGATGGCGGAGTAAAATGCTGCTTAGCACATTGCAATAGTGATGACATCTCCTGAGCAGCTTCACTAATTATTGTGTCTTTATCAAGACGTCGCTTTTTTGGTTGCTCCTCAGCATTTGTGGTATTTGCATTATTGTTAGATACATCGAATTTCTTTAGATATTCGTTCAGGTTAAAATTTTCCACTTCAAAATCAGGTTCATTGGAAACAATGACATCCTCTTCAACTATATCCGCTTCATCGTGTAAAAATTCTTCCTGTAACTGTTCTTCTAAATCTAATTGTAATTCTTCATCATCTTCCAATCTCATATCCGTTGACTCTGTATTACTAGAAATGTACATTAATATTAATGCGGATTTATTTGGGAGGAACACTTCTCTACTCACTCTGGATATTGGCCTTTTAAAAAACTTAGAGGTTCATTATATTTCCAAGATTTTGTGGGTGCATCATCATCTTCACCCTCCTTTCGTAGCAATCTACGTCTGTAAGTATCACGCAAGCTTTTCCATTTCAGTCGCACAAAATTAGCTGAAGATTCAATAGTTTTTTATTTCTATTGTTTATTATTTACGTTGTTACTTACGGTCTCTGCGTAAAGCCTTTGCAATTTCATTCCATTTACGTATTTTTTCTTCTCGATATTGAAGACTACGATATTTTCGATCGTACAAAACTGGATTTTGTTTAACATATTCAATAAGTTGAAATTCCATTTTGAAAATAGCAAAACAAATTATTTCTATTTGAAATAGAGTATTTTTGTTTGGTGTTAGGGATTTGTAAATTGACTGTAAAACATGTTTTACACTGGCGGACAGGGATTCGTAGAAAAGAAATACGACATGTTTACATTAAGTCTGTACGATAACTTCGCAAGTAAAAAGTACTTGCAAGTACTCAGCAAGTTCTCAGTAACTTATTTTACTCTCTCGAAGCTAAAACTTTGCAGAATGTTATCGAACAACAATTTGCAAAAACTTGTAAGAAGTCAGCCGATTTGACAAACAAGAAGTTTGGCGGATAAGATTTAATTTAACAATCGAAGATTGTATACGAAAATTGTTTGATTATCCATTGCCACAAAAATAATTCTCTTTCCATATCATAAATTAACGGCTGGCCGTCCACATAGTGTTCCTCCTACTCCATGGATGCGCCGCTTTTTGCTGGGATTTGATACCTTAGAAATAAAACAATCATCACAAAGTACAAAATAAGTCGTTTTCCATAATTTGTTTAGTTATCTCTTTTATTTTTTATCTTGTAATTATTTTAATAACCAAATGTTTATTTATGTTTTTGCCAAGAATTGCAAAGTCCGCCACAAAACATTCGAATTTAAATTTAAATCAGCTGATCAAACTTGCAAATTCTTACAAGGAAAATGTTGCTTGCAAAAACTTGTAAGTTCTCAGTAACAAAAGTCTCCAAAACTCTCCAAAATTCTCTCACAATTCTCTCCAAATTCGCTCTCTTTTACTTTACAAGTTTGTTATCGAACAGCATTTTGTAAAAGTTGTTACAAATTTGTACAAACTTTTGGGTTATCGTACAGACCTAATGATTTTCTTGAAATTATGCAAAAAGTAGTTCACAGAAGTGTAAAGGAGAATAAACAAATGCTTTTATTTTATAAAAAATGTAAAAAAATACATTTTATTTTACCGAAAAATTTTTACGTGTGACTACGGACTTACTTTCTTACACACACATAACCGAAAAGCAGCGAAATTTCTATTTACAGTCGGACCTCGGTTATCCGTCATGGTCGGGACCGAAGGCATTACGGATAATCGATTTTCCCGGATAATGGAGGCAACGCTTTCATGCAGTTTTTGAACATATTTTTGAGTAAAAATGGCATAATATTGTACAATAATACGAAAATCTGCAATTTTTATTGAATTTGTTACGGTAATCTACCAAATTTTAGAAGGATACGTAATATCATCATCATCAGATGCATCTGAATTGACTTTGTCCCATGGTTTTTGTGATACCATAAATACACAAATTGTGTAATACGGGAGAATTTGCAGTTTTCGTTTGTTTACCGTTTGTTTGCTTTATCAAATTAATTGGAAAGTGTGTTTTTACTCCCGGCAATGAAGTTTATAACGAAAAATAGAATAAATGGAAAAAAGTATAATATTTCTTTTCTATCACGGATAATAGAGGTTCCCGGATAATCGAGGTTCAACTGTATTTCAATGGATTTCAGGTTAGGGGTTTTTATTCCGATAATATCGATAGACAAAACTATCTATCGATATTGAATTCTTAAATAACAATCGATATTATCGATAGTGCCATAGATTTTTGCCAGCTCTAGTTCCAATAGTACCTTATTCGGAATAGTTCCTTGGAACTAGTTCGTTACGTCTTCACTAACCTTATAACACGACATGTAAACAAAACAATATTTTTTCGAAGGGGATTGTGGAACACGCGGTAGTAATCCCAAGAAAGTATGTCCAACTTTGATTTGTTAAGTGAACAAGGACTTCGTTTAGACGGTCGTCGGCCACACGAGTTGCGCAGAATCAAATGCAAATTGGGAGTTTTTGAACAACCTGATGGTAGTGCTTATTTAGAGCAAGGCAACACCAAGGTGTTAGCCGCTGTTTATGGACCACACCAGGCACAAAACAAGAAGATGGACATAAATGAAGTAGTCATTAACTGTCAATATAGTATGGCAACATTTTCAACTGCAGAGCGGAAAAAGCGACCACGAGGAGACAGAAAATCTCAGGAAATTACCCTGTACTTGAGACAAGCTTTACGTGCCGCTATAAAAACGGAATTATATCCTAGATCCCAAATTGACGTTTACGTTGAAGTAATGCAAGCTGATGGAGCTAATTATGCTGTGGCTTTAAATGCAGCTACGTTGGCATTGGTAGATGCTGGTATATGTCTCAAGGAATATGTTGTTGCGTGCACCGCATCATTGAGCAAGAACAACATTCCATTGACTGATGTTTCTAATCACGAAGAAATTTCTGGAGGACCAACACTTACAGTTGCCTCGTTGCCAACATCTAATAAAATTGCATTTATGGAAATGACACAACGTTTCCATTTGGACAATTTACCGAAGGTTATCGAACAGGCATTGGCGGGTTGCCGTGAAATACAAGCAATAATGGAAACTGCCGTACGCCAGCATTTAATGCAAATGGGATCTGCTGGTGATTGGAGTAATATAGCTAAATAAAATTAACATATACAAGTTATTCAATTTCCTATCTTTTTTATTTGACTACTTTGTATCAGGCATTTTCCAATTCTCTACCATTTCCGCTAATTTCTTCTTACGACATTCAATTGCCACTTTCTGCATAAGATTGTGTAAATGATCGCCACCTTGAAGATATTCTTTAAGATTATGTACAGTGCCGCCTTGTATACGATGATCCGTGATACGATCTTGGACAAAGTTGTAGGTGCGTATCTTTTCATTTCTATCTAAATTGCCTTGTTGGGCTCTTCGTGTTGCCCTTGTTGAAGCCTCGGCCGATTCCAATTGTATTTGTTCCAATTTTGCTTTAAGCCTTTTGAGAGCAATTTCCCTATTTTTAATTTGTGATCGTTCTGATTGACTTTCCACCGCAATTCCGGAAGGTAAATGTACAATTCGAACTGCTGAATCCGTGGTATTAACATGTTGACCACCAGCACCACTGGCTCTCTTCGTTTCAATCTTCAAGTCTTTCTCTGCAATAACAACATTTATATCGGCTGGCCTTGGTATAACGGCTATTGAAGCCGTACTCGTATGAATTCGTCCAGATTTTTCAGTTGCCGGCACACGTTGAACCCGATGTACTCCAGCTTCATAACATATCGTCTGATAAGCCTGATCATCATTGACTATAACATTGGCGTGTCGCAGACCACCAATATCGGTAACATCTTCAGCTAGCACATCATAATCCCAGCCATTATTATCAAAGTAATTTATGTACATGTCATACAATTCTCTTGCGAACAGCATGGCTTCTTGACCACCTGCTCCAGCATTAACTTCAAAAATCAATGATGGATAATAATCACTGTCGGCAAGAAGTAGCATTTTCGTTAGCAATTCCGATTCCGTTTTTTTCATCAATTCGGCATATACTTGGTTCTCCTCTTCGATTAATTGACGCATATCACCGTCTTTTTCTGCTTCTATTTCTTCCTTTGATGTCATATTGCCTTGTAGAGCTCTATGCTGTTCCAGCATTTTAACAATATCAGATAATTGATTCATACGCTGATATTCCTTTTGACCACCGGATGAGTTAACACGTAAGTCGTAGAATTCTATTCGTAAAGATTCCAGAAGCTGTTGCAGTTTCTCATTTTGAAAATCCAATGTGTTCGGTGAACTGGCTGCGGAGAATTGACGACAATCGGCACTAGATGGAACATTAAATGCAGGTGTCAACTTTAATGCACATGAATTTATTGAACGTGTGTGCCTTAATTTAGAAAATATTTTTAAAATCATTTTTTTCTTTTTTGTTTTGTAATAGGTAAAGCGAGCGAATGGAAGAATATATGGTAAATATATAAACAACCAGGGTCATATGTGCCATTTGGCCAGCTGATTTCACCCGATCTGTCAAATTCATTGCTATTGTGAATTAATTGTGTGAAACCCTAATGGGGTTTCCACTAGAGTTGTATAGTTCATGAACGAACTAGTTCAATTGAACGAGTCATTGAATAGAGCGTATGAAATAGATCAGTCGATATAGTTCATTATAGTTCAATAGTTCACTGAACTATAATCAGTCGGCGACCGTACGATCAAGGAACGAACGATTCACAATCCCATTTGCATAAAGTTACGCCGTCGGCAGTGTTAAGCGATGCCTTCGTAATGTGATGAGTTTGTTTACGTTTTGGATAAATGTACAATGAATAGGTGTTCGAAAGAGAAGATTTCTTTAAAAACACAACCAATTCCACATATTCCCAAAAATACACACACGCACAAAGCTTTTTCGCATTGATAGTTTTTACACACACACAACATAAGATTTTTGCCAGCCACCTAAATAAAAGATGTCTTTTATTAATTAATACCAACTTAATCTTTCTTTGTTAATGGAATAAAAAAAGTAAATGTAATATTTTTGTTCTGGTGTATGGCCTGTTCCCGTACTTTATAAAGTGTTAAAAGTCGTAAAAGTCGTAAACGATTTTCATATAAATTTTGTGTACTTGAACGCAAAATGTGTAAAAGTGGTAAAAATTGTAAAAACTTTTTAGTTCTGGAACAGAGCTGTAGTTAAATTATATTATTCTATTGTTTGTTCCTATTTGGTGTATGTTGTATGTATGCGTTTGATTGAACGATTATGATCCAAATGATTGAACTGGATAGTGAACTATGAACTAGATTACTGAACTAGTTCAGTTAAAAGAGCTGAACTATTGAACTAGATCTTTCAAATGAACTAGATTGTACAACTCTAGTTTCTACACGGTAAGTTTTATACATGTTATGTATAGCAACAGTCACTGCTTTTTCTCCCATATGTAATTCCTTCTGCACGACAAAATTTGGTTTTCTGTTGTTTTCGTCATTTATATTGCGTCTGTTTGCTCTGGGATTGATTTGATCGTTTTTTAACCACCAGCAATAGATGTAATTTGCCCAGCAAAAAGTTTGCATCCACGGAGGCAGTTGAATCACTACAAGTGTACAGTACATTTGCCGTTGGAGTACATATTTTCCTATGAATTCACTTATGAATTTTACAAGAGAGCGCGCAGCTAGGATGCACTCCATTTTGCTTCCACTTCCGTTTTCGATCCAAATCACAAGTTTTGATGTTGTCGTTTGGATTGAATTTAAAGGCACTCTTCGGATTGTGTTTTTAATCAATCCAAAGATGCAATAAAAATGCAAGCCATTGCGAAATATCCCAAAATAAATAAAAGGCATTTATTATTTGTGTAAAACAAGAACTCAAAGAACTTTATTATATTTATTATATAAACACAAATTAAAAAAGTTTCCGTTAAATTCAATCACATTTGAGTTTACTTTCCCCGTTCTCCAATTAATCCAAGTGCATCTGATTTTGCTTCATCATCCAAAAGGTTTTTTATGCTGCCTTCCCATCACTAGTTCAGCTTTCGATACGGACTCCAACTCCGCTCCATTAAAAATTTCCGTCTCGTGAATTACCGCAAAAATGTTCGCAACTTAAGTTTTTATTTCTTTATTTTATAACAAATTCTCCGAAATGTATACACTCTTGTTTGTCTTTTGAAGAAATGTGTAGGGATCAACCAACTGGTTTTTTCTGTAGGGATCTCTACAGCAACTGCTTATAAATGCTCTGTTCCAGAACCTGCAAGAAGCTACGACTTTTTACTACGATAACATTTTTTCCTTTATGTTATCGAAAAAAATAGTAAAAATTAGTAGATTCTTGCATACTGGAACAGACCAAAAATGTATCGAACGCAGTGCATTTTTCATAACTCTGTTGGACTACATCGAAAGATGTTGTGAAATCATAACTCCAATGGCACAACTTCCAATTTTTTTTGCTGGGTTGTATATTTATTGATTTATTCATGGCTGGGGAGCCTATACTATATTTTGTTTTTGCTTAAAAATTTTAAATTACTTAATTTTTTAATTACTTAACCATCCGTTGGACCCCAGAGTCTGGTCAGGGGCTGGATTCTCGTTCTATGAAAATTTGAAATGAAAGATATTTTCTTTATAATTTTTTTCATTTGACATTTATTTCCTTTATAAAAGTTTTCATTTCAAATTTTCATAGAACAAGAATTGAGCCCCAGGCCTTTTTAATTTTATTTTGCATTTTAAACTGGGTTACGATAAAGCTATGAACCTGAGATTCCGGGTAGCTTCATGAAATTTTCTTACCTTTCAAATAAAGGAAACATGAAGTCAACAGGATCACCAGAAAAGATTTCATTTGACGTTTGAGCTATGGAATTGACAGATGAAATCGAGTGGATTTCGTAAATGTAAACTTATCATTACCAACATTATTTGACAAAATGAATACCCTTTTACATATAAAATTTGTCGCATTTCATCCATAAAAAGGTCGCAAAAGCAGGATAAGGGTTTGAAATCAGTGAATTTACCACAACCTAAAAAAATCCCTTGCAACTATGGCAACAATTGTGTCCTAGATAATTATACAGATAACTGGACTAATAGAACCCATTGCTTAGCTTTTTTGCACTTTTTGTGGGGTGGATAGGTCCGAATATAGGAATCTCCATATGAATTATAAGAAAATCCTTAGGATATATGCCTTTATTTACCTCTTGAGTCAAAATGAAATATAAATAGGAGCATAGAGACAAGAAAACTACGAATTTTTTACTTAATAGGCATATGTCCGGTTGACAATAAGTGTGTCTCTTTACTTACTAAATGTTGCTGAAACATTTTTTCAGCAACTTTTACTTTATACAACTGTCAAAATCTGCAACATTAGTAATAATTATTACTAATTATCACGTAAAAAGACACAACTAATATAATTTAAATTTATAGTTTTTCGGCATGTTTTTTGGCAAATAAGGATTATTTATTAAATATCAGGGTCCTTAAAACATATTCTACAACTTTTTATATGAAAACGTTAATCAAGTTTACTAAAAAAATATAAATAATTATATGGGTCTGGCCAGACTCAGGTGTTACGAATGTGACAAACAATATGGGTGTCCAACGAAGGGTTAATAATTGTTTTAAGATTTTTTGTTATGCAGAATATGATTTTGTAGTAGTTTTGCGCATTGCGATGTTCATTGGCTTAAAAGCCTTAATCGCAATAACCCAGCAAAAAAATTTTGGAAGTTTGGAAGAGTGCCTTTAAATTCAATCCAAACGACTACATCAAAAGCTGTGATTTGGATCGAAACCGGAGTGCATCCTAGCTGTGCTGTGGAAGCAAAATAGAGTGCATCCTAGCTGCGCGCTGTCTTGTAAAATTCATAAGTGAATTCATAGGAAAAGATGTACTCCAAGAGCAAATGTACTGTACACCTGTAGTGATTCAAATGCATCCGCGGATGCAAACTTTTGTTGGGAAATGAATAAATAAATATCCCATGGGAAATGTTGTTAAAATGTTGACGTATAATAATTTAATATATTATTATTAAAAAAATCAAATTACAATTACTTTACATCTGTTATGCCTCACCGATCTTATTCGCGATGTTTTTAATGGTTCTGATCTTGGTTTACTTGTTGGTCTTGATTTGTCCAAGGGCTTTGATTCCGTTGATCATGGCCTTCTGCTCCACAAGTTGAGGCATAAGTTTGGTTTTTCTCTTTCTGCCTGTAGGTTGATTTCTTCGTATCTAGTGGGAAGATCCCAGTTTGTGGAGCATAGGAGTGTTCGGTCTGATGTTAGTGATGTTCGGTGTGGTGTCCCGCAGGTCTCGGTGCTTGGGCCCCTGTTGTTTATAATGTTTATTGATGACATTGTGTATTCAATTTCGGGTTCTGGCTGTAGTATTTTTATGTATGCGGATGACATCCATGTTTTCTTCAGGAGTGTAAATCTCTCGAATCTGGAGAATTTAGCAAACTCTGTGCTACAATCCCTATAACTGTGGATCTCCTCTAATGGTTTGGCTATCAACTGGGATTAAACTGAAGCTGTTGTTTTTAATGCGCCTGTTAATACTGTAATTCCTAATACCTGTGTGAGTTCTTCTCTTGTTAATGTTGTTGGTAAAATTCGGTACTTGGGTGTAATCATCGATTCCAATCTTAGTTTTGTAACGCATATTGATGTTCTGTTGTCTCGTGTTCGCTTTCAGCTTAGGAGGCTTTATAGTCTCCAAGCATATTTACCCCTTAATGTTAGGCGGAAAGTTGCTATGTCGTTGTTGATGTCTCATGTAAACTACTGTTTGGAGGTTGCTTCTGGAGCTAATTCTTGTCAAATGCGTGTTCGTAAGATTGCTAATTCTATTGTACGTTAAGTATTTGGTTTGCGGCGTGGTGACCATGTTTCGCAGTTTGTTGTTAAATTTCTGGGCTTGTCCTTTGACAAGTATGTTGAATATCGCCTTCTTTTATGCCACTATAGGATAATGAAGGACGTCAACTCTCCCCTCTTTAATAAGTTTGTGTTTAGTCGATACATTACGAATCCTCAATTGTCATTTCCTATATTTTCGACGTGGATAGGGGAGCATTCTTTTGTTGTTAGGGTTGCAAGATTTTGGAATCAGTTACCTGTTGACCTAAGTAATTTTGCTTTTAAGAGAAGGTTTGTTTTTAAAAGAAGGTGTTTTGAGCATCTCTCTAATAGATTAATGTAGATTAATGTTTGTTTACTAATCACTAGTTACAGGGTATACATACATATATATGTGATTTTTATGGCTGCGGAGCCATATTTATTAGCCTGTTCCCGTACTTTATAAAGTGGTAAAAGTCGTAAAAGTTGTAAAAGTCGTAAACTATTTTCATATAAATTTTGTGTACGGGAACGCAAAATGTGTAAAAGTGGTAAAAATTGTAAATACTTTTTAGTTCTGGAACAGAGCTTATATTGTTTGGTTTTTTTTTTTTACTTTTTTATGGGTTTGATTCCTGTAGACCTTCTATGTTCACTCTAGTGATTGAGTGAAACCTAGCATTTATTCGTGTAGGGACCTCCCTTGCTAATCTCCCCTCCACTTTTCTTAACAATTGTTAAGTGAAGTGCAGTGGTTAGTGGCTATGATTTGGGAGTCTATTTATATTTGTATTTCCATGAATTCCGTTGATAGTCATTAATAATAGTATGCATAGTATTTATGCATATATTTTTATTAATGTAAAACAAAAATCCTTTGCAATTCCATTTGAAAAAAAAAAATTAAAAAAAAAATTTGCGAGCACATCTACAACTTTTGACATAGAGGTTAAGAAAAAATTCTGGTTTTAAATCTGTTCGCGTTCACAAAATTGGACGAGGCCCGCAAAAGTTTTAGCGGTTTTTATTCTCATATAAAGAAAAATATTAAAAAATGTATGCATAAATCGTTAACAGCATTCCAAATCTGTTCGTAGTTGTTTAAATACCCAGCAAAAAAGTTTGGAAGTAGTGCAATGCAGAGTTATGATTTCAATACATCTTTCGATGCAGTCCACACGGAGTTAAGAAAAATGCACTCCGCTCGATACATTTTAGAAGCACTCGCTTATAGATCCTTAGCCAAGCAAGCCAATTTTTGATCCCTACAGTCGCAGTCTTTTTTCTGAATACAAGAAAGAGTGTCTAAAATTATAAGAATTTGTTTAAAAAAAAGAAATACAAACTAAAGATACGAACATTGCTGTAATTCACGAGACGCAAATTATTTTTGAAGTGGAGTTAGAGTTTTTTTTGGAAATCTGAACTGGAGTTGGAGGAAAAATGAAAAACCATTTGGATGATGAAGCAATATCAGTTGCGGTGTCACAAAATGCCGTATTAGTGTAATAAAGTCAATATTCTTGTTTACACGAATAAGCAATGTATTTTATTTAGTTTGGGATTTTTGCAATGGCTTGCATTTTATAGCATATCTAGACTGCATTTAAATTCAATCCACTACATCAAAGGCTGTGATTTGGATCGAAAATGGAGTGCATGCTATCTGTGTGCCGTGGAAGCAAAATGGAGTGCATCCTAGCTGCGCGCGCTCTTAAAATTCATAGGTGAATTCATAGGAAAAGATGTACTCCAGCGGCAATTGTTCTAGTAATTTAACTGCATCCGCGGATGCAAACTTTTTGCTGTGTAATTATTAAATTTATTATTATTTTAGCGGAAAATCAACAAATAATAAAAAAAAATTTAAGTAAATTCAAATTATCCTGTCCCAGAGTCCGTACAAACCCTTAAAAAATAAATTAAAAAATATTTGCGGAATCTAGACAATGCGTAGAAAAATATGATACCAAATTTCTGGAGATTGGGTACATAAATTGCATATTACAGCAACCATGGTTTAATAAGAAAGGTTAGCCAAAGCTTTATGTCAATTTAAATTTTTTCATTCGAGTATGCCTTAAACTTCAAAACAATATAAACAAACTGTGTATGTGTGTGTGGTGTTTGAATATTATGCCAAACAATTTTAAAAACAATCGAATTCAATGATTTTTAAAATTGTTTTTAGACCATTTGTATGGAAGAAATTGGTGAGATTTGCATTGAAACAATCAGTTTATCATATTCACAACTCGATTATGTGGAGAAAACTTAACTCTTCATTCATTTTTTCATACATTGTAAACAAACCCACTTGCTGCTTTTATTTTGAAGTTTTAGGAATTCAAGAAAAACAAGGGTTCTATAGATTTTTTCATTTAAATCTACCTCTTTACTTATACCATGACAGCAACAACAACTTATTAAAACTTAAGGCCTGCGTACATAAGCTGCCTTGCCTGCTTACCTTGCTTACTTCTGATAAAAGAATAAAAAAGAAAAGGGCAACCCAGTTCGAAATTTCCTCGGCCTTCTTTATTCTTTTATTTTTATTATGTCAAAATTGAAGCAGGAAAGCAAGACAATCAGGCAGAGCAGCTTATGTACGCAGGCCTTTATATTGTTGCAAATATATTTTTGGTTTGATTCGAAAAATTAGAAAAAAAATATTTTGGAGTTCTCCAACTATTTCGCTAAAATCATCAAGAAATATAATTTACCATCGTGATTACTTACTTGCTTACTTTGATAACTTATAAGGATAGGAAATTAAGATTAACATTGAAATTACAATCATTCAAAAAATGTGGAAATTAAAAAGCCTATTATTAGAGATTTCTTAAAATCAGTTGATGCGCATCCGTTTTTGGATACAGCGAATCAATATCTTTCAATATTTATGCATATTTCGATGTTTCTCTCAGCGGCCATTGTGTGCCGTCAGTTACATCTCACAATGCCAAAAACCTTAAAGTGGGCAAAAATCGCGCAATTTGCATACGATTTTGATGCGCATCCGGTTTCAGTAGCAGCCATCAAAAATAAGTCTATATACACATATTTCAAATAGATTCTTCAAGAACCGCGGATGTGAATACACATTCTATTTTTGGTAAAAAACCGATATTACTCGCGAATCTCTGTAATTTATGACTCGCGTTTTCGCACATATTATAATCGCGTATAAAGGATTCCATTTATGTAAACAATTTTAAAGAAAATCGCGGTTTAATACGCCGATTTGTCAAAATACATTTTTGCCGATTTTCGTATTTCCAAGGTACAGTGACACAGAAAAGTATACATACACCCTACAAAAATGCAGTTTTGGATAAATCGTTGGGTTTTTTACAGCAACAACTGCACTGTGTGGCTCCTTGGTGTCAAAATAACCATAATTACACAAATTTATTTTAATCTAATACGTGTATTTAATACAATTAAAGAAATTCAATTTTTACAACACAGAAAAGTATACATACACCCCAAGGAAATACGAGTATTATCGTAAAATTTATGGAATTAGTACCAAAATTTATACATTTTTTAGTTTTTGCGAATGTCTTTGGGCGTCTGAGATATATTTTAGAGAAAAGAAAATAATTTTTGGGTGTCAAATGCCGTTCTTTAGGGTCAAATTGTTTGTATACCTCGTTAAAGCTGACCCTTGCTTAATTTTTTGCGTTTTTAGGTATTGTACTTTATAAAAAAGCACAAAATTCGTATCAGATGGCAAATTTTGGGACCCTAAAAAGCTTTGAAGTTGTTTTTGTGCATAATATACCTTCCTTAACGTCGGTAAATGCACGTTTTCCCTCAGATTTCTCAGGAAGTGAATAGATTCCGCGGAAATCTTGGTGCAAATTACATATAAATGGCCTTGAATTGCCTTGTAATATTGTCGGATACAATCCTTGGGCATCAATTAACTCAGAAATGTACAATTATACGAAACGTTTCGCGCCTATTGTAACGGTAATGATCATAATACGAAAACCACGTTGTTCACAGTACAAATTTCATGCTTTTTTGGTAGTGCTTATATTTTGTTGCTTTAAAAGCTTTGTGAACAGGTTTGTAACAAAATATGTCACATTTCTGATTCAATTAATGCCCAAGGATTGTATCAGACCATAGTACAGGGCAATTCAATGCATATTGTATGTAATTTGCGCCAGGAATTCCGCGGAAAATATTAACTTCCTGAGAAATTTGAGGAAAAACGTGCATTAACCGACGTCCGGGAAGAAATATTTTGCTCAATAAGAACTCCAAAGCTTTCTTGGGTCTCAAGATTTGCAATATGAAACTAATTTTGTGCTTTTTTTAAAGTACAATACCTAAAAACGCAGAGAGTTAAGCAAGAGTCAGCTTTAATGTGCTATACAGGAAGTCCGACCTTAAATAACGGCATAAAACCGCCAAAAATGATTTGTTTTCTCTAAAATATATCTGAGACACCCAGATACATTCGCCAAAACTAAAAAATATATAAATTTTGCTACTAATTCCATAAATTTTACGATAATACTCGTATTTTCTTGGGGTGTATGTACACTTTTCTGTGTTGTGAAAATTCAATTTCTTTAATTGTATTAAATATACGTATTAGATTAAAATAAATTTGTGTAATTATGGTTATTTTGTCATCAAGGGCCTAAACAGCATTTTTGTAGGGTGTATGTATACTTTTCTGTGTCACTGTATCTATATCCGCGGGTTTAGCGGAAGGATTCGATCGCGGAAGGTCTCAGCAGATCCGTCGCGTAAAAAAACTAAATTCACGCGGGATACAAAAGAAATTGAATGGCATTTGTAAATTTTAAACGCAAAAAATAGGTTTTTTAAAAAAATTCACGCATCAAATATTGGCCTTTAGACTGCAATTACTAGGATGCTGTAAGGAGCAAACTCTTGAGATATGCATTAAACGACGTAAAATCATGAGTTCTATAATCCTATTAAGAGTTTTGAATATTATCTTGTTGCGCGTCCGAATTATTAAAAAAAATCAAAAATCCCCGAAATTCCGGCTTCAAAATGTCAGCATCAATTTTAGGTGGATGCAGTGGATATATCGAAAAATGATACGCTAGTATCATAATGCCCATGAGGTATTCTTTGAGTCTTTCTTTGGGCATATGTCTATAAAATGTAAGGGTACGCCATAAATCGGAAGGGAGCATAAAAAACTTATTGGCTGCAACCCATTTTTACCTATTTTTCTACATTGATGCCAACACAGCTTCCACGTAAATTAATTTTAATGGTCGACCTTATGGGATTTCTCCTAAAACACTTCATTTTAAAGAATTTGAATCATACTATATAGAATATTTTACAGTTCGCGAATTCTGAATGGGTGAAACTCGGATTCATCGATTGTAAAACATTTTTGGTTTTCGCCATATATATTTTTTTATTTTAATTCTTAACTTTTAAGTTCTTGAATGTTGGGATATTGTAGTAAGATAATATAAGTTATTGGCCATGTTGGCTTTTTTATATTACAATTGATGAATGAAGTACAGTACACATTGTCAGTTTTGAATAACGAATTTTTGCAATTATCGATAACTGTCCAACCGTCCAGCAACCACTAAATATTTTGTGGTTGCATGATGAATGACAAAAATGAACGGCCACACTAGCAAGCAACAACAAAGCTGTCATTCAAAACTGACAATATGTGTGTTCGTTTACCCAAAATATGTACAAATTGTTACTGGATGTTGTTCGTTTACTCTACAGTACAATGCAAAAGAGCTTAGCCGATTACAATAAGTTACTGAACTTGTACAAATTTGTACAAATTGTTGAGTAAACGAACACACCTAATGTGTACCCAGCTTAAATGAAATGAAATTACTTACTATTTGCGGCATTGGAAAGTACTCTTCGTCGAGTCCCATATTTCATAGGTTGTAGTAATAATGGTGATACAAGTAAAAAAGTTAAGACCCATATCTCGGGAAGTATAGACTTAAGGCCTGCGTACATAAGCTGCCTTGCCTGCTTACCTTGCTTACTTCTGATAAAAGAATAAAAAAGAAAAGGTACATAAGCTGCCTCGCCTGATTGCCTTGCTTTCCTGCTTCATTTCTGACATAATAAAAATAAAAGAATAAAGAAGGCCGAGCAAATTTCGAACTGGGCTGCCCTTTTTATTCCAAAGACATAGAACTGTAAAGACTGGAAAAGATGCATAATGCACAAATGTTTATGAAACAAAGTATATAAACATTTTACCAACAACAGGGGTATGTTAATGATAAAAACCCCATTAAAGCGCAAATCGGCTTATACAAACTGTAGAAAAGCAAAAAGTTGGACTCAGGATTGTATTCTATAGCAGTTTCCAGTTCATTGAATATGAATTTGGCGTTTAAAAACGCCTGAAATGGTTAACTTCTTAACAGAATGTTGTTATGATATCGTAACAACAGAGCGTAGCTCCATCTATTGACAAATGTTAACAATTGAGTTTTCCAATCTTAATGTATTTAAATCTTTGTTTATTCTTTGATCAAAAGCAGGCGAGGTAGCTTATGTACTCAGGCCTTTAGCTCTGGAAAATTAAATATCGTTATAATCAGGGTACCAAGGGCTACATATGGTAACAATTTCAGACCCATCCGAGAGGTGCTTCTAAACGACACTTGTTCCAAATTCTTTATTTGTCACCCAAAGTAGTAGGCAATGCTATTTTTCACTGTATTTTTTATAAATCGTAAAAACACTTTGTACACTTAAATGGAATATTGTTTCGAGGACCAATAGCAAGAGATTTGCACAAGAAACCGTATTATTTGTTGCTATAAACGAACAAGTAAAATAAAAATTTTCAAATTTTGGTTTTTGCAATACATTTAAATGTACATAACCCCATCTTTATTGAGACGAACAAATTTGTTCTCCTTGTAATCCGTTCCGCCACCGAATCCATAATTATTTTTTTTGTTATAAACGATTAGGAAGTTTTAAAAACGCACGTACCGAACAATTTTTTTTAATGTTTTTATTTACAATTTTTTGATATTTCAGCTTCATTCCCGTACTTTTTAATAGCAAAACTCGTAAAAGAGAGAACTGTAAATTTTTTTTCTCACACAAAAGTTTTTTGATATAGTTCGGGAACGGAAAAATGGAAAATACGTCAAAAAAACTGGAACAAATGTCAAAGTCGGCGTACCAGCCACTCAGACGCCGGCAACCATGTTACTATTTTTTACACG
Organism: Musca autumnalis; assembly: GCF_047663935.1. NCBI lineage: Eukaryota > Metazoa > Arthropoda > Insecta > Diptera > Muscidae > Musca > Musca autumnalis. The sequence continues at coordinate 76,770,194 of NW_027411755.1, forward strand.
CTAAAATCTGTCGAGTAAAAAGTTTTTAAAGAGAGCGCCATTTTTGTTTAAAGAGAAGTGAACATTTTACAACTTTTTTGTGTACGGGAACGGGTTTTCGGGTAAAATGTGTAAAAGTCGTAAAAATTGTAAAAACTTTTTAGTTCTGGTTTAGTTAGTTTACATTGTGCAGCCAGCGCTGCCATATATTCGGTTTATTTTGCGAAAGCGTTGCCATATTTTCAGTTTATTTTGCGAAAGCGTTTGCGTTTGTGATACAGAGTACCAAATTGTACTCTTAACGCATTTAACTTTCGCATCGCATTTGCTTTCGCATGGCAATACAGAGTAACCCGCCAGATCCGAAAAACAGAAACATAACACCCCGTTTATATATAACCGGATTTAACAAAACGACTGGGTTTTAAATGTCAATTCCATTACTTATATTTCAAACAAATCCTCATAAAGAAGGTTAACCCCATGGTAGAATCATTACAAGGTAGGGCATAGCAAACAGCTGATTGCAATTTTTTTCTATTGGTTTGCTTATTCTTTCAAATCAGTATAAACAAATTGTGTATGTATGTGTATGGTTTTGAAAAATATGACAAAATATTTTATACATATTATAATTCAGTCGAAATGAAATTTATTATTACAACATTTTTTATTTTTATTTATTACAACATTGTGATGAAACAAACTTTTGAACATATGCAGAAGCTGACTCTGTAAAGAAAACTTAGCCTCCCATTCATTTTTCGCGTTTTTAGTTAGTGATCCAAAATATCAAATAAACAGTACAACCTGTTGCATATTCAGTTATGGTAATTCTGACAGAATAAGCAAATACACCCAGGCCTTGTTTTTCACAATTTTTTCGAACCTGACCTACCTTTCAAATTATTGTACCATGGTTAACCCTGCAAAAAGCTCTAATATATGGTCTGTTCCTTTACTTCTGAAAATGGTAAAACCGGCAAAAGTAGTAAAAGTTGAAAACTGCTCCCATATGAATTGTATTGTGTCTGAAGTAAAGGAACGCTTTTCGAGTAAAAAGTTGTAAAACTTGAAGATTCTTGAACGTAAAGGAACAGGGCTATAAACAGCATATTACATACGAAATAGAGTTGTACAATCTAGTTCATTTGAAAGATCTAGTTCAATAGCTCAGCTTTAATTTAATTATCCCGTTCAATCATTCGGATCAGAATCGTTCACGGGCTCTTATCATTCGCTTGATGAAAACACACATACACCAAATAGGAACAAACATTAGAATAGTATAATTAAACTACAAAAATATTGCATTTAGATAATTTTATTCCATTCATAAAGAAAGATTAGGTTTGTATTACATTTAGGAAAAGCGTCTTTCTGAAAAAATTGTGGCATAAATTGAATACTCTACCAGCTGGCGAACAAATCTGAAATGTTTACCACAGGTAGATCTTTACGTCCTGATTACAAAAATATAAAGTTTGTTCGGGGGAAGTCCATACTTCCCGAGATATGGGCCTCTTAATGCCCTTGTTAAAGTAAGAAAAAATGTAAATTAAATAAAAATACGTTAAAAAACTTTTTAAGTCAAACGGTTTTATGTTAAACATACATACATTGCAATGTTTAAGATAAATGTAATAAAAACCAAAAAATAATAAAATAGATACAGTCGTGGGAATTATAAACATATGCATAGACTAGACTAAAACAAAACCGTGGGCACGTCAATTGTCTACAAATTATCGACTTAATGTGCGATAGAAGAATCGTTTAATTCGTCGTTAGGCAGTTGGCCCTATTTTTTGCTCATGGAAATTCCAATAGATATACACTCCATGTAAATAAAAGAGATGTTTCAACTAGTTGATCGTTGGACATTTACACTACGGGCTGGCGAGGAATCGTTTCACTGCTCGTAGTTTGTCTTTAATCGACAAAGTACTATTCGCTCACCACTATGAAGCCCTTAAGGCCTGCGTACATAAGCTGCTCTGCCTGATTGCCTTGCTTTGCTGCTTCAATAAAAAATAAAAGAACAAAGAAGGCCGACCCAATTTCCAACTGATGGCAACCCAGTTCGAAATTTCGTCTTTATTCTATTATTTTTATTACGTCAGAAATGAAGCAGGTAAGCAAGGCAATCAGGCAAAGCAGCTTATGTACGCAGGCCTTTAAGGCCTGCGTACATAAGCTGCTCTGCCTGATTGCCTTGCTTTCCTGCTTCAATTTTGACATAATAAAAATAAAAGAATAAAGAAGGTCGAGGAAATTTCGAACTGGGTTGCCCTTTTCTTTTTTATTCTTTTATCAGAAGTAAGCAAGGTAAGCAGGCAAGGCAGCTTATGTACGCAGGCATTAAAACTCGCTTATAATCGAGCTTGCTAGCTTGTTTCCACATTCTAGCCCTACTTATCACAACGATGGACGTTGTCGGTTGAACAACTGCCTAATTATAGTGTAACATTACAAAACAAACATTTTAATCAACGATTGTAGACAATTGACGTGCCCCACGGTTTTATTTTAGTCTAGTCTATGCGTATGTTTATAATTCCCACGACTGTATTTTATTATTTTTGGTTTTTATTACATTTATCTTAAACATTGCAATGTATGTTTAACATAAAACCGTTTAACTTAAAAAGTTTTTTAATCTATTTTTATTTTCTAGTTTTTAGTTCGCATTCTGTTTTATTCATTTAGTGCTTCATTATTGCAAGGGTTCTCGTTAGTTTATTGCAGTCCAACTCCTCTATACGTAGTCCCTGCAAAGATCTTACTCTACTAAGAGCCACGTAGGCTTGACCTTCTTCAAACAGCCTGTATTTTATGTATTGTAGAAGCCCATGATAGTATTAAAGGCAACACACATCTGTGTGTATCGCTCCCGTTGTTTTGTTAACATGTAGTGGGATTCTGTAACTCATTTTTGCTGTTACCGACAAAAATCGGTAAAATTAAATCGCAAAATTATGACTAAAAACATAAAGAAAAGTTGGCATCACTGCTTGTGTCGGTAGAGGCTAGCGACTACTTTTTATTCATCGTTAACTTACCGAAAAATTTCGATAATTATCGAAATTATAAGCATTTTAATTTTACCGACAATTATCGATAACAGCAAAAATGAGTTACAGAATCCCACTACTGGCTTCATATTCTTCAGGCGTTTCTGACGCTATCATCTGTGTGTATCGCTCACGTTGCTTTGTTAACCTGGCTTCATATTCTTCAGGCGTTTCTGACGCCGTCATTTGTGTATATCGCTGACGTTGCTTTTTTAACCTGGCCTTATATTGCTCAGGTGTTTTTGACGCTAATTGTTCCCGTCGTTTCTGTAATCGACTATTTTTTATCACCTTCACTTTCTTTAGCGCGTTTTGCTTTATACTTTTCTTTCGCTTTTTGAAGCCTTCGTTTACGTTGTGTTGCAGTTTCTGTTTTATTTGTGTTTGTATTTTTTATATTTTTTACAATTTTGTTCCCACGAGTAATGGACATTTAAACGGTCGACCCCCCCAGAGGTCCAATAAAAGGGCAAGGCTATGTACAACAAGATGCGCCTGAGTCTTGAGGGGAAAACGCTAACGACATATCATTTTTATCCACCCTAATGCCATACAGTTCTCGGCGCGTTTTAACCTTTCACCTTAACTTGGGTAGTGTACCGCTAACGACGTATCATTTTTAGCCACCCTAACGCCACACAGTCCTCAACACGATAAAAAATCTTGACTTGGGTGGTGGATTCAGCCTGGATTAATCAGATACATAAATTACAGATTCAATTTCTAAATTTAAATCTTAATTATACGCCATTTAGTGGCGGCGCCCATCTTAAATATTGGGGTTGTATAGTGCACTGTATTCTTCTTGTCAAGCTCTTTTATTTGATACCCATATTGGTGGGATTGATAAAAATTGTTATCAGCCATTTGGTAGCGGCGGCCATATTAGATTTCAATTGTGCATAGTAAATTGTATTCTACTTGTAGAGACCTTTCATTTGATACCCATGTTGGTGGGATTGATAAAACCTAAATTATCCGCCATTTTGTAGAGGCTGCCATCTTGGATTTTAATTTTATATAGTACATTGTATTCTACTGTTTGAGCACTTTCATTTGATACCCATATTAATGGGATTGATAAAACCTACGTTATCCGCCATTTTGTAGCGGCCGCCATCTAGGATTTCAATTTTTGTAGTATATTGTATTCTGCTTGTTGAGCCCTTTCATTTGATACCCATATTGATGGGATTGATAAAACCTACGTTATCCGCCATTTTGTAGCGGCCGCCATCTTGGATTTCAATTTTTTATAGTATATTGTATTCTGCTTGTTGAGCCCTTTCATTTGATACCCATATTGATGGGATTGATAAAACCTACGTTATCCGCCATTTTGTAGCGGCCGCCATCTTGGATTTTAGTTTTTTTATAGTGTATTGTATTCTGCTTGTTGAGCCCTTTCATTTGATACCCATATTGATGGGATTGATAAAACCAACGTTTTTATAGTGTATTGTATTCTGCTTGTTGAGCCCTTTCATTTGATACCCATATTGATGGGATTGATAAAACCTACGTTATAATTTATAATGATAATGAATAAACATAATTGTATTGTCACCAAAATCCAAAGTGTATACAAAATTTCAGATTAATCGGTTGACAGGAAGAGGGTGAAATTTGAATTACTAAATTTGACCCAAGAATAAATAATAAAACAAACAGGGTGAGCTAAATAAAACCATTTAAAAATAATGTTGTTTTCGTGCCCTAAATTGGCTCCTGTCCATAAGAGAAAGTCTTAAATCCCCGGCCAAAGGCCGGCAAATTAGAAAAAACTTACAATTTAAAAAAAATCAGATTTTTTCCGTCAGCTGGTAGAGTATTCAATTTGTTCCAAAATTGTAATTAGAATTTCATTTAAGTGGCTGGCAAAAAAATCTTATGTTGTGTGTTTGTAGAAATTATAACTGCGAAAAAGCTTTATGTATGTTTCTTTTTTTCCTTTTCTCTATCCAAAATAAGGCACATTGAATGATAATGGATTCGATATATTGGGATGGATTTGTTATTTTTTGGATTCCTTCAAAGCGACTCTCCAGATATAGAGACGACAAAGATTTGGCGATCCTCAGGATACACTAAGCCAGGTTATATTCAAATCAAGTATAGCAGTTGTACTCCAAATGCATTCGTCGATAGCTGATTTACAGCAAACGTTCAGCAACATATAAACAAAACGAAAATAGAAAACGACAGTACTTTAGTACAAAGTTAAAGACATTGCATTAACATATAACAATTTCTTATTTTCAAACTATTAAATATTAACTCACGAACTCCCGGTTGAGAAAGAGCATCAACAGTGTAACAAGCATTAAAATCGATCTCTGCCTTACTTCTTGTGACAGGAATAAACAAGGATATCTCCAACAGCAGCAAAATATTCAATATACTAAGGGACAAGAGTCCATATATGATCCAAGACAGCTCCAGTTTTTCTGAAGAGAAAGAAAATTCAAAAGGGCAAATGGGGGGAAAGGGATCGGAGAGTTAAATGAGTAAAATTCCAAAACAAAGAGTAACTTAAAAAATAGTATCACAGATAAGGTATCACAGGGTGTGGTGGGGTAGGAAAAGCTAATAGGTAAATTTTAGCCTCCTTTATAAATCCAAGGACATCTCTAAAGAGACATACATCCTTGGACCGGAGGAGGGTCGTCAGTCTATGGTGTTGGGAGAAGAGTTGAGGATATTTTTTTCTAAGGATAATATATCTCATACAATTGAAAATCAAGTGCTCGGCACTTTCAGGCGCATCACATACCTCACATCTATTGTCATCACATTTTCCAATTCGTTGAAGGTATACTTTATCATACGTGTGTCCAGCTAAAATGCGTTTGAATTGCTTCATATCCGCCGGATCCAAATTCATTTGTTTGAACCAGGGTTTCTCGTATATGTTGTTTACGATCTCAAAGAAGAATCGTCCTTTATTTTGCGACAAAAGTACAAATTCATCATTCCAACTTTCCTTGGTTCTGCTTTCAATTTGATTTAAGGCCTCAGCTGGTGAAAGCCAGGGTTCTAGGGGTGCTCCAGCTTCGACCGCTTGTCTCGCCAACCAATCAACTTCCTCATTAAAGCTTATGCCACTATGTCCAGGGGTCCAGACTATATGACATCTCTCAAAATGACTCTCTCTTACTATGTTATGACATTCTGCAACCAAAAAGTTGTCAGTTTCCACAGCGCCCAAAGCCTTACAGGCCGCAAGGCTGTCTGTAAAAATGACACATTTAACATAGCCGTCTTCAGCCGCAATTTCAAGCGCTTTCTTTATAGAATAAAGTTCACCAAATGTCGACGAAGAACTGAAGTTGATATTGAAGAGAAATTTCTGACATCTTGAGATATTAAAAACACCACATCCCGTGGCCTCCACCCCAACAGACGCATCCGTAGCAAAGATGGTAAAGTTATTTTCCTTGTAGAAGTTGATTTCGCATCTATAAATTGAAGCAATCATTTCTGGAGACGAGTTTTTCTTTGAAACAGGTAGAAGATTTGTTCTGATCTTCAGATTATCTTCCGGAGTGTGAGGGATCAGACGAATTTTTTGAAAAATATCGGAGAATTCATGGTATATGGCACTGAGACTGGATTTCACCAATGGGTTATCAGCTATAATGTCATATAAACTTTCATTGTTCACAGCATTTCTAATGATTTCCTTTTCTGTTAAGAATTTTGCCCGAAACTTAGGAGGTAATTCTCCTGCCAGAACATAACGAACATGAACAGGTGTTGACTTGGTGACTCCCAGGGACCTTCTTATCATCTCATTTTGTAACCTCTCAATTCTTTTATTAACATAATCAGGAGCATTGGGTGACGTAGGGGATGGAAGATACCAAGCAACGGTCCTGACCGGTTTTAACATGGCAAAGCCCAGGATTTATCTTGGTCCCTCTTTCGTCTCAAGTGGACACTGACCTCCCCGTGGTGTCACCTGGGGAACTGCCTTTAACACCCGTTAAAGGTAGTGAGCTAACATGTGCCGCGCGTTCACCCATAAGAACGTTAAAAACTTGGGTTTGGGCGTCGGGTTAGTAACCCTCCCCTAGAAAAAACAGCCTACTATAAAAAAACGAAAGAAAAGAAAAACAAACCCCTCTAAAGTTGACGAACCCCGCAAACGTTTTAAGGACCATGATCTGCGAATCTGCATCTGGAATGTTCGCACTCTTTATAGAGAAGGTGCAGTCTTCGCATTGGCAGACGTACTTGAAAAGTACAAGGCCGATATTACTGCCATACAGGAAGTACGATGGATTGGGAAAGGCGTAACAACAACACCTAAAGGTGACGCACTGTATTATAGCTGCCATGACGTAAAGCATGAGTTTGGTTGTGGATTCGTAGTTAGTCGTAGGGATACGTAAAATCGATTTCGGTTAATCGATTAATCGATTATTAACCGTAAAATTTCCAAAAGTCGTAGTCGACTATTGATTGTGCGAAAACCGAAAAATCGATTATTCTTAGTCGACTTTCCGAAGACGGAGTCAACTATTAGTCGTAGTCGGCTATTAATCGTGGTCGACTAGTAGGCGTAGTTGACTATTGGGTGTGCTAAAACCGCATAATTGGCGGTATTTTTTTTATACATATAACCATCACGGATCGCATCCACGAAAATGGTCGATTATATTCGATTATAATCGATTTTCGGCGGTTTACGATTAATCGAAAGTCGACTTTTAGAACACTCTCAAATAATCGACTAACCGAAAATCGAGTTTTAAGTTTTTGACGAAAACCGAATAATCGAAAATCGATTATTGCAATTCACTGTGTATCCCTAGTTAGTCGGAGACTAAAACATCTGGTATCCAGCTTCACCCCAGTGAATGAAAGACTTGCTGCAATTCGAATAAAAGCTAAATTCTTCAACATCAGCTTTATTTGTGCTCATGCTCCCACTGAAGAAAAGGACGAACAGACCAAAGATATATTTTAGCGCTTAGAAGAAACATATGACCGTTGCCCTGTCCATGACATTAAAATCATTCTAGGCGATTTTAATGCCAAAATTGGAAAGGAGAATATCTTTGGCCCAACAGTCGGGAAATTCAGTCTCCACAGTGAAACATCTGACAATGGTATGAGGCTAATAGACTTTGCAGCTGCAAAAAACATGGTAGTTAGCAGTACCAGATTTAATCATCTCGATATTCATAAGGGCACCTGGCTGTCTCCAGATCAGAAAACAAGAAACCAAATTGATCATGTTGTAATAGATGGAAGACATTCATCGAGCGTGTTGGATGTACGATCGTTCCGAGGCGCAAACATTGATTCGGACCACTACCTTGTTGCAGCAAAGGTACGCACCCGCTTAAACGTAGCAAACAAAGTACGAACAGACACAACACGAAAGTTAGACATCGGTAAGCTGCAATCACAACAGATAGCCACAGCATATTCCACTCAACTAGCCCAATTGCTTAATCAAAGCACTCCTCATCCCGATAACATATCAGCGCAATGGCAAAGCATTGCCCACTCCATGCAAACAGCCGCAAAATCCATACTTGGATACCAGAGACCTCCACCAAGGAATCCATGGTATGATGAGGAGTGTCGTGCTGCCACCGAAGAGAAAAATGCGGCATATAAGGCTACTTTACAATCCGTAGCAACGCGTAGCGCACGAGAGAGATACCGGGAGAAAAGGAGGGAGGAGAAACGTCTTTTCCCCAGGAAAAAGAGAGAGATGGAAAAGCGGGAGTGTGAAAAAATCGAGATGTACAGGAGCCAGAATGAAGTCCGAAAATTCTACAAAAGAGTGAAGCATCAAACTGATGGCTTTGGTACAGGCACATCCTCCTGTAGAGACCAGCAAGGTAATTTGGTAACTGATACAGACGCAGCGAAGGCGACGAAGATACCACAGTCCCAATCCCAGAAGATGGTATTGAATGTATACCGCCCAGCCAAGATGAGGTAAAGACAGCAATAAATCGGCTGAAGAATAATAAGGCAGCAGGGGCCGATGGCTTACCAGCCGAGCTATTCAAAACCGGAGGCGACACGCTGATAAGGTGTATTCATCAGCTAGTTAGCACCATCTGGCAGGAAGAACGAGTACCCGACGATTGGAACCTGAGTATCCTGTGCCCCGTCCACAAGAAGGGAGATAAGACTGTATGCTCTAACTATAGGGGCATAAGTCTACTCCCTATTGCCTACAAGATCGTGTCAGGGATATTGTGCGAACGACTAAAGCCTATGGTCAACGAGATAATTGGACCATACCAATGCGGCTTTAGACCTGACAAGTCCACCATTGACCATATATTTACCCTGCGGCAAATCCTAGAGAAGACCAAAGAGATGCAGATCGACACCTACCACCTTTTTGTCGATTATAAAGCAGCCTTCGACAGCCCGCTGCGTTCAAAGGTATTCCAAGCCATATCTGAATTTGGTATTCCCGCAAAGCTCATCCGGCTTTGTAAAATGACTTTAACTGACACGAGGTCCTCAGTTAAAATAGAAAAGAACCTCTCCGAAGAGTTTGGTACCAAAAGAGGTTTCAGACAAGGAGACAGCCTTTCGTGTGACCTCTTCAACATCCTGCTAGAAAAGGTTATACGAGAGGCAAACGTCAAAAGAAGTGGCACAATCTACACCAATAGTCACATGTTACTTGCTTATGCTGATGATATAGACATCATGGGCCGATCAGTAAAAGAAGTAACTCATACCTTTATAAAGGTCGAAGGAGAATCTGCTAAAGTGGGTCTGGCGGTAAACGGTGAGAAGACCAAGTTGATGGTGTCGACGCGCAATGCGTCCGTTGAGCTCGGACCGACTGTGGAAGTTGGTTCCTATAATATTGAGGTAGTAAAAGACTTCGTCTACCTCGGCACCCCCGTAAACACAACAAACGACATCAGTTGTGAAATAAAAAGAAGAATTGTATTGACCAACAGATGCTACTTTGGTTTAAGTAAGCAGTTTAAAAACAAAGCCACATCTCGTCAAACAAAAATAACGCTCTACAAAACACTGATACTACCCGTGCTGATGTATGGCTCCGAAGCCTGGGTACTTGCGCAAGCAGACAGGGCAGTGCTTGGTGTGTTTGAGAGAAAAATTCTTCGAAAGATCTACGGACCAATCTGCGTTGACGGTGAATATCGACGTCGCATGAACCACGAGCTGTATCTGCTATACAACGACATGAATATTGTTAAACGTATCGAGATGCAGCGATTGCGTTGGCTAGGCCATATCATAAGAATGAGCGATGATGAACCCGCTAAAAAGGCGTATAAATACGGACCGCTTGGCGGTGCACGCAGAATTGGCAGGCCAAAAAATAGATGGCGCAAACAAGTGGATGATGAGATGGAAAGGCGCGGTATTCCAGAGTGCAAAGCAACAAATAGAGAGGAATGGAGATCTCTTCTTAGTTCGGCCTATTGAACAAGTGTTCTGTAATGGGCCAGCTAAGTAATCAGGAGCATTAGCAGTCGTTGTCCGACTGTATTCAACTTTAGATCTTATGAAACTTTTATATACATTAATAGCAACCTTAGGGTGCAGCCCGTTTCTGATAGATGTCAAACATTTCAAAAGATTGACCCTGTTTTTGACTTCTTCTCCTATGTATTCATAATGATCTCTAACTGTCATCGAATTGGTTATAATCCTTCCCAGGAACCTGCTCAATTTGTCTTCCATCCACATTAAGACTTATTTGTTTTATGCTGTTCTTGGCAAAGTATACAGAATTGGATTTCTCAGGATTAAAAGATAAATTTAAACTGCCACATCGTCTTTGGAATTCTCTAACTTTCCTCTGCAGATGTTCATTCGCCATGTCAAAGTCTCTATCATACACCATGATTAAAAAATCGTCCGCATACTGAAACATCATTGTTCTATTATCTTCTAGTTGATGGAGTCTAGCAGTGTACATATTAAAAAGGATTGGTGATAAACAGCTCCCTTGCGGAATTCCATTGGTGACTACTACTTCTTTCTCTCCCAATTTTAAAATCCTTTTGGATAAAAAATTTTTTATCCAACTGGATATTTGTCCATTTACGCCATATTCAATCATCATTTTCGCCATTGTGTTTAGCTTGACACAATTATAAGCGTTACTAATGTCCAGAGACAAAACAAGAACTTTATAGTTATTCGCTTTTAGCAAGGCAACTCTATGTATGAATTCATTAAGACATGATGAGGTTGACAAGCCTTTCCTATAGGCAAAACTCCTGGGAGGTTATGATGTTGTTATTATCAAAGAATTCAGTCAACATATCTTTAATCATGAGATTAATACACTTGATGTACACCGAAATGAGGGATATGGGCCGATAATTCATGATCGTGCTAAGATCCCTGTTCGCCTTGGGGATAGGGACAACCTTAATGATCCTCCAACTATCCTTTATAGAGTTTTCAATAAACGAGTTGTATAAAGTACCGCCCTTTTTGAAATGCCTGGGAGAGCTTTTAGCATTTCGTAAGTAATTCTGTCTTCTCCACCAGCCGATCCTTTTCTTTTTTTGCCCAGGATCCTTTCAAAATTATCAAAATCAAAAATAACGACCCCATTTTCAACCTCAAAGTCAAGCTCCTCTGTTTCCTCATCATCATCTGGAACCTGTTCCTTCAAGTGTTGCAGGAAGGCCATGTTATTATCATTGTTCCACATTCTACAAACTTCCATGTCTCTTTTGCGAACATTATTGAGAAACTTCCATGCATCGCGCAAATTAGCATTTTTGTTGACTTCATCTATTTTCTTGAGAAAACTTTCATTTTTGGCCCTTTGAACCGACTCCTTCCATTTTTCGACCTCCAATCTGGCATTTTCAAGGTTGATGTAACTTGGATATTTTCTGGCCTTCTTGACCGCGGCCAATTGACGCCTATACATAGTCGCCAGTTCCTCATTCCACCAGCTCTTAAGCACTCTGCCAGCATCCAGCTCTCCTGTGGCTACATCAACTTCATCCATCATTGCCTCCTCAATCTTATCCATATCTGGTTCCAGAGAAAGACTACCCAGCGCCTTTATCAATTTTCTTTTGTACAGAAATTTGCCATTTTTCCTTTTTCCCATATCTAGCTCCAAAGAAATCGGAAGGTGATGACTACCTCCAAAATTTCCTTCCACAGTGTCCCATTTTGCATTTAATCCAACACTAGTAAATGAAAGGTCTGGAACCGAGCCCTGGGAGTCCCAACTTCTCCTAAAGGTCTCTTTTCCATTATTAACACATACTAGACCAGTTTCCATCACGAGCATTTTTTCGAAGTAGTGTGGTCACCCCAAGACCGATTTCTTGCGTTGAAATCCCCACAGACTACTACGTTTTCCAAGTTATCAAGAAATCCAAAGAGTCTTGAGACCTCATTCTTGAAGTCATCAAAAGAAGTTGACGGCGGAAAATAAACAGAAACAAGAGTAAAATTGCGTCGAAGATTCTTTGTTTTGACAATGACAATATCCTGCTCAGTTTCATAGGTAATTTTGTTGAATTTAATGCATTTTTTCAGCCCAATAGCCACTCCACCGTAGCCATCAGCTCTGAATTTTTGTACAAGATTAAAGTTTAAGAGTTTGTTTTTGCCTTTCCTGTCCTCTGCGAAAATTTCAGAAAGAATAACAATATGACAACCAAATTTGTTCACAAAAAATTCAAGAAAATTTTTGTTACGTTTAAAAGACTGGATGTTAAACTGAAGTACCTTTAGAGACTCCATTATTATACCCTCCACCATATGGAGGGTATAATTAAATTTGTCATTCCGTTTGTAACACATCGAAATATTCGTCGGAGACCCTATAAAGTATATATATTATTGATCAGCATAAAATTCTATGTCGATTTGACCATGTCCGTCTGTCCGTCCGTCCGTCAGTCCGTCCGTCTGTCTGTTGAAATCAAGATACAGCTCGCAATTTTAAAGATAAAGAGTCAAAATTTGGTACAGAAGTTTATATTACTTGCAGGATGGTTGGTATTGAAAATGGGATATATCGGTCCACGTTTTGATATAGCCCCCATAGAACGGTACCTCCCGATTTTCGGTATTTTTAGCTTCATTATCCCACCAAAATGGCTGAAATTTGGTACGTAGTCTTCTTTGGGGGTATAAAACTTTTTCCCAGAATTTTGTTGGTATCGGTCCACACCTTCATATAGCCCCCATAGAACGGTACCTCCCGATTTTCGGTATTTTTAAGGTTTTAGCTTCATCGTCCTACCAAAATGGATGAAATTTGGTACGTAGTCTTTTTTAGGGGTATAAAACTTTCCCCCAGAATTTTGTCGGTATCGGTCCACACCTTCATATAGCCCCCATAGAACGGAACCTCCCGATTTTCGGTATTTTTAAGGTTTTAGCTTCATCGTCCTACCAAAATGGCTGAAATTTGGTACGTAGTCTTCTTTAGGGGTATAAAACTTTCCCCCAGAATTTTGTCGCTATCGGTCCACACCTTCATATAGCCCCCATAGAACGGTACCTCCCGATTTTCGGTATTTTGAAGGTTTTAGATTCATTATCACACCGAAATGGCTGAAATTTGGTACTTAGTCTACGTTGGGGGTACTCAAACTTTCCTTTTAAATTTGTCAGTATAGGTCCACGCCTTCGTATAGCCCCCATAGAACGGTACCTCCCGATTTTCGGTATTTTGAACGTTGTGGCCTCAATATTCCACCGAAATGGCTGAAATTTGGTATTTAGACTACGTTGGGGGTACTCAAACTTCCCCTTTAAATTTGTCAGCATAGGTCCACGCCTTAGTATAGCCCCCATGGAAAGGTAACTCCAGATTTTTCGTATTTTTAAGGTTGTGTCTTCAATATTCCACCAAAATGGCTGAAATTTGGTATTTAGTCTTCAATGTGATATAAAACTGTTCGCCAGAAATATGTCTGTACAGGTCCACTCTTTCATATTGCCCCATTTCTGACTAAAATTCGTCGGTATAGATCCACGTGTCGATATAGCCCCCATAGAACGGTACCTCCCGATTTTCGTAATACTGAAGATTGTGACGTCAATATCCAACCGAAATGGCTGAAATTCGTTATTTCGTCTTCCAAGAGTTATAAAATATTCCAGAAGAGTATTATCAGTATAGGTCCACGTCTTCCTATATCCCCATAGAAGCGTACTTCTTGAGATTCAGTATTTTTATAAGTTTTAGCCACATTCTCTTACCGAAATATAGGAAATTTGGTATTTAGTCTTCTTTGAGCCTAAAAACTTTCCGTCAGAAATATGTCGGTATAGGTCGACGTTTTACCGAAATTGCTGAAGTATTAAGTCTTCTTCATACACGAAAGGAAACTAATTATTCCATTTTACTTCAATACAACTTGTGGTGGAGGGTATAACAAGTTCGGCCCGGCCGAACTTAACGCCGTTCTTACTTGTTATTATTATTATTGGTTTCTCCAACTGACTCCTCATCTAAAGAAATGCCATATTTTTCAAATCTCTTGTGAAAATGATTGATTGCATCAACAGCATGCTGATTTTGTTCCATTTTGACAAAGTCCATCATGAACTTTAAAAGTTCTTTTGTAATTTTCTCAAGTTCTGACGTCTTTTGATCATCTCTGGGATATACAGGAGCAGAAGGAGCAACTCCTGGGAACATTCTATCCTGCATCTGTACCCCAGGCTTATGTACATACGGCTTCTTGGCAACCGAGTTGAATGTATTTGGTGTCATCATCCTATTAATATCATCTTCTATGCTCCTATTACATCCATGTTTATCACCGTTTGTTTTTTCTTTATGACCTGTGGGAAGAGAAGGAAAATTAGCCTCATCCCAACGAATCTCAAAGCGGTTTTGATTATAGTACATATTCCGCACCTCCCTCTTCGACAACTTCTTCATGGTCATAATCTTATTTATCTCCACCTCCTTTTCCCATGTTGGACACTTTTTCATGTCCTTACATGTATGATCTTTTCCTTTACATAGGATGCACATTTTGGCATTGCAGGTATTGTCGCACTCATTTTCCCCGCACTTCAAACACCTGGGCTTTGACCTGCAGCCCAACTTTTTGTGTCCAAGCCGTCCACAATTATGACATTGCCTTATTGCCGGAAAAAACGTCTCAACAATCAAAACTGTATAATTAAAGACAACCCATGATGGGTGGTCATCCCCATAGAACCCCACTTTGACCGTTTCCGTAGGCCTGGGCTCAGCCTCGTCATCAGATCGTCTTACAAATCTTCTCACTGACGCCACTTTTCGATCAGAGACAATACCCTTCAAAAGCTCATCTTCAGAGAAGGATACGGGTACATTCCTGATGACACCAAACGTCTCTACGAAATTCCTGGGTATAAATGCCCTCATTTTCCTTTGTTTCAGATCTTCATTTTCGACAAAACGATTAGCGGAGGCCATGTCCTCAAATGTCATCTTATAAAGAGTAACCCCAATCGCTTCCACACGCACTATTTTCTTTAGCTCATCAGCACTTATATCCTTTATTTTTTCAATAAAATACAAGCCGTTCTTTACGCGCTTGTTATTAATGTTATCAACTTTGCATGTGTCTACCAACACCATAAACTTACCCTTATATTCTGG
Source organism: Musca autumnalis (assembly GCF_047663935.1). Lineage (NCBI taxonomy): Eukaryota > Metazoa > Arthropoda > Insecta > Diptera > Muscidae > Musca > Musca autumnalis. The sequence goes on from NW_027411755.1 coordinate 76,785,860, forward strand.
TGTATATAAAACCACCTCGTCATTGAATCTTCTTTTTTTTGCATCTTGCTTGCCATCAGCCATCGTCTTCTGGTTGCTTGCCTTAACCAACTTATCACGTCCACCATTTTCTTTTAGCATTCTTTTGCCGACCAGCGTATCTCTCATAGCAACTTGATTTACACTACCACCATCACCATTTACAGCGATCCCCTCTCCACACACGCCATCTTTCTCGCTCGCTTTATTATAATCAGCTTCTCTCATAACGGCATCTTCAACACCAGCAACAAATGCCTGAGGTACAGACGCCATATTTGTGGCACTTGTAACCTCAAAAAATGTTGAACACCAAAAAATTCAATATTCCAGAAAAAATCTTCTTCAGGCACAAAACATAAGTTTGCCAATTAATTCCAAAAAAATTTCGCTTCACAGCAATTGGCCTTTGCAAGGTTTAACCACAATCCACAAACAAATTGCACAATTGTAATTAATTACCACGTTCTAAACGGGTTCACAAATTCCTTGTCGCTTCACTTATTCTCTGTTGTTATGCTTATGCTTATACACTTTGATACGTCAGCTCTCTACGAAATCTCAACCAGGAATGATGGATTTGTTATGTCAACAATGTTCTTTATGTAGAAATTACTTTTATTACAATGGGGGTTGACACTTCGCATTGATCCAAAACATAAACAAAACTCATTACATTACGAAGGCATCACTTAGCACAGAAAACGCCGTCACTTTATTCATATGTGAATGACATGATGAACTAGATTCTGAATCGTTCGTTCGTTGTGGATCTTTCGGTCTGCGCTCAGTGAGCTATTGAACTATATCGACTGATCTAGCTCATACGCTCTTTTCAATGAATCGTTCAATTGAACTAGTTCGTTCATGAACTATACAACTCTAATACGAAAAACCGATGAGCTCTGTTCCTTTACGTGCAAGAATCTTCAAGTTTTACTACTTTTTACTCGAAAAGCGTTCCTATACTTCAGACAATTCATATGAGAGCAGTTTACAACTTTTCCTACTTTTGCCGGTTTTATCACTTTCAAAAGTAAAGGAACAGGCCGACATGGTCTGGTTATTGTTTTGATGCATCTATGTATGTATATTGGCTCATGGCAAAATTACCAAGGAAGTGGTATCACACCAGCTGTTCGAATATGAAAAGTCAAATCCCTCTTGCATTTATTTATTCTTGTACATAAATTGAGGCTTGGGTAAGCGTGATTTAATTTCATGAAAGAATAGAAATGTTAAGGGTCAAATACATACGGTCCCTTTAGTGTCGCGGATTAGGATAGTTCATAAATATTATATTAGGTCTGTTCGATAACTTCGCAAGTAAAAGTATTTACAAGTACTTACAACTGCGTAGTAGAAAAACCAAGTAGCTTCTAGCAGGTTCTGGATGAGACATTTAGTTTTGAAAAAGTGCAGTTTAAGACCCCCTCCCGGACACCCGGATCTCTTTCAAATGTCCATGTTTTTTCGGAAGTCCATTCTTTTCGACGTGGAGTCCTTTAATATTCCGTAGGTATCCTTGATCTGATCACACTGTTTTAAAAGACAACCAAAACAATGTGGGAGTTTTTTTCTGTCCATAGTTGAAATGGCCCCCACAAAAACTTTTAATTGTTATTTTAAACGCAAGAAATCAATTTTAGGTATGGTGAATGTCTTTCTTTTGATATTTTACAGAATTTGTAGTAGTATTACAAAAATTATAGTACATACAAAGATAGGCTGTCTTCCGTATTTTCAGTTGCTTTGTATTCGTGCTTGAAACCAGGTGTTCTTAACTCTAGAGTTCCATACTAGAGTAATTTTATAAAATTGCAGTAGTGGGGAAATCGATTTAAGAACCCCTAGTTTCATGCACTAATACAAAGCAACTGCCAATACGGAAGTCTGCCATATGTTCGACTGAAGTAGAAAATTTAATTGATTTAAGGATATCTTGCATCTTTCGTACATGGGAGTTCCACACTGCTATTTTTTATATATTATATGCATGTTTAAATTTAAATCAAGTTTTGTACGACGATCTCTAAAATATACTTAAGGTAAGTTGTAAAAGAAATAAGAAGCAATGATTTCTTTAAGATATGTTGCATTTCGCGATACTATATACTTCAATTATTATTATAGGATATTGTTAAAATCATAAAACTACCCAATAGTATTAAATACAAAATTATAATATAAAAAAATCATTTGTTTCACTTTTACATTATTCATTCAATAATATTTAAATTTTCTGGCGAAATAATTATACTATTTTCATCTAATGTTTGGTTTACATTCGGCGTCTTTTCGTGATTTCGCGCGGAATCAAGCAAAAATTATCATGAGGTGTGTTCGTTTACTCAACAATTTGTACAAATTTGTACAAGTCCAGTAACTTCTTGTAATCGACTAAGGTCTTTTGCATTGTACTATAGAGTAAACGAAAAACATCCAGTAACAATTTGTACAAATTTTGAGTAAACGAACACACATATGATTTCGCATACAAAAATTAAATCATCTCATTTCGTGATTTCAGCGAAATCAACATCGAAATCACAGTACACATGATATACAATCCTGTTTGTGACTGAAAAAGTACCAAAAGTTGCAACACTTTTCGCTTGTCACAATGAACAAGGTAGATGGTCAATTGCTGCAACAAAAAATTTTAGAATCAAAATTTTTAAACAATGTGAAAAAAATATTAGATTACTTTGTTACAATGCTATTTTTCATTGCGTTCTCGTACTTTTTTAATGGTAATGTTAGAAAAAAGAGCGAAATGTCTAAAATTGCTTCCCCATACAAATTTCTTAAAAAATACGGGAACGAAAAAATGACGGAAATTGCAAAAACTGCAGCAAATCAACATATCAGCTATCGTATTTAGATGATAATGAACATGTTGCTAGCTTCTACTATGCCAAAATTGTATGACAGAAAAGAGGAGCATAGGGTGTTATTCGGCGCTATTTTTATTTAAAGAGAAGTGTAAGGGCCTGTTTCACTATGTCGAAACAAAATGAATGCGAACGAAAAACACCTAAACTATGCTTTTCATGGTAATATTGACTTTTTTGCTTCGAAACAACTACAAAATTTGAAAATCATACACGAGTTTAGTAGTTTTTCTTTCGTTTTCAATTTCGTTCGACATAGCGAAACAGGCTGTAAGTCTTGCTAGACTTCGGAGTACGGGAACGGGTTCTATACACAATTAATACGATATATAGATAGTTTTACGATAATTTTCGAAATAAAGTTGTAAAGTTCTATATTGTCGTATATTTTTGATGACTAATTGAATTTGCAACAACTTGTTTTGAAAATTCATGTTCGATCAGCTGCGCGTTTGCATCTACCTTGATCATTGTGATATGTATGAAATCAACAAAAAAATAAGTGTAAACACCGGGATGTATTTCAGGATTTCGTGAAATCCAGTGGATTTTAGAGCGCAAGTGTAAACTTGGCATAACAATGCACTATTTACCGTATCATTAAAAACATTAATTAATGGGCCGATTCCGTACAGCGAGGCGAGTCATGTCGCGTCGTCTATCGTCTCTGTGACAAAATTTAAAAAATGCACTACGTACAGCGATAGAAAATAATCGTCGATAACAAGTTATTTTTTTTTTATTTTATTTTTATTCGTTAGTAAAAATGTACGGCGACAGCTAATTTGTTGTCGCCGGTAAATGAACATTTCGGCGACAAAATTTGACGACGTCAGGCGATATTGCCATACGGAATCGAAAAATTGCATTTGGCAACGCGACACGACTCGCCTCGCTGTACGGAATCGGCCCATAACTCTATAGCAATGGTGTGCACGGCCATCCACTGGTGGTTTCTATAAAATACTCTTAATTTAATTAATTCATCAACACTTGGGCGTTTAAGTATTTTTTGTAATAATTCTTTAATAATTATTTTGTACAGTGAGAGCCAAAAATATTCGGTTTTCAATTTCACCAATAATAACACCTCAGTATTTTAGAAGCCCATGCCAATATCCAAAAAACCAAATACTTAAAAAAATGTTGGTCCTGTGGCAATTAAAAAGTGTATGTAACATGGATCCATGGCAACCCTATAAGCGAGAATAACAAAGAAAACGTTGTTAACCCTGTTTTCTATGCGTCAAAAATATTCGGTTTTTGTTACTTTTGTTAAATATTTTGCCAAAAAAACAGGTTATTATCGAACTTTTTGTGCAATATTAGTATATATTTTAATAATTGCGAACATGATCTTTGTTCCTGTGTACAAAAATATTATATTTTATAGCAAATTATTAGAATTTAGCGCTAAGGAAAAACGCTATACCAGAAAAGGGAAAACTGGTCATATTTCCTTATAAAAACAGCAGAAATAAAAGGAAATTTTGCTTATTTTTGAATATTTATTCGGATATAGTTGAAATCATGTGCAAAGGTAACGAAAATATAGAAATAATCGATTTCGTGAAACACATAATCTAGCCAAAACCAAGATTTGGGAGGGAAGGTAGAGGAATCTCCAGAAAAATTACCGCTAAACCACCACTAATTTTCTTGAAATTGGTCACTGAGTCCTAAGTGACTTTCAGAAGATAGAAAATATGCACTTACATTCCCAAAAAATCGTAAGGATAAAACCTTTCGTGGAACAAAGATTCTGTTCGCAATTATTAAAATATATACTAATATTGCACAAAAAGTTCGATAATAACCTGTTTTTTGGCAAAATATTTAACAAAAGTAACAAAAACCGAATATTTTTGACGCATAGAAAACAGCGTTTTCTTTGGTATTCTCGCTTATAGGGTTACCATGGCTCCATGTTACATACACTTTTTAATTGCCACAGGACCAACATTTTTTTAAGTATTTGGTTTTTTGGATATTGGCATGGGCTTCTAAAATACTGAGGTGTTATTATTGGTGAAATTGAAAACCGAATATTTTTGACACTCACTGTAGCACGATTTTAGGTAACATTAGTGCTTAAATATGTTTAAATATGTAATGAAACAACAAGAAAAATTAAATATTAATTCTCCCTTAAATTTTCTCTTTTCCTATTTTGCTCACCATTGCTCTATAGCAGCATTCGGCACACAACAACAACAATTTGAGCAAACACTGTTGTCAGTGCATGGTTTTTCAATTAGTGAGTGGAGAGAGAAGCTCTCTTTGCTTGCTCGCGAGTAAAGAGGTGCCGCATTCTGCTCTATAGTATCTCTGTACTCCTCTTCTGTTAATTTAGCCTTATGATTCCAAATATTAATGTCACCTTTTTGTAAGCAAACCCGACAAGACTCATCCAATTGCAGTCGTCTCTGCCATTTTGGTGCTTAGTTATTCGGTGTATACAATCAAAGAACGGCGCTTCCTTTTTTCTTACCCAAGGAAATAGGATTGATTCCAAACTCTATTGTTTATTTGTTTAGCCTGCCAATTCACGGCTGATTCAATTCCGTGCAAGCTAAACGTCTATTGCTTGTGTTGATGTTGCGGGCATGTTGAGACTTTTCTTGTCACCCAGTTTCAGTTTCGGAGAAACCACTGTTAAAGACTGGAGTCATAGCGGAATTTGAGCTATCACCAGCTATACCACTGATGAATCAATAGACAAATGACGATAATCACAGGAACCACCAAAATCTGTGGATTCCATAGGCTCTTCTGGACATATAAATTCTCCATCTCGTTTTATAGATGATGTGGATGAGGTTTCAAAACCATGACCGTGTGAAATTCCTCCGGTAGACCTGGAAAGGAGAACAATTTATGTAAACAACGAAACTTTATAACATCCATCAATGTCCTTACCTTCTCCAAAGAATACAATGTCGGGTTTCATCAATTTCTGAAACCGGCGGTGAAGCATCCACACTCTGTTCTACATTGGACTGGCAACGTGGGCATACGGGTATACGCTGGGCAAAGATGTCTGCCCGTCTGCATCACACTTGTATTTGCATTTGGTACACGATGCCGTCGAAAAGAAAGCATGACACTCAATAACATTTTTTTATACCGGCCACTTGTTGAGGGTATCGATGTTTTGTGTGTAGTTCCTCAATAGTTTTTGTTCCTAATGAAATTCAGCCATTTATTTGTTCCACCATCAACGCAACATAATAGGGAGATGGGAATAGGGGAATAGGAATGGGGAGGAATTTAGGGACTGGAACGGGCATGCCCTTCGCTGTGCACCAAAAGGCTGCAAGAATATTAAATTATTATTAAAAAGTTTAACTAAATAAAAAGTGAGAACTTACTTTTCAAGAGAAATAAAATACATTGCGGGACATTCCGGACATTTGAAAGACTTGACATGTGTTCTTTCGTGCATTATTAATTGGCTTCGTCTATTAAATCCCTGGGAGCACCTAGGGCAATTAAATGGGTTTTCCTCAAGGTGCCTCAACATGTGCCGTTTTAAATTTTTTGCAGATGACAGTACGTCATTGCACTGAATGAAATTATAAATTTAAATAATTATTTATTATACTATAAAAAAATACTTACAGTAGGGCAAACATGTTGACTTCGGTCTCCCTGCCGTTGTTTGCATTTCTTTAATACAGACTCCTTGGACATAGTAGCCACCGTAATTGCCGGCTTGGAGTTCTGTTTGGCAGACTCACCATAATCCTTCACAATTTCTTTATATGTCTCCAGAACACAACTTTGTACACTTTGTCTGTCACTGTTGTCATCGATGATGTGATGGTGCTGATTGGGAAGTGGCAAGTGCTGATTGGGAAGTGTCAAGTGGGGACAGAAGTGTTTGAAAGTATATTGGTGTGGAGGAGGTTATTGTAGGTATAGGAGGTAGGGTAGTTGATGGGAGGGTTGTTAGTGGAGTAGATGTTGGGAATGTAGGTAGGAGATTTAATTTAAGGTGGGGGTGATTTGTTGTGGTTGTTGAGGTAGAGGAGGTGATGTTGGGGGGGACGTTTAATGTTTGTTTTGTTGGTAGATTTAATTTAAGAGGGGGGGTGGGGGGGGGGGGTGATTTGTTGTGGTAAAGGAGGTGGTGTTGGTGGGGGGTTTAATGTTTGTTTTGTTGGTAGATTTAATTTAAGGGGGGGGGGTGATTTGTTGTGGTAGAGGAGGTGGTGTTGGTGGGGGGTTTAATGTTTGTTTTGTTGGTAGGAGATTTAATTTAAGGAATTTAAGGGGGGATGATTTGTTGTGGTAGAGGAGGTGGTGTTGCTTTGTGCAGTATTTTTTTAAACCTCTAGGGTAAAAATGATGGAACCAGTTTGGATAGATTTAGTGGCTGACATCGGCATAAAGTGTCGTCGGTTTGGGTGGCAACAGTACATGTTAGTTTCTTTGATGTGGTGGCGGTTGTGGTGAAGCCACCATCCTCATTAAGTTCTGAAATGTAATTCGCTATTAATAAATTAAATTTTTCTTTAAAATTTTGCAATATTTATATTTTTCAAGTTGATAGCGTGTGATCTTCAAAAAATATTACTTTGGAGTTATGGAATACATAAAAAACATACACGGTAAGTGTATGTGTTAATATGTGTTTTTCATCCCACTGCAGCAGCCCAATGTAGTTGTTTTTGGAAAATTAGTCCCTTTTATGGCCTTGTTTGTGCATACATTCACGGAATTGTCCCTTTTTTCCTTCTTTTTGGAAAATTAGTCCCTTTTATGGCCTTGTTTGTGCATACATTCACTTGCAGGTACAATTACCTGCGCAATCGCGAATGAAGCATTTCTACTTGAGGATTTCAGTGTAACTATATAAGATCGTTACTTTACAGATTTTCCTCATTCAATAAGTGTCATCGAAAAAGATAAGAACAACCAGAGAAAAAAATTTATTTTTAAAAAAAAAATGGGAAATCAAGAACTCAACAGTGAACAAATATATAATAAAGAAACATATACCAATATTGCTAATGGAACTATCCGTCCCCCTACGATGAAGATCAGAGAAGAGTTATAATCATCAGAGCATTTCTTGGAAAAACAGCCTACATCAACGAACAGCTGTTCTTTGGAGCTAGAACACCCAATATCAACACTGTTGAGGCGTGGTGTCCGGATTCTCCAATGGACTTCGCGAATTCAACAACAATTAACCCAGACAAAGCCACTGGTCGTTTAAACGCCACAAAAAATGGTTGCAAAAATTGACGTAAAACTCGGTTTTTTCAAATATTTTTGTGGGGTTTTTTGCATTTTGATATAGTATTGTCTGTTATCTGTCATTCCACGCTGATAACGCTTCATTTGATCTACGCATTTCCACGCAATTGGCCTAAAACCCAAGCTATTCAAAAAAATCGACTTTTTTTGTAATTTTCGACTTTTGATGAAAAATTTAAATATGCGATCATGGTATAAGTAAAGAGGTAGATTTAAATGAAAAAAATCTATAGAACCCTTGTTTTTCTTGAATTCCTAAAACTTCAAAATAAAAGCAACAAGTGGGTTTGTTTACAATGCATTTTTTGAGCATTTTATAAAAAACGCGAAAAATGAATGAAGAGTTAAGTTTTCTCCACATAATCAAGTTGCGAATATGATAAACTGATTGTTTCAATGCAAATCGCACCAATTTCTTCCATACAAATGGTCTAAAAACAATTTTAAAAATCATTGAATTCGATTGTTTTTAAAATTGTTTGGCATATTATTCAAACACCACACATACATACACAGTTTGCTTATATTGTTTTGAAGTTTTAGGCATACTCGAATGACAAAATTTAAATTGCCATAAAGCTTTGGCTAACCTTTCTTATTAAACCATGTATGCGATAAAAATTTAATCATAAATGTTAGAATCATATAAAGTCAGGGATTTGTTAGGAATATAGTAAGAGTATTTTCTTAATCAGAAACCAAGGGATTGGCATCTAGGGATACAACAATATTACCCTCCAAAGTTTTTGACACTTTTAAAAGAAGGCCCGATTGCAGGAAAACTATACTTTTTAGAGAAAAAAGTTATTTATTAAAAAATGCTTAGAAAGTCTCTAAAATATAATGTTGCTGACCGCGGCAGAAGGGCAGGAGGCTTGCGTTAAACGCAAAGTAAAAACAACTACATTTAAAATTGTTTCTACAATGTGGTGTTTATTTCGCAGTTTTGCACCTCCTTCTTCGAAATCAAAATTAAAATGAATAAATTGCGCTCAGCGCTCACAAAGAAAATAATAAGAATGGAGGAATATGCAAAACAGCGGTTTACCCTGTAAATGTCAAATATGGCAATTCACAAAGAAATGGTAACACAAAAGGGAACACAATAAAATTAACATAAAATGATAACACAAATAAATTGATGACACACAGTCACTGGTCGTTCTGGAACACCCCCGCCCCCGTGGAGCGATCAGCTTCACCATCATCTAAGTCCAGAACGGCTAACTTTGAAACAGCTCGTTGGAGAACTCCTGAGGAAGTTTTCACATCAGCTCGGCGAACAATACCATCTGTCCCAGTATGCAGATGAGTGACCATACCTCGCCGCCATTGATTACGTGGCAGATTTGGATCACACACAAATACAACATCTCCTACTTCCATCGGCTTTGTCCGCTCACACCACTTTACTCGCCTGGTTAACGTTGGCAAATATTCAACAACCCACCGCTTCCAGAATCTGTCTCGCAAACTTCTAACAATTCGCCACTGCTTCTTCAGGCGGAAGATTTGTTCATCTGGAACGTTAGCTGCTGGCGTTTGCGGAAAGTTGGTTGTTCCGAGCAAAAAATGATTCGGAGTAAGAGGCTCCTCCTCATGAGGGCTTATGGGCACATGAGTCAATGGCCTAGAATTTATTATATTTTCTGCTTCAATAAGTAACGACTGCAAAATGTGTTCCTTTGGAGAGGTATCCTTCATAGTTTGTCGTAAAACTCTTTTAACACTTTGTACTAACCTCTCCCATACACCGCCTTCCGAGGGGTTTGCTGGGCAATTAAATAGCCACTCAATGCCTTTCTCACTTAATTCATGTTGAATCCGATCGGCCTCAAAAACGTCATCAAATCGTTTGGACTCTTCGTTGGCTCCAATAAAATTCGTCCCGTTGTCGGACCTGATTCTTACAGGAACACCACGACGATTTATAAAATTTCTAATTGCAATTATACAGGAATCCGTTGACAAATCATGAGCTATTTCTAAATGTATAGCGCGGATTGTCAGGCATGTAAATAATGCTACCCATCTCTTTTCAGTTCTTCGTCCAATCGTAACATTTATAGGCCCGAAATAATCAAGGCCAGTATACTTAAAAGGTCTGATGTAAGGCTCCAATCGATCAATAGGCAGTGGTCCCATAATGGGCGGCACAGGCTTGGCGTTGTTTTTTCGGCAAATAAAACAGCTGGCTACAATTTTCTTTAAAACTTGCCTTATTTGTGGAATCCAAAATTTCCTCCTTATCTCACATATAACTGCTTCATGATTTTGATGTTTCATCTGGCAATGATGATAAAATACAATAAGTTTCGTGAAATAGTGATCCTTAGGCAGAATAATCGGTCGTTTCATACTATATGGAAGACAGCTGGCTGCATCAATTCTTCCATAAACTCTCATTAATCCATTTTCGTCAATATAAGGAGTTAGATTTTCCAATTTATTTTCTTTTGAGACAGGCTGTCCCCTTTCAATATTTCTGATGTCTTCGGCAAATGATTCTTTTTGAACTTGACGGCATAATACGGCATCAGCTTCATTTAAATAATATGCATTTAAATCAGGTAAATCTCGAGCGCCGACTTTTTTGCGGCAAATATCAATAAAACGAATTATTTGTCCTACCATTCTTTTTAAACGAATATATGATGAAAATCTCTCAATGTCAATAAAATTATTTTTAAAAATTAAAAGCGAAACCTTAGGTCGCATTTCTTCTTCATCGGCTTCATCAGGATGATGACAAGTCGGGCCATAATTTGGCCATTCTTCTTCAGAACTTTTTAGAAACGATGGTCCATTTAACCATCTTGACGAAATCGAAAAATCAATATGATTATAGTATCTTGTGGCATCGTCGGCTACGTTATCTTTTGTTGGTACCCATTTCCAATTATCAATTTTTGTCGATTCCAATATTTCCGCTATCCGATGGGCGACATAAGGCTTATAATTCCTATGACTGCTTGAAATCCATTTTAAAACGGTCTTTGAATCACTCCATAGGGTTATCTGTTCTGGTACCAATTTGTGATCAGCAAGTATATTTTGTTTTATTCTCGTTCCTAATACTGCGGCTTGTAATTCCAGGCGGGGAATCGATACCCTTTTCAAGGGTGAACATTTTGTTTTAGAACATATAAAACAAACTCCAATTTCATTCTCAGAAGTAACAAATCTCCAATAGGCTACAGCTGCAAATGCTTCTTCACTAGCATCAACAAAAATATGTAACTCCAACTTTTTAGGTTTTCCGTGGGGGAAGTAAAATCGATGCAGACGAAATTCTTTAATGTTAATAAGTTTCTTTCTCCAAGTTTGCCAGACTGTATCGATGTTCTTTGGAATCTCTTCATCCCATCCACAATCAGTTCTCCAAATATTACGTAAAATTAATTTTCCTCCAATCATAAAGTTACTCAAAAATCCAAGAGGATCAAACATTGACATAATGATGCTTAATACTTGACGTTTGGTTGGTATTTTCTGTCCAGAAATAATATCAGGATCGACTTTGCTAAATTTCAAGTTAAACATAAATGTATCTGAACCCGGGTCCCAATACAGACCTAATACCTTTTCTCCAGATTCCATGGGAGCAATAATTTTCGACGACGATAAACCATCAAGTGCCAACATGACTTCATTTGAATTTGAAAGAAATCCTCTAAGCTCGAATCCGCCATTTTTATGAATTTTTGTAACTTGCTTCGATATTCTGATAGCTTCATCCACTGAATCGAAACTATCGACAAAATCATCCATGTAGTGATGTTCACAAATTGATTCTATTGCTCTGGGATGACTGTCAGTATGTTCCTTGGCATTAGTCTTCATAACATATATGGCTGAACATGGTGAGCAGGCGGCTCCAAATGTCATGACAGTCATCTCATATTCAACTGGCGGCACATCAGGGTTACAATTTCTCCATAAAAGTCGTTGAGATATTCTGTCACTTGGCTGCATTATCACTTGATGGAACATTTCTCTAATATCAGCACACACTGCAATATTCCCACGTCGAAAATTATAAAGTATTGTAGGCAATGATGAAATATATTGGGGACCTTTTAATAGATTGTCGTTTAATGAAGTCCCATTTACCTTGGCGGCAGCATCAAAAACTAACCTGAGCTTTTTATTCTCTTTGTTCGGGTTAATAACTCCAAAATGTGGCAAGTACCATTTTCTGCTCGATATCAGGTTGATATTTTCTGATGGGACCTCTTTTATGTATCCCTTGGCAATATATCCATTTATAACTTCTGTATAGGCAGCATACAAATTTGAGTCTCCTTTCAATTTCTTTTCGACTCCTTGAAGTCGCCTAAGTGCCATAGTGTAGCTATCTGGCAACTCCACATTCTCATTTTTCCATAATAATCCGGTCTGAAATCTATTACCAACTCTTTTTGTCGATTCATGAAGAATGTCCTTTGCCCTTTTATCGTCATCAGATTCTATTAAAGGAGCTGTTCGAACACCCATGTTTTCAATATTGAAGTAATCTTCCACCATTTTATGGACATGTTGATCTTCTTCCACACTTACGAAAAGGCACGACGATTTAGATGGCGATATTGATTTACAGGGACCAAAAACAACCCATCCCAATTCAGTATTACAGGCAAAGGGTCCCGATAAATTTTTAAAATTAGTAAACGTTGGCAACCCTAAAAACGCATTGTCCAAACCGATCAATAATTTTGGCACAATGTTTGAATATGGCTTCACTGGTGGATTTCGGTTGCACTTAAACGCGTCTTCAATCTCCCTTTGACTCAAACTTTGCATTGGAAGATTTAAATTTGATACTGCATAAACATTTTTCATCAGGTGGCAACTCTTTTTATCCACTCCACTCACCTTCACATTGAATGACGTCACAGGTTCCCTGGCAGACCTTCCTCCAAACCACTGAATATTTAATGAACAATTTCTTCCTCGCACTCCTATTTTCTCAGCAATGTCCTTGTCCATCATGGTTATAGATGATCCATCATCAAAGAGAGCATATACATCCATACGACACTTGTTTCCATATAATGTAACAGGCAATACACGAAAAAGTAGTTTTTTATTAACTTCAGAAGAACAGCTGAGAACATTTTGTGGTGGTTCCACATCAGGATTCGGTAAAATAGGTTGTTGAACACAGGGGGTGGAATCATGAAGCAATTTATTATGCTTACGCTGGCATCCATCTACAGGGCAGGTTCGTTTACGATGACAGTCTCGAGTTGTATGGCCCACATTCAAACAGGAAAAACAAGCACGAATCTTCTTAACTTCTTTCCATTTATCTGGTACACTCATGTTTAAAAAACGGCGACAATCATATATTTTATGCTGGCCCTGGCATATAGGGCATTGTAATTGTTGTTGGGTAGAATGTAATAAAACTCGGCGCTTTTGATCTCTATTTTCCACATCCTGCACTATGCAAATCAGATTGGCCATCTCACAAAGCCATTCGCTGAAATTAATTATCGTAGGATATGGTTGAATAGTAGTGGCAACCCTGGCCCATTCCAATTTTTTGCTCATGGGGAGCTTTGACACTAACTCCTCCAGTAATGTAGGGTTAGCAATATGTTGTTGTCCATTCACCGATTGTAAGAAGACAGCTAAATTTTTAACCTTTGTAGAAAACGGCACTAACTTTATTAAATTATTCTCTGATATATGTGGCAAATCTCTGGCTTGACGTAACTGGCTATGTATAAGCTGCTCCGGTCTACCAAATCTAAAACGGAGTTGCTTAATTATGTCGTCGACGTTATCAGGATGAATTAATAAAGACTTGACCACTTCTCTGGCTTCACCTTTGAGGCATTTATGTAAACGTTGATTATTTTCCAAATTCGTGTACCCATATGCTGCGGTAGACTGGCTAAAGGCAGTGTAAAATAATGGCCAGTCTTCCGGATCACCACTAAATTCTGGCAAATCTTGAATTTTTCTTGGTATTGTAATGGTTGATACACTTGAATTTGGAAAATCACTTAATTGTTGCGTATTTGGTAATGGCTGCCATGCCGGCAGTGAAGAAATTGAAGCAGGCCCGGCGTTGCTGCTGGCTGCAGTTGGCGCTGCTTGCAAAAGTGGCACTGCGGCAGAGGATGCGCTCGTAGTTGTAGGTATTGACATGTTTCCAAACGCTGCGGCTGCGTACGTCGACGGCGGGGCGACGCTGCTACTTGTGGTAGGTTGAAACATGGCGGCGGTTGTATGTGTGTGTGTGGTTGGCATATTTGTATAACGGGACGAAAATATTGTTGGCGGCATGTAATCAATGGCGGTTGCAAATGGCGTTTGCGAGGCTATAACTGATGTGAGGTTATGGTCACTTACCTGGGATGATGTGTTTCGGAGTGCACTTTGTAGCTCCTGGCATTGGCGGTCACTGTTGGTTAGCTTTACCTGTGCCTCCGATAGCTGGCTCTTCAACAGGTTGATCTGTCTTTGCATCTCTGATGGGCTGGCAGGCATTGGTTGGTTGATGTTACTTCCAGCGGGCTGGCTGGTTATAATATTGTCCATCGGCACTGGCATCTGTTGTTTATTTGTTTGCTTTTGTTTTCCTTTTTGTTCCAGGGAGGAAATTGGTGCTGGCAGCACTCCTTGTGAGGTTCCTGGCTGGTCCCCACTTTTATGATTACCTCCGGCATTTTGTGTGGTTGTGTTGTTTATGGCACTGATTTGGCTTGGCTCTGGCTGAGCCTGATCAGGGTGATCATTTATTCCAGCATCTTCATTAATGTTACCTTGCAGGCGAGGGCTCCGGCGTCGGGGAGGTGTGTGCTGTAACATTTTTCCAAAAATGTTCCTTATTTGTGTCCACAAAATCTTTCCACGTCAACAAATTCACTAATTTGCAATTAAATTCCAAAAAAATTGCAAATATAACAGCAGCAAACGTTTTCCAATCAGAAATGTGTATATGCAATTAAATTCCAACTAATTGCATATTACTGGCCTGTTCCCGTACTTTATAAAGTGGTAAAAGTCGTAAAAGTTGTAAAAGTCGTAAACGATTTTCATATAAATTTTGTGTACGGGAACGCAAAATGTGTAAAAGTGGTAAAAATTGTAAAAACTTTTTAGTTCTGGAACAGAGCTTACAACAACAACACCAAACTTGCGAAATAAAAAATGTTGCTGACCGCGGCAGAAGGGCAGGAGGCTTGCGTTAAACGCAAAGTAAAAACAACTACATTTAAAATTGTTTCTACAATGTGGTGTTTATTTCGCAGTTTTGCACCTCCTTCTTCGAAATCAAAATTAAAATGAATAAATTGCGCTCAGCGCTCACAAAGAAAATAATAAGAATGGAGGAATATGCAAAACAGCGGTTTACCCTGTAAATGTCAAATATGGCAATTCACAAAGAAATGGTAACACAAAAGGGAACACAATAAAATTAACATAAAATGATAACACAAATAAATTGATGACACACAGTCACTGGTCGTTCTGGAACATATAATTTTCATAAAAAATTTTAAGTTTTCTCGCAAAACAAATTCTCCTCGCTAAGTGGGTTAAACTGAGACAATTTTTTGCAAGCATGGAGAAAAGGAACAGAGATGGCGTCATGACTTTTGACACACTAAACGTCCTTGTCGATAAAGTACGGAGCCAGAACTGCTTCAACTAACCGGTATATGCAAAAATTGGACCATTTTGATTGGCACAGAGGCTCATGAAAATTACACGGCACATTGTGTCCAAGATATGATATCAAGGATTCATGCTGTAGGTGAAAGCATCGGCCCTAAAATACAGTACAACGTCTGTGATTCAGATAGCACACATAATATTCTCTTCCCGCCGGGCTTCGAAGAAGATAGAGTTTATGTCGGACATCAACTTTGGGCCTACGATGTGTACCACATTATTGTACACATTACAGCCGCATTCAAAGATGAAATATTAAGGTACGAAGGAACAGTGTTTGAATTCGCTTTTGTGGATGTCTACTGCCACAATAAAGAATATTTTGTGGATACATATGACCACGACCGTTTCAAAATGCATAGATTTCAAGAAATCTTCAATTATCAAGTTGTGGATGATTTAATGGCATTGGCGGAGATGTACCCAGGAGCAGCGGACATACACGTGTTGAATGCAACCATTACATTTGTTTCCGCCTTGGCAGCCTTCCTTAGAATGTTGTCATTAGAAGAAAGAGGAATGACTGTTGGTTATAGGCTGAAAACGCGAGCAATATCAGACCTTAAAAAATTTCTAGACGGAAGTGACTTTCATTCCAGCCGCATGTGGTCATCATCACTGTCAGCATGGAAATTTCTGCTGGACGATTACGGAATTATAAATGTGAGCAATTTGACAAAGCACTGCACAGTGGAGAAATTTTTCCACGATATAAGAAGACGGGTAGATGGTACTCCTACTGTGATAACTATGGAGTACGTTAAGAGGAGATTTGATGCGGCTATTTTTAAATATATATACCAGTAAAAAACATTCCTGTTTATCCAAACGCATGATTTTTGTATGTTTTTAAATTAAATTTGGGTTCTGCTTGCGAACAAAAAAAGAAGATACAAAACAGTTATATATGTATATGGCTATATGGATTCAAGATGATATTATGATTGATTAAAATGTCACTTTTCCTACCACACCACAACAACAACACAAACAACTACTACAACTCAACAAACCAAAGATTTTCATTTTTTTTGTATACAGTCAACCAAAAAAGTCTACATACACCCTATTAATCTCGGGTTTTAAGGGTAAGGAAGCATTTTTATAAAAATCCAAGTACATAGTTCTATCTCATATCCCTAATAAACAATATTACATACAACAGATATATATTCCATAATACGAATAACGCTAAATTCTATAAAAATTAAAAAAATAATAGGGAAAAAGTGTACATACACCCAATGAAATATTAAGATTACCGTAAAATTTATGGAATAAGCAATACAAATTTTACATTTATTGCTTTATCGAATGTCTCTGGTTGTCTATGATATATTTTAGACAAAATAGGAACATATTTGTTGATTAATTGTCGTTATTTAATGTCAGACTTCGCGTATAGCTCGTTAAGGCGGACCCTTGCAGATTTCTTTGAGTTTTTCAGTCTAGTAGTTTATGAAACCCCAGAAAATACAGTGGGACTAACAATTTTGAGATCCAAGAGCGCTATGAAGTCTTTCTTGTGGATAATATATGCTCCTGAGCTTCGCTAAATATACAAATTCCTGAGGTTTCTCATAAATTTTATAGTTTTCACAACATTCCAGGGGGCAAATTACATGCAGAAGCCTTCGAATTACCTTGTAATAAGGTCTGGTACAATCCTCGAGCATCCATTGAATAAGCAATGTAAAAGTATCCGACATTTATAGCGCTGCAAGTGACCCTAACGATCATAATACGAGAGCATACTAGTTAACAGTGTAAATTCCATACAAATTGCATGCATTCTTTGGTGGTGCTTTTATTTTGATACTTTGGAAACTTTAGGAGCGGGTTTGTAGCATAATGTTGTACATTTCTGATTGAGTTAAGGTCCATAAATATATTCTAAGGTAATTCCAAGGTTCTTGCTTGTAATTTGACCCTTGGAATGCTGTGAAAACTATAAAATTTATGAAAAACTCAGGAATTCGCACATTTAGCGAAGCTCAGGAGCATATATTATCCAAAGGAACAACTTCAAAGCACTCTAGGATCTCAAAATTGTTAGTCCCACTGTATTTTCTGGGGTTTCATAAACTACTAGACAGAAAAACTCAAAGATATCTGCAAGGGTCCGCCTTAACGAGCTATACGCGAAGTCTGGCCTTAAATAACGTCAATTAAAGCACAAATATGTTCCTATTTTGTCTAAAATATATCATAGACAACCAGAGACATTCGATAAAGCAATAAAACTTAAAATTTGTATTGCTTATTCCATAAATTTTACGGCAATCTTAATATTTCATTGGGTGTATGTACACTTTTTCCCTATTAATTTTTTAATTTTTATAGAATTTACCGTTATTCGTATTATGGAAAATGTTTTTGTTGTATGTAATATTGTTTATTATGGATATGAAATAGAACTATGTACTTGGATTTTCATAAAAATGCTTCCTTACCCTTAAAACTCGAGATTTATAGGTTGTATGTAGACTTTTTTGGTTGACTGTATATTGGTATAATACCGCTCTAAACGTATATATGACCACGTAAAAGTAGTAAATTTTTTGAAAATAGCCTTAAGTTCAGCTACAGTAATCTAATGGCCTGTTCCCGTACTTTATAAAGTGGTAAAAGTTGTAAAGTCGTAAACGATTTTCATATAAATTTTGTGTACGGGAACGCAAAATGTGTAAAAGTGGTAAAAATTTTAAAAACTTTTTAGTTCTGGAACAGAGCTTAAATTCATAATGTTCATAATGAATATGAAGGTATATACATACAGTTTGTCAAGTAATTGTATTCGAAACAAGAAAACTAAATTTTTTCTGTATTAATTTATGAAAAATGGCTAATAATTATGATAAAAATGTCGGATTTTTTGCAAAAATTCGTTGGACGACTTGTTTAAGACAAGACAGGATGAATAAAGAGAAAATTAACCCACGTAGTCCAACAAAAATAACGAAAACCAATAATGCAAGTTGTCAAATAAATGTTTTCGAAATGTTATAGAGGTTCCAAAATACCCCATATTTTCGGTAAATACTTGAAAATCATGACATTTTATGAATTTTATTCTTAACAGGGACTAACTACTAAGAAGTATCAACAATATTAGACATCGAATATCCATACTAGGGGTGTTACCATATGGACCAAGGGAGTACCAGGTCATATTACCTGCAAACAGGGTCCTATAGGTCTTAAACCGGGAATATCTGAAAACTAAGACGTTTTAAGAGGTTCTTTAGTTCACTAGGATGGATTGGCATCAACTAAAATAAATATTACCTTCAGAATAATTAAATCAGAAGGGTTGCCAGATCAACTAAAAAGGTACCAGATTATAAAAACAGTAAATGAGACCAACTGAATCCATAACCAGGGTTTAATATTTGTTTATTTAACTCAAATTGAATTAAGAGATAAGGCAATTCTCCAAAACAAACCGATATATTACATAAAAGTACAAAAATCGATTAGAAATGCATATGCAAGATATTGCTTTATATACATATATAAAGCAATGATATCGCTATCATTAACCAATTCTTAGCAATCGCAGTTTTAATGAAAGAAACTGAAGTGGATACTTTTGACTGTGATTAACTGTATCTCTTTCGATGTAATTTTTCTCATGGGCGTATGCCGTTGATCTTCTGTCATCATCACCAGGACAAATATCAAAAAAATTGAGTTGCATACTAGAAAAAGATTTAATTAAATTGATCAGCTCCAATAAACTTCCAATTATTTGAAAATTTCTTTTAAACCACAACAACAATAATTAAAGATGAAAATTTATTTGTATATACAGTATGCAAAGTTCATATTCGTACACCCCTAAAAAATGAATAAAATCGTTATTAATTCCATATTTTATGTGCAAATATGAAATAATTGATGGGAATTACCATAACGAAGAAAGATTTAAGAATAACAAAACAAATTTTTAATTTATTCCGTCATTTAGGTATAGATGGCGCCTGTGTGTGTGGCAAAGTTCGTATTCGTACAGCTATAAGCAATATATATTTGGAGTTTTTAAGGATTTTCAAAGCAAAATACCGCAGATTTTTGTTCTTTTCTTCTTTTGGAATGCCTCTGCTATAGAAATATGTACAAATAACGGTAATTTTATTAAAAATATTGCATGAATAAAAAGTAGGACGAATATTTGAAATAATTAAGAAAAATGTGCTAGATATGATTAAATATTGCAATTTATTCCCGAATTTTGGACGAAAATAGCTAATAGCAGTCCTTCTGTAACAATATTCGAATTCTAATATGAAAATAAATGTTGTCAGCGTTTGGAAATGCAATGAAACGTAATCCGGGCTTAGGTAAAGTAAACACATTTTTGGTTTTTACTGGGTGAAAATCGCACGTTTAGTTTTATATTTTACACTAAATGTATTAAAGTTTTAGAATACGGTTTCGAACATAATTTTATGTCAAGACATATCGGAAATTACGAGGAATAATAATTTTTTAAGGATGAAAATTTCCACGAAAATAATGCATTTCTTTAAAAGGTTACCCCCGTTCTTTCCTGGACAATTTACTTCATTCTTTTGACATTTTTGCACTCATTTTGGATCCTTCGATAAAGAAATATAATTTTCAAGAAGTAAAAACCATTATTTTCCCAATTTTGGCAGCCATAACCCTCGTTCATAGTAAGCGTAGAATTTCAGTCGTACGCGGACAGTATGAAAACTTGTACAGTTTCATTTTTGTTCATAATTTCTCACAGTTTTTGACATAAAATGATATTCGAAACCGTATTCTAAAACTTCATTACATTTAATGTCAAATATAAAACGAAACTTGCGATTTTCACCAAGTAAAAACCAAAAATGTGTTTTCTTTACCTAAGCCCATATTACGTTTCTTTGCATTTCCAAACGCTGCCAACATGTATTTTCATATTATACCTCGAATATTGTTACAGAATGACTGCTATGAGCTATTTTCGTCCAAAAATCGGGAAAAAGTTGCAATAGTTAATCATATCTAGCACATTTTTCTTAATTATTTCAAATATTCGTCCGACTTTTTATTCATGCAAAATTTTTAATAAAATTACCGTTATTTTTACATATTTCTATAGCAGAGGCATTCCAAAAGAAGAAAATAACAAAAATGTGCAGTATTTTCCTTTGAAAATCCTTAAAAACTCCAAATATACAGTATGCAAAGTTCATATTCGTACACCCCTAAAAAATGAATAAAATCCTTATTAATTCCATATTTTATGTGCAAATATGAAATAATTGATAGGAATTACCATAACGAAGAAAGATTTAAGAATAACAAACAAATTTTTAAATTATTCCGTCATTTAGGTACAGATGTCGCCTGTGTGGGTGGCAAAGTTCGTATTCGTATATTTGGAGTTTTTAAGGATTTTCAAAGCAAAATACCGCAAATTTTTGTTATTTTCTTCTTTTGGAATGCCTCTGCTATAGAAATATGTAAAAATAACGGTAATTCGTTAAAAAATTTAGCATGAATAAGAAGTCGGACGAATATTGGGAATACTTTAGAAAAATGTGCTAGATACGATTAACTATTGCAATTTATTCCCTAATTTTGGACGAAAATAGCTAATAGCAATCATTCTGTAACAATATTCGAGGTCTAATATGAAAATAAATGTTGTCAGCGTTTGGAAATGCAAAGAAACGTAATCCGGCTTAGATAAAGTAAACACATCTTTGGTTTTTACTTGGTGAAAATCGCAAGTTTCGTTTCATATTTGACATTGAATGTAATGAAGTTTTAGAATACGGTTTCTAAAATCATTTTATGTCAAGACATATCGGAAATTACGAGAAATAATAAATTTTGCAGGAAGTAAATTTCCCCAGAAATAATGTATTTTTTCAAAAGGTTACCCCACGTTCTTTCCTGGACAATTTACTTCATTCTTTTGACATTTCTGTACTCATTTTGGATCCTTCGGTAAAGAAATATAATTTTCAAGAAGTAAAAACCATTATTTTCGCAATTTTGGAAGCCATAACGCTCGTTTAAAGTAAGCGTAGAATTTCAGTCGTACGCAGACAGCATGAAGACTTGTACAGTTTCATTTTTCTTCATAATTTCTCACAGTTTTCGACATTAAATGATTTTCGAAACAGTATTCTAAAACTTCAATACTTTTTATGTCAAATTTAAAACCAAACTTGCGATTTTTACCAAGGAAAAGCCAAAAATGTGTTTACTTTAGCTAAGCCCGGATTACGTTTCCTTGCATTTCAAAACGCTGACAACATTTATTTCCATATTAGACCACGAATATTGTTACAGAAGGACTGCTATTAGCTATTTTCGTCAAAAATTCGGGAATAAATTGCAATAGTTAATCATATCTAGCACAGTTTTCTTAAGTATTTCAAATATTCGTCCGACTTTTTATTCATGCAAAATTTTTCATAAAATTTCCGTTATTTTTACATATTTTTATAGCAGAGGCATTCCAAAAGAAGAAAAGAACAAAAATTTGCGGTATTTTGCTTTGAAAATCCTTAAAAACTCCAAATATATAGTGGTTATAGGTGTACGAATACGAACTTTGCAACCCACACAGGCGTCATCTATATCTAAATGACGGAATAAATTAAAAATTTGTTTTGTTATTCTTAAATCTTTTTTCGTTATGGTATTTCCTATCAATTATTTCATATTTGCACATAAAATATGGAATTAATAACGATTTTATTCATTTTTTAGGTGTGTACGAATATGAACTTTGCATACTGTATAGTGTTTATAGGTGTACGAATACGAACTTTGCCACCCAGACAGGCGCCATCTATACCTAAATGCCGGAATAAATTAAAAACTTGTTTTGTTATTCTTAAATCTTTCTTCGTTATGGTAATTCCTATCAATTATTTCATATTTGCACATAAAATGTGGAATCAGTAACGATTTTATTCATTTTTTAGGGGTGTACGAATATGAACTTTGCATACTGTAAATATTTTGGCGCGTAGCTACATGCACATAAACATCTGTTCTGTTTTTTAATGGCCCCGGCACATACGGTCCTTTGAGCGTCGCGTCACGCTTTAAAAACAACAACCACATGAAAAAAGTGTAAGTGATGCCAAACTTGTTCTTGAAGTTTTCATGTGGTTGTTGTAACGCGACGCTCAACGGACCGTATGTGCTGCGGCCTTAAGAGTCTGGCCTGATCTGATGGCGATGTGTGGAAAGTGGCAGGTGCTGATTGGGAAGTGGCAAGTGCTGATTGGGAAGTGGCAAGTGCTGATTGAGAAGTGGCAAGTGGGGACAGAAGTGTTTGAAAGTATATTGGTGTGGAGGAGGTTATTGTAGGTATAGGAGGTAGGGTAGTTGATGGGAGGGTTGTTAGTGGAGTAGATGTTGGGAATGTAGGTAGGAGATTTAATTTAAGGTGGGGGTGATTTGTTGTGGTTGTTGAGGTAGAGGAGGTGGTGTTGGGGGGGTTTAATGTTTGTTTTGTTGGTAGATTTAATTTAAGGGGGGGGGGGGGTGATTTGTTGTGGTAGTGGAGGTGGTGTTGGTGGGGGGTTTAATGTTTGTTTTGTTGGTAGATTTAATTTAAGGGGGGGGGTGATTTGTTGTGGTATAGGAGGTGGTGTTGGTGTTTAATGTTTGTTTTGTTGGTAGGAGATTTAATTTAAGGAATTTAAGGGGGATGATTTGTTGTGGTAGAGGAGGTGGTGTTGCTTTGTGCAGCATTTTTTTAAACCTCTAGGGTGAAAATGATGGAACCAGTTTGGATAGATTTAGTGGCTGACATAGGCATAAAGTGTCGTCGGTTTGGGTGGCAACAGTACATGTTAGTTTCTTTGATGTGGTGGCGGTTGTGGTGAAGCCACCATCCTCATTAAGTTCTGAAATGTAATTCGTTATTAATAAATTAAATTTTTCTTTAAAATTTTGCAATATTTATATTTTTCAAGTTGATAGCGTGTGATCTTCAAAAAATATTACTTTGGAGTTATGGAATACATAAGAAACATACACGGTAAGTGTATGTGTTAATATGTGTTTTTCATCCCACTGCAGCAGCCCAATGTAGTTGTTTTTGGAAAATTAGTCCCTTTTATAGCCTTGTTTGTGCATACATTCACGGAATTGTCCCTTTTTCCTTCTTTTTGGAAAATTAGTCCCTTTTATGGCCTTGTTTGTGCATACATTCACTTGCAGGTACAATTACCTGCGCAATCGCGAATGAAGCATTTCTACCTGAGGATTTCAGTGTAACTATATAAGATCGTTACTTTACAGATTTTCCTCATTCAATAAGTGTCATCGAAAAAGATAAGAACAACCAGAGAAAAAAATTTTTCTTTTTAAAAATAAAATGGAAAATCAAGAACTCAACAGTGAACAAATATATAATAAAGAAACATATACCAATATTGCTAATGGAACTATCCGTCCCCCCTACGATGAAGATCAGAGAAGAGTTATAATCATCAGAGAATTTCTTGGAAAAACAGCCTACATCAACGAACAGCTGTTCTTTGGAGCTAGAACACCCAATATCAACACTGTTGAGGCGTGGTGTCCGGATTCTCCAATGGGCTTCGCGAATTCAACAACAATTATCCCAGACAAAGCCACTGGTCGTTTAAACGCCACAAAAAAAATGGTTGCAAAAATTGACGTAAAACTCTGTTTTTTCGAATATTTTTGTGGGTTTTTTTGCATTTTGATATAGTATTGTCTGTTATCTGTCATTCCACGCTTATAACGCTTCATTTGATCTAAGCATTTCCACGCAATTGGCCTAAAACCCAAGCTATTCAAAAAAATCGACTTTTTTGTAATTTTCGACTTTTGATGAAAAATTTAAATATGCGATAAAAATTTAATCATAAATGTTAGAATCATATAAAGTCAGGTATTTGTTAGGAATATAGTAAGAGTATTTTCTCAATCAGAAACCAAGGGATTGGCATGTAGGGATACACCAATATTACCCTCCAAAGTTTTTGACACTTTTAAAAGAAGGCCCGATTGCAGGAAAACTATACGTTTTAGAGAAAAAACTTATTTATTAAAAAATGCTTAGAAAGTCTCTAAAATATAATTTTCATAAAAAATTTTAAGTTTTCTCGCAAAACAAATTCTCGGCGCTAAGTGGGTTAAACTGAGGCAATTTTTTGCAAGCATGGAGGAAAGGCACAGAGATGGCGTCATGACTTTTGACGCACTAAACGTCCTTGTCGATTAAGTACGGAGCCAGAACTGCTTCAACTAACCGGTATATGCAAAAATTGGACCATTTTGATTGGCACAGAGGCTCATGAAAATTACACGGCACATTGTGTCCAAGATATGATATCAAGGATTCATGCTGTAGGTGAAAGCATCGGCGCTAAAATACAGTACAAAGTCTGTGATTCAGATAGCACACATAATATTCTCTTCCCGCCGGGCTTCGAAGAAGATAGAGTTTACACATAGCCCAGAAAGTCTGAGTTCACCTTACTGCTTTTTCAAAAACGATGCTAAAACTTTAATAAATAGGTAAATGAGATCAGTTTTTCTTTCATAAATATGTTATTGGCACTCTTTACTACCAGAATAAAGCGAAAAATTCCTGAAAATATATTATTATTATGAAGATAACGGTAAAAAAGTGTTACAACTGCTAAATTAGAGCCCCAAAAAGTCTGCGTTCACTTTGTATGTTGCAATAATACCGTTAGCTTTGTTTGATTTTTTTTTGCAGTTTTCTCCCATTTTTAATCAATATTGTCACAACTGGTCATTCTGTGAGGTCGCTTGCATACTTAACTTCAAAAAATAAGTTATTTCAAGAATGGAAAAAAGGGCCAAGAAATTGGCATCGATAAAAGGAAAATTCTAGGTAAATTTTGGAAAAAGCTATCGAAATAT
The DNA here is from genome assembly GCF_047663935.1 of Musca autumnalis. NCBI lineage: Eukaryota > Metazoa > Arthropoda > Insecta > Diptera > Muscidae > Musca > Musca autumnalis. The sequence goes on from NW_027411755.1 coordinate 76,811,632, forward strand.
TGGCGAAACTGTAGGTAGAACATATTAGTCTATGCACAGAGTGATAATTAACTATAAAAAAATCGGAATTTTGAAGTCAATGCCCAGATCTGGACGGTCAAAGCTCAGTTTTGGACGGTCAAAAATATTATCAGAACGGCAGGAGCGTAACATAACTAGTAAAGTTAAAACAAACAGTCCGATAATTACTTCAAAAATTGTTGAAAATGTGAAAATGACATCCAAAAAAAGTATTTGTGCACAAACCGCCAGAAAAATACTGCATAAAGTTGGATATCATGGTATAGTCGCACGGCGAAAGCCGTACAGTTCACTAGTGAACCGGCAGAAGCATATTGAATTTGCTAATGAATACATAAACAAGCCTTCAAGTATTCCGGAATCAAGTCATATTTTTGGCCGAAAGCCAAAAGAAGAAGAAGGAGAAAACTCGAACAGGGCTTGAAAAACAAAATCTTGTTTTCCACTGTAAAAAATGGCGAGGGTGCTGTTTTGGTTTGGGGTGTGTAGCAGCTTCTGGAGTGGGCCAACTTGTATTTATTGAATCGACAATGGACAAGTATGCTTACCTAAACATCTTACTTACTTACTTAGCTGGCCTTTTACAGAACATTTGTTCCATAAGCCGAACTAAGAAAAAATCTCCAATCCTCTCTGTTTGCTGCTGTATTTTCCCAATCTGGGATATGTAGCTTTGTGATATCTCGTTTCACTTGTTCGCTCCAACGAAGCTTTGGCCTTCCAGATCTGCGAGAACCTCCATGCGGCCCGTATTTATACGCCTTTTTAGCGGGTTCGTCATCACTCATTCTTATAACATGGCCTAGCCATCGCAATCGTTGTATCTCGATTCGTTCAACTATATTACCTATTACCTAAACATCATGAAGCGCAATTTGAACCAAAATGCAGAAGAACCACGAAATTTTGGTTGCAACAACATAACGTTTCAAAGCATACTGCTGAGACTGTAAGGTAGGGCTGAGCAAAATGGAGAGAGAGGGAAATTTAAGAGAGAATTAATATTTAATTTTTCTTGGTGTTTCATTACTTATTTCAACATTTTTTAAACATTAATGTTGTCTAAAATCGTCCACAATGCAAATTATTAAAAAATATTAATAAAAAATTGCATAAACTTTTAATTGTTAATGGTTCACGAAAAACTAAGAGTACGTTTTCACAATTTGGCTGTGTGCTAGCACACAGGCGAGCTCACCCCTGCTGTAAGGTTTTGGATCAGAGCTGAGCAAAATCGAGAGAGAGGCAAATTTAAGGGAGAATTAATATTTAATTGTTCTTGATGTTTCATTACTCATTTCAACATTTTTTAAACATTAATGTTGTCTAAAATCGTCCACAATGCAAATTATTAAAAATTATAAATAAAAAATTGCATAAAGTTTTAATTGTTTATGGTTCACAAAAAACTAAGAGTACGATTTCACAATTTGCCTATGTGCTAGCACACAGGCGAGCTCACCCCTGTTTTGGATCCTATATAATGCCCAGATCTGGGTTTTGACGTAAAAATTCTGGTTTGTTTATAGTTAATTATCACTCTATGTATGGACTAATATGTTCTACCTACAGTTTCGCCCATGGTAGAATAAGAAAAGGTAGCAGCAATACACAGCTGACTAAACTGGGTTGTAACGTTAGTGTCAAATTTCATATGACATTTTATACATTTATTTTTATTTCGATGTACATTAGGGACATATATTTTTTGAGAAAAAAAATATATCATTCGGAAAAACCATTTCCCAGAAAGACTTCTTCATATCAATGATATGTAACCTCCTCCAAGTTCGAACGATAAGCCGCGCAGTAAATCCCCGCTTGTAGAGGCGATACAACGTTTGTTAATATTTTCCATAGCTTTTTCCAAAATTTACCTAGAATTTTCCTTTTATCGATGCCAATTTCTTGGCCCTTGTTTTCCATTCTTGAAATAACTTACTTTTTATACCCTCCACCATAGTATGGAGGGTATATTAAGTTTGTTTTTCCGTTTGTAACGCATTGAAATACTCATTTGCGACCCTATAAAGTATATATATTCTTGATCAGGGTAAAATTCTAAGTCGATCTGAGCACGTCCGTCCGTCCGTCTGTGGTAATCACTCTAGCATCCACAAAAATAGAGATAGGACGCTGAAATTTTGGGAAAATGCGTCTTTTGTTTGCAGGCAGGTCAAGTTCGATGATGGGCTATATCGGTCCACGTTTTGGTATAGCCCCCATATAACGGTACCCCCGATTTACGGTACTTTGACGTTTTTAGCTACATTTTCAGACCGATTTGGCTATAATTTGACATTTAGGGTTCTTAAGTGTCAACAAACATATATAACAAAACTTGTGGACATAGGCCCACGTTTTGGTATAGCCCCCATATAACGGTACCCCCCGATTTAGGGTATTTTGACGTTTTTAGCTACACTTTCAGACCGATTTAGCTATAATTTGAAATTTAGGGTTCTGAAGTATCAATAAACTTATATAACAAAAGTTGTGGACATAGGTCCACGTATTGGTATAGCACCCATATAACGGTACCCCCCGATTTACGGTATTTTGACGGGTTTAGCTACATTTTCAGACCGATTTAGCTATAATTTGACATTTGAAGTTCTTAAATGTCAATAAACTTATGTGACAAAACTTGTGGACCTAGGTCCATGTTTTGGTATAGCCCCCATATAACGGTACCCCCGATTTACGGCATTTTGACGTTTTTATCTACATTTGTAGACCGATTTAGCTATCAATTGACATTTAGGGTTCTTAAATGCCAATAAACGTATATAACTAGTGGACATAGGTCCATGTTTTGGAATAGACCCCATATAACGTTACCGCCCGATTTCAGGTATTTTGAGAATTTTACCAACAAGTTTTAACCGAATTATCTGTAATTTGAAATTCTTAGTGGTCACCACACCTCTACACCAAAAATTGTCAAGAAAGCCCCCATATAACGTTACCTCCCGATTTTCAGTAATTTGATGATTTTAGCTACAATATTAAACCGAACAAGCAGTAATTTGACATTTGAAGTTCTTAGTGGTCACAACACCTCTCCATCAAAAATTGTCAACATAGGTCCATGTTCGGATATAGCTCCCATGTAACGGTACCTTCCAATTTTCAGTAATTTGGCAATTTTAGCTACAATTTTTAACAGAACTAACTGTAATTTGACATTTGAAGGTTGTAGTGGTCACCACACATCTGCATCAACAATTTTCAACATAGCCCCAATATAACGATACTTCGCTATTTTCGGTTCTTTGAGGATTTTACTTAAAATGTTTAACCGAACGTAGGTCCATGTTTTTGTATAGCCCCAAAACAAACCTCCCGATTTTCCGTACCTTAGCTTTATTTTTTGGACGAACTTTCTGTAATTTGAAATTTAAAAGTCAACAAAAATTCTGCAACAAAAATTGTTCATTTAAATTCATATTTTCCTATAGCCCAGATACCTCCGAACTAGCTGTTAATGACATTTGAAGTTCCCACGTTATGTACCGATTTTCGATATTTTGAGGATTCTAGCTAAATTTTTTAACCGAATTAGGAGTTATTTGACATTAAAGGCTCCCATCAAAAACTGTCCACATAGGCCCATGTTTTATTATAACCCCTATATAACAGTACCTCCCTATTCCTAGCCCACCAAAAATTGTCAACAGTTAGATATAGGCACCATAAAAAAGTGCCTCCCGAATGAAGCATTTTATGTACATTATCTGACATTTTAACGTACTCACTTAAAGTTGGGGACAGGAATGAATATTTTATGGTGGAGGGTATGAAAAGTTCGGCCCGGCCGAACTTAATTCTTTTTTACTTGTTTTAAGTTAAGTGTGCAAGCGACCTCACAGAATGACCAGTTGTGACAATATAAAAAATGGGAGAAAACTTCAAAAAAATTAAAAAAACTAACGGTATTATTGCAACATACAAAGTGAACGCAGACTTTTTGGGGCTCTAATTTAGCAGTTGCAACACTTTTCTATCGTTATCTTCGCAATAATAATATATTTTCTGGAATTTTTCTTTTTATTATGGTACTAAAGAGTGCCAATAACATATTTATGAAAGAAAAACTGATCTCATTTACCTATTTATTAAAGTTTTAGCATCATTTTTGAAAAGTAGTAAGGTGAACGCAGACTTTCTGGGCTATGTGTATGTCGGACATCAACTTTGGGCCTACGATGTGTACCACTTTATTGTACACATTACAGCCGCATTCAAAGATGAAATATTAAGGTACGAAGGAACAGTGGTTGAATTCGCTTTTGTGGATGTCTACTGCCACAATAAAGAATATTTTGTGGATACATATGACCACGACCGTTTCAAAATGCATAGATTTCAAGAAATCGTCAATTATCAAGTTGTGGATGATTTAATGGCATTGGCGGAGATGTACCCAGGAGCAGCGGACATACACGTGTTGAATGCAACCATTACATTTGTTTCCGCCTTGGCAGCCTTCCTTAGAATGTTGTCATTAGAAGAAAGAGGAATGACTATTGGTTATAGGCTGAAAACGCGAACCTCACAGAATGACCAGTTGTGACAATATAAAAAATGGGAGAAAACTTCAAAAAAATTAAAAAAACTAACGGTATTATTGCAACATACAAAGTGAACGCAGACTTTTTGGGGCTCTAATTTAGCAGTTGCAACACTTTTCTATCGTTATCTTCGCAATAATAATATATTTTCTGGAATTTTTCTTTTTATTATGGTACTAAAGAGTGCCAATAACATATTTATGAAAGAAAAACTGATCTCATTTACCTATTTATTAAAGTTTTAGCATCATTTTTGAAAAGTAGTAAGGTGAACGCAGACTTTCTGGGCTATGTGTATGTCGGACATCAACTTTGGGCCTACGATGTGTACCACTTTATTGTACACATTACAGCCGCATTCAAAGATGAAATATTAAGGTACGAAGGAACAGTGGTTGAATTCGCTTTTGTGGATGTCTACTGCCACAATAAAGAATATTTTGTGGATACATATGACCACGACCGTTTCAAAATGCATAGATTTCAAGAAATCGTCAATTATCAAGTTGTGGATGATTTAATGGCATTGGCGGAGATGTACCCAGGAGCAGCGGACATACACGTGTTGAATGCAACCATTACATTTGTTTCCGCCTTGGCAGCCTTCCTTAGAATGTTGTCATTAAAAGAAAGAGGAATGACTATTGGTTATAGGCTGAAAACGCGAGCAATATCAGACCTTAAAAAATTTCTAGACGGAAGTGACTTTCATTCCAGCCGCATGTGGTCATCATCACTGTCAGCATGGGAATTTCTGCTGGACGATTACGGAATTATAAATGTGAGCAAATTGACAACGCACTGCACAGTGGAGAAATTTTTCCACGATATAAGAAGACGGGTAGATGGTACTCCAACTGTGATAACTATGGAGTACGTTAAGAGGAGATTTGATGCGGCTATTGAGTGCACAAGTAATAATGAACATGTGCAAATCTTATTTTATAGTGATAAGGAGTTTCCGCCATAAAGATCTTTTGATACTTAATAAATATAAATATATATATATATATATATATATATATATATATATATATATATATAATGTAAACAATAGGAAAAAATCGTTGAAGGAAACGATTTTTTGTTAATTTTAATCAAGAAAGAATGCACTTCGCTTATGAGGTTTCTATGTATGATTTTTAAATATATATACCAGTAAAAGCAGTCCTGTTTATCCAAACGCATGATTTTTTTATGTTTTTAAATTAAATTTGGGTTCTGCTTGCGAACAAAAAAAGATACAAAACAGTTATATATATGGCTATATGGATTCAAGATGATATTATGATTGATTAAAATGTCACTTTTCCTACCACACCACAACAACAACACAAACAACTACTACACTACTACAACTCAACAAACCAAAGACTTCCATTTTTTGTATATATTGGCATAATACCGCTCTAAACGTATATATAACTACGTAAAAGTAGTAATTTTTTTTGAAAATAGGCTTAAGTTCAGCTATAGTAATCTAATGGCCTGTTCCCGTACTTTATAAAGTGGTAAAAGTTGTAAAGTCGTAAACGATTTTCATATAAATTTTGTGTACGGGAACGCAAAATGTGTAAAAGTGGTAAAAATTTTAAAAACTTTTTAGTTCTGGAACAGAGCTTAAATTCATAATGTTCATAATGAATATGAAGGTATATACATACAGTTTGTCAAGTAATTGTATTCGAAACAAGAAAACTAAATTTTTTCTGTATTAATTTATGAAAAATGGCTAATAATTATGATAAAAATGTCGGATTTTTTGCAAAAATTCGTTGGACGACTTGTTTAAGACAAGACAGGATGAATAAAGAGAAAATTAACCCACGTAGTCCAACAAAAATAACGAAAACCAATAATGCAAGTTGTCAAATAAATGTTTTCGAAATGTTATAGAGGTTCCAAAATACCCCATATTTTCGGTAAATACTTGAAAATCATGACATTTTATGAATTTTATTCTTAACAGGGACTAACTACTAAGAAGTATCAACAATATTAGACATCGAATATCCATACTAGGGGTGTTACCATATGGACCAAGGGAGTACCAGGTCATATTACCTGCAAACAGGGTCCTATAGGTCTTAAACCGGGAATATCTGAAAACTAAGACGTTTTAAGAGGTTCTTTAGTTCACTAGGATGGATTGGCATCAACTAAAATAAATATTACCTTCAGAATAATTAAATCAGAAGGGTTGCCAGATCAACTAAAAAGGTACCAGATTATAAAAACAGTAAATGAGACCAACTGAATCCATAACCAGGGTTTAATATTTGTTTATTTAACTCAAATTGAATTAAGAGATAAGGCAATTCTCCAAAACAAACCGATATATTACATAAAAGTACAAAAATCGATTAGAAATGCATATGCAAGATATTGCTTTATATACATATATAAAGCAATGATATCGCTATCATTAACCAATTCTTAGCAATCGCAGTTTTAATGAAAGAAACTGAAGTGGATACTTTTGACTGTGATTAACTGTATCTCTTTCGATGTAATTTTTCTCATAGGCGTATGCCGTTGATCTACTGTCATCATCTCTTTCACCAGGACAAATATCAAAAAAATTGAGTTGCATACTAGAAAAAGATTTAATTAAATTGATCACCTCCAATAAACTTCCAATTATTTGAAAATTTCTTTTAAACCACAACAACAATAATTAAAGATGAAAATTGATTTGTATATAAATATTTTGGCGCGTAGCTACATGCACATAAACATCTGTTCTGTTTTTTAATGGGCCCGGCACATACGGTCCTTTGAGCGTCGCGTCACGCTTTAAAAACAACAACCACATGAAAAAAGTGTAAGTGATGCCAAACTTGTTCTTGAAGTTTTCATGTGGTTGTTGTAACGCGACGCTCAACGGACCGTATGTGCTGCGGCCTTAAGAGTCTGGCCATGGTAGAATAAAGTGAAGGTAGGCCACAGCTAACAGCTGATTACAATTTTTTTCTTTTTATGGCCTAATCTGTCAAAAGCAGGGTTGACATTTTGTACTGTTTTTGACATTATGCAATCATAAAGGTAGATGTATCGCTGAATTGTTCCAACAAAAAACTTCTGCTGTAACACTATATCTTAAAATTGAAGACAAGAACAAAAATGTGTACTCGCGTGACAAAATAAAATTTTTGATTTTTTTTAGCAAAACTTACGAATGAACGATTTATCAAATATTGATATTAATTTAAATTTGTTCCAAAAGTACGGGAATGTAAAAATTTTTGTAAAAATTCTGCTGACATTTATCTGCAAATCGGATGCCAGCAATCACGATGTCAGATTAGCCAAACTTGTCAATTAGAAAATAAGTGAATGACATTTTTTCACTGTCATAAGTTTGGGAAGAACTTTTGCTATTTTTGGAACACTTTTCTAACAAGAATATTCTGGAGACTAGCTAAAGAAATGTTTTTACACTATATGGCACTTTTAACATATAAAAAGTGAAGCTCTAAGTTCCATATGTTTTTGTAATACGGGATAGCTATGAAGGTACATCTACCATTATTATTGTACCATGCCATTTGACGTTTTAAGCCATGGCTGCAGGGTGGCATTTCTCAGTGATTTTCATACCTGGCCTACCTCCACTTTATTGTACCATGGTAATAACCTTTTCTTCCTACGTCCATATTTACATTAGGCAATTTTCCATGCGGCAATTGCCAGTTTAAAGGTGAGATAGGTGAGGCATATGGTAACCCTTTGCCTCTCAACACCCTCTCTCACCGACAAACTGACAATTGCCGCAAGGAAAATTGCCTAATGTAAATATGGACTACCTTACGTAACGCCAGACTCATGGTACAATAAAGTGGAGGTAGGCCAGGTATGAAAATCACTGAGAAATGCCACCCTGCAGCCATGGCTTAAAACGTCAAATGGCATGGTACAATAATAATGGTAGATGTACCTGCATAGATATCCCGTATTACAAAAACATATGGAACTTAGAGCTTCACTTTTTATATGTTAAAAGTGCCATATAGTGTAAAAACATTGCTTTAGCTAGGCTCCAGAATATTCTTGTTGGTGAAGTGTTCCAAAAATAGCAAAAGTTCTTCCCAAACTTATGACAGTGAAAAAATGTCATTCACTTATTTTCTACTTGACAAGTCTGGCTAATCTGACATCGTGATTGCTGGCATCTGATTTGCAGATAAATGTCAGCAGAATTTTTACAAAAATTGTAATTTTTACATTCCCGTACTTTTGGAACAAATTTAAATTAATATCAATATTTGATAAATCGTCCATTCGTAGGTTTTGCTAAAAAAATCAACAACTTTATTTTGCCACGCAAATACACATTTTTTGTCCTTGTTTTCAATTTTAAGATATAGTGTTACAGCAGAAGTTTTTTGTTGGAACAATTCAGCGATACATCTACCTTTATGATTGCATAATGTCAAAAACAGTACAAAATGTCAACCCTGCTTTTGACAGATTAGGCCATAAAAAGAAAAAAATTGTAATCAGCTGTTAGCTGTGGCCTACCTTCCTACTTTATTCTACCATGGTTATTACCATAACACCCTCAACGACAACAACATAAACGCTTTTGCTTTAAACATCCTTGAACCAAACAATGAATATTTCAAACTCGCTGAACAAAGAGCACTCAAATTATTAGGCTTGATTTAAATTTATTGTATGCAATATAATAGATAATTGGTTTAACATTGTATGGTTGCGAGATGGTTATTATATAATGACAAATCTTCATTTGAAATAATTTGTTCTATTCTTACAATTGGTATGTGATTATCTAGCTCAGTAATAGTAGTATTAGTTTTAGAACAATTTGAGTTTTTTTTATGAGTTTTTTCAGCTTGTTTTTAGTTGTTTCTATTTTTTCTACACATTCTTTGTATTGAGACATTTCGTCATTATATTTAAAATCTAGATATCTGGCATTTCTATTTAGATTGTATGCTAACTGTTTCCTATGTATTTCGTGTTTATTTGAAATGGCTACTTTGGAAGGGTTAAAGCCCTGCGTACATAAGCTGCCTAGCCTGCTTACCTTGCTTGCTTCTGATAAAAGAATAAAAGAGAAAAGGGCAACCCAGTTCGAAATTTGCTCGGCCTCCTTTATTCTTTTATTTTTATTATGTCAAAAATGAAGCAGGAAAGCAAGGCAAACAGGCGAGGCAGCTTATGTACGCAGGCCTTTACTTTTTAAATATATTTCAAATCGATGAATTCGAATTCCTCCATCGCTTTTTGTAGTTTTTGATTTTTGTTGCTGGAAGTACATTTGGTAAAATTTGATTTTGTTTGGTTTAATTGGGCTTCCAGTTTTTTTAATACTGCCAATTTTTCAAGTCACTCTTTGTATTGAGATATTTGTTCGTTATATTTAAAACAGTGTTAATCACCACTGGGCTCGTGAGCCGTGTCTGTGTGAACACACACAATCTCATTTGTGGTGAGTTTGAACGTTGCTCTCACCACCGATCATCTTCTTTGTTTTAGCAATGAATTAACGCACACGATGTTTATCTAGAGAGGGATAGATAACCTCGTGTGTGTCCACAACACAAATGCAGCGGTTGAATTTGTTGTTGCTGGTGAACACTGATTTAAAATCCATATATTCGGCATTTCTAATTAAGTAGTATAAATTTTCCCTTTTTATTCTATATTTATCTGCAATTGATTGTATAGAAGTGCTTGTTTTGTTTTTAAATATTAACTCCATGAATTCCTTTACTGCTGTTTGAGTTTTTGTTGGTAGCTTTTCATACTGCAATTCAATATCTGCTTCATTCAATTGTACAGATATGATGCTTTTATCGTTTATATTATGGTCATTATTGTCATCATTATTTTGTTGCAAGGCAAAACTTTAAAAATTAATGTAATTATAAGTTTGCCGTTTTGGCGGATGTCCGGTGGTAGAAGGTGGTGGTACGACAACGGTTGTATAACCTCTTCTTCATCAGCTTCTGTTACTTTGGTTTTCGGATTTTTTGGCGGAGGTATGGTGGTAGAAGGTGATAGTGGCGACATGACCTCTCCTTCGTAAACATCAGTTGTTATTGTGACCTCTTCTTCGTCTTCGTAAACTTCAGCTTCTGTTATTGTGGTTTTCGGTGTTGTTTTTGGCCGAGGTCCGGTGGTAAAAGGTGGTGGTGGCGTTAGGTACCAATCTGAATTAATTTCTAAATAATTTAAAGTATTATGAAAATACTTTAAATATATTGGGTTTATTTGGCTTTCGCCATTATGAAGGTATTCGTACACAATCGTTAATATTTCAGCTGGCGCTTCGTCATCCAGCGTAATTGTAAAATTGGAAGTTTCGTCGTTAAACCCATAAGTAAATACAGTGAATTACAGTCAAAAGTATCCACTTCAGTTTCTTTCATTAAAACTGCGATTGCTAAGAATTGGGTAATGATAGCGATTTCATTCCTTTTTATATTTTTACATTAGTGTAATAAATTAAATATAATAAAATAAAATTAACGAGATTCAGGTAAATTTAGATAAAAAAATACAAATGGTTAAACAACATCGATTTCTACCTCACAGTGAAAAGAATGCACTCTAAAAGTTTCATGAAACAAAAAGGATTTTTTAGGGTTCCAGCACTTGGTACAACATCCTTTGTTATCCTTTACAGCTTTTAGCCTTTTTGGCAAAGATTTTACTAAGTTTTCGGGGCAAGATATAGGAGTTTTTCCCCGTTCTTCTTGCAAGGCATATTTCAGGGTTCCTATACTTTAGATGTAACGATTTTTAATATTTGTGGAGTAGATGTTGGGAATGTAGGTAGGAGATTTAATTTAAGTTGGGGGTGATTTGCTGTGGTTGTTGAGGTAGAGGAGGTGGTGTTGGGGGGTTTAATGTTTGTTTTGTTGGTAGATTTAATTTAAGGGGTGGGGGGGTTTTGTTGTGGTAGAGTAGGTGGTGTTGGTGGGGGTTTTAATGTTTGTTTTGTTGGTAGATTTAATTTAAGGGGGGGTGATTTGTTGTGGTAGAGGAGGAGAGGAGATTTAATTTAAGGAATTTAAGGGAGGGTGATTTGTTGTGGTAGAGGAGGTGGTGTTGCTTTGTGCAGCATTTTTTTAAATCTCTAGGGTGAAAATGATGGAACAAGTTTGGATAGATTTAGTGGCTATCTTTAGTGGCTGACATCGGCATAAAGTGTTGTCGGTTTGGGTGGCAACAGTACATGTTAGTTTCTTTGATGTGGTGGCGGTTGTGGTGATGCCACCATCCTCATTAAGTTCTGAAATGTAATTCGTTATTAACCCACTTAAAGCCACTGGTCGTTTAAACGCCAGCAAAAAATGTGCACAAAAATGCAGGTAAAAAACAGTTAGATGCGTGTTTTATCGCGGGGTTTTTTGTATTTTCTAATTATTTACTCATATGTCTGTCCTTCCCCGTTCATAAATTGACATTTGACCTGCGTAGTTTTTCGCGGTTCGGTCACAAAAATAACCCTTTTCGTGAAGTGATTTTTTGATTTTCTTACAATGGTAAAAAACACATATTTAGATAAGTTACACTTATACAACGCAAAGATTATTTAGAAAAGATGTGAAAGTATTATTCTAAAAACATAAATTGTGAATACAAAGCAAGAATTCTTCTGTATTACACTGCAAAGTTAGCTGTCCGTTTAAACGGACAGTGGCGAAATCCACTACCGTAAATTTGTATGGGAAATTGATGTTTTTTACAATTACGGATAAAGTAAACATGCCGTTCTTTAGGGCGTACGATGGAAAATATTTTATAAAATGAAGAAGATAGAGAATATCTTTAAAAATATAAAACAGTTGGCTTTGTGCGTACGACTAAAAATGAAGTTTACTTTATACATATTTGTAAAAAACACCAATTTCCCATACAAATTTACGGTAGTGGATTTTGCCACTGTCCGTTTTAAAGGACACCCGATTCCGGAAAAACTATAAGTTTTAAGAAAAAAAGTTACTTTTTAAAAAATGCTTAAAAATAAAACTGAATTCAATAAGAAAATTTAAAATTTTCCAAAAAAAATTTCTGGCGCTAAGTGGGTTAATAAATTAAATTTTTCTTTAAAATTTTGCAATATTTATATTTTTCAAGTTGATAGCGTGTGATCTTCAAAAAAATATTACTTTGGAGTTATGGAATACATAAAAAACATACACGGTTAGTGTATGTGTTAATATATGTTTTTCATCCCACTGCAGCAGCCCAATGTAGTTGTTTTTGGAAAATTAGTCCCTTTTATGGCCTTGTTTGTGCATACATTCACGGAATTGTCCCTCTTTTCCCTTGTTTTTGGAAAATTAGTCCCTTTTATGGCCTTGTGTGTGCATACATTCACTTGCAGGTACAATTACCTGTGCAATCGCGAATGAAGCATTTCTACCTGAGGATTTCAGTGTAACTATATAAGATCGTTACTTTACAGATTTTCCTCATTCAATAAGTGTCATCGAAAAAGATAAGAACAACCAGAGAAAAAAAATTTTCCATTTTAAAAATAAAATGGAAAATCAAGAACTCAACAGTGAACAAATATATAATAAAGAAACATATACCAATATTGCTAATGGAACTATCCGTCCCCCTACGATGAAGATCAGAGAAGAGTTATAATCATCAGAGCATTTCTTGGAAAAACAGTCTACATCAACGAACAGCTGTTCTTTGGAGCTAGAACACCCAATATCAACACTGTTGAGGCGTGGTGTCCGGATTCTCCAATGGGCTTCGCGAATTCAACAACAATTAACCCAGACAAAGCCACTGGTCGTTTAAACGCCACAAAAAAAAATGGTTGCAAAAATTGACGTAAAACTATGTTTTTTCGAATATTTTTGTGGGGTTTTTTTTGCATTTTGATATAGTATTGTCTGTTATCTGTCATTCCACGCATATAACGCTACATTTGATCTACGCATTTCCACGCAATTGGCCTAAAACCCAAGCTATTCAAAAAATCGACTTTTTTGTAATTTTCGACTTTTGATGAAAAATTTAATCATAAATGTTAGAATCATATAAAGTCAGGGATTTGTTAGGAATATAGTAAGAGTATTTTCTCAATCAGAAACCAAGGGATTGGCATGTAGGGATACACCAATATTACCCTCCAAAGTTTTTGACACTTTTAAAAGAAGGCCCGATTGCAGGAAAACTATACGTTTTAGAGAAAAAATTTATTTATTAAAAATGCTTAGAAAGTCTCAAAAATGTAATTTTCATAAAAAATTTTAAGTTTTCTCGCAAAACAAATTCTCGGCGCTAAGTGGGTTAAACTGAGGCAATTTTTTGCAAGCATGGAGGAAAGGCACAGAGATTGCGTCATGACTTTTGACGCACTAAACGTCCTTGTCGATGAAGTACGGAGCCAGTACTGCTTCTACTAACCGGTATATGCAAAAATTGGACCATTTTGATTGGAACAGAGGCTCATGAAAATTACACGGCACATTGTGTCCAAGATATGATATCAAGGATTCATGCTGTAGGTGAAAGCATCGGCGCTAAAATACAGTACAACGTCTGTGATTCAGATAGCACACATAATATTCTCTTCCCGCCGGGCTTCGAAGAAGATAGAGTTTATGTCGGACATCAACTTTGGACCTACGATGTGTACCACTTTATTGTACACATTACAGCCGCATTCAAAGATGAAATATTAAGGTACGAAGGACCAGTGGTTGAATTCGCTTTTGTGGATGTCTACTGCCACAATAAAGAATATTTTGTGGATACATATGACCACTACCGTTTCAAAATGCATAGATTTCAAGAAATCTTCAATTATCAAGTTGTGGATGATTTAATGGCATTGGCGGAGATGTACCCAGGAGCAGCGGACATACACGTGTTGAATGCAACCATTACATTTGTTTCCGCCTTGGCAGCCTTCCTTAGAATGTTGTCATTAGAAGAAAGAGGAATGACTATTGGTTATAGGCTGAAAACGCGAGCAATATCAGACCTTAAAAAATTTCTAGACGGAAGTGACTTTCATTCCAGCCGCATGTGGTCATCATCACTGTCAGCATGGGAATTTCTGCTGGACGATTACGGAATTATAAATGTGAGCAAATTGACAACGCACTGCACAGTGGAGACATTTTTCCACGATATAAGAAGACGGGTAGATGGTACTCCAACTGTGATAACTATGGAGTACGTTAAGAGGAGATTTGATGCGGCTATTGAGTGCACAAGTAATAATGAACATGTGCAAATCTTATTTTATAGTGATAAGGAATTTCCGCAATAAAGATCTTTTGATAATATATATATATATATGTATATATATATATATATAATGTAAACAATAGGAAAAAATCGTTGAAGGAAACGATTTTTTGTTAATTTTAATCAAGAAAGAATGCACTTCACTTATGAGGTTTCTAATGTATGATTTTTAAATACATATATATGTATGTATACCAGTAAAAAACAGTCCTGTTTATCCAAACGCATGATTTTTTTATGTTTTTAAATTAAATTTGGGTTCTGCTTGCGAACAAAAAAAGATGATATTATGATTGATTAAAATGTCACTTTTCCTACCACACCACAACAACTACTACACCACTACAACTCAACAAACCAAAGATTTCAATTTTTTTGTATATATTGGCATAATACCGTAAAGTGGTAAAAGTTGTGAAGTCGTAAACTATTTTCATATAAATTTTGTGTACGGGAACGCAAAATGTGTAAAAGTGGTAAAAATTTTAAAAACTTTTTAGTTCTGGAGCAGAGCTTAAATTCATAATGAATATGAGGGTATATACATATATAAAGGAATGAAATCGCTATCATTAACCAATTCTTAGCAATCGCAGTTTTAATGAAAGAAACTGAAGTGGATACTTTTGACTGTGATTAACTGTATCTCTTTCGATGTAATTTTTCTCATGGGCGTATGCCGTTGATCTTCTGTCATCATCTCTTTCACCAGGACAAATATCAAAAAAATTGAGTTGCATACTAGAAAAAGATTTAATTAAATTGATCAGCTCCAATAAACTTCCAATTATTTAAAAATTTCTTTTAAACCACAACAACAATAATTAAAGATGAAAATTTATTTGCATATAAATGTTTTGGCGCGTAGCTACATGCACATAAACGTCTGTGCTGTTTTTTAATGGCCCCGACACATACGGTCAGTTGTGCGTCGCGTCACGCTTTAAAAACAACAACCACATGAAAAAAGTGTAAGTGATGCCAAACTTGTTCTTGAAGTTTTCTTGTGGTTGTTGTAACGCGACGCTCAACGGACCGTATGTGCTGCGGCCTTAAGAGTCTGGCGTTACGTAAAGTAGGAAGAAAAAGTTATTACCATAACACCCTCAACGACAACAACAACAACACATGTGCAACAGTAGCAACAACATAAACGCTTTTGCTTTAAACATCCTTGAACCAAACAATGAATACTTCAAACTCGCTGAGCAAAGGGCACTCAATATACAGTCAGGGACAAAAGTTTACATACACCCCCTAAATCTCGGGTATTAGGGTTAGTAGTGATTTTCATGAAATTCCAAGTATGCAGTTTTATTTCTTCTCAATAATAAACAATATTTAATAGAACAAAAGTATATTCCATAAAACAAATAACGGTAAATTTTACAAAAACCTAAAAATGATGGGGACAAAAGTTTACATACACCCCAAGGAAATATGCGTATTGCCGTGCAATTTATAGAATTAACAGCAAAATTTATACATTTTATTGTTTTGGCGAATGCCTCTGGGTGTTTGAGATATATTCTAGAGAAAAGAAAATAATGTTTGGGGGTCAAATGCCGTTATTTAAGGTCAAACTTCTTGTACAGCTTGTTAAAGCCGACCCTTGCTTAATTCTTTGCGTTTTTAGGTAATGTACTTTTAAAAAAACCACAAAATTAGTGTCAAATTGCAAATTTTGAGACCCTATCAAGCTTTGGAGTTGTTCTTGTGCAAAATATTGCTTCTTGGCCGTCGATAAATGCCCGCTTTTCATCAGATTTCTCAGGAAATTAATAGATTCCGTGGAATTCTAGGTGCAAATTACATATAGAAGGCCTTGAAATGCCTTGTAATATGGTCTGATACAATCCTCTGGCATCAATTGAATCAGAAATGTGAAATATTCTGTTACAAACCTGTTCCCGAAGCTTCCAAAGCATCAAAATGTAAGCACTACCAAAAAAGCATAAAATTTGTACTGTAAACAAAGTCGTTTTCGTATTATGATCATTACCCTCACTATAGGGGCGAAAAGTTTCGTATAATTGTACATTTCTGAGTTAATTGATGCCTTGAAATGCTGTGAAAACTATAAAATTTATGAAAAACTCAGGAATTCGCATATTTAGCGAAGCTCAGGAGCATATATTATCCATAAGAACAACTTCAAAGCGCTCTAGGATCTCAAAAGTAATTAGTCCCACTGTATTTCCTGGGGTTTCATAAACTACCAGACTGAAAAATTCAAAGAAATCTGCAAGGGTCCGCCTTCACAAGCTATACGCGAAGTCTGACCTTAAACAACGTCAATTAAAGCACAAATATGTTCCTATTTTGTCTAAAATATATCATAGACAACGAGAGACATTCGATAAAGCAATAAAATGTAAAATTTGTATTGCTTATTCCATGTATTTTACGGTACTCTTAATATTTCATTAGGTGTATGTACACTTTTTCCCTATTAATTTTTTAATTTTTATAGAATTTACCGTTATTCGTATTATGGAATATATTTTTGTTGTATGTAATATTGTTTATTAGGGATATGAAATAGATCTATGTACTTGGATTTTCATAAAAATGCTTCCTTACCTTTAAAACTCGAGATTTATAAGGTGTATGTAGACTTTTTTGGTTGACTGTATATTAGTTATGTTACGCTCCTCCCGTTCTGATAATATTTTTGACTGTCCAAAACTGAGCTTTGACCGTCCAGATCTGGGCATTGACTTCAAAATTCCGATTTTTTTATAGTTAATTATCACTATGTATAGACTAATATGTTCTACCTACAGTTTCGCCAATATTTCGATAGCTTTTTCCATTATTTACCTAGAATTGTCCTTTTATTGATGCCAATTTCTTTGTCCTTGTTTTCCATTCTTGAAATATTTTACTTTTTTAAGTTAAGTGTGTAAACGACCTCACAGAATGACCAGTTGTGACAATATTGATTAAAAATGGGAGATAACTGCCAAAAAATTCACGGTATTATTGCAACATACAAAGTGAATGCAGACTTTTTGGGGCTCTAATTTAGCAGTTGTAACACTTTTTTACCGTTATCTTCGTAATAATAATACATTTTCAGGAATTTTTCTTTTTATTCTGGTAGTAAAGAGTGCCAATAACATATTTATGAAAGAAAAACTGATCTCATTTACCTATTTATTAAAGTTTTAGCATCGTTTTTGAAAAATAGTAAGGCGAACGCAGACTTTCTGGGCTATGTGTAAGTACATATATTCAATGAAAGCTCCGATTTGCCGGGTTCAAAAATGAAGTTTCACTTAAAAGAAGGCCAAAAATTGTATGTAATATGACTTAAAGTTACTAAAGATATGATCATATCTTGCATATGACAACTAAAGATCTGTTTAGTCGAATATAAGGTAAGACCTCTAGAAATCACACTGCAATATTATGATTGATGTAACTGTACAAAAGGCGGCCATAAATGCTGTTCGAAAATACTAACCCTCCTTTTGTAAATTATGTAAAAAGTAAATAACGCCTAGAACCTTGCACGTAAAAGAAGAAATGCGACTTTCACATTTAGTAGGGATTTCATATACTTCCTTTGTTATACATGGCGAATATACAACAACATTTTCAAAGCCTTTATTTTGGGATATTTTTTATAATTAAAAAAACATGAAATTTAAAAAGTAATCATGGTGAAATATTGCCAATACATAAAACCGTTTCACAAAATAATAAGAAGTTGATTTAGATGCACAAGCATGACTTTGCATACATATCTGCAAAGTTGACTGTTCGAAATTGCCATAAATGGATGTGGCTTTATCAAAACGTGGAAATGTATGGACAAAGCCTTTATTTTGGGATATTTTTTATAATTAAAAAACATGAAATTTAAAAAGTAATCATGGTGAAATATTGCCAATACATAAAACCGTTTCACAAAATATAAAGAAGTTGATTTAGATGCACAAGCATGACTTTACATATCTGCAAAGTTGACTGTTCGAAATTGTCATAAATGGATGTGGCTTTATCAAAACGTGGAAATGTATGGACAAAGCCTTTATTTTGGGATATTTTTTATAATTAAAAAACATGAAATTTAAAAAGTAATCATGGTGAAATATTGCCAATACATAAAACCGTTTCACAAAATATAAAGAAGTTGATTTAGATGCACAAGCATGACTTTACATATCTGCAAAGTTGACTGTTCGAAATTGTCATAAATGGATGTGGCTTTATCAAAACGTGGAAATATATGGACAAATTAGGGAAATTAGGATTTATTATAGCCCCATAGAAGATTAAATATTTTTAAATTTCAGCCATTTCTGGAGGATAGTACGGCTATAATCCTGAAAACCCTGAAAAATCGGGAGCTACCGTTCTATGAGGGGTAATCCAAAACGTGAACCAGTGGTGTACCCTTTAATTATTTTTTCGTTCACTCTTGTCCATACTTTCCACATTGTAATACTCGTATTTGTACGCGACATAACATTATCGGCCAAACATACTTTAAAGAATTTAATCTATGCGTACTTGAATAAAACGGTTTCAATGATTAAACAAAAAAAATCTTTTTAAAACTTGCACAACACAAATAATTAAGAGGCGTTCCGATACACTGTGGTCCCACTTGTATGGAAAGGAGTGCCAAAATAGTTCTAATCGAGCTACCATGTTCCATTGAGAATCTCCTGTATCTTAAATCGAAAAGTAGCAAAAATCAAGTTAGAAAGTTTCAGTCGATTTTGCCGGAATATACATATGTACAAGTATATATCCTTAGATTTCATTTTAAAATGAAAACAACTAGAATCGACGCTAATTTTGACTGGATGAACATTGTATAGCCTCCCTTATGAGAAAATCTATAAGCTTTCAAAATATGCAAGGCATGTTTACATAAGGTAAATGCATGAATTACAACAACTAACAAATTTACAAAAACAACATTTTTGTTATAGAAAATTTAATGTCAAAGAAAATATTGAATAAAAAACTTCTCAGAAAAAATAAAATACATTTTGAAAATATTCTAAATTAGAAAAAAAATTAATTAAAATGTAAATATAAAGCATTCAGAACTGTCGTTGGTCACGTTTATGCTGAAAAGAAGTATCTTATGTTAGCAAATTTCGAAGTTTAAAATTTCATGAGTAGACCCTATTATACGGCGTTTAGATTATAGTTTTTTGCAGGGTTAACCTTCTTTATGAGGATTTATTTGAAGTATACACAATGGAAATGACATTTGAAACCCAGACCCACTGGGTTAACCCGGTTATATGTAAACGGCCTATTACATTTTGAAACCCAAATTTACAAAAAATTTAAAAGACAGCTAATTGTCACTTCTACCTTATATAAATATGCCATGAAAATATGTACAAAGACATAAATACAACTAAGACTAGACAAAATGCATGCAACAAAAAAATGTTTACGAAACTTTGTATAGAAACATTACCCTTAACAGGTTGCAGTTAATTCAAAATCGCAACCAAGGAGGAACATTTCATGTAATGGTATCAGAAACGAAATTTATGAATTCAAGGATCTATTCAAGAATAATTCTATGTCAATTGGATCGGTAAATTCGGTTAAATACGTAAAAATGTATAAAAGAAAAAAATGTTATATCACCATATCGTGATATAACATTAGGGGTGTCTTTTTACTTACTAAATGTTGCTGAAACATTTTTTTCAGCAACTTTTCCTTTATACAACTGTCAAAATCTGCAACATTAGTAATAATTATTACTAATTATCACGTAAAAAGACACAGCTATTATGTTAAATTCAAAAGCCATTCACTGAAGAATGATAGCAAACAAAATGTCTTATCTTGTTGTATTTATGTCTTTGATATGTATGTAAAAATGAATGGACTATTCAAATGTGGACCTATGTTGGCAATTTCCGCAAGAAGGTTCTCTGTATATCAGTAAACCATATGTGAAATTAAAACCAATGCGGTCAGATAAAAATGCTGTGTCAAATTTGAATAACCTACTTTTAAGCTCTATATTTCACAGACAGGGGGGCAAGATATTGATATTAATATATCATACTGGGGCTCAATTCTGTTTCTATGAAAATGTGAAATGAAAACTTTTATAAAGGAGAAAACTGTCAAATGAAAAATATTATAAAGGAAATATTTTTCATTTCAAATTTTCATAGAACCGGAATCCAGCCCCTGGTCATGGTGGATGGTGAATGAATGTAATGTCGATAATTAACATGCAAGGAGAGATCACCATGACGTCCTCTGCATTTTTCATAAAAATGTTAACCAAATCTTCTTTGGATTGTTTAATGCATTTTTCAAATAACAAAACTTGTACATTTATATAAGTGTAATCCGGATCATAAGTACTACATGCGGTAAGCAATTCAAGACCAAACTCCAAACCAAAAGTTTGTAGTACTTAACTTAAGCGCACATATTTTGAACACAGCAGCAACAACATCGGTTAAAATTATGTTTTGGTGCTTCTCACGCCCTAAATACTTTCCGATCAACACTACACAGAATAACATTGACTCAAACCGAAAGAGAACCTTCATGTCCAAAAATGTTTTGCAATTATGTATATTAAAAAGTATTTTTTAAATTTGATCAGTAAGGACTACACTTGGCTCCTTATGTATTGTCCATATAATTTCATTGTTATATAGGAAGATATATAACGAAATCTAATAAAGGACACATTTCAGATGTCAAAGTCAAAGGCAACCACTTTAATACAACCTCAAATTTTGTACTATTGACTACTTTTGGTTAGAAAAATTTTGCATCGATTCTAAGAGATCTGTTGCACATTAGATCGGACTGCACACCAATCTTCGTGCTATACATGTTTAAGGTCCTTATTGTAATGAAAATATATTATCGGCTTAATTTTGGAACTTTGTTGCAGTAAGGTGCCC
The DNA here is from genome assembly GCF_047663935.1 of Musca autumnalis. Classification (NCBI taxonomy): domain Eukaryota; kingdom Metazoa; phylum Arthropoda; class Insecta; order Diptera; family Muscidae; genus Musca; species Musca autumnalis. The sequence goes on from NW_027411755.1 coordinate 76,833,401, forward strand.
CAAAAACTTTACGTAATATATAATATTAACCACTTGACTGTCCGAACATTCCTGACAGTTAAAGTCAACTATATACGAAGGATTTAGTCGTAATCTTTTACATAACGTTGCGATTCATATCCTGGCCGCAGAAAAATATGTAATTTTCCTTTCATTTAACAGTTTTTTTTCCTGTTAACGATCATAATTAAAATATTTAGACGTTATTCCAGGAGCAGGGAGTAAGGGCTGCATAAGGTAAAGTGGCTAAAGCTACCCTTTCTAAGACTTACAATCCAAATAAGCAGAAGGTAAAGTGTTCCCACAATCCTTAATAAGACAAGTCAAGTCGACTCGTAGATCAATATCTTGGTCCCATTGCAGAAGCAATGGCCTCCGCGTGGTACTAGTGGAAGCTAATACGAGCGGCGTTTTGCCAGGCTGGTGGCAAAGCTGGCAACCCCAGCACCAGTCTAGGATGCCTTAGACCAATCATCTACCCATCCGAATACACATTGATTACTGAAACCGTTACAAATGAAAATCAAACACCAACCCCCTCGATGACGACCATTGGAATGAAACAAAGGATACGAATAGGCTCTTGGAATGTACGTACTATGTTGGAACCATCGAAGCTTGCTCAGATAGAAAAAGAATTCATCAACTACAAAATGCTGATACTTGGTTTAAGCGAAGTGAGATGGCCGGATAGTGGGGAAATCAACACTATCGGTGGATCAAAATTTGTGTACTCGGGAAAACATCTCGACCAACCCCGAGCTAGCGGCGTTGGAGTCCTCCTTTCTGCAGAAGCCAAAAAAGCTCTAATTGAGTGGAAACCACACACAGATAGAATAATTGTGGTCCGACTTAAAACAAAAGCAAGACCCATATCATGCATTCAATGTTATGCACCCACCGAACTCGCCGACATGGAATGCAAATCACGTTTTTATAGCGAACTATCAAATGTACTTAACAACATTAATCATGACGACATCAAAATTCTAATGGGTGATTTCAATGCACAGGTTGGGAGTGACAACCGCAACCGTGAAAATGTTATGGGCAAACATGGACTTGGTCAACTGTCTGAAAATGGAGAGCTGCTACTAGAAGTATGCGACAACTTCAACCTTGTATTAGGCGGAACACTTTTCCCGCACAAACAAATTCACAAAGTATCATGGGTTTCCCCGGATAGGCTAACTGAGAATCAGATAGATCATATTGCCATCAGCAAGATGTGGAGAGGATCCCTGCTTGATGTGAGAAACAAGAGAGGAGCAGACGTTGCGAGCGACCATCACCTGATTGTAGCTGATATACGATTAAAACTTCGATCTGTAATTCGCAACAACAGAAGTATGAGAAGATCATTGGACATCACAAAACTCAAAAACCATGACACCTGCAACAACTTCACGAACAAACTGAAGGAAAAAGTCAACAACCTCTCAGAGAATGAAGAAATTGAAGAATACTGCAAAAAGATAACATCTGCGTTCACTGAAACAGCAATAAATGAAATTGGCTACACCAAAAAAGATAGTAAACCATGGATTTCAGACACAACATGGGAACACATTGTAAAGAGGAAACAGTTGAAAGCCGAAATCAACAAGGCCAATTCTCCCAATCAAAAAGGAGAAAAGTTAAGACAATACAACTCTGAAGATAAGAAAGTAAAAAGAAGTGCCAGGAAAGGTAGGAGGAAATGGATACAAAGTCTTGCAGAAGAAGCAGAAAAAGCCAGCGAGACAGGAAGATTGAAAGACCTATACAAAATAACAAAACAAATTGCAGGAAACAACAAATGCAGCGCAAAACCCCTCAAAAATGAAAATGGAATCCTTACATGCGATAAGGACAAGCAGTTGAAAATCTGGGAAAAGTACTATAAAGGACTATTGACAACGAGCAACAATGAAAATATAAATATATGCGACTGTGATCCAATGCAGCACACAAACAACATCAGAGAAGATATTAATGTTTTAACTCCAACACCGGCCGAAATATCGGAAGCAGTCCAGCAACTTAAAAGTGGCAAAGCGGGAGGGCCAGACGGCATACCTCCTGAAATCTTAAAAATTGATATTCAGCTAACGACAAGGTTAATATATCCAATTATTAATCACTTTTGGACAAACGAACACCTGCCGAAACAACTAAAAGAGGGATTAGTCATAAAGTTGCCCAAAAAAGGCGATCTTCAAAACGTTAGCAACTGGAGAGGAATAACGTTGCTAAATATGTTAAATAAAATCATTGCACTTATTCTTCATAAGCGCATATCAACAATTATTGAACCCCAACTAAGACCAGAGCAAGCAGGTTTCATACCAAACAAGTCATGTGTAGACCACATTAACAGCATCCGAGTGATCGTGGAGCAGTCTGCTGAATGGTATTCTCCACTGTATCTAATATTTGTGGACTTTAAACGAGCGTTCGACACAATCCACCACAATGCTATTTGAAATGCATTGGAATGTAAAGTTGTACCCCGTAAAATAATTAACCTGATCAAAGAGCTATATAAAGATGCACATTGCCGTATATCTCACGAAGGCCTTGTAAGTGAAGAAATAAAGGTTAATGTTGGAGTGAGACAAGGTTGCGTCCTATCGCCGCTTCTATTTAACATTGTTCTTGATGTTATTATGAGAAGAGCTATGGCAGAACAATGTGGAGTGACAATAGGCCTACATGGAAATTTAGATGATCTTGACTACGCAGATGACATTTGCCTCCTGTCACACCGTTTCTCCGACATGTCTTCAAAACTTACAAATCTTACGGACAGAGCTGTTAGAGCTGGACTTCACATCAATATAGCAAAAACCAAATCAATGAGAATACATAGCGGAAACACCAACCACTTCCAAGTGATGAACCAGCCAATTGAAGATGTATCCTCATTCAATTATCTCGGCAGCATTATAACTACAAATGGCGGTAGCGACAAAGACATACAATGTAGAATCAACAAAGCTAAAACTGCATTTGGAATGCTTAATAAACTATGGAGAGATAGGACTATATCCTCGGGAACCAAACTAAAAGTATTTAACAGCAATGTAAAATCTGTTATGTTATATGGATGTGAAACCTGGATGATTCCAAAGAACCTAATGCGCTCCATGCAAGCATTCACGAATAGGTGCCTGCGTCGCATATATGGTATTTACTGGCCCAACACCATAACCAACAATGCTCTGTGGAATATGTCGAATCAACAACCACTGGAAGATGAAATTAAAGGAAAGAAATACAGATGGCTTGGTCATACCATGAGGAAAGCGTCGACTGGCGTAACCAAACAACTAATCGAGTACATTCCCCAAGGTTCGAGACGTATTGGTCGACCGAAAAACACCTGGAGGCGCCAAGTAGAATCTGAATTAAAAGAGAGCCGAATAACATGGAGTGAAATGAAAAACCTTGCCACGGATAGAGATAGATGGAAAACATTTGTGACGGCCCTATGTTCCAGTCGGAATTAAAAGGACTATATATATTCCAGGAGCGGAGTACGAATTTTCCGCTTAGTTTCCATCCATAAAGCCACACAAGGCACAGAGGTATTTCATACTGGACATGAGACCTTAAAGTTTGTTTTTCGAGTGTTTCAGTTTTCTTAAAATACAATAAAATTTTGGTCAATATGAGGTAAATTCTTAATTAAAAATCAATACCACATAAAATGTATACATTTTAGAATTTTTGTATCTATATATATAAAATAGAAAAATGTTTGTATGTTTGTTTGTTTGTTTGAAATTTATAGACTCAAAAACCGCTGAACCGATCTTGCTGAAATTTTCAGGGTATATTACTACATCGCCTGAAAGTAACATAGGCTATAAAAAGTTTCGAAATTCCGCTCTGATCCGGAGATATAGCATCAGAATCGGAGGTACCTCAAAAAAATTTAAACTTTGTATGCAAATATCTATAGAACGGTTACAGATACAGACTCCAAATTTGAAATGTGTGATGCATTTTAGCCTAAAAATAAATGTGCCAAAATATATCGAAATCGGCCCAGATTTGGATATAGCTCCCATATATATTTTCGTCCGATTTCAAGTATTTGATGTACCAAACACGCTATATATATCCGATTTCCATGAAATTTGGAATGCGTGACGGAACGTGGCTTATAACAAAATGTACAAAACTATATCGAAATCGGTTCAGATTTGGATATAGATCCCATATATATTTTCGTCCGATTTCAAGTATTTGATATACCAAACACGCTACATATGTCCGATTTCAATGAAATTTGGAATGTGGGACGAAATTTGGTCTATCACTAAATGTTCCGAAATATATCGAAATAAGTTCAGATTTGGATATAGCTCCCATATATATTTTCGTCCGATTTCAAGTATTTGGTGTACCAAACACGCTATACATACATGTCCGATTTCAATGAAATTTGGAATGTGTGACGGAATTTGATCTATAACTAAATGTGCCAAAATATATCGAAATCGGTTCAGATTTGGATATAGCTCCCATATATATTTTCGTCCGATTTCAAGTATTTGATGCATCATAAACGCTATATATGTCCGATTTCAATGAAATTTATAATGTGTGACGAAATTTGAACTATAAATAAATGTGCAAAAATATATCGAAATCGGTTCATATTTGGATATAGCTCCCATATATATTTTCGTCCGATTCAAATCGGTTCAGATTTGGATATAGCTCCCACATACATATATTTTCGGCCGATTTCCTTATTTTATGTACCAAACATGCTATTTACGTCCAATTTCAATGAAATTTGAAATGTGTGACGGAACTTGGTCTGGAAATAAACGTGCCAAATTATATCAAAATCGGTTCAGATTTGGATATAGCTCTCATACATATTTTCGGCCGATTTTACGCATTTGATGCACCAAACACGCTATATATGTCCAATTTCGGTGAAATTTTGAATGTCTGACGGAATTTGTTCTAGAAATAAATGTGCCAAATTATATCGAGATTGGTTCAGATTTGGATATAGCTCCAATGTATATATATTTTCGGCCGATTTCTTTATTTTATGCACCAAACACGCTATATATGTCCAATTTGCTGAAATAAAAATAAAATGTGTGATGGATATTGGCCTAGAAATATATGTGGCAATTTATATCGAAATCGGTTCAGATTTGGATATAGCTCCTATATATATTTTCTGCCGATTTCATGTATTTGAGGCACAAAACACGCTATTTGTATCCAATTTCAATAAAATTTGGAACATGTGACAGAACTTGGTCTAGAAATACATGTGCCAAATTATATCGAAATCGGTTCAGATTTGGATGTAGCTCCCGTACATATTTTCGGCCGATTTTACGCATTTGATGCACCAAACACGCTATATATGTCCCAATTCGCTGAAATTTGGAATGTGTTACAGAACTTGGTCTAGAAATAAATGTGCCAAATTATATCGAAATCGATTCAGATTTGGATATATCTCCCATATATATTATCCGCCGATTTTCCGCATTTGATGCACCAAACATGCTATATAGGTTCAATTTCGCTGAAATTTGGAGTGTGTAACGGAATTTGATCTGGAAACAAATGTGCCAAATTATATCGAAATCGGTTCATATTTGGATATTGCCCCTATATATATTTTCGGCCGATTTCCTGTAATTTATGCACCAAAGACTGTATGTATGTCCAATTTCATTGAATTTGGAATGTGAGACGTTATTTGGTGTAAAAATAAATGTGCAAAATGATATCGAGATCTGTTCAGATCGGAATATAGCTCCCATATATATTTTCATGTTTTTGTTATGTATGTCCAATTTCAACGAAATTTTGAAGATACTTAGAAGTCATCATTATATACACAAGTACTTATAGTTGAGAAGGAATTGACCAAGACTACAGCTTTAAATATTATATCTTTGAGAGACTTCTTAAGAATAATGTTTTAATATGATATAACTAAATCCTTCTTTGAGTAAGGATTTATAAAATAAATTACAAATATCCTCAAACCAAAGGTTCTCAAACCTGGTTCTATTCTTAATTTTATTCACTCCAAATCCAATATGTACAAATAAAGAGACATTAATACTGTAAGAGTATATAAGTACCGTAGGAATGCTTATAGTCGAAAAGGCTTTAGGATGAGTGTTACATCCTGAAACATACAAAAATACCATAGTAGCTCCAAAACAGCTGTGAATGGGTAGAGAACGCCTTCATATCTCCTATATTTATACGTTAAAATATATAAAAGGATTCCATTATATTTTTAAGTCGGGGTAGCAAAGCGCACCGGGTTCAGCTAGTACAATCTATTTCCTACAAACACATGCTTAGGGCACCGATGTGAAATAAATATTACGGCAATGACTAGATCGCCATCTACGGCTTCTTAGAAGGAGGCTGTGTGGCAAATTAGTATTACACTCTTTGAATAATGACTGAATATTAAAATTATTACATTCTAAATAAGAAAAATAAAATAATAAAATAAATAAAATAAAAAATAAGATCATATGAAGAGAAATAGTGAAACATTTGCAGCTATCCTGCAGTCAGGATATGGATCGCAACGATATGTAACAAAGTTATTACCAAATCCATCGTTCACTTTATCTATCAGAGATTCTCTGGCAGTCAAGTGGCTAAAATAATATGTAAAGTTTTTAAGCACCTAACTTCAGCAAAGCTCCGAAAATTAGGCCGAAAACTTGTGGTTCACTTTCAGTGTGAGTCACTGCATATCTGTATATTCTTATCGGAAACCGACCTTCATAAAAATAAGAAGTTTATCTCTCTATGATACAAAAATAAAATAAAAATTTGTTTGATAAATGTAGAAAAAACAATTTTTGCCCGGTGTCGTAGTCGAGCTTTTTTCACGGGGGGTTTGAAAGAAAAACAAACCCCCAGGGTCTCTCCCAGATATGTGGAGACAGAAACACCTTCAGTTTCCCTCGGGCGTTGCTGACCCCGCATAACTCAGAGACCCCCTTCCCATCCGCCACCCGGAAAGTAGAAGATTGGCAACTCCCATGGGGGTCTGTCCTATTGAAAACAGTACAATTTCACTTTTGCGCTTTGAAGCGAGGCGGAAAAAATAAGCAACAAAAACCCATTGTGTTCTCGCCTTTTAGGCCGCTGCACATACGGCTCGTTGAGCGTTGCGTTACAACAACCACATGAAAACTTCAAGAACAAACTTGGCATAACTTACGCTTTTTTCTTGAGGTTGTTGTTTTTAAAGCGTGACGCGACGCACAACGGACCGTATATGCCGAGGCAATTATTGTACACCTTAATATATCAACATTTGTTGTGTTTTTGTATGATAATTCAAGGTTAAGGTTAATACAATGAACTTTGTTGCTTGCTTCACGCTTGATTTCATGTAAAAGACTAAAGGCCAAGTACTACCTAATTAAAGTGCGATCTTGGATTTATTTATTCTTGTGCCTATATTGAGGCTTGGGTAAGCGTGATTTAATTTCATGAAAGAATATAAATGTTAAGGGTCAAATACATCTGTTCGATAACTTCGCAGGTAAAAGTATTTGCAAGTACTTACAACTGCGTAGTAGTAAAACTAAGTAGCTGCTAGCAGGTTCTGGATGAGACATATAATTTTGAAAAAGTGCAGTTTAAGGCCCCCTCCCGGACTCCCGGATCTCTTTCAAATGTCCATGTTATTTGCGGAAGTCCATTCTTTTCGAGGTAGAGTCCTTTAATATTCCGTAGCTATCCTTGATCTGATCACACTGTTTTAAAAGACAACCAAAACAATGTGGGTGCTTTTTTCTGTCCATAGTTGAAATGGCCACCACAACATCTTTTAATTGTTATTATCTACGCAAGAAATCAATTTTAGGTATGGTGAATGTATTTCTTTCGATATTTTACAGAATTTGTAGTAGTAGTTGTAAAAGAAAAAAAAATAAGCAAAGATTTCTTTAAGATATGCTTGCATTTCGCGATACTATATACTTCAATTTTTATTATAGGATATTGTTAAAATCATAAAACTACCCAATAGTATTAAATACAATTACAATATTAAATACAATATTAAATACAATTATAATATAAAAAATAAATTCATTTGTTTCACTTTTACATTATTCATTCAATTACATATATTTAAATTTTCTGGCGAAATAATTATACTATTTTCATCTAATTGTTGTTCTACTAAATCTTCTTCAATGTTAACTAAATTATTTACACCACGAAAGACTTCTTCCTCTTCATTTGTTGGCACAAAATCCAACAAAGTCATTTTAGGCGGTAAATTAATACGATGTACTCGTCGTATGTGATGTCTAAGATTTGTATTGGAACTAAATGTTTTTTGACATATTGCACAACGATGTTCTGTGTGTTCTTCTTTTAAATGGCGATAAAGTTCTGTTGCCAAATTAAAGGGCTGTGTACAAAATTTACAAATATGACACTTTAGGATATGTGTTTTTAAAAACTCTAATTTCGCAAAAGAATGTGGACAATACTGACACATATAGATAGACACATCTGCGGATGTAGATGGTGATTGTGTGCTAAGAGTTTCTTTAAAATCAAATATCGTGGGTGATTCCAAATTGTGCAGTTCAGTTACATCCTTTATTTCGACTGCTTTACAGTCTATTGTAAGTAAATTACGCTGCTGATTAACTTCTTCGGGATTTGTGTAGGAAGATGTTTCTATTGTGTGTAATTTAGCAGGAAAAAATTGTGTTACCACATAAGATGAATTCGGATTAATTGAAAGTTTGGGAGAATGCTGCAGTATGTCATCAGAGTCCAAGTTATTTGTTCTTTCATTTTGAGCTTCCTGATTAACATCATTGTAGTACTGGACAATAATATCATTTTCTTCATTTGTTTCATCTGTCGTGTCTTCTTCCAGTAGTTGATTCTCTTGCTTTTGATGATCATGACATTCGTCATAAAAATTCCGTAGATGATAACTGGCCTTTTTTATCTTATCATAGAACTTATAGCAGGTTTTAAACTCTTCCAGACACTGCCAACAAAGAAGGGGCAGAAGTGTTCCAAGTTCCAAAATTGCAAGCTGAAAGAAATGCTGATTTTAATGAAGTGTTTAACCAAGCATAACAATGTACTATTTACCGTATCATTAAAAACATTAATTAACTCTATAGTGTCTATGTACTCCTCTTCTGTTAATTTAACCTTATGATTCCAAATATTAATGTCACCTTTTTGTAAGCAAACCCGACAAGATTGTTTCAGGTCTTCTATATTTCTAAAATTATCCATTTTTAATTTAATTGAGGTGTTTTAAAAACAAACTTTTCATATGTAAATAATAAATATTTAATATTAGAAGTAAACAATAGCAACGATGCTAACTTTGATAACAAATAATAATCGAAATATACAGGGTGACCCAGAATACCTCAAAATTCTGGTTATGTTTTGGTCTGTTTCAGAACTCAAGAATCTACAAATGTTTACAACATGCATGTTCCAGAACCTTCAAGTATTTACAAATTTTACTACGATAACAATTTTTCCTTTATGATATTGAAAAAATCAACGTTTCAGTAAAGTTGGGCGTCATTTCTGATAAAAGAATAAAAAACAAGGGCAACTTTATTCTTGCACAACTTGTTATATTTGCATCTTGGTTTCTTCCTTTCACTTCTCTTTAAACAAAAATGGTGCTGAAGAGCGTTCTCTTTAAGCGGGGTGCAAACAATCACTTTTGACTGACAACTTTGCTCAAATAATCGGTTGCTTGATAGTGTGGCCGTTCAGGCAATCACAAAATATTTTGTGGTTGCTGGATTGTTTGACTGTTATCGATATTTGTGAAAAATCAGCAGTCAAAACTGATCGTGTGTACCCCGCATTAGAAACTTTTTACACGACAAATATGGGCGAACATAAATGGCCTGTTCCCGTACTTTATAAAGTTGTAAAAGTCGTAAAAGTTGTAAAAGTCGTAAACGATTTTCATATAAATTTTGTGTACGGGAACGCAAAATGTGTAAATGTGGTAAAAATTGTAAAAACTTTTTAGTTCTGGAACAGAGCTAAAGTTGCAACATATTTCAATACAACAAAGCAACTTTTTTTGTAATGTAAACTGTCAAAATTTTCGTCAAACGATCTCTTGTTGTCTCTTTTTATCGCTTGTGTTTTTCTATAAAGTGAACACATGCTATTTCTTATGCTTGGTTTACATTTACGAAATCCACTCGATTTCAACTGTCAAATCCATAGGTTAAATGTCAAATGAAATCCAATGGATTTCAGATGAGATTTCATTTGACGTTTGAGCTATGGATTTGACAGTTGAAATCGAGTGGATTTCGTAAATGTAAACTTAGCATTACTTACCGAATCATATGTTTTTTTGTTTTGATTTTTCATGGCGAACTCCTAGTTTTTTGACGTTTTAGATTCGATCAGCTGGGCTGAGGCATCTACCTTAGTAATTGTACCATGGACAGGAACCAAAAGAAACAAAGTGAGATTTGAAACTCAATCAACAGTAGTGAAGCATAGTTCCGATAATTCCTTTCAATGAACACTCCCCAAAAATATCCAATTCCATCAAATTTACACAGTAAAGAAATTAAAGTGAAAATAAATATAAAGTAATTATTGCAAATATTTAACAGATTAAAGTGAACAATAAACATAAAATAAATAATGTGCATATAAACCTTTTTCCAGATGAATTGACAACTTTCATTTAGTTTATATGGAGAACAAATGAAACGGATGAGTGAAAAATTGCTGGCCAATTAAAATTAATTAAAACTAATTAAAAAAAAGTTAGTGCAATATACCGAAAAGCAGCAACCTCAGCAAACTATTCAGAAGACTTTTTTGTAACAAAGTAAGTAAAGATAATTTTATTTAACTGATTTTCGATTTTTTTTTGTATTAAGTATAGTTATTGTATGTATAGATATGAAATGAAGAATGTGAAAAAATGAAAAGATATTGTTGTAGATGTTGCATGTTGTGCTAAGACTAATATGTATGTACCATTTCAATAATGCAAATAATGAATGCAATCCATTTATGTGCAGTGTCAATGACATTTTGCCCAAAAATTTCATTCCTCGACTTCGTTTGTTCCAGGTTTGCAATGGGTATAATTAAATTCGGATATGGACTTTACATATCTAGTTTGAGAGCTACTTAAGGTAGTGTTCATATAGTGAGACTTTACATACATAGGTACATGAAAGATGTTTAGTATTGATCCAATAAGTATTACATTTTCCACGATAATTGGATTTATTTTCATAAATTTACCCATTTTTATGTAAAACGTAAATAAAAGTTTATTGTCACATTCCGTTAAATCGTTTATAAACCTCTGTTATTAGCATAAACAGAGCTCTGGCATTAACATAATGTGTGTTCGTTTACTCAAAATTTGTACAAATTGTTACTGGATGTTGTTCGTTTACACTACAGTACAATGCAAAAGACATTAGCCGATTACAAGAAGTTACTGGACTTGTACAAATTTGTACAAATTGTTGAGTAAACGAACACACCTATAACTAGGTATTTAACTTAGTGCTATGTTTACATTTACCAAATCCACTCGATTTCAACTGTCAATTCCATTGCTCAAACGTCAAATGAAATCCAATCGATTTCAGATGAGTTTTCATTTGATGTATACACAAAGGAATTGACAGATGAAATCGAGTGGATTTCGTAAATGTAAACATAGTCTAGGGCCTGTTTCGCTATGTCGAAAGAAAATGATTGCGAACGAAAATCACCTAAACTTTGGACTTCATGGCAATATTGACTTTGTGTTTGCTTTAAAACATCTATTTAAAAAATCATAAACGTGATTAGTTGTTTTTCTTTCGTTTTCATTTTCGTTCGAAATAGTGAAACGGGCTGTTAAAAAATTTACTTCATCAGCCTGTTTCTGTATGTTGAAAGAAGAATGCGTGCAAAAGAAACACGTCCAAACTCTTGTGTGTTATTGTTTTGAAACACAAGCAAAGGTAAAATGATTTCGAAAACAAAAGTTCGGGCGTGTTTCATTCGCACACATTCTTCTTTCGACATACAGAAACTGGCTGAATATCTTTAGGCCCTGTTAAGAAGACAGTTTCAAGGAATTCATCAATTGTCACTTCAAAAGTGAACTTATTTTATATTCGAATCATATTCTATATTTATATAATTTTTAATATATTGTATTTGGGAGTAGTTTATGCATATTGCGTCGTTTTCTTATTTGCTTTTCGTATTGAATGTTCATTAATTATAAGTTCTTATAAGTTTGAGTAGTAATATGTAATTATTTGTTGAAATCGAAAAGTTTGCTGGGACTGCTAACCACTGGTCCGAATTTATGTAAAGAAAGATCTTTATTGCAAGAATGTTCAAGTGGTACAAGAAGGAACATTTTGTCAAGCTGAATTGGGTAGTATTCATGGGACAGCTGCCACAACAGATGACAGTGATTTCTGCACAACTCCAGCATGTTGTACTTATACTCAGCAGTGGTATCCTCCACAATAATATGGAGGTATAACTAACTTTGGAACAAATTGAATACTCTACCAGCTCACAGAAAAAATCTGAAAATTTGTTTTAAATTGTAAGTTTTTTCTAGGTAGCCGGCCTTCGGCCGGGGATTTAAGATTATCTCCTATGGACAGGAGCCAACTTCGGGCATAATAACAACATTTTTTTAATTTAATATTTTTTTCTTACTTTAACAAGGGAATTTTAGGAACTTCAGGGGCCCATATCTCGTGAAGTACAAACTTTACATTTTTGTAATCAGGATGTAAAGATCTACCTGTGGTAAACATTTCAGATTTTTCCTCCAGGAGTATTCTATTTATGCCCTAACTTTGTCACTCCATTAGTAACACATTGAAATATTCGTCGGAGATCCTATAATGTATACATTACATTTGGGCAAAAAAAAAACATTTTTTTAACTTCCACCCCCTCAATTTTTTCCATTTGATACAAAAACTTATATATGAAATTTTACGGCTATCGGTTAACTTTAACCCGTGCCAACTGAGCGATTTTTGTTTGCATAGTAATTTGTAAGGGGCCACGAAAAATCTCTAAAGGGCGCAATTATGGTCCAAAAACTTTACCAGTTCATTGCTGTGGCTAAAAAACCAATACTACGAAAATTTGTGAAAATCGGGTCGGAATTCGATATAGCTTTATATTAGGTCCAAAATCGGCCAAATATGAGGTCCTTCTGGTTACTCATTCTTTTTTTTTAGTTACAGACAAATGTCGGTAAAATTAAAATGCTTATAATTTCGGTATTTAACGATATTTTTCGGTAAGTTAGCGACGATTAAAAAGCATTCGTAAAGTTCTACCGATAGCAAGATTGCCAACTTTTACTTGAAGTTTTAATTCATAACTTTGCATTTTAATTTTACCGAATTTTGTCGGTAACTTCAAAAATTATTTAGAGTATCGCTCTACTGATCTCTGGAAGACAACTATACATAAATCGATCTCCTTTTATAGTACGTTTCGTTTAAAGCGTAATTTTTTTCCAAGAAAAGTACAAGTCTTTTTTAGCAGATATTTTTTTTCATGTGGAATTGCACATTTGATCTACCTTCGGTAATTTTTTGTTGAAAAATATTGCATAGTTTGGTCACACGAAAAAGACTGGAGGAATCAAACCAAAACTTAATTATTATGCCTGTCCGTGTACTCGATAATTATTACAAATTTTTCTAAAGTTTACAGTTTATAATGGAAAAGTTGCTAAAAAAGTTTCAGTAACATTTAGTAAAAATTATCAACTACAAGGACTGACCTATTCAAAGCAAATTTATATAAGGTATATGCATGAATTACAACAACTAACAAATGTAAAAAAACAACATTGTTGTTATTGAAAATTAATCGTCAAAGAAAATATTGAATAATATGGTCGTTCCAAAATTTTTTTCAGGAATAAAAATTTGAATCAATATGTAAATAAAACGCATTCAGAACTCTCGTATGTAGTTTTTATCATGGTACAATCATTACAAGGTAGGACATAGCAAACATACATATGATTACAATTTTTTCCTGAGGTCCTCCTATTGTGTCAAAACTGTTTTGACAAATGCCAAAATAAATTGATTGAAAATAAAATAATAAAATCAAAATATAATTAAAAACTGAATACAATACACACATTATTCGAAAACAAACGAGACTTTAACATTATCGAGGAATGCCTTTAAGCAATTGTTCAGTTTAGTGGAATATGTGGTGGCTACCTCTGGTGATTGCAATTTACCGATGTACAACCACAACTGATTTCTTGATTTCTTATTTTTCTGTTTGGAGGCAGCCAGGTGCCCTTATGAAAGTGAAGATACTTTAATCTGGTGTTTTGTAGATGCGAAGTCTTATCTGCCTCATCCTTAGTCAGATGTCATATGCAGGATGCCGGTCATATGTTTTTTCTAAGCACTCGCAGAGTATATTCTTCCATGTATTCAGTGGGAGCTTTCAAATTTCAAATAAAACTGATTTTGAAAAACTTAGCCTCTATCCAATCGCAGCAAGTCTTTATTCGGGGCGAAGCTGGATACCAGATGTTTTAATCTCCGACCAGCTACAAACGACCGAACTCATGCTTTGTGTCATTGCGTATAATACAGTGCGTCAGAACCGTTGTTTTTTATCTTTCTCCCATACGTCAGCCTCACCATAAATAACTAAAATAGCGTTAAATTTGTCCGGGCCTAACGTTTAATAAACTCCACCATGAAGTTTTTCATTACAATACATTTGACCTACATTTTATCCACCACTTCAATCCGTACGGACACTAGAGTGATCTCCACAGGCAGACGGACGGACATGGCTATATATATGCTTGTCTAAATTATTATTTCATATGGGGCGCGTTAATAAATCAAAAAACAAATTATATTTCAAATCAAATGTAAACAAAATAAACATTGACAATATTTCAAATAAACAAAACTTGTTGCTTTTGTTATTAGTAATTTTGAAGTTATAAGCAAACTGGCTTCAGAGTTGTTTTTTGAAAATTTCATTAACCTGACCAACCTTCTAATAACACTGTGCAACATTTTTGAGCCAATTGCGTGCAAACAACTTCTGTCCAGAATTTTATGAATGTAGAGGACCAATAGGCAAAAACGATATTTGGGTTTTGTTTTCTTAGATCGGGTTCGGTTTTTATGGCCTCATTGTTAAAGATCGAATTTTTAAAACAAATCGGGGCTGTAACTCTGAAACCAATACGAATCTTGTTTTGACATCTGTAGCAAACTTCTAGATAAGAGCAAGAAGAAAATATTTGGAGGAATAGTGAACTCGAAAAACTGAATTTATTGTCTCAAATTTTATAATATATCTAAAAATTCTATAATTTGTGTATATTTCGCAGCGTATCTCCCAAAATGTTAAATTCTTCTTAATGTTACATTTTGGGAAAATATTCTCTGGAATGTAATACACAACTCTTCAGAACATTATATTGTTGTAAAATGCCTCTATCGCCTTGTTTATAGCAAATTTTTCAACAACGATTTGGTAAATATTTCAGTAACTCATTGAAATCCCCAACATGAGAATAAACACACAGGCTGTGTGAAATAAGTTTTGTAAAAGGTATGTTATGAAATACCCCTTAAACAACGTGAAATAACAATTTTAGAGTTTCAGAATGTTCTAAAGAATTGATGGTCACATTATTTGGATAATTTTTAGAACGGTTACTTGTTTCAACTTCTAACAGTTTAGTTGTTACTGACCAGAATTTCAGAAATTATATAAACTTTTCTATATTTTAACGAGTTTGATGAGCTAGATGCAGCTTTTCCTAGTTCATCTGTTTGACACATAAGTTCTACTACTTTAGGGCTACAATATTGCTAAAGACTGCAAAGCAAAATTCTTATTAGTTTCGGAGATAAAGGTCCGATCACTGGAAAAAATGCTAATTTTAGGTCGGTTTAGATGAGGCCATAAAATCTGAACCCGATCTAAGAACACAATACCAAATTAAGGTTTTTGTAGTCTCAGTATGTACTTTCAGAAAATACCCATTAGAAGTTGTTTGCATTTCCAGTGCTGCACAGTGTAATTGAACCATGGTTTTTATTTCACGTTTAGGATGAAAAGCAGTATTTTATGGTTACAAGTTTCGAAGTTTCAAATTTCATGAGTAGACCCTATTACATTTTGAAAACTAAATTTTCAAAAAAAGTAAGAATACAGCTGATTGTCACTTCTACCTTATATAAATAAGGCCCATACCTATATACCATGGTACAATAATACAGGTAGCATTATCATGCCAGCTGATGGTAACATAATGTGTCAACTGCATTGAATTTATGTCAAATTTTGACATCTTATGTTGCCAACAATTGCCGATGCGGCTACCTGTGTATTTGTACCATGCTATATACGGACGTATACCCAGGGCGTGTGTGGTGAAAAAAGTAGAACACATGTATTTTTATGAGAACTACCGAAATACGTCGAGCGTATCCTTTTTGTAAGTTGAACAAATCCAACTATGACAGAACGTTATTGTTTGTATGTGTGTATGTTTTGTATTTTAAAAACAAAAGCCCAACAAAACATGAAATACAATTCATTGGGAAGGAAAATTATTTGTTTTACGAATGAAAACATTTAAGTAAGTTACGGTCGCGGATTTTGTGTGTTTTAAATGTGATTTGGGACTCAACGTATTTGGGTAATACGGACGCTCAGAGAGCGTTGTTTTGGTAGGTTGGTGAAATATTTGTGTACGTCCCGTCGTTATTTAGCTTTAGCAGTATACCTTGGACCTATTACTATTATGTTTGTCCATATTTATATTAGGCAAGTTTGCAACGGTCAGTTTGAACGAGAGAGTTGAAAATTGCCTAATATAAATATGGACTTTCCTAGTACGCTTGACTTACAACAATTTTCATGTGTATTTAATATTTCCTTATAGAAATGCCACCGTTGAAATCGTACTCGCCACAAAACGAATATAATGGTAATGGTAACAATAACTCACCTACCGAAAACACCTCAGGAGCAAGTGGATCATCTGAAGCCTCAACTTCAAATGTTACCACGCTGAACATTCAACGTTCCAACACTAAATCACCACCATACTGCAATGGCCAATATCCATTTAAGGTATTGTCGAATTTGCAACAATTGCGTTCACAGAAACGATTTTGTGATGTTGATATAGTGGCAGGTAAGTTTTTTTAAAGCTAAGTGCTAAGAGATTACGAAATAATTAATATTTAATTATTTTTATAGGTGGAGCAACTTATTATTGCCACCGTGTTATTTTAAGTGCTGCTTCATGCTATTTTGAAGCTATGTTCCGGCCAGAGTTGGGCTTAAACGAGGTAAATCAAAAAACAGTAGTATTGCATACTATTGATGGTGATATATTAAGTATACTATTGGATTTTATTTACACCGGGAGATGTGAGATAACTCAGGTAAGCATATTACGAATTTGAATAGATTACAATATAGTTATTGCTTGTGTTTTTAGTCCAACGTCCAAGAACTTTTAGCTGCTGCTGATATGTTACAGCTACATGAAATTGTTGATGGCTGTTGTGAATATTTATGCCGTGAACTGCATCCCAGCAATGCTCTTGGAATTTTACGTTTTGCTGAAGCACATAATTGTGAGGCATTAGCCAAGAGTGCATTGAACTATGTTCATGGTAATTTTCCAGCGGTAAGTCATGTTCTTCAATAAACCAGCTTATTAACCTAATAATTCCACCTCTGATTTCCTGTCTTCTATTTTCAATGTTACAGATTGCCCAGGAAGATGAATTCTTGGAAACTCCTCAAGCTCTCTTATCGCAATTGTTGTCGTCGGAACTTTTGCGCGTTGATTCTGAATCTCAAGTTTTTCAAGCTGCATTACGTTGGATTAAGCACGATGTAACCCAAAGGCGTTGTTTTGTTTTTGATATTTTATCGTTGGTACGCCTGGCGCTGGTTCCTGTCAAGGTTATAGACCAAGCATTAAGAGATTGTCGTGACATGTCAGTGAAAATTGCATTGCGATCTATATGCAGAGATATTGCTTCGAAGCGTGGACAATTGGTACCTTTGCGTGTTTGCCCTCGTCAACTGGCCAAGAAAAATATCTATATTATTGGTAATGAATGATTTATTTCATGTTTAAAACTACTCTCAAAATTTAATTTGAAAAAAAATCACCGATTTCATTTTTAGGTGGCTCACGCCGGGAAACATCTTCCACCTGGAATCCGGCCGATGATATCTTTGATACTGTGGCGAAATTCGATATCTTTCGCAGAGAATGGTCGGAGACAGCACCCATGGAAATTGGTCGTATTCTTCCGGGTGTCGCGGCATTAAATGGTAAAATTTATGTTATTGGTGGGGAAAGAGGTGCCCAAATTTTAGCTAACGGAGAAGTGTATGATCCCCAAAACGATTGCTGGTCACCAATATCACCAATGATTGTGCCACGTTGTGAATTTGGTTTGTGTGCAATGGATAATAGTCTATTGGCAGTAGGTGGCTGGATTGGTGATGATATTGGAGGTTCAATGGAACGTTACGACCCGGATAAAGATGTTTGGGAGATTATTGGAAATTTACCAGAACCACGCTTCAGTATGGGAGTTGTGAGTTTTGAAGGTCTTATTTACATTGTGGGCGGTTGTACAATTTCCACACGTCACCTAAATGATCTTGTTAGGTATGTACCTGTACAAACATGTATCCTTAACAAATTGTTAACATGTTTCCATATTTTACAGCTATAATCCCGTTACCAAAGAATGGCAACCCTTGGCTCGAATGCAGGTTGCTCGCTGTCAAATGGGAGTTGCTATACTAGATCGCTATTTATATGTTGTGGGTGGCAACAGTAGTTCTCAGGCAGTTTTAAGTTCCGTGGAACGTTATAGTTTCGATGATAACACTTGGTCTACGGTTTGTGCAATGTCTGTGCCTAGAGCTATACCAGCTGTTGCTGCTGCTGATGGTTTACTATATGTGGCCGGCGGAGATCAGGTAATTATTTAATTAAATTTTCAAAGTCCCTGGTACAAATGTCAATTTTATTCTCTTATAGCCATGTGAAGCCACGTTTTATCGTGCTCAAGTCACTATAAGCGCAGTCGAATGTTATGATCCTTTGACCGATACTTGGAAAAATTGCCCAGATTTGCCGGTTAGTCGCTCTGAAGCTGGAGCAGTAGTTGTTTAACCCAACAATAACATCCAATAGTATCAAACATTTATATCTGTATTATTTTTTCATATTGTGTATTATTTAATATAGCTCTATTCATTAACTGTTATTCTCAAACGCTGCTACATATTTAGGTTATAATGAATCAATAATCTCTCCTCTTTCTATGTATTTCTTTGTAGCTTTTAAGTTTTATATGTAGTATGTATCAATACAAAAATGTTCCATGATTTTTGTCGTTAAAGTGCAAGCCAATCACAAACTAATCCTTTAAAAGGTTCAACATAACCCCCCCAATCATATTGAATGTGAAGATTATTCCAAAAATGAAATTGAAATCATACGTATAACATAATTGATGTAAAATTACTGAAAAATAAATATATATTACATATTGAAATAACAATAATTTAGTTTGGTTTATTCCTAGCTTAGCTACAAATTTTAGATCTTTCTGAAATTATTACTATATATTGATATCTTTTTTTTTCGTAAAGAACGTAACCAAAACCAAAACTTTTGAAATTTTCTGGTATAATAAAGCCCGATGTGAAACCGGTTTAATACTTATTTTGACAAAATCTACGTTTGTCTTAAAAGGCATATAATTATTGTCAGCATTCATAAAACGGGATATTACATATAAAAGGCTTTGAATTGTCTCTTAATATGGTCTGATACAATCCTTGGGCATCAATTGAATCAGAAATGTATAATATTCTGTTACAAACCTGCTCCCAAAGCATCAAAATATAAGCAGTACTAAAAAAGCATGAAAATTTTACCTTGAACAACGTCGTTTTCGTATTATGATCATTACCGTCACTATAGGGGCGAAAAGCTTCGTATAATTGTTCATTTCTGAGTCAATTGATGCCCAAGGATTGTATCAGACCATATTACAAGACAATTCAAAGCCTTCTGTGTGTAATTTGCGCCTAGAATTCCGCTGAGTCTATTAACTTCCTGGGAGATCTGAGGAAAAACGTACATTTATCGACGTCCAGGAAGGAATATTTTGCACAAGAACAACTACAAAGCTTTCTAGAGTCTCAAGATTTACAATCTGACACTAATTCTGTGTTTTTTATAAAGTACAATACCTAAAAACACAAAGAATTTAGCAAGGACCAGCTTAAATGAGCTATACAAGAAGTCCGACCCTATATAACGGTATTAAGCACCCAAAACAATTTTTTTCTCTAAAATATATCTCAGACACCCATACACATTCGCCAAAACAATAAAATGTATAAATTTTGCTGTTAATTCTATTAATTGTACGTTAATACTCATATTTCCTTGGGGCGTATGTATACTTTTGTAATTATCATTTTTTGTTGTTTTGTAAAATTTACCGTTATTTATACTATGGAATATACTTTTGTTGTATTAAACATTGTTTATTAGTGAGAAGAAATATAACTGTGTACTTGGAATTTCATAAATATCATTATTTATCCTAAAACCCGAGATTTATGGGGCGTACGTACACTTATGTAAGACTGTGTATATGGAAGTAATATTTAGTTCCTTGGGGAACAAAAATATGTACTCATTTTTGTTGACTAATTTCAACATATGCAGACACTGCGCGTTATTGAAGACCAAAAAAATAGGATACAAAAAGTAGGTACATAATTTGGTATGGTCCGAAAGATAAAACTGAAAATATACCCTTAAGACTCTTAAAGACTAGGAACCTAATCTTTGAAAGTCCATAACAGCAAAAGTTCGTGTGACAGAGACAAACGCCGAGGAAAGTACCTATGTACTTTTGCTGTTATGGACTTTCAATGATTAGGTTCCTAGTCTTTAAGAGTCTTAAGGGTATATTTTCAGTTTTATCTTTCGGACCATACCAAATTATGTACCATTTACTACCTTCTCTAATAGAAAAATTTTCGACGATTACCTCCTTATCTGGACTCTACAATAACAAAGTGTAGATTCGTAGCTCTAGGTCCAAGCTTTATCGCTGCGCCTAATAGGGATTTTTAATCCGATAGTACCGATAGAAAAAACTATCTATCGATATTGAAGTTTTAAAAATAATCGATATTATCGATAGTACCATCGAATTTTTGCCAGCTCTATTTTGATGAAACATGGGATATGATTTTATATTGGACCTTCCTGACAGTTTTCTGTCAGGATCTTGTTAGGATCCTGACTAACAAGGATCACAAGGAGTATACCAATGCCAAGTTTAAACTTGCGCTCCAAAATCCACTGGATTTCACGAAATCCTGAAATACACCCCGGTGTTTACACTTACCCCCTGTTTTGTAACTATTTTTTGTTCGTGCTCAGCCCCTAGATGACACACAGATCTAATTCTTCGTAGAAACGTTCTATATACATATAGTTAGGAATTCCTCATTGAAAAATCAGCGTTCCACATTTGCGCTAAGGCGAGTAAATCGATCTACAAAATTTGAAAATTCGTGTGCTAACATAACATTTCTTTACAAAAACAGTGGGTTATTTCTTTGTTGATTTCAAACATACCACAATAATGAAGGTAGATGCATATGCGCAGATGATCGAACGTGAATTTTCAAAACAAGTTGTTGTAAATTGAATTAGTCATCAAAAATATACGACAATATACAACTTTATTTCGAAAATGATTGTAAAATTATCTATATATCATATTATTTGTGTATAGTACTAACAAATGAGAAAATAAAAAATGATTTTACGTTGAGGCATCATAATAATAAATTTTGATAGATAAAAGCTGTGTTCAGAACCTGCAAAATATTACTACTTGCAGTAGTTTTCGTGCTAAAAATACGTTCCCGTACTCCGAAATCTAGCAAGACTTGCACTTCTCTTTAAACAAAAATAGCTCCGAATAACCACCGTATTTTTCACCTCAGAACAAACCAGTAAACACACATTACGCATAACATCAACCACAATATACCACTCTACTTCCACAAACCTGCAATTAACCAACAACCGTATATCACCTCAATTGTTTATAAACCGGCATCTATCATCATCACAACCTAATCAACAATACATCAACAACTCTATAATAGACCAACCATCATAACACACAACCTTTCTAAGGATGATCACAATGGACCTCAAGGTAGGTCTCCGAGTGAAGTAGCTACCAACAATGGTAGCTGCGCGTCCTAAAACCAAACCAAAACCCTCTTCTCCTGTTATCTGCCATACAATTTTGGCCTAGTAGAAATTAGCAGCATGTTCATTGGCATCTAAATACGATAGCTGATACGTTGATTTTTTTCATTTCTGCTGGAGTTTTTGCAAGTTCCGTCATTTTTCTGTTTCCTTATTTTTCAAGAAATTTTTATGGGGAAGCAATTTTTGACAATTCGCTCTTTTTTCTAACATTACCCTTAAAAAAAAGTATGGGAACACAATGAAAAATAGCATTGTAACAAAGTAATTTGATATTTTTTTACATATGCTCTGTTCCAGAACCTGCAAGAAGCTACTATTTTTTACTACGATAACATTTTTTCCTTTATGTTATCGAAGAAAATAGTAAAAATTAGTAGATTCTTGCAGTACTGGAACAAACCAATAATTTACAAATTTTGATACTAAAATTTTTTGTTGCAGCAATTGACCATCTACCTTCTTTATTGTGATACGTGAAGTGTTGCAACTTTTGATATTTTTTTAGGCAAAAACAGGCTTACTAATTACCGACCGATCGCGTTAATCTCAGTTTTCATGAAAATTATTAACCTTATGGTTAAGGAGCGTCTTCAATCATTTCTCGACAATAACTCCATTCTGCCCCAAAACACCTATGCATATAGGAAGAATCTTTCAGCGTCGATGTGCATCAACGATTTACTTTTCACTATTAATCTCCATAAAGAAAGAGGGGAAAAGTTAATTCTTCTTTCTCTTGATGTCGCACAAGCATACGATTGCGTAAAAATTCAAATTCTCCATCGAATTTTGGTCGAATTAAACTGTCCAGTTGATATAATACAGTGGGCAATACATTTTCTTCAGTCTAGAACACTCATCTTAGGAAAAGAGTCTCTTCAAATTCATAACGGTTTACCACAGGGAAGCTGCTTAAGCCCTACGCTTTTCAACCTGTATACCCTCGGACTTCACGGAATTAATGATCATTGCACATATACGTTCCAATTCGCGGACGACTTTATCATCTTGTCGACACACAAGCAGTTTGAGGCAGCAAATGAAAATCTTCAATTGAAAGTAAACCAGTTTTCCAACATCCTCTCAAATCTCAATCTCAAACATAACCATGATAAAACGGCAGTTATGTATGTCGCAAAAGGAGCAAGAAAGACACCTCATATCACAATACAAGGAAACCGAGTAAAGTCTGTCCAATCCATAAAATTTCTTGGGAGACACATAAAGAACAGCCTAACGGTGAAGATGCATTATGAAGAAACTCTAAAATCATCAATGCCCACCCTCAATGCTTTAAAAATGATAAATTCCACACGTTTTGGCATTCATCCGAAAGTAGCTACAAACCTATCAAAGTCCTTACTGTTTTCCAAAACCGAATACTCTATTTCGTCAATGTCACACATGCCTACGTACATAAACAAAAAACTTACAAGTTTCCAAAACCAAATCCTCAGGAAAAATCTCGGTCTCACTCCATCAACGCCAGTACACATAATATATGCCCTTGCCATGATTCTACCTCCACAACAACGGTCACAATACCTAGCTGCAAAGGAGCTTATCAAATTCAAAAATGTCACAACCCAGCACATATAATAAAATAGCATCACATGCTACATCCAAAACAAGTCTAGGTATGATTTATAACAAGTTCCGATTCATCTTTGATAATATTGTCGTAAACAAGTTGGAATTGCCAAGCAGTAAAATTGTCTTTCTATTAGACATCTTCCAATCAAACAAAAATCAACTTCCAAAAGAATACTTCAGAACCATTCTTCAGCAACAAATACACCAGTTAAAATCCTTTGGTTGCTCCATCTGGGCAACTGATGCTTCCATCATGCAAGAAGGGACAGGGTGCGCTGCCTGCAATATATCATCAGGAGAGAACTTCCTCTTTAAAATAAATTCCAAAACTTCATCACTTATGGGAGAGCTTCACGCGATAAATAAAGCTATCGACATCATCATTGAAGACGGCATCGAAAGGGCAGCAATTTTAACAGACAGCAGGAATGCATGTTTATTACTCAAAAACAATCACGTAAACAATTATCTAGTTAACACCATACTCAACAAGGTAAACAATTCAAACATAAGTTCAATCACACTAATATGGACTCCTTCACACATTGGCATCCCAGCCAATGAACGAGCAGACCACTTTGCCAAACATGCTGCAAGTGCCGGATGTATAATTCCAACCAGCTTGTCGATCAAAGATGCGTATTCAGCGATTTACCAACATCTATGGAATGAATGGAATGTTAGTTACAAAGAAATATCACAACAAAAAGGCACTTACTTTGCACAATTTTTTCCCTCGCCTCCTAAAAGTCATTGGTACTCAAAAAAGGATCTCACTGCAGATGAAATAAAGATATTTAATCGATTATTTACTGGCCACACTTACGGCAAAATTTACTTACACAAGATGAAAATAATCCCCGACAACCTATGTCACTATTGCCAAACTCCAGAGTCAGAAAATCACGCCATCTTTGAGTGTCCTAAACATCGCAACAGTAGAAAGGAATTTTCCTTTTTCACCAAGTTCCAAAATCTCCAAAACTTTCTCAAAAATGCCAGTTCCAGCGAATACAAAGAGTTATACAAATTTGTTCAAACAATCAAATTAGAAATCTAAGCAGACAAAACTACAACAACAATCCAGAATCAGCTGTTTGTTCAAAACATCAACTGTATATGAGTACCTGTGTACAACTGCCAGCGGTGGACTATGGTTACCTCGGGTAATCGTCCAACCTTTAGTATTTAAGTAACCTTCCGTCATTAAGTAATCAGATTCCAAGAAAAAAAAAAAAAAAAAAACAGGCTTGTATATCAAGGGTACTGGTTGATTTTTGTATACGAAATAATGGTAAATTTTGTTCGATTTCGCGCGAGATCACGAAACGCCTCCGAAATCACGAAACGATGCCGAATGTAAATCAAACATAAAACAAGCACATATAAGCTCTGTTCCAGAACTAAAAAGTTTTTACAATTTTTACCACTTTTACACGTTTTGCGTTCCCCTTTCACAAAATTTATATGAAAATCGTTTACGACTTTTACAACTTTTACCACTTTATAAAGTACGGGAACAGGCCAATAGTTTTTTTTGTGTAACAGCTATACCTAATTTAAGTCGTAACGTACAAAAAATATTCACCTACCTACCACAACAACGCTCTCTGAGCGTCCGTATTACCCAAATACGTTGAATCCGAAATCCCATTTAAAACATAAAAACCGCGACAGAAACTTTATTAAATGTTTTCATTCGTAAAACAAAAATTTTTCCTTTGCAATAAATTGTATTTCATGTTTTGTTGGGCTTTTGTTTTCAAAATACAAAACACACACATACATACATACAATAACATATCGTACGTTCTGTCAAAGTTGGAAATGTTCAACTTACAAAAAGTATACGCTCGACGTATTTCGGTAGTTCTCATAAGAATACATGTTTTCTACTTTTTTCACCCCATACGTTTTTGGAATACGGTCGTATTTAGGCATAGCAGTAAGCTTTTATATTGGAACTTCGTGTAAGTCTTACAGCGTGTTTTTGTAAAAACTTTTTGCCCATTCGTTCGTCGATTTCATGAACGAAGACACAATTTGGTTTTCATAGCGGTTGACGTTTGTATTCGTGTGACAAACAAATGAAAGCTTTTTATTTTCGTAATTTTTTTGGTTTTCGTAACAAAATCAGACGCACGAATACGTCAAAAATAAACGAATGGAAAAGACCCATCGTTTTGAATGAAAATTAAATAATTTGAGTAATAAATGACACAAAACACACGAAAACTGGAAGGGAATGCAATTTTATTTATTTCCATAGAAGCACACGCGTATATGTACATCCGTTTCTTCATTTTATCACAATTATTAGCTGTGTCTGCTTACCCCAAAATTTGTAACAATTTGTACCAATTGTTGCTGGAAGTCGTCTGTTAACACAAAAAACCAGCAAAAGAGAGCGATCCGAGAGAGACATTTTGACAGTTCTTAAACTGAGAGCTTGCAAATTCTTGCTGGACAAATTTCTTCTAGCAAGCACTTGCAAGCTCTTCTTCTTCCTGAAAACAATCAATCAGCCGTTTTTAGTTTTTTGTTGATTTATATTTGTGAACATTAAAAACAATTTTATTGTGGAAATAACATATGGTCTGTTCCAGTACTGCAAGAATCTACTATTTTTTACTATTTTTTCCGATAACATAAAGGAAAAAATGTTATCGTAGTAAAAAATAGTAGCTTCTTGCAGGTTCTGGAACAAAGCAATAGTCTAATTGTATTGTTTTATGGAGAACAAATTTGTAAAGTTGAAAAATACTTTTTTGTTTCATTTTCTTTTTTATTTTTAATAAAATACAACGTCTTTGCTTCCTTTGTTGGCTGACAAATTGTTCTGTTTTGGCAAGTCAGCTGATTGCTTGCTGGTTTTTGCTGGGAAGGTGTCTGCATGATACAATGATACAAGGTAACCTCACGCTCGCTACTCACAGAGTTGTATTCACATTGCCGTCCCTTCATTGACAAAGTGATTTTGACAAACTTAGTATGTATATGTTGAAACATACACTTATGTGTCAGTTATATTTACTTTTTGAAATTTAGACACAATTTTACTATTTCAAATTTATTAATTTAAATTCAAATTTTTAAAGGAATTTCGCAAATTCGTATCCTTACCCTTTGGACAGATGAACTTTAGTGGGAAGTTGTTAAATATGTAACATTTTATTTTAGTTATTGTTTTAATATATTTGCAGTAGTAATGATGTTTTGGTCTCAAATGCAAATAGTTTTGGTTTTAATATCTGGAATTATGCAGAAGAAAGCGGTTCTAATAGTCACAACTGAAACTACATGCGACACAAATCTGAAAACGAGCACAAACCAGGCAGGAATGATGAGTACGATTTGGTACGAATTGAGTATCCGATTTGGCTGAAACTTCGTGTGTTCTAAACGTACATCAAGTTCCAAGAAGTTTATATCGGACAACACCTCCCGGTACCTCCCTCTCAAATGTTCAAAATGTTCGCGTATGTGTAGTTAAAGGGCTTAGTAGTAACCCCTTATTTACAAGCGCAGTTCCCGTGAATTATATGGCTACTTTTTGACCACTATAATAAGTAGACACTAAAAGTCGTAAGTACTTATATAACTACTTATCATATCCAGTTCTAAGATGGACTATGGCGTGTGGAAAATTTAACAGCGAATATTCATTGTAATCATGACTACAACATTATCTTGTTTTGTTAGGGGAGGTCAACACTTCTGAGATGCGGGTCTCAAGATGACACAATATTTAGATCATTAGATTTGTCAATGGAAAAATTAGAACCATATCTTATTATACCTACCCCACAAACGCATGAAAATAACATTTATTTTCAAAATTGGGGATATGTTCTTTAGGCCCACCATTCATTTATTGTATTTTTGTACAGTCACAGGCTCTCCTACTTTTATTCGTTAGATTTATTTGTATATTTCAGCACACAATACGAAAACTCTGAAAGAAATAATGCAAGTTGCAAATGAATGAACAAAGTTGGCGGTGAGTGCCAGCACCACGGACACGAGGAATGCGAGAAACAGCTTTAGAAATACCCTATGATGTAGCAGAGGTTTTTTGATGGCCTGTAAAAACCAACACACGTTCAGCATATAAATATCAACAAATTCATCTCCGTCGCAATTACTTGCCTGTTCGCTGACAGCATAAGGTGAATTGGAGCGATCAACACTGCTGGCAAGCAAATTCTCTTTTCTTTGTCTTGTTCATTCTTTTTCGAATATAAGGAGATCGGTGGTCTTGCGTTTGATGAATTCTGCAATAACATATCCGATTAACAATACGAAAACATTAAAGTGAGAACTTTTTTCACATTGAACAGAGAAACAGAAAAACCAAAATCTTTTGATATACTTTTACACAGTTATTTTACAAAATTTCGTTATATACACATTGGTCGATATATCTCTTTCTTTTGTACACATTGCTAACAATTTTTCTGGGCAATTTTCTTCTAAAATCGTGGACATTTTATTGTTGGAAAAACAAAAATATAGAACAAATAGAATGTAAACAAACAGTATGTTGTTTTTGTTGCCATTGACATGCAATAACAAAAACAACATTTATGTATACTGTTTCGACACAGGGTTGTATGTGACAGCTCAAGGACGGTTTTTTGAAATGAGATTACCTTGTATCATTGTATCATGGGTGTCTGTTTACTTTTTACAATTTTCTAGCAAAAGAGAATAAAAATCCCTTACTCTCTGAGAAAGTTCTTGCTGGACAATTCTTGCTGGGAAAGTAACCAGACAGACTTATTTTCGGAGAAATTTGATTACATTTTTTTCTTATTTTTTGTTTTTCATCTGTTTATCGGGGTTGCCATCAAGTAACACATTTTACGTGCAGATGACTATGCAAAATTAACAAAATAAGCATCATGGAAACCCTGAAATATAAAAGCTTTTATGAAATAGACGAAAGCTCTCAGATAAAAACGAATGGTTCGTAAAATTTTACAAGAACCAAATTTTGAACGTATACGTTTTAGTACGAACGGTTCGTGTGACAGGCAAGCATTTTTACAAAAACAACCTGTTAGACTTTGTTTACATTTACGAAATCCACTCGATTTCATCTGTCAATTCCTTTGTGTATACGTCAAATGAAAACTCATCTGAAATCGATTGGATTTCATTTGACGTTTGAGCAATGGAATTGACAGTTGAAATTGAGTGGATTTCGTAAATTTGACAGTTGAAATCGAGTGGATTTCGTAAATGTAAACCAAGCATTAGCTAAAGCTTTGTGTCAATTTAAATTGTTTCTTTCCAGCGTTCCTAAAACATCAAAACAATATACCCATTCTGTATATGTGTGTGTTCTGTTTGAATAAGGCCTTGTACAAACGCTGCGACTTTTGATGCATGCATCACCATTTTCGTACTTGTAGGGTTGCATTATTTCGTAATATTGTAAGAAGTGTAATTTTTGTAACAAACATGTACGATTTTTCATACATGTTATTATTGTTGAATGCATGTAGGTATAAATTGTTAAACCAAAATTATTGAAACAGGTAAAAATATTTGTTAATATTTCTCGATAAATGTAGATAACAAAATTTTTGGAAAAACATTGTTAGGTAAAAATGTATTTTCCAACATTCGGGTTATTCCATTCTACGAGATACAGGTAATAAAACTCCGACAATATGGGTGTTCACACAATTATAATTATTGAAATATTTTTACGAAATGTTGGGCAACAAATTAAGCAACGAACGGCGTCAATATTAATCAAATCGATTCAAAAAATTAAATTCTTTTTTCTGCAATTAGCATTTTGATGTTTTAAAAACACATTTGGAACACAAGCAACTCAGTTTCAACTATGAAGGCAATAAAAAACTAACAACATACTTATCAAATAAAGGAAGAAGTTTAGTCCATTTATTTTTATTCATGATGAAATTATAATAGGCCGTTTATATATAACAAGGTTAACCCAGTGGGTCTGGGTTTCAAATGTCATTTCCATTGTATATACTTCAAACAAATCCTCATAAAGAAGGTTAACCCTGCAAAAAACTATAATATAAACGCCGTATAAGGTGGCGTAAAACGGCCAGCTGATTGGTTTCAATCTGTCAAATATTTTGTTATTGTGAATAAATTGTATGAAAACGTAAACAAACATTTTGACATATTGAAGAATTTTCGGCCAAAATAGAGTTGTTGTTGTGTTACTTACGTGACCTGTTAAATAGATCTTGTTTTTATTACATTCTTTTAAATCCATGATGTACATTAAATAATTTTAACATTCTAAATGGTATTAATAAATTAAATGATTAGTCATGAAATTTTACATTTCGTACATTTTCATTCCCTCCATCACAACTATTTTTTGCAACACCGCTAAAAAAATGGTGATGCATGCATCAAAAGTTGCAGCGTTTGTACAAGGCCTAATACCCCGGTTACACTATTGAAGGTTAACCCACTGGGTTTAATAGATCCAGTGGGTTAATCTTTGCTGGTTACACTTAGCTTTTCGAGGATATAAACTGTCAGCTGATGTTTGTTTACGTATACATACAAAATAACTAATAAAGTCGTGTTTAACACTTTTACAATTTCTCGCATGAGATATCGTCCCCACTTTGCTCATATTGGTATATTTTACACACAGGGATACATTTTTGTATCAAGGTATCAAGCGTACTTTTTGTTAAAAAAGTGTCTAATGTAAAAAAATAAATAATTTTATGATTTTCAAATAACTTTAGATTTGTTAACTCCATAAAATCTCATGCGACCAATCGTAAACGTGTAAAACACGACAAACTCTGTTGCAAAAACAGTTGCAACTTTTGGTACTTTTTGAGTAGAGTTGGATTTTTTTGCACAAATACCGAATACAACACTGTATATTTAGTGGATTTATGCCGGATTTAAAATAAACCCAGTCGTGAGAGGATTTAATTTTTGTATGCCAAATCTGGTCAGATTTGACCAGATTAAGCAATAAATCCTCATAAAGTGGGTTAACCCGGCAAAAAACTGTAGTGTAACCGCACTATAATATGCCAAACGATTTTAAAAACAATCGAATTCAATGCCTGGTAACAAGTTTTGAAAATAATAAATAAATAAATACATTATTTTTAGAACATGTACATGGCAGAACTACCATGTAGTGGTATCACACCAGCTGATCGAATATGAAAAGTCATATCCCTTTATAAAAAAATTATTTTTGTTGTAATTTCCCCAACAACATAAAGAAAGTTTTGACATAACATATTCAACATTTTACGATGACACTACCTTTTTAATTGTGTCATGAACATGTATAAACTCATTTCATGTGAATGAAAATTTTCATAGTCTGGCATAAGACTAAATAAGACTGTGTCATCCTGTGTTTTTCGATAACCTTTTCTTATGAAAAGTTATCAAAACAAGGCATAAATAGAATACTCTTCCACCTGGCGGAAAAATCTGGAAAAATTACCACATGTAGATCTTGTTGTCCTGATCACATATATATATACTTTTCCGGGGGGAAGTCCATACTTCCCGAGATATGGGCCTCTTAAGTTCCGAAAATTCCCTTGTTAAAGTAAGAAAAATTTTTAAATTAAAAAAAATGTTGTTTTCGTGCCCTAAATTGGCTCCTGTCCATAGGAGAAAGTCTTAAATCCCCGGCCGAAGGCCGGCTACTTAGAAAAAACTTACAATTTAAAAAAAAATTTCAAATTTTTTCCGTCAGGTGGAAGAGTATTCAATTTGTTCCCAAAACAATTTTAGTCCTCCATTTCTCATTCGTAAAATTTACTGTGCTTCTCTTCCTCCTATTCTAAACAAATGAAAATATAACATTCTTCTTTTTATTTCATCGGGTCAGTTTCAGATTTTTAGGTAAGTGTATTCTAAAAAATTATCTTTGAGGAATTATTGCGCAAAATGTGGGATGTAAATCAAAATTTGGGACTAAAGTCAAGCATTTGTAATATACGTGTGTGATTGAATATTCCAAAAAATTTTGAACTTTCCTCCAAAACTCGACTGCGGGTTGAATTTTTCCAATTTTTTTAACTTCCTCACAAATAATATTTGTTGTTTTTGAAAATTGGGCATAAGTTGAATGTTTTCATTAAGCTCGGATCGGGACCAAATTTTTGTCACAGGTAGGTCTCGTCACCCTGATCACAAATACATATATACAGCATTTATTGCGGAAGTCCATACTTCCCGAGATATGGGCCTCCGAAGTTCCGAAAATTCCTTTGTTAAATGTCGGCTACTTAGAAAAAATTTTGATTTAAAAGAAAATGTTGTTCCCGTTCCCTAGATTGGCTCCTGTCCATAGCAGAAAGTCTGAAATCCCCGGCCGAAGGCCGGCTATATAGAAAAAAATTATAATTTTATCCGAGCTTAAAGATTAAACTCAACTTGCTCCGCAAATGCTGTCCTGCATGCCCACCGTGTATGTGATACTTTAAGGCAAGACCAGTACATCAACGAAATAAAATTTGTGTCCACGGAAACTGAAATACATCCCGGTCACCCAATATCACGGCCCACGACTACTTACATACTTTTTAGAATCTAGTCTTAACAAGCTTTAAAATGATACCAATATTGGCTGCCTTTCAAAACAAAAATTTTTTCCTTGACAAACTTAAAAGTTTTGTAGATCTCATTGTTTTGAAAGTCAACCAATACAATATGGTGACAACATGTCCATGTTTAATAGTCTTAAATAACAAACTCTTATACTTTCCAAGGATCCGCGAATAGTTCTTCATCAAAATAAATTCGAATCGCTTAATCCTTAAAATTGATCCTTATCCGTACAATATCCTTTTGGTATGCAAGTATCTGTTAAAAATTTAAGAGCTTGCCCGTGTTGACATTTTAAGCACAGGTTTCAATTATTTTTATCCCGTACCTATGTAGGTAGCTATAGTTTTCCACTGCATATTGAATAACCTCTTCGTTTTTTTGCAGGTATTTCCTCAAAATGAACACAATTAGACCGTGTGGTTGCAAGGGTGTACGTACTTGTTTAAAATGTGAACAAGACTTTGGTATAGAGAAACTTAATCTTAAGGATGAATTTGAAAAATTAGATGCTTGGTCATGGTGTATCAAGTGCCAAAAATTGTATCGGGGGTGGAATACGAACAAAATACAAGAACATCATCCAGAACATTTGAAAGAGAATGGTATAGATTTACCTGGTATTTTCGTACAGACAGAATTCATTTCCGCCGATGAAGGGCTTAAGACAATGGACGATTTAGATTCATTGTCTTGGTGTATATCCCAAAGTGGCCGTCGTAAACAGAATTTCGGACCAAAAACAAATTTTAAGAAAAGAAAAATTCAAAATGGTTGCTTTCAAGGATTTCCCTTGGTAACAAAATACATACAAGAAAAACTGAATGAGTTGCCATTACTTAAGAATTTCCAAACTATTGAGCAGTGCTCATTGGAATACGATCCTAAAAAGGGAGCCTCAATTGATCCACATATTGATGATTGTTGGATATGGGGTGAACGGGTAGTAACTGTAAATTGTCTTGGTGATGCCGTATTAACATTGAATTTGTACAAAGATTGTTTAGAGAAACAATTGGGAGATATTTCAAAATACAATTTAGATTTGGTACAAACATATGAAAATCACCTATTGGAACCTTTAATGGGCAGGGAGAAATTAAAAATGTTTGAGAATAAAATAATAAGAATACCTATGCCATGGTAAGTATTAATGCAAAATCAATATAGGATAAATGTAAATTAATGTTTATTTTTAGTTTATCATTAATTGTTTTGTATGGTCCTGCCCGTTATCAATTTGAACATTCTGTTCTACGTGAAGACATCCAGGAGAGAAGAGTTTGCTTGGCCTATCGAGAATTTACACCGATGTATTTGGAGGGAGGACAATCACACGAGAAAGGCGTTGAGGTATTAAAAAATGCAATAAATTTTTGGTAAAACAATTTTAAATAAAAGTATTTATGGAAGGGTTGACCAAGAAATCCAATCTATTATTATATTCAGTATGGTAACGAATGATGTCGGTTCTAAGAAGAAGACAAATTTTAAACCATTACAGCAATAAAACTTGGGTTGATAACCCAAGCTTGAATAGAAAAAAATATGATGATGACCAGAAACATGTTAGTTATCATGATCTGGTTATCTATACTTTAGAACTTTAGAGAAAAATTCCATATTACAAGTGGGCGAATTTGCCTGGAAAGTATAAAGATGATATTACCGTCATATAGGAAATACCATGATGGAGGCGGCAAAAGTGGTAGGAACGACGGATGTACAAACATATGTATGTCACGGAAGGTGCTTACACCTGGGAAGTTTTTGCGGATTCTGAAACCACAATGTTCATAGATGAGAAATATAAAAAAAAGAAAAAAATCGCCGGAGCGCAGTTTTTATTTATTTCATTTCTTATATGCCGAGTCTTTCGACCTTAAGGCTGCGCACTACATTATAATATTAACATAAATTAATATAAAGTATCTTAAAATTAGCAAGGGATGATTGAACTATTCAAAAAAATAATTATTATTTGTAAAAATGGAGGTAGTAATTTTAAAATAAAAAACTATTTAAAAAATAAAACGTATCAATTGATTGATATTTATGAACTCTAGGAAGTGAAAGGGATGTTAAACTACTCCATACAACAAAATACAATATTGTGTTACAAATATAAAGTAATAAGAAAAAAAATATTCTTGAAATATTATGATTTAGCGAGAACTTCAAAAACAAAGTATATTAAAAAAGGACATTATGTGGAAGCAAACGATGAATTTGAACTACTTCAATAAAAACTACATGAACATATGAATTTGAATCTAACCACTCAAAACGTCATGTACTTAAATTGATAGCTTGATGGTTATAGGTGCAGCTCCGGATGTGGTGGTGATGGATACTGGTGATGGAATGAAAAGACGGTTATAGATGAGATGTCTATGGCGAGTGTGGCTCTGGATGTGGTGATGATGTTGACTGTTTCGTCATGTTGCCGCTAAGGAGATGGAAGATTAGATTTGGATAGGGCAAAGGAGATGGAAAGTGAAGAGACGGGGGAGATGTAGAAAGATAATAAGAGAATAAAGAGGAGGGATCAGGTGGAGATATTTAAATGGTTTAGTTTAAGTTAACCCGCCCCATAGCCATTTAAGGCCTCTGCAGTATGCCAGCAAGGCTGTGGGGTCGGAAGAGGAGAAGTGAGATAGGGATTCCGTCATGTGAACCCCAAAAAGCTTATGTCTTTTGGCCGTCAGTCTGGGACACAGGCAGAGAAGATGCTCAATTGTCTCCGTTCCTCCACGTCCTCGCACAGCCTACAGTATTCACTGCTGTTGTTATCCCATTTGCAAGTCATAGATCTAATGTTGCAGTGACCAGTAATTATCCCTACAACAACTCTGATCTCCGACTTGCACAACGAGAGAGAAAACACAAGATTGCTAAAAGGATGCAATTATTTATACATATATTAGTCAAGCAATTTAAGGCGCTGCAAGGGGTTTTTACGAAAAGTACGTTGAGTTACATAAAAAAACTCGTAAAGAAAGTGGCAAAGAATTATATGTTCTGGCCACCCTTATATGAAAAGAATGTTTCAAGATCGGTGTTAATCTTGGAAAAATTAATTGAAGATTTCTTAGCCATTTGGAAAAATTAAAAAATCGTACCAGGAAACAAAGGTACTGCAGCTTAACAGTTTTATAGAAGTGGACCCTATTGAAAGCAAGCCGAACCTTTTACATAACAGACCCACAAGCTCCGGAATAAACTTCTAAACAATACATTAATATTGGCATTATAAGAGCATGGGCTAGTTTTTTCTAATAACCAGAGGAAATAGTATCTCCAGATTATATAATTTTCTAAGAATGAAATTTATTTTCGAAACAACTGAGTTAACATGAATTTCAAATTTAAGATGTCTATCCAACATCAGACCAAGGCATCTAGCAGTCGATTATGGATAGCAACTCAACTGTAGTTGCGTTGCCAGAAGAGAAAATCATGCAATTAAAATGAGTAAAAAGACGGAAATGTTTGTCAAATTCAATCAATATCAGTGTTTTGAACCTTCAGCTATTAATTTAATTGTAAAAAAGTAGAAATTTAAATGAAGACATAGAAAATTATATTACAAAATTTGCTGTACGCAACTGGAGTTTGGTTGCTATCTATAATCGACCCCCTAATTTAATCAACAAATCCAATAGATCTGAAATCATATATGACAGACACATCAATATTATCACTCAAACAAAATTTTATTGCTTTTGTTTCAGAAGTGTTTATGTTAGTCTTGTGCCAGACTATGAACATTTTCATGAAAATGTTTTGAGCTTATGGGTAAGAAGGGAGAATGGGAGCTCCTTCACCGCCGCTCTCTCCTAAAAGCTAAAATATTTTCATGTGTTATTTTCAGTGTCTGGCACAGGAGTTAAGTTTATTCGAACACATCCTATTATATAAAATCGACATTGAAGATTCAATTGAAGCTTGCAAAACATCATGGTTGCCCATATCACTTTTAAAAAGAAGCTGTATGTCATCAGTTAATACAAACGGCATGCAGTTTGAAGCGGAAAACAATGGAAAAAAATCGTTGATAAAGATTATAAAAAGTAGTGGACCAAGTGCTGATCCTTGGGGTACACCACTCAAAACCGGCAGCAATTCAGAAGTACGACCATTACATGACACATACTGAAACCTATTTGTAAGGTAAGATTGGATAAGATTACAAGCCGTTATTGAAAAATTGTAATGTGATTGTAATTTTTTTACGAGTAAAGTATGATCTATCCTATCAAAGGCTTTTTCCCTGTCAAGGGAAAGAAGAACACAACATTCATGATTACTAACTATGCTTCTGATGTTATCAGTAAGGCCTATTAGCATAGAAGTCGTACTCCGATTCCGTCTAAATCCTTGAAGTAGACACAAGGATGTAATATACTCAAGAATCTGAGATTTAATAATATACTCAAACATTTTCGATAAAATGGGCATTATTGAAATGGGCCTATACGAGTCAGTAGATTCACTTTTACGAATAGGAATAATCTTTCCTATTTTCCACAACGCCAGAAACGTAGAAGGCATTGTATTTATGTATTTATTTATTATTCATACATAGTAATGCAAAAAGTCTTTAAGACCAAAATATCTTGCTGATTAATCCATGACTAAGATAACATTATACAAAAATAAAAAAATATAGTTTGCAAAAATAATGACAAAAATTAAAAGAAAAGAAAACTAGAACAAGTAAGAAAAGCGTTAAGTTCGGTCGTGCCGAACTTTTTATACCCTCCACCACAAATTTCAGCCATTTCGGTGGATTATGGTGGCCACAACCTTCAAAATACCGAAATGCGGAAGGTACCGTTCTATGGGGGCTATATGATGGCGTGGACCTATACCTAAAAATTTCTGGGGGAAAGTTTTATACGCCTAAAGAAGACTAAATATCAAATTTCAGCCATCTGGGTGTGATAATGAGGCTAAAACGTTCAAAATATCGAAAATCGGGAGATATTGTATTATGGGGGGCTATATCAACACGTGGACCTATATAAACATTTTATGGTAGAAATGTTTCTTAGCCTCTGGAAACACAAAATACAAAGTTACAACCGATTCTTCGGTCAAATGGGTCTAATACATTCAAAATATATTCAAATGACGCGTACTTTATAAGGGGCCTTATGTGGGGGCTATACCAAAACGTGGACCTATATAACCCAACTTTGGTAGGAATATTTTTTGGCCTCTGAAGACACAAAATACCAAATTACAACCAATTCTGCGGTCAAATGGGTCTAATACATTCAAAATATATTAAAATGACGCGTACTTTATATGGGGCCTTGTATGGGGGCTATACCAAAACGTGGACCTATATAACCCAACTTTGGTAGGAATATTTTTTGGCCTCTGGAGACACAAAGTACCAAATTACAACCAATTCGGTGGTAAAATGGGCCAAATATCTTAAAAATTCCTTAAAACGACGACGCGTCACGCGTCATTTTGTATGGGGGCTATATGAAAGCGTGGACCTACATAGCCCGCTTTCAATACCAAAAGTCCTACGTAAAAATAACATATTTTCCCAAAATTTCATCAACCTACGTCAATCCGTTCGGACGCTAGAGTGATTTCCACAGACGGACAGACGGACGGACATGGCTATATCGATGTAGAATTGCACGCTGATCAAGAATATATATACTTTGTGGGGTCTACAATGATTATTTCGAGTAGTTACAAACGTAGTGACAAACTTAATATACCCCCATCCTATGGTGGAGGGTATAAAAACGGCTCCCCAGCCGCAATGAATTAAAATCCCATGTTAATAATAATGCACGTACTACAGGCACCGGGCTACGTTACGTTTAAATGTATTGGGTAAATATGCAAAACTTCACAAGTTAAGAGGCAGGTGATTCCAAAGCCTCGCTACTTTAACAAGGAATGATCGATCATAGATACCGGACCAAAAGCGAGGGAGTAACATTTGTGGATTGCGTAAGAATCGTGAGAAAATGAACTTTGAACAGAGTAATTCCGGTGTACCGTTTTTAATAATTTTATAGAAGCATGACATAACCGAACATTTATGTACGACTGAAACGGAAGTCCCAAAAACTGCAAAGTATAACTGGAGACATGATCTCTACAATTTAAACGATATACAAATCGAACTACCATATTAATTAATATAAGAATTCTGT
This sequence comes from Musca autumnalis, assembly GCF_047663935.1. Lineage (NCBI taxonomy): Eukaryota > Metazoa > Arthropoda > Insecta > Diptera > Muscidae > Musca > Musca autumnalis. Next base: position 76,872,188 of record NW_027411755.1, read on the forward strand.
CGAGGCACGACTGAATAGTGCCAGAGAATACCTCTATACCATAGGTGATAGCTGACATTAACAACGAATATGCAAGCTGCCGTCTTACAAAGAAAGGAAGGTAAGAAGTAGTACAATTCAATTTACGCAAAATGGAAATTACCTTGGGAAATAACGTGTCAATGTGTGATCTGAAATCAAGAATGTAGTCAATATATACGCCCAGACACTTAATCTTGTCAACTACCTCAACAATATTTCCATCCATAAACATGTGAAAGGAATGACTACGTGATTTAATACATGCCTTTCAATATGAGGCCAAACAATGTTTAAACATTTTAATGTTAAACCATCCGAACCCACAGCTTTTGATTTTATTGAAGAAAAAGCGAGGCTAATTTCATCGATATCAGCAGAACGAAACATAAATGATCCAGCCAAATTTCCAAAGAATTTAGAATCACTGAGATTTTGAAAAGAACAAAATAAATCGCGATTCTAGTTGACATTTTTAAAGGTTTTCACGATTTTGCTTGGAAACCGCAAGTCATATCGGAAAAGAAGTAAAGATAATGTTATAGTTATGAACATTTTCTACAAGATTGATTTTTATGGGTTTTACCGTTTTTGAGAAATAGAAGTTCAAATTGGGACAATGCACTGACTGTATCGTCTCCTTATAAAACAGTGTCATGACTACAATTTCCCAACTTAAACTTATATATCTCAAAAATACTGCAACCTTGGAAAAAGACACGAAAGCCAATCTTGTAGAGAATTTTCACAGCTACAACATTTTTTTTAGTCCCATTTTCGACGGTTTTTAAGCAAAATCCTGAAGATCTAAGAAAAAATCTGAATGATTGATCTCAACTTCTATATCTCAATAACGGTAAAAGTTAGGAGATTATAATAAATGTCAATCTTGTAGAGAATTTTTATAGCTACAATATTTTCTTTAGTCCCATTTCGATAGGACTTGCGGTTTTCAAGCAAAATCGTGAAAATCTAAAAAACCCCTAAAAATGCCAATTTGAATCGCGTTTTATTTAAAAAGCGCTCCGGCGATTTTTGTTTTGTTTTTTGATTTTTCACAATCTATAAACATTGTAGTTTCAGAATCCGCAAAAACTTCCCTGGTGTAAGCACCTTTCATTTAAAGTTGCTTCAAGAGCACCGTGATGTATGTACACTGAGGTCTCATCTGCTGGGCGGAACAAGGGTCTTGCGTGATTCCGGATCTATCCGTATCCGCCGCCGAGGGGTTGCCATATACCTGCTGGTCGAATACCCGAAGTAAGACCAAATTTCCCAGCAGAGGCGACGGGATTAGCAAATGAGCGTGATGAACTTCGTCGAACTTACCCCGACGACCCCAGAGTCAGGGAGCTGACACTGCAAGTTAACAGGCTGGTCGGCGAACATAAGCGGAACAAGTGGTTAAATCATCTGAAGAGTTGCAAAATTGGAGCCGGTATAAGCAAATTTTAGACAACGGTTAAGTCACTCTCGAACCCCGGAAGGAGGGATGACAGGACCTCAGTCACGTTTGGCGACGTTACGTTGACTGACCCGAAGAGGTGTGCAAGTTACTTCAATCGACTGTTTGTCGTGCACCCCGAATGTGACAGGGCGAAGAGAAGAGTGTTACGTCGCATTAGATCTCTTCCTGCCGTGGTTGAACCACCACAGTTTACAATGGATGATGTTGCGAATGCCATCAGGAACGCTAAATCATTCAAAGCGTTGGGCCCTGAAGGAATTTCCATGGTAATGTTGAAACAGCTGGATGAGCCGGGAGTGGAGTATCTCACTAAAGTTCTCAACCTGTCGCTAGCAACCCTTATTGTTCCCGAAGTCTGGAAACTGGGCAGGGTGGTCCCGCTACTGAAACCAGGCAAGGATGCTAGCAAAGGTGAATCGTACAGGCCGATTTCGCTTTTGTCCCCTGTAGCGAAGACTCTTGAGGCCCTAAGGCCTTGCCTGCTTACCTTGCTTACTTCTGATAAAAGAATAAAAAAGAAAAGGGCAGCCCAGTTCATAATTTCCTCGGCCTTCTTTATTCTTTTATTTTTATCATGTCAAAAATGAAGCAGGAAAGCAAGCCAATCAGGCAGAGCAGCTTATGTACGCAGGCCTTTAGTCCTCCCCAGCATTAGAAATAGCTATCAAGTTGCCGATCATCAGCATGGATTCCGTAAGCAGCACAGCGCTGCACGCCATCTCCACACATATTTGTCGAGGACTCAACCAGGATCGGCCGTGTGATAGAACAGTGATGGTGGCGCTTGACTTATCAAAAGCCTTTGATACTGTCAAACACTCCACGCTGTTCGGGGACATCGAGTAGACAACCCTCCGGCCAAGTCTGAAACGTTGGATAATCAACTACACTGCATCCCGGTTATTTACCTCTCTGCTTAACTGCCTTTCCCGTTTAATTGCCTCACAATCTGAATCCCCAAAGTTTTTTTATATATGTAAATAGTTCAAACTCTCCCGCTTAACTACTTTTCTATATGTAAGTATCCCAATTCGGATATTTGCCCGTCAAATATTTCCCCAAAAAGAGCATTTAACAATGTTTTTCTCGGTTTATTACCCCCACTGGTGTATTTATGAGAAAATCAATTTCGACGACTACGTGAATTGTGATGAAGATGTCCAGTGTTATGTTATGGTGTTATGCTCACCGATAACAAAATTTCTTATTGATTAAATAATATAACTTATATATTTTTAGACTTTTTTACTATACACCGTTTTGTTTTGTTGGCGATTATGTTCTAATTGTTGTCATTTTTTGTAAGGCTGAGATGAGATTTTTGTAACAACCCACATGAGGTAGTTATGCGGCATTTTCGTAACTGCCTTTCCCGCATAACTGCCTCAATTTTTTGGAATTTTATGAAAGGTAGTTAACCGGGGTGAAGTTTATATGTGTGGTCGCCAGTCGTATGTGGAATTCAGGAACAAGAAATCCAAGCCCCGTGGAGTGAAACAGGGAGCTCCCCAAGGAGGGGTGATATCTCTGGAACTGTTTTACCTCTACCTTTCCTGTATTCCGCCCCCTCCAGACGGCATTGAGATCGTAACGTATGTGGATGATTGTACGATCCTGGCGTCACGTACCTACCCTGATGACATATGTGTGAGACTGAACTCCTATTTAACCGATCTTATCACATTTTTCCACGCGTCACCACATGGACGGCGCAGTATAGAAGAGAGTTCAATATCAGGGTCGATGGTAACAGAATTCCGACCACAAACTGCCCCAAAATTCTAGGGGTCACATTCGACACCACTTTCACGTCGTCCGCGCGTGCCTCAGCTATCTGCGATAAACTGAAATGTAGGAAGGAACAAGGTCCTCAAGTCCCTAGCCGGCAGCACTTGGGGTGCAGATAAAGAAACCTTGTTGACCACGTATAAAGCGATAGGTCGGTCTGTAGTAAGCTATGCGGCGCCAGTTTTGTCCCCGAATTTATGTGACACGCAGTGGGATAAGATTCAAATTTGTCAGAACGCCGCCCTGAGAACAGCAACAGGGTGCCTCCTCAAATCTACAGTGGACCATCTACATAAGAGGGAAAGATTCTTCCAGTACGACAACATAATAAGATGCTATCGTTGCAGTACTTGCTCGGGTGTTACCGTGAGAGCCATCCCAATCACCCATCTGCTGGTCACCGATACACCCAGGCATATCAAGAATGATATTCATGCTCTAGAGACGACGGCCCAACAATATAGGAGAGAACCTCTAAATCAACAGGCAGGTTTGAACAGCATCCACACGGACACAGTTGCTAAGACCATAAGCAATTATTGTGTGAATGCAGTCATCGGAGCACATCCCTCATCTATCGCAGCTGAAGAGCGTCAGATGCCACGACAAACCAGAGTAGTTTTGGCTCAATTAGGCTCAGGATATTGCAGTCGCCTAAATTCCTATTGGGCGGGAATCGATCGCGCCGTGCAAGACATCTGCCCAGTATGCGGCATGGGCCCGCACGATACTAAGCACTTATTCAACTCCGCCAAGCCTATTCATCTGACTCCAGTGGATCTGTGGTTACATCCCATCGAAGTAGCCAACTTCCTGAAACTGGAGATAGACACAGAGCCAGATTGAACAGGAGATCGAACATACAACCATAATAATAAAACACTGTTACAACAACAACAACAACAACTTTAACCTGTTTTGGTCATATGGACCAATTAAGGTATGTCATAGGGCAAATACCGCCTTGGACCCCAAACACACAATTTCAACAGTAAAGCACAGAGACTCTGTTGTGGTATGGCGTTGTATGAGTGCTTCCGGTGTAGGAAATCGTGTCTTTATCGAAGGAATTAGGGATATGATGTATTATTTAAACATTCTGAAAGGATATTTTGAAATTTAGACGCTGAAAAAATGAGCCCGAGCACAAATCACATATTTTTCTAGAATGGATGCTATGTAACTGTCCAAAAGTGATTCCAACACCTCCCCGATCCCCGGATTTGAATCCTATAGATAATTTATGGAGTATTTTGGAGACAAGTATAAAAAATCGTAACATCTAAAGTATAGGAACCCTGAATGGGGAAAAAATTCAGATATCTTGTCCCGAAAACTTAGTTAAATCTATCTTAAAAAGGCTAAAAGCTGTAAAGGATAACAAAGGATGTCATACCAAGGGCTGAAACCCTAAAAATCCTTTTTGTTTCATGAAACTTTTAGATTGCATACTTTTCACTGTGAGGTAGAAATCGATGTTGTTTAACCATTTTTATTTTTTATCTAAATTGATCTGAATTTCGTTAATTTAATTTTATTATATTTAAGTTAAGACACTAATGTAAAAATATAAAAAGGAATGAAATCGCTATCATTAACCAATTCTTAGCAATCGCTGTTTTAATGAAAGAAACTGAAGTGGATACTTTTGACTTTGATTCACTGTATTTTTCCGAAATGGATGCTGTGTCCAAAAGTGATTCAAACACCTCCCCGATCTCCGGATTTGAATCTTGTAGATAATTTATAGAGTATTTTGGAGACAAATATAAAAAATCGTAACATCTAAAGTATAGGAACCCTGAAAATGCCTTGCAGGAAGGAAAGGAATGAAATCGCTATCATTAACCAATTCTTAGCAATCGCAGTTTTAAAGAAAGAAACTGAAGTGGATACTTTTGACTGCGATTCAAGGTATCTCTTTTGATGTAATTTTTCTCATGGGCGTATGCCGTTGATCTTCTGTCATCATCTCTTTCACCAGGACAAATAACAAAATTGAGTTGCATACTAGAAAAAGATTAAAATTAAATTGATCAGCTTCAATAAACTTCCAATTATTTGAAACTTTCTTTTAAACCACAACAACAATAATAAAAGTTAAAAAATTATTTGTATATAAATATTTTGGCGCGTAACTACATACACATAATCATCTGTGCTGTTCTTTAAGAGTCTGGCGTTACGTAAGGTAGGAAGAAAAAGTTTTTACCATAACACCCTCAAGGACAAGAACAACAACACATGTGCAAAAGCAGCAACAACATAAACGCTTTTGCTTTAAACATCCAAAAACAATGATTATTTCAAACTCGCAGAGAAAAAGGCACTCAATTTATTAAGTTTGTTTTAAATTTATTTTATGCAATATAATAGATAATTGGTTTAACATTGTATGATTGCGAGATGGTTATTATATAATGACAAATATTAATTTGAAATACACAGTCTTACATAAGTATACGTACGCCCCATAAATCTCGGGTTTTAGAAAAAGTAATGATATTTATGAAATTCCAAGTACACAGGTTTATTTCGTCTCACTAATAAACAATATTTAATACAACAAAAGTATATTCCATAATATAAATAACGGTAAATTTTACAAAAACCAAAAAATGATACTTACAAAAGTATACATACAGTGAGTGTCAAAAATATTCGGTTTTAAATTTCACCAATAATAACACCTCAGTATTTTAGAAGCCCATACCGAATATTCAAAAAACCAAATACTTAAAAAAATGTTGGTCCTGTGGCAATTAAAAAATGTAGGTAACATGGATCCGTGGCAACCCTATAAGCGAGAATAACAAAGAAGAAGTTGTTAACCCTGTTTTCTATGCGTCAAAAATATTCGGTTTTTGTAACTTTTGTTAAATATTTTGACAAAAACCGGTCAATAGCGAACTTTTTCTGCAATATTAGTATAAATTTCAATAATTGCGAACATAATCTTTGTTCCTGTGTGCAAAAATATCAGATTTCATAGCAAATTATCAAAATTTAGGGCTAAGGAAAAACGCTATCCTAGAAAAGAGAAAACTGTTTGTATTTTATTATAAAAACGGCAGAAATAAAGGGAATTTTTGCTTATTTTTGAATAATTAGTCGAATATAGTTGAAATAATGTGCAAAAGTTACGAAAATACAGAAATAATCGATTTCGTGATGCACATAAGCCAGCCAAACCAAGGACTGGGAGTGAAGGTAGAGGAATCTCCTGAAAAATTACGGCTAAGCCACCCTTAATTTTCTTGCAATTAGTCAACGAGCCCTAAATGACTTTCAGAAGATAGAAAATATGCACTTACTTTCCACAAAAATCGTAATGATAAAGCCTTTCATGGCCTTGTAACACATCATAAGTCATTGATAAACACATGTATCCTAGAAGCTCCTTCGTACTTTTTTGTTGGAGTATACAGAAAGGCCGGAAACTTGGTGGTATACTGATTTTCCTGCTTAGACATTCAAAACTAACTCCTTTTCACCAATTTTCTGATGTACATGAAGTTTTGAAGGCACATCAAGGCGAAATTTATACAACATTATTGGTTATGTAAGTAAGCCGATGGTGTGTGATCTGTTACAAGGCCATGAAAGGCTTTATCCTTACGATTTTTTTGGAATGTAAGTGCATATTTTCTATCTTCTGAAAGTCATTTAGGGCTCGGTGACTAATTTCAAGAAAATTAAGGGTGGTTTAGCTGTAATTTTTCAGGAGATTCCTCTACCTTCCCTCCCAGTCCTTGGTTTGGTTGGCTTATGTGTTTCACGAAATCTATTATTTCTGTATTTTCGTGACTTTTGCACATTATTTCAACTATATTCGACTAATTATTCAAAAATAAGCAAAAATTCCCTTCATTTCTGCCGTTTTTATAATAAAATATAAACAGTTTTCTCTTTTCTAGGATAGCGTTTTTCCTTAGCCCTAAATTTTGATAATTTGCTATGAAATCTGATATTTTTGCACACAGGAACAAAGATTCTGTTCGCAATTATTGAAATTTATACTAATATTGCAGAAAAAGTTCGATATTGACCGGTTTTTTGTCAAAATATTTAACAAAAGTTACAAAAACCGAATATTTTTGACGCATAGAAAACAGGGTTAACAACATTTTCTTTGTTATTCTCGCTTATAGGGTTGCCACGGATCCATGTTACCTACATTTTTTAATTGCCACAGGACCAACATTTTTTTAAGTATTTGGTTTTTTGAATATTCGGTATGGGCTTCTAAAATACTGAGGTGTTATTATTGGTGAAATTTAAAACCGAATATTTTTGACACTCACTGTATGCCCCAAGGAAATATGAATATTATCGTACAATTTATGGAATTAGCAGCAAAATTTATACATTTTATTGTTTTGGCGAATGTGTCTGGGTGTCCGAGATATATTTTAGAGAAAAAAAATAATTTTTGGGTGTTAAGTGCCGTTATTTAATGCCAAACTTCTTGTATAGCTCGTTAAAGCGGACCCTTGCTGATTTCTTTCCATTTTAGGTATTTGAGTATACAAAAGCCACAATATTAGTGTCAGATTATAGATTTTGAGATCCTAGAAAGCTTTTTAGTTGACCTTGTGCATAACACACCTTCCTGGGTGTCGATAAATTCACATTTTTCCTGGGATATCTCAGGAAGTTAATAGATTCCTCGGAATTCTTGGCTCAAATTACATACAGAAGACCTTGAATTGTGTTTTAATATGGCGTTATATAATCCTTGGACACCAATTGAATCAGAAATGTGAAATGTTCTGTTAAAAACCTGCTCCCAAAGCATCAAAATATAACCACTACCAAAAAGCATGAAATTTACACTGTGAACAACGTAGTTTTCGTATTATAACCATTACCGTCAATATAGGGTCGGAAAGTATCGGATAATTGTACATTTCTGATTCAATTGGTGTCCAAGGATTATATAACGCCATATTAAAACACAATTTAAGGTCTTCTGTATGTAATTTGAGCCAAGAATTCCGAGGAATCTATTAACTTCCTGAGATATCCCAGGAAAAATGTGAATTTATCGACACCCAGGAAGGTGTGTTATGCACAAGGTCAACTAAAAAGCTTTCTAGGATCTCAAAATCTATAATCAGACACTAATATTGTGGCTTTTGTATACTCAAATACCTAAAATGGAAAGAAATCAGCAAGGGTCCGCTTTAACGAGCTATACAAGAAGTTTGGCATTAAATAACGGCACTTAACACCCAAAAATTATTTGTTTTTTCTCTAAAACATATCTCGGACACCCAGACACATTCGCCAAAACAATAAAATGTATAAATTTTGCTGCTAATTCCATAAATTGTACGATAATATTCATATTTCCTTGGGGCGTATGTATACTTTTGTAAGTATCATTTTTTGGTTTTTGTAAAATTTACCGTTATTTATATTATGGAATATACTTTTGTTGTATTAAATATTGTTTATTAGTGAGACGAAATAAACCTGTGTACTTGGAATTTCATAAATATCATTACTTTTTCTAAAACCCGAGATTTGTGGGGCGTACGTATACTTATGTAAGACTGTGTAGTTTGTTCTATTCGTACAATTTGTATTTGATTATCTAGCTCAGTAGTAGTATTAGTTTTAAAACAATTTGAGTTTCTTTCGTTTATGAGTTTTTTCAGCCTATTTTTAGTTGTTTCTATTTTTTCTACACACTCTTTGTATTGAGATATTTGTTCATTATATTTAATATCCATATATTCGGCATTTCTAATTAAGTAGTTGTATACATTTTTCCTTTTCATTCTATATTTATCTGCAATTGCTTGTATAGAAGTGCTTATTTTGTTTTTAAATTTTAACTCCATGAATTCCTTAACTGCTTTTTCTGCTATTTGAGTTTTTGTTGGTAGCTTTTCATACTCCAATTCAATATCTGCTTCATTCAATTGTACAGATGTGATGCTTTTATCATCGTTTATATTATCGTCATTATTGTCATTATTATTTTGTTGCAAGGCAAAATTCTCAAAATGAATGTAATTATAAGCTTGCCGTTTTGGATAATTTGAAATTTAGGCGCTGAAGAAATTGGATTTGGGACAACATTCCAATTTTATTAATATATGATCCCGAGCACAAATCACATATTTTTCCAAAATGGGAGCTATGTAACTGTCCAAAAGTGATTCAAACACCTCCCCGATCCCCGGATTTGAATCCTATAGATAATTTATGGAGTATTTTGGAGACAAATATAAAAAAATCGTAACATCTAAAGTATAGGAACCCTGAAATATGCCTTGCAAGAAGAATGGGGAAAAATTCCGATATCTTGCCCCGAAAACTTAGTTAAATCTTTGCCAAAAAGCTGTAAAGAATAACAAAGAATGTCATACCAAGGGCTAAAACCCTAAAAATCCTTTTTGTTTCATGAAACTTTTAGAGTGCATACTTTTCACTTTGAGGTAGAAATCGATGTTGTTTAACAATTTTTATTTTTTATCTAAACTTACCTGAAATTTGTTAATTTTATTTTATAATATTTAAGTTAAGACACTAGTGTAACAATAAAAAAAGAATGAAATCGCTATCATTAATTAACTCTTAAAAATCGCAGTTTTCCCAGCAAAAAGTTTGCATCAGGGGATGCAGTTACAGTGAGTGTCGAAAATATTCGGTTTTTAGTTTCACCAATAATAACACCTCAGTATTTTAGAAGCCCATGCCTCATATCCAAAAACCAAATACCTAAAAAAATTTTGGTCCTGTGGCACTTAAAAAGTGTATGTAACATGGATCCATGGCAACCCTATAAGCGAGAATAACAAAGAAAACGTTGTTAACCCTGTTTTTTATGCGTCAAAAATGTTCGGTTTTTGTAACATTTGTTAAATATTTTGCCAAAAAACAGGCCATTATCGAACTTTTTCTGCAATATTAGTATACATTTTAATAATTGCGAACAAATCTTTGTTCCTGTGTGCAAAAATATTATATTTTATAGCAAATTATTAAAATTTAGCAAATTTTAGGAAAAACGCTAACATAGAATGGAAAGCAAATGTTAAATATCTAGGCATCGTGCTCGACCAAAAATTGACTTTTAAAAGTCACATCCCATACATTGTGGACAAGCTTAACAAGATCATTAGGATTATGTATCCTCTAATCAACAGAAATTCGGAACTGACAGCGTGTTTTTGTAAAATGTTTTTGCCCATTCGTTCGTCGGTATCATGAACGAAGACACAATTTGGTTTTTATAGCGGTTGACTTTTGTATTCGTGTGACAAACAAATGAAAGCTTTTTATTTTCGTAATTTTTTTGGTTTTCGTAAAAAAATCAGACGAACGAATACGTCAAAAATAAACGAATGGAAAAGACCCATCGTTTTGAATGAAAATTAAATAATTTGAGTAATAAATGGCACAAAACACACGAAAACTGGAGGAGAATGCAATTTTATTTATTTCCATAGAATCACACGCGTATATGTACATCCGTTTCTTCATATTACCACAATTATTTTTGGAAAATTTGTTTACATTTTTTTCTTATTTTTTGTTTGTCATCTGTTTATCGGGGTTGCCATCAAGTAACACATTTTATGTGCAGATGCCTATGCAAAATTCACAAAATAAGTATCATGGAAACCCTGAAATATAAAAGCTTTTATGAAATAGACGAAAGCTTTTAGATAAAAACGAATGGTTCGTAAAATTTTACAAGAACCAAATCTTTAGCGTATACGTTTTAGTCCGAACGGTTCGTGTGACAGGCAAGCAATTTTACAAAAACACCCTGTGAATCTTAACAACAAGTTACTTATATACAAATCTATTTTTCAACCAGTTATGTACTACTGTGCTCCAGTATGGTCTTCAGCAGCAAGATGTCATATTAGGAAAATTCAAGTTTTGCAAAATAAGCTGCTCAAAATGATTTATAAACTACCCTGGCTATATTCTACTAGAAGGTTGCACGCACTTACTGGGTTCGAATTGGTACGGGACAGACTAAACATCCTGACAAATTACTTCAATGAAAGATGTCAATCATCCCAACATGCACACATCAATGACATTGTGTCATAGTATTTTTACCTCCCAGCAAAATTTGACGGAAGGGGTTCTTTGCGATGACGTGATTTCATGTCATCTTTTGCATTGGTTCAAAGGAAGTCGTGGAAGATCCGATCTTTTCATTAGGATTTGAACCAATGCAAAGGAAGTCGTGAAAGATCCGATCTTTTCATCAGCATTTGTACCCATTCCATCGATCCAATAGAGATGATGTTTGTGTTTTTATTTACACACCTGTTTATTTTCATTTTGGTATGTTCCAGTACTGCAAAAATCTACTAATTTTTACTATTTTTTTTTCCGATAACATAAAGGAAAAATTGTTATCGTAGTAAAAATAAGTAGATTCTTGCAGTTTCTGGAACAGACCAAAGTTGTTAGAACTGTCGTCGTGATGTTGACTTACATTTCCTGCATATCAAACAACTAAAACTTCTAAACAATGAAGTCCCAACCATCGAGCTAAAAATAGAATCGGACTGCACACATTGCTATTTTAAAAGTTCCCTTGTCTGTTCTAAATCTGACATAGAATGAAATCAATCAAATCTCGCTTCTTGGAATTTAAAAAAAAAAGTCCGAAACGAAAAGGGACAAGAATCTCAAAATAAAGAAGAAACTACTTTTGGAAAGAAACAATTAAAAATAAATTAATTAAGCATAAATGGTATTTTCCATAAAAAGTCTCTCCTCCCCGTTCGTTACATTTTGTTCTTAGAGATCCCTAAAGCAAGCCGGGTTGTAGATCCCTACATATTTCCGTCACTAAACAAAAGAGTATAAATAACCAAAATGTTGTTATAAAATAACAAAATTATAAAATAAAAGTAATTTACGAAATAAAAATACTTAAAGGAGTGCATTTGGAGTCCAGGTTGAAATCTGAACTGGTGATGGGAAGATAATTGAAAAAACCTTTTGTAAGATGAAATAATATCAGTTGCGGAGAACGGAGGAAGTAATCTTTTGCGTTGCAGCGGTGGTGATTACATTGCAATTTTGGATGTAAACGTTTGAAAAACTAAACTGATAAATTAATTGTAGTTATTTCATGAATTCGTTTGAATAATAAAGAGTTTTGTTTTTCATGAAAACCATATTTCAATACAGCATTTCCATTTTCCAAACAATATGAAAATTTCATGCCAAGGGGTTGGTGAAAATGACATGCCAAAGCATTGGTTAAAATGACATGTCAAAGCATGGGTGAAAATGACGTGTCAAAGCATTGGTGAAAATGACATGTCAAATCATTGGTGGAAATGACATGCCAAAGCATTGGTGGAAATGACATGTCAACGCATTGGTTAAAATGACATGCTTAGGATCCAGAAAAGAACGTCATCTTTTGGGGTCCACGCTCATATAAAATTCATCGATGAAGATGCTAAAAAGATGACATGCTAGATCACTTGCACCCATGATTGAATGTCATCTTTGGCATCGAACATTTTGCTGGGCTCCTAACTTTAAAAAATTATTCATTGGGTTTTTATTATTGCATTTTCCCAAACTATAAATTCTTACAAATGTTTAATTTATATTATAAGAAAACCGACTAATAATATAGTAGAACAGGAATTACACATAGCCCAGAAAGTCTGCGTTCACCTTACTACATTTCAAAAATGATGCTAAAACTTTAATAAATAGGTAAATGAGATCAGTTTTTCTTTCATAAATATGTTATTGGGACACTCTATGTATAGACTAATATGTTCTACCTACAGTTTCGTCAATATTTCGATGGCTTTTTCCATTATTTACCTAGAATTTTCCTTTTATCGATGCCAATTTCTTTGCCCTTGTTTTCCATTCTTGAAATACTTTACTTTTTTAAGTTAAGAGTGCAAACGACCTCACAGAATGATCAGTTGTGACAATATTGATTAAAAATGGGAAAAAATTTAAAAAAAAAATCAAAAAAACTAACGGTATTATTGCAACATACAAAGTGAACGCAGACTTTTTGGGGCTCTAATTTAGCAGTTGTAACACTTTTTACCGTTATCTTCGTAATAATAATACATTTTCAGGAATTTTTCTTTTTATTCTGGTACTAAAGAGTGCCAATAACATATTTATGAAAGAAAAACTGATCTCATTTACCTATTTATTAAAGTTTTAGCATCATTTTTGAAAAGTAGTAAGGTGAACGCAGACTTTCTGGGCTATGTGTACCCAGCAAAATTTTAAGGAAGGGGTTCTATGCGATGACGTGATTTCATGTCATCTTTTGCATTGGTTCAAAGGAAGTCGTGAAAGATCCGATCTTTTCATTAGGATTTGAACCAATGCAAAGGAAGTCGTGAAAGATCCAATCTTTTCATCAGCATTTGTACCCATTCCATCGATCCAATAGAGATGATGTTTGTGTTTTTATTTACACACCTGTTTGTTCCAGTACTGCAAGAATCTACTACATATTTTTTCTATTTTTTCCGATAACATAAAGGAAAAATTGTTATCGTAGTAAAAATTAGTAGATTCTTGCATATTCCGGAACAGACCAAAGTTGTTAGAACTGTCGTCTTGATGTTGTCTTACATTTCCTGCATATCAGACAACTAAAACTTCTAAACAATTGGTATTGTATGAAGCTCGAAATGTCTGCAATAAAAATGAAGTCCCAATCATCGAGCTAAAAATAGAATCGGACTGCACACATTGTTATTTTAAAAGTTCCCTTGTCTGTTCTAAAACTGACATAAAAAAATCAATCAAGTCTCGCTTCTTGAAATTTGAAAAAAAGTTCGAAAAGAAAAGGAACAAGAATCTGAAAAAAAGAAACGACGTTTGGAAAGAAACAATTAAAAATAAATTAATAAAGCATAAATGATATTTTCCAGAAAAAGTCTCTCATCCCCGTTCGTAACATTTTGTTCTTAGAGATCCCTAAAGCAAGCCGGGTTGTAGATCCCTACATATTTTCGTCACTAAACAAAATAGTATAAATTTCCAAAATGTTATAAAATAACAAAATTATAAAATAAAAGTAATTTACGAAATAAAAATACTTAAAGGAGTGCAGTTGGAGTCCATGTCGAAATCTGAACTGGTGATGGGAAGATAATTGAAAAAACCTTTTGTAAGATGAAAGAATATCAGTTGCGGAGAACGGAGGAAGTAATCTTTTGCGTTGCAGCGGTGGTGATTACATTGCAATTTTGGATGTAAATCAAATCAATTAATTGTAGTTATTTCCTGATTTCGTTATAAAGAGTTAATAAAGAGTTTTGTTTGTCCATATTTCAATAGAGGATTTCCATTTTCCAAACAAGACATGAAAATGTCATGCCAAGGGGTTGGTGAAAATGACATGTAAAAGCATTGGTTAAAATGATATGTCAAAGAATGGGTGAAAATGACGTGTCAATGCATTGGATAACATGACATGCTTAGGATCCAAAAAAGAACGTCATCTTTTGGGGGTCACGCTCATATAAAATTCATGAGTGAAAATGACAAAAAGATGACATGCCAGATCACTTGCACCCATGATTCAACTCATGATTTGTCATCGAAGATTTTACTGGGTATATTCCTAAACTCTTGTATACACTAATGTTAAATGTAAAGAAATTTTGTATAATACAAGCAATAAACAAATGAAATGAGGAAAAACGCTATCCCAGAACAGAGAAAACTGGTTATATTTCATTATAAAAAAATAATGTGCAAAAGTGACGAAAATATAGATATAATCGATTTCGTGAAACACATGAGCCAGCCAAAACCAAGAACTGGGAGGGAAGGTAGAGGAATCTCCTGAAAAATTACGGCTAAACCGACCTTAATTTTCTTGAAATTGGTCACTGAGTCCTAAATGACTTTCAGAAGATCGAAAATATGCACTTACATTACAAAAAAATCGTAAGGATAAAGCCTTTCATGAAGATGGGTCTATAATTGTGCCTGGAGTTTGATTAAATTTTTTGTGGACGGACGGGCAAACATAGCTTGATCGTTTTAATTTGTCGATGAAGATTGGTAAACAAAAGGGGGGCCTAGGACGAATGTTCCACTCCTTCCACATTAAGGTGTACGGTATTAAGAAATCGATTCAACTTGAACACTTACGCAAAAGGGGCTATTATAATTCTATTGTCATGGAACTTCACTAATTATAATAAAGCCCTTGCTTACGAGTTTTCTCATAGATTTCTTATACAATTTATAAACGATCTCTCACACTAAAAATAAAAAGTTTATCTCTCTATGATACAAAAATAAAATAAAAATTTGTTTGATAAATGTAGAAAAAGCAATTTTTGCCCGGAGTCAAGCTTTTTTTTTCACAACTCCGACTCTAGCAATCTTTGCTAGACTCCGACTCCGAAACCCTGGTGCCACGTGATGAAAAAATATTCAAAACTGTCAGAATTTCGCCCTGAGACCTGCAACAAGGTGCGTCCTCATGTCTTCAGTGGTCCATATACAATATTTAGTTGCCGTACTTGCTCAGGTGTTACCATGAGAATCACCCACGGGAGTTGCCAATCTTCTACTGGGCGCGTCTTCCCGGGTGGCGGATGGGAAGGGGGTTTCTGAGATATGCGGGGTCGGCAGCGCCCGAGGGAAACTGAAGGTGTTTACTGTCTCCACATATCTCAGAAACCCTGGGGGTTTGTTTCTCTTTCAAACCCCCCGTGGACCAAAATTGGATCGGGGTAGTTCCCTTAAATAAATCAACTAAGATGGGTAAAAGACGTAAAAGGAGTAAAGTTACGGTGCAGGGAGTTAATAACCCAGTACCGGCGGTAAGCGTTGGTGAGATCACAAGCCACGTACCGTCGAGATCAAGCGATTGTGATCCGGCTGTCTCAGGTGTGGATGCCTTGGCACCTACAGCCGTAACTGCTACAAGTGCAGTATATACAACCCGAAATATTGTTGACGGACCGGTTTTTCAAAAGGATAATGCTTTAGCCAAAACTGGTGTTAATCAGTCCACGGCTGACAGGACCGAAGTTTTGGGCGGGGACGACCTACATCTCAAAGTGATTGGGGACAGTCTGGAGAGACAGAGTAGGGAACTCCTTGACCAACTGGAGAGACTTGTTCCGACCATACCACCAGAGGACATTACGGTGATCCCAGCTGAGTCAACAAGAAGGTCTGATGACGACATGTCCACTGACGGTGATGTGGTCGAAGAGGTTGTGAACCTGGGTTCGCAACCACAGACAAGTCGCAACCAGTCTGGTCCTGTATCGGCACCAGCCGATACTAAGCTTCGAAGGCAGATTGCCACGGAGTCAATGGATGTTGATGGAGAACCTAGAGATGATCCATCAACAGCCACTGACTCTAAGTCGATGACCATCGAGGGGGAATCAACGGAAGCTCCAACAATTGCCACTGACTCTGAGTCTCCGGCCTGCGTTGGGGAATCCAAGGAAACCTCATCGACGGACACCGACGCAGACGCAATTTCCGCCAAAGAGGCTTCAGATACGAGGCACTACAAGCGTGCAGCTTCGTATCTGCGCAAGTTCGTGGGAAGGGACGCGAGCTCGCATACTAGGAGAGAGATCATGTTCATCAAGAGCAAGCTCAAGTACATGCGGAAATTCGAAAGAATCTATCCAAATGCACCCAGATGCGAGCTCCTGGTGGACAAAATCTTTCTCCCGAACCCTGCTTCAGCTTCAGCCAAAGACTCAGTAGAGACTGCGGCGACAAGCAAAAAGGTGGAGGTGAAGCCTGCTGCTTCTGACAGCAAGGTGGAACCTAAAGCTGTTCCGAAGCCGAACCCGAGCCAGAAGGGACTGGAAAAGGATAAGGGGCATAATCCGACTCCAAATGATTCTCGTAAGAGTAGTCAACTGGAGAAGGTGACTGTCCCAAATCCGGCTCCTACCCCAACTAATGAGGGTAAAGCGGACGAACAGAAGGTGTCTAAGACCTGCGCAAGCCACTCGGTGGTAACGACGGGTGGATCGACTGGGACACCATCGACTTCGGAGAAGACGAACAAGTCCTCGCAGTCAAAGACTGTGAAGCGAGTTCGCTCTTCAGAAGGCCCTCAGCCTTCGCCAAAGAAGACGATGATCTCTCAGACGGTCAACACGGCGAACTCCTATGCTGGTGTCCTTGCTCACAAAGCCAAGGGAAGCAGCACCAGTACTGAGAAGGCGTCCACCTCCTCAGGAAAAGCTGTTACCAAGGCACGTGAGCGAGGACGTAGGAAACCCTACGCCAAAACGGCCACGGTGGCAAAAGATGACGAGCTCCTAGTTGCAATCATCGACCGAGCTGACCCCTTCGGGAAAATCAGCGAAAGTCACTGGTTGCTCTTCGAGACTCGGCTTCGTTTAACCATTGTGTCCACTGAGGCGAACCAGGGTCATGACAATAGAATCAGTTTGGTGGCGCCTTCCTTCACAAGGGAGTTAAAGTCATTAAATGTCTCAACAGGAGCTCGCAAGAGTACCTTAAGAAGACAGTTAATGACTTTGATGAACTTTGGGAGGGGGCAAAAATTGCTGCGGTGTCTATAACGGAGATTCCGTCCAGGAAGGTATTCCCAGCATGGGTTCCCCCACCTACCGTGGATAAGGAACTTCTGCTGAGGATGCTGGAGCTCCAGAACCCCGGTCTCCTTACTAAGGACTGGACTGTAATGAGTCTCACCCCTTGTAAGGAGAATGGAGGGATGGACATTAAGATGGCGGTAGACTCCTCAGGAGAGGAGTACCTTAAGATTCGTGAGGGAAAACTGAACTTCGGTTCAGGATGGGTTCGGTTCCGACTGAGTCCACCTCGCGGAAGTCAGTAGGAGTAGGCAGGCGGCAGGTGCTACGCATTTTGCAGATTAATCTGCATCATTGTAAAGCAGCTGCCGCCGAACTACTCCTGTCCCTCACGAACTCAGAGGTAGACATTGTTCTAGTCCAGGAACCTTATATATATAAAAATAAGGTCTCTGGACTGAACAATGCCAACTTCGAGGTCTTTGCATCGTCCGAAGGGGACAAGGTGAGGACCTGTGTGGTAGGTAGGAAGAACCTCAATCTAATCTTTCTATCTAATTACAGTAATGGAGACATGTGCACGGTGCGACTGGAGAACGGCAGGGAGAAGGCCACTCTCCTGTCCTCAATCTACATGCCGTATGAGGACCCTGATCCACCAAATCAGGGGGTACACAGGCTGCTGAAGGAGAACCTGGGCGTTTTTAACGTTATCCTTGGATGTGACGCCAACGCCCACCATTTTCACTGGGGCAGCAAAGACACAAACACTAGAGGTGAGTCGATTTTCAATTTTATATTATCTTACAATCTAAGAATATGTAATATAGGAAACGATCCCACCTTTAAAATTAGAGGCAGGGAGGAGGTCATTGATCTAACCCTGTCTAATTTAGATGATTCTGTCGTCAGGAACTGGAGGGTATCCAACAAATGCTCCTTTTCGGATCATATGAGGATATACTTTGAAATCTCTTTCGACGGAGTCCGCCAAAATCCTTATAGGAACCCGAGAAGGACGGACTGGGGAAGGTTCACTGATCTGACGAACCATCAACTGACACTCCCCGGAAGGATAGAAACAGTTGCTGAGCTTAACAGTAAGGTGCCCAACCTAACAGAAATCCTTCTTCGCTGCCATAAGGATGCCTGTCCATTAACTTATCCTGGGAAGAAATCCCAACCGGTGTGGTGGAACAAGGATCTTGGCGAATTACGGAAAAACACCAAAAAGTTGTACAACAAGGCGCACTCGACGAAACTTGACAGTGACTGGGAATCGTATAAAGCGAGTTTCACCAAATACAAGAGTGAAATCAAGCGCGCCAAAAAGAAGTCATGGGTTTGTTTCTGTGAGTCTGTAGAAGGGGTAAACGACGCTGCCAGATTCCGTAAGATACTCTCGAAGGACCCCAAATCCATCGGTAGTGTCAAAAAACCGGACGGCACGTGGACAGACTCAGGTCTTGAGACTCTAAACCTTCTAGCTGAGACCCACTTCCCTGACTGCACGGATGCCAGTAACCTTCACATTGAATGTGACAACTTCCAAGTCCAAGAGTCAGTGGACGAGAGCCTCATTGATAAGGTTGTAAGCAGAAACAAAATAAAGTGGGCAGTAAGTACATTCAAACCCTATAAGTCACCTGGTCCAGATGGAGTAATTCCTGCGATGCTTCAATTTGCTGCACCGCAGATATACCAAATTCTGGAGGAGATCTTTAGGGCCTGTTTGTTTCTTTCCTGCGTACCAGATCTGTGGAAAGAGGTAAAGGTAACTTACATCCCCAAAGCGGGGAAAGCCAGTCACTCTGCACCGAAAGACTACAGACCTATTAGTCTATCCTCCTTTCTCCTCAAGACACTCGAACGACTGATCGATCTGGAGATTAGGAGCTTTGTAGACACTGCCTCGCTGAGCGACTCGCAGCATGCCTACATGAAAGGTAAATCTGTCGAAACTGCTCTTCATGAGGTCGTGGGTTTCATTGAGAGAAATATGGAGAACTCAAACTTTACCTTGGCGGCTTTCCTGGATATAGAAGGAGCCTTTAACAACGTAAAACTTGAATCCATTCATCTCTCGCTTAGATCGGTCAACACCCCGGAAACCCTGATCTGCTGGATAAAGAGAATGCTGGAGAGCAGGATCATAAATTCCAGTATTGGGGAGTTGACAACAAGGAAGACAGTAACACGAGGTACTCCCCAGGGAGGTGTACTCTCACCGCTGCTGTGGCTACTTGTGATAAACAATATTTTGGCGGAATTCGACAATCAGGGCATCAAGGTTGTCGCATACGCGGATGATGTAGTTTTACTAATAACTGGCAAATTCTTGTCCACTATTTCGGAGCTTATGCAAGGAGCCTTATCAAAGCTGTCTCGTTGGGCCACCACAAATGGCCTTGGTGTAAATCCAACGAAAACAGAACTGGTATTGTTCACCAGAAAGCTTAAGCTTGGCGACTTCATACCACCAACATTGGATGGAGTGCAGTTGCATCTATCTCCTGAGGCCAAATACCTAGGTACAATCCTGGATTCTCAACTGAGATGGAAAAGGAACGTCGAGGAACGGACGAAGAGAGGTATGATCGCACTCTATTCATGTAAGAATTCGATTGGGAAAAGTTGGGGTCTAAATCCAGCTATTGTACACTGGTTGTATAATACTGTGGTGAGACCCATCCTATCCTACGGATGTCTTGTCTGGTGGCATGCGCTTCGACACAAATCGAACTCGGGCAGCATAGACAAGGTGCAAAGGGCAGCCTCGATCCTGATAACTGGAGCTTTTAGAAGTACACCACAAGCAGCTCTGAACGCGATGCTAAACCTCTTGCCCACGAGAATTAGCATCAAAGGTCAAGCAGCACGTAGTGCTCTAAGGCTACATGAATTGAATCGTTGGCGTGACAGCACCTATGGTCATGCATGCATTCTTCGAGAGCTAGGGCCAAACCTTGGCTTAAATCAGCAGGGGAAGTTCAGCGACTACTTATCACCAATCCATAGATTTGATGATTTTGAGGTCGTTATCCCTAGTAGAGATGACTGGATCCGTGGTAACCCTCCTCTGGACGGTCTGGCTTTCTATACAGACGGTTCCAAGATGGAAGAAAGTACCGGAGCTGGCGTCTACTGCGAAAAGCTTTGCCTCGAGTACTCTTATAGGTTGAACAGCGACTGTAGCGTTTTCCAAGCAGAAATCTTCGCGATCAAAATGGCCGCAGAGTTGATAAAAAGTCTGGATGCTGAAATCTTTGAACCGGTGACTATCTTCGTTGATAGTCAGCCGGCTCTTAAAGCCATCAAATCCCCCAATATCAAGTCTGAGGCCGTTCTTGAGTGTAGAACTGCTTTGGCGAACCTAACTAACGCTGTCCGACTCTGCTGGGTACCGGGTCACTGTGACATTGTGGGAAACGAGAAGGCAGATGAATTGGCAAGACACGGATCTCAATCAACAAGTCAAGCTATCACTGTTTCTATTAAACCTCCCATATGTCACGTTTTTCGGAAGGTGGAGACGTTCTTTGAAGAACAGGCCAAGGAACTATGGCATAATGAACCAAGGTGCAACGTGTCAAGGGCCATTTGGCCGAATCTTTCAACAAAGAGGACAACTTCGCTTTTAAGTCTGAGTAAGTCAGAAATCAGGGTATTGACGGGAGTCATTACCGGCCATTGCAACATCCGAGCTTTTATCGGCAAATGGCAGGATGATGGCGTGGACTATTGCAGGCTCTGTGAAGATGAGGAGGAAACGGAGACGATCGAGCATATTCTATGTCGTTGTCCGATGTTAACTCGAAAGCGGTATAGACTAACAGGAGTACGCTTTCCTCCAAGCTTAACCTTCTACTCAAACATGGAACCAACAATCATAAACAACATCATTAAAAATCTGAAGTGGCTGGGACGGCGCGACCCATAAGCGTAACTACTTCTCTGACAGTTTTTTCCACCATCGCCAAAAAAAACACCCTCTCTGTCTTTATTACATCTTCATTATTTCTTATAATTAATTCATTTATTATTACTCTCCAAACCACACCCCCCTTTTTTCTTTATTCTTCTCTCTTTTCTCTTCTCTTTTCAGGTAATTCTGAACCTCCTTTTTTCTTTATGGATGATCACAATGGACCGAAAGGTCTCCGAGTGGCGTAGTCAATATACACATATATTGACTACACATCCCCAAACCTAACCTAACCTACCATGAGAATCATCCTAATCACCATATGGTTGATAGAACCTCTACCCAGGCACTTTAGGAGGGATTTTCATAATCTAGAAAGAGAGGCCCAACGTAACAAGAAATAATTAAGAGGTTCTTAGTAAGCCTATCAAGTAGATTTAAATAGCATTCACATAGATGCAGTCGCAGATGCCATAAACAACTATTGTTTAAATGCGGTCTCCTGAGGACATCCCACATCTTTCGCAGCTGAGGAACGTCACTTGCACGACAAACCAGAATAGTTTTGGGCTCAACTACGCTCGATGGTGCAGCCGCCTAAATTCTTATAGGGCAAGGATTAATGATCCTGTGCAAAACATCTGCCCAGCATGCGACACAGGCCCGCACGATACACTGCACCTTTTCAACTGTCCTGCCAAACCCACCCAACTAACTGTAGTATCTTTGTGGTTACAACTCATAGAACCAGCCACATTCCTAGAACATTCCCAGAACGGTGCCACATTCCGAGAGCCATATTATGCAGAAAAACGAACTTGCAAACATATCATATGCTGTTACAACAGCAACAAGAGACAGTCGACTACATGTAGGTGTCAACGCATATCTGCATAACTAAAGCTGAAAACACAACCAACGTTTGGGTAAAGCCTTGTGCCGTTTTGGCAGTTTTTACACTGTTGGGCATGATGCCGAAAAATTCAAATTCATTTGAAATATATGCCGGCAAACAGATCAACGCTGGACTTTGGTGACGGCGTCGCCTTGTTGTTGTTGTTTTTTCTCAACTCCCAACACAAAACTTTACTCCAACGTTGGATGCGTTTTCAGCTTAACTGTTCCTATGAATGTATGAATTTTTTCTACGATTAAAACATTTTGGCGGCCAAACGCATTCACAGTGCGACTGAACCAACTTTAAATGGAAGCTGCTTACACCTGGGAAGTTTTTGCGTATTCTGAAATGTTTATAGATGAGAAAAATCAAAAAACCAAAAAATCGCCAGAGGACTTTTTAATATATTAAAAAAACAAAACCGCAAGTCTCCGAATCCGCAAAAACTTCCCAGGTGCAAGCACTTTCCATTTAAAGTTGGTTCAGACGCATGGTGCATTAAATTAATTAAATAATTTGGAAATATATGTACATTCTAAAAACGATTCATCCTTACTTACCCACAGAATAAAATGAAAACAACAAGATATCCTTTTAAGCAAAATATTCGCAAATAGATGAACCTTTTTATTACGAAATTTTTAAAAAAATAAATACATTTTGTTTCATCTTCATCTTTGTGTGTGTGTGTTTACAATACAATTAGCTAAAGATATTTGTTTTTTAGTTAAGAATTCAAAAAGGACTAGTGTCGTTTTTATTATAAATATTAGTTTTGTTTTTAAATTTATGTATATTATATATTTTTGGGGGGAAATTTCATTTAAAAATCTTTTTACTTACTTTTATTATTATTATTTAAAAAAAATATGGAATAGCTAAAAATATGTGTGCTTAAACTTAGAATTTATTTAATTATTAATTAATTTATTAAGATAAGATTCATTGTAGGCATTTATTAATCATCACTTACGAGCGAGCGGCCTCAAAGCATTTTCGATTTCCCGTATGTATCACATGACACCTGAAGAAGGTTTGTGTGTGTGTGTTTCTTTTTTAATTTTAGTAAAGCTTTTATCATCATGTCCAGTGAATTAGCTCACGAGTTCAGTTGACGTTTTTGGGCGGGGTAAGGGGGGAATTGCTTATTATTTCCTAGTTTGATCTTTTCTGCTATTAGTGGTGGCTGTTGTGGTCACCTCTTTCTCACCAGTGGCCGACGGTCGGTAATAGGCATCCGATTTATTAAAATCACGAGCCCCAGAACCACACAAAACCATAGCGGGCAAAGCTTTCAGGAAACCATGTAGACCCGAGGGAATAGGGGGAGTCGCTGGAACAGATAAGCCACATCTGTTATAGAGATATGGCATGGTACCTGTAATATTAGTATGAAGCCCCAAAACTGCTTCTAGATCAGCTTCCTGGGCTTGTGATAAAAATTCAAGGAAAAGACTAGTTGGAATCATAGCAATGTGATCGAAAGAATCCACATAGGCTTCAGTGTCACGATTGTATTGTTCGAGGAAATCGCCAAGCAATTTAGCCACCATGGCAGAACGAGCCTTACTCGCAGCTCCAAAATTTTGTGGATTTCTAAAATAAACAGGGGCTTTGACTGCACCTCCCACACGATTTAGAAATTTTAAAATTATCTTTTCATGGCTGTCTTTGGGTTCCTGTACCAGACGTCGCAAAATTGCCTCGAGATAAGTGCTGAAACTTTGGCGTGCCTGCAGTTGTGTAAGCTCAGAGCCGTTTTGTATTAATTTTAGTACCTGTTTTCGCAATCTCTTTCCCTCCTCTTCACATTTGGGCTCAATGCGCTTGGTATCAAAGCATATGGGAGATGCTGTTTCTAGGGCCCGTTCATATTGCCCCATTCGTTCTTCAAAAGAATTTCCCTCTTTAATGTCACCATTCTGTTTTGCGCCATACAATTGTTGGAATATGAGTTGATTGTAATTATGTTGCGACATTGTCGATTGAAAGGTTTGACCTTGCAATACCGGAGTTGACATTGGTATACCCGTTGTAGAATCTAAGAAATTACCATATTTAGACATACTATCTTCCGTGGGAAATATGCGCACAAAGCCTCCACGGCGAGCATTTTGGAAACGAACATTACGAATTATACGCTGTTCTTCCAATGTTAAATTCTTACAAGCCGAGGTGCTGACAGAAGAACGCTTAACACCCCCACCTCCCACACCGACGCCAGTTGGTTCTGCTGAATTGGTACGTCTATTGTGAGATACACTACGAAAACGTGTCCAACGACTGTCGTAGTGGGCCCGCATAGCCGGACTATAGGCGGGAATTCCGACACACGTTAAAAGATCAGTTATTAGACATGATTTGACCTTAGCATCCAGCGGACTATCAACACCCATGGACGGTGATAAATTCACCTCGAGTAACCATGGCTTCAGCGTATCATCAATAAGTATATCAAAACCATAAAGCTCAAAACAATTGTTCCCGTTCGGAACAAACATACGACATGCCGATATAATGGATTGGGCACAGGAGAATATCGACTTGATAATTAAATCTTCTATATTAGCCATTAACATATTAGTATCACAACCTTGAGATTTTAAATGTCTTAATAGGGCCGACAGCGTCCATTTATGTCCCACATCTTCTTCGTGAGCATCATTCGACTTGATGTAGTCGGTATGATATTTATTAATACTGTAATTGCACAGGTGCATACAAGGATTCCATAGATTGTCAGCGTCTAAGTCATACTTGACAGTGGCTAATCGCACCAAACCCTCTTCGTAAAGGTAGATAATAAGTGGATCAAAGGACGTGACTAGAACATACACCCGTAAATCACATTTATGTCCGTCGATGCACAACGGATCTGCCACATATTTCGATACCAGAACTTGTTCATCTTGTGGTATTTGATCGGGAGAGTTGACGATAAAAATACCACGTCCGCGACTAGATGCAGCCGGCTTAACTATCCAGGGACCACGACATTTGTTGTGAGCCGTTACCAGATCCTTATACTCCAAAGGTAAGAGGAATGATTGTGGCACAATATCAAAGTGCTTCATACCTCGCAAATGTTGCATACGTTCGATGTTTTTGTAGAGACGATCTTTGCGTGTCAGCTCGTACGATCGCGGAAAATGGTTGACCCTTTGATATGGGGATAGATTTCTTAACATATCAGGTTTCATGTGTATTCCAGTCCATAGAATGCTAAAGGATTCATCGTCCTCAGCTTCGGTAAGGCCATGTCGTGCAAATATTTTACGCAGTAACTTTGTTTCGGTTTGAAGAAATTTATAGGTCAACTTGAGATTTGTGGCAGGCATATCCAGGGCGGCAGTAGTGTGATCCCCATCACCATCGTTTTCGTGTTCATTTTCTTGTTCATTATCGTTGTCAAGCTCATTTTCCGATGATTGTGTGACATTGGTACGGGACCTGTTAACAAAAGATCGCTTGCTAGAAGACACTTCCTTTTCATTATCCTCTGAATCGTTGCCATCACTAGATATGGAATTATCACTCGATGACATTGAATCCCATAATTTTTTGTCTAAATGCTTTGGTATTGAAACAACACAACGTTTATGTTTGCTAATTGGTGAGTTGCGAATACTGGTGCCGACTCTTCGATGTTGTTGTAATTCGTTAGCTTCGTTACATTCTGCCTTGTTAATAATCACTGAGCTGAGACTAGAAGTAGATTTACTTTTGGAATTTTCTTTGCGTAATGTTGTGGCATTCTTGTTCGGAGAAATTTCACCTTCTTCTTCGTTGTCGCCTACCTTAACACAAGCTCCACTCGAACTTGAACGGCTTACATGATGTTGCAGCTGATGTGGCCGTGAATTTAAAACCGTTGTTCGAAATACCAAAACAGCATCTCTGGAACCCAGTCCGCCACTGGTAATCCATTCGTCGTCAGCTGGCTTTTCGAAACGTCGATTGCCTGTTGCAGTGCCATTGTTATTGGGACGGGCATCAGTTGTGGGCATAATGATATCTCCAGCACTCTTAAGGCTCACTGGCTGGCACACTGGTACATTTCCCGTACGAACACTAACTGGACGACTGGACGTATTGCGTAATTTTGCGCGACTTCCGTTAACTCTTTACCGAACGAAACTTCCGTTTAATAATTTCTACTACTAATGATTCATCCAATGATTCCACCAAGTCGATGACAACATATATTCCTCTGTCGCGTAATCGCCTTGACATGTTCTGCAGTAGCCTTAGGGGTGTGGGTATAAAATCGTCGTCATTGCCCTTGTCGCCTTCGTTTGTTGTCTCTTCTGAAATTGATTTGATCACAGAAAATGAATTTTGATTGCGGTTCGCTTCAAAAGAAATTTGCAAATTTGTTGTTAAAATCGAAAACTTATAACGCGTTTTAGTGATGGCCAGAATTGTTTAAAAGATAATCACATCAAAATTTCTTTATAAATTCATTTATGGAAAGGAAAAACAATACACCGTACTCAAAGGAAAAAAAATCACAAACAATTTTGAGGGTTGTTCGTTCTGTGATGGCTGTTTGCTCGGTCGTCAGTTGTGGTGTTGTTTCCGTAGCTAATATAATGTTCCTACTGACTGCCGCCTGTCGCCTGAGTACAATGGCTAGAAGAAATTCATGTCCTTAAAATAGCAGGTTCACATTTCTCGCGTGCGCACAACTTTCCAAACAATCTCATGGTGTCTATGTTTAGCGCTCTTATACTCTCAAACACGAAATGCTATGTGTGCAACTTCCGAAGTTTGAGTGGAAAATCTGTTACGATTCAATTCACCATGCGTCAGTTGCATTGTTTACATTATAGTAATGGTGGTGGCTCATGGTTAAGGGAAGGAGGGGGGTCTATAGACAAGAGCAAGGCGGCGGATATAGATGTCAATGTTATTTTCCATAACACATATACCTGCTGCTGCTGTTTTTTGCTTATTGAAAAGCGAGCATTAGCGAATGTGTAAACAAATCGATTAAGGTTGGGTGGCTCTGTCTGACTGTCTGATGGTGAGAGCGTTTGTGTTTTATAGTATATTGGGATTTTTGCTTCTTAGTCACGTTTCAATTGGAGAAAATCTATCAGATACTGTTAATACATACTTGCATGCTGCTTATCGGAAATACCACAGACCTTTCTAATGACTGACTGTGTGCGGAGAAATTCTCAAATAAGAAGACAAAAATGGTCAGAATCTGTTAGCTACTACAACATAGTATATGCAAATTGAAAAGTATTTCAGTTGTGCTTTTCAAAGGTATTTTTGAGCATTAAATTATGCACAGTGGTGCGTGTTTAACAAACCATTGACCTTGACATTTCAAATTATTTGAAATATGGGGGTTCACAAATATCATTCAACCAGGTAGTTTAAAATTGTCCAGATTTATAAATTAACGCATAGGTATATTGCTTTGTTATACGACTGCTTCCATAATATAGAATTCAAGTTATTTCCCATGAACATCCTTGATAGGACAACGGGAGAGGAGGCGACATACATTGTTAGTCCAATAATATCTTAACTAATATTTTATAGCTGTAGCTGTAGAACATAGTGCGACCATTTATAGAGAAGTTATACCCAGTCGAAATAACTAGAAAAATTGGATGTGGTTTTGCTGTGAGGTGGAACCACAGCTGAACAATGTTTTGTCTTATGGAGTCCGGAAAACAACGCTCTGTGTAAGGGCTTACCATAGAACCAGGTAAATAAAATTTATAACACAATTATTTTCGGATATGGGCGAGGAATTATTGGTTATTTCAAAATTTCTAACAAATTACACTGTATTGATAATTCTTAACAAAATGTAGAAACCATGCCGTTCCGATTTTTGTTGCTGCTTAAGTGCAGAAAATACGACCGCCGGAATGCGTTCAGTTTCACAGTCAAAGCAAACGCAAAAATCACAAAAACAAAAATTGGCTAGTGCTTTTTGGAACACCTTTCACGAATGAGACAGACAAAGTAAAAATAAAATTGAAACTCATATCGCTGCGCAACGGAACTGAATGAACGGTCGGTCGAACGATCAACTCGATGGATGTGTGTATATATAAACATTTTACAAAAACAATGCATAATAATAAATTCTTTTATTACTGACAAAGTCATGCATATAATAAACATTTCGGTGCACTTATTTGTGAACACCCTTTATGGGTATGTTTTTTGTTTGTTTTAACATGTTCTGCTATTTTGTTATTATTTTATTTAAAAATACAGTGGCACAAACTTGTTTAGTAGAGCAATAATGATGAACTTGCTCCCAGAGCATGGCCTGGGACTCAATTCTGTTTCTATGAAAATGTGAAATGAAAACTTTTATAAAGGAAAAAACAGGTTTCTTATTCTTATTTTATGAGAATGTGGAATGACAAATATTTGCTCTGTTCCAGAACCTGCAAGAAGCTACTATTTTTTACTACGATTACATTTTATCCTTTATGTTATCGGAAAAAATAGTACAAATTAGTAGATTCTTGCAGTACTGAAACAAACCAATTTTCTTATAATATTTATCATTTGACATTTATGACCTGTTTCTCTAAAACGATCCTAATTCAAATTCGATCGAAATACAACCAAACTCCAGTTATTGTAAAAAAAATTTGATTGGAAACACAAATGCGCCAAATATGTTTCAACGAACAGAAGTTTGGTAGTAGTTCGAACGAAATTGAATTTAAATCGTCTAAGAGAAACAGGTAATTAATTTCATTATAACAATTTTCATCTCACAATTAGTTTTCTTTTGTCCTAAGCTCTTCCTCCAAGCTAACTGAAGAATATCACTTTCTTTTAAACAAGGTTTAATACCAATGTTCTGCCCATTCATGGCCTGTTTCTCTAAGACGATTTGAATTCAAATTCGTTCGAATTACTAAAAAAATCCTGTTTTTGTAGAAAATGTTTGTTTGATTGAAAACAAAAATGAATCAAATGTTTTTCAAAAACCGAAGTTTAGTAGTAGTTCGAACGAATTCGTATTCGAATCGTCTTAGTGAAGCAGGCCATCAGAATCCGAAATACCATGTCAATCCATTTAGATGATGTGTGTACAATAGGTTTATGACCTTTTTTACAACCTCGTATCGCTGTATCATATTTTTATGAGTTTTACCTAAGACTAGATAAAATCTTAATTAACTTACGCACATTGTCAGTTGAATATTTTTCTATATGAGCTTTTTGACAAACTTTTGAAGTCAATATAAGCAGATACATAACTGAAAACAAAGATTTGGAGCCACACGACATAACCAAAATAGCATAACCTCTTGTTTCTCACTATCATCATCAAAAAAAAAAAACAAAGAACTCGAAAATAAATCTTCAACTGGGGCTCTGTTTCTATGAAAATGTGAAATGAAAACTTTTATAAAGGAGAAAACTGTCAAATGAAAAAAAAATTATAAAGGAAATATTTTTCATTTCAAATTTTCATACAACAAGAATCCAGCCCCTGATCTGCGTCAATGCCACTCAGTGTTCACTTCTACGAGCACATTGACCTGATTCTCCCTGACTACTACAACTATTATCAGCAGCTCAAGCTAAGTGGTAAATTTTTGCCAATACTGTCTGACATTATACAAGGTGCTCTAGTACAACTTTTAAGCTCGATCGTGGTCCAAACCATCATATCTGATTATCGAAACAATTAAAAGCAACTATAGACTGCTTTGAACGTGACCCTAAATCTTCAACCTCAGGCTGCGGCACCGACGTAGCCAGGGGGGGGCCCGGGCCCCCCGAAATGTTTTTCGATCCCATAGGATATTAGCTTATGCTATATATTTTTTTAATTTTTGAATAAAATTTTTAAATGTTTTAAAATTTTCAAGAAATACGTAAAGTACTTGGAGGAACTATTACAGAGAATTATTGAACTACATTGGTAAACTTATTGTCCAACATATTTGGAAGTATAAAGACTAATGAACACGTTAGGCTTTTTTAGCAATTTTTCGCATAGTTGTTGTTAAGTTTTAAGGTGTTGTTTAAGCGCTTATTCGTAATTTTAGGCTGACTGCAAGTGTTACTGAGTTCAGAAAAAGATGTTTATTTGTATTTGTTGAACGTTTGTTGCATATTAAGTTCAATACTTATGGCTTATAAACAACATCTAGGAAAAACATTTTTGCGCTCTTTTGTTTTTGACATTTTTGATAAGAGCAATTCAACAATAAAAGATACAATCGTTGCTTAGTTTTGTGATTTTAAATTGTTGTATATAGTTTCTAACACGTTTTTGTAATGAACTATTTTGAACATCATAACAATAGGTCTGTACGATAACCTCGCAAGTGAAAAGTACTTGCAAGTTCCTCAGCAAGTTCTCAGTAACGTCTCTCCACCAATTTTACTCTCTCGAAGCTAAAAATTTGTAGATTGTTATCGAACAGCAATTTGCAAAAACTTGCAAGAAGTCAGGTGATTTGAAGAAGAAGAAGATCTTGGCGGAAAAGATTAAATAAATAAATAAATAATAAAATAAAAAAATAGTCACCACAAACTACAAAATAAGTTATTTTATTTACATCGTTTTCCATAATTTATTTAATAATTTTCCCCTTTTTTATTTCTATTTATTTTAATAACCAAACGTTTGTTTTTGTTTTTGCCAAGAAGTCCGCCACAAAACATTCGAATTTTAATCAGCTGATCAAACTTGCAAATTCTTACAAGAAAATTTTTCCTTGCAAAAACTTGTAAACAAAAGTCTCCAAAACTCTCCAATATTCTCTCACAATTGTCTCCAAATTCTCTCTCTTTTACTTTGCAAGTTTGTTATCGAACAACATTTTGTAAAAGTTTGTGCAAATTTGCACAAACTTTTGGGTTATCGTACAGACCTAATTACAAATTCTTTATTATGTTTGAAATTTGGAAAAAAAACCATATCAATCATTTTTTATGATATAATTCTGTTCCACCGCAGTGTCGCCCGTTGAGATTTATTGAAACTGGTCTCTTGCTACAAATTAGTAAATGCCTATTGTAAAAAAAAAACATTTTTCTGTCGTATTTGTATGTTTTGTTCGACGTTTCGAATGATAATAAAATCAAGATTATTGAGGTAAAAGTTTATATTTTATTTATTGCATATTATTTCCAATATTTCGAAATTACACTGAATTTCATCTTCAGGGATTTTTCTGTCGATTGCTCATTGAATTGTATTTTGGGAAGTACTTTCAATGGATACACATTTTTAGAAATGTTCATTTTTCCTTCTTCGGCAAATTACTTTGTGACGACAAACAAAATTAAAAAACGGTTCGGGAACAGATTCTTCTTCGTCAAATCTCAACAAATATCAGTCGGCTTTGCGGACATGAATATACCCTGAGCCTGTGTGAACTGAAACTTTCATCTATGGGCAGATCGAACAACGGCTACACAATCAAAATCCCTTAACCCAAAGCTATGTATTAGGAGATTTTCAGAATTGTGTAGCCATTTGCGGACATATGAACTTGCCAACAAAATAAAGATTTTATCATTGATCACAAGTGTTGCGGAGAAGGTACCTGAAGAAATGGACCGGGCCAACATAGTTTATTTTAGAAGTAGATATTAATTTGGGGGCATTCGTTTTAAAAGATATTGCGCCCACCAGTCATTTCAGTTCTTCACCAATGTAGTTAATTTTCGAGCTTAAACTAAGTTTCGACAAAATATTACTAAATCCAAAGTTTGGTCCAAATCTGTGGCTCCATTCAAGAAAAATCGCACATTCCACTTTAGTTAAAATTCTTGACATTTGAGGAAAAATACCAAAAGGAGTAGACAGAAAATCACCATCTTCGAAATTTATCTAAGGCTCGCAGAAATATCGCGCTAAAGTTGTCGTGCACACCAACCACTACACATGATTGCCCTAGGTGTTCATTACAGCTTTCGGGCCATTTTCTCTGGAAGTATGGACTTGCCCCTGAAAAAACATGTACTGTAGTAATAGGGGACCCGAGAACGCTTGTTGCAAAATAGCAAAGCGTTTCCCGAGAGGTCGTTTTATTTATTAATTTATTTATTTCATATTTTTACTTATAACTAAATTATTAGCATACAGGAAGTGAAGCCATATTTACTAATTATCCAGAGAGGTCTTAAACTGCACTTCTCTGAAAAATTTTAGAAATACTCTGTGGAAGGATATCGAAAGAGTGGATCGATATTGTCCATATTCGAAGTTGATCGAAATTTGGACAAAATATCACTAAGGCAACATTTTGGACAGAATCGGTTGATCTGTTCGAGAATTATCGTGTTCTCCAGGCAGCCACCCAGATGGACGAACATAGCTAAGTGGGCTCCAAATTTTCTGAAACACATTTCTTCCAAACACTCTTTGACCTTAAAACCATTATTTCGATGAGGCACATTTTGACTAAAGGCTGAGAGTAAAAAAAGGTTAGATTGGGTAAAATTGTGTTTATGGATTTTCGCTAAAATTCTGGGCGCCAGAATTTCATTTTAAAAGTATTCAAGACTGACAAGACATGAGTTTTCCTAGTTCCTGATCAACTTATGAGAAGATCCACGATAGGAAACCAGAATTTCTGTAAGAGAAGTCCGACGATTGTCCCCCGATTGGGTGCTAGAATTTGATCATGGATAGACTCACTATTGCTCAGCATTAGTTCTCTATCACGAAAACCACAATCAGCCTTCAGAAATTTTTTGCGATAAAATGTACGATTGAACACCAAAATATACTTAGGGAAATAACTACAATTGGTTTCTTTATGACAATAACAACGGCAGCGTGATAAAGACAAAAAAGAAGACACGTGTCTCGGCGTTTTTTCCCCCTTTGTTTATATAACTCTTAAATATACCTGTAAATATAAAAAATATTACTGGATAACGCCATGATATCCGAACGTTCCCTCTGCATAAATCAATTCTCTACTAATCCCATTTTCCTTCCATAAATAGCTCAATAGAATTCGAGTGGAAAATTGAAGCCGTGATTTTGAACTTTTGTGAAGTAGGAAACGAAGGAAATGTCCTTAACATTCCATGTAAACAACAAAATAAAATGTTAAGATATTTCTAAGGCTTTCGATTGTATACTCTTTCTTTTGGTCTTACCGAAGTGATATCACTGAATTACATAACATTCACGGTAGTTGTGAGTTATTTCATAAATGATACACCCAAAAATATATGCGATTATTAATATATCCATTGCTTTGAACATATATTAACTCTGATATATTGTCAAAAAGACAAGGGTCATTGGCCAAGAAGTCTTACGTCATTTTAATTAAAATATAGTAATGAACATTATTTCATCAGTAATATAAGTCTAAAATAAGGTTTACGTCTTTACTAAATTAGAAATTTTCGCAAACATGAACTTTCAAAATTTTGGTCAGGTGGCGCCCCCCCCCCCGAAATGAAATCCTGGCTACGTCCCTGGGCTGCGGGGTCGTCTTTTAGTCACCGAGAATCAGGATCGTGGCAGGTTTCGAATTTTGGACATGCGAAGGTCTTTTAACTTAATTGATATTCAAATTGAATCACATCAGCGTTTATATGGCCATCACTTTCAGGTATGATACACTCTCCGTATTTTTTTCCAAGCAGAATTATTTTGGCTGGAGGTAAGTAACTCTGCTCTGGACGGTGTGGCAATGTACACATATGAATGCAAGATGGCGGAAGGCATTGGCACCAGTGTCTGTAGCAAAAATCCAAGCACTCATTTAAGCTAAATTATAACAGCTATTAGACTAACGAGGGTAAATGTATACTAGGGTGACCCCAAAAAATTTTTTTTTTTTGATTTCCTACCCCCTAATTTTTTCCACTTGATCCAAAAACCTTATATGTGTAATTTTATGGCGATCGATTAATTTTAACGCGTGTCAACCTAGCCAAAGTGTCTTTCTTTGTTTTCTCTCGATTTGTGACTAAACCACAGTTTTCACGATATTCCTTTGAACGTAAATGTAGAAGCTAACTAAATAAGGACCATTTTATCAATGTATAACACTTTAAAATTTGGTCTGCGTCTATCCCTAAATTATGCTGACATTTTGAAGACAGATTTTATTTATTTTAGGTGTTTTTTGAAAATATCTTCTAATTTCGTTCCGCGTGAATGTAGCCTACACAGGTTCACAGAAATTTAGATCCAAATACGAATATTTTGTGCGAACATTTTTCAAAAAAAAATCTTATTTTTTAGGCCTAATTTTTACAATTGTCATTCGATTTTCTTGTACTTGGTTGCACATTTTTAGATTTTTACGTTGCGGATCTAATAAATCATTACTCGAGAAAATCCATCTACTAAAACGCGAGATACGAGAAATTCCAAGGTAGGAAAATCACCTAAAATTGTTTTTGAAAATATCGCGCATTTTATAGCGTATTCTGCGCGCCGTTTCCACTGCAAACGATAAACTAGTGCAGCATCTTCGTTTTTGCGGAAATAGAGATTTAAGGGTCGATTATGGATAGCAACTCAACTGTAGTTGCGTTGCCAGAAGAGAAAATGCAATTACAATGAATAAAAATACGGTCAAATTCAATCAATATCAGTCTTTTGAATCCTTAGCTATTAATTTATTTGTAAAAAGTAAAAATTTTAATGCGGAAATAGAAAATGATGTTACTAAATATGCTGTAGGCAACGCAACTGGAGTTGGTTTGCTATCCATAATCGACCCCTTAAAAACTTCACTGAAAAGGGAGCTACATTCATTTTAACCCAAAAAATAGTGTGTGATGCTACATCCACGGTTCTTGATTGATCCCCTTCAAGCAGACGTATGTCGATGTAGATTTTCATAGTGACACTGAAACCGGATGCGGAATAAAATTGTAAGCACTTTGCGCAAATAAGCGACGTTTTATAGGTTTTATAATGCTTAGATGCAGCCGATGCTACATCTTAGCGTCCAAATTATATTTCAAAAATATATACAAACTAGCAGACCCCGGTCCGCGTTGCTGGCCCATCGTAATGAGTTTTAATTCAAAAGTAGGTATTTTCTACCTCACTTCTTCGGTCCATTGTCAAACCGAGAAGGATTTTAAATGTATCAACAGATTTTGTCTGTAACCTTTCTTTTCTCTTACGGACTTTGTCGGTTTTTTCGCCAATTTGTGCCTTTTAGGATTTATTATCGTCCATGTCACTGTCTTTATCCTAAAGTGATCTAATAATAAAAGTTAAAAAAATCGAATTCTCCCGCTTATTTAGACATATATGTTTTAGCTTTTCATGGCTGATGGACCGTTGAACCTCACCATTTAAGTACATTTGTAAATATATAGTTTTTCTAGATCGGGCGACAACCACCGTTGTCTCGAAAACTAATTTGCAACCTGATGCACTCATAAGTTTAACAAATTCACCGATTATAAAATAATAGGCCCCGAAATTTGTCTACAAATATATAGCATTTTGGACGACGGGACATACCTGAATATTTTCTGACAATTAGGTTCAGTAGTTTTGGAAAAATAATGTTTTGAAAAGAGTGGGCGTGGTCATCAGTTTTCAAGATATAACATATTAAAAAAGTGGGCCTGGTCCGGTCCTAGGGTGCACACAACTTCATTGCCTACCAAAATGTATGCTGAAACCGATATAATCATAAGTTTGGCTTATACATATAGCGTTTAACAGAAAGGCATGGGGAAGGTACCCCACATAACAACGGCAAACATTGAGCTTTTGCTGCAAATTTTATGGAAATCCCTTCAGTAGTATTGGAGTTATGACATACTAAACAAAAACAGGCTTGGTCGGGCCTATAGGCCCCAAAGAAGTACCTAGATTGTAGATTAATCCGCAAATTTTTATTCCGATACATACATAATTTTTGCAAATATAACGTTTTTTTTTTAAATATCGCATAGGGGAGGTACCCCACCCCCTCTGGAATTCAATAAAATATGTAACCTGTTTTCGGGGGCGTGGTAAACTTTTCTTTCCAAAAAATCTAAGTTGGTTATGACAGCATTTGATTTTTATTCATAAAGGTAAGGCGTTTTTTTAAATATGCCCTCTTCAAAATTCAAGAAAATATGCCTGTACATTCCCTGACATTTTCACGAATATCGGTTCAGTAGTTTTGTAGATGTAACATATTTTAAAAAGTGGGTATGGTACGGGTGCCACCGTGGTGCAATGGTATGTACGCCCGCCTTGCACGCAGAAGGTCGGGGGTTCGATTCCCCGGCCAGGCGACATCAAACATTTTTCAACGGTGGCAAAATACCCCTCAGTAATGTTGGCGACATTTCCTGAGTATTTCAACCTTGAAAAACTTCTCCATAAGTGGTGTCTTAAGACACGCCGTTCGGACTCGGCGATAAAAAGTAGGTCCCATATCATTGAGCTAAATATGAATCGGGGTGCACTCATTGATATGAGAGAAGTCTCCCTTGTCCCGTATGGGATGTTGTGGAACAATGTTTTTTTTTGGGTATGGTCAAGTCTTTGGTTCCTCAAAAGTAGGTAAGGTCGGAGACACAACCACAATTGACTCGCAAATTAACTTCCAAATAGATACATTCGTAATTATTGTAAATATAACATTTTTAAAAAAGTAGGGTATAGGGGAAGTTCCCGCCCTTTCCGAAATTCAACTGAATTTGTAGCCTATTTTAAGCGGAGACCATCTCTGTACATTCCCTGGCAATTTCAGGAAAATCGGTTCAGTAGTTTTTGTAGAAATGATAAAAATAGAAAATGGAAAAAAGTGGGCATGGTCAAATTTTCATTGCATAAAAACCCAAATCGAAAATCGGTCCAGCCGTTCTCAACTGATGCCATTACCAACGAACGATATTTGATTTTTATTTATAAAGATTTAAAAGTTTAGACAAATCGCGATTTTCTTGAAAATCCCCTGTAGATATAACCTAATTAGAAAGTGAGCGTGGTCGGATCTTGAGGCACAAAATAAGTACGTAAGGCTGGAGACACAATAGCCATTGACTCGCAAATAAATTCCCAAACCGATACATTCCTATTTGTTGAAAATATTGCATTTTTACAAAAATAGGGCATAGGGGAGGTACCCGCCCGATCCGAAAGTCAAAAAATATGTAGCCTATTTTTATCGGGGACCAACCCTGTACATTCGCTGAAAGTTTCAGGAAAATCGATTTAGTAGTTTCGTAGATATAACATATTTAAAAAAGTGGGCGGAAAAGTGGGCGTGGCCAATTTTTCTTTGCATAAAAACCTAAACTGCACTATGACTAACATTTCCACAAAAAATTATCCAAATCGCTCTAGCCGTTTTCAACTGATTCAATTACCAACAATTGAGTTTTATATATAAAGATTAAAAACTAGTAAGGAAAGGATCAAAGTCGGCCGGGGCCGACTATATGATACCCTACACCACTGCGAATATGTAAAATATAAATCGGAGCTATATCCAGATCTTA
Organism: Musca autumnalis; assembly: GCF_047663935.1. Classification (NCBI taxonomy): domain Eukaryota; kingdom Metazoa; phylum Arthropoda; class Insecta; order Diptera; family Muscidae; genus Musca; species Musca autumnalis. Next base: position 76,910,278 of record NW_027411755.1, read on the forward strand.
ACCGATTTCCATATAATTTGGCACATTTTTTCACAGACCGAATTCAGTCACACATTCCAAATATCATTGAAATCGGACTTATATAGCGTGTTTGGTGCAGCAAATACGCGAAATCGGCCGAAAATATATATGGGAGCTATATCCAAATCTGAACCGATTTCGATATAATTTGGCATATTTATTTCCAGACCGAATTTAGTCACACATTCCAAATTTCATCGAAATCGGACGTATATAGCGTGTTTAGTGCAGCAAATACGTGAAATCGGGCGAAAATATATATGGGAGCTATATCCAAATCTGAACGGATTTTGATATAATTTGGGACACTTATTTCTAGACCGAATTTAGTCACACATTCCAAATTTCATCGAAATCGGACGTATATAGCGTGTTTGGTGCAGCAAATACGTGAAATTGGGCGAAAATATATATGGGAGCTATATCCAAATCTGAACCGATTTTCACCAAAAGCAATAGCGTTCTTCCTATGGCTAAAAAAATTGTAGTCCCCAATTTTCAGCTGAATCGGAAAAAAAATGCGACCTGTACGTTGCGAACAAAAATACATGGACAGACGGACGGACATGCATAAATCTACTCAGAAAGTGATTATATGTATATTAGGGCTATAACCAAAAAAATACCACCACATAGCCGTGTATAGCATGGAAAACTATTATGAAATACGGTGTCAATTTTTCTCTATCGCGAAAAAAGTTTCCGCACCAAATGCATGGAAGTTCAGAAATGCATTTTTTAATTTTATCTGTTATAACAAAATATTTGCTTTTCATTAAAATTTTTATTTTTTTGTAATCTAATTTAAAATCATTATCAAAGCGTTCTGGACCAATTTGATCTCAAATCGCGCCATTTCGTAGCATATTAGGAACTTTTGACGCTATTGCAATTTTTGGTTTTTCTTTATAAACTCGTGAATTTTATGTTTGTATTTTTGTACCTATCGGACAAGAGAATTTGGGGTCATTTGCAACGAATTCGCGAAAGTTACTCATGCATTCTAGAGTTGAAAATATTGGACTATTTTTTCAAAGCAAAATTTACTTTTTGTTACCCGATGTGTCGGGTGGCTAAACTTATCTGGACAGTTATATCGAAACGTAGAACCTTCTCACTACTTTTGCTTAGTAAGTCCAAGATCAGAATCGCGATAGGTGTAATTACCGGCATTGACTTCTGTAGGCTTTATGAGGATGAGGGAGAGTTAGAGACGATCGAGCATCTGCTATGTCGCTGCCCAGTGCTTGGATATACCAGACAGAGACTATTAGTGACTAAGAATTTTCTACTCTCACCGAAGTCTCATCAGAAGATGCTGCAACCCTTGTCCGTTTCTCAAACTCGTGTAAATGGCTTTGGGAACACCGTGCTATACCCATACAAATTTTCATTCGCTTCAATCTATATTCTTCACGCTATCTACCACACTATCATCTTCTTCTTTTACTACGAACCCTTTGTATCTATCCCTCTATTTCTTTCTATGGTCACCGAGTGAAGCGGCTATAATGAATTATGGTCGCGCATCCTTAGACCTAACCTACCCAAATTTGTGTTTATTTTAGCTATACCATCCAAACTATTATCCCGATCATTATAATTTTAGTCTCATTTGATTCCCGTGAAGTTTTTATTTAAAACTATTTTTTTGTAGTTTTTGACGGGTAAATAAATAGACTTGTATTTTGAAAAAAAGTCGGATTACATTTAAAATTTTGTAATTTTTGTGTAAATTCCGCGAATACTGAGTAACATTTTACAAATATTATGCAATATACTCACTGACGTCGCTTCGTGATAACTATATGGGGACAATTGTGCTCATTAAAAAAATTAGCGTTTTCATAATTATTGATTCTTAAAATCCGAAGTAAAACCGCGATAACTTTTGTCCGCAACAACCAAAAATTTATATTGTATGTCCCAATTTACATTAGGCGAGTTTACTTGCTGCAATTGTCAGTTTGTAGGTGAGAGAGGGTGCTGAGAGGCAAAGGGTTACCATATACCTCACCTCTCTCTCCTACAAAATGACAATTGCCGCAAGTAAACTCGCCCAATGTAAATTGGGACTATATGTATATGGGAAATGTTGCAAATTCTTTCATATTCCATTTTCAAAAAATTTAATTTTTTCTTTTCGCGCTACATCAACGATTTTCTAGCAGTTTGCTGCGTTAACCTTCTTTGTGAGGATTTGTTTGACGTATATGCTATGGAATTGACATTTGAAACCCAATGGGTTTCTCAAATCCGTTTATATGTAAACCTACTATAAGGCCTACATTCAATTTTGTATATGTTTCAAACTTTTCTCATACTCGAGAAATATCTCGGGACTAAGATTGACAATCAAATATTTATGAGAGGATCTTTTTTAGTTTATTTATTTATTTAAAATTATTCAATTGTGATAAAAGTTAATTTAGGAAGATATACACTTCCATTCCACTGTACCTGTTTTAATATGTTCCGTACAGACACAGTTAAAGAAGACTTAAGTTCCGGTCGTGCGTGTCAAGTAGCCATGTAAGTAGGCATTCACATAGATATTCGTATATGCGGCTTATCTAAAGTTCAAATTTTATTCTACAAATATGCATAGGTTGTTTATCCATCCGTTGGTTTGTCTACTTCCGAAAAAAACTTTTTTTATTCCTCCAATCCGTTCGTTTTCATTTGCATATGTACAAACATACGAACATGTGTTCTAATAAACGTAAATATGTAGGTATGTATGGAAATTATTCATATATTTTTGTTTTATTATTAACAACATACTTATATACAAATTTGTTTATTATTCTACTATTCATATCGATTTGAATATGTTGTTGCTAAGTTTGTCATTTGTGGTATAACACAAAGTCGAGGGGTCTGCCTTCTCGTCTGTCTGTCCATATGTGACGTGTTTCATGGTATTTGAAAGAAATTTGATACGAAAATTGTCTATGGATGGTTGAATTTATTTAATGGAAATTGCTTATAAATTAATTTTAAATGCGACATAAAAATAATGACTGATACTAACAAAGCAGTTAATAAATTGTTCCGCCGTTTTTGCTTCCGAAAGCGACCACAGATGATTTGTCATTTGTGTGCAATGTAATTAAATATATTTGTTGTGGTCGGTCACCAAATGGCTTGACCACCAATGTTCTCGTGCATGCCATTGAATTATACGACTTCCATATTAATTTGTTTTCTCTATTAGGGATACGGTAATTGGGATTAGTGTTAATAAATCCCAGTTTTGGGGATTATGAAACAAAATCGAGGATATATAAAAATTTATGCATTTTTTAGTTACATTTTGTATATGAAATTACTAAGCCCTTCCGCCAGGCTAGCAGAAGAATATCGCTTTCTTTAAAACAAGGTTTAATACTAATGAGACATCGTTGTTTTCTACCCATTCAGAATCCGAAATACCATGTTAAAGACATTCTATTTGAGCGATATGTGTATAACCTTCAAAATACTTAAAATCTGGAGGTACCTTCATATTGGGAATATACCAAAATACTTATGAACAAATATTGATCATTTTCATCGTGGAGCTTTTCTACCCATTGAGAGTCCGAAATGCCAAGTAATAGTCGCTACATTAGCCTAATCCTTTAAAAAAATTGACATCGATCGGTATAATAGTACCTTCCAATCTGAGAACCCGCAATATCTCTTCTATGTGAACTATATTGAAACGTGCTTTTATATCCATATGCCCATGTAGACATGTTTTATACTCTCATCGAATTCTAAATACCAAATTACAGCCATTTCGGTAGGATAAAATGGCTAAAACTTTCAAAATACCGAAAATCGAGTGTATATGGGGGATATTAAAATGTTTTTAACTCAAAAGGAAACCAGTAAGGAAAGGATCATAGTCGGGCGGGGCCGACTATATGATACCCTACACCACTGTGAAAATGTAAAATATAGGAGATATATATCAATTTGAACTGATTTCTAAATAATATGGTACACTTATTACTAGAGAAAATTCCGTCACACATTCCAAATTTCATCAAAATTGGACAAATCGGGCGAAAATGTACATAGGAGCTATATCCAAATCTGAACCGATTTCGATATAAGTTGGTACACTTATTTCTAGACCAAATTCAGTCACACATTCCAAATTTCATCAAAATTGGACGTAAATAGCGTGTTTGGTGCAGCAAATCGGCCGAAAATATATATGGGAGCTATATCCAAATCTGAACCGATTTCGATGTAGTTTGGCACACTTATTTTAGACCGAATTCAGTTACAGACTCAAAATTTCATCAAAATCGGGCGTATATAGCGTGTTTGGTGCAGCAAATACGTCAAATCGGCCGAAAATATATATGGGAGCTATACCCAAATCCGAACCGATTTTGATGTAGTTTGGCACATTTATTTTTAGACCGAATCCAGTCACGCATGCCAAATTTGATCAAAATCGGACGTATATAGCGTGTTTGGTGCAGCAAATACGTCAAATCGGCCGAAAATATATATGGGAGCTATATCCAAATCTGAACCGATTTCGATATAATTTGGTACATTTATTTATAGACCTAATTCCGTCATAAATTCCAAATTTCATCAAAATTGGACAGATATAGCGTGTTTGGTGCAGCAAATACGCCAAATCGGCCGAAAATATATATGGGAGCTATATCCAAATCTATAATATAGGGTATAAAAATCAATGTCGGATTTTTTTAGACGGCACCCCTAAAGTGTTTAGTTTTGTTCGATTTGTTCGATTCGATTTTAAGATTGTTAAAGTTTGAGCAAAATCGGAATATGTTAACACGTGTCACTGGGGCCTCGAAGTTTACATAGTAATTTGTATGGGACCAAAGGCGAATTTTCACGAAATCGCTCTACAGACCACATATATTGTCCAATTGATGAAAACATTTTACCAGTTCTTTGTTGTGGCTGAATAAACCAATCCAACAGAATTTGGTAAAATCGTCTCGGATTTTAATATTAGCTATATGGGGCCCATGGCAACTTTGAGGCCCTAGCGGCACGTGCTAACATATTCCGATTGTTCTCAGACTTTATAATAACTGTTCCACAAACATCCCAGACGGAGCAAGGGGGACTTCTAAGACTTTGTCAATCTAAAAAACTTAACAATTTAAGGGGGTGCCGTATAAAAAAATCCGACATTGATTTTTTATAACCACCTTAGGGTTTTATATTAAAACTTGCATCTGTACCCACAATTCTCTGTAGGAATGTTGTATTTCCATATCGAAGACTTTGTTTGGGATATATAGTATTCTGATAGCCGTAATAGAACGGTAGCTCCCAATTTCCGGTATTTTTAAAGTTTTAGCTACATTACCCCACGGAATATGGAAAATAGTCTGGGTGGTCCCTCTACTAAAGCTAGGCAAGGATGCCAGCAAAGGTGATTCATACAGGCCGATTTTGCTTTTGTCGCCCGTAGCGAAAACCCTTGAGGCTTTAGTCCTCCCCATCGTCAGAAATAGCTATCCAGTTGCCGATCATCAGCATGGGTTTCGTAAGCAGCACAACGCGACAACAGCGCTAAACGCCATCTTCACACATATTAGTCGAGGACTCAACCAGAGAAAGCCGTGCGATAGGACAATGTTGATGGCGCTCGACTTGTCAAAAGCCTTTGATACTGTAAAGCACTCCACGTTGTTTGAGGACATCGAGCAGACTATCCTCCAAGTTTGAAACGTTGGATATCCATGTTGGAACCGTTGTATATCCAAGTTTGAAACGTTGGCTAATCAATTATATGTGCGAACACCAGTCGTACGTGGAATTCAGGAACAAGGATGAACTCCTATTTGACTGATCTTACCGCCTTTTTCCACTCGAACAATATGCAAATATCCGCCACTAAATTTGCGGCTGTGCTAGGGGGGAGAACCGGACTGGGTCTTTATATAATGGAACCGGAAACGGAAATCTCCCTCCGTCTGCCGGATCATAACACGATCCTGCAGGCGGAACTCCGGGCGATAACAGAGTGTCTGCTTTGGTTTGATACTCACACAAGGCCTACCACTGTAAATATCCTTACGGATAGCAAAGCAGCCATTAGAGCAATATCAACCAAGACAGTAAAATCTAGAACTGTCTTGGAATAAATTAAATCTATAAATAATTACTCCCAACACGGTAAGGTAAACATTATATGGGTACCAGGGCATACCGGGATTAGGGGTATTGAAATAGCAAACTCCTTGGCAAAACAAGCCAAGGAGCAACCCACGGTAAGTCCAGAAAACGCTAAGCCGTTTAAAGCTACGCGACTAGAACTAAGGCCATGGGCAAAAAATGCACATGTATCCCTCTGGAGTAGTGAAGAGAAGGGAAAAACCACAAAAATCCTATGGGGAAACCCAGACGAGGACAAAACAAAAGAATTACTTTTACTAAGTAAAAAAGATATTAGTAGACTGACAGGAATCCTTACAGGTCACCTAGGTCTAAAAGCGCACCTGCACAAAATAGGTTGTGCAGAAAACAGTGAATGCAGAGCATGCGGAGAGGATGACGAAACGTTGGAACATTACCTCTGCCATTGTCAAGCCTTCACAAATCTGAGAACCCAGTTACTAGGGAATGACATTATACCAGGACTCGACCAAATTAAAACAATCGAGTTCAAAAAGATCAGAGACTATGTAAATAGGACAGAGATCCTAGACTAAGTCAAAAAAAGATAATCTTCCATAACCCAAAATTAGAGCGCACAACAGGCCTACTTATGGCTTAAGTGTATGTCCACATGGGCATGTGGTGATCTAGCATCACCCCTCTTATCAACCTAACCTAAATCTGCGGCCACTCTATTCACCACATAGACGGCAGAGGTGTGAACAGAGTTGAATGTCATGGTCGATGGTAGCAGAATTCCGAACTAAAATTCTAGGGGTCACATTCGACAGCATGTCCGTTTCGCCTGCGCATGCCACAGCTATCTGCGACAAGCTGAAATGTAGAAACAAGGTTCTCAAGTTCCTAGCCGGCAGCACATAGGGTGCAGTTAAGGAAACCTTATTGACCACATGTAACGCGATAGGTGGGTCTGTGGTAAGCTATGCGGCGCCAGTTTGGTCCGCGAAAATAAGTGCAACGCAATGAAAAGAATATTTAAACCTGGCAGAATGCCGACCGAGAACTGGAACAGGGTGCCTCCTCGTGTCAACAGTGCACCATCTACATGCAGAGACAACACTTCTTCCAGAACCGCAACACAATAGCATGCTTTCGTTGCAGTAATTGCTCTTAGAAACACACACCCCCCCACCCTGGGGTGTCAGGAGGGATCTTCATGATCTAGACAGCCAGGTTCAACGTTACAAGAAAGATTTCCTAGATTAACAAGCCTATCAAGCAGGTTTAATAAACATTCCCACGGATGCAGTAGTCGCAGATGCGATAAACAACTATCGTTTGAAGACGGCTCTCGGAGAACATCCCCCACCTATCGCAGCTGAGAAGTGCCAGCTGCCACGACAAACCAGAGTAGTTTTGGCTCAACTACTCTCGGGATGGCGCAGCCGTCTGAATTTCTATAGGGCAAGGATCGATGACACCGTGCCCTGCTAAGTCTACTCAACTAACTCTAGACAAATTTTTAGCCTCAAAGAAGACTAAATGTCAAATTTATGCCATTTCAGGGAGAAAATTTAGTTAAAGCCTACAAAATACTGGAAATCGGGAGGTACCTTTTCTAGTGGGGCTAAATCAACACGTGGACCTATACTCAAAAATTTCTGAGGGAAAGTTTTGTAGCCCCAAAGAAGTTTAAATACCTATTTTCATCCATTTCAGTGAGATAATGTGGCTAAAACCAACCAAATTTCCTTCACAATTCCATTTGAATAAAATTAAAATTTTTTTCGAACATATCTACGGTTTTTGTTTGGGGGTTAGGAAAAAATTCTGGTTTCAAATCTGTTGGCTTTCACAAAATTGGCAGATGGGTGCAAAGGGTATAGCAGTTTTTATTATCATACAAAGAAAAAATATTTTAAAATTTCTTATTTGTTGTATTGAGAAAATGTATGTATATATCAGTAACAGCATTTGATATCCATCCGTAGATGCACCATAAATTCTAAAATTTGTTTTTATTTTCGCGGAAAATAAAAAAAGAAATAGACAAATCTAGGAGCAAATCTGAATTATACTACCTCAGAGCCCGTAAAAACCTCAAAAAAATTAATTAATTAAGTAAAAATACGTACAGAATAAAGACAACGCGTATAAAAATATGAAACCAAAATTATAAACATTCACTTAAAATTGCATATTATAGCAAAGACAAAAGAGAAAAAAACTTATTGCTAAAATAGGAACAAATTGAATACTCTACCAGCTGACGAAAAAAATTTGTTTAAATTGTAAGTTTTTCCTAAGTAGCCGGCCTTCGGCCGGGGATTTAAAACTTTCTCCTATGGACAGGAGCCAATTTAGGGCATGAAAACAAAATTTTTTGTAATTTAAAATTTTTTCTTACTTTAACAAGGGAATTTTCGGAACTTAAGAGGCCCATATCTCGGGAAGTATGGACTTCCCCCCGGAAAAGTTTATATATTTGTGATCAGGACAACAAGATCTACCTGTGGTAATTTCCAGATTTTTCCGCCAGGTGGGAGAGTATTCTATTTATGCCCTAAAATATTATTCCAAATATATTTTTGGTTCGAAAAATTAGTACAAAATATTTGGGATTTCTTCAACTATTTCGTTAAATCCCATACAATAATTAATGTATACTGCTAAAACTTCATCACTAAATGTGATATACCATCGTGAAGGCTTGCTGTTATAACTTATAAGAAGACAGCGGAATCCTATGCAAATGCATATATGGTTAGGATGGTCGTAGAGAAAATCTGATTAGACAGAAACTCGTTTTATCACAAAATAAAACGAACTAGGCCCAGAAAATTTTTGCATATTTTTACATATTTGCATAAAATGAGCATATGTAAAACCATATTCAAGTATATGTGGCCTAAGTATCCCACCGAAATGTAAGTCTTCGTTGGGGGTATAAAACATTCCACCTGAAATTTGTCGGTGTAGATCTCCGTCTTCATATAGCTCCCATTCAACGGTATCTCCCGATTTCCGGTATTTTGATGGTTGTGGCCTCAACATTACTCCGAAATGGCTGAAATTTGGTATTAAGTCTTCCTTGAGGGTATAAAACAATTCATCTAAAATTTGTCGGTAAAGGTCCACGTCTTCATATAGCCCCCATACAACGGTACCTCCTGATTTCCGGGATTTTGAAGGTTGTGGTCTCAATATTTCCTTTTGAAACGGCTGAAATTTGGTATTAAGTCTTCCTTGGGGTATAAAAAAATCCAACTGAAATTTTTCGGTATAGGCCCACGACTTCATATAGCCCCCATAGGACGGTATCTCCCGATTTCCGGTATTTTGAAGGTTGTGTCTATGGTTATACATTTCTCTATTTTATTGGATTATTCTATAATCCTAATATGAGTTTGGAATATTATCTTGTCAAGGCTATTAAAAAAAATCAAAAAACACAGAAATTCCGGCTTCAAAATGTCAGCATCAATTTTAGGTGGATGCAGTGGATATATCGAAAAATCATACACTAGCATCATGTTGCCCATGGAGTATTCTTTGAGTCTTTCTTTGGGCATAGGTCTATAAAGCCAGAAATCGCAAGGGAATATAAACAACTTGTTGGTTTCAACCCATTTTTCTACATTGATGCCAACACAGCTTCCACTAAAATTAATTTTAATGGTCGACATTATGGGATCCCTCCTAAAACCGTTCATTTTAAAGAATTTCGGTCATACTATATAGAATATGTTAACAGTTCGCGAATTCTGAATGGGTGGAACTCGGATTCATCGATAGCAAAACAGTTTTGGCTTTTACCATATGTGGATTTCTGAGTGAAATCTGATGGACACTTTTACAAAAAGAGGTTTTTGATTTATTTTATTTTTTACTGTGTTGATGCTGCTCCTTAGCAAAATATTTCAGTACATGTTCAGATTTTTTTTTGACTAACGGATATCGCGCTTTGAAAAAGTCGAATTCTGTAAAAACTACACATTTACAAAGAAATACTCATAACTTCTTTAATATTGGTCCAAATAATGTTTTATTTTCGCGATTTAATATTACACTGTGCAACATTTTTAAGGTGATCTTGTGCAAACAATTCGAACTGAGGATTTTTTGAAAGTACAGACCCAAACTACACAAAACCCTAGTTTGGTTTTATTGTGTCAGATCCAGCTCTGATTTTATGGCCTCATCTAAAAGTGGTTAAATATTGAGTTTTTAAAGAAATTCGGGGCTATATCTCTGAAACTAATGCGAATTTTCTTCTGACCTCTGAAGCAAATTTGTAGATAAGGACAAGAATAAAATATTTGGAGAAATAATGAACTCGAAAAACTACATTTATTGCATCAAATTTCAAAATATATGCAAAAATTCCACAATTTTTATACATTTCGCACCGTATCTCCAAAACCGTTAATTTTTTCTGAATATTTCCTTTGGAGAAATATTCCCTAGAATGTAATACACAACTCTTTCGAACATGTCATTGTTGTAAAATGCCTCTATGCCGTTGTTTTCAGTACATTTTTCAACGACGATTTAATAAAAATGTCAATAATGTAGTGAAATCCGAAATGCGAGAATAAACCCTTGGTGTGAACTGTGTTTGAAATACATGTTGTAAAAGATATGATGCAAATTACCGCTGAAACAACATGAAGTAAGCATTTTAGAGTTTCAGGGTGTTCTAAAGAATTGTTGAGAACTTTATTTGGAAGACTTTTGCAAAATGTTTCTTGGTTCAACTCCCAATATTTTAGCCGATACTGACCAGAACTTCAGCAATTATGTAAAATTTTCTATATTTTATAGATTTTGATGCCCTAGATGGAGTTTCTCTGATGTGGTTTTTTCAAAAGAGTTCTAGAGTTCTAGTTCTACTAGTTTAGGGCTACAATATTGCTCTATACAGCAAGGTCAAATTCCTTATCGTTTCTGAGATAAAGGCCTGATAAATGCAAAAAAGTGCAGATTTAGCCCGGTTTAGATGAGGCCATAAAATCCGAACTGGATCTGACAGGACAAAAACCTACTAGGGTTTTTGTAGTCTAAATGTGTACTTTCAAAAAATGCATACTAGAAGTTGTTTGCATTTTCAGTATTGCATAGTGTTATCAATGATTGTATTCCTCGATTTTCCGACTTTGGTAGTGGGATTCGAATTATTACTATTTTTTCCAAAATTTTTTATTTTTTCTTGTGAAACATTTGTTATTTAAAAAAAAACTTTAAAAATGTACTGAAATGTTTTGGTGAGAAAAGGTGGTGAAAGGAAATCAAACACCACTTTTTGAAAAAGTATCCGATTTCTCTCAGAATTCCCCATTTGTATAATGTTTATTTATTTCAAATATTTATTATATTAACAAATTACAATAAAATTACATAAAAATAACACTAGCATCTAAGGCTATCGGCTAAGATATATTGTTTATTATTAAAGCTTTCAGCACACGTGAGGCATTCCCAATTCTTCACCAATCAACACAAATTCAAATTGGCATCCCTATTGGCTAACTAATTTTGATTTAACAAAAGTATGACCTACCACCACCAATGCTATTAATACATATCATTAAAAGGTTACACTACTCCTTGACTGTTGGTTGAAATGTTAGGTGTGACCTAGGTCGAACAAAACACAAAAAACTTAATGTGCTACGTTAACGCAATGACCTAGAATGGCAAATACACACACCAAAGGGAATACTTTAAAGTTTAACTGCAATGTGTAATCTGATTAAAATATTAATTTACGGCTGTGAGGTCCTCTGATGTCCTTGTCTTTTAAATAGAGAATGAAAGTAAAAAAAATTGTGTGGAAAATATATTTTACATACTCTAAATAAACAGAAAAACATATGTACATACATACATCCATACAAAAGAATGTGTTTTATACAATACTGTTCGTCACTCTTTGGGCGATGATGTCACAGTAACAATTCTTTTCGTTATTATTCGATAAATGTGGTGGTATTGCTTCATCATACATATGTACGTACTTTTTTATTTTAAGAAATTAAATTTAAAATATGGTCAGCAGGCATTTATTTTTTATTTAACTACCGGTCATTGTACGTTGTCTCCTTTTATGTACGAGTACACTGGAACTTTACTTCATAAACATGGTCAATTATTATGTGTCATCGTCTCGGCCTGAGCAAAACTTAGTGCTGAGATTGCTGATATTTAAATGCTTGTTTACATTTTTGTACTAACGTAAAAATAAATTGAAATCGTTTCGTTCCCATACTTTTTTATTAGGAAGAAATAAAAACGAGTCCCAATTAATTGCGCAAATGTAAAAAAAAAATATTTATAAAGTAGGGGAAGCAAACAAATGGTAAAAGTGTCAAATTCTATCAAGAATGTCAAAATCAATGTGTCAGCCAAGGCATATTAATTCTTGTGCCAGACTATGATAAATTGTTGTGTTTATGGGTAAGAAAGGAGAAAGGCAGATCCTTCAGCTCCCCTCTCTCCTAAGAAGTACATAGTTTTCATGTTATATTTTCAATGTCTGGCAATTGCTGAATGATAGGGTGATTCAAAAAAACTTTCTTACATTTTGGAAGATTTCCAAACTCCATTTTGGAAGATTTCCAAACTCAAACATATTTGAATCAAAGTGCGATAATAAAGTGTACAGAACTTTTATGGAAATAAGTTTTGAGTTTCTAAATTTCATGAGTAGATCCTATTAAACTCTAAAAAGTTAATTTACAAAAAAAAGGTGACACCTGATTTTCACTTCTACCTTCTTCAATATACCATGGTATCAGACATGATACAATAATGAAGGTGTAAGTGACATGCAGTTGGTTCTTTACTTTTTTGTAAATTAAATTGTCAGCTTACAAATTTAATAAATATGTATATTAGAGTGGTTTTAAAAACCCGATATCTGATTTTTCTATGCGCCACCCCCTTAAAGTATTTAGTTTTGTTAGATTTTAAGATTCCAAAAGTTTGAGCACAAACGGAATAAGTTAACACGTGCCACTGGGGCCTCAAAGTTTCCATGGGCCCTATATATAGCTAATATTAAAATCCGATCCGATTTTCAAATGTTTTTGTAGGATTACTTGTTTATCCACAGAAATGAACTGGAAAACTTGTTTTAGAGATTGGACAATAAATGCGATTTCGTGAAAATTCGCCTTTGGCACGTGTTAACATATTCCGATTGTGCTCAAACTTTGGCAATCTTAAAATCTAACAAAACTTAACACATTAGGGGGGTGCCGCGTATAAAAATCCGACATCGATTTTTTTCCCTTTGAGTTAAAACCAGTCTAACGTATATGTATTTCGAATTTGTTCTATAAAGTGCCGCAAAAAATATGTGAAGTATAGAATGTATCAAATCGAAGCCAATTTAAATTTGATATAAAATTGTTAAGGCCAGAAATCCTCTTATGTGACGAGGCCTTTATTAATTTTTGAATTTCTTTCAATTCAAATATTTTCACTGGCATTTTACTTTCTTCTAAAGCAATACTGTTGTCATTGCAATGGCATTCGTGTGAATTCAACAAAGACAGAGTTAGTATAGTTCACCAGGAAAAGAAATATTGAAGAACACTTAGGAGCGCGCCAAGAGGGGCCTAAATGCACTTTATTCCTGTAAGAACTTCATTGGCAATAGCTGGGATCTCAGACCGCATGCAATACGCTGGCTGTGTAGGACAGGGGTTGCCGTATCTTGACATATATCTACCTCGTCTGGTGGCATGTCCTAAGGTACAGGTTCGCTGTTTTGCAACGAGTTGAGCAAGTACTCATGACTGGAGCAGTAAAAAGCACCCATTAGGCTGCATTGAATATCCAAGCCCGGAATATTGTACTTCAGTATCAAATATTCCAGTGTGCCTTGAGGCTCAGGGATTGTGTTGTTAAACCGACTACATTTCGCCAATTCTGAACTTTCGGCAGCTGAGGTAATAATTCGTGATAGGAGGACGTGGCGCAGGGCAAATCGCTTCCTGATAGCCTATCCATATTCACTGATGGGTCGAAGATGGAAGAAGGCATGAGAGTTGGTGTGTACTGTGAAGAACTAAACATAAAACGCTTGTTTAAATTTAACGACAGCTGCATTGTTTTTCAATCACAAGTGATGAAAGCCTGGGAACTACTACTGGGAAAGACAGACTTTGCAGATAGGATTGTTAAACCATACGTGGATAGCCAGGCTGCTCTAAGGACGTTACTATCCTTCAGTTTTAAGGAGTTATGGCCACTTATTGAGCACGAACCAAGTAATTTTTCATGAAAATTTTTACAAAATATCCACCAAGCTTTTTTAAGAAGATTTTGTTTCATCTGTTGAAAAATGTTGCTCAGTTTTCTGACAAATTACTGCCTACGAAGCTCTGTCTTTACTAAAGCCGTTTGCGGTGCCCGCTGTAGCTCGAAAACGAATAAACCGATTAACATACATTTTTGTGTGATCATTAAGAACCTAATTATCTTGTCCTAAAGCGAACCGGAATTAAAAAATGTTCATTTAAAAAAATGGTGAACTGTAATAATCAACATTTCAATTTTAACTAAAAAAAGAGATAGTTCTTTCGCCATAAATTAGTCTAAAATTTTTTTTTGAAAAAAGTCTTTCTTGGTTAATAATAAGTTTTTTATGCGCATAATAATCATATCTCAGCAAATTTTTGTCCGATCGACTTGTTGCAACATACTCAATTCTACCTGCACTTTCAATGACCCAAAAAAATTGTTCGATTTTGTAAAATTTGTAAGTGGCCATAACCCTTTAAATTAAAGACTGGGTTTTTTGGGTTTTCCCACAGGAAATGTGGCTAACCTGGGCTGACCTGGGAATCGAACCCCGGACCTTTAGAGTGCAAGTAGGGTGTGCATACTATTGCAACACAGTGGCACCGTATAATTGTTTGAAATTCTGCTTTGATCTGGAGATATATCATCAGAATAGAAGGAAACAAGTAAAAAAGCATTAAGTTCGGCCGGGCCGAACTTTTCATACCCTCCACCATAAAATATTCATTCCTGTCCCCAACTTTAAGTGAGTACGTTAAAATGTCTGATAATGTACATAAAATGAGTCATTCGGGAGACCCTTTTTTATGGTGACTATATCTAACTGTTGACAATTTGTGGTGGGCTAGAAATTGGGAGGTACTGTTATATAGGGGTTACAATAAAACATGGGCCTATGTTGACAGTTTTTGATGGGAGCCTTTAATGTCAAATAACTCCTAATTCGGTTAAAAAATTTAGCTAGAATCCTCAAAATATCGAAAATCGGTACATAACGTGGGAACTTCAAATGTCATTAACAGCTAGTTCGGAGGTATCTGGGCTATACGAAAATATGAACTTAAATGAACAATTTTTGTTGCAGAATTTTTGTTGACTTTTAAATTTCAAATTACAGAAAGTTCGTCCAAAAAATAAAGCTAAGGTACGAAAAATCGGGAGGTTTGTTTTGGGGCTGTACAAAAACATGGACCTACGTTCGGTTAAACATTTTAAGTAAAATCCTCAAAGTACCGAAAATCGGGAAGTATCGTTATATTGGGGCTATGTTGAAAATTGTTGATGCAGATGTGTGGTGACCACTACAACCTTCAAATGTCAAATTACAGTTAGTTCTGTTAAAAATTGTAGCTAAAATTGCCAAATTACTGAAAATTGGGAGGTACCGTTACATGGGAGCTATATCCGAACATGGACCTATGTTGACAATTTTTCATGGAGAGGTGTTGTGACCACTAAGAACTTCAAATGTCAAATTACTGCTAGTTCGGTTTAATATTGTAGCTAAAATCATCAAATTACTGAAAATCGGGAGGTACCGTTATATGGGGGCTTTCTTGACAATTTTTGGTGGAGAGGTGTAGTGACCACTAAGAATTTCAAATGTCAAATGTTCAAATTACAGATGATTCGGTTAAAACTTGTTGGTAAAATTCTCAAAATACCTGTAATCGGGCGGTAACGTTATATGGGGGCTATTCCAAAACATGGACCTATGTCCACTAGTTATATAAGTTTATTGACATTTAAGAACCCTAAATGTCAATTGATAGCTAAATCGGTCTGAAAATGTAGATAAAAACGTCAAAATGCCGTAAATCGGGGGTACCGTTATATGGGGGCTATACCAAAACGTGGACCTAGGTCCACAACTTTTGTTGTATAAGTTTAGTTAGACTTAAGAACCCTAAATGTCAAATTATAGCTATATCGATCTGAAAATGTAGCTAAAAACGTCAAAATACCGTAAAACGGGGGGTACCGTTATATGGGGGCTATACCAAATCGTGGACCTATGTCCACAAATTTTGTTGTATAAGTTTATTGACACTAAAGAACACTAAATGTCAAATTATAGCTACATCGTTCTGAAAATGTAGCTACAAACGTCAAAATACCGCAAATCGGGGGGTACCGTTATATGGGGGCTATACCAAAACGTGGACCTAGGTCCACAACTTTTGTTGTATAAGTTTAGTTAGACTTAAGAACCCTAAATGTCAAATTATAGCTATATCGGTCTGAAAATATAGCTAAAACCGTCAAAATACCGTAAATCGGGGGGTACCGTTATATGGGGGCTATACCAAAACGTGGACCTATGTTCACAACTTCTAATATATAAGTTTATTAACACTTAAGAACCCTAAATGTCAAATTATAGCTACATCGGTCTGATAATGTAGCTAAAACCGTCAAAATACCGTATATCGGGGGGTACCGTTATATGGGGGCTATACCAAAACGTGGACCTATGTCCACAACTTTTGTTACATATGTTTATTGATACTTAAGAACCCTAAATGTCAAATTATAGCTAAATCGGTCTAAAAATGTAGCTAAAAACGTCAAAATACCGCAAATAGGGGGTACCGTTATATGGGGGCTATACCAAAACGTGGACCTATGTCCACAAGTTTTATTATATATGTTTATTGACACTTAAGAACCCTAAATGTCAAATTATAGCCAAATCGGTCTGAAAATGTATCTAAAAACGTCAAAATACCGTAAATCGGGGGGTACCGTTATATGAGGGCTATACCAAAACGTGGACCGATATAGCCCATCATCGAACTTGACCTGCCTGCAAACAAAATACGCATTTTCCCAAAATTTCAGCGTCCTATCTCCATTTTTGTGGATGCTAGAGTGATTACCACAGACGGACGGACGGACGGACGGACGGACGGACGGACGTGCTCAGATCGACTTAGAATTTTACCCTGATCAAGAATATATATACTTTATAGGGTCGCAAATGAGTATTTCAATGCGTTACAAACGGAAAAACAAACTTAATATACCCTCCATACTATGGTGGAGGGTATAAAAAATAACAGATTTCCTATCCGAATATCTGTAGAACGGTTACAGATACAGTCTCCTAACTAGGAATGTGTGACGAAATTTGGTTTAGAAATAAATTTTCCGATTTGGATACAGCTCCTATGTATATTTTCAACCGATTTCAAGGGCGAAATTTATGAAATTTTGAATGTGTTATGGTATTTTGTCCAGAAATAAATTTGCTAAATTATATAGAAATCCGTACAGGTAAGGGTATGATTTCTATATATTTTCGACCTATTTCATTTATTTGATTCGCCAAACACGCTATGTACAGTTGCGTGCAAAATAATAGCAGTGCGGAACTGCTATGTACGAAAATTGCAATAATACTGGTATAAATCCTTAAAGGATTTTAATTATCTGCATCAGGCGAATGCTTATAAGGTTCCAGACCTCGCGGGCTACAATATTTTACATAAATATGCAACTATTCAGAAACACCATTGCAGTTTTCTGCTCGGGAAGGTTTTTTCGTGTGCAAAATAATAAACATGTTAAAAGCTATTCATTTATAACTTTTTACAGTTGTAAAGTATTTTAGAATGAAAATAAGATGAAATACTGACCATATGTGCACAAATGTGGATCATCACTGCCTGTAGTGCATCACTGCTGCCCAGATGGTCATAAACATAAAAAATTTTAATTTTTCAAGGAAAACCTTACCATATAGTGGAAGATATCGGTCATATTTTTTCAAAAATTATTTGTAATGGTCGAAAATCATCGTACGTATCCTCAAAGCAACTAATATCCATAGCACGGACACTATTTTTGGAATTTAATGTAAAAATAATCTGATAAAGCGAAGGAAATAAGACCAAATCTTTTGGAAACGTGCTAACAACCCACTTTTATGGATTGGTATGGTCTTAATTTTTGTTATCCAGAACTAGAGCTACAAATTTGCCAAAGATCCAAAAATGAAGAGATGTGAAACCAACAACTTGTAAACATAAACTAAGGCTGTAGACGAAGCCATAAAGTGACCGGGCAGTTATTCTAAATAGATTACACTATACAACACTTAAAAAGTCAGTACATTTAAAAATTTGTTTTAAGAGCATGTCAAGGCTATACAAAATTGTCAATATCGATTTTTAGTGGTGAATAATGTAATGTATCTGCTATAAGTGCCCGGTGACATTATGGCTTCATCCGATTGGATTTTCATTTTTGGATCTTTGGCAAACTTGTAGCTCTAGTTTTGGATAACAAAAATGAAGACCATACCAATCCATAAAAGTGGTTTTTAGCACGTTTCCAAAAGATTTGGTCTTATTTCCTTCGCTTTATCAGATTATTTTTACATTAAATTCCAAAAATAGTGTCCGTGCTATGGATATTAGTTGCTTTGAGGATACGTACGATGATTTTCGACCATGACAAATAATTTTTTAAAAAATATGGCCGATATCTTCCACTATATGATAAGGTTTTCCTTGAAAAATTTAAATTTTTTATGTTATGACCATCTGGGCTGCAGTGATGCACTACAGGTAGTGATGATCCACATTTGTGCACGTATTGTCAGTATTTCGTCTTATTTTCATTCCAAAATACTTTTCAACTGTAAAAAAATTATGTTCATTTTAACATGTTCATTTTACTTGCTTTACTTGCACTGCTATTATTTTGCACACGAAAAAACCTTCCCGAGCAGAAAACTTCAATGGTGTTTCTTAATAATTGCATATTTATGTAAAATATTTTATCCCGTGAGTTTTGGAACCTTATAAGCATTCGCCTGATGCAGATAATTAATTTTTTTAAAGGATTATAGCAGTATTATTGCAATTTTCGTACATAGCAGTTCCGCACTGCTATTATTTTGCACGGTACTGTATGTCTAATTTGAATGTGTGACGGAATTTTGCCTAGAAAAAATTCAATATAAGCGACCATGCACGACATTGATCTTTTCCTTATATAATTGTTCCACAAACATCCTATACGGGACAAGGGATTCATATCAGCTCAATTATATGGGACTTACTGTTTATTGCCGAGTCCGAACGGCGTTTCTTAAGACACCACTTGTAGAGAAGATTTACATGGCTGAAATACTCAGGAAATGTCGCCAACATCACTGAGGGGTATTTTGCCACCGTTGAAATTTTTGAGGTTGCCTGGCCGGGGAATCGAAACCACGATATTCAGCGTGTAAGGCGGGTGTGCATGCCATTGCACTACGGTGGCACCCAAGATCATTTCCTTAGTGGTTTGTAAATCAAATTTTCTGAATTTATTAGGATCAGCGCAGAAAATTCCAAATTTTATAAATATATTAGTATGGTATCACATTACGCATAAAGTAAAATTTAAGCCAATTGAGATTAAATTAAAATTGTTTTCGGTCCTCTCCACAAAAAACTAATTTTTATTGTAATATGGTGGACACCATAACTCTCAAAGGGAGTGTCGATTTGGTCCAAACTTTAGAAACTGTCTTTATATGGATTATATTGGTCCACTTTTTCCAAGTTCCTCCTACACAAAATTTCAAATATCCAATGTGGTCGAAACTTTGCACATCGTAAAATAACTTAAATCGTATATAATATATTCGGATACTTCTCTCACTAACCATTGATATGAATGACTCTCACGTTAGACCCACTTCCAAAATGGACTTTTTCGGTCGATTCCTTCATGTACCTTCGCTGAAAAAGTTCAACATTTTTTCCCCTTTCCGCTTCTACATCATATTTATTAGGAAAGGATAAGTAAGCACTTATTCGGAAGGCCCACAAACGCACGTTGAAGGCCCACAAACGCACGTTGAAAAAAATCGGGTCTTAATTGAAAAATTGAAACACAAATTTTTGATAATCTGTCTTGACAGTGTTAACGAATACAAAATTCTACATCACTAGACAAAAAAGCAAAGTCGTATGTTGTTTACTTTTCGTGTAGCACAGTGTTAAAGTTGATCATATTTTTAAAATTTAAGAAACAGGTGAAAATTATTAAATGTTGCTGCTTTTAAATCGCCATAACGTAGTTTTTCTACATAAACTTGGCATTTTCAAAATGGATATTTCAAACAGAGGTAATTCTTAATATTTTAGGAAAAAATTGTTCTGAAAAAAGTGTCCAGATTTTGCATAATTTTGAAATGTATTGGATTATAACAAAAAAGAGTGTCGAGAAGGTCGTGAGAATTTTTTTTTTGCATTTTTCTCTTGATTGTTGTCTTTGATATTGCGCAAACAAAACTTGCGTCTTGCTTGTGTATTTTGGGTTATTCCAAAAATGATGGAAATACCTTTGGGTCAAATTTTTGCATTTTGGGGTTTTTGTCTTCATTTTCTCTGTTATTGTTGTACAGTATGTTGTGTTGTGTTTTAATGTATGTATTCGCCCTACATAAGACAACGTGTACACATCCACCATTATGTTATAGGTACTATATAATGATTTATATGAAATGATGGCGATGTACAAGGGGTGAAAACACAAAAAAATTGAGATTAATTACAAAAATTAAATTCGGTTTTTGGTATAACTAATATGGTAATATGGTACAAAATTCTAAATCTCTAACCAACATGCCAAGATCATATATTGTTTACTTATAAAGTTTCACTGTGTTGAAGCTAAAGAATTTTTAATAATTTGAAAAGCACCATAAAAAATTAAAATTTTTGGTGTATAAAGATAATTACACTGTGCTACAGTGAAAATTTGCAGGGGTTCTGATTCATAAATTCGGTATTGTGGGAGTCCATGGAAGACGAAAATAACTTTGGTTTCTTTGGGTCACTTCGTTTTTTGATTTTATAACGGCAAATGTAGTGAAAAACGGGGATTCTTGGATTTTCAACTTAAAACGGACATAACTCATTTTTTCCACAACGGACTTTTACAGCTTACTTTTTATTTAAAAGGTGAAACAAAGATGAGACAAAGATGGAACATTTTTTTGTCCCTTTGTTCCATGTGATTTACAATATTTCACATTTGTGTCATAAGTGTGGATATGGAACAAATCGACAAAAATTCTTTTTTTAAAAAAATCTGTATAACTTGTATATTCCAATACATATTCCCCTATATTTTTGCAAATATGTTCTATATACTATTATTAATATTTCAAGTCAAAAATATAAATATTTTCTTAATTCCACGCAGTTATTACGCAAAACATTAAAATGCGATTATCTCACCTTTTAAATAAAAAATAAGGTGTAAAAGTCCGTTGTGGAAAAAAGAAGTTATGTCCGTTTTAAGTTCAAAATCCAAAAAACCTCGTCACAACATTTACATTTATAAAATCAAAAAAACGAAGTGACCCAAAGAAACCAAAGGTATTTTCGTCTTCCATGGACTCTCACAAAACTGAATATATGCATCAGAAACCCTGCAAGAAAATTTTGTCAACTTTTGTAGCACAGTGTTGTTTTTAACGCATCAAAAGTGGCCATTTTAGAATGGAATCGTCATCGATAGGATCTTAGAGAAATATATTTATGACAAAAGAAGTTTAGAAACATATTAAAAATTAATTTAAAATGTATCTATTTTTTCGCTATTTTTGAAAAGTATTTAGAATTAAAAAAGTAGCGGAATATTTTATATGGAGGTTATTTCAAAACGAGAATATATGGAGATGATGTTTAATAAAAATATTTTCAATCTCTTCAAAATGCACAATTCAAAATCTGAGTCAGCTTAGTTGCAATATATGTCTAAAATTTTCAAAAAACCCCAAATTTGATAGTACCTCTGTATGCGGGCTATACCAAAACTGTGACCTATATTGACAAATTTTCGAACGATGAATACTTAGGCACTCAGAACTATAAATCCGTCTTTACATATACATAAATGTACTAAAAAATGTGGTAAAGACCCTCGAAATACACAAAATCGGGAAATATCTTTGTATGGGAGCTACACGAAAATACTGACATAAATTTATAATTTTTTCAAATATTAGCTTAAGCAATAATTAGTCATATTGGAAGATTTTAGATTAATCAAATAAGAAATATAGACAAAACCGTAAAACCATTTCATAGTTTTTTTGGTAGCCATTTATTAGGGCTTCGAATCCCTTCCAATCCCTTAATTTGCACCAAAACTCTGTTCCGTTATATTGAGGTGTAAACATTCGAAAAGTATTAACATTTTATCACCCAAATGCTTCCCTGAATCTCCGTTTTTTGGAATCTTGCCCCAATGTGAATCGTCAAGACAAAGACCCCAAAAGTTTCGATTTTTTTATCGGCAAGTTCACAGGTCCAAAAAAGGCTACACAATTCTGAAAAGTACCTGAGTATATACATTTTGAAAAAAAAAAGATTTTTGGTTGAGTAGCTGGTATTTGATCTGTCCATAGATAAAAAATCTCAATTCATACAGGTCGGCATAATTATTTTGACAAAATGTACAATTGTCTTAAAAGATCTATAATTATTATCAGCATTCATAAAACGGGATATTTTCGTTGACCTCTCAGCTAAATAAAAATTAATGGATCAATGAAATTCCACCTTAATGTTTAAAAAGGGAGGCAAAAGCAAAACGCCATAAGTATTTTGACACGTCATAATCGTACCTAATGGAACCAGAATTAATTGCTTTAGCTAAATTATTAACATTTAAGTAAAAATGCACTTGACTGTCATAGATTTGAAATTAAAATGGGAATGCTGATATCATAATTTGTAACGAAATATAAAACGACAGTTTCGATAATAAAGCAAGCTAATGATCAGATATTCTGCAGTTATCTAGTTATTTTGTAACGAATTAATACCAAAATACTGAAAACGCTGTAAATATACATGATCTAGGCGGAAAATGTGAAATTACGGAAGTTGAAAAAGTATTAATTAATTATAATTTGAAGTCCCATTTTGCTATTCCACTCGATTGAAAAGGCATAGCTACAAAAATTGTCAATTAGATTTTCGATAAAATAATTTACACCCCACAATCACTGCGGCAGAGCATATTGCGGACTGATAAAAATATATTTGAACATGATTCATCTTAAAATGCACTTTTCTGTAAGCTTGAGTAAAAAATCCGCCAAAAAGTTGGATATCTTTGTGAAATAAATGTTCTTCTGATGCTATTTCTATGCCCAAATGCACCCAGGATCCAGAATAGTTCAATCCACCATTTAAAATACTGCGATATTTAATTTTTATCGTTAATGCTGGGAACTATAATGAATATTTTGGCACTTTGAACGGACTTTCAAAACAACATGGTAGTAAACTGATCGAAGTGTTATGTATTCATTTGCAGAACATTGCTACTATGGTAAGGCTGAATTTTGTGGATGATGTTTTGAGCTTATTTCAGGTTGAAACTTAAAGCTATTTCCTTCAAATATCGCATTTGTAGGAGAAAAAATTTTCCTACTCTCATAAAAATGTCGAAATCCTCAAAATATTCTGAGATAATAGGAGAATACCATCGAAAATTATGTTCAATGATAAATCTCTTGAAAATCCCTATATCCTTGAAATATCGATCCGTAATGGTACAGACAGGGACGTACGCAGGGGGGGGCACGGGAAATGGTTTGGTCCGACAAAATTTTTTGAGCTACTTTAACAAATTATTAAGATTTTTTCTCTAGAAATTTTTTTTTTGAAATTTCAAATGAAAACTGATATTGTTCTGAAGGTTCTGTACTGAAAATGTACATTATCAACAAGCTGCCTGAAGAAATATTTAAAAATTTTTGTTTGAATACGCTCTTTGAGAGAAACTTCCCGTAAAACTGAATTCCTTCCTTATGCCATGCCTATGTTTTGGAATTCGTATTCAAAAGGATTAAAATTAAGTGTCTATTGGACAATATGTACGACATATCAAGGGTTTTACGTGGAGTATATCTCGAAAACCAATTAGAAAATTGATTTACTGCTTTAATCAATATTTTGTATTCCTATTTTATATTAACTTATTGCTAAAAAGTGGGAGAAAATAATTTATTGTTGTGCATCATAAAGTGATAATATCTGCTATAAATAGCATGCCCATCTAAATTTTTCCTATCAGTATTTGTAGTTGAAAACAACCGTAAACGAAATTAATGCTCAAACTTTGGTTATTTGGTATTGTAGTAAAATCTGCTGTTATTTGTATTGTATATCACGGTGCTCTTGAAACAACTTTAAACGAATGAAGCTTACACCTGGGTTCATAGATAAAAAAAAATAAATAAAAAAACGCATTTTTATGGTATTTCAGGTGTTGACAGTTTTGCAGGAAAACCACAAGCCCTATCCAAATGGAACTAAAAAAAATGTTGTAGCAGTGAAAACTGTTTTTGAGATATAGAAATTCAAGTTGGTCAATTCACTGACTGTATCGTCTCCTTATAAAACAATGTCATGACTGAAATTTCCCAAACCATTATAACTCTCGAACAGATCTACAGATTTTGTCCAAAATTTGGATCTCGCAATATTTTGGACACTTCCCTTGCCCGATTTTTTCGAGACCTACAGTAGGTTCGAATATCGATCTATTCACTTGAGGTCTTGTTTACAGCTAAATTGTATTTTTCGTGGGTGAGTCAACGGTTATATCAGGATTGGTCCAAAAGCTCTAGATCTTACGCCGACCAACTAGTTTGACTTCCAAAATTAGATACTGTCTAATTTGCTTCTTAAGCACACATTTCTTGGAATGTATTTTGAATTGATTTTTCGATTAATTTAAAAATTGATTCGCAAGCACGCATTTTGAGGATATGGGAGAAGTTAAAATCTATTAAGCGAGGATTTTTCATTGATTTGAGACCTCAGGGCCATTTGGACAAGAGTATTTAAAAGAGTTGTGGTAACTTCTAATTAATATTGATGGCCTCTTTCTCTAGTTTCTTTCAAATTACTAACAAACTCATGTTTTTGTAGAACATTTTTTTGAAAAAACAGTAGTTTGATAATAGTTTGATAGTCTTAATGAAATTGAAATATAATGAATATAAAACAATGGAATATCTCAAATAAATTATTTTAAAAAGCGACTGAGTACAAATAAAAATCAAATAATTTTATTATAGAAAGTTAGCTTTTATTACTTAAAAATACCCAAAAACATCTTAAAACGCTTCTTGCATAGAGCCATGCAAAATAGGTGATAAACATCTAAAATTGATTGAATCCTAGCTACACCATGCCCTTGTAAAAATCATGACTTCTTTCACTTAAAAAGACATAGTTACTTTCACTCATGATTTAACTAATTTTGGCTACAAACAAATATACAGTCTGATATTTCTTGCACCTATGATTATCTTTTTGGATACAAACATTTTGCTGAATAATTAAAATACCATGAAATAAAATGATTCTTGTGTTCTTTTCTTTTTTTCTTTGCAAAAAGTTATTATAAATCTAAACATTGCTAAAATGTGAAATTTTTATGAAGTGAATTCAAATCGGACATTGTCAAAATGTGAAGAACGAAATGCACTTTTCATGACTCTGCGTAGACTGCTTCTAAGAAAGCTATTCAATCTTTACTTTACTAACAACTTCAAATAAATTTTGCTGGGTAACGCCAATAATCCAGAAGTTGTACACCCCAAATATTTCGAAGTATTGTCGGAAAATTTATTCGTCCAAAAATGGAGACAAAATTCGGAAACTTCCTAGCTTTACAATTTACAGAACAAAAATTGGCTATGTAGTCCGTATTCTATATGTCTATATATGTAGGCAAAACCGACTGCTACTTTTTCGTGTTTTCCAGAAATCAAAAATTATGAATTTTCATAACTTTGGCTCGGCTGTGCCGACAGAAGTGACTGGTTGTTGGAAACCATTGATTTATCAGACGGAGTTTTTCGACTCAACCTACTTCGACTCAACCTATTGCTTTCAGGATATAGCTTAGTTGTCTTTCATTGACTCTATCACTTCTGGTAAAATAGTAAAGCTTTGGTGTTTTTATGCAAGCAACGAATATTTTTTTCTTACAATAATACAAAACTTTTTAATGGTACGGAAATTAGTGTGTAATATATGCACTTTAAAGAAGAAACGGCGTTATGTTCGGGTCAAACTCTTTATATCCTCCAAACACAGTATATATCTATTCGACATATTCGTACTTTTTGCATGGAAGTTCTTTCACCAAAAGGTTTTCCAAAATCCATATTAGTGACGATATTTTTAAAGCTTGTGATAATAGCCACAACATCACAACACATGGTCGTATGTCAAACTGTCCTGAGTATGCATAGGCTAAACACTGACAAACTTTCCAAAAAAATGTCAAATGACGTTTGGCGACACTGCGTGTTGCCTAGACCAGAAGGTTTTTAGTGCCCCTCGTGCTTAAAATCATCAAAAAAAAACCCTTTAAAATAGCTTTACGTAACGATACATAACATTTTTAATTTTCATGATTTTTGGTCAAGTTGGGCCCCCCCGAAATGAAATCCTGCGTACGTCCCTGGGTACAGATGTGTGTGAAATATGTTATTTTTAACGTAACTGTTAACACTGGTCAACAGGACTTTTGTTTCAACCGAAGTTGTTGTTGTTTTTAGATGAAATCGGCGAGTTATTTTCAATTCCGGTCCCGGTTTTTCCCCATCAGCTCTTGTTTTTGAGATATAGCTCAAAATCGGTTTTTACGTGTTTAACCCAGTCTTTCGTTATTTTCGGATACAAACAAATATTTTTTTGTGAGTTTTTCGACATTAATATATTAAGGAGATGTTGTACGCTCGAAACAAATCGTTTTTGAAATAGATATGGTGAGTGTATATCAAAAAATATAGAAAATATACGACGGACCTTGTAAAAATTGCATATTTTGAGTATTTTAAGCTGTAATTACGTCATCGGGGAAAGTCATAGGATCTTCATATGGTACTCCAGATATGCTTAGGGTGTCTACTATATAATCCAGTATTCAAATGTATAATATAAAGTTCATAACCCCATGATTCGGCCATAACCTAAAAATCGCCATGAAGACTGCTAAAGGGAAATAATTTACCAGTGACATCATTACCACATAAGCCATTTACTTTTCAATGGCAGTCTTCATGATGATTTTTAGGTTATGGCCGAATCATGGGCGCTATGAACTTTATATTATATATTTGAATACTGGACTATATAGTAGACACCCTAAGCATATCCGCATTGCCATATGAAGATCCTATGACTTCTCCCGATGACGTAATTACAGCTTAAAGTACTCAAAATAAGCTATTTTTACAAGGTCCGTCGTATATTTTCTATATTTTTTTTAAATATATACTCACCATAACTATTTCAAAAACGATTTGTATCGAGCGTACCCACAAAAAATATTTGTTTGTATCCGAAAATAACGAAAGTGTGGGTTAAACTCGATTTTGAGCTATATCTCAAAAACAAAAGCTGATGGAGAAAAACCGAGGCCGGATTTGAAAATAACTCGCCGATTTCATCTAGAAACAACTACAACTTCGTCTGAAACATTCAACTTTTTCAATTTTGTTGAGCAGTGTAATAATCAAAAATATAAATAAGACATTTTATACCCTCCACCATAAAATTGTAACTACTCGAAATAATCATTGTAGACCCCAGCGTGCAATTCTACATCGATATAGCCATGTCCGTCTGTGGAAATCACTCTAGCGTCCGAACGGATTGACGTAGGTGGATGAAATTTTGGGAAAATGTATTATATATACGTAGGACTTTTGGTATTGAAAGCCGGCTATGCAGGTCCACGCTTTCGTATAGCCCCCGCACAAAGTGACGCGTCGTCGTTTTAAGGAATTTTTAAGATATTTGCCCCATTTTACCACCGAATTCGTTGTAATTTGGTATTTTGTGTCTCCAGAGGCTAAAAAGCATTTCTACCAAAGTTTGTTTATATAGGTCCACGCTATGGTATAGCCCCCATATAACGCCCCATATATAGTACGCGTCACTTTAAGATATTTTGAATGTAGTAGTCTCATTTGACCACAGAATCGGTTGTAACTTTGTATTTTGTGTTTCCAGAGGCTAAGAAACATTTCTACCATTAAATTTTTATATAGGTCCACGATTTGATGTAGCCCCCATAGGACTATGTCTCCCTATTTTCGGTATTTTGAAGGCTTTAGCCCATAGAACGATACCTCCTGATTTTTAGTATTTCAATATCCCACCGAAATGACTGAAATGTTGTAGTAAGTCTTATTTAAGGGTATACAACTTCCCACCAGAAATTTGGCGTTATAGGTCCACGCTCTCATATAGCCCCCATAGGACGATATCTCCCAATTTTCGGTGTTTTTGAAGGTTTTAGCTATATTATCCTACCAAAATGGCTGAAATTTGATATTTCGTCCTCCATTGGGATGCAAGACTTTCTCCCAGAAATTTATCGGTATCGGTCCACGTTTTGATGTACACCCATGGAAAGGTACATCCCAATTTTCGGTATTTTGAAGGGTTTAGCCTAATTATAACACCGAAATGGCTAAAATTTGGTCTTCGTTGGGAGTATAAAACTTTCCAACTGAATTTTGTCAGTATAGGTCCACGTCTTCATATAGACCCTATAGAACGGTACCTCCCGATTTTCGATATTTTGAAAGTTATAGCCTCAATATCCCACTAAAATGACTGAAATTTGGTATTTAGTCTTCGTTGGGTTATACAACTTTCCACCTGAAATTTCTCGTTTTCATATATCCTCCATAGAATGGTACCTGCGGATTTCTGGTATTTTGAAGGTTGTGGCCTCAATCTCCCTCCGAAATCGATGAAATTTGGTATTAAGTCTTCATTGATGGTATAAAACTTTCCACCTGAAATTTTTCGGTATAGCTCCACGTCTTTATATAGCCCCCAAAGAACAGTACCTGCCGATTTTCGGTATTTTGAAGGTTGTGGCTGTCTTTACACATTTCTCTATTTTATTGACTTGTCTGAAGAGAATTTTAAACCGAAAAATTGTACACACAAACATTTTTGTACCTATTATTGAACTATTTGTTGCATAAGAAAATGTGTAAAATACATAAATTTTGCATATGCAAATTTTTGGGCATTTTGCATATGTCACATGTTTTGATTGCAATTTAATCAGAAGCCAAAAATTTACCCAGTCCCAAAATTTGACATGAAACGGACCAAAACTATGGGTTGCATAAAATTCCGCTGTCTATGAATAAGGTATATTTACGAAAAATTATTTTTTTGTTGAAAAGTTGCGATACGTATTTTCAACTTTTCTCTTGGTAGTGAGTGTAAATATGTCCGTCACTTTAGTAAAAAGCAAACAAAAAAATTTTCAACTTTATTTTGAAGGTCATGAAAATAATCGATTTTACTTAAGAGAATAACATTTAATGTTAAACTTCATTACGCGCAAAAACTAGAGAGATATTTATACAAAGTTATGTTTAGTTTTTCTGCAGTAAATCAATATTATATTGATTGCTTCATTCGATAAAACGTCTATATATGGAAAAACTGGCCTTCATAAAACGACAACAACTTTGGTATTATGGAGTTGGTAGGCTTAACAATAGATTGCCAGTTTATGTCTATGAACGTATTCGTACTTATGTATGTGCATATGTATATAGTATAGTATAATGTGTAAATATATTTTAAGTACTTGACGCCTTACTACTTGTGATATAATCAGATTTAAAGCAATGGTATATAGTACCAACAACATTTTTGTTCGCTTTATCAACAAAAATGAAAGTTATAATTGACATTTTGAGTCATTCCGTTGAAACGTACATACATACTACATAAGTGGTGCACAAATAGTCAAAAACATTTAGTGTATTAGAGTGGATCGTTAAAAATTGCATATTCTTTAAAAAGGAGAAAACAGAAAGATAGCGGAAACAAATTCACGATTTTCTGCATCTCAAATAGACACTGGCCTTGGGAGCTAGATTTAGCACCCTAACGCGTTTCTTTTATAACGATCACTTATTATTCCTAATTCTGCAAGATAGAACATTAATATTGTAGGTTATGAATGGGGTTCGATTCCCAGTCAAGACACCGCACAGTGTCCGATTTTCCGAAAAACCAGGCCAAAACTCTAACAATGAATGGATTTTGACCTAACCTTTGGTTCTTATGTTTTTCGGGCCGCTGATTACATTTTTGATATTATTTAACCCTCTGGCGGTCATATAAGGGGTCTTTTTGGTCCCTCCTCCTATAAAATGTGATCTTATCGGATCAAAATATTCTACAAATTTGTTCGCCATCAATTTTTACTATGGGTCCTAGAATACACCAAAACTCTATACCTTACCTAAACTCCAGAAATATGCAAAATTATAAAATCGTGAGTTTTGGCAAAATTGTCATACAAAGCATCATTTTAGAAGAATGCCGTCAAAGACAAAAATGTTCTCTGCTAAATTTCACTATAAGTTACCAAAGAAAAGAAATCTCTATTTGCTTTACATACCAAGAAAATATCGGTATCAATTTTGGCAAAAAAAACCAAGAAACTAAAATAGGGCTGCAAGCTTCCACCATTTCTACAGTTTTGGAAATATTTGAGTTAAGATCACTTCGAATCCTTGCACTTTAGCTGTATAATGTCTTTGGTAACTATACTGACAAGAATGAGAGGAATATTTCCTTTTGGTTCCTTTTTCCACAAATCTTTAAAATCTCCTATAAAATGTGATCGGATCAGACCAAAATATTCTAGAAATTTGTTCGCCATAAAATTTTACTATAGGTCTTAAAATATACCAAAACTCCAAATTATACCCAAACGCCAGAAAGTCACCCTGTACTATATTCTGACATTCTGAATGAAAGAAAATCTGTACATACCTGCAAGACAAAATATCACATACAGCTGCGGGAAAAATAATAGCACCGTGGCCTATATTCGTATTTCTAGTCTATTTTCTCTACTATTACCTTATTGAATGAAGCGGTTCAGTGCATGTAGGAAAAGAGCAATCTGCGTAATTTTAAATTAAAGAAATGTCGAATCAATTAACTTACATTTTATAAAAGTTATAAACAAAATGCCTGAAATACTAAATTTTTTGCCGGTAAAAATAATAGCACTATTTCTTAAATCAGGGTCTTTGATGAATGTATTGGTGTAAATATTGATTGATTTCATATAAAACGCTAATAAATGAATACTAGACATTCAAATATTAAATGTAATATAATTTATTAACAATAACAATATTAAATCGAGAACAAACCGAGACTCATGTCCTAACATAGTTTTTTGAAGATATTTTCCAAAAATGTTGTGAAAAATACTAGACCATTTGTTTTGTTTATCGTATTTTAATCGGATCTATAATTCCAGATCATTTTCTGTTGGCCTATGTCATAAAAACTGAATAGGACACGCCATTACCTTAACTTAATAGCCCTTGAATCATTTCGCAGCTCACAATGTCTCGTATTTATCGACATTATCCTGGGTCTCATTGTCCTGAAATTTAATAAAAATCACGCTTTCTATTTCCTGTTGAACTACAATTTCTATTTTGTGTGAATTTTACAACAATAGTTAGATCCAAAGATGTTTTATACTTCAGTTTTACATCCATACCAAAATGGGTGTGTGTAATCTGACTGATACACCAAATCCTCCAAGCCTGGATTTTTTTAAAGTGAGAAATAAGTTATATCCTTTGGTTCTTATGTTTTTCGGGCCGCTGATTACATTTTTGATATTATTTAACCCTCTGGCGGTCATATAAGGGGTCTTTTTGGTCCCTCCTCCTATAAAATGTGATCTTATCGGATCAAAATATTCTACAAATTTGTTCGCCATCAATTTTTACTATGGGTCCTAGAATACACCAAAACTCTATACCTTACCTAAACTCCAGAAATATGCAAAATTATAAAAACGTTTTAGGGTTAAGGGCGTACTTCATGTGAGTTTTGGCAAAATTGTCATACAAAGCATCATTTTAGAAGAATGCCGTCAAAGACAAAAATGTTCTCTGCTAAATTTCACTATAAGTTACCAAAGAAAAGAAATCTCTATTTGCTTTACATACCAAGAAAATATCGGTATCAATTTTGGCAAAAAAAACCAAGAAACTAAAATAGGGCTGCAAGCTTCCACCATATCTACAGTTTTGGAAATATTTGAGTTAAGATCACTTCGAATCCTTGCACTTTAGCTGTATAATGTCTTTGGTAACTATACTGACAAGAATGAGAGGAATATTTCCTTTTGGTTCCTTTTTCCACAAATCTTTAAAATCTCCTATAAAATGTGATCGGATCAGACCAAAATATTCTAGAAATTTGTTCGCCATAAAATTTTACTATAGGTCTTAAAATATACCAAAACTCCAAATTATACCCAAACGCCAGAAAGTCACCCTGTACTATATTCTGACATTCTGAATGAAAGAAAATCTGTACATACCTGCAAGACAAAATATCACATACAGCTGCGGGAAAAATAATAGCACCGTGGCCTATATTCGTATTTCTAGTTTATTTTCTCTACTATTACCTTATTGAATGAAGCGGTTCAGTGCATGTAGGAAAAGAGCAATCTGCGTAATTTTAAATTAAAGAAATGTCGAATCAATTAACTTACAGTTTATAAAAGTTATAAACAAAATGCCTGAAATACTAAATTTTTGCCGGTAAAAATAATAGCACTATTTCTTAAATCAGGGTCTTTGATGAATGTATTGGTGTAAATATTGATTGATTTCATATAAAACGTTAATAAATGAATACTAGACATTCAAATATTAAATGTAATATAATTTATTAACAATAACAATATTAAATCGAGAACAAACCGAGACTCATGTCCTAACATAGTTTTTTGAAGATATTTTCCAAAAATGTTGTGAAAAATACTAGACCATTTGTTTTGTTTATCGTATTTTAATCGGATCTATAATTCCAGATCATTTTCTGTTGGCCTATGTCATAAAAACTGAATAGGACACGCCATTACCTTAACTTAATAGCCCTTGAATCATTTCGCAGCTCACAATGTCTCGTATTTATCGACATTATCCTGGGTCTCATTGTCCTGAAATTTAATAAAAATCACGCTTTCTATTTCCTGTTGAACTACAATTTCTATTTTGTGTGAATTTTACAACAATAGTTAGATCCAAAGACGTTTTATACTTCAGTTTTACATCCATACCAAAATGGGTGTGTGTAATCTGACTGATACACCAAATCCTCCAAGCCTGGATTTTTTTAAAGTGAGAAATAAGTTATATCCAGAATTTATGGGTCTTCCGCCGTCGTTATGAGAACCTACTCTGAACTATAAAATAATTTTTACGCCCCATTCCCGAAGATATTATTTAGTTAATTCGTAGGCAGGATTACTTGACATTTTATAAAAGTTATTTTTTTCGTTGTACCATGCAGTAAAGATAAGATTGGACGCTTTCATGGAACATACGGGTGCAAATATGTTCTATGGACTGTTCCCTAAAATTGTCCATGCAAAACTTTATTTACATGTCCTTATTGGAGCAAGATAGCTGATCTTAAATATATCTCCCCTCGCCTTTCCAAATAATAGTTTCAATTATTTTATTTTATTGAGGGGTTTTCGACATGTGCTTACAGCTTTTTTTGTTGAATTTGGGGCCAAGGATATCCCTCATCGGATTAAAAAAGGATATGCTCACATTTAGTGTATAATTTGACTTCATAAACCACCCTTTTTTAAACATGCCTTATATAAAAGGTGCCGTGGTTTGTTAGGCAAATCTTAAAATTTTTGGTGATTTTTTTTTCTGTTTAAAATTAATTTTTTAAAATGTTTTATCAATACAAGCTTGTAAAGAAAAAAAGTTTTACTGATAAACCCTTCAAAACGCTAGTTAACTAATGGAAACTAAGATCGGTGCTATTATTTTTACCGCAGAATTTGCGAGTTACCTGAACTACTTATCTTATAAAATTACATCAGGTAGTAATATACAGGAAATAATATTTTCCTCAAAGAGTATACCCTCACTACGAAGTTTCAACGACGTGTCAACAAAATAATTTTAATAATATGAGAAATATAACAATATTATTGGAAATATGCATAGCGGTGCTATTATTTTTACCGGCACTGTATGTGCAGAATGTTTCGATGAAAATTGGTAAAAAAAACCCTTCCTTTTTTATGAAATGATAAATTACACGGCCCAACTCGATCTTACTCACAACTATTTTCATAATTTATTGTGAAAATTGATCTTGAAAAAAATTAACAAGTACGGACATCAATTATTAAAGAACGCACAATTCATTGGCGACACTGAACATTTTAAATACGTTTCACATACCTTTCATTACAATTACAAAAAGAAAATATTTAATAACCGTTGTTTATTTTGCATGTTATCATAGATTTATAAACAACTTAAATATTGAAAAAAAAATTCCAAATAGGGTCACTTCGACCTGCATTTATACCCACTTATTAAACAAGAAATGTATATATTTTTTCATAACTACACGTACTTATAAACAATATCTGACCCTTTTTAGTGTAAATTGATAATTTTTTTTTCGATTTTTGGCCAGGTTTTTTGAAAAATCGGACACTGTGCACCGTCACATTTGGCAAAAAATTACCCACAGTATAAAGTTGCATTTCGTGGGTAATTCAGTAAGGTAAAACTTCTCTACAAGTGGTGTCTGAAGAACCATAGGTCCCATATCATTGAGCTAATATGAATCGGGTTGCACTCATTTATATGAGAGAAATCTTCCTTGTCTCTTCGGGCATGTTTGTGGGACTAAAAGGTGCCCTTTAGGAAATCGCTACTGACGTTCTCTCCAGCACTACTGACCACTCATGGAGACATGATCAGTGTTGCCGCTCGAAAAAATTTTTTCGGCCCAAAATTTTCCTAAAAACTGCCCAAAACTACCTAAAACGGCCCAACATTAAAAATTAAAACAAAAATATATATTTCTCATAGATACCTTTTATTACATTTAGAATAAAATATAATTTAAAAAAATTAAGTAACAGTGTTTTATTTATAAATGCACTTAAAAGTAGAAAATAATTTTTCATGATGGAATCTCTCAAATAAAAAGCTTGCATTTGAATTAGAAATTGTGACAATGTTGAACGGCAAGCGTTTTATTTGAGAGATTCCATCATGAAAAATTATTTTCTACTTTTAAGTGCATTTATAAATAAAACACTGTTACTTAATTTTTTTAAATTATATTTTATTTTTAACTTTTTAGTAAATACATTTTTTTTGACCACTGAGAACAAAATTATTGTCAATTTAGGCCGAAAATTTAGATAAAAACTTTAAAATGCCTGAAATCATGCAGCACCGTTATATAAGGGCTATAACAAAACCTGGACTTATTTCCATAATTTTTGGTGGGGAAGTTTCTGTACCATTGGGAACTCCAAATGCCACGTTACAGCCAATTCACCTAAAAATTAAGATAAAATCCTTAAAACTCTTAAAATTAGGCCGTACCGCTATAAGGGGGCTATATCAAAACCTGGACCTCTGTTCACAATTTTTGGTGGGTAAATGTCTGTATCTTTGGAAATGCCAAATGACAGATTATTCGGGCAAAACTTAAGATAAAATCCTCAAAGTACCTGAAATCGGGTGGTGCCGCTATATGGAGGCTGTAGGAAAAATTGGGCCCATATCCATGTATTGTCATCCAAATCTGAAATGTGTGCAAATTTTAAGTTCGATTGGTCAACTGCAACTGTGTGAAAAATTAGTTACCAGATTTCAAAAGCAAATTAGATAAAACACTGTAAAACAGTGTAAAAATGGACCAATATTGGTTTTGATTTCATATTCGTGTATTGTCATCCAAATCTGAAAAGTGTGCAAAGTTTTACTAAGATTGGTCTACTGCAACCGTGTTAAAAATGAGTTACCAGATTTGAACTAAACACACACCAAGGCAAGTTAAATAAAACACTGTAAAAATCGAAAACAATATTGTCTATTTTTACGTAAATACTACCTTTACGCAAAAAATTGTCTGAGATATAATGATTGGAAGACAGCAATTTATTGTGATTTGTATGTAGCATATAAACTTTAAGTGCGTGTTTCTCGAAACGGCGTTTTTGAAGTCGGTGCCAACGTTAGCTCTAAAACGAATTGACCGATCTTCATATGACCTTATTATATTATTCATGTGAGCTTGTTAATTACATAAAACGCTTGCCTTTAAGCGAGGCAGATTAAAAAAATTATGTTGCCCAATTTTTTGACAAAAACAGTCAATTTTTTCGGTAAAGTCGAAATTTTGACTTTGACAGCTCAATTTTTTTAAGAATACTTTTTTTATTTCTGTTTTATTAGGTTCCTAAAACGCTTACAAAAATATATATGATCGGCCCATCCGTTTTCGAGCTATCGTTGGCACCGCAAAACGCTTTTACAAAAAGATGGTTTCGCAGATAGCCATTTACCTCAAGAATATGCACTATTTTTCAATAACAACAATTCCAAAGGTATTGTAAGATGTGTTCTTTGAGATGAAAGAAAGTATAGTTTCACCGAGTCTTAGCAAATTCCAATCTTTTATTATTAAGTCGGGGTTACATTCTACAAGTCTGGGAAAATGTAATACCTGGTTCATATAGGCAAAACTTCGTTTGAGGTTACCTTATATGGAGTTATTGTATTTAGTAGTTTAGGGGCCATTATTACATCCTTTCTTTTACTATTGGATAGATTGAAAACGCAAAAAAACCAATTTGCATGCATTAAAAGTGTAATTTTCACACTAAACGTTAACACAAAGAAGGCCCCTTTCAACTTTAAGTTAGCCGAAACGCTATAGATTTGTACGCAAAATCCAAACTATAACAAAAGAAGAGTTGTAATAAAGAGGGCTATTTGGGTCACTTTTATAGTCTATTCACTTATTATTTTGATCCTTTCATTTTCTGTTAAGTAAGAGTGCATAAATGTAATTGTCTGCTTTTGTGCCTACAAATATTTATGAAGTTTCGAGCTGGTACGATTTATTTTTGTAGTCAATGTCAATATATTGATGCTCTTTTTTATTTATTTTTTTATAAAAAAGACAATTTGAGTTGACACTCGGATATAAATAGGATAAACCTGAATTATCTTCTTGAAAATCATTCTTAAGGTTGTTAATTATAGGTAAAATATATGCCAAAAATAGAAAAAAAACCTCTAGCTTGGCATGATTCCGTTGCCACCAATTTATTATGAACTTTTTTTATTTATGAACACAATGCATGAATCTTTACCAAATACTTAAGTATCACGAAAAATATATATCAAAACCCGGGTAACTAAAAGTTAAAAGTGACAATTAAACTACTAGGAGGACCTTCTTGGAATTAAGTTTTAATTCGAAAATTATATTTTTAATGCCACCAAATTGCTTTATTTTACGTTTTCAAATCCATCCAATAGTAAAAGTAAGCATGTAACAATAGCCCAAAGACTAATATTTGATATTTTATAAAATATTGTTTAAAATTATTAGCATAAAAACGGCCCAAAAAGGATTTGGGCCGCCCATCGGCCCAAAATTAAAAATTATTTTTTATTCGGCCCAAATTTGGGCCGAAATGCCCAAAACGGCAACACTGGACATGATCTTTACCTTTACCAATGTAAGAGACATGACCTTTAACCCTCCTACAGGGTATTAACATATTCTAATGTGTTATTTCCATAATTAGAGGTGTAATTCTTTGTAGTAAGTTTCACTTAAACCCAACGGACAAATATTTTCATTCCATCTTAATGTACACAGTACAAGATGCATGCTTTTGTGTCAATATCAACAATGATTCTTCTTATTAAGGAAAAAATAAAGATAGTTGAAAACTTGTTCACAATGTCACCATAAGTAGGAGGCAAAAGGGTAATTACATATCCCAATGTGTTATATGACCATTCACAGTTTAAATTCTTTTTGATAAGTTTTACTTAAATCCGATGGACAAATATTTTCACTCCATCTTAATGTACACACAGTACAAGAGACACATGTTTTTTCGGTATATTTGTACAAAGTGAATTATTATCTTCAAGCTTATGTCGCATAGTAAAACATTAACCTGTTTTCGTTTTGTCAAAACTAATAACACATTTATGGAATAATGGAATGACGTACTCATAATTCTGACCATTAGTGTGTGCCGAATGTTCAAGTATAGAACGAATGTTATTGCTCTCAGTTATTTTTTCTTCAGTCTTTTGATTTCGAATAACTCTCAAATTCCATTTCCCCACTATGGAGTTGTCATTTCTTGTGTCTCTTTTGTTGTCGTATATCTTTCACAGTTCTGCAGTGTCTGCATGTCCAAGAAGTGTCAATGCTATGCTGCTTGCTGCTTATCAATCCACGCTTTCACAGTAAACAAAAACAAAACTGACTGATGGGGGGAATACACATCAACAATTGACACTACAAATACTATACAATGGCTTAGTCACTTCACTTTATTTCTTTTTCAGATATTTTCTTTAAATTATGTTGGTTCGAGGTATTATTTTGTAATGAATTAGAATTTTTATATTTTTGTTGTTTTGCCTTTTTGTAACTATGCAATTTAAACCTGGACCATCACTAAAACGTCGTGTATTGTATATTAACAGAAATAAAAACAATAACAAAAAAAGAAAAAAAAAAACTACTGAAAATTGAAAACGTACCGACCAAAAACCGCTGACGTTTAACGTTCGACTAGAAATGGGGGTTGCGTACTGTGGTCTTGGTCATTGGGTGTTTTGTATTTAGTTCGCTTCAGTCAGTTGTTGGTTGGTTTGTTTGGATTACCCCTGAGGGAGGAGAAGGGCAGGAGGAAAACATAAAACAGAGAGCCAGAGACTGCTGATGATGGTTGTTATGTGTCGGCTGATTTTGCTTCCATGTGCTTGGTATCCATAAAATACAAAAACAAATCACTCAAGAGCGTGGAGAGAAAAAACAATCTCTTTTTTGGGGGACTCAGAGTTGGGATTTAGGAATACCTAAGAATTGAATTACTC
The DNA here is from genome assembly GCF_047663935.1 of Musca autumnalis. Lineage (NCBI taxonomy): Eukaryota > Metazoa > Arthropoda > Insecta > Diptera > Muscidae > Musca > Musca autumnalis. Next base: position 76,949,765 of record NW_027411755.1, read on the forward strand.
AATATTGAAAATTGAGTGCTTATCTTTATACCGAAAAAATATATGGGATCTATATTCAAATCTCGATTTCAATATATGTAATTTGGATAATTTATTTTTATACCATATTCCGTCACACACATTCCAAATTTCATTGCAATTAGACATACATAGAATATTTTTTTTGGTCCCGGCCCACACTAAGAGTAATTTCACTGACATTTTGACATAAAAGTAAAATAAAACGGTTTGTTTGTTTCCTACGAATATTGCAACAAAGCAAAACTGCAGAACAAATGAAAGCGTCTACCTACACTAGTTTCTTGAAATTATGTTTTTTCCCAAAATTTCATCGAAATTACTCCAGTGTGGCCCGGGACTTACATCTAATCGGCCGGACATGTACAGTATGCAAAACTCATATTCGAACACCCTTCAAAAATGAGTAAAATCATTATTTATAACAGATATGGCAGAAACAAGTGTATATATATATTTCTTGGATAGAGAATATTTAAGAAAAACTTAAATGAATCAAAAATATATATTAACTACATCTTTTTCACACGTAATTCGAAACATTCGTAACATTTCATTCGTAATTCGATTATTCTATTTGTAATTCGTAACATTTTATTTGTAGTTCGAGAATTCCAGTTGTAATTCGTTTTATTCCATTTATAATTCGAATTATTCCATTTGTGATTCGAATTATTCTATTTGTAATTCGAATTATTCTATTTGTAATTCGAATTATTCCATTTGTAATTCGAATTATTCCAGTGGAAATTCGAATTATTCCATTTATAATTGGAATTATTCCAGTGGAAATTCGAATTATTCCATTTGAAATTCGAATAATTCCATTTGTAATTCGAATTATTTTATTTGAAATTACAAATGAAATCATTCGAATTACAAATGGAATAAGTCGAATTACAAATGGAATAATTCGAATTACAAATAGAATAATTCGAATCACAAATGGAATAAATCGAATTGCAACTGGAATTCTCGAATTACAAATAAAATGTTACGAATTACAAATAGAATAATCGAATTACAAATGAAATGTTTCGAATTACGTGTGAAAAAGGTGTGGTTAATACATAATATATATAATACAATTCGAATTACAAAAAAAAAAAATAATTCGAATTTTAAATGGAATAATACGAATTTCAAATGGAATAATTCGAATTACAAATTGAATAATTCAAATTACAAATAGAATAATTCGAATTAGAATTGAAATGTTTCGAATTACAATTGGAATTCTCAAATTACAAATAAAATGTTACGAATTACAAATGGAATTCTCGAATTACAACTAAAATGATTCGAATTACCTCTGAAATGTTAATGTTAGACATTTTTTAAACATTTAATTGATAAAAAATATAGTAAATTTTCAACAAAACTAAGTAATAATGTTCCAGAAGTGAACAGTAATGGCAAATTTTGGATAGATATTGCTAAAAATAGCTACTCTTAGTTGTTCTACGAGAAAATATGTGGTCCTTATTAAAAATTAATGCTGCCAGCTCATGAAAATTTAAGCCTGTCTCATCATATGGTAGGACATTTCTCATTCTCATTTATAAAATGAACATGTATCCTTCACTAAGTGGTCTAAATAGGTATTCCATATTTTAGAAGGACTCCGAAATTCACTTCACCACAATAATTATGGAAAATCACTAGGCAAATCCTGTATTGAAATGTCGAAATGCAATCTAAACAAAACTTATTCGCACTGTTTGTAATCCAATATTTGATCCGAGATATTTTTCTCGAAATGAAAAATGTCAACTTTGGTGCATATCTGTTCAGATTTTGTAAATTTGGATCGATTAGCCTTCAAATTGAATATGTGCTATTTTCTTAGGGTTATGACTTTTTTACAACCTCATATCCCTGTATCATAGCGCGATGAGTTTTGCCATATGATTACATAAAATCATAATAATAAGGTGATTCGGTGAAAAAACCTCACGCACAAAATAATTTCAAAATTTGAATTTATCAAAATTATGGACAATTTTTTGAAGTCACTGTAAGCAGATATACAATTGAAATTAAACTTTAGAGTCACATGAGATAATTAAACTGACATAAAAGATATAATTTTTTAACAAAAAACAAAAAATTTAAAAATTTTTCAAAGTGGTTTGTGCATGACCTTTTTCAATATTTGAATGAAATAAACATTATTATAATTATTAGTAGGCTTATATTTATTCATTCGTGCAACAAAAAATAATTTTTGATTTTTTTTAATTTCATACATTTTTTCAACAAATTATATTTTTAAAATCGATTTGTGCGTGAACTTTTTTATATATCAATGGAATAAACGATAGCGTAGTGATTATTAGGCAAAAGTTCATTCATCCCTGCTACAGGAAATCATTTTTGAGAAAAAATGTCAAAAAGTCATAACCCACATTTTTCGATTTTTGAAACCTGCGGCCACACTGTGCGACGGTCCAAGTTGTTTCAGCGGTAAGTCCCCAAAAGCTATAAATGCCCGCTATTTTAAGTGCAATTTATGTTCTATTCGAGGATTCGAGGAAATTTTAACCGAAGTCACTCCTTGCGCTCCTGTTTACAGCGATATAATGTTTTTCATGGGCAATATCCATATGCTCTAAATTATACGGTGACCCACTGAAATTCTGATGGGCTGCCAAAATATTAAAATTGACTATGTCGAGGAGGAGGTACCTATCCTTCTCAACGCTTTTGAGTTTTAATCCATATCAATACGTCGAAAATGGGCTACATAATTTTTGGGGAAGAGTGATTGAATTTTATGAGTCGAAGAAGCATAATCGCCGCGATTATGATTAAGGAATCGAAGCTGAACAACACCTGCAGTCGTTTAGATCGTACGAGAAGTGGGATAGTGATCTTGCAATCCTATTGCACCAATCTGTCCAGTACTTACTTAACTCGACTCTAGCGACCCATACAGGGGGTAGCGGTAAGGTGTAAGTGTATCCTGCCGATTAATAGTCGTGTTCCGCGTTATTCGCCTGTCATTAGGCCACTGTTGGAAGGTGATAACCGGCTGACTCTAGGAGATTTCAATGCGTATCATGAGTTATGACATTCAACCCATGGGAAGAACCAGAGAGGTATAGCGCTGGCTGAGCAAATAGATAGTTCCACATTTTACACCGCGGACGAGGACGCACACACCAGGATTAGAGGAGACTGTCATAGTTCGCCCCATATATCATGTGTCTGGTCTGACGAATAACTTCACTTGGTAACCTGTCATTTCTCTTGTATCGGACCATCTTATTATCCTCAGTTGCATTAATGAATCACCCGACTTCATACGCTGATGATGAGCTACGTCGTACCAACCAGACGACATTGAGATCGTAACGTATGATGTCATTTGTGAAATGCTGAACTCCTATTTGACTGATCTTACCACCTTCTCCACGCAATTAATATGCAAATATCTGCCAATAAATCTACGGCTACTCTGTTCCAACCATGGACGGCAGAGGTGAGAACTGAGTTGAATATCGTGGTCGATGGTAGCAGAATTCCTACCACCAACTTCCCCAAGATTCTGGGTTTCCCACTCGACAACCCTCGACAGCTATCTGCAACAAGCTGAGATGTAGGTAAAAGATCCTCAAGTCCCTAGCCTGCCGCACTTGGAGTGCAGATGAAGAAACCTTGTGGACCACATATCACGCAATATGTCGGTCTGTAGTAGGCAATGCGGCGAACGTTTGGTCCGCGAATGTAAGTTCAACACATGAAAAAAATATTCAAACCTGTCAGCACGCCGCCCTGAGAACTACAACTGGTTGCTTCCTCATGTTTGCATTGGACCATCTACATGAGAAGACAAAGAGTCTTCAAGTACAGCAACACAATGACATGCTTTCGTTGCAGTACTTGCTCGGGTATTACTGTGAGAGCCATCTTAATCACCATATGGTGGATAAGACTCCCATTCCAGGCATGTCAGGAGGGATCTTTATGATCTTGAAAGGGAGGTCCAACGATACATTAAATAACCCCTACATGAACAAGCTTTTCAAGCAAGTTTAAATATCATTCACACGATCGAAGATGCGATAAACAATTATCGTGTGAATACAATCCGCGGATAGCGTCAGCCGCCCAGACAAACCAGTAGGCCTATTCTGTAACTTTTAACAACTATCGCTGTTTTGTTTTTCTTACAATAACAAAAGAAATTTAAACAATGTAAATTTCTTTTGTTATTGTAAGAAAAACAAAACAAACAAAAGAAATATTTGAAAAATATGCAATGAGTGAAGTTGTTAAAAAGTTACAGAATATGCCTACAGAGTAGTTTTGGCTCAACTACGATGGGGATCGTGCAACCGTCTGAGTTCCTATAGGGCATGCGGTACAGACCAGTAGTTATTACGTTACATTCCATCGAAACAGCCACAATCCTAGAACTGGAGATAGATCTAGAGCCAGATTTAGCAGAAAGAAAAAAACAATCACATAAAATCCTCTTACAAGAACAATAGTTATCGAGTCCCCCAGGCAGGAATTTTTAAGCTTTCGGGAAACATACGGCGAAAAACATAATACGACTATAAACAGGACCACAAAATCTATCTTCGTTGAAAAATTTCAAATTTACCCGTGAACTGGAAACTGGAATCAAGCGAAATTTTTGAACTTTTATGAAGGGAGTACCCAAAAGTGTTGTCCGATATAGACCTCTTTGGAAGTAATGGCTAGCACCATTTAACCGAAAAATATTGAACAATTATGGTAGAGGTATTCAAAGAGTAGGTTTGATATATTCCATTTTCGTACTTAATTTAAGTTTGGGCAAAATGTTATGACCAGGCCTGCGGAATCGAGCCATTTTTGGTCGGACTCCGACTCCAGTCAAATTTTTTTCACGACTCCTACACGCAGTGGGGAAAAATACCGAAATCAAAAAATGGACTTGAAAGAAACTATGAAAGTCTAGTACAGTATTGAGCTAGATTGTTGACTGTACTCAACGCCATATGTAATAATTAGAAATAGTTAACCAGAACGGAATAAAGGTACATTTAAAATTGATATTTTTTACAATAATAACGATTACCTTTTTTAGCTGTAAAATTGCGATAGACGTGTGAATTCTGTGAATATATTATTGCGGAATTTTTTGTATTTTTGATATACCGTAATGGTATTTAAATAAATTAAATAGCTTTGTAACCCATAGGTTATTTAAATTTAGATGTTTCGGGGTAAATAAATGTAAGGCCCATTTTTTAAATTCTTCAATTAAAATAGGGGAAATTAGTCGAGTTTAGCTTTAATTTTGTATGAACATATATTGTAAAATCGGGCGGTACCTTCTTATGGGGGCTATATCAAAAAATGGAGCAGTACCGACAATTCTCTGTAGGAATATTTTATGCGACCAACAAAGACTATATGCCAAATATTAGTCATTTCAGTTGGATAATGCACCTAAAATCATCAAAATTACATAAATCGGGAGGTACCGCCCTATGAGAGTTATACCAATATATAAAAAAATATATAAAAATACAAATCGACCAAATACATAAATAAATTAAGTAAAATTGTCAATCTAAAGCTATTCTTATCATAATTATGGATAAACATACAATAAAACATCGACTTTTATTTTCTGCACGCTAGATCTGCATTTTTTCCAACTGTGCCACACCAACTCCGGAGTCGATTTCGAAAATAAATTTCACCACTCAAACTGTATTAAATATTAATAATTTGTGATAATCTACACATTGATAATACAAAATCCAAATTACAGTCATTCCAGTGTGAAACCTTCAAGATACGTTATATCGTGAGGTATACCCAAATATGGTCGGTAAAAACGTGGACCGATATAACCCATTTTCAATACCAAACATCTTAAGAATAATGTAGATTTCTGCACCAACTGATATGGATCTATCTTAAATGATGCGAGCTCTTTTCTGCTTTCAACAGACTTGTCCATCTGTCTGTCTTGTGGTACCCCAAACAATTAGACTTAGCACCATTTAACTCGACAAATTGATTCCTGTCACATAAATAAGAAAAAATCAACTTACAGGCAGATTTTGAGAAATGAATATTTTTGTTAAAAATTGTAACCCACAAGCGGTTTCGAAACTCTTTCGAAAACTTCTTTAAAACTTGATCATATCAAATCCAAATCTTGCAAAAAATTGTTCGCCATAAAATTTTACTATTGGTCTCAGAATACACCAAATCTGTAAATCTTATCCAATCGCCAGGGATCTCTAAAAATGAAAACAAGTTTTAGAGTTAAAATCGGACTTCATCTGAGTTTTTTCAAAATTTTCTCACAAAACATAATTTTAGAGAGATGACGTCAAAGACAAAAATATTTTTTGTCAAATTTCAATATGGGTCTATTTACATTATATATCATGAAAATATCAGTATCAATTTTGCTAAAAAAAATGAAAATATTTCCCAATTGTTTTGATGAAATTTAGTTTATTTCTTTTTTGGAGTTGATACATGAAATTAATATGAAACTTGGTTCTAGGTGAAAAGTGTCAAAAGATGAAAAATTCTATACAAAATTTTACTATGAGTTTTAGAATAAACCATATATCACCAATATTTTTGAAAATTTAACATAGCTGAAGCCAAGGTTTTACCTTTTAGAACACGCGACTTGTGATTGTATATTATACAAATTAAATATTTTTGGATAAAATGAAATGTTGTTGGACGTGGCAAAAAATATTGGCCTTAAAAGATAATTTGCGTGGAAGCTGTGGCTATGTTTATGTTAAAAAATGGGTTGAAGCCAACTTGTCTTTTTTATTTTCTCTCGATTTGTGAGTAAACCACACTTCTCACGATTTTCCTGTCAAAGTAAAAGTAGAAGCTAACTAAATAAGGATAATCTCACTAATGTATTGCTTTTGATCTACTTCTACCATTAAATGATGCTGACATTTTGAAGTCAGATTTTCTTCTAATTTCATTACGCAAACAGGTTTTTCAAAAAATCGTATATTTATTGGATTATAGAACTCGCAATTCTGAGTTATTTGATATGAGTGTCGTGAATGTAGTCTACACAGCCTCATAGAAATCTGCATCCAAATGCGGAAATTTTGTGCGAACATTTTTCTAAAAATCATATTTTTCGAGTCTAATATTTGCAATTGTCATTCGATTACCTCGTACTCTATTGCACATTTTAGTTTTTTTACGTTCCGGATCTAATAAATCATTCACCGTGAAAATCCATCTACAATAACGCGAGTTACGAGAAATTTCAAAGTAGAAAAATCACCTAATTTTTTTTTGAAAATATCGCGCATTTTATCGCGTTTTCTGCAGGTCGGGTAAAAAATACTAGTACAGCACCTTCGTTTTTGCGGACACAGAGATTTAAAAATTTCACTGATAAGGGAGCTAGGTTCATTTTATTCCAAAAAATAGTATGTGATGCTACATCTACGGTTCTTGATTGATCGTCTTGAAATAGATATATATCGATATAGATTTTCATGGTGAACACTGAAATCGGATGCAGACAAAAATTGTATGCACTTTGCGCAAATTATCGATAGTTTATAGGTTTTTAATGCTAAAATGCAGTCGATGGATGCTACATCTTAGCCTCCAAATTATTTACACGTATTTTACAATGCATATAAATTAAAATGGGTCAAATAATCCATTCCATTTCAGAAGCCTTGAGATATATCCTCAGCAACCCAATTATCTTCCTCAATGGGAAAGCTTTAATATGAAGGTCTATAAAGCAAAATCTGTCTATTTTATAGGGAGATTTAAGCAAAATGTAGGAAGTATTCCTATAGATTTTTCCAATATTTTCTACTAATAATGCTTTTGGAAAAATATTTTTTCAATCAAAAAATATTTTTTTCACTACAATATGTGCTTATTTTGGCTGTAACATCGAAACTATAATACCAAGCGAGAGAAGTATACAGTAACAATTGCGCTAATTAAAATAATTAGCGTTTTATAATATTTTCTTTCTTAAAAGCAGAAATAAAACCGCCATAACTTTTGTCTGCAACAACAAAAAATTGGTTCGTCAGCAGATTAGTACTGGGGAATTATTTCTTATCCTATATACCAAAAATCGCTTATGTAGCGCGAAAAAAATTATTCTTTTTTAAATGGAATATTAAATAATTGACAATATTTGTGATATATATGTAGGTATACCATTTTCTTAAGACAATTAGACTATAAATTTATATATTTTAGAATGAAATTATTTGTTTTAATTTTGGACTGTTAATTTTATATAATTCCATACTTAATCAAAATCTAATAAAATCCTTCACTTTTTTGGGATATGGTAAAAAGAAGAAATGTTCCAAATCAAATTTCACTATGAGTCCCTGAATAAAAAAAATCTGTTGCCACAACATATAACATTCTTAGCCCTTGGATTTGATATAATCAAATGTTAAAGAAGTTTTTGAAAGATTTTCCAAAAATGGACCAAAACGACCCCTTTGATGAACCGCATGAGGGTTAAAATTTTTAACAAAAATATTCGCCACGTCCTCCTCTATAAAGTTGGCAAAGATACTATATACCTAAAAAGCAAGGATTCCAAGATATCTTAAGTCGAATATTTCGAAAAAAAAAAACTAAAAATGGGCGGAACTTGCCCCGCCTACTTTGGTTACTTTGCGATGTAAACTTTAAAAACACCGATACATGTGTCCCATATTTTTAGCTCTACTTTCATAATCTACTCAGTTTTCCTTGTAATTTTTTTGCTGTAGCATAGTGTTATGTATTCTAACATCTCAAATAAAGCCGGTAATATAGATATTGACCTGAGATCATCAGAATCACGAACAGAGCGACAATTGGGAGTAGGTGCCACTCGAGCAGTCTTCCAAACAGGAGGGAACGTCGACGTAGTTAAAATGCAATGTTAATCCGATAAGCATTATTTCCATAAGAAGCATTGACAAAGTAATCATTAATCATTAATGCAGTTTACATCAATATCAATCCCCGAGCATCCAGCATTTATTTTTCAGGAACTTCCAAAGCCTTGCAGAATCCATTCCATTAAGAATTTATATTTTTTATTACATTTAAATTTTTAATTCTTGATAACGGTACTTTGCCCATATCCAGTTGATGTCAACTTATTGTACTCAAATTTTATATTTATAGCCCACCCATTAAATCCCCATCCAAAACTTTTGACAATATCAACAAAATTTTCGGAATTAGTTATTATTATCCATTATCGCTTTAGATTACCTGGGAAATATTTTTCAACTTGAAAGTGCTATAACTTCATTATGGATGCACATATCGACAAAATTCTTTCAGATTCGTCATATCTGAAGTATTTACTGTAAGAAAGAAACGTAAACATATATAAAAGTAAACATCACATTTTTCGATTTTTCAGTATACCATTTACACGAGGAGACTTAAGATTTTCCCTATATGTCGGTGCAACAGGATGTTGTCGATGCTGTAGGCAAAACCATCAAATCACCATCCAAATAGGTAGCCATTTTAAATCATCTTAAAGTCGATGTAAGTTATGTTTACTTATTTTTAGGATTCAATTTGTTGCACAAGACCTATGTGCTAAAATTCCAAAATATTATTACTATTGCTAACTTATGGCCTAAGGTTACATTGCACTGTAGTTCCGCCCTTGGACAAATATCGAAAAACTTATGGCGACAAATTTGATTACGAATGTAATAAATATTCTCTAAACACATGATGTTTCTAATATTCAGTATTATTTTTGTCAATTTACAGCGGTAATACGTTAAGTAAAATCGAAGAAGTTGTAATTTGTATGTTGTGCCTTAAAAATGTAAAATACATCCGCAAAGCATTCGTAGTTTATGAGCGAAATTATAAAAAATTTAAGAGGTAAATGTATAATTTCCAAAATGCAAATGATAGTAGGTGGTATTGACAATGTTTTTACGGAAAAACATATTCATAATTCGTTTTCTAAATTCCCTAAAACTAAATTCTTTTTAAATGACTTCTTCTGGTATTTTTAATATCACTACTATTATTTTATATTGAGTTTTACTAATGTTGTTAGTATTTGTAAGTCTCGATATTTTTTTTAATACAGGGGAAAGTCTCTAGTTTACGATGAAAAACATTCCAGCTGCCCCCACCCGACACCCGGCAAGTTATTCCCCTTATACCACGCCTGTAAAATCGTCAAAATTCCGAAAATTGGGAGGCACTTTTATATGGGAGCTATACCTAAACTTGGACTTATATTGAACATTTTTCGCAGGGAGGTATTTTATGCACTGAGAACACAAATTGCAAAATTACAGCCAAATCAGTTGAAACATTTAGCAAAAATAGTTCAAAATACCGATTATCGGGTGGTACCTTTATATGGGGGCTATACCTAACCGTAGACCTATATGGAACAGTTTTTGCAAGGAGGTGTTTTGTTCACTCAGAATTCAAAATCCAAAATTTCAACCAAATCGGTTGGAAAATCTGTCTAAATTCGTCAAAATACCACGAATCGGGCGGTACCTTTATATGTGGTCTATACCTAAATGTGGACCTACATCCACCACAATTTTTCTATCTTTTTGGCTCGTTATAAGCCTATGTTTAAGAATTCGAGGCGGTAGCTCGATTAGAACTATTTTTGGCACTCCTTTCCACACAAGTGGGACCACTGTGCATTGTCGTAGTCTTATCATATCAGGTCTAGTGGCTAAACTTCACCTATCACACCGACAAACTATGAACTGCTTAATGTAACTTGGGTACTTATTACAATCATTTATTCCAAATATACAGGGTGATCGGAAACAAAATATACATTTTTAATATATGTATGTATTTACATATTTATGTACAAACGTAAATAAAAAACCAGTAAGGAAAGGATCAAAGTCGGGCGGGGCCGACTATAGGATACAGTACACCACTGTGAAAAGGTAATATATATATGGGAGCTAAATCCAAATGTGAGCAGATTACGATATAATTTGGCACATATGTATATTTCTAGACCAAACACCGTCACACATTCCAAATTTCATCAAAATAGACATACATAGCGTCTTTTGTACATCAAATACCTTAAATCGGGCGAAAATATATATGGGATCTATATCCAAATCCGAACTGATTTCGATAAAATTCGGCACACTTATTTCCAAATTCCGTCACACATTCCATATTTGATTGAGATTGAACATATACATATAACGTGTTTCGTCTACCAAATACCAAAAATCGGCCGAAAATTTATATGGGAGCTATATCCAAATCTGAATCGATTCGATATAATTTGGCAAATTTATCTATAGACCTAATTCCATCGCACATTCCAAATTTCATCATAATTGGACAGATACAGCGTGTTTGGTGCATCAAATACCTTAAATCGGCCGAAAATATATATGGGAGCTATATCCAAATTTGAACCAAAGCAATAGCGTTCTTCATTAGGCTAAAAAAATGATCTTGCCCAATTTTCAGCCAAATCGAATTGGACGCATCATTCACATTGCAAACTTGTTATGTAACTACGTTGGAGTGTAAAGGGGAATGAGGCATACCAAGATGTCGCTGGTATACACTTGCCATTGAAGAAATTCGGTCTAGCTCAGTGGCCACTCCTGACTAGCCATAAACAAAATTGATTCATTATTAATTCACAATCACAAACAGGATGCTTTATTTCAAAAAAAATGATATGATGTTGTTGTTGTTGATATGGGTACCCAAGGTGTTTGTTGGGATACCATGCCCTCCCAATGGATTTTCTACAAAATCCCCAACGAGTCTCACCGATGATGATGACTCCCAAAATCAGTAAAAAAAATTTATATTCAGTTCAGAAATGTATACGAAATTCAAATTTGTTTTTGCATGTCATTCCCATTCGTGCCACTGTGCACCAAAATATTTAATACTACCCTCAATTCTTTCTACCAAATGAGCTCACTGGATAAAATGCTGAAGGTGAATATCCAATAAGGATAGATGGACGGAGATCATAAATAATGGGATTGACATTATATAATTATCAGGTAAAATTATCAATTAGAACATATGCATATATATACCATATGCAGTACAAAACAAAAAAAAATCGGAAATGTCCGCATCAACAAAAAAAAGGTATCATTTACTGTTTTGGTTGACCACAAGTCAATTTAACGTCGAAAAGATTCTTAAAATTGTGGGTATTTATATGTCTATATATGCATATATTTTAACCGAGGTATGCGACTGATATGATTTATAAATAAAGATGGTGTTTATGGATCGTAAACGTAATTTTTTTCCAAAGATCGAAATTCAATAAAAACATCCAATAAATTTGTACGGTATACGATACTCACAATCTGTCGACCTGCAACGTAGTCTCGACGTATAAAAATTTCTTAAATGCTTTTTATCAGAAGGCGCGGAATTTTAAACGAAGTTTTCAAAGATAGGAGAAATCTGTTGTAGGTTCTTTTGTTTTCTTAAGAAAAGTCGCACTCGAAATTATTTAACCAAATAACAGAAAAAAAACTTCGAAATATCCATCCACAAGAATCACTATTGTAGGAAATAACCGTCAGTAAAATATCGAATACTAGATTTGTTCAACAAAATTCGGATGAAAATTGTACTATATCAAGTATCATGTTCTCAGGAACCTAAATTTTCTGACCGGACTACACTGGGTAATCGCGGGTTATTTTCCTACAATAAGCAATGGACAACAAGTGAACAGGCATACGCCGAATATACCCATAAATTTGGAAAAAAAAAGAAACAATCTCGAGCGCAGAACAAAATGAAGATGAAATTTGAAAAGCACGAGAAATGCTAATAGAAAGAAACTACAACAGTTGTTGATTTAGCCGACTATTTCTCTTTCCCAAAAAAAAAAAGAGATAAAAAAAAAAATCATCAAAGAGAGCAAGAATTTGTTTTCTCTCACTAAAGTGAGTTGGATTTATCGTTGATCGAAAGAAACAGAAAGATGTTGTTGTTGTAAATTTCTTATTCGAAAATGGAAATGAGAACAGTACAACAACAACGTACACTAAAACGTTTCTGTTAAACCGTTATTGCAAAGCTTTCATGATTATCTTCATCTTCTTTTTGCACGCGGAGACGAACCGTTACAGGTCCAACAACAACATTAATTTCTTATACACATACATACAGGGCTATGGCTATGTATGTGTGCATACAAAGTGCAATGCCAAGAGAATACTTAAAAAAAGAAAGAAATAAATAATTTGCTCTGCTGACGTCGAGGGCTGGATGTAGGAACTGGTTTCCAAAATATAAAGATGACTACTCGGCTTCACCGTCGAGGAAAACAGCAAAAAAAAGACTGGTCCCACACCTCCCGGTCTGTAACTGGTTGGTATGGGTTACCAGGAAGGAGCAGGATGGTTGCACCGACTATATCTGTGTGTTATATTGCGTACTTACAGTTGGAGGGTAGGCATTACCCTTAATTCGGATTAACATCTCCTCTCTAATGCAGATTGAAATTGTGTATAAAATGGCGGCAATCACAATGTTGTTAATGGATGCTTTTGTGTGAAGGTGGTTCTGTGAGTTGTGGCTTCCTTCTATTGTGTCGCAAACGGGAATGCTGGCAAAAAGTTCCAGAAAGTTCTATTTTTCTAGGTGGTTGTGGTGGCTTAATGTAACGTTAGTTACACAACGTGGATAATGGCCGACAAAAAAAATTCTAGGCTGTGGTAGCGGATTTAATTTTCCTTTTTATTGCAAATTGTTTAATTGTTCCATAAAGCGGGCTAAAACGATGGTTGGTTTTCCTCAACTAATTTGTTCGCCGTTGCACTAATTAAGCGAGGTTATCTGCCGGTGGTTGTAGTGCACGAATGCGGCAACACGTGTAATTATGAATTTCACAACTGCAATCAGGAAAAAAACACGAATTCTTTATAATTGAATTCAACAAATTTTCTTTTCCACTAAACTCACCATTTCTTATAATTTTACCCTTACTTGGGGCTATGAAACAATTTTCCAATTGGAAATTACTTATTCGTTATGCGAATTGAGTGAGGTTGGGATTTACTTCCCAATATTCACGAATTACACTTTGTTAATTTTTTTTCCTTTTCAGGGATGTTACCGCCACCACAATTTTATTCGAATGATTGCAATTTGTCATTGCCTTTGGTGCCTGACATTTGCAATTAGCAGTGATGCCACATCGACAAAAAAGAAAAACAAAAATTGTGTGAAGAGGAACACACGATGATTGTGTGCTGTATTGCACACAATCACGACGTCGTATACGCAGCGGCTTACGCCGTTGTTATACAAGGTTAACATAACAAACTTTACGTTGTAACATTTAATATTAAAGCATATTTTTGGGCTGATAATAAAAATTACATTGTCCCTTACATACATGTCGATTATATACTTTCTCAACCTCGTATCTTAGAAATATGTATGCGGTTTTGACTTTTTCATTGTTATGTTTGCGTTATATTACTGCAACCACTTATTAGCTCATTATGTTGTCAATATTTTGCAAATATTAATAAAAATATTTGAGAATCTTACAAATAATGTCCTTCGCCCTAATAATTCAATACATAAAAATAAAAATCGATTTTATTTTTGGACATGTGACTGTAGTTAACGCCAACAGATTTAAACGATTGTTAAAGAATACCGCCCGATCTTTAAAGTACACACACCTTTCTACTAAAATTATTTTGTACAAGAGTGATGGCATAATACATGAGGATGAGGATTTAATAAATAATTTTTACATCGAACGACCACGTCTTTTGAAGGCGGTATAGTCCCCTATAAAAGTATCACCCGATATTATTTATTTTCGGGATTTTACTAACAATAACCGTTATAAAATCACTTTACGAAGTGATCTGGAAAACACAGCCCAACTTTGTGTTTCAGACAATTTGGACTTTGGACAATATGCACTTTATAATATTTTGCCCAAACTTAGTTTAAGTTCGAAGATGGACCATATCGGTCCACTCTTTCGGGTACCTCCCCCACAAAAGTTCAAAATTATTCTGTAAGATGGATGAACGATAATTCTAGAACGGAGCAATCGATTTGGTCCAAACTTTGCACATCGAATTATTCCCTCCTGGTATAGATCGGGTTGGAATATAGACTAAATCGGTTCACTCCTTCGGGTACCTCCCACAAAAAAATTGGAAAAAGTGAAGTTTAGAGCTCCTCTCGGATCGTTTTGCATTTTTTTCGACAGGTTGAGGTTGTCCTTGCGGTCCGCTTTACGATGGCGCAATTCCCAAGATAATGGCTTAGAACCTCAAAGAAATCCTGACGGCACCAACAAATACGCAAGATAACTCTCGTAAGGACCTTCTGATTGACCCAAACTTTGCACATCGTATTATTTCATCTGGTCATGTATCAAGTTGAAATATTGACTATATCGGTCCCGTCCTTTGGGTACCGTCCACACAAAATTTGGAAAAAGTGCAGTTAGTTTGAGGTTTCGTCTCGGATCTATTCAGGGTTCCTAGTACAAGCGTAAAATTTTTATCCGGAATAATTCCATACTTTCTGAGATAATGACCCAAAAGCTCCAAAAAACCATGCCTTAAAATTGGTTTGTTTTGAAATTTCAAATCCATCCAATAGTAAAAGAAAACATGTAATAATGACCCTATATCTGCACACTAGGGTGGGGCGATTTGTGTGGAAGAAAAAAACCTTAATGAGCCCTTCGCGTTTCTGATTCCTGGTATTGAACTGAGCAAAAAAGTCCACTGGACCATATATCTACCGTAAAAATCGAGCCTCCCGATTTTGACTTTAAGTTTTTTATTGACGTTTTTTGGATATTTTGGCATATAACAGCCAAACCATTGGGATTTTCGATCCAACACAAAGACAAACATTGTAGCCAAGACAGTAATTGAAAACTCTCTAATACATCGCAAAAGCATTGGAACGCGCCTTCAGGCTGTTTTGGCCTTAAGAATGTGCAAACTTTTCGGAAAATGTCGATAAATGACATTGTGCTGCAAAATTTGACCCGAAAAATATTCAAGTGTTCTGATGCAAAATTATATAGTGTTGGGATCCATGGACAACGACAATGCCTTTATTTCGTTTGGGTCACTTCGTTTTATTTTTTTATAATGGTAAAAGTAGTGAAAATCTGGGTCTCTTACATTTTCAAATTTAAACGGGCATATCTTATTTTTTACACAACGGATTTCTTTTGATCCTTCTTCCTTTTAAAGGGGTGAATAATGTCTTTTGAATAAGCTATTATTGTTTTAAATCGGTTAACAAATGGCTAAGTTATAGTGGTTTATGTCTGAAAAACCCCACCAAAAACCTATGAAGGAATTTCTCATAATTTTCAAAATAAATATTGAACAAAACAAAAAAAACATTATATTTTTGAAAATTATGAGAAATTCCTTTATAGGTTTTTTGTGGGTTTTTTCAGACATAAACCACTATAACTTAGCCATTTGTTAACCGATTTAAAACAATAATAGCTTATTCAAAAGACATTATTCACCCCTTTAAAAGGAAGAAGGATCAAAAGAAACCCGTTGTGGAAAAAATAAGATATGCCCGTTTAAATTTGAAAATGTAAGAGACCCAGATTTTCACTACTTTACCGTTATAAAAAAATAAAACGAAGTGACCCAAACGAAATAAAGGCATTGTCGTTGTCCATGGATCAAAACACGATATAATTTTGCATCAGAACACTTGAATATTTTTCGGGTCAAATTTTGTAGCACAATGTCATTTATCGACATTTTCCGAAAAGTTTGCACATTCTTAAGGCCAAAACTGCCTGAAGGAGCTTTCCAATGCTTTTGCGATTTATTAGAGAGTTTTCAATTACTGTCTTGGCTACAATGTTTGTCTTTGTGTTGGATCGAAAATCCCAATGGTTTGGCTGTTATATGCCAAAATATCCAAAAAACGTCAATAAAAAATTTAAAGTCAAAATCGGGAGGCTCGATTTTCATCGTAGACATATGGTCCAGTAGACTTTTTTGCTCAGTTCAACCCCAGGAATCAGAAACGCGAAGGGCCCATTAAGGTTTTCAAATCGCCCCGGCCTACTGCACACGTTTTGGTATAACACCATAAAACGGTACCGCCCGATTTCAGGTATTTTGACGTTTTAATCTATATTTTCCTTCCGAATTAGCTATAATTCGGTATTTGGGGTTAAGAACATAGACATACATTTATAAGTGAGCTGTTCCGTGCACACATCGATTAACTCCACTTTTTGAAAAATCTTAAATTTAAGTGTCAAAGCCCTTGATATATTCATAACTTTTTATATTATAAATATATTATTTTTAAAAAATGATTAATATCAGCTTGCAGCAAATCTGCAGCTTTTCACCATATTGGAGTAGGTGGCGATTGTCACATGTTTAGTTATATAGTTATATAAAATTAGCCGTAAGTCATGGTGGATAGTTTTAAGATGATCATCAATAAAAAATGACTTTCCTGAAAAATGAAGATTAGCACGTTTAAATTACAAATAAACAATGTCAAATATCCAGATATAACAGATATACAATGGCAAGCATACATATCATCATTGCTCTTCTCAACTTTTCGTTTTATGGAGATAATCGAAGTATGCACCTGGCGGCTCAATTACATATGTATTTCCAAACGACGATATTGAATTTATACCATACAAAATAATTCTTATTATAATAATATAGCAGGAGCTAATAGGCTAGAAGCGAATTGTTTAAGATCGATCGATGCAGGGGAACGCATATCCAAGGATTCCAACATTTTTCTATTATATTCTGTACCCAAGAAAGGAATGTAAGACACAAAACTCCTACTTACCTTGAACATATAGGCAACTTGTCAAGAATTTCTCTATACGCCATTTTTGGAACAGAACAATGGGAAGTATACAGGTCAAACATTTCATCAATTGGTCAAATCTCTTAATGAGATCAAGTATATTCCATGCCTTTGAATATATCTCTACTGGCTTATCAATACTATACGAGGTTTCAGATAAGGTTAATTTTAGGCACATTTGTTGACGGAACTACTTGTAATTTGATATTTGAAATTCCCAGTGATCATCTTCACAAAAAATTTTCAATCTAGGACCATGTCAGATTTGTACTACCTATAATTTGACATTATGAGGCTCACGCAGTCATGATACATCTCCACAAAAAATTGGCATCTATGTAAGTGCACTTCCCGATTTTGGGTATTTTTAAAATTATGGCTAAAATTGTCGACCGATTTAGGTGTAATTTGGCATTTAGGTTTCCTAGTGGTCAAAACACTTCTCCACCAGAAACCACCCATATAACGGCATGGCCCGTCTTAAGGCATTTTGAAGTTTTTATCTGTTTTTTCATTGTATGCTAGATGCGCTTTCAGTGCCCACAAAAATTTCTCCAGCGCCAACTGGAATAGGTTTCCTTGTTGGTATTCAAGCACTGTGAAGTTTATATCTATATTTTTTTGGTATAAATTGGCTGTAATTTGACAGTTCCCAGTTATCCAACAACATCTGCTCCACTTATTCTAAAGTCCAGTTTCCAGTGGTCAAAAAACTTCTTCACCTAAAATTGTGGACATAAGATATAGCCTACATATAACCACTCCATAACCAGAAACAAGTAAGAAAGTATCATCAGTGCTGACGAATATATGGTAATATTCAAAAAAGTTTTACAATCGTTGAAGTTGAGGTTCACCATTTAATAAGTCGCGAACTGTTAATATTTTTTATAAAATATGAATATATTTATATTAATTGAAGTGTTTTAGCCACGATCTCATAATATGGACCATAACAAATAATTTTCGTGGAAGCTGCGTTGGTGGTAATATAAAAAAATGGGAAAAATGTGTTGAAATAAACAAGTTTTTTTGTGTTCTTTCTTGATTTCTGGCCAAACCACGCAAAACTCAAACCTGTGCTCAAAGAGAAAACTAAAGAATACCCCTTGGGCAACATGGTTCTAGTGTATGACTTTTCGGTATATACACTGCATCCCCCTAAAATCGATGCTGACATTTTGAAGTTTTGATTTCAGTGTTTTTCGAATTTTTCTTATAATTAGAGGGTGCAACTAGATAATAATCGAAACTAGTTTGTAGAATTGTAGAACTCGCGATTCCACGTCGTTCGATGTATATCTCATGAGTGTGCTCCGTACAGCTTACTACACCATTTTCAACTGTAATTCAGAAAATACCAAGTGTAATTCAGACATTTTATTTGAAATTCAGATGTTTTATTTGTAATTCAGACATTGTATTTGGAATTCAGATATTCCATTAGAAATTCAGAAATTGTATTTGAAATTCGGAACTCGTCAATTTAAATTCAGAAATTCCATTTTAAATTCAGATAATTCATTTAAATTTCAAAAAATTTCAATTGGAATTCATATATTCCATTTGAATTTCCTGGGGAGATTCAGTAAATAATTTGAACGGTAATAGTTTTTATGATTTTCTCCAACAGCATCCTTATTATTTTTCCAGAATTTCTTCATCTTGTCCCACTTTTCCGAACGGATCATCATTTTTAGATCACTTCCTTGTTTGTTCTTATGCCACGGATTTATCCACTCCCATTTGTTCAACATCGTGTTTACCCACCTTTTCAGACCATTTTCCTTTAAAATTGAATGTCGTACTTCCTAGTTTTGATATAGTTTTGCAACCTCCGTCAAGTTTTGTCAGTTATCGTAACTGCAATTGGGAAAATTTTAAGTATGATGTAACTGAAAATATTCTGAATCACTATCCAAATGCAGATACAAATTTGTCAAACAATGAGATCGATGAATATATTCATAAATTTGTTCGTACCGTTACTTCAGTTTCCGAAATTCATTCAGAAAAAGTCCTGACTGGAAAAAGAAAATTTATTGTTTCTGATAGAATAAAAAATTTGTACAGAATTAAGTATGCTTGGCAGAAACAACTTAAACGAATTTACCAAACTTCTAGTAACAGACACAGTCCTGAATACAGTTTATTATCTAAACAAATTCAATTATTGGGAATTATTATTAAAAAACAGGTAGAACTTGAGCAAATTTCGCATTTTAATGAAAAACTTAAAGGAATTAAACCGGGCCCGAAGGCGCACAGACAAGTTTTCAACATTACTGGTCATCGGAAAACCAAACCCATTGAAAAATTATCTGTCGATGGTACCAATATTTCTAATGATTCTGAGTGTCTTAACCAATTAAATTCGTATTTTTCGAATTTATGTAACAATCCTTCTCCTAATTCTTCAGCAAATGAAGAATTAATAGGCAGTTATATTGCTAACGTCCCCCAACACAGTTTTTCATTTTCAAGTGATTCGGATGCAAGGAATCGGGGTAGATGTGAATTCCTTACAACAACAAAAGAAGTTGTAGACATTGTAGGCAATGTAAACAATAAGAAATCATCAGGGATCGATTCGCTTTCCAATTTTATCATTCGCAAACTTCCTATGAAAGCATTCGAATTTTTAGCAATAGTTTTCAATAATTGTATTTCCAATGGATATTTTCCTGATTCTTGGAAAATTTCGAAGATAATTCCTATAAAGAAAAAAACCAATAGTGATGATATTTCAAATTTAAGGCCAATATCTTTATTATCAAATTTAGGCAAACTATTCGAGGTAGTTCTTCGTGTCAAAATGGATATTGGAGTCAACCTGCCGTATGTACCCAATTCTCAGTTCGGTTTCAAAAAGGGACACTCTACTGTCGATGCTATGCTAAAATTTCACAACGACATTGTTTTAAATTTGAGGGAAAAGAAATGTACAGTTGCGGTGCTTCTTGATGTTGAAAAAGCTTTTGATCATGCAAGTCATAATGGAATATTGACCAAAATGATTAGAATCGGAATTAGTCCCTTAATGATTAAATTATTTAAAAGTTTTTTTCACAAATAGAAAGTTTTGTGTCCAATTTCAAAATCAGGTATCAAATTTATCAAATGTAAAGTGTGGTGTCCCTCAAGGTTCAGTATTGGCACCCATGATGAAATTATAAGGTGGCGTAAAACGGCCAGCTGATTGGTTTCAATCTGTCAAATATTTTGTTATTGTGAATAAATTGTATGAAAACGTAAACAAACATTTTGACATATTGAAGAATTTTCGGCCAAAATAGAGTTGTTGTTGTGCTACTTACGTGACCTGTTAAATAGATCTTGATTGGCACCCCATTTATACAACATTTTTATGTACGATTTCCCTCACAATTATGAAAATTCATCAGGCATTTTATATGCGGATGATTCTTTATTGTATTCCCACAGCGAATCTCCCGCTAGAGCATTATTAAATATTTCTCAATACCTTGACAATGTGAAACAATTTTATGACACATGGGGCATAAAAATTAATGCTGCAAAGTGCGAAGCCATTTGCATCAGAAATGCTTCGGGTAAATGTAAAAGATTTGTTGTTCCGGAAAGCAAATCTTTACAGCTGTTTTTAAATGGGGTTGAAATACCATTTAAAGATAAGGTCACATATCTTGGTATCGAATTTAATAAACTTTTTAAATTTAATGGGCATGCCAGAAAAGCACGAAATAAAGCTCAAGGCGTTTTTGTATCATTTTTAAAAATTCTCTATAATAAAAATCTACCTGTCCGCACAAAATTGATGCTATATAAGACTTGTATTCGGCCTGTTATTTTGTACGGGGTTCCTATTTGGTTCAATATATCTCCGTCGGTTATGAAAGAACTTGAAATCTTAGAGAGGAAAATTTTGAGACTCTGTATCGGTAAAAATTTTAAGTGCGTCAATAAAAGATATTCTAATAACTACATTTATACAAATTGTAAGATTAAGCGGCTTTCTAGGTACGTCTGTGATATGTTGGAAAAGTTCAACCAGAGATTGGCACTTCATGAAAATCAACACATGTCTGAAGTTGTGAATAGTCAAGTAAACATTAGCTGGTCAAATGTTTATTATTTATCCCCTTTGGGACTTTCATTGGAACACAACGATGGTATTTCTGGGTTTTACGAAAAGGCCCTTGCCGGAACCCTCCGAGGGTAGTTACATGTTTACCTTCTTTTGTCTGTTTTTGTTTTTTTTTTGTTTGTTTTTTTAGTTTTAAGTACACAACCCCTAAAATTAAGAAACCTTTTAATCAGCCCCGGGAGCAAGGGCGTATATACCTTTATAAACACTATCTATGTATATAAGCGACAATCTATGTATAAGCCTGATGCTGTAAACGCCATTTAATCATTGCGATAATACATTATAGTCGTAAGTGTTCATTATTATGTAAAAAAAAATCACCTTATTGTTATTCTTTAGTCTCAATTTGAAATTCAGATATTCCATTTGAAATTCAGAATTTTTCAATTGAAATTCGGAGTTTCCACTTTAAATTCAGAAAATATCAGTTGAAATTTAGAATATCCATTTTAAATTTAGAATTTCCATTTGAAATTCAGATATTCCATTTGAAATTCAGAATATTTCAATTAAAATTCAGAAAATTTCATTTATAATTCAGAATACTAATAACAAATTAAAATTAACCTGGTACTAGGGCAGTGCAAATTCTCCCAACGTCCAGAGGTCCAAATGTTCATCTCATTGGAGCCATAGGCGCGTGCAGTATAATAAAAACGTATCGACGCCGTGGAGCCTTCAGAGGAAACGATGCAAAAGAGTGGGTCCAGTCGGTTTTGTCCAAATGGGTGGAAATGAGGGACCAATTGTCGGAACTCGTTCTTGTTGTGAATAACGCTCCATGTCACAATACATAGATTGGAGGAAATATTTTTGCAATCCCCCGCGTCTCTTTTATGATTAGCGCCTTATCCTCCTCAATTAAACCCAATCAAAATTATACGGGTAAAATAAAAACTTGTGACCATTCCAACCGTGACACCACCAAACATCGGTCAGAAGAGGTTGCAATATTTGGAATCTATGTAGTAATAGTAGTCCAAAGCCGAAAATTTGGTGCGTAAATTTTCTGAAAAAACCTATTTTTTGGCTTTAAAATTTACAACTGTCGTACAGGTACTCCTGAACCCCGCGTGATTTTAGTTTTTTTACGTGCCGGATCTAATAAGCCAATCCGCGTTCGAATTCATCCACTAAAACCCCGGATATAGATACCTTGAAAGTAGGAAAATCTGCAAAAATATATTTTGACAATTCCGCGAATTGAACGGGGGTTTTCTTTGATTATTTTTACATAAATGTAATCCTTCCCAGCAAAAAAAGTCCTGCCAAAATCATGGGTTTTGTAAGGGATTTTTGGCAGCCGTAACTACTCGCAAACCCCCTTTCTTCCCCATTATTTTTACAAGGGCATGTCGCACTCAGTTTGTAGTTATTTTATGACCACTATGTAGAATAACTAGTTATTCTGTGGCCACTAGCAGTTGAAAAGTAAGTTGAAAAAATTCTATTTTTAGAACAGTTGATGTAGAGTTTTTTTTTTTAATTTCATCACACTTCTTACTTTTATTTTACTTTATTTTATTTCGCTGTCTGCCCGAATTGAACCCACGAACCCTCTGATTTCTAGCCAAAGACACTACACGCTATGCCACGCACACGAATATTAAGGGTTGCTTAAGAACTTAAATGTGCAGTACACATGTGCACTACGAACTGTTATTTTTTAATTAAAAAAACTCGCGTGCCGACAGTGAGCGTTGAACACACAACCCTAGGATTTATAGTCGGACACACACTCACTGTGCCACCGGCCTCATTACTTAGTGAGGAGCAAAGTAAGTAGGTTTGCTTTGTAATTTTTTTAAGAAGTATCCCATTACTTTTCAGATTACTTGTAATGGGAAAAGAAGCTTGTTTACATTACTTTGTAATGGGTTACGTAATGACTAATGGATCCGAATTTTTGCTGGGTTTATACACGATTATAATATTTGGCAAAGAGGTGTGTCACAAATTACAAAGATTCGGAAGTAATATCCCTATTTATCCCAACATAGAATGTGGTGGCACATCCGCAGTTCTTGACGAATCTGTCTAAAATAATTTATATTGACGTATTTTTAATAGGCGGCCATTGAAATCGGATGCACCTTATAATCATATGCACATCGCGTAATTTTTGCCCACTTGAAGGTTTTTTGAATAGTAAGATGCAACTGATGGCACACTTTGGCCGCTGAATAAAACATGGGAAAATCCATGCATATTGATAGACATGGACTCCCTGTATCCGAAAAGCACATGCACCTCAACTTATTTAAACGGATTCGCGAATTACACGCTTTTTAATTTTTGTGTTTTTTCTATGATTGTAATTTCATTATTACGCTCTACTACTTATTTCTGTTGCTTATCGCAAAAAGCAAATATACTTTCACGATGACAAATTATTTTCCTTGTAATAGTTTTAGCAAAATACTTCAGGTTTTGTATAATTAGCGAAATAGTAGAATAACTCCCAAAAATATTTCTCCAATTTTTCGCATTAAACCAAAATATATATTTTTAAAATAAATTTTAACAATAAGTTTTCGTCTTTTGTTGTTGCTGTAATATGCATGCAATGAACCCAATCTTTATAATTTTGGTCTCACATTTGTCTATGCGTTGTCTAGATTCTGTACGTATTTTTAATTTATTTTTTAGAGATTTTTATGGACTCTGAATTAGAATAAATACAATTTACCCCAAGATTTCTTCATTATTTTTTTATTTTCCGCGAAAATAAAAATAAATTTTGCAAATATTTTATCATCTACGGATAGTTATCAAATTCTGTTAACGATTTATGATACATTTTTTATTACAACCCAAAGGGAATTTTTAAATATTTTTTCTTTATAAGGAAACAAAACCCCCTATAACTTTTGGGTGCAGCATCCAATTTTGTGAACGCGAACATATTGAAACCACAATTTTTTTCTTACCAAAAATCGCGGATGTGCTCGCAAAAAAAATTAAATTTTTTTTCAATGGTATTGAAAAGGAAATTTGAAATTTACCATATACCCTCACCCATTGAAAAAAACCAAACACAATAAGTATGCCGTATATTTAATATATTGATTTTGTATCATGAGTTTGCTTTAAAATCTGTAGGTACCGTAATGTGGGGCTTAGAGTGGTTTTAAAAAATCGATGTCGTATTTTTTTTTATGCGGCACCATCCTAAAATGTTTAGTTTAAAAATTAAGATTGCCAAAGTTTGAGCTCAATCGGAATATGGTAACACGTACCACTAGGGCCTCAAGGTTTCTATCGGCCCTTTATATAGCTAATATTAAAATCTGACCCGATTTTCAAAATTTTTTGTAGGATTACTTGTTTAGCCGCTACAAAGAACTGGTAAACTGTTTTCATCGTTTGGACAATAAATGTGGCCTTATCGATGAAAACAGTTTACCAGTTCTTTGTAGCGGCTAAACAAGTAATTCTACAAAAAATTTTGAAAATCCGTCAGATTTTAATATTAGCTATATAAAGGGCCCATGGAAAATTTGAGGCCCCAGTGGCACGTGTAAACATATTCCGATTGAGGTAAATCTTTGGCAATCTTGATTTTTAACAAAACTAAACATTTTAGGATGGTGCCGCATAAAAAAATACGACATCGATGTTCGCCTCTCAAAATACGTACACTCGTTTTCATGGGAATTTGAACACATAACACGTGTAACATATATTTAATGAGCAGGAAAAACACTAATCTTTCCTGCGAATATATATTTTACATTTAATTGCACACTTTTCACTCATATTTTCCATTAATTCTGAAATTGTTGGTTTTTCTAAAAAAGCGCTACATTTTTAAATTTTGTATTTTGTCTGTCATAATTAATTTATTTCCATAAATGCTCTCATTTGTTAGAGAGCAACGTAGAGAACAACGTAGAAAAATCGTCGTTCGTTCTCAGAATTTTGTATGAGGAATCAAGTAATTTATTCGTATTTGAGGGTCGAACAACGAATAGAGAACGAACGACGTACCGTGGAAACGGGCTATTAGAGTTATCTTAAAATTAATAAAGTATACGAGGATTTCTGAGTGAAATCAGACACTTTTTCAAGATGAGGTTTTTGATTTGCTTTATTTTTTGCTGTGGCGTATATGTTTTAATTTTTTTTTTTGACTAACGGTTCCAGAGGTGTCGCGCCTTGAAAAAGTCAAATTTTGTAAAAACTATCTGCAAAGAAATGCTAATAACTTTCTTAATATTGGTCCAAAAAAAAATCTCTCTTGTATTTTTTGTTGTTTTATCTAAGAAAAAATAGAAACAATTTTGCACATTGGGCTTGTATGCAATTTTCGCGATTTAAAATTTAAATCAATTTTTATCATTAACTGTACTTTTCAATTTTCTTGATTTTTTTTGTATTAAACTACGATTAATTACAAAAATTTTAAGTCCTATTTGGTAGTGGGATTCGAATGATTAATATTTTTTGTTTATTTTTTAAATTTGTCAATATAATTTTGCATTTATAACAATGTGAAATATTCGTTATTTTACGAAAAAATATAAATAGTTTCATTTATAAACATTTGTTTTGATGTTTTATTTAAAAATATATCTTAAACATTTTAAAAAACTCCTTCATTTTGCGATTTAAAGAATGGTTTAGCAATTAGAGTACCAGCATTAGTGCGTTATCGATATCTTTGGCCATTTAATGTCTCAAATTCAAATACTCTTTCGTATTTAAATAGTCATCTACTGGTGAACATTTCAGTTTAAATATCATTTTAATATTTCTCTCGAATGCCTATTCATATAATTCACAACCTGTGGTTATTTGATCATCATTTTAGTTCGGCTGTTACAATAACAGCCAAACCATTTTCAAAATCGAAAAATGACGAAGTTTTTAAGACGTTTAAGACAAATTCCCAAATAACAACAAAACAAATGTTGAATTTTTTTATTATTTTTTTAGTACAACAAAAAACAAGAAGAAAAAAACAAGAAAGAAAAAATTGTATTGTATTTTAAATTTTTAATCGCGAAAATTGCATCCAAGCCCACTCTGCAATTTTTTTTTATTTTTTCTTAGATAGCTGATAAAACAACAAAAAATACAAAAAAATATTTTTCTATTTGAACCAATATTAACTTATTAGTATTTCTTTGCACATAGGTTTTACAGAATTTGACTTTTTTCAAGGCGCCATATCTCTGGAAAATGTGAAAATGTACTAAAATGTTTTGTTGATAAGCAGCATCACCACAGTAACAAATAAAGGAAATCAAGAACCTCATCTTGAAAAAGTGTCCGATTTCACTCCCCCAAATATTGCCACGGCAAACCTTAAGCAACTGCTGCAAATTTCATGGAAATGGGTTAAGTAGTTTTGGAAATATAACACATTTAAAGATGTAGACGTGGTAGGGTCATTAGGCCCAAAGGAAGTACCTATATTAGGCCGGGGCGATTTGTATGGAAGGAAAAAAGTGATAGTGGGCGCCTGGAGTTTCTGATTCTTGGGATTGTACTGAGCAAAAAAGTCCACTAGACCATATGTCTACGGTGAAAATCGAGCCCCCGGATTTTGACTTGAAGTTTCTTTTCAAGGTGTTTTGGATATTTTGGCATATATCTAACAGCCTTTTTTGCTCAGTACAACCCCAATAATCAGAAAATCCACGCGCCCGTGGTGGTGTTCAAATCGCCCCACCCTAACCTATATTCTAGATTAATTCGTAAATTTTCAAATCGATACATACGTTATTATTGAAAATGTGGCGTTTTTTTTAATATCAATTAAAATATGCAGCCAAGTCCCAAATAAGTACGTATGGTCTGATACATAACCACAAATGTCTCGCAAATTAATTCTCAAACCGGTACATTCGTAATTCTTGTAAATATAGCAATTTTAAAAAAATATAGTATAGGGGAGGTCCCCACTCCCTCCGAAATTCAACTAAATTTGTAGCCTATTTTCACCGGGGACCATCCCTGTGCATTCCCTGACAATTTCAGAAAAATCAGTTCAGTAGTTTTTGTAGAAAAAGATTAAAATTGAAAAAAGTGGTCGTAAAAGTGGTCATGGTCAAATTTTCTTTGCATAAAAACCTCATTTGGGTTATGACGAACATTTCAAAAAAAGATTATCCAAATCAGTCCAGTCGTTAAAGAAGTGGGGAATAGGGGATTACACCGCCCCTTCCGAAATTCAAACAAAAATATGTAGCCTATTTTCACCAGCTTACCTAGAAAAGATTAAAATTGAAAAAAAATTGGGCGTAAAAGTGGCCATTTGCAAATGCATAAAAACCAAAGTTGGGTTATGACAAACATTTCATGCCATTGCCAACGAGAGATATCTGATTTTTATTTATATAGATATATATGTATATTATTGATCCGAACTCAACGAAAATTTACTTCAGCAGACCAACTTGACGCAATACCCGTGTCGTTTGCTCTATCAATGATGTTCGATAACGTTCAATACTGTGATCGGATATTAGTGCCTGGAAATTCTGGCTAGGTTGATCATCGTGGTAATGCTGCAAATGAGCAACTGTTTCAGGCATACCGAAGGGTTTACATGAATTCAACCATTCTAGGCTATAGTGATTGTGCAGCGTCACTGATGTGTTTGTTCGATGTAGACATTTGGTAGCATAACCTGGACGTGAGTAGTTACTCGTACGGTAGGTGTGGTTCAGGAAGAACATATAGCTTGGGCTTGCTGGTGCGTTGCTGTCATCGTTGCTACTAATGATTGTGAACTTTTCAGGGCTGTAGGGGAAATAGGTGTTTCGGAAGCACAGAGCCGTAAAACCATGGGTACAATTCTTCGACTCAGTGTACGGCATGGATGCTTCAATGATGTCTTGCCAGGTTCGAAGCTCTCCCAGTGGCATGATAATTTCGTCAACATCTACCAGCGCTATATACTCGTACTCGTACATGTGGCGATAGAAGCAATCGTTGTAGGGTATCAGCTCATTCAAACGCTTATTAAACATTGTAGATTTTAAAATCCAATGCTCCAAGTGAGGCAAGCCCACAACTCCGCCAACCAACGTGATGGGTTTTACTTCGACAAACCCTTCCTTCTCGTAGTGGGTCAAGAGCTTTTTTACATTGGGATGCACATCAATCTCGTACATGAAGACTTTCTTAGCTCCCAACAGACGATGCATTTCCAGCCATTCAGCCAGCCGGTTGGACAAGTCAATGTAGGGAAAATCCAAACCTTTAACACATACGGCAAATGGAGCTTTTGTTGCGACTCCAGTGGGTTTGTTATAGACCACATTCAAAACATTTAAGGGAGTGTCACACTGATGAACAACAATGGAAACCGCCTGGGGAATATGATTGGCCCCTTCTGCTTTTCCCGATGCCATTGATAAGGGACAGGTCATAAGGACGGGGAAAAACATGCGATAACCACCCCATTGCCAAATCATTTTATATTCGCTTATCTGAGGTATTTGGGGGAAATTTTCATTTTCATACCAAACCTGGCAGAAAGATTTGGGAAATGGTGGCTTCAGTTGATTGACTAGGGCCAGAATTCTTACTACTGGTCCCTGTGGCAAATCGGCTCGATCATCGTAATATGCTCCATACAGATGAAATGTTAGATTCTCTCGACTATAAGTCTGCCAGTAGTTGTTGTAAAAGTGCAACGTCTGCAAAGCTGGGAAAGTGGCACAGCTGGGAGATTTTCGCATTGTTCGATTTGCATGACGACGAGCATAACCGAATGGAACATTGGGTAGCTCTTGTTCAAATTTACGAAACAACTCATCGATAGAGGGTTCTGAAAATCACAGAATAGATGATTTCGTCCATTTTAGAAATGTAATTTAATTTTTATCAATAAAATTACCATCTCTTTGGTCGACGGCAATGTGTTGCCCCTCCATAAACACCGCCAGTTTAGAACGGCGATTCCATTTCGCCAGCAATGTTTCATGGTAATGTAATGTTATCACGACCAGATTCAGTGTCAAAATAATGACAAAGATTTTAACAAAAATGTCGAATCTATTCCGCATTACACTCGAAAGATCGATCAACGTCTGACCGGTGACGCTTTTCACGATGTACTGGCATTTAATGGTAAATACCAATCTGCATGGAGCAATCAAGAAGTCATCATGAAATTTGATATCTTTAGAGTCGATTGATAACGATCGAATGTGATACATAGAACATCTATGTTACAAGCAAGGGTGTGGAGTCGAGCCGTATATAGAAGTTAATTCCTTATAGATTTTAGACTACAACCATTAGACAGATAAAAAATCCGGCTACGTGAACAAAATCTTAGCTGCCCCAAAAAGTCCTTTTTTACAGTGATTTTTTTAACTTTGCACACTTTTCAGGTTTGGATGAAAATACATTAATATGAAAACCAATATGGGTCCATTTTTTCCTATAGCCCCCATATAGCGGTACCACCCGATTTCAGGTGTTTTGATGATTTTTTTTATTTTTAGTCCGAATTGGCTGTAACTTGCCATTGGGATTTCCCAATTGTACAAAAACTCCCCACCAAAAATTGTGAACGTGGTCCAGATTTTGGTGTGGCCCCCACATAACGGTACCACTCAATTTCAGACAATTTAAAGTTTTTATCTACATTTTCGGCCTAAATTGACTGTAATTTGGTTATGGACTTCTCAGTGGTCAAAAATATATATACTAAAAAGTTAAAAATAAAAAATAATTAAAAAAATTAAGTTACAGTGTTTTATTTATAAATGCATTTAATACTAGAAAAACAATTTTCATGATGAAATCTCTTAAACAAAACGCTTGCATTTGAATTAAAAAGTCTGACAATATTAAACGGCAAGCGTTTTATTTGAGAGTTTCCATCATTAGAAATTATTTTCCAATTTTAAATGCATTTTTAATAAAACACTGTAACTTAATGTTTTTAATTATTTTTTATTTTTAACTTTTTAGTAGATATATTTTTTACCACTGAGCAGTCCATAACCAAATTACAGTCAATTTAGGCCGAAAATGTAGATAAAAAACTTTAAATTGCCTGAAATTGAGTGGTACCGTTATGTGGGGGCCACACCAAAATCTGGACCATGTTCACAATTTTTGGTGGGGAGTTTCTGTACAATTGTTAAATCCAAATGCCAAGTTACAGCTAATTCGGACTAAAAATGAAAAAAAAAATCATCAAACCACCTGAAATCGGGTGGTACTGCTATATGGGGGCTATAGGAAAAAATGGACCCATATTGGTTTTCATATTCATGTATTGTTTTTAATTATTTTTTATTTAGCATTATAATTTATTATAAATTTTGGGAGTTATTTGCGGGTATCAATTCTGACATGTAAGTCAAATATTTTTGACCGGAGTCGGTGGTTTTCCGCTACTTAAACTCCGTCTCCAGCAAAAGTGTTTGACTCCAAAGCCCTGAGGCATAGAGGAAAAAATCTTAAGTGACCTTAAATATTCCAATTCAGGCGGGCACTAAAGTAGACAGAAGACGTTTACAAATTTCCATGACATTTCAAGCAAACATTTAAATGAGTAAATCATACTAATATCAATATCAAGTACAACAAAAGCATATCCCATCATACAGATAATGGTACATTACAAAATAATTATAAAATTGAAAGATTGAAAAGTTTACATACCCCTGTTGGAATTCAGTATATTTAAATGCATTGTTTTCACCATAATCAATATTCGTGGATGTAGTGCCGCAATTTGACCACAGAGTTGTCAACATTTTTTTTGAACTTTTCATTCATAATTTTGCGTTACCGATTTTTGTCGGTAACTCAGAAAATGAGTTACAGAATTCCACTACAGGTCCAAAACTTGGCATTCATAACATTTTGTCCATACTTACTTTAAGTCCGAAGTTGTGCCATATCGGTCCACTCCTTTCCACACAAAAGTTTTCGTTCATAATTTTACTGTTACCGATTTTTGTCGGTAACTCGAAAAATGAGTTACAGAATTCCACTACAGTCCATAATTCCTGAGATAATGGCCTAAAATTGGAGCTAGACGCCACCAACTGAAATGGCAAATCCACAGGATAACTCTCGCAGGGAGTTTCTGATTGGTCCTAACTTTGCACAACGTATTTTTTCATCTAGCCAAGTATTAGGTTGGAATATGAACTATATTGGTCCCTTCCTTCGTTTACCTCCTACAATTGATTTGGAAAAAGCAAAGTTTTGATTTTTTTGCAACTAGTTCTTCCTGCGGCCCTGTTACGATGGCGCAATTTTTTTCGGGAGTAAGTGCATGCTTTCTGAGATAATGGTCTAAAAAAGCCTGCGGCACCAACTACGAGTAAACTAGGAAGTACGTCACATAATCCTTGGAGGAAAAAAACCAATTTGGTCGAAACGTTGTACATTGAATTATGTCTTACAGACTCGGATTATCCCGAATATTTACTACATTGGACCACTCTTTCGGGTATCACCCACACACAGTGCTTCGTAAGGACTCGTCTGGGATAGTTTTTAAATTTTTAGCAACATGTTGTGTATGTGGCCCTATTTTCGACAGTACATTTTTTTCAAGGACAAGACTATACTTCCTTGGAAATATGCCCAAAAAACTTAAAAAAAAACTATAGATGTCAGAAGTATTGTGTTTACTTCTTTTCTTCAGGTCCGAGTCTGAGGGAATATCTCTGTCGGCAAAGCTGACTGATACTTTCTTACTTGGTTTTTTTTAATTTTGACCTGACTATGGAGCAGAAACAGAAAAAGAATAAAAATCGAATTGGTTTTTTTTGCTATTTTGACTTTTAAGAACCGTACGTAAGTTCTAAAAGTTGTTTATTGGGATCTATGTTTCTGTAGTTGGTTGTTTACTTGAAGGATACGTTTTATATCTATACATATTGTTTTTTAGGACAAGAGCTACAACTTTGCCTCTCAGAGTAAATAGAAATTATTAGTCCTGTACGGACCAGAGTTCGATTTGAATGGCGATTTTATTGCCCTTGAATGCATTCACAGAAACCAGCACGAAAATGGCTGTACCGATCATTAGAGTTGGGTAATCTAGTTCCCGGAGCGGATCATTCTAGTTCATTTTTCCAAAGGAACTAGTTCCTGAATATAGTTCCATTGTTCCAAATAGTTCCGGGACCGATGTAGTTCAATAAATCTTCCTCTTCGTCGTTCTTTTCTTTATTTCGTTGCGAATAGTTCCGAGACCAATATAGTTCAATGAATCCTTCACGTTCTTTTTGTGTCCTTCGTTCCAAATGGTTACGAGATCGTAATAGTTCAACTAATCATTTTCTTCCATCGTTCTTTTGGTTTTTACTGTTTGGTGGATTTATTGACATAAACAAATTGACATAAAACACAATTAAGAAAGTATCAGTCAGATACTCTGACGGAGATACATAAATATATGTACCTCATCCACTGACCACAAAAAAAAAAAAAAAAAAAAAAACAGGTAAAAAAGTGTTTAAAAAATTTAAAATAAAAAGTGCACATAAAATATTCTGAAGTGAAACGGAATAATTATTTTCTTTCCTGTCCACAATTTTAGGCGGAGATATTTTGTGACCACTGATACATAAATAAGGTAAAAAATCATAAAAAATATATTCAATCGTTCGGGAACCTTATATGGGGCTAAATTAAAGTGTGGACCTATGTTATTTTTGGAGAAGTTTTGTGACCACTGGGAAACTCAAATGTCGAATTGCAGATACTTGGGTCAAAAATTTTAGCTAAGATCCAAAAAACCGAAAATGGGGAGATACCATTATATGGGGTCTCTACCAACACACATGTGGACATTTTTTTCGAATTACAGATAGTTCGGACAAAAATACCGTAAATGGGGCAGGCACCGTTATATGGGGGCTACACCAAAGCATGGACCTATGTTAATTTTTTATATGACGGCTATACAAAAACATGGACCTTTCAACTGTTAAATTACAAGTACAGTTCGGTCAAAAATTGTAGCTAAAATCCTCAAAATACCGAAAATCGGGAGGTACCGTTATATGGGGGCTATACTAAAACATAGATGAGATGTTTTGTGACCACTTAGAACCTTAAATGTTCAATTGTTAGTAGTTTGGTCAAAAGTGTAGTTAAAATCCACAAAATACCGAAAGTCGGACCTATGTTGACGGTTTTTAGTGGAGATATTTTGTTACCACTGGGAACCCCAAAAGTCAAATTACAAGTAGTTTGGTGAAACATTTTAGCTAAAATCCTCAAAATACCAAAAATCGGGAGGTACCGTGAGGTTTATACCAAAACATGGACCTTGGCTATACCAAAACATGGACCTATGTTGACAGTTTTAAGGGGAGATATTTTGTGATTACTAGGAACCTCAAATGTCAAATTACAGGTAGTTCAGTCAAAAATTGTAGCTAATATTCTCAAAATACCGAAAATCGGGAGGTATTGTTATATGGGGCAATACCAAAACATGGCCCTATGGTGACGGTTTTTAGTGAAGACATTTTGTTACCACTGAGAACCCCAAAAGTGAAATTACAGGTAGTTCGGTGAAAAATTTTAGCTAAAATTCTCAAAATACCAAAAATCGGGATGTGCCGTTATATGGGGCTATACCAAAACATGGACCTATGTTGACGGTTTTTAGTTCTAGCTCAATTATTGCGAACGCTAGAGTGATTTCAACAGACGTGCAGACGCACATGGCTAGATCTCTTAAACTTCTAGAGCTCTTAAACTTCACTTTATCTGAATTTTGTGTGGTAGGTAACCGAAGGAGTTTACCCATATAGTTCATATTCGAACCCGATCTATATCTGAAAGGAGTAATACGATGTGCAAAGTTTGGACTAAATCGATTGCTTTCTTAGAGAGTTATCGTTTACACCATGTTACAGAAAAATTGTGAACTTTTGTGGAGGAGGTACCCGAACGAGTGGACCAATATTGCCATATTTTAAGTTAAACTAAGTTTGGACAAAATATTACGATACCCAAAATTTGGTTGTTGTTGTTACAGTGTTTATTATTATGTTTGTATGTTCGTTCTTCTGTTCAATCTGGTTCAGGGTCTATCTCCAGTTCCAGGAAAATGGCTGCTTCGATGGGATGTAGCCACGGATCCACTGGAGTTATATTAGTTGGTTTGGCGGGGCAGTTGAAAAGGTGCTTTGTGTCGTGCGGACCCATGCCGCATACTGGGAAGATGTCTTGTACATATGCCAAAATTTGGTTGGAATCGGTTGTCCGTTCGAGGATTATCGTACACACCAGCCAGATAGACGGACGGACATGACTAAATCGACTCAAAATTGTCTGAAACGAAATTCTTCCAAACATACTTGGGGTCTAAAACCTTTATTTCGATTAGGCACATTTTTGGCCGTATCAAAGAGTATATGGGAAAACCCAAAAATGTTTTACAATCGATGAATCGGAGTTTCTTCCATTCAGAATTCGCGAATTGTTAACATATTCTATATAGTATGATTGAAATTCTTTAAAATGAAGTGTTTTAGGAGGGATCCTATAATGTCGACACATTAAAATTAATTTTCGCGGAGGCTGTGTTGGCATCAATATAGAAAAATGGGTAAAAATGGGTAGAATCCAACAAGTTTTTTATGTTCCCTTCCGATTTCTGGCTTAACCTTACATTTCATAGAAATATGTTCAAATAAAGAATGACAGAATACTCCATGGGCAACATGATACTGGTGTATGATTTTTCGATATATCCACTGCATCCACCTAAAATTGATGTTGACATTTTGAAGCCGGAATTTCGACACGCAATAAGATAATATTCAAAACTCATAATAGGATTTATCGTTTAATGTATATCTCATGAGTGTGCTCCGTGCAGCCTCCTAGTAATTGGAGATTAAAGACCAAAACTTGATGCGTGAATTTTCTTAAAAAACCTATGCTTTACGTTTAAAATTTACAAGTGTCATTCAATTTCCTTTTTTACGCGACGGATAATGAGCCCTTCCGCAATCGAATCCATACACTAAAACCGCGGATATAGATACCTTGGAAATAGGAAAATCAGCAAAAATATATTTTGACAAATATGGGTCTTTTACGCAATATAGAATTTGGAGGCACATCCGCGGTTCTTAAAGAATCTATTTCAAATAGGAGTATATTGACGTATTTTAGACGGACGCTAATGAAACCGAATATTTACCCATTTTAAAGTTTTTGGCAAGATGCAACTGACGGCACACAATGGCCGTTGAGTGAAACATCGAAATATGCATAGATATTGAAAGAGATTGATTCGCTGTATCTAAAATCGGATGCGCATCAACCGACTTTAACTAATTCGCGAATAAGTTGAATATTACTCTTAATTCACTATCCTTATAAGTTTTCACAGTAAGCAGTTAAGCTCTCGCGATGGTAAACCATATTTCTTGATGAAGTTTTAGCAGTATACATTAATTATTGTATGGGATTTTAGCGAAATAGTTGGAGAAAACCCAAATATTTTTTTCTATTTTTGTACGCGTTGTTTAGATTCTGTACGTATTTTTAATTAATTTTTGAGAGGTTTTACGGCCAGAAAGGGCCCTTTTATTTACTAAAAATTAAAATTTTGACAGCCCAAGATCTTTTTAAATTTCCTCGTTTAAAGACAAGAGCTTCGTTCCAGAACTAAGGAGTGTTTACACATTTTCCCCAAAATACGTTCCGGTACACCAAAAAAGTTGCAAAATGTTCACATCTCTTTGAACAAAAATGGCACTGAATAGCTTTCTCTTTAGAAACTTTTTACACGACAAATTCGGGCGAGCAAAAATGTGCAATATGTTTGCCGGATTCTGATTGGCTGATACGCTGACTTTAACATTTGTACATTTTGTTAAAATGTGTATGTGGAACTTATTTTCGACAGTTTGCTCTTTTGACACGTTTATCATTAAAAAAAAGTACTGGAACAAAGCTAAGATTATTAGATTCTGAATTATCCCTCAAAATTAATGATGATTAGTCCAGCCTTTTTCGACACTGTGAAACGCTTTTTTTAAAACCAGTCTTTTGTAGTTTTTGGAAATTGAAGGAACTTGTTCAGCTTCTTTTCTCATAGTAGAAGTTGGAGGACATTAATGTTCAATGAAAGGAATTTATTTATTTATTTTTTTCAAGTATATTCAATTTATTCATAAATATTGGTGTACATATGTTATATATTGTCCCAGCGCCAGGGCAGAATATTCTTTGCTACATTAGTATATAAATCATCCGTTGGATGTAACCATGGTAAGTTATAGACAGCCTTCAACGCCTTGTTTTGGAGTCTCTGCAACGATTTCAAATGAGTGCTTTTTTTATACGCAAATATCATAGCCATATAGCTCAAGTGACTTTGAACTAGTGAGTTGTACAGCAAGAGCTTTGTTTTTACATCAAACGTATTTTTGAATTTGTGCAATATACATACCTATAGCTGGCGAAATTTCGTTTTTAAATAGTCTATGTGTACGTTCCATGTCAGATTACTTTGCAAGTGTATTCCCAAGTATTTCAGAGACTGGCACTCAAAAATTTGCATATTTTCAATCGTAATATTAAAGAATGCGTCATTATGTTGACATCTTGGTCGAAATCGAATAATTTTTGTTTTATTTGAATTTACCACCAGTTTATTTAGGCGACAATATTCCATGATAAGTTCGGCGTCGTGTTCCATTTGGCATTTTAACACAATTTCATGGTTATGGGGATATAGGAGTGATATGTCGTCTGCATACATAACCAACTTTCCATAAAGTTCAAAGTTAGTAATATCATTAAGGTACAACGTAAAAAGAAATGGTCCCAATACACTTCCCTGAGGTACATCATGCTCCACAATTCCAGTATCACTTTTGACTCCATTGAGTTCTACAAACTGTTTCCGATTTGTGAGATAGCTCTCCAATAATAATGGCTCTTTTCCATGAATACCATAGTACGGAAGTTTAGAAATCAATATTTGGTGATCAACTAAATCAAAGGCCTTGGAAAAGTCATATAAAACTGCACCCACTCCACCAAAGTTTGCATCTAGGACTTCACATATTATGTTAATCACATTAACTAAAGCGTCTTGTGTGCCACAACCCTTTTTAAACCCAAATTGCATATTATACATAGGTATATCCGGTTTGTTCAATAAAGTTTGATAACTGCTTGTGCAATAACTTCTCAATTAACTTATCAAGTAGTGATATCAACGATATTGGTCTAAAGTCACAGGCCTTACATGCATTTGTCACCTTCGGAATTGGTAAAATTTTTGCAACTTTTAAAGCCTCCGGATAAGCAAACACATTTACCATATTATTGAACAGTATTGCAAGATGCTCACTAATGAAAGGATTGACTGTTTTCAATGTTTTGCCTGAAATGGGCCAGGACTTTTGCCATTATCCATAGTTGAAATTATATCATTTATATCTGTTCTGGTTACATTACTGAAGGTAAATATAGACTCACATCTTTTCATGGTTCTTAAATTGTTGAAGTGATCACTCTGTCTGTGTGTGATATTGTTCTTAAGAACCTTCGGAATACTTAAAAAATATTCATTAAATATATTACATTTTTCGATGTCATCATGTATTATTTCATTATCATTATTTCCCACTTGTATAACACTTTTATGTTTCCTTCCTAAGCACTCATTTAGGAAATCCCAACATTTGGGTGGGTTTTGGTTCAATCTTCCAGCTTACGTACGAATTCAAACTTATTAGACTGGCTATTTTTATGATGCGACTAATATTCTTCAGTGTAAATTCCACTTGTGAATTCCTTCCAATTCTCCTTCTCTTTGCCAATAACTTCTCTTTATATTTCCTTAGTGCTTGCAGTTCTTCACTCTTCCAAGGCGTCAACATTGATTTCGACTGAAACTTTACTTCTCTGTATGTCGTGTTATTATTTATTGCTTCTTTAAGAGTGGAAATGATAATATCCATATCAACCGAAGGATTATCAGAATGACAATAATTCATAAAAGGGCTTTGAATGTGGCGGATATATTATTGTAATTACAGTGCTTAATAAACACTTGATTTTCTAGCTTATTTTGAATCATACTCTTCATACGACACCATATTATATTATGATCTGTCATTGCACATTCAATTGATTCGTATAATCTGTTCGCAACATTACTATAGACATGATCAATAGATTTCATACTACTTGGGTGGGAAACTAATTCCTGACATGATTCGTAGTTTAGACATGATAGAACTGATCTGATGTCAGAAGAGTTACTTGGATCCAACAGATCAATATTAGAGTCCCTAACACCTATAGATCCTGTTCGGCAAGTACCACACAAGTTACTTTCTAGGTATTCCAAAAATGAATTTAGACTACACTTAGGGGACGGTAAAACGTTCTAAATTTTAACGGTAACCCAGTTATTAATACACCATCTATAGAAATCCGTATAGCTTCAACGAAATTTGTACTTTCACATAGTTCAATTGCATAAACTTCATTCCTTCGTTGCAATTTAGACATGAAGTTGCTAGTGTACAGGAATGCTCTTTTTTAATCACTACGGTTTTACCATTTTTTTCTTATACAAAATTGTATAATTTAGTAAAAATTTTGATTATACTCGTACATATCTTATCAAAAGTGCTAACTAATTCGCGAATAAGTTGAATATTACTCTTAATTCACTATCCTTATAAGTTTTCACAGTAAGCAGTTAAGCTCTCGCGATGGTAAACCATATTTCTTGATGAAGTTTTAGCAGTATACATTAATTATTGTATGGGATTTTAGCGAAATAGTTGGAGAACACCCAAATATTTTTTTCTATTTTTGTACGCGTTGTTTAGATTCTGTACGTATTTTTAATTAATTTTTGAGAGAATTAATACACCATCTATAGAAATCCGTATAGCTTCAACGAAATTTGTACTTTCACATAGTTCAATTGCATAAACTTCATTCCTTCGTTGCAATTTAGACATGAAGTTGCTAGTGTACAGGAATGCTCTTTTTTAATCACTACGGTTTTACCATTTTTTTCTTATACAAAATTGTATAATTTAGTAAAAATTTTGATTATACTCGTACATATCTTATCAAAAGTGCCAAAACTAATCTAAAAATTTAAAATAAATTTCTTATTTCTTCTAACTCAAGCCATTTCCTTCCAATTTCTTGTTTTCTGCGTTTTAGTAACTCTTTTCAGAGCGTTTCTTTGCATTTCCAATATTTATTTATTTTATTGACATGTTCTTAAATTTATATTTAGCAACTTAGTCTATACGCAAATAGATTTTACAAAAGTTTTCAACGTTTCTCTGTTTCTCGTTATCGATCGTAGCTCGTCGTCTCAATGTGGACTGTGAGTCTCCACGTCCTCATGCGAGATCTTTGAGGATTTCATTCCAGCGCTGCATGAGCTATTTCTGTTCTTGGCTTCCTTAACGTATGTCCAATTTTCTTTGGAGAATTTCTTTATCTATAGGTTTTTGGTGGGTAACGTGTAATAAGTTATTATTTGAGATCGTGCGGGGCCACCATATACCAAGAATGCGTCGCAAACATCTGTTCATGAGTGTTTGCATGTTCATAGTGATCGATTTGGTGACATGCTATATTTCGCAAACATATAACAACACTGACTTAACGTATAAGTTAAAGATATTTATCTTGGTATGTAGGGTTAGGCTTCTTGATCTCCATATGCGATTCAGGGTGGCAAAAGATATACGCGCCTTTCGCGTTCTGTTTTCCACATCCATTCTTGTCCATCCTTTGTGAGCATACTGCCAAGGTATTCAAATTTGTCGACGTCTTCTATGGCCTCGTTGTATATAGAAATAGGTGTGTTAACTGATGAGTTTTTTTTTAATGTTTATCTTTAAAACATTTCTAATCTTCCATTAAAATCATTGACTTTTCTTCTATTAATTTGTACTTTTTGCTTTTCAATTTCAATATTTCCTTATTTAGCTTATAGGTTTTCCATTCCGTTAAAGATATCTTGACTTCTGATCCATCAATTGATCATTAAAGAGGTTCGTTTTTATAGTCAACTTTCTTTGTCCTTTGTGTGGAAATTGAAGGATGTTGTTCAGCTACATTACTCCTAGTGGAAGTTGAAGGATTTTCTTGTTCAACGAAAGGTGTACAGAAATCCTGAAACTGTTATTATTCAGAATTCTGCTTCTGCAACGATGTACTTTGTGGGATAGCAATTAATCCGGCATTAATAATTGTAGATATCCATCCAGTTGGACAAACTTGAAGCGGCTTCTTCTGTGACAGATAATTTCTGCTGTTTGAAAGAACCAGTAGCACGAGACTCTGCCTTATTATTAACCAAAATAGTTTGAATTTAAAGTCAGCCCAAACATTCATCTAGCTCCCAACTGTACGTTGATTTTGGGGCACTTTCGGTTCAATCCTCTTACGTTTTTTTTTTTTTTTTTTGTAAACGAATACTCTATCCTGCTAAATTCTGATTCTTATTTCTGCTGTTGCTCGACCATTTTATCAAATTGATTTCTTGTAGTGGCTTTAAATCTGCAAAATTGTGTAATTTAGCGAAAATGTATGACTATTTTGTAAAATATATACTTACTTTTTGTTCAAATCCCTGTTGTCCTATATATTCTCCGCGCAGTCGGCAGTAAATTTTCTAACGGCAATTTTCGCAACAAATTTCGTATTTGAGTTGCAATTTCTCGTATGCGAGGTATGTACATAATACCAAGAGACGTGTTTATACGCCCGAATATTTTCCGTCGTGAATGTATTTTTTATTACTTTCAAAAAATTGCTAAATTTGTAAAATAACAGCTGACAACCCTAACGCCGGTTAAGGTGGTTCTTAGCAAACAGAAGACAGAGAAATATTCTCCGCTATAAACACCACGAGAGTCTGTTTGGACATCTGTTTGTCGTCGTGTTCTGCGAGTGACAGCATATCAACGATGTAAGCAAGTGAGCTAAAGTGCAGTTGGCGTTCGACCTCACCACTACACTTAAGTACAGTACACATTGTCAGTTTTGAATGACGATTTTTTGCAATTATCGATAACTGTCCAACCGTCCAGCACCCACAAAATATTTTGTGGTTGCATGATGAATGACAAAAATGAACGGCCACACTAGCAAGCAACAACAAAGCTGTCATTCAAAACTGACAATGTGTACCCAGCTTTAGGGGATTATTTAAATTTAATACAGTGAGCGGCGAGAGAGAATTTTCCATATGGCTATTGGGGGTTATTCGTTCCTTTATCAGACACGAAACGCGCTGCCGTGGTGATAGTCATTGTCAGTTGCAAAGTGGATGGTCGGTCGTCGAGGTGGTGTCGTTCGTTGACAATTTTGTTTTTCTTCATGTACATATTCCCCATTTGTTTTGCTAAAATTTTAAATAAAAACAAATAAAACCTTGCAAGAGACGTGTGTTTCTCGGCATGTGGAATATGAAAAATGCATCAGTTGCAGGGTGTAGCCTTTAATAAACGGGAGTGTTGTACTTATGTGTGGCGTGACAAAATTAAGTAGGAATCAGAAAAAGAAATGTTAAAATTATCCAAAATTAAAAATACATAAGTGAAAAAAACGCCGCAACATGTGCAAAAATTATTAACGAAACCAGAGAGAGAGAAAAAATTCAAGTATATTAAGGAAAAACAAAAGTTTTGTTTTGTAACAAAAATAATGAGAAATTACCCTCAACAATAAAAATTCTAAGAGGAAATAGTTCCCAAAGGTAAACAACCCCTAAAAATAGCATCGGAAGAGCAGCCCGACCAACCAACCAGGTTGCCACATTTTATGAAATGTGCAAAAATAATCAATGCAACACGACGAACACATAGAGAAGAACAAAAAAGTAAGTGACAAATGTGCCAACTACATAGGGCAATTTAATATAAATTTATTTTGGATTTTTTAAGTGCATAGATTAGACATGTTGTTTATTTCAGTGTGTCTGCCCCCTTAATCATTGTAATCGTCATCATAATTTCCCAATTGGATTAAATGCCCGGCGGAAAATTAAGGGACCGAGGGTCGGGCTTTTTATATGTGTGTCTTTTGGCAGAGTGTGTGGTTGGTTTATGTGACTGAATGTTTACGTTGAGATTTATTCTTACAATGTCTATATCTATTCTCTTTGCCCGTACATCAGAATAAAAGGAAGAAAAGAAAACACTTCTCTGTATTGCACTTCCATCATGAATTGGAAAGCTATTGGCGGCGTCAGCAAATTGCAATTTTAGTTTTTTGCTTTTTTGACGCTTTTGAATTTTTGGCATTAGGATGTCCCGAGATTTCAAGTGGCAAATTTAGAAAAACGAAGAATTATGATACATATGTATATAATATTAATATTA
Organism: Musca autumnalis; assembly: GCF_047663935.1. Taxonomy (NCBI): domain Eukaryota; kingdom Metazoa; phylum Arthropoda; class Insecta; order Diptera; family Muscidae; genus Musca; species Musca autumnalis. The sequence goes on from NW_027411755.1 coordinate 76,993,142, forward strand.
AACAAAAATATATATATGTATGTACGTTGTCAAAAAGAAAAGTTCTAAAAGTCAAACACAGAAGAAAAGTTTTGAGATGTTACTCCCAAGTGTAATTCTAAGCATTTTTAAGAAGTAAATAATAAAAACTCTCTTCGGCAGTTTAGTTCTTTAGAGAAAAAAGGCAAAAAATCCCTATATGTCGGCATGTGCAATTTAATAAATTAGTAAAATCTAATGAGAACGAACGAAATGGATCTTTTAGTGGATTATTTAATAGAAAAACTTACATTAGGCCAGTATTACTTTACTCCTTTCCCATTTGGTTACAAATTTCTCCATAGGCGATTAAAGAATTAGACGTATTGAGAGCAAAATATTTAGATCACGTTGACTTCTCATTGAAACTAACTAATTGCAAGCCACTGTATATAAACATAAGCCAAGTTCCGTTTGGGAAATTAGTAAAAAGTCTTGAAATAACCTTTGATAAAAAACTCAACTAGAGAGAACACATAACTAAAAAGAGAAATGAACTGCTTATGAAGTTGGTTAATAGGAAGAAACCCATTCCTAACAATAGACAATAAGTTAATGATCTACAAGCAAGCAAGAAAACAGCCCGGATGTGCAATTTAATAAATTAGTAAAATTTAATGAGAATGAACGTTGAAAGTTTCATCAGAATAGCAACTTCTCTAAAGGGATCTTTTAGAGGATTATTTAATAGTAAAACATTACTTGTTGACACAAAATGTTTATTATGTAAAATCTGCATTAGACCATTATTATTTTACTCGTTTCCCATTTGGTTCCAAATTTCTCCAAAGGTTATTAAAGAAATAGAACTTTTGAGAGGAAGATATTTAAATCACGACGACTTCTCTTAGAAAGCAACTAATTACAAGTCACAGTGAATAAACACGAACCAAGTTTCGTTTGCGAAATCAGAAAAATATCTTGGATAAAAAACTCACCTGGAGAGAACATATAACTAAAAAAGGAGGAACTGTTTATGAAACTGTTTAATAGGAAGAAACACTATCCTATTCTATAGGCAATAAGTTAATGATCTAAAAGCAAGCATAGAAATCAGCCTGGATATACAGTATTCAGCTCAGTGGATGCTTAAAATACAAACACATTGAATAGAAATATTGTAAAATCGCCTTGGTACGTTCGAAACAGTGATTTGTACCGAGGCCTAACTTTTAAAACTGTCAAAGAAGGTATAACCCTGTACGCCAACAATTATTACTCCCGTCTTAATCAACATGACAACATTGAAGCCACAAATCTACTAAAAACATTTAATCTAAATAGAAGACTTCTGCGTAAAATGCCGTTCGATTAGCTGTCACTTCAGAATAGAAATACCAAATTCTTCTATTATTAAATAAATAGAAAATTTGTAGAGGAAGATTTTCAAAGTTTTAAAAAACTTTTCTCAAACAACTATGCGGGAGTTACCGGTGTATAAATACCAAATTGTTAAGAATTATTTGAATCGACCTCTGGGACATGCAAACTCCTTGGTTTACTTACTTGGAACAATACTAATTATATTTCGGCCATCGGCATTGATTTCATTATGAATTTCTACTTACACTTTTCTCCAGGAATTCACAGAGAATAAGTAAGAATTCTTCAAACAAACTCTTCTGCCTGAAATCCTTGCTATATAGTGGATAGAATTTTGTATATTATTTTATTTGTTTTGGTGATACAAAGTTTTTGTTATACAAAACTTGTATTAGGTCAGTATTATTTTAATCCTTTCCGATGAAAGAAAAGTTCTTCAGGGGAAGTATATAGATTATGTGTAGGAAAGATTTTCAAAATTATAAAAAAAGGTTTCTCAACCAACTATATTTACTATATTGCTGTAGGTATCCCCATTGCGATGTATGTCATGCAACTTGTTAAGAATTATGTGAATTGATATCTTGGACATTCAAACTCTTTGGTTCAGGAACTAGGACAATACTAATTATATTGCCTTTATAGCTATTGATTGAAACATTCAGTTATATGTCCAGATTTTTGCTTTCACATGAAATTCACAGAGGATAACAATCCTTTATACGATTTCTTCTGACTGAAATCCTTAGGCTTAATTGGAAGGGGTTTGTTTTATAAGTATTTTTAAGTTTATTTCGTTAGGCTAAGCATAGGTTAAAGATTAGTATAAATGAAATTAATTGAAACATACATTCTAGGCGATCTTCTATAATTTTAATAGAATTAGGAATCGCCTATACAGGATACAGGTGCAGGAGAGCTTACAGCAACACAATCTCCCCGTCGATATGAACGTCTTAGTTGAAGAAGTAGACGCATGCATAAATGGGCTTAGTTCTGTCTTTAGAACAGCCATTGGCAACAACGTGTCGAGGCAAACTACAAGAAAAAGTTTCCTCGGAAATCTTCAACCAGATATCTTAAGATTATTCGCCTAGCGAAACATCCTAAAGAGAAGTCCATATCCTTAGCGTCATTTAACCTCAAAGCGGACATCAGGAACCTCTGTGTACTAATCAGGCATCTGATTTATAAGCAGGAGAAGGAGCAATTCAAAACTTACCTCGAAAGCAACGATGTTAACTCCAAAACCTACGTAATGATGAAGAGACCTGCTAAACTTTCCTTCAGGCAGCCCATAAAAGAAATCATAAACAACGATGGAGTCTTAATCTCGGATAACGCACAGAAGTCAGAAACCTTGCCATATCATATTCAGGATATTTACTAGTCCCATCATTGCAGAAATCCTGGCAGATCTCATTCAGATCCCAAACAACGATGTATACCACCTTCCGCAACCAGATCGGCACCATTGTGGAAGGATAGGAAATCACACGCCGATTATTGAACTTAGCAACGAGCTAAAAGGTGATTCATACATAACAGGTGATGGATATCTATGGGAAGACAACGAGCTTGTTGATCCAGACATGGTCAGATTAACCATATCACGTCGAGCCCTAGAGATGTCTTGTGGCACTGACAATGTTTCAGACATCGTGCTAAATATGACAGGTGAAGCCGTCACCCCTTTCATCACTGTTCTGTTCAACCACTCTCTCTATATTGGCTATTTCCTAGACGGAGCGTATAATTATATTTTTTATTCCGTTTGTAACACAACGAAATAATCGTCGGAACCCCTATAAAATTGATGTGCGTGGAAATAAAATCGATTTTGAAAAACCATCACAGACATTCTCCCACATATAACACTTTTTTAAAAAAATTTAAAATAAAAACAAGTGAGCAAAGGCTATAGTCGGGACGGGGCCGACCATGTGATACCCTACACCACTACGCCTGTGCATAAGCTTTTCACTGGTAAACATTTCTTTTAGGGAATATAAACCGACTACCACCAAAAATAATATGCCTCTTTGTCTCTGGGACCCCCATAAGCAACCAAAATTTCGTGACCATCCGATCAAAATTACGACCTGTAGCTTGATTGCAAAAAAATGGAAGAATTGGATGCATTACCGACTATTGTGGTATCTCCCTTCTTTGACCACCTTCGCCAACCTGCTTTACACCAATGTAAAAGTAATATTTTCTTCTTCCATTGACAGGCTTTGTCGTTGGAATACCCCTACTAGAAGCCAATATATTCACAAAGAATAAAACTTTGAATTTGTCTCCAAATGAGTTTTTCCCCATTCCGACCCCTAAATATTATCCGGCTATCACCAAAATCAATAGGCTTCTTCCTATGCGGGACCCGCGATCCGCGATCCGATTAAAATTGCGACCTGTAGCGGGAAAATGGGATGCATTACCGACTATTGCGATATCTCTGTTGTTTGAGCAGCTACGACAACCTACTTTACATCGTTGTAAAGGTGATATTTTTTATTTTCCTTGCCAGGTTTTGCTTTTGATATACCTCGTAAAGAAACAGAGATATTGGCTTTGAAATAAAACGTTGACCTTTCTCCAAATAAGTGTTTGCCCATTTCGACCCCTGAATATTATCCGACCATCATCAAAATCAATAGGCTTCTTTCTTTTTGGGACCCCCATTAACCCCCAAAATTTCGTGACGATCCGATCAAAACTGCGACCTGTGGCGTGATTACAAAAAAATCGGAAATGGGATGCATTATCGACTATTGCCATATCTCTGCTATTTGACCACCTATGACAACCTAATGTACATCGTTGTAAAGGTGATATTTTCTACTTTCCTTGCGAGATTTTGCTTTTGATATACCTCTTAAAGAAACAGAGATATTGGCTTTGAAATAAAACGTTGACCTTTCTCCAAATAAGTGTTTGCCCATTTCGACCCCTGAATATTATCCGACCATCATCAAAATCAATAGGCTTCTTTCTTTTTGGGACCCCCATTAACACCCAAAATTTCGTGACCATCCGATCAAAATTGTGACCTGTAGGGTGATTACAAAAAATCTGAAAATTGGATGCATTATTGACTATTTCCATATCTTTGCTATTTGACCACCTACGACAACCTACTTTACACCGTTGTAAAGGTGATATTTTCTACTTTCATGCCCAGGTTCTGCTTTTGGTATACCTCTTAAAGAAACAGAGATATTGGCTTTGAAATAAAATGTTGACTTTTCTCCAAATAAGTGTTTGCCCATTCCGACCCCTCAATATTATCCGACCATCACCAAAATCAATATGCTTCTTCATCTGCAAGACCCCCATTAACCCTGAAATTTTCGTGACGATCCGATCAATATTGCGACCTGTAGCGTGATTTCCGAAAAAATAGAAAAATGGGATGTATTACCGACTATTGCGATATCTCCGTTATTTGGTTACATACGCCGACCTAGTTTGCATCATTGTAAAGACGGGATCTTCTACTTTCATAGTCAGGCTTTGCTTTTGGAAAAATTTTTAACCAAAGCTGTGATATTTGTCAATACAATTAAAATCGCAAAAATGAAAATTGGGGTTTTATTTGCTACTATTGCGATATCTTCGTTGTTTGATCTCCTACGAGCACCTACTTTACATAATTGGAAAGGTGATATTTTCTGCTTTCATTGTCAGGTTTTGCTTTTGGTATACCCCATATAGAAGCTGAGATATTGGCTTTAGAAAAAGACTTTGTCTTTTTATCCACCTACGTTTTTTGCCCTTTCTGATCCCTAAATATTATCCGACCATCACCGAAATCAATAGGCTTCTTCCCCTCCGGGACCCCCATCAACATCCAAAATTTCGTGACGATCCGATCAAAATTGCGACCTGTAGCGTGATTACAAGGTTTAGATGGACAGACGGACAGACGGACAGACGGACGGACGGACGGACTGACGGACGGACACACATAGCCAGATCGACTCAGCTCGTCGAGACATTCATTTTGATATATATAAGTATGGGTCTACGACCATTATTTCGATGCGTTACAAACTTTTTGGCCAAAACCAACTTATAATACCCTCCCCACATAGTGGTGTAGGGTATAAAAATTGAGAAAGACAAAAATATATATATGTATATATATATATATAGTCGGGACGGGGCCGACCATGTGATACCCTACACCACCACCCCTGTACATAAGCTTTTCACTGGTAAACATTTCTTTTAGGGAATATAATCCGACTACCACCAAAAATAATATGGCCCTTTCTCTCTGGACCCCCCAGAGACCTGTAGCTTGATTGCAAAAAATGGAAGAATTGGATGCACTACCGACTATTGTGGTATCTCCCTTGTTTGACCACCTTCGCCAACCTGCTTTACACCAATGTAAAGGTAATATTTTCTTCTTCCATTTTTCCGTTGGAGTACCCCTACTAGAAGCTGATATATTCACAAAGAATAAAACTTTGAATTTGTCTCCAAATGAGTTTTTCCCCATTCCGACCCCTAAATATTATCCGACTATCACCAAAATCAATAGGCTTCTTCCTCTGTGGGGTCCCTATCTACACCCAAAAATTTCACTATCCTATCAAAATTCCAACTTGTAGCGTGATTATAAAAAATGGAAAAAATTGGGTATATTACTGAATTTTGCAATATCTCGATTTGCTCACTTACGCCAACATACTTTGCAGCAATATGAACGAGATCTTTTCTTCTTCCATTGACGGGTATTCCTTTTGGAATACTCCAACCAGAAACGTTGACTTTTCTCCACATAAGCTTTTCGCTTACTCCGGCTCCTGAATATTTTCCCACCATCACCAAACTAAATAGGCTTCATCCTCTGTGGGATCCGCATCAACTCCCAAAAAATTCGTAACGATCCGATCAAAATTGCGACCTGTAGCGTGATTACAAACAAATCGGAAAATGGGATGCAATACCGACTTTTGCGATATCTCTGTTGTTTGAGCAGCTACGACAACCTACTTTACATCGTTGTAAAGGTGATATTTTCTACTTTCCTTGCCAGGTTTTGCTTTTGATATACCTATTAAAGAAACAGAGATATTGGCTTTGAAATAAAACGTAGACCTTTTCTCCAAATAAGTTTTTGACCATTCCGACCCCTGAACATTATCCGACCATCATTAAATCGGTAGGCTTCTTCCTCCCCCCATTAACCTCCAAAATTTCGTGACGATCCGATCAAAATTGCGACCTGTAGCGTGATTACAAAAACAATAGGAAAATGGGATGCATTATCGACTATTGCCATATCTCTGCTATTTGACCACCTACGATATTGTACGTTGTAAAGGTGATATTTTCTACTTTCCTTGCAAGGTTTTGCTTTTGATATACCTATTAAAGAAACAGAGATATTGGCTTTGAAATAAAACGTTGACCTTTCTCCAAATAAGTGTTTGCCCATTCCGACCCCTGATTATTATCCGACCATCATCAAAATCAATAGGCTTCTCTCTCTTTGAGACCCCCATTAACCCCCAAAATTTCGTGACGATCCGATCAAAATTGCGACCTGTAGCGTGATTACAAAAAAATCAGAAAATGGGATGCATTACCGACTACTGTCATATCTCTGATATTTGACCTCCTGCGACATCCTAGTTTGCATCATTGTAAAGACGGGATCTTCTACTTTCAGAGTCAGGCTTTGCTTTTGGAAAGTTTTCAACCAAAGCTGTGATATTCGTCAAAATAATTAAAATCGCAAAAATGAAAATTGGGGTTTTATTTGCTACTATTGTGATACCTTCGTTGTTTGATCACCTACGAGCACCTACTTTACATCAGTAGAAAGGCGATATTTTCTACTTTCATTGTCAGCTTTTGCTTTTGGTATACCTCATATAGAAGCTGAGATATTCGCTTTGGAAAAAAACGTTGTCTTTTTATCCACCTAAGTTTTTCCCCTTTCCGACCCCTAAATATTATCCGACCATCACCAAAATCAATAGGCTTCTTCCCCTCCGGGACCCCCATCAACATCCAAAATTTCGTGACGATCCGATCAAAATTGCGACCTGTAGCGTGATTACAAGGTTTAGATGGACAGACGGACGGACGGACGGACACACATGGCCAGATCGACTCAGGTCGTCGAGACATTCATTTTGGTATATATAAGTATGGGTCTACGACCATTATTTCGATGCGTTACAAACTTTTTGGCCAAAACCAACTTATAATACCCTCTCCACATAGGGGTGTAGGGTACAAAGATTTTCTAGGATTTTTTTATGGAAAGCATTTACATATGCATAGGGGTCCACTATGCGAAATGTATGTCGCGTACCAACAGGCATCGAGCACAGCTAATTAGTCCATTGAGTCCCCTATTAGAAAATAATAATTTGATTACAGGTTGATTGTAGAAATTTTAAAATACTTTCTCCCAGATATTTGTCATTTTTTTAGCAGTGTTCGAAAAGAAACAGTACACTAAAATAACGTACCGAACCAGGTACGGTATCACTAAAAAATATTTTAGTGTACCGTACCGGTACGCAACCACTAAAAAATATTTTAGCGTACCGTACCGGAACACAACAACTAAAAAATCGTAGAGTACCGCAGTCGGTACACTAAAATATCGTAGTGTACCACTGGTCGGTTCACTAAAAAAATAACGTACCGGTAATATACCACACATGTGTTTTTTTAATTATGAGGAAATATGAATTGTTATATGCTTTCTTGGGAAAGAAGGCAAGTATAATAAATAAAATTCAATATTGTATAAATTAATTACATTTTAATCGTTTATAAATATTGAGAAAATTACTAGAAAATATAATGTTGTTTAAAAAAAATCGTGAATTTTAAAATCATTTACATGAATGAGTAAAGAATAATTTGACTATTTTGATGTCATTAGCATTTTTTGGAAAAAGATTATTCAGAAAAATTTAATATTTGCTATACAATCCACATTAATATTACCAGTACCAACAAAAAATATCCATCTATTTTGTTTGTAACGAACAGTACTGTTCATCACTAAGGTTTTTTTCCAAGCTATGTTTATTTACACATTTAAAAGTATTTGTAGCCAAATTACAAATTTTAATATGATTTTTTCAATATGGAATATATTTATCATAACACCAGTATGAGGTTCTAATTGACGTCATAAGGATGTTTAAAAATCCCCTCGTGCAAAATCATTATTATTGGCGGCACCAATAACAAAATCTATTCATAGCAAGGTAATGTGGACGATCAACGAGAATTTTGCCTGTTACTTTGTGGTACTACTGAAAATACATATAGTTCTTACCAAATTTGTAAAGTTTTAGCTGCAACAAAGTGCAACAAAATATTTTATAATTGTTTTTATTATTTTCTATCTAAAATTAGCAAAATTCGGGCGGTACATTTCTATGGGGGTCATATCAAAACATGAACCTGTGCAGACAATTCTCCGTCGGCATATTTTATACTCCCAACGTAGACTAAATGCCAAGTTTCAACTAATTCGGTTGGATAACGTGGCTACAACCTTCAAAATAATCAATATCGGCGGAACCGTTCTATGGGGGCTATATAAAAACGTGGACCTGTACCGAAAATTCTTATAGGAATGCATGTATAACCCCAACGGACACTAGATACCAAATCTAAGCCATTTCGGTGGGATAATGTGGTAGAAATCTTTAAAATACCGAAAATCGGCAGGTACCGTTATATGGGTAAAAGTAGAAATTTACTAAATATATTAATAAATGACGTACACTTGTCAATCTATAGCTGTTCTTATCTAAATTATGGACAAACGTAAACGTATTCTACCAGCAGAAAGTTTGAGTTTTTGAGGCATTATTCTCATATTCTTACCATGGTAGAACTACCAGGTAGTGGTATCACACCAGCTGATCGAATATGAAAAGTAAAATCACTTTATAAAAAAATTATTTTTGTTGTAATTTCCCCAACAACATAAAGAAAGTTTTGACATAACATATTCAAATTTTTACGATGCCACTACCTGTGTAATTGTGCCATGATTCTTACCATTTTTTTGTTACCTATTACAAACGGATTTTATGTTTTGTGCAATTTTATTTTAATTAATTCAAACATATCAACATTAAAACTTCAACAGAATAAACATATTAAAATTTTAAAATATATTAGCTGGAGACTCAATCTTTAGTGATCCGACTGTGGCTGTTTTGTTTGTTCATGTGGATTGGACAACAAACATAACCTTTTTATGAATTGACTTTTGCCGCAAATAGACATCCTTATGACACCAACATATTAACGTTATTCTTTTCCATTCATAGAAATGGTTTTATGATACATGCATTATCACCCCTTTTTACTTGTAAAAACTGTCTAATTATTTAACTAGGGAACAAATAATATTTAAAAAGCAGTGTTTTAATATGTACATTGACTACAAGGACCCTAATGAGCCCATAATAAAATTTTCTCAAAGCGAGTAAATAGAAATACATACATTAATAATATGGGTTTTAAACCTAATACTATAATAGAGGGTGGTTCACTAAAACTTCTTATAGGATTTATTAAAATATGTATTGGTTGGAAATTTTAGCTAATTTCATATTTTACACTAATTTTCTCAAAATTCGTATACCGACCGAATTTACCACATTCGTGCATTTAATTTATATAATCTTGAATTTTAGTTACTATTCATGCCCTTATTCTCAAAAACATCAAACATATAATTTTTCATCACAATTTACAAAAAACACACGTGCGGTACATTACCGGTACGTTATGTTTTAGTGAACCGACAGCGGTACAGTACGATTATCGTAGTGTACCGCAGTCGGTACACTAAAAATCGTTGTGTACAGCAGTCGGTACAGTAAGATTTTCGTTGTGCTCCGGTACAGTATCACTAAAATATTTTTTAGTGTTTGTGTACCGGTACGGTACATTATCGTAGCGTACCTATCCACCTTGGTACGGTACAGAACGGTACGGTACGATTCCATAGTGTTTATTTTCGAACACTGTTTTTTAGTTACCGATAAAAATCGGTAAAATTGAAAAGCAAAATTATGAATACAAACTTAAAATAAAAGTTGAAATATATTTTGCTATCGATAGAACTTTACAACGACTACTTTTTTATAAGCATTTTTTAAACATTTTAATTTGACCGATTTTTGTTGGTAATTTAAAAAATGAGTTAGAGAATCCCACTACTGATGAAATAATTGAATGGCAAATTTTAAGATAAATACGAAGAATACACTTTTTACGTCAAAAAAATGTTTATTAATTAAAGTTATAATGAAATGTATTACATTTCGTCTAAGCTATCCAATATTTTGGAAATACAAAAATCAATCAATTCAGCAAGTGCAACATTACGGATCGATCTTAAAAAATTATACAAATTTTAATACAACATCGATTTTCCTGTTTACGTAATATGTTATCAATATGAAATAATATACACAAAAACTTATAAGTACACACTCGTATGTATGTATGTACGTACGCCCACACAATCCCGGTATTTGGTGATAATTTTAACCCACATGTTTTATTTTATCATAATCACACTGTTATTCCTATTTAGTATTTTCTGTGGTATTTAGAAAAAATATTTTATCTTACTGTTGTTGTGGCGCTCAGGTTTGTAATGTTGATGTGGGTTTTCGGTTAAATAATACTGAACATTTTTATAATGCTTCGATATTTATAGACCCTCATATAAGTAGCAGTAACAAATTTGCTTCTAAAAATTCAGTTCAATCGCCAGTGTAAGTGAAGGCGCTGCATTTTTTTACAAGAAGGCTTGGATGCAATATGTTTTGCTTCCTCAGCACGTATTTTGCTTGAGTATTTTGAATGTGTTTTGAATACGTTTTAAGATGCAATACTAATTCACTCCATGGCAAATTATTATAGAGCATAGACATTGCAAAATATTCGAAGATAAATAAAACAAGTGAGCAAAGGCTATAGTCGGGACGGGGCCGACCATGTGATACCCTACACCACTACCCCTGTGCATAAACTTTTCACTGGTAAACATTTATTTTAGGGAATATAATCCGACTACCACCAAAAATAATATGCCTCTTTCTCTCTGGGACCCCCATAAGCAACCAAAATTTCGTGACTATCCGATCAAAATTACGACCTGTAGCTTGATTGCAAAAAATGGAAGAATTGGATGCATTACCGACTATTGTGGTATCTCCCTTGTTTGACCACCTCGCCAACCTGCTTTACACCAATGAAAAGGTAATATTTTCTACTTCCATTGACAGGCTTTGCCGTTGGAATACTCCTACTAGAAGCCGATATATTCACAAAGAATAAAACTTTGAATTTGTCTCCAAATGAGCTTTTCCCCATTCCGACCCCTAAATATTATCCGACTATCACCAAAATCAATAGGCTTCTTCCTCTGTGGGACCCGCATCAACTCCCAAAAAATTCGTAACGATCCGATCAAAATTGCGACCTGTAGCGTGATTACAAACAAATCGGAAAATGGGATGCAATACCGACTATTGCGATATCTCTGTTGTTTGAGAAGCTACGACAGCCTACTTTACATCGTTGTAAAGGTGATATTTTCTACTTTCCTTGCTTTTGATATACCTATTAAAGAAACAGAGATATTGGCTTTGAAATAAAACGTAGACCTTTTCTCCAAATAAGTTTTTGCTCATTCCGACCCCTGAACATTATCCGACCATCATTAAAATCGGTAGGCTTCTTCCTCCCCCCATTAACCTCCTAAATTTCGTGAAGATCCGATCAAAATTGCGACCTGTAGCGTGATTACAAAAACAATCGGAAAATGGGATGCATTATCGACTATTGCCATATCTCTGCTATTTGACCACCTACGATATTGTACGTTGTAAAGGTGATATTTTCTACTTTCCTTGCCAGGTTTTGCTTTTGATATACCTATTAAAGAAACAGAGATATTGGCTTTGAAATAAAACGTTGACCTTTCTCCAAATAAGTGTTTGCCCATTCCGACCCCTGATTATTATCCGACCATCATCAAAATCAATAGGCTTCTTTCTCTCCCATTAACCCCCAAAATTTCGTGACGATCCGATCAAAATTGCGACCTGTAGCGTGATTACAAAAAAAATCAGAAAATGGGATGCATTACCGACTATTGTGATATCTCCGCTATTTGGTCACCTACGCCGACCTAGTTTGAGTCATTGTAAAGGTGGAATCTTCTACTTTCATAGTCAGGCTTTGCTTTTGGAAAGTCCCCAGCCAAAGCTGTGATATTCGTCATTATAACTAAAATCACAAACATGAAAATTTGGGGTTTATTTGCGACTATTGTGATATCTTCGTTGTTTGATCACCTACAAGAACCTACTTTACATCATTAGAAAGGTGATATTTTCTACTTTCATTGTCAGGTTTTGCTTTTGGTATACCCCATATAGAAGCTGAGATATTCGCTTTGAAAAAAAGCGTTGTCATTTTATCCACATAAGTTTTTCGCCCATTCCGACCCCTAAATATTATCCGACCATCACCCCCATCAACACCCAAAATTTCGTGACGATCCGATCAAAATTGCGACCTGTAGCGTGATTACAAGGTTTAGATGGACAGATGGACGGACGGACGGACTGACGGACACACATAGCCAGATCGACTCAGCTCGTCGAGACATTCATTTTGATATATATAAGTAGACCCAACCATTATTTCGATGCGTTACAAACTTTTTGGCCAAAACCAACTTATAATACCCTCCCCACATAGTGGTGTAGGGTATAATTATTATTTATGTTAAATAAATAACACAACAGAAATCGGGAGAATTAAAAAGCAAATTATGAATTAAAAGTACCAATAAAAGTTGACAACTTTAGTTTGGTTGCTAATTTACCGACAGATTTCGTTAATCACAGAAATTATAAGCATTTTATTTTTACCGATTTTTGTCGGTAACCAAAAAAAGAAAAAAAAAAGAAAAAAACATAATGAGCCAGGCTGGGGTTTGAACCCACGTCCTTGAAAAACACAAGTAACGATGACAGCGAAGCCGCTCCACAGCCGATATGTCTGAAGAGCCTCTGCCAAAGGCTAAACATGCATGTGACATAGTGGTGTTAGTGTGGGTTCGAGTCGTCGGCTTTCCTTTCTCACTTGCATTATTGATCATTAAGCTCGATTCCAACGAGAAATTAATTAAAAATTAATATTAAAAAATTTTGATCTTCGCCCTAAAAAGGCAAAATGTTCAAATAATGTCAAATTGTTGGTACAACATCTGGCGAATCTGTCAGCTGTGACCTGGAACTTTTTTATAATATACTATGTTTTGTTTCTTCGGAACGCGTTCTTCTTAAGAATAACTCCAAAAGTCGGAATATTTTACTAATATTTTTATAGTGAGTACAAATTACAATTTACGCGCAAGTAAATGATTTCAAAATATCGCGAAACTAATACATATTGCAAAATATTATAATGGATTTTGAAGGAGGAGGTAATAGCTTAATTTTTCTTTAATTGTGTTTTAACGTGTTGTGGAATTCCAGTTAGCTGTATGTTTTCTGGATGTACAGTATCGGCCAAAACTAAAGCACCCCCTTAGTACTTTTTTTAAAATGAATTTTTTTTAAGAAAACAAAGAAGTAATTTTTATTGGTATTTTTCTTTTTATTTATATATTTATTATTGGAAAACATAAACATAAGAAATTAAGAATGTAATAAACAAAAGTTAAAATTCAAAAAACATTTTAGGTGGCAGATATAATCGGACAAAACTAAGTTGAGGTATCACAAAAACGATTGAAATCAATATTTCGTTGCGTATCCTCTATTCTGGATCACACAAGCACATCTTTTAGGCATAGAGGATATCAAATGATTAATTATTGCAGGCGATATTGCTTCCCAAGCAATTTTTTGCGGATTCAAATAAATCTTCTTTGGTTTTGAAATATCGGTTGATTTTTGAGTTAACGATATCCCAGACAAGCCAACTCCTTAACCACATCCTGGAATGTCCATCTAAGTGGCATCTCTTCTTAGACACAAGGCAACATCGCGCCTTTTAATACGTTACGATACTTAAAACGATCCATAATTCCATTAATTTTATGAATTGGTACAATCCCTTGACCCTAGAAGGAATCCACAGCATTATGTTCCGCCTCCTTGTTTTACTGTGCCTCTGCAATATTTAGGATTTAACCGTAGCCCATTTGGTCCACGCCTTATGCTATCTATATCCTTTAAACAAAACTTAGATTCATCAGAAAACAGAACAGTCCTCTATTTTTGGACACTACAGTTCGGATGGGTCATGGCGAACTCCAGTCTGGCTTTTTAATTTTTTGTTTATATGAAAGGTTAGGGCAGTCTTTTGGCAAGTATTGTATATGTAGGGAATATGGAAAAATGTTACCAGGTTCATATCCCATTTTCAATGCTATTACATTATATTTAGGAGCAGAACCGGGGACTCGAAATACTTTCTTGATGAAGAAAAGCCAACCAAATCGAAATACGAGTTAATGTGAATCGGAGTGCACTATACACTGATATGAGAAAAGTCTCCCTGATTGTTTCTGGGATGTTTGTGGAACAATTATAATATTTCTTTCAAACTTAAATCAATTATCGAACAACTCCTTCTGGTCTCTCCCTCACAAAAGGTCAACATTCTCTCTTATGTGCAGTTTTAGGTCTATTCGATGATTGTTTTCAAATTTTCATCGAAGTTAATCTTTGAGATTCTAATTAGAATGGTAACTGTCGATCTGCATCCCTTGGGTCTTCTCCAGGATTTGCCGCAGCTTAAATATCTGGTCACTGGTGGATTTGCCTGGTCTAAAGCCGCACTGGTATGGGCCAATTATTTTGTTGATCATAGGCTTTAATCATTCGTATCCCTGACACTATATTGTAGGTATACACTCAAAAACGTCTTCTTGGACTGGATCTGCGATATCTTACACAAGAGTTTGGATGAACGCTCTTTTCATATCCTAAGCACACAATACCAAATTACATTGCTGGTCTCTACAAGAGGATGTGCCTGTACCAAATCCATCAGTTTGATGTTTCACTCTTTGGCAGAATTTTCAGACCTTATTCTGGCTCCTATACATCTCGATTTTTCACACTCCCGCTTTTCCATTTCTTCCTATTTTCTACGGAAAAGACTTTTTTCCTCTCTCTCGTTTACTACGCGTCGCTACTAATTGTAGATTAGCCCTATATGCCGCATTTTTCCTCTCAGATAGTAGCACGACACTTCTGGTCATACCGTGGGTTGCTTGGTGGAGGTCGCTGGTAACCAAGTATGGATTTAGCGGCTGTTTGCATGGAGTGGACAACACTTTGCTACTGTGCTGATATGTAATCGGAACAACGAATGCTTTGATTAAGCAATTGGGTCAGTTGAGTGGAACATGCTGTGACTATCTGTTTTGATTACAGCTTACCGATGTTTAACTTGCGTGTTGTGCCTGTTCGTACTTTATTTGCAACGTTATACGGGTACTTACCTTTGCTGCAACATAGCGATGGCCCGAGCCTATGCTTGATCATCGGAACGAATGTACATTCAACATGCTCAATGAATATGTTCCATCTATCACAAGGTGATCAATTTGATTTCTTGTTTTTAGGTCTGGAGACAGTCAGGGGCCCTTATGAATGTCTGGATGCTTAAATTTGGTACTGCTAATTACCATGTTTTTTGCCGTTGCTAAGTCTATCAGTCTCATACCATTGTCAGATGTTTCACTGTGGAGACTGAATTTACCGACTGTTGTGCCAAAGATATTCTCCTTTCCAATTTTGGGATAAAATCGCCTAGAATAATTTAAATTTCATGGGCAGGGCAACGGTCATATGTTTTTTATAAATTCGTTAATAAATGATATTTTTCGCTAAGTTAGCGATCAAAAGAAAGTATATTTTAATTTTATCATAATTTTGTCGACTTTTTCGGTAACTCAAAAAATGAGTTAGAGAATCGCACTACTGGTCTATATATTCGATTATATAGTTTGAAGCCCTGAGGAATTTTTTTATTGATTTTCTGTCTTTTTTTGACCACCATTTCTGCGGCTCTCGTTTTTTCCATACCATATTTTCATCTTACTTTACAAAGTGCATTTGTAATATAATGGTACATTATAGCTGTTTGTTGTTTATTTCTTATCGCTGCCAACTTAAACACAGATGTTTTTTTTTCAACAGAACATCCTACTGCTGCAGTCAGTTTGTATGCTAGGTAACTATTTCAATTTACAGAGTACATTTGGAATCTATTCATTTGAAATGTGGAACACCAGAGTGTTTATCAATTTGTAAAGTAAAATGACAGGTAAAAAATAACATTTAAATAAATATTTTACCGAATTGTATTGTACAACTGCTGTTTGTTTGATGCCAGTAGCTCACACATTAACCCATTTTGCGAAATGATGAAATGAGTCTGTGTTTACTTTCAATATCATATATGGCAAGTATGTAAGTTATATGAAGTCATAAATGAAATAACAATTTGAGACACCATAAGACTGACTTTTGACATAAAGTTAAGACCTTCTTTGGGGAATTACTTCCTGAGATCCACGTTTTTGTCATATGTTGAAACACACTGCTTCAATGCCTTGGCGGACTCGATCTTTAGCGTTATTACAACAGCCACGTGGTGTCTGTCTTAACATGAGTTTTCCATTAAAGATTTGGGAATTCCCTTCTATGTTAATGTTCCTTTTTATTCCAAGCCATTCGTCTATTCTCGCAGAAAGTACCCAACGCTAGCTTTGTAATATAATACGTTCAATATTGTCATTGTCGATGTATACCTCACAAACCTCTCATTACCCGTTACCCTAGCTTGGTGTATGTATTTTTCTACAAAAAAATCTGAAAATCTTCAAGTACTGT
The DNA here is from genome assembly GCF_047663935.1 of Musca autumnalis. NCBI lineage: Eukaryota > Metazoa > Arthropoda > Insecta > Diptera > Muscidae > Musca > Musca autumnalis. Next base: position 77,010,427 of record NW_027411755.1, read on the forward strand.
CTCTCACCACACTCTGGTAAGGGGTATTATGCCTTTGTGCATTTGTATGTTACATATAAAAGGAAATGGGATAGATCCATCCATAGTTCCTTTTGGTGACTGAATTTAGTCTGTAAATAAATGTGCCAAATTTTATAGAAATCGGTTCATATTTGGATATAGCTCCCATATATATACTTTTTCGGCCGATTTCACGTATTTGCTGCAGCAAACATGCTATATACGTCCTATTTGAATTAAATTTGGAAAGTGTGACTGAATTCGATCTAGAAATAAATGTGCCAAATTACATCGAACATTGGAATGTGTGACTGAATTCGGTCTAGAAATAAATGTGCCAAATTACATCGAAATCGGTTCAGATTTGGATATAGCTCCCATATATATTTTCGGCCGATTTTACGTATTTGATGCACCAAACACGCTATACATGTCTGATTTCGATGTGCAATACAATTTGATCTGGAGGCTGTTGTCTGGCGAGGGGTTGTATTTTCCAATGTCTGTCCGAGTCCGTTATATATCGATATCGATATAACAATATCCGTCTGGCCGTCCATCCGTCTATTGAAATTAAGATACATCACGCAATATTTAAGATATAGCTTTATTATTTGGACTGAAAATGGACTATATCGGTCCACGCTTTGAGGACGGTAGAACGGATAGAACGGTACCTTTCGATTTTCGGTATTTTGAAGTTTTCAGCCACATTATCTATTTAAAATGAAATTTTGGTATTTAGTCTTCTTTGGGTCTACAAAACTTCCCCCAGAAATGTGTCAGTGTAGGTCCCCAAAGAACGGTAGCTCCCGATTTTCCGTATATTGAAGGTTTTAGCTACATTATCTTACCGAAGTGGTTGAAATGTGGCATTTAGTATTCATTAAGGCTTCTAAACACTCGACCAGAAATTTATCAGTATATGCCCACGTTTTGATGTTGCCCCACTGAACGGTACCACCCGATTTCGACATTTTGAAGGTTTTAGCCACATTATCTAACTAAAATGGCTGAAATTTAGTTTTTAATCTTCGTAGGAGGTACAATCATTCCCGCTAAGAATGGTTATCTCGATATTGCCCCCATAGAAGAGGTATTGTGGGTTCTCAGCTTGGAGGTACAAAGATGCCGCTCGATGTCACTATAACGGCCGTTACTTTGCATTTCGGATTCTCAATTTGTTGTTGTAACAGTGTTTATACCCTACACCACTATGTGGTAAGGGGTATTATGTGTTAGTGCATTTGTATGTAACATACAAAAGGAAGCGAGATAGACCCATAGTTCCTTCTAGGGATATACATAGAATCGCTTTCTGAGTCGATTTATGCATGTCCGTCCGTCCGTCCGTTCGCAACATACAGGTCGCATTTGTTGACCGATTTCGCTGAAAATTGGGGAATACCATTTTTTTAGCCGTCGGAAGATCAAGTTCGAAGATGGGCTATATCGGTCCAAGTTTTGGTATAGCCCCCATATAACGGTACCTCCCGATTTAAGGTATTTTAAGGATCTTAGCCGCATTTGTTGCCCAAACCAGCTGAAATTTTACATTTGAGGTTCCCAATGGCCGCGAAATTGCTCCACTAAAAATTGTCAAGATGGGTCCACGGTTCGGTATAGTCCCCATATAACGATACCTCCCGATTTAAGGTATTTTATGGATCTTAGCCACATTTTTTGCCCAAACTAGCTGAAATTTTACATTTGAGGTTCTCAATGGCCGCGAAATTGCTCCACTAAAAATTGTCAAGATAGGTCCACGGTTCGGTATAGTCCCCATATAACGATACCTCCCGATTTAAGGTATTTTAGGGATCATAGCCACATTTTTTGCTTGAACTAGCTGAAATTTTACATATGTGGTTCCCAGTGGCCACGAAATTTCGCCTCTTAAAATTGTTAAGATAGGTCCATGTTTTTTGTAGCCCCCATATAACGGTACCTCCCGATTTTAGGTATTTTAACGATTTTCTCCAAATATGGCTCCAATTTGCGTATTGGGATGTATACTAATTATTCCATTTTTACGTATTTCGACTGGTGTAGGGTATTACATAGTCGGCCCCGCCCGACTTTGGTCTTTTCCTACTGGTTTTATTTTATGTTTGTACGTTCATTTTCTGCTTAATCTGGCTCTGGGCCTATCTCCACTTCTAGGAATGTGGCTGCTTCAATTGAATGTAACCACAGATCTACTGGAGTTAGTTGATTATGTTTGGCAGGACATTTGAAAAGGTGCAGTGCGTCGTGCGGGCCTGCGCCAAACGCTGGGCAAATGTTTTGCACGGTTTCATCGATCCTTGCCCTATAGGAATTCCGACGGCTGCACCATCCCGAGCGTAGTTGAGCCAAAACTACTCTGGTTTATCGTGGCATGACATTCAACTCTGTTCTCACAGTTGCCGTCCATGTGGTGAACAAGGGGCGCGTAGATGTAGTTGCGGGTATTTGCATATTCCTAGCATGGAAAAGGTGGTAAGATCGGTCAGCCTTTCACAATTGACATTAGGGAAAGTACTTGACGAGAAGATCGTACAATTATCCGCATACGTTTCGATATAAATTCCATCTTGAGGGGGCTGGATACAGGAGAGAGAACTTTGTGAGATACTCGACTTCCGGCACAGCCAGCTGTTTCATGGAGATTCCGTCAGGAACCAATGCTTTAGATGACTTGACATTGGCAACATCATCCATTGTAAATCTAATGCGATGTAGTACTCTTCGCCCTGTCATTCCCGAGGTTCTCGACAAACTGTTGACTAAAATAACTTGCGAACTTCTTCGGCTCCGTCAGCGTAATGTCGCCAAACGTGACTGAGGTCCTCTCTTCCTTCTGTTGAAGGTTCGAGAGTGACTTAACCGTTGCCCACAATTCACTCATTCCGGCCCCAATGTTGCACCTCTTCAGATGATTTAACCACTTGTTCCGTTTATGCTCACCCACCAACCTGTAACTTCCAGTGTCAGCTCCCTGATTCTGGAGGTCACTTGGGTCAATTGACGAAAGTGCGGAGTTTAGAGGTGATGACATATCTGCGCTTTGCATAATGTATTCCTTTTACTAGCCAAAAGGCTTTGTTTACATGTAAGAATTCAATATAAATAAATAAATCAGGCAGTCTGCTGATTCAAGAGAAATGACTGGTTGTCAAGTGACGTCATTCGTCAGATCAGGTGACACGATGGTTATGTCTGGCGAAATGTGACAGTCTCCGCTAATTCTTGTAGGGGCTTCCTCATTGAGCGTGCAAACCCCAGAGCTATCTTATCAGCCAGCGCTATACTCTCTGGTCGTTTCCGAGGACCGAATGCCACAACTCATGATGAACATTAAAGTCCCGCAAGACCAGTCGGTTACGACCTTCCAAAAGCGAGCTAATGTTTTGCATATAGTTATTTATCAGCAATACTACATGGGCAGTTCGAAACCTGACTGCTAAGCCCATACATTTCATGTACGGGTCATTACAGCCAGGCTCAAATTACTATGGAAGATCTGTCAGGAGGCATGGGCTAACGTTAACCAATCACCATAAAATGTCATACTTATACTTTTTTAGGTCAGATGGAAAAACATTTTTGGCTAGCCTTAATGCACATACATATGGTAAAAACCAAATTATTTTTCCAATTCCAATTGAAACAAGTAAGAAAAGCGTTAAGTTCGGTCGGGCCGAACTTTTTATACCCTCCACCACAAATTTCAGCCATTTCGGTGGATTAATGTGGCCACAACCTTCAAAATACCGAAATTCGGAAGGTACCGTTCTATGGGGGCTATATGATGGTGTGGACCTATACCTACAAATTTCTGGGGGAAAGTTTTATACGCCTGAGAAGACTAAATACCAAATTTCAGCCTTCTCGGTGTGATAATGAGGCTAAATCTTTCAAAATATCGAAAATCGGGAGATATTGTATAATGGGGTCTATATCAACACGTGGACCTATATAAACATTTTATGGTTGAAATGTTTCTTGGCCTCTGGAAACGCAAAATATAAAGTTACAACCGATTCTTTGGTCAAATGGGTCTAATATATTCAAAATATATTAAAATGACGCGTACTTTATAAGGGGCCTTATGTGGGGGCTATACCAAAACGTGGACCTATATAACCCAACTTTGGTAGGAATGTTTTCTGGCCTCTGAAGACACAAAATACCAAATTACAACCAATTCTGTGGTCAAATCGGTCTAATACATTCAAAATATATTAAAATGACGCGTACTTTATATGGGGCCTTATATGGGGGCTATACCAAAACGTGGACCTATATAACCCAACTTTGGTAGGAATATTTTTTGGCCTCTGGAGACACAAACTACCAAATTACAACCAATTCGGTGGTAAAATGGGCCAAATATCTTAAAAATTCCTTAAAACGACGACGCGTCACGCGTCATTTTGTATGGGGGCTATACGAAAGCGTGGACCTACATAGCCCGCTTTCAATACCAAAAGTCCTACGTAAATATAACATATTTTCCCAAAATTTCATCAACCTACGTCAATCCGTTCGGACGCTAGAGTGATTTCCACAGACGGACAGACGGACAGACGGACGGACATGGCTATATCGATGTAGAATTACACGCTGATCAAGAATATATATACTTTGTGGGGTCTACAATGATTATTTCGAGTAGTTACAAACGTAGTGACAAACTTAATATACACTCATCCTATGGTGGAGGGTATAAAAATTTTAAATTTTTTTGCCAGCACATCTACGATTTTTGGTAAAGAGGTTAAGAAGAAATATTGGTTTTAAATTTGTTCACAAAATTGGCCGTTGTGCGCAAAAGTTATAACGGTTTTTATTCTCATTTAAAGAGAAAATATTTAAGAATGTCTTATTTATTTGTATAAGAAAATGTATGCATAAATCGCTAACAGCATATATCAAAGTGTGCCGTCACTTGCATCACACAATGCAAAAACCCTTAAAATGGGTAAAAGTCGCGCAATGCGCATACGATTTTGATGCGCATCCGATTTTAGTAGCGCCTATCAAAAATACGTCAATATACACCTATTTCAAATAGATTCTTCAAGAACCGCGGATGTGCCTCAACATTCTACTTTTGGTAAAAGACCCTTATTACTCGCGAATTTCTGTAATTTATGACATGATTTTTCGCAAATAAAATCGCGTATAAAGGATACCATTTATGTAAAAATTTTCAAAGAAAATGGCGGCTTAGTACGCGGTTTTGTCAAAATATATTTTTGCAGATTTTCCTATTTTCAAGGTAAATATATCCACCGTTTTAGTGGATGGATTCGAACGCGGAAAGGCTCAAACGCAAAAAGTATGTTTTTTTAAGAAAATTTACGCATTAAATTTTGGCCTTTAGACACCAATTACTAGGATTCAGTACGTATCACACTCATGAGATAGATTTTAAACGACGTAAAATCAAGAGTTGTATCCTATTATGAGTTTTGAAAATTATCTTATTGCGCGTCCGAATTATTAAAAAAAATCAAAAAATCCCTAAAATCCGGCTTCGAATATATATGAATATATCAAAAAATCATACACTAGTATCATGTTGCCCATGGAGTATTCTGTGATTCTTTCTTTGGACATAGGTCTTTAAATGTAAGGTTAAGCCAGAAATAGGAAGGGAGCATAAAAAACTTGTTGGCTCCAGCCCATTTTTCTACATTGATGTTAACAGAGCTTCCCCGTAAATTAATTTTAATGATCGACATTATGGGATCTCTCCTAAAACATTTCATCTAGTCATACTACATAGACTATGTTAACAGTTCGCGAATTCTGAAAGGGTGAAACTCGGATTCATCGATTGTAAACCATTTTTGGTTTTTACCATATGTTTCTACAACAGGTCCGAAGGGACAAGGGAGACTTCTCTCATATCATGAGTGGACGCCTATTAATATTGGCTTAATGATATGGGTCCTACATTTTATCGCCGACGCCACTCCGACGTGTCTTATAACACCCTGAGGGAATTTGCCACGGCCGAAAATTTAAATTTTTTGGTCAGTGGGAAGTGCTTACCATAGTGCATTACGGTGGCTTCCGATTTTAGGACTTATTTTATTTTATGAACATCGTTAGAATCACAATTTTATCGCTTTGAACCAAAATCAAAACTTTATCGGTATACATTTTCCATACAATCATAACGACCCTCCATTTCACTTGCAATGCCAAATCTGTTTTATTTTCATTCATATAACAATTTGTTGTTGCGATTTATCGCATTTTGTGGTTATATAATATATATTTTTTTACAAATAAAATAAAATGATGTAATACTTCTTACAATAACAATTGTAACAAAAAAAAAACAAAAACAATAGTTCATGATACATTTATTTAAACAAATAATATCATCAACCTAAAAATGAGCAAATGAAAAAAACACTTTTGATTTCAAACATTTAGTAGAACACTACACTATTAATTTTATCACATTCGTTTTTTTTTTGTTTTTGATGCACAACAAAAACCCAAAAGAACAAAAAATTAACTGGAAATGTGGTCCTCCAAATGAAAACAAAAACCAAAACATACATATGAAAAAAATCGGATTATTTTTTGTTTAATAATCAGAGTAATATGAAGTTTTGCGTTCGTGCGTCCCCTGCCTGGGTACTTGTGTCATGTTGGTTGGCTGATATCAATGGGTGGGTGTGCACATTCTGACAAAACATGCGACAATCAAAAATGAAAATAACCGCGTCATGCGGAATTGTACAAGTGGAGAGGAAATCCACACAAACTATTGCTGCTACGAACGACGAGTACACATGCAAATGAATTCTATTCACTTATTATTATATTGCCGTTTTATAATAATGAAATAAAACAAAACAAAAAATAAAAAAATACGATATAAACACACAATAAAGAAATTATAACAAATTAGACGTCATACAAATTTAAATTTACCCGTCCATTCCCGAGATTTTAAATCAAACCGATTCAACGACAGCTACAATAACATGCTTTCGGTTTTAAATCCACTTAGTATTGCTTGGACTGAGCTTATGCACTATGGGACCAATGATCCAGTTTTTGATCTAAATATTCACAAAGAACATGTCCATGGTATGATGTAAAGCAGAGCCGGATCGACTGTTCAAGCAATATCAATGGCTATATTTTGGCATAATAATAATAGGGTTCCTAGAGGTCAGAAAACTTATATACCAAAAATTATAAGCATAGGTCCCTGTGTTGGCATAGCTTCAATCAGGGACGTACGCAGGATTTCATTTCGGGGGGGGCCCACCATGACCAAAAATCATAAAATTTTAAAATGTTGGGTAGGGTCACATAGCGCTATTTTAAAGGCTTTTAGTAGATTTTTTAACAATAATTGAGACTAGGTGTATAAAATCAATGATGAGAGAGTTTAAAAAATTTAAAATACAATTTTGGAATTTGGTACAGTGTAATATTTTTTATGTATTAGTTCTTGGATATTTTTTATTGAAAATTACCATATCAGACCACGTTCGGTATGGTTATCGGTATTTGTAAGTTGTACACCATATATGCTCACATTTTTGTATATCTCAGAATTTGCAATACCGCAATTGTTTTCGCTACATTTTCAGTATTCGAAGATCTTAATTTAATTTCTAAGAATATTGGCTATAATAAGGGTTTTTGGATTTTTTTGGTTGGAGAACCTCTATGCTGAAAGTGGTTAAAATAGATCTATGTTTTAATGCATATCGAGATATCGCCCTTTTTTAGATCCATTTTTCAAAAAGTATTTAGTGGACAAATCTTTGACGCCCACACATTACATATTACATCATATTAACCTTTTTATTGGAATTTGGTATACTTTAATATGTCAAGGTATTTTAATATCTTTTAAGTTATTTCTATAAATTGAATACATCCGAAATCGAATAATTCCAATCGAAAATTTTACTTCTTTAACCGAAGTGATTGGAGAATCCAACTAAAAAATATATTTAAAAAAGAAGGCTGCTTTAGCCGGAGTCGGACAATACAGTCTATGAACTCCCAATCCTACTCGTAGTAAGAACTCTTTGATAGTACGAAACGCATGATTGGGCTTTGCCAAAACATGGTCGAACAAATATTTGAGAAAACAAGCAAGTCGTCTTTGTCGCCTGTGTGGATTAATACCTTTACTATCGACAGATCCAAAATCGGCTTCACAGACAATATATTTATTCCCAAAATTTTTATTCTTGGAGTTTACAAAATTTTGTGGCCTTTTTTGGACGTATGAACTTACCGGCAAAAATATCAAAACTTTAAGGGTACCTATCTTAGCGATTGTGGACGTTTCGAATTATTGCTCATAGCGCAAAAGTGTTTCTGAATGTGCCGAATTAGTCCATTAAGCAAGTGTATCTCATTATGAGAGTCATTCCTTTCGATAGTTATCGGCCCCACCAGCCATTTATTTGGTCAGAAAGAATGGCCAAATAGGATATATACGATTTTAGGAAACAATTCAAACTTTTGTGGGGGAGGAACTCGAAGTGGTGGACCAATGTGATTTTAACTAAGTTTGGAAAATATTACGTCATCTAAAATTTGGACCAAGTCTCCAGCCATAGATGCGGACTGGACTAAATGCTTATCTGACCCGGCTTTCATCCAAATAGACAGAAGTAGAAAAGATAAGTATTTTTAAGGAAGTTCGTTGTAATAATATATTAATCTGGTTTTTAAAAGTCTGCTGAGAAACCGAAAACGTTTAAATATTAGGAGGCAACAAGTTCCACAATCGAACAATTCGGTTAAAAAGGATTTTTATTTAATATTTATTTGTATCTGAGAGCTTCTAGAAGACGATAAAAATATATAATCAAATTATATAAAATATAATTCCAAAAAATTAAGTTTCAGTGTTTTATTTAGAAATACACTTAAAACTAGGAAATAATTTGTCGCTTAGCCTCATTAAATATGTTATTTCTCATGATTGAATCTTTCAAATAAAGTGCTTGCCGTTTAATTTTGCCACCATTTATAATTTGAGAGATTCCATCATGAGAAAGAATATATTTATTGAGGCTAAGCGACAAATTATTTTATAGTTGTATGTGTATTTCTAAATAAAACACTGAAACTTAATTTTTTGAAATTATATTTTATTTTTAACTTTATAGCAAATAAATTTTGTTGACCACTGAGAACAAAATTATAGTCAATTTAGGCCGAAAATTTAGATAAAAACTTTAAAATGCCTGAAATGGTGTAGTACCGTTATATAAAGGCTATACCAAAAATTGGACTTTGGAATTTTTGGTGGGGAAGTTTCTGTACCATTGGGGACTCCAAATGCCAAGTTACAGTCAATTCTGGCTAAAAATTAGTCTGATTGGTCAAAATTGAGTTACCACATTTGAAATGCAATTTAAATAAAACACCATTAAACGCTGTAAAATGGACCAATTTTTATAATTAATTGGAATAATCGAGCTAACATGGCCTAAGGAGTTTTGTATTGAAAAATGAATTCTAGCGAAATACCACACACTCAACCATTACGCTACGATCGTTTTGCCTGGTGGTTTAAGCCAGGCTCATAAGGCGTATTTGAATGCTAATGGCTAGAAGACAAAGGCTGATTTTGATAACTTCTATTTATACAAACATTTTTACAATTTTGTAATTATGAAGTATTTATTGAAGTCTTTTTCTTTATCAAGTCATCCTAGTGTCTTGTCTAGGAATCATTTTCCAATTTTTTTTTTGTTTTATTTTCATATTCATGTATTGTCATCCATATCTGAAAAGTGTGCAAAGTTTTAGTTTTCTTGGTCAATTACAACTGTGTTAAAAATGAGTTACCAGATTTGAAAAGCATGTAAGATTGAACACTGTACAACACTGTAAAAATGGACCAATATTGGTTTTGATTTCATATTCATGTATTGTCATCCAAATCTGAAATGTGTGCAAATTTTAAGTTCGATTGGTCAACTGGAACTGTGTGAAAAATTAGTTACCAGATTTGAAAAGCAAATTAGATAAAACACTGTAAAACAGTGTAAAAATGGACCAATATTGGTTTGATTTCATATTCATGTATTGTCATCCAAATCTGAAAAGTGTGCAAAGTTTTAGTTCGATTGGTCAACTGCAACCGTGTTAAAATGAGTTACCAGATTTTAACTAAACACACACCAAAGCAAGTTAAATAAAACACTGTAAAAATGAATAGAGGTATCAGAGGTATCTACAAGCTGAAGGAAAAACTGTGAACAATTATTTCTGCAAACATCTACCATACGCAAATTTTAATATTTGACGGAAGCTGGACATAAAGTTGTTTATATTATTTCCGTGGTACCCAGTATTACCTCAATACCATAAAGAATGTGAACAACAAATTTGTCGAAATAAATATATAATTGGTTTTCGATATATAGTCCACGAAAACCCCATTTCATGCACTTCCCTTCCCACAATATTGAACTCGTAATATTTTTTGATACAGGATACCATAAACCTCAAAAATTAACTAGCAAAGATGGAGTGTAATCATTACGAAACTCCGAGTTCATTTATTTTATTTTTTTATACTGGAACGATATGGCATAATAGGCCGTTTATATATAACAAGGTTAACCCAGTGGGTCTGGGTTTCAAATGTCATTTCCATTGTATATACTTCAAACAAATCCTCATAAAGAAGGTTAACCCTGCAAAAAACTATAATATAAACGCCGTATAAAGCCGTAATACAGACAATTTTGAAAATTTCAAGCAAAAAGTTAAAAATTTTCGAACAAAAAAAATCGAAATTATTTTTTACAAAATTTGTTAACGAAGTACATTTTCTGTACAGAAACTTCAGAAAATTTATGTTTTCATTTGAAATATCCAAACATAAAATTATTTTATGAGAAAGAAAAAGCTAATGATCTGTTACAGTAGCTAAAGGAATTTTTGGTGTACCAAACCATTTCGGGAGGGGGGCCCGGGCCCCCTGTGCCCCCCCCCTGCGTACGTCCCTGGCTTCAATATAACGCTACCGCCCGATTTAAAGTATTTTGAAGTTTTTAGTCACATTTTCAGACTATAATTACCTATAATGTGGCATTTAGTGTTCCCAGAGGTCAGAAAACTTACATATCTACCAAAAGTTGTGGACATAGGTCCATGTTTTGACATAGCTTCCATATAATGGTAACACCCGATTTAAGATACTTAGATGACGTTTTTAGCCACATTTTCAGGCCGAATTGGATATAATTTGGCACATAGGATTCCGAGTGGTAAACTAACGTCTCAGCCAAAAGTTGTGGACATAGGCCCAAGTTGTGGTATAGGCCCCATATAACGGTACCGTATTTTTCAAACGTTTAACTTCCGAATTAACTAACATTAATTAATTGGAGTTCCCAGTGGTCAAAAGCTTCTCCACCAAAAGTTGTGGACATCTGTTCTTTCGTAACATAAGGAAAACTAAATATTCCATATTAATTCAAAAAATTTCGTGGTGGAAGGTATTTTTACTGGCTCTGGGTATATTTCCAGTTCTAGGACTGTTGCTGCTTTGACGAATGGTGGTAACAACTGGAGTTAGTTGAGTAGGTTTGGCAGGGCAGTTGAAAAAAAGCAGAGTGTCGTGCCGGCCCGGGGCGCATTCTGGGCAGAAGTTTTGCATGATGTCATTAATCCTTGTTCTATAGAAATTTACATATCTGAACTATCCCGAGCTACTCTGGTTTGTCGTGGCAGCTGACTCTCCTCAGCTACGATAGATTTTTTACGGCATTTGCGACTACATTTGTGTGAATGCTATTGAAATCTGCTTGATAGACTTGTTGATCTAAAGATTTTCTCTTGTAACGTTGGACTTCTATTTCTAGATCATGAAGATCCCTCCTGACATGCCTATACCGTTACATTTGGCCAACTAAGTTTAGCTGTGGCAATCGCATGCCACATGCTGTCGAATTTGATCCCTACAATCTTTATCGATATTCGCCTACCATCGACCATAACATTCAACACAGTTGTTGTTGTTGTAACAGTCTTTATCTATATTCGCCTACCATCGACCATAACATTCAACACAGTTGTTATTGCTGTAACAGCATTTTTATATTATATGTTTGCATATTCGTTCTTCTGCCTTATCTGGCTCAGGGTCAATATCCAGCTGCAGGAATGTGGCTACTTCGACGGGTTGTAACCTCAAAATACCTGGAGTTATTTGAGTAGGTTTGGTAGTACAGTTGAAAAAGTACAGTGTGTTGTGCGGGCCTGTACCGCATGTTGGGCAGATTTTTTGCGCGGTGTCATCAATCTCCTCCCCCTTGTCCCGCCTGGGAACAATTATTATTATGTCATCAATCCTTGCCCTGTAGGAATTTAGACGGCTGCATCATCCCGAGCGTAGTTGAGCCAAAATAACTCTGGTTTGTCGTGGCAGCTGAAGATCCTCAGCTGCGATATATCGGGGATGTTCTCCGAGGACCGCATTCACACAACAGTTATTTGTAACATAAGTAAAGTAACACAATGAGATGCTGTCGTTGAAGATTTGCTAGGATGTTACCGTGAAAGCCATTCCAATCACCATCAGGTGAGTAGGCCCGACACATTCAGGCAAATCAAGGAGAATATCCACGATCTAGAGGCAGAGGTCCAAAAATACTGGAGAGAACCCCTAGATCAACAGGCATATCAAGCAGGCTTAAATAACATTCACACAGATGTAGCCACATATGTCATAAACAACTGTTGTTGTTGTTGCAACAGAAAATCCCAGAAGGGGCAAGGGAGACTTCTCTCATATCAATGAGTGCACCCCGATTCATATTAAGCAAAATGATGTGGGACCCTCAGTTTATCGCCGAGTCCGAACGGCGTTTTACATGGCTGAAATACTCAGGAAATGTCGCCAATATTACACTGTCGCCAATATTTGATGTTGCCTGCCCTGGGAATACCACTGCAATAGACAACGATGGCACCCAATAGATTTAATGACGGATATTTGCATATTGGAAAATGTTGTAAATCAATAAAATCGGAGTTCAGCCTTTCATAAATGACATCAGGGAAGGTACTTGAATCCTAGATCGTACAATTGTCCGCATATGTTCCGATTTCAATGTCTGGAGGGGTGAAATGTTGGACTTCTTGTTGCTGAATTCCACGTTACACACGTATAACTGATTATGCAAAGTTTAAAACATGGCCCCAGGGTTGTATGCTCAATGTCCTCAAACAGCGTGGAGTGCTTGACAGTATCAAAGGCTTTTGATAAGTCGAGCTCCACCAACACTGTCCTATCGCATGGCTTTTTCTGATTGAGTCCTCGACTAATATGTGTGGAGATGGCTTGCAGCGCTGAAGATCAGCAACTGCATAGCCATTTCTGACGTTGGGGAGGTGTAAAGCCCCAGGAGTACTTGGGAAATCAGTCTGTACGATACCCCTTTGCTAGCATTCTTGCAGCATTACCATAGAGATGCCATAGGGGCCCAACGCTTCGGATGATTTTGCGCTACTGTTGGCATTCGCCCGTTGTAAATTGTAATGGTTCCTCCTCGGCAGGGAGAGGTTTAAGCGACTTAGTACTCTTCACTTTGCCCTGTCAGTCCCATGCTGCTCGACAAATGACCTCAAACAGCGTGGAGTGCTTGACAGCATCAAAGGCTTTTGATAAGTCGAGCACCACCAACACTGTCCTGTCGCATGGCTTTTTCTGATTGAGTCCTCAACTAATATATGTGGGGATGGCTTGGGGAGGTGTAAAGCTCCAGGAGTATTTGGGAAATCAATCTGTACGATACCCCTTTGCTAGCATTCTTGCAGCATTACCATAGAGATGCCATAAGGGCCCAACGCTTCGGATGATTTTGCGATACTGTTGGCATTCGCCCATTGTAAATTGCAATGGTTCCTCCTCGGCAGGGAGAGGTTTAAGCGACTTAGTACTCTTCACTTCGCCCTGTCAATCCCATGCTGCTCGACAAACCTTAGATTAAAATAACTTACGCACCTCTTCGTAACGTCACCAACGTGACTGTGGTCCTATTTTCCTACTTTTCAAAGTTTGAGAGTTATTAAACGTTGACTACGAATCACTTATTCCGGCAATGTTGCAATAATTCAGATGATTTAGCCACTTGTTCCGCTTATGCTTACGGAGCAACCTGTTAACTTTCAGTGTCAGTTCCCTGACTCTGGGGTTATTAAGTTTGGGTCACCCTCATTCACTAAAGCCTCTTCTGGGAAATTGAGCTCACTTCGGGTATTTGACCAACAGGTACATATATGTAGAGTGGCTCCATTTGTGATAACGTCTCCGCACGTCCTCTATGCTACCTGAATATGAGAAGGATTGGGCAGATCTCTGAAGCAATGATTAGTGAACTCTCTGCAACTAGGACGAATAACTTTCGCACTAGTGGTCAGATTCCAAAAATATATGTTAGAAATATTTTTGGGACTGGTTGCAAACAAATATATGTTTGGATCCAAACATAATTTGTTTGTGCCCAAACAAATATATGTTTGCAACGTTTTGTAACATATCTCAATTTTATTTGTTTGGGTACCAACATATTTTTTATGTTAGAACATATTTTTATAATAAAGAGCTGTGTGTATGGTGCAATAGGAGACACAGAAGCTTTGGTGGTGTGTATACGGCCAAACACGCCTGTTTAGTGTTTGTTGTTCTTAGCTAACGTAGCAAGCGAAGAAGAAAAGAAAAAAGGTATTAATTATGTTGTTCTTTTTTCTTCAGTTTTCTAAATACAATCGTTGAGTAAAGACGGTAAAGTGAGTGAATAAATCAGTGTTTTGTATTTTCTTAAAGACATGATGCTGTTTAATAAATTAAATGCCCAATATATTTTATAATTGGAAATTTTATAATTGAATCAAAAAGGTGAATGGAAAAATGTTATTGGATAAGGAAGAAAACGCATTTAATATTGCTTATTACATCAATACAGTTTTCATACATACATACATATGTATATTTGAAATATGGATGTACCTATTTATTACACTATATAATCATTTGATTCCAGATGCCGATTTCCCGCTGATGATTTTAACTTTGAGGAAAATGTCTTTGATTTTAAAACTAAGGAGAAGCGTTCAACGATGTTTCTACATATATATTTTTTCTTTTTAAAAGTGTGACTTTTTATTTCATTCAGTTTTTCTTTTATTAAAGTCTGTTATGTATTTCTTTGGAATTTTTTATGTACCTGTCTGATGTTGCTTTTAGCTTGGTATTTCTATGCCTTTCAATAAACAACCGCCATTCTATATGTCTATATGTTAGAGATAGCTAGTGAGCGCTTACTGAGAGCAAGTGAGCATTAGGGTTATGACTTTTTGACATTTTTTCTCAAAAATGATTTCCTGCAGCAGGGATGAATGAACTTTTGCCTAATAATCACTACGCTAGCGTTTATTCCATTGAAATATAAAAAAAGTTCACGCACAAATCGATTTAAAAAATATAATTTTTTGAAAAAAAAATTTTTTTGTTGCACGAATGAATATATATAAGCCTACTAATAACTATAATAATGTTTATTTCATTCAAATATTGAAAAAGGTCATGCACAAACCACTTTGAAAAAATTTTAAATTTTTTGTTTTTTGTTAAAAAATTATATCTTTAAATAAAAGCGTTTCCGACATTTTTACGATTCTCAGAATTGAAGAAAATTAGTGAGAAATAAATGTTAATTTTCAATTGTATATCTGCTTACAGTGACTTCAAAAAATGTCCATAATTTTGATAAATTCAAATTTTAAGACCATTTTTGGGCGTGAGGTTTTTTTCACCAAATCACCTTATAATTATGATTTTATGTAATCATATGGCAAAACTCATCACGCTATGATACAGGGATATGAGGTTTTAAAGAAGTCATAACCCTATTGAGCATACATTTCAATGTGTTTTACATTGAAATTTATAGCACGGTTACACTACAGCTTTTTGCCGGGTTAACCCACTTAATGAGGATTTATTTGCTTAATCTGCTCAGATTTGCCATACAAAAATTAAATCCTCTCATGGCTGGGTTTATTTTAAATCCGGCACAAATCCACCAAAAATACAGTGTTGTATTCGGTATTTGTGCAAAAAAATCCAACTCTACTCAAAAAGTACCAAAAGTTGCAACTGTTTTTGCAACAGAGTTTGTGGTTTACACGTTTACGATTGGTCGCATGAGATTTTATGGAGTTAATAAATCTAAAGTTATTTGGAAATCATAAAATTATTATTTTTTTCATTAGACACTTTTTTAACAAAAAGTACGATTGATACCATGATACAAAAATGTATCCTTGTGTTTAAATATACCAATATGAGCAAAGAGGGGACGATATCTCATTCGAGAAATTGTAAAAGTGTAACACACGACTTTATTAATTATTTTGTATGCATACGTAAACAAACATCAGCTGACAGTTTATATCCTCGAAAAGCTAAGTGTAACCAGCAAAGATTAACCCACTGGATCTATTTAACCCAGTGGGTTAACCTTCAATAGTGTAACCGGGGTATTACGCTACTTTGCTCTCTGTAAACGCCCACTGGTTCATGCGTTTGTTTTTTATGGATTTTGGGATTGTATTTGTTTCCACCCAAACAAATATTTGTTTGCACCCAAACATATAATGTGTTTGCACCCAAACATATAATGTGTTTGCACCCAAACATATAAGCTTCGTTCCCGTACTTTTTAATAGTAAAACTCGTAAAAGAGAGAACTGCAAAAAATTTGTTGTCACACACAAGTTTCTTGAAATAGTTCGGGAACGGAAAAATGGAAAATACGTCAAAAAAACTGGAACAAATGTCAAAGACGGCGTATCAGCCAATCAGACGCCGGCAACCATGTTACTATTTTTTTACTCGACCAAATTTGTCGTGTAAAAAGTTTTTAAAGATAGCGTCATTCAGCGCCATTTTTGTTTAAAGAGAAGTGAACATTTTACAACTTTTTTGTGTACGGGAACGGTTTTTGGAGTAAAATGTGTAAAAGTCGTAAAAATTGTAAAAACTTTTTAGTACTGGAACACAGCTATAATGCACGCAGAGAAAAAATATTTTTCGCTTTTGTTGGAACAAAAATACATGTTTTGGTTCCAAAAATGTATTTGTTTTGTTCAAACATTGTAATCCAAATCCAAAAATACCATCTTTTGTTCCAAACATAGAAAACAAAAACAACTTTCGAATTTCCGCAATATTGTTAAAATCGTTAACAATACCGATTGTAGGAACTATCATAATCTAATTTTGTTTACAAAAAGTATTGTCAATACAGAAAACCAGAAATTTTTGATTTGAGTGCATATACTTCTCATATACACTTTTCGCATAATTTGGATATAAATGTCGCGTATAATATTGCAATCATTGATGAACACAATACATGGTTTGCTGCATTGGCTGACAACAAAGACAAACAAAAAGCCACAAGAACCCACCACAACATAAGGAATAATTAAACACCATAACAAACATGAAAAGGAAAGAAGAATGAAACAAAACAGAAACAAATAAAAACAAGAGTCTCACAAGTACATACACACAAAAACAAAGGTAAAGGCAGCATGTCATACAAACACACCACAACTCACCAAAATTGTTTTTTCAACATGGCATCGAATAGCAAGAGAAGAGAAACAAATTTTCGAAGAAAAGAGAGAAATATTGTTCAGTTGACACAAACTATTTTTGGATTTACAATACTACATGAGGAATCCAACAATATGTTAACAACACATATTTTGCTCTTGGAATATTGTTGGATCAAACATATTTTTTTCTCTGCGTGTGTGTTTGCTCCCAAACATATAATTTGTTTGGGACTGATTGCAAACAAATATATGTTTGCTGCAAAATATGTTTGGGAGAGGCTTTTTTTCCCTCCGTGTATGTCCATCTGACTGTCTGGAACACACGATAACTCGGGAAAAGATGGACCGATTGCGTTGTAATATTGGATATTTTTATATTTTGCCCATATCGGTCCTATAGACTTCAGAAGTAGTATGGTATATATCTGTCGGCAGAACAGACTGATACTTTCTAACTTGTTTTTAATATAACAGAGGTTCCAGAGCAGCCTCTAATATGGATCTACAGTCGAATTTCTCTAAAACCGCCGTCTCTGTAACGAATCGAATAAGTCCCATAGTGCAACAATTGTGTATCAGTATTTAATACTGAGCATTGTAACGCTTTCGTCTGTGGCATTTACGAGAAACCACAAAATGAAGAGAAACTCATGTTGCCAAACTCTTGGCTTGACTCTCTCCTGTGCATTCAATTGCAGTCTCATTTCTCATATGAACGTTGTTGTGCTTTGTTTATGCATTTTCCGTTCTACCCCAACTATTAAAAGCAATGAATACAACAAAAACAACTTTGATTAAATTAAATGACATGTTAAGATCGACGACCGGCTATTTTGTTGTGCCTCATCCCTTCTCACTTAAAAGAGAAGACGAAATTCCCTAGAGATTTTTAATAGTTGGACAATGCGATAACAAATAACAACAACAGCCAGACAAGACTGGCCTATTAATCGCTGTTTAAAATTGTGCCGGCCGGGCGGGCATTTAAGGGAATAGGGGTCCATGTATCAAATGACAAACAATGTGCTATGCAAGTATTTGTGCATGTGCGCTGTTGAGGGAGAGCTAACTGCTGATAAAAATGCAGTCTGCAAACTGCACTGAGTGGGGATGAAGAAACAGGCATTCAAATTTGAAAGTCACTTACTTAATAATCACAATCTGAAGTATGAATATATCCAAACATAAGGTCGTTGATTTCGATTGATAAAACCCAGCCAGCTAAGAATTCCAACTATAATTTAATAAAATTGAATATCAATACCCTTAGCACTTTAACCCACATAGTACTTTTACGATTTATCCATACCTAAAATTTAAAGCATTTGCGCAATTGGGAACTAACTGTATGGTTCCTAGAAACTTTTATTGGTATAAGTTGCTTTCAACTTACACTTTTTTATCGGTGCAATATTTTCAACGTCTTGCAATTGACATTGGCCGCACGCACCTATTGTCTGTTTTTCCAGGTAGCTTGCTTTATCATAATTTTGTTTATAATAAACAACGCCATAGAATAGTTAGATAAGTTATTTTTCTTGTTGGCTTTTAATTAAAATTTGATAAAATTGAATAAGCTATCAATTTATGTATGCAAGTTTTATATTAATTAGTATTCTTAGGCCCTCTGTAGTGCAAATCTAAAACACGTTTTTTGAGTTACCGACAAAAATCGGTAAAATTAAAATTCTTATAATTTCGGTAATTAACGATCTACCGAATTGGGTTTTCATTTTTTTTGTTTTGAAGCAAAAGCAAATTAAATAATATTTCGAAAATTAATGTTTAGGCAAAATAAATGCTTGCAAATGTAAACTAAAATACTAAGAATAAAATCTGTGTTTTTCATACATAACGACATAAGTCGACTTATGTAAATTTTGAGTTATTGATGTTTTTGAAAAGTTATGAGTTATTGGAAAAGTACCTAACTACAGCTAATTTACAAGGAAATTGTTCATATTCATCCAAAAATGATTCTACTGAATCTTCTGGTCAAATACAAAGTCGCTTAGATTTAAAAATTAGCAAAAGAACGGTTTACAGAAGAACGTTAGAGGCCGGCTTATTTTGTCGACGACCAGCAAAAAACCCATTCATATCGACAAAAAATTAAGACGCCAGACTTCAACTCGCCAAGACCAATCTGAACTGTAGTGTTCAAAATGGAGGACTGTGCTGTTTTCTGATGAATCGAAGTTTAATTTAAAGGATTCAGATTGCATACTGCGTGGATCAAATGGGCAACGGTTATGTCCTAAATATTGCAAAGGCACTGCAAAACATTGAGGCTGAACATAATAGTCTGGGATTTTTTCTGGGGGCAAGGGATTGGACCAATTCATAAAATTAATAGAATTATGGATCGTTTCAAGTATCGTAACGTATTAAAAAGCGTGATGTTGTCTTATGCTGAAGAAGAGATGCCACTTAGATGGACATTCCAAAATATGTATCGGAAGTGGTTAAGGATTAATTTCAAAAAAATCGACAGAAGATCTCCATTGGTATGCCCAATTCCCTGATCTTAGCTATCGATTGAGACTTGTGGAACATCGTTAAATCAAAAATCAGCCGAAACAAAATGCAAAACCAACGAAAATTTATTTGAAGCCGCAAAAATAGCCTTCGAAGCAATATCGCCTGTAATAATTTTTAATTTAATATCGTATTGCATATAAGATATGCGTGTGTCATCCAGAATAAAGGACGAAACGAAATATTGATTTGAAATAATTTTATTTTGTTACTTAAAGTGAGGGTGCTTTTGTTTTGTCCACTTATACAAATTTGAGACTTAAAATGTTGTTTGAGTTTTAACTTTTTTTATTAAAATCAAAATTCTTTAATTTTGTGTTTTTCAATAATAAAGATATGTATAAATAATTAAAAAGAAAAATGAAAAAGAAATTTATAACCTTGTTTTCTTAACAAAATTAACATTTAAACAAAATCTACGGAGTGGGTGATTTAGTTTTGGCCGACACTGTAGGTGCAAATCCATTAAACTCTAATGTGCCGTTTCCACGGTACGTCGTTCGTTCTCTTTTCGTTGTTCGACCCATAACTACGAATAAATTACTTATTTCCCCATACAAAATTCTATGAGCGAACGACAATTTTTCTACGTTGTTCAAGTAGAAATACTCTCTGAACGACGAATAAATATGTCCCATCCCTAACTAATGAGAGCATTTATCGAAAAATTTAATTATGACATGTCTAAATTCAAAATTGAAAATATTATTGAAAACTCAAAAAAAAACTCTTAATTCCACACACATTTCTTTCCCATTAGTTCAAAATCGCGTAAAAAATTAGAAATAAATAACTGAAAGTCGGTATACACGTGGAAACAGGTTAATTCGTGTACGTCGTTCGACAGGCGAACAACGTAATTGAAACGCTCGTGTGAACATGACATAAAAGGGAAATACACATATATCGATAATGAATAACACTGGTCAACAAAATTGAAAAAGTTGAGTGTTGCAACGGAAATTTTTTTTCGGTTGCAACATTCGACTTTTTAGGTTATGGCCGAATCATGGGCGCTATGAACTTGATATTATATATTTGATGTTTGGTGTTTAAAATGGGCTATATCGGTCCACTTTTTGATATAGTCCCCATAGAACGGTACCTCCTGATTTTCGGGATTTAAAAGTTTTGGCCTTCATATCCAACCAAAATGACTGACATTTTGTATTTAGACTTTCCACCTGAAACTTGTCGATATAGGTCCACGTCTTCATATAGCCCCCATAGGAGGGTATATAAACATATAACACCCATATAACGTTACCTCCCGATTTTCGGGGATTTTGAAGGTTGTGGCCCCAGTAACCCACCGAAATGGCTGAAATTTGGTATTTAGTCTTCGTTTTGGGTATAAATATTTTACACCTGATATTTGTCGATATAGGTCTATACCTTCATGTAAACCACTTAGAAAGGTACCTCCCTATTTTCGATATTTTGAAGGTTGTGGCCTCAATATTCCATTGCAATGGCTGAATTATTGTATTAAGTCTTCATTGCGGGTATAAAATTTTCCACCTGAAATTTGTTGGTATTTATATAGCGCCCATAGAACGCTACCTTCCGATTTTCAGAATTTTGTGGTTGTGGCCTCAATCACCCACCGAAAGGGTTGAAATTTGGTATATAGTCGTCGTTTACCACTAAAAAAATCGATATCGACGAATTTTATAGTCTCGACATGCTCTTAAAACAGATTTTTAAATGTAATGATTTTATAATTGTTGCATAGTGAAATCTATCTGCAATAACTGACCGGTCACTTAATGGCTTCATCTACAGCCGGCCAATCTTATTATATGCTTATAAGTTGTTGGTTTCATATCTTGGATTTTCATTTTTGTATCTTTGGCAAACTTGTAGCTCTAGTTCTGGATAACAAAAATGGAGGCCATGCCAATCCATACATGTGGTTATTTAGCACGTTTCCAGAAGATTTGGTCTTATTTCCTTCACTTTGTCTGATTATTTTTACATTGAATTCGAAAAATAGTATCCATACTATAGATGTTACTTGCTTTAAGGACACGTATAACGATTTCATTACAAATAATTTTTGAGAAAATACCACCATATCTTCAACTATGTGGTAAGTTTTTCCTTGGAAAATTTAAAATGTTCATGCTTATGAGCATCTGTGCTGCAGCGATGCATTAAAGGCAGTTACGATCCACATTTGTATACCTATTAGCTCTGTTACTTTACGTTCAAGAATCTATTTAATTGATTTATAAACTTTTATTTTCAAATTTAAAACATGGCATTTATGTGTCCATAACTGTAAATAACTTTCTCAGGATATGTAAAGATTGCAATGATTCGATTGCATTCATAGCACGATGGGGCCAATAGCAGGTTTTCGAGGCAAAAAGTCAATTTTTGAAGTGAACAATTTGAAAAAAATAATAACGGATTTCGATTGCCAACACTCTGAATCACTAAAAATAAAAAAATAAATCAATCTGGTAACATCACATAGCGACATACTGATCTGGCAATGGTGACATATTTTCTTATGCATCATTTTCCGACATTCATTATAAATAAGTAGTGAAAGTATTTTAGGCGCCAAAAAGAACATTTCAACATTTTTATATTTTTTAAACATGGAAAGCTCTTCAATGGGTATGTAAAATAAAATAGTGTTAACAAATAATAAAAATGTTATGTGTGGTAAATGTATTTTTGAGTTAAGATGTTATGTCTTTTTTGGAGTATTTTGCTTTGTTATCCATGTGTTCTCTGGAGTATAACTTTTGAGATCTAGGTAGATCTAGGATATTATATATATATGTGGTGAAAGGTATTAATGTGTACTATCATTTTGTGAAAAAATTAGCTGCGCCTATCTGCGCCATTTCATAAAAATCTGATTTCAGATGTCGTAATACTTAAAAGTATGGACATTTTTATGTTTTGGTTGGCGAATAATCGGAAACCCATTTATGTTACCAATTGGATTTCGGAAAAGTTTAATAGACGTATATAATAATAATAATATATAATTTAAAAGATATCGCAAACTTTGGCTTTTGTGGCGGAATCTTAGCCGATTTTTACTAAATTTGGAACCTTTTTTTTATTAACTTAAACAAAGCACAGACAAAACCATGAAATTTGAACATATGTACAGTATCGGCCAAAACTAAAGCACCCCCTTAGTAAATTTTTTTGAAATGATAATTTTTTTATGAAAACTAAATTATAAATTTATTTTTTATTTTTCTTTTTATTTATTTATATCTTCATAATTGAAAAATACAAAAATAAAGAGATCAGAATTTAATAAACAAAAGTTAAAATTCAAAAAACATTTTAGGTCGCAAATATAAGCGGACAAAACTAAAGCACCCCCCCCCATTTGAGGTACAGCAAAAACTATTGAAATCAATATTACGTTGCTTATCCTCTATTCTGAATGACACAATCACATCTTTTAGGCATAAAGGATACTAAATTAATAATTACTGCATGCGAAATAATTGATTTTCGGAAAATTTAGCTTGAATCCTCAAAAAACTGAAAATCGGAAGGTACCGTTATATGGAGGCTATACCCAAACGTGGACCCAGGTTCACGATTTTTGGTGGATAGGTTTTGTGACCACTAAGAACCCTAAGTACCAAATTACAGCTTATTTAGTAGGAAAATGTGGCTTAAATATCCGAAATACCGAAGATCGGAAGGTACCGCTATAAGGAGGCTATACCAAAACATTAGCCGATATTGTTCATATTCATCCAAAAATGATGCTACAGCATTCTCTGGTCAAATACTAAATCCCTTAGGTTTAAAAATTAGCAAAAGAACGAATTGCAAAAGAACGATAGGCGCCGGCTTATTCAGTCGACGACCAGCAAAAAAAAACCTTTCATATCGACTAAAAATGAAGGAGCCAGACTGGCATTCGCCAAGACCCATTTGAACTGTTTTCCGATGAATCTATGTTTAACTTAAAGTATTCAGATGGTAAAAGGCTTGGACCAAATGGGCAACCGTTAAATCCTAAATATTGCAAAGAAGCTGTAAAACATGGAGGCGGAAGGTTTTTTGCTGGTGGTCGACTGAATAAGCCGGCGTCTATCGTTCTTTTGCAATTCGTTCTTTTGCTAATTTTTAAACCTAAGGGATTTAGTATTTGACCAGAGAATGCTGTAGCATCATTTTTGGATGAATATGAACAATATCGGCTAATGTTTTGGTATAGCCTCCTTATAGCGGTACCTTCCGATCTTCGGTATTTCGGATATTTAAGCCACATTTTCCTACTAAATAAGCTGTAATTTGGTACTTAGGGTTCTTAGTGGTCACAAAACATATCCACCAAAAATCGTGGACCTGGGTCCACGTTTTGGTATAGCCTCCATACAACGGTACCTTCCGATTTTCAGTATTTTGAGGATTCAAGCTAAATTTTCCGAAAATCAATTATTTCGCCTGCAGTAATTAATAATTTAGTATCCTTTATGCCTAAAAGATGTGATTGTGTCATCCAGAATAGAGGATAAGCAACGTAATATTGATTTCAATAGTTTTTGCTGTACTTCAAATGGGGGGGTGCTTTAGTTTTGTCCGCTTATATTTGCGACCTAAAATGTTTTTTGAATTTTAACTTTTGTTTACTAAATTCTGACCTCCTTATTTTTGTATTTTTCAATTATAAAGATATAAATAAATAAAAAGAAAAATAAAAAATAAACTTATAATTTAGTTTTCATAAAAAAATTATCATTTCAAAAAAATTTACTGAGGGGGTGCTTTAGTTTTGGCCGATACTGTATATAGGGGAGCTATTGCTATATCTGAACCGATTTCAATATTACTTGACAAACTTATTTGTAGTCCGAATTCCGTAACATTTTCCAAATTTTATTGTAATTTGATAGAATTTGCATGCTTGGTCAATCATTTTCCTGAAATCGGGCGAACATGTATATGGGAGCTATATCCAATTCTGAACCGATTTCAATATGATTTGCCAAAAATATTTCTAGACCAAAATCCGTCACACATTTCAAATTTCATCAAGATTGGACATACATAGCGGGATTGGTGCACCAAATACCTAAAATCGGGCGAAAATATATATGGGAGCAATATCAAAATCTGAACCGATTTCAATATAACTTGGCAAACTTATTTGTAGTCCTAATTACGTGGTATTTTCCAAATCGCATAAAAATTGGGCAGAATTTGCGTGTTTGGTCCATCAATTGCTTGAAATCGGGCGAACATATATACGGCAGCTATATGTATATATGAACCGATATGAACCAAATTTGGCATATTAGTTTCTAAGCCCATTATAAACATCTGTACAAAATTTGGAAGGTCTAGCTTGCCCCAGTGATTTGTTGCCTCGAAAACCTGTCATTGGCCCCATCGTGCATAGTTGCGATTTGCTTGATTTTACTCGCGAGTGTAAGTACTCAAAGAGTACGAGTTGTACAAGAAGATTACTCTCCACTCTTTTGTTTAATGCGGCGGCGAACGTCAGTACTCCTTGTTGAAACATAAGAGTGGACGTTAAAATGTTCGATTAAATTAGTAAAGAACTAGTTCTAAGTCGCACTAGTACAAAGTAGTCACCCAAGTAATGCGAAGGGAACCAATTAACATCTTTTAAAAAGGCGTCGGTTGAAAATAATAAATCTCAAATAAAATCCATCACTTTTGTAAACTACAGCAAAAGAGAGCAAGGATACAACACACTGGTAATTGACTGTAAACATGGAAATTATACCTGAGAATTGACGTATTTCAGATACCGAGTTAGTTCATCTTGCTAGCGGGTAGTTCATTTTGCCAGCGGAAGAAGTCAGTGATCTTCAACATATTTGTTTCGTATGCAGCTGTGGACTGCGAAAATACCCTCATTTACAAATAAAACAAAGGTATGACAAAAACTAGAAAGAGTACTCGACAAGAGTGGAAACCGCTCGATTTCGTACGTATTTTAATCCCACTCGAAAACGAGCAAAGCATACGTGTTCTTATTCTAGTAGCATAGAAAAATAGAGTATACTCCATTTTTCTCTAAACGCAGGAGTGCTATAGTAGAGAGTGAATCTCGAGAGTTCCGGAGCTATGATCCCAGGGGTAGGGATAGCATGTATACAGCGCACAGTGGTCGAAATCACTGATCTAGCGGCGCGAAATTAATAACTTGGAAACGAATGGAGATATATTTCTGAAATTTTGCACAAACTCAGTCTGTGTCCGTGTGTAATAATGTACTTAATATGAACTACATCGGCTAATATTTTGGTATAGCCCCCATATAACGGTATCTCCTGATATCCGGTATTTTGAGGATTTAAGCCACCCTTTCTTTCCAAATTAGTTGCGATTTGGTACTTAGGGTTTCTAGTGATCACTAAACCTTTCCACCAAAAATTGTGAACATAGGTCCACGATTAGGTATAGGCCCCTTTTAAGGTACCTCCCGATTTTCAGTATTTTGGGGTTTAAAGCTACATTTTCCGGCCAAATTAGGTGTAATTTAGTATTTGATGTTCCCAGTGGACACAAACATTCTCCACCAAAAATTGTGGACATAGGTCTACGTTTTGATATTGTCCACATATAACGGTACCTCCCAATATTCGGTATTGTTAGGATTTTGTCCACATTTTTAGACCAAATAAGCTGAGTTTTGGCATAGGAGGTTCTCGTTGGTTATAGATCTTCTCCACCAATAATTGTGAACATAGGTCTACATGTTGATATGGCCCCATATAACTGTACCGACAGATTTTGGGTATTTTGAGGATATAAGCTATTTATTAAGACCATTTATCAGCAAGATTTGCAGCTATTTGCAGCAAAATTGTGGTTATTCGGAATCTAGGAAGTCCAATTTAATTAGTAAAAAAATTGGACTGAACCTCAGTGGACCTTGGTAGTTACGCTCCATTCAACAAAAGGATATGGCACTAAAAACATAAAAAAGTAATAATTTTTGAATCTGAGTCGATCTGTGCACGTCCGTCCGTCCGTCCGTCTGTGGTAATCACTCTAGCATCCACAAAAATGGAGATAGGACGCTGAAATTTTGGGAAAATGCGTCTTTTGTTTGCAGGCAGGTCAAGTTCGATGATGGGCTATATCGGTCCACGTTTTGGTATAGCCCCATATAACGGTACCCCCGATTTACGGTATTTTGACGTTTTTAGTTAAATTTTCAGACCGATTTGGCTATAATTTGACATTTAGGGTTCTTAAGTGTCAATAAACTTATATAACAAAACTTGTGGACATAGGTCCACGTTTTGGTATAGCCCCCATATAACGGTAACCCCCGATTTACGGTATTTTGACGTTTTTAGCTACATTTTCAGGCCGATGTAGCTATAATTTGACATTTAGGGTTCTTAAGTGTCAATAAACTTATATAACAAAAGTTGTGGACATAGGTCCACGTTGTGGTATAGCCCCCATATAACGGTACCCCCGATTTACGGTACTTTGACGTTTTTAGCTACATTTTCAGACCGATTTAGCTATAATTTGACATTTAGGGTTCTTAAGTGTCAATAAACTTATATAACAAAAGTTGTGGACATAGGTCCACGTTCTGGTATAGCCCCCATATAACGGTACCCCCCGATTTTCGGTATTTTGAAGCTTTTAGCTAAATTTTCAGACCGATGTAGCTATAATTTGACATTTAGGGTTCTTAAGTGTCAATAAACTTATATAACAAAAGTTGTGGACATAGGTCCACGTTTTGGTATAGCCCCCATATAACGGTGCCCCCCGATTTACGGTATTTTGACGTTTTTAGCTACATTTTCAGGTCGATTAAGCTATAATTTGACACTTAGGGTTCTTAAGTGTCAACAAACTTATATAACAAAAGTTGTGGACATAGGTCCACGTTCGGGTATAGCCCCCATATAACGGTACCCCCCGATTTACGGTATTTTGCCGTTTTTAGCTACATTTTTAGACCAATGTAGCTATAATTTGACATTTAGGGTTCTTAAGTGTCAATAAACTTATATAACAAAAGTTGTGGACATAGGTCCACGTTTTGGTATAGCCCCCATATAACGGTACCCCCCGATTTACGGTATTTTGACGTTTTTAGCTACATTTTCAGACCGATGTAGCTATAATTTGACATTTAGGGTTCTTAAGTGTCAATAAACTTATATAACAAAAGTTGTGGACATAGGTCCACGTTTTGGTATAGCCCCCATATAACGGTACCCCTCGATTTACGGTATTTTGACGTTTTTAGCTACATTTTCAGACCGATGTAGCTATAATTTGACATTTAGGGTTCTTAAATGTCAATAAACTTATATAACTAGTGGACATAGGTCCATGTTTTGGGATAGCCCCCATATAACGTTACCGCCCGATTTCAGGTATTTTGAGGTTCAAATTCACATTTCTAGACCGAATTAGCTATAATTTGATATTTAGGGTTCTTAGTGACCAAAAAACTTATATTCGAAATAATTGTGAACGTAGGTCCATGTTTTGGTATAGCCCCATATAACGGTACCTCGGTATAACGGATTTCGGTATCCCCATATAACGGATTTTCGGTATTTTGAGAATTTTACCTACATGTTTTAATCGAATTATCTGTAATTTGAACATTTGACATTTGAAATTCTTAGTGGTCACCACACCTCTCCACCAAAAATTTTCAAGAAAGGTCGATGTATTGATAAAGCTCCCATATAAAAGTACCTCCCGATTTTCAGTAATTTGATGATTTTAACTACAATATCAAACCGAACTAGCAGTAATTTGACATTTGAAGTTCTTAGTGGTCACAACACCTCTCCATAAAAAATTGTCAACATAGATTCATGTTCGGATATAGCTCCCATATAACGGTACCTCCCAGTTTTCAGTAATTGGCAATTTAAGCTAAAATTTTTAACCGAACTAACTGTAATTTGACATTTTAAGGTTGTAGTGGTCACCACACATCTGCATCAACAATTTTCAACATAGCCCCAATATAACGATATTTCCTGATTTTCGGTACTTTGAGGATTTTACTTAAAATGTTTAACCGAACGTAGGTCCATGTTTTGTATAGCCCCAAAACAAACCTCCCGATTTTCCGTACCTTAGCTTTATTTTTTGGACGAACTTTCTGTAATTTGAAATTTGAGGATTCTAGCTACAATTTTTAACCGAATTAGGAGTTATTTGATATTAAAGGCTCCCATCAAAAACTGTCAACATGGGTCCATGTTTTATTATAACCCCTATGTAACGGTACCTCCCAATTTCTAGCCCACCAAAAATTGTCAACATACATAGTAAGATATAGGCACCATAAAAAAGGGCCTACCGAATAATACATTTTATGTACATTATCTGACATTTAACATACCCACTTATAGTTGGGGACAGGAATGAAAACTATTTATACCATTTTAGTTCAGAATATTTTATGGCCCGGCCGAACTTAACGCTTTTTTCTTCTTCTTCTTTATTTGCACATCCGGTATTCGGATATAAAGCGATCATACAATATAATAAATATATTCTTTATACATTTTATTTTATATACTTCATTTTATGTTATGTTAGTGATATTAATTCTCTATTTCTTGCTGCGTGTATTAGATTTCTTTCATTACTGTATCCAGTCCAATCCTGGATGTTTTTAATCCAAGATAACTCTTTTCTGCCTCGAACTCGATTTCCTTCAACATTGCCTTTAATAATGGTCTGGAGAAATTTGTACTTATCGTTCCTCATGAGATGTCCTAGGTATGCAATTTTACGGCTTTTGACAGATTTCAGCAATTGTCGATCCAAATTCATTTTTCTTAAGACTTCTTCATTTGTGACCCGCGCAGTCCAAGGTATTTTCAAAATGCGACGGTATACCCATATTTCGAAGGCTTCAAGTTTTTTCTCATCAGCTTTTTTTATTGTCCACGCCTCTACTGCATATAATAATGTGGACCAAATATAACATTTTACGAATCTGGTCTTTGTCGAGAGACTCAAGTCATGGTTAGTAAGAACTTTCTTATATTTGTAGAAAGCACCTCTGGCTAACTCCACACGACGTTTTATTTCTTTTGACATGTTCCATTGTTCGTTCAACAGTGTTCCCAAGTATGTAAAGTTTTTAACGCGTTCGATTGTATCATCTTTTATTTTGAGTATTGTATTGTAATTTTGATCCTTTCTGCTGATTACCATATATTTTGTCTTCTTTATATTAATTTTAAGGCCATATAGCTCGCTTACGCATGTAAGTCTATCTAATAGTTTTTGCAATCCTGATAGGCTTCCAGCTATTAGTGTGGTGTCATCAGCATAACGTATATTATTTATTAATGTTCCATGCACTTTTATACCTATTCGTTCAGTTTCAATCGATTCATGAAATATCTTTTGTGAGTATATGTTGAACAGCAGAGGTGATAAGATGCATCCTTGTCTGACCCCCTTAGATATTGATATTTCATCAGTTAGTTCGCCATTTACTTCTATCCGGGCTTTCTGATTCCAGTACAGGTTTTGTTTGCATCTTATTTCTTTTTCTTCAATACCAATGTCTCTCAGAATAGTCATTAATTTATCGTGCTGGACGTTGTCAAAAGCCTTTTCATAGTCAATGAAACATATAAAAACGTCCTTCTGCACATCTCTACATTTCCGAACAAGTACTTGTATGCAGAGAAGGGCTTCTCGGGTACCCATAGCCTCTTTGAACCCAAATTGAGAGTTTCCCATAGCAGCTTCACATTTGGCATATATCCGTTTATGGATAATTTTAAGAAACAATTTTAGAATGTGGCACATCAAGCTAATAAGTCTGTAGTCGCAACACCTTTTTGCATTTGATTTTTTCGGTATTGCAATAAAGGTTGAGATTAGCCAATCATTTGGATATTGTCCTGTATTATATATGTGATTAAGTAATTCCACTATCAATAGTATATTATTTCCATCAATTAATTTCAGTATTTCTAAGGGGATTTCGTCGGGCCCTGTTGCTTTCTTGTCTTTTAGAGACTTTAGAGCTTGTTCCACCTCAGATCGCGTATTAGGGGTTCCAGTGACGTCAGCATTCAAGTCGGTTATATTTTCTGATCGATTTTCATCTGTGAACATTTGTTTAATATATCTTTTCCATAAATTCTTTTTTTCAGTTGCTTCGAAGATCGGCTGGTTATTTTCATCTACAAGAATTGCTGGAGATATTTTTCTGTAAATTCCTGCAGTTTCTTTCAACTTTTTATGTAGGTTGAAGTCGTCATGCATGTATTGAAAGTGTTCAATTTCTCGGCATTTTTGATTCAGTAATAAATTTTTTGCAGCCCGTGTCGCAGCGCGGATTTCCTTATTTATTTCCCAATATTTTTCATAATCTACGTTTTTATACTTGCTTCGTTCTTATCGAAGTTTTATGATTTCATCTGTCATCCATTCCTCTTGATTTTTTCTTGTATTGTTTCCTATGGAGTTGTTTGCTACATTGCAAATTGTCTCTTTGACGCTATGCCATACATTATCCATATCGTTCACATCAATATCTTCAAGTTTATGGTTTAGGAGGTGCTTGATTTCATTTTTTGTTGTTGGATTGTTGAGTTTCTCTGTGTTCAATTTACGGGATGTTTTCTTTTTTCGGATTACTGTCAATTTTATTCGCATATTCATCATCAGTAGGTTGTGATCTGAGGGTACGTCCGCTCCTGGATAGGTTGAGCATTTTGTCACAGAGGATCTAAAACGTCTATTGATGATTATAAAATCGATTTGGTTCCGTACTATGTTTCCTCTATTATCTTGTGGCGATTTCCATGTGTAAAGCCTTCGGGGATGTAATCGAAAAAGTGTGTTGGTAATAGTCAGATTATTTTCTTGACAGAACTCTATTAGCCTATCTCCTCTATCATTTCTTTCTCCCAAGCCATATTTTCCTGTTATACCATATACCTTCTCGCTTCCAATTTTGGCATTAAAGTCACCTTGAATAATCGTTATTTCATGTGATTTCGTCATTTTTATCAGTTCGTTGATGTCATTGTAAAAGTTTTCAACTTCATCGGTATTTCCATCACATGTGGGGGCATAAACTTGAATTATGTTTAAATTTAATGGTTTTCCTGTGATTTTTATCATCATTACTCTATCTGACATCGCTATCGAGCCAGCTACACTATTAGCTATGTCTTTTCTGACTATAATAGCTACACCTTTCCTGTGTATTCCATCCATATTTCCTGAGTGATACACCATAGCATTTTGGGATTTAAACTCTCCTCTATCTGTCCACCATGTTTCACTGACACCAAGTATATCAATTTGGAGCTTATTCATTTCATTAATGGTATTGTTCAATTTTCCAACTTCGTACAAACTTCTGACATTCCACGTTCCAATTTTCAGCTTCTTGTTGTTTTTACCTCCGGGGATTCTTAGCACCCTCGTTTGGCCGGAGACTGAGGGCCGTGTATTTTGGTTTTCGTTTTGCATATTGTATGATTTTCTAGGGAAATAATTACTTCAGTGGTTTCCCGTTGCCTTCTGAAGGGTTTAAAGTTGTCCTTCTATATTATAAGCCGCTCCTCTGGAGTTCAGACGCTGTTTGCAGCCGCCCAATGTGGGAACAGACGCTGCTCAATGATTTGTTACGAAGTTTTCTCTCCGTGCTGTTTGGTCCGCGGGAGGTATTTGATTTCCCTCCTACCACCCATATGCGAGAAGTATTGGTAAATCCGCCACCCTCCGCATATGGGAAGCATTCGCCATCCGCCACCTGCGACGCGCTCTCTAGGGGTTTCAGCCTCCCCCGACGCTTTTTTACTTGTTTTAAATTAAACTTACACGCTCCCCTATCAATAAAAAATAAACTTTGTTTAGTTTTACTACGAATTTATTAAACAATTAAAGAAATATGACAGTTAATAACTGAGTGAATATTTACAACAACAAAAAAGTGAAAACAAAATTTTAGTCAGCAGAGTGTCTGTAATAGGGTGGGGCGATTTGTGTGGAAGGAAAAAAACCTTAATGAGCCCTTCGGGTTTCTGATTCCTGGGATTGAACTGAGCAAAAAAGTCCACTGGACCATATATCTACCGTGAAAATCGAGCCTCCCGATTTTGACTTTAAGTTTTTTATTGACGTTTTTTGGATATTTTGGCATATAACAGCCAAACCATTGAGATTTTCGATCCAACACAAAGACAAACATTGTAGCCAAGACAGTAGTTGAAAACTCTCTAATACATCGCAAAAGCATTAGAACGCTCCTTCAGGCAGTTTTGGCCTTAAGAATGTGCAAACTTTTCGGAAAATGTCGATAAATGACATTGTGCTACAAAATTTGACCCGAAAAATATTCAAGTGTTCTGATGCAAAATTATATCGTGTTGGGATCCATGGAAAACGACAATGCCTTTATTTCGTTTGGGTCACTTCGTTTTATTTTTATAACGGTAAAATTAGTGAAAATCTGGGTTTCTTAAATTTTCAAATTTAAACGGGCTTATCTTATTTTTTCCACAACGGATTTCTTTTGATCCTTCTTCCTTTTAAAGGGGTGAATAATGTCTTGTGAATAAGCTATTATTGTTTTAAATCGGTTAACAAATGGCTAAGTTATAGTGGTTTTTGTCTGAAAAACCCCACAAAAAAACTATAAAGGAATTTCTCATAATTTTCAAAAATATAATATTTTTTCGTTTTGTTCAATATTTATTTTGAAAATTATGAGAAATTCCTTTATAGGTTTTTTGTGGGGGTTTTCAGACATAAACCACTATAACTTAGCCATTTGTTAACCGATTTAAAACAATAATAGCTTATTCACAAGACACCCCTTTAAAACGAAGAAGGATCAAAAGAAATCCGTTGTGGAAAAATAAGATATGCCCGTTTAAATTTGAAAATAAAAGAAACCCAGATTTTCACTACGTTTACCGTAATAAAAAATAAAACGAAGTGACCCAAACGAAATAAAGGCATTGTCGTTGTCCATGGATCCCAACACGAAATAATTTTGCATCAGAACGCTTGAATATTTTTCGGGTCAAATTTTGTAGCACAATGTCATTTATCGACATTTTCCGAAAAGTTTGCACCTTCTCAAGACCAAAACTGCCTGAAAAAGCGTTCCAATGCTTTTGCGACATATTAGAGAGGTCTTAACTGCTGTCTTGGCTACAATTTTTGTCTTTGTGTTGGCTCTAAAATCTCAATGGTTTGGCTGTTATATGCCAAGATATCAAAAAAACGTAGATAAATAACTTAAAGTCAAAATCGGGAGGCTCGATTTTCATCGTAGACATATGGTCCAGTAGACTTTTTTGCTCAGTTCAACCCCAGGAATCAGAAACGCGAAGGGCCCATTAAGGTTTTCAAATCGCCCCGCCCTAGTCTGTAATCTATACACTGGAAAACATTTCGCAATTTTATACTTTGATTTTTTGACTAGATCAATGGTTTCGACCAGTGTGCAGCGGTCAGAAGTCTGTGGTTTCTTAATTCCGCTGACAAGGTGCATGTACGAGTAATATATACCCGATGATTGGAACTTCAATATCGCCCGTCCACAGAAATGACTCAAAAGACGATAGATACTTAATATAACTTTTTCGGCTTTAAGGCGGCATTCGAAAAGTCAAAACATGGTATACCTGAACAGTTCCCACGACTTTGTAAAATTACATTAACTGGTAAAATAAAAATAATACATTCGCAGAGTTTCTCAGTACAAAAGAAAAGAACCTGCAAGAATCTACAAATTGTTACTACGTTAACAATTTTTTTTTAGATTCTTGCAGTTCTAGAACAGACCATATGTAATGACAAGATGGCTGTGAGAATCTTTATTTTTAAACATTATAAAATTTGTATTTCTAGTTATAATTCTAGAGGTTTATCATACCAAAAAAGCTCTAAAGTGTTTATAACTTCACATGTCTTAAGGCCCGGAATAATTTATTGTAAAGTATGGACGACTATAAATAGCCAATATGGAAATAAATGTACAACTGCGCAACGTGCAAATTTATTCCTAGACGTTTTTTATTCGGAAAAATCACTAGGAGCCACTTGGAAATATGCATACAAAAAATCTGATTCCTTGCAATGTTAAACTGTTTAACATTCAAATCATGCGGCAGAATACAGCCCCAACTTAACTATAAATAACAGAATAATTGCATTTTGTGCATTCATGGGCATTTTACTGATTTCTTCGTCACTTATCAGAACATTGTCGACAGTTCCGTTTGTTTATTTTATCATTCTTTGAAAATGTAAATAACATAAATCGGTTCGAGTGTTTATCGATATGAATCTTAGGTGGAAAGAAACATTGCTATCAACTTAGTTGAATGTGAAATGAAATATGATTCAATCGTTTAAGGGTTTGATTTGTTATTTAAAATCAGTGCTAAGAGTCAGAATACATTCTGTTTAATTGGCATCATGAACGCATTTTAACGTTTTAAAGTCGATTCAAGGTTTTGAAACAGTTTTCGTTGTTAATAAATCGCCATGCCATGTTTAAAGAGTATTGTTTCTACATCAAAATCAGATCATAAAGGTCCAGATAATTTCATTTACGTACGGACTAAGTGATTGACAGAGACAGACCGAGAGAACGACTACCAGACCAACAACGTATCTGGAACATCATTATTTCATACATATTTTATTTGAGTTCACACAATTTACAAGCGCAAATAATTAATTGATAACAATTGCAATGATTGCACACATACACACCATTGTGTTAGCAGCAGCTAACGTGCTAGGCAAAGAGACGGGGTGAAAAACACGTCTTAATTAAATAATTTGTTTTCTCGGACAAATGAAATGAAAATGTATTAAGTTGTCGTCTGCTTATTTAACATTTCACATCATAAAACAATTAGTATGATGATTTTTTGTAGTTGCCACAAAATGTTAAAATAAAAACTAGTAAGGAAAGGATCAAAGTCGGGCGGGACCGACTATATGATACCCTACACCACTGTGAATATGTAAAATATAAATCGGAGCTATATCCAGATCCTAACCGATTTCGATATAATTTGGCACATTTATTTCCAGATCGAATTCAGTCACACATTCCAAATATCATTGAAATCGAACTTATATAGCGTGTTTGGTGCAGCAAATACGCGAAATCGGCCGAATCGGATAAAAAATGCGACTGGTACGTTGCGAACAAAAATACATGGACAGACGGACGGACATGCATAAATCGGCTCAGAAAGTGATTATATGTATATCCCCAAAAGGAACTATGGGTCTATTTCGTTTCCGTTTGTATGTTACATACAAATGCACAAAGACATAATACCCCTTACCAAAATATTTGTTATTGTGCCGTGAACTGTAAAAAGTACCCTCAAAGGGTATATTATACATACTGCTTATTTATTATATATCGAGTTTTGCCTATTCCTCTAGGATAATGCGTTCAATTTCGGTTATGTAACTAAAACCTTCAAAATACCGAAAATCGGTAGATACCGTTCCACGGCGCTATATTAAAACGTGGATCTATACCATATGCGTTCAAGCTTTGCACGGCGGTGCCGATGTTTTTTTTTTGCAGTTTACGACACGATTGCCAAGAAAGAGCGTAACAAAGAGAACAAGTGATTTGATTTGTTGTTGTTAAACAGCTTCCCAGCTAACAATTTTTTCCGAGGGCTCGGATTTCCGATTTTTTCTGAGATTTTCTTAATTTTTTTTAGAAAATTTTGCCGATTTCTATAATATTTTCTTAGAATTTGTACTGATTTTCTATAAGTTTGTCTTAAGAATCTCTGCACAGTTTCTGAAGAATCTTAAGAATTGTCATTCCGAATTCGTTCCGATTTCTAATCGATTTTCTAAGGCCGTTTTTTGTTCGGTTGTTGTCGAAATTACAATTTTTAATACACAATTTTTAATTTTTTTAAATATAAATGCAACATATAATAATTCAAGCTAGTGTTGATAGGTTCAACTTACTCATGCACATTGTTCTACTATTAATCACAAAATGATAACAACAGGCAAATTCATTAGAAAGTTTGAAATTAGAAGCTTCCATAAATAGCACATTAAAACAAAATTGTCTCTGAGTGGGGGTTGTTCTGCTTTCGTACCGAATTCGGCATCAGAATCGGATTTTTTTCAGAAATTCTGTTAGCTGGGTTATTTGAATTGCCAATTTACTAATACATTTGCAATAATTGCGTTTTCTGCAATACATTCTCATATTAGAGTTTCTCTTCTTGGTCACCTATGATCTATACTGACACATTTCTGGGGGAAACTTTTATACGAACGAACGAATGTTGGTGATGTCAAATATAAAATTAAATATTAATTATTTTGGTTCAGTTCGCCTTAAGTCATTTGGTATAAAAGCCAGATAGGTGAAAACTTTCGTATCTCCATAAAAGAAATGTTTTCGAGTGAAAAGATTATTCACAGAGTTAGTGGTGTAGGGTATCACATAGTCGGCCCCGTACCGACTATAGCCTTTTCTCACTTGTTTACCATTAAGACCGTTCATAGACATTTCGTATGTTCCAGAAAGTCGTTTATTGATGCATTTGCTACAATATTGTGGTTGATTGTTTTCTTGAATTTTGAACGGTTTAGTATCTATGGAGCAGAAGCCGAGAAAAGAGGATAAAAATTGAAATTGTTTTGCTATTTTGACCATTAAGATCCGTTTTCTACAGAGTTCGTATACTCTAGAAAGATGTTTATTGAGATCTGAGGTACATTTTTGTAGTTGGTTGTTTCCTTCAAATTTGATCGGTTTGATAGCTGTATAACAAAACATGAGACAACATTTTAAAATAAATTTAACCATGGCGATTTTGATCTTGCCGATGAAGTTTGATGGATTATATGTATATGTTCACAATTTTTGTTCTTTAAGACAAGAGCTACAACTTTACCTCTGAGATAAATTCAAATTTCCTAACGGTTTGGAAGATATAGCCCTGACTAAATGACCCTTTTTACATCAAAGCCTCAAACCTTTGGAGGCCTATAACCGCGAATGTTGATGAGATACGAAAAAACGGCGAGACACGTGTCCTCTCTTTTTTGGTCTTCTACCACGCTGCGGTGTCAGAATATGGTTAATAATTTTCGTGTTGCACAGTGTATTATAACAATATCTTGATTGCTTGTAACCATATTTTATTTATCTTTTATAATTTATGCGAATTGTCGTAGTTTGGTGTGTGAAAAATAATAAGGACACTTCATGACATCTTTTAATAAGGACCAAACTTGAAAGAAATGAATGCAGGTGTTTACTAAATAATGATAGATAAAGTGTTTCAGTGTCATTAATACTTTTTAGACGATCCTTTGTTTTCTAAAACGGAAGCGCATCGTCTGGGCATCGAGTGGACCAAATTTTGGCACTTCTCTACTGGTATCGCGTCCTACGCAACCTGTATAAGTTGCCAAAGGTCCCCATAATTTGATGGACACTTTCCCCTGCTCGATTTTTTAACTTCATTCCACAACATTTTTCAATCGGGTTCAAATCAAGGGATTGTATGGGCCATTCTAACAACTTAACTTAATTATCCTGGAACACCTTTTTTCATTTTGCCGTCATTTTTGGGTCATTAACCTTGCTGAAGACTCATTTGAGAGGCACACCCCCTTCAGCATACGGAAGAATTATATTTTTCAAAATTTAAATGTAATCTGGTGATTTCAAAAACACTTTGAATACTGTATAGAGACCCCACAGCATAGTAAGAAAATGTATGATGTATATTAATGTATGTATATTTTGGGTTAAATTATTGATTTTTAGGTCTTCAACCCTGATAAACTTCTCTATCGGAACAAAAAAATATAATTGGTTTCATCAGACCAAAGAATGGTACGCAATTTTTCTTAGACCAAGCTATGTGACTTCTAGCAAACTGTATTTTTTGGTGAATATTTTTATACCCTACACCACTACGTAGGTAGTGTATAATTTGTCGATTAAAATTATGCTTTTCTGACACTGTGAGCTCTAATGTGGCCACCGCAGAGTGTTTTAGGAGTTGTTGATGCGTCAAAATTAATATTTAAGTAGTTTTTTATTTGTAAAGATATGGTAAAAGGATCTTTTTTAATCATCGAATAACGCATTTATTATTACAGGTGCAATTTTTGGATTTCTGTTACGACTTTTGTCTTTGAAGTTCACTTAGCTGCATCCTCCACCATTGTTTTTAAAGATTCTAAGCTTTTTCTGTATGAATTTCCTTATTTATGTAAACATTTATTGATTTCTCGAGTAGCGTGATAACAATGCGTATTTTTACCCATATTTGCAAAGAAAAACTAAAAAATGCCGGTAGATTTAACATTTAATGAATAGAAATTAATTCATTTTAAACTTTTACTTACAGGAACCAAAAGTTGTGAATGTCGCTGTCCTTATTATTTTTCACACCACTTTATATGTATGTATGGGTCTACGACCATTATTTCGATGCGTTACAAACTTTTTGGCCAAAAACCAACTTATAGTGGTGTAGGGTATAAAAAACGGACATTGGGAGGTACTCTTCTATGGGGGCTATATGAAAACCTGGACCTATACTAATAATTATCTTCTGAAATTTTTTATACCCACATCGAAGTCTAAATACCAAATTTCAGCTATTTCGGTTTGATAATGGCGCTGAATACCGAAAATCTGGAGGTACCGTTCCATGGGGTCCATATCAAAACGTGGACTTATACTGACAAATCTTATGGAGAACTTTTTGTACCCTAATAAGGGCATTTCGGTATGATAATGTTGCTAAAACCATAAAAATACCAAAAAGCGGGATGTACAGTTCTATGGGGGCTATATCAAAATGTGGACCGATGCAACCCATTTTCAATACCAAACAACATAGATGTAATGGAAATTTCTGTACCAAATTATAAAGCTCTATCTCAAATGTAGCGAGCTCTAGACGGACGGACAGGCGGACATGATTATGCCAATTTAGTATTTAATGCTGATCAATAATATACACTCCACGTCAGTAGAATAGAACACCTAAATTTTTGTTAATGTTAGCTTATTTATCCCAAAACGAATGAATCTTCGTTTTTAATTTTGTGGGGATTTAAAGTCTATGATGTTCCGTATTAAACACAGAAAAAATTATGTTTCTAGCTTTTCGCGAAATGATTTTCTGATCAAATTTCAGATAGTACTATGAAAAATAGACATTTATTTTTGGTCATCAGGATAGAACAGTCACTTTATTTTCGCGAATTTGTGAGATATTAACGCCGAAATTTCTTTCAGTCGATAAAACAAGGCTTTCTAATCATTTTCAGCCAAAGAAAACCTATAAATTATTCCGCGGACACCGAAATAACAGTGTTAAAGGGTTTAAATTGGCAGATATTTTAAACATATCGAAATATCAATAGGGGTCGCGGAGTTATGTCATATTTCTTCACAATAAGATAGAATATGAAACAGACAAGTTCGACGGATACAATCGAGTGCTTCGGATGCTGATAAGATGGAACATTTTCAAAATAATTATGAAAGCGTCTACATTTCTCATAAAAACCATGATGTTTTGTTCAATAAAACGGTTTTTCCGCGAACAAGTCTGCCGTTCAACGGTTTGGAAATATGCTCCAGATTTGAAGGAAGATAATCTGATACGAAAACAACCGTTATTTTCATACATTGAGAGAAATTTTAGTACTTTTTAAAACAACATACGAAACCTAAAACCTCAATCTCCATGACTGTGTTTTTCCGCGAAAACGGGTCTTTTACATTTGCGAGTTTAGTTAAAAAACTACTAATTCGTAAAATCCGGTATGGAGAGCATAACCTGGTCCATTTATATTGGAGCATAACACTGTTGAGAACAGTCGCGGACAACGAAATAAGAACACATATAAAATTCAAAGTCCAAAGGGTGTGTTCAATTTGAAAATGAGCTAAAATTTCCCTCAGTGTATTAAAATAGCGTTTGTTTTCATATCAGATTACTTTCCTCTAAATCTGGAGCATATTTCCAAACCTTTAAACGGCAGACTTGTTCGCGGAAAAACCGTTTTATAGATCAAAACATCATGGTTTTTATGAGAAATTTTGACGTTTTCATAATTATTTTGCAAATGTTCCATCTTATCAGCATCCGAAGCACTCGATTGTATCCGTCGAGCTTGTCTGTTTCATATTCTATCTTATTGTGAAGAAATATGACATAACTCCGCGACTCCTATTGATATTTCGATATGTTTAAAATATCTGCCAATTTAAACCCTTTAACGCTGTTATTTCGGTGTCCGCGGAATAATTTATAGGTTTTCTTTGGCTGAAAATGATTAGAAAGCCTTGTTTTATCGACTGAAAGAAATTTCGGCGTTAATATCTCACAAATTCGCGAAAATAAAGTGACTGTTCTATCCTGATGACCAAAAATAAATGTCTATTTTTCATAGTACTATCTGAAAATTGATCAGAAAATCATTTCGCGAAAAGCTAGAAACATAATTTTTTCTGTGTTTGGTACGGAACATCATGGACTTTAAATCCCCACAAAATTAAAAACGTAGATTCATTCATTTTGGGATAAATAAGCGAACATTAACAAAAATGTAGGTGTTCTATTCTACTGATGTGGAGTGTATGTATATTAGGGTGACCCAAAAAAAAACAAAATTTCTTTTTTTTTGGATTTCCTACTCCCAAATTGTTTCTATTTGATCCAAAAGCCTTATATATGAAATTTTATGGTGATCGGTTAACGTTAATCCGTGCCAACCTAGCGATCTTTGTTTCCATAGTAATTTAGGGTGACGTAGGGGATGGAAGATACCAAGGAACGGTCCTGACCGGTTTTAACATGGCAAAGCCCAGGATTTATCTTGGTCCCTCTTTCATCTCAAGTGGACACTGACCTCCCCGTGGTGTCACCTGGGGAACTGCCTTTAACACCCATTAAAGGTAGTGAGCTAACATATGCCGTGCGTTCACCCATAAGAACGTTAAAAACTTGGGTTTGGGCGTCGGGTTAGTAACCCTCCCCTAGAAAAAACAGCCTACTATGAAAAAACGAAAGAAAATAAAAACAAACCCCTCTAAAGTTGACGAACCCCGCAAACGTTTTAAGGACCATGATCTGCGAATCTGCACCTGGAATGTTCGCACTCTTTATAGAGAAGGTGGAGTCTTCGCATTGGCAGACGTACTTGAAAAGTACAAGGCCGATATTACTGCCATACAGGAAATGGATTGGGGAAGGCGTCACAACAACACCTAAAGGTGACGCACTGTATTATAGCTGCCACGACGTAAAGCATGAGTTTGGTTGCGGATTCGTAGTTAGTCGGAAACTAAAACATCTGGTATCCAGCTTCACCCCAGTGAATGAAAGACTTGCTGCAATTCGAATAAAAGCTAAATTCTTCAACATCAGCTTTATTTGCGCTCATGCTCCCACTGAAGAAAAGGACGAACAGACCAAAGATATATTTTACGAGCGCTTAGAAGAAACATATGATCGTTGCCCTGCCCATGACATTAAAATCATTCTAGGCGATTTTAATGCCAAAATTGGAAAGGAGAATATCTTTGGCCCAACAGTCGGGAAATTCAGTCTCCACAGTGAAACATCTGACAATGGTATGAGGCTGATAGACTTTGCAGCTGCAAAAAACATGGTAGTTAGCAGTACCAGATTTAATCATCTCGATATTCATAAGGGCACCTGGCTGTCTCCAGATCAAAGAACAAGTAATCAAATTGATCATGTTGTGATAGATGGAAGACATTCATCCAGCGTGTTGGATGTACGATCGTTCCGAGGAGCAAACATTGATTCGGACCACTACCTTGTTGCAGCAAAGGTACGTACCCGTCTAAACGTTGCAAATAAAGCACGAACAGACACAACGCGGAAGTTGGACATCGATAGGCTGCAGACACAACAGATAGCCACAGCATATTCCACTCAACTAGCCCAATTGCTTAACGCGATCACTCCTTGTCCCGATAACATAACAACACAATGGCAAAATATTGCCCACTCCATGCAAACAGCCGCAAAATACATACTTGGATTCCAGAGACCTCCACAAAGGAATTCATGGTATGACCAGGAGTGTCGTGCTGCTACCGAAGAGAAAAATGCAGCATATGGAGGTACTTTACAATCACTAGCAACGCGTAGCGCACGAGAGAGATAGCGGGAGAAAAGGGGAGAAGAGAAACGTATTTTCCGCAAGAAAAAGAGAGAAATGGAAAAGCGGGAGTATGAAAAAATCGAGATGTACAGGAGCCAGAATGAAGTCCGAGAATTCTACCAAAGAGTGAAACATCAAACAGATGGCTTTGGTACAGGCACATCCTCCTGTAGAGACCAGCAAGGTAATCTGGTAACAGATACAGATAGCGTGCTCAGGATATGGAAGGAACATTTCTCCAATCTGCTGGTATCCAATAGTAGCGAAGACGATGATACCACAGACCCAATCCCAGAAGATGGTATAGAATCTATACCGCCCGGTCAAGGTGGGGTAAAAACAGCAATCAACCGGCTGAAGAATAAGAAAGCAGCAGGAGCCGATGGCTTACCAGCCGAGCTGTTTAAAACCGGAGGGGACGCGCTGATAAGGTGTATGCATCAGCTAGTTAGCACCATCTGGTAGGAAGAACGCATACCCGACGATTGGAACCTGAGCATCCTATGTCCCGTCCACAAGAAAGGAGATAAGACTGTATGCTCCAACTATAGGGGCATAAGTCTTCTCCCTATTGCCTATAAGATAATGTCAGGGATATTGTGCGAACGACTTAAGCCAATGGTCAACGAAATAATTTGACCATACCAATGTGGCTTTAGACCTGGTAA
Source organism: Musca autumnalis (assembly GCF_047663935.1). NCBI lineage: Eukaryota > Metazoa > Arthropoda > Insecta > Diptera > Muscidae > Musca > Musca autumnalis. The sequence goes on from NW_027411755.1 coordinate 77,054,463, forward strand.
GTCCACCATCGACCAGATATTTACCTTGCGGCAAATCCTAGAGAAGACCCAAGAGATGCAGATCGACACATTTCACATTTTGTCGATTATAAAGCAGCATTCGACAGTCCCCTCCAATCAAAGGTATTCCATGCAATGTCTGAATTTGGTATCCCCGGAAAGCTCATCCGGCTTTGTTAGATGACTCTCCGAAGAATTTTGTACCAAAAGAGGTTTCAGACAAGGAGACAGCCTTTCGTGTGACCTATTCAACATTTTGCTGGAAAAGGTAACACGAGATGCAAATGCACAATTTACACCAATAGCCAGATGTTACTTGCCTATGCTGATGACATAAACATCATGGGACGATCAGTAAAGGAAGTAACTGATACCTTTAGGAAGGTCGAAGCAGAATCTGCGAAAGTGGGTCTGGCGGTAAACGGCGAAAAGACCAAATTGATGGTGCCGACGCGCAAAGCGTCCATAGAGCTCGGACCAACTGTGGCAGGTACCAACCTACAATTTTGAGGTAGTTAAAGACTTCGTCTACCTCGGCACTGCCATAAACACAACAAACAACATCAGTTGTGAAATAAGAAGAAGAATTGTATTGGCCAACAGATGCTACTATGGTCTAAGTAAGCAATTTAAAAACAAAGAAACATCTCGTCAAACAAAAATAACACTATACAAAACGCTGATACTACCCGTGCTAATGTATGGCTCCGAAGCATGGCTACTTGCGCAAGCAGATAAGGCAGTGCTTGGTGTGTTTGAGAGGAAAATTCTTCGAAAGATCTACGGGCCGATTTGCGTTGACGGTGAATATCGACGTCGTATGAACCACGAGCTATATAAGCTATACAAAGACATGAATATAGTTAAACGTATCGAGATGCAACGATTGCGTTGGCTAGGACATATCATGAGAATGAGCGATGATGAACCCGCTAAAAAGGCGTATGAATACATGCCACATGGCGGTGCACGCAGAATCGGCAGGCCTAAGCTTCGATGGAGCATACAAGTGGATGAAGAAATGAAAAGGCGCGGTATTCCAAAAAGTCAAGCGAAAAACAGAGTGGAATGGAGATCTTTTCTTAGTTCGGTCTATGGAACAAATGTTCTGTAATGGGCCAACTAAGTAAGTAAGTAATTTACCACTTTATTATTGTGGCTAAAAAACGATTTCTTCAAAAAATTTTAAAATCGGATCGGACTTTTGGCATAGCTCTAATATGCAAATTTGGCCGATTTTGGAATTTTTGGCTCTATATAGCTATAGAGTTAAATAAAATAAAAATAGGAGGTGTGTTGAAATTGAAAAAAAAATCCACCTCAACCGTTCTTAAAAATAGAAATTTGTTTAGCTTATCTTTCAACTTCTAGTGGCCACAGAATAACTAGTTGTTCTAGTGGTGATCGTATAACTACGAGTAGTAATTCAGCGAGCTTTACCATTGTTTGTGACCTTATGATACACGAGGTTTTTGGGATTTTACTTTTGAATACTGTCGTGAATTGCAAGGTTCTCAACTTTCCTGTGAAAATGTGTCGTTTTTATCAACACATTGAAGTAAATAGTAAATTGTAATAAAACCCAATAAGTAATTTAAAAAATTCCTACAAATATATTGTTTACACATAATTGTCATTTATTTGTCAATCCATAAGATCTTTGCGATAAAAATATTGTATACGAGTATATAATTTGCGATAAAAAGTAATGTTCTTTTTTTGTGCATTAGCAAAGTAAACAGTAATTGAGATTGTTTCGAAATTACACTTTTCCTTGTAAATATACATATATGGGCGCAATTAGTGAGTAATTTATGATACGTGTAAATTTGAAATTACTCTACTGTTGCTATGTGGATCATACGATATAATTTCACCCTGTCTAAGATCTCGTTTGATTTTGATTTTATTGAGAAAAAAGAAGATTGGAGAAATATAAAATTAACCATAGGTTTAAATCGTTCAAGCAATACGCTCGATTGAACTAGGAATGTGCTAAGTAGGAGACTTGTGACTCTATACCTTCTAGTCTCTGTCCTTGCGCACAGATATGTCCAGTTAAATGATATGTACAAGTGATCTGGAAGTGCATCAAATTATAAATTTTTACTCATGATTTTTACAAGAGCGTGACTACGGAAAGAGGCACTCCATTGCACTGCATTTTAACTGACCCTTTGGCACTGCATTTAAACTGACCCTCTGGCACTGCATTTTAACTGACCCTTTGGCATTGCATTTTAACTAACCCTTTGGGGTACAATAGGAGGCAGTCCAAAGCACGTGTTTTGATACAGGCATTCTGCGGAAATTGTGTAAGCCATTACAAAATATGCCCGAACAAATAAAATGAATTATTTGTGTAAAACAAAAATATTAAGAACTTTATTACATTAACACAAATTATGAAAATTCTCTATTGAATTCAATCGCAAACATGAGTGTTTCCTCCGCTCTCCATTTGTTCCAAGTTGAACTGTTTTTGCTTCATTTGCTAAATGGGTTGTCTTCCCATCACCAGTTAAGATTTCGACATGTACTCCAACAGCACTCCATTCGGAAATTTTCTTTTCTTGAGTTACGGGAAAAGTGTTCACAAATGAAATATTATTTAGTTTGAATTAACAAATGTTTGAAAATGTTAACACGCTTATCTCTTATTGGAAAATGTATGCCGCTGCCGAGATGTACACACTGATGTATGTACATGAAGGGATCTATAACAACTGCTAATAATATGTAGCGAACGGAGTGCCTTTTTCACGACTCCGTTTGTCCTGCATCTGGATGCTGTTAAATTGTGAGGAATTGGAGTGCCTTTTTCACGACTCCGCTGAACTGCATCCGGATGTTGTTAAAATGTGACAAGTGGATGTGATTCTTTAGATAGCATCCAAATGCGGTTAAAATGTGAGGACTGGAGTGCCTTTTTCACGACTCCGGTTGAACTGCATCAAAACATGCCGTGACAGAACTAGTCCACATTGCACTACTTCCAATTTATTTTGCTGGGTGGTTATAAGTTTCTCCCCTGCAAAATGTTCTTTATCAGTTTCTGCATACTGCGTATTGTCCTTAAACATTTCGGCTGGTATCTTCATAGACCCCCAGTGTTTCAGATTCGATTTTACTGGCCAATGCACCCGATTTTAAAAATATATCAAAGGTAATGTGGGCAAAACTTAGATCAATCATTTTAGTGGGTGGGCGTGGCGTAATCCTGAAAATTAGAGTTGGGCAATCCCGAAAGGAACTAGTTCCTTAATATAGTTCCATAGTTTCAAATAGTTCCGAGAGGAATAAGGTTCAATGAGTCTTTCTCTTCTGTCGTCCTTTTTATTTTCTTCGTTTCAAATAGTTCCAAGAGTGAAGTAGATTTAGCTAATCTTTCTATTTCTTTCTTTTTGTTTTCATCTTATGGTAGGTAAATTGACATACAAATACGTAAATAAATTGCAGCGATGTAACGAGGATGTGATTTATGTACGTTTATTTTACAATGTGACCGCATCTGAATAATGAACGAACCGAACGAGAAAGATCGAAGTGAGTGTGGAATTAAAGGAAGAAAATTAACTTTACAAATGAAAGGAATCATATGAACTGAAGGAACTATATAGATGCAAGAGCCGGATATAGTTCCAATAGTTCCTTGTCCGGAATAGTTCCTTATAACTAGTTCGTTCCGGAACTACACAACTCTACTGAAAATATACCTCGGTGTGCCTTAACCAAATTTAAATGGGAGGTGCTTGCACCTAAGAAGTTTTTGCAGATTCTGAAACTACAATGCTCATAGATAAGAAATATCAAGAAACAAAAAAATCGCCGGAAGGATTTTCAAATAAAGTTCACATTTTTAGGGGTTCTTTAGGTTTTCACGATTTTGCTTGGAAACCGGGACCCCTATGTAAATGCTCCTAAAGAAAATGTTGTGGCTGTGAAAATTGTCCACAAGATTGACCTTCATGATATTTTCGTAGGTTTTACCGTTTTTGAGATATAGAAGTTCAAATTTAGACAATGCACTGACTGTATCGCCTCCTTATAAAATAATATCATGCTCAGTGCGCCTTAACTAACTTTTGATGAAAACCGCTTACACATGGGAATATTTCGCGGATTCTGAAACAGCAATGTTCATAGATAAGAAAAAAAAAACAGAAAAATTCGCCAGAGGGATTTTTAAATAAATCGCGATCAAAATTCACAATTTTAGGGTTTTTTAGGTTTTCACGATTTTGCTTGGAAACCGCAAGTCGTATCGAAATCGGTATAAAGAAAATGTTGTAGCTGTGAAAATTCTTTACAAGACTGATTTTTAGGTTTTTTTCGTAGGTTTTAAAATTTTTTGAGATATAGAGGTTCAGTTCAATTTTTTAGGTTTTTATCTTAAGTCTTCAAGATTTTGCTTGGATACCGCATGTCATATCAAAATGGGACTAAAGAAAATGTTAAAGCTGTGAAAATTCTCTACAAGATTGGATTATTTTTTTCCTAGGTTGTACCATTTTCAAGAAATATAAGCTTAATTTGAAAAATTGCAGTAATGACATTGTTTTATAAGGAGGCGATACAGTCAGAGCAATGTCTCAATTTGAACTTCTATATCTCAAAAACGGTAAAACCTACGAAAATATCATAGAGGACAATCTTGTGGAGAATTTTCACAACTACAACATCTTCTTCACATATGACTTGCGGTTTCCAAGCAACATCGTGAAAACCTAAAGAAACCCTAAAAATGTGAACTTATTTATTTTATTTTGTTTCTTGATAATTCGTTCGAATTACTACCATGCCCATGTTGTTGTAGAAAATGTTTGTTTGAAAACAAAAATGAATCAATTTTTTTTTGTAAATAACAAATGTTTGGTAGTATTTTGAATGAATTTATTTTATTCTATTTTATGAAGAAAGAAATTTTTTTTCTCTTTCGATTTGAGCTGTTATGACCTGAAAAATAGGAGATTTGGTCTTCAATGTTTGTCATCGAAGCTTTGTCGAGTTGATGGTGGCTTAGAAGGCTGAGACGTCGGCAACCGTGTTGTCACTTGGATGTCGGACACACAGGTTTGAATCCCAGCATGGCTCATGCTGAAATTATTTTATTTTTGACTTATTAAGGCGAAGGTCAAGTACAAATATATGTTGGAAAAAGCTACCATAGGCCCGTTATTATATTCTTTCTGTACTTAAATGTTGGCCGGTATTGGGCAGATAACCCGTTTTTTATTCTTATACGTTTGCTTTAATAATAACAGCCTGTTCATGTATGTCGACCGAAAGGTTTCTTGCGCTTTGGAAGTGGAAAAAAATCATTTTCTGTTCATGTAAACACCTTCGAAACGAAAATCAATGCGACCGACAAGCCCTACGAAATAACACGTAAACGTACACTTTTCCATTAAATTTGGGTTTATGTATTTCGAAAGGACTGTCTCTTATAGAAAGAGAATGTCCAAATCACTCACTTGCTTTGTAGCTGCCGAGTAGAACGTAAACTCGCGAATAACACCGAAAATCTTAAAACAAATTTATGCAACACATTCTTGAAACAAAATAAAAATTTTACAGATACGATTCAATGGCGCTTTCATTCATTATTTTGAAGAAATCAATAAAATAAAATAATTCAAAATACCGACACATTTTATTTTTCTAACAAAACAAATCACACATATTCCAATGTTTGTATGTATATGTGGATTTTGTTTTTATTTCTCATTTGGCTCTCATTTATGGAACATAGTTGTACAAATGTACATTCAAATTAGTAGTATTTCGCATAGGATACGTAACGGCAGTCGCACGATAGTTTGCGAAATACATGAACGCATTTTTAGACGGAAGCGAGTGACTGCTTTCCTTTCGTACAGGTTTCCGTGCGACATACATGAACAGGCGGTAAGTCTCAGATAAAATAAAACGAACTTTGTGTTCCATTTGAAAATAAAAGTGCGCCCGAGGGTATGCTACACCAAAACCAAGGAAAAATTTACCGCAAATTCAAATCAAGCAATCATATTTTGTAATGTACCACTGGTTCAGTCAATAATATGATTGTTGGTAAGATGTTCCTATCAAGGTTCTGTCGGGAAGAGGACTGCGGGAGCCTTTGAACAGCTAAGCTTCAGTCGGTTGGGGGGTTCTCGTCCTTTCCCGAAGAACAAGTATTTTTACAAGAAAAGTTTTATAGACTCCCTTTTTAGTAAGGTCAACAAATTTAATATGAAAATACAAAAGATAGGCATTTAAAAATTACTCCCTAAGAACAGCAGATATTCAACTCTTTAAGTATATATTCTCTCTCAGATGTTACGAGAGTATGCGCGTCATTACCCATCCTTACCTTAGTCTTGGTAGCGCCGAATTTCTATTACCAGTCCCCATTAGTGGATGAAATTTTCAAAAAATAGAGAGCTTATGTCAGGTAGAAATAAAGCAGAAGTAGTTTTAAAGGAATTGTATGGAAATAATATTAATAATTTAAACCTTGATTATATGAATCTTCTAAATAATATTTCACAAAAAAAAAAAAAAAAAAAAAAAAACTAAAAAATAGCAATATATGTAAAAGCAAAACTTTTGAAGATCGTGTAATTAAAATTCTCTCCTATAACGTTCATGGTCTGGAAAACAAAATGCTTTTCCCAGGTTTCTTTAAATTTGTAAATGAAATGGATATCTTTACCCTGCTTGAAACCCATATATGCACTGAAAAAATAGAACTATTTCAAAAATATTTTATTGGTTATGACTTGTATTGGCAACCAGCAAAGAGAAATAGTCGATTTGGAAGAGGAATTGGAGGTATTGTCATTGGAGTCAAAAAGTCGTTAAAAATAAAAACTTTCAACACAATTTCAAAAATATTAATGATATAACTTACATCAACATGAAAATTAATAATAAAAACTTCAATCTCATTCCACTTTACATGAGATCAGTCACAATTTGAAAAACTAGACGCGTTTCTCAAAGAAAACGAAATTGAAAACCCTATTATCATTGGAGATTTAAATATACGAATCGGACTTTTACAAATAAACATTGAAGAAATATACTTAAGAAATTTTAATGCTGGAAAGTCAGAAAGGAAGTCTAAGGATGAGGAAATAAACTCCAGGGGTAGGAACTTTATTGATTTTTGCTACGATCATAACTTATTGATAACGAATGGAATGACCAGCGGAGACGAGAACGGAGAATTGACATTCATAAGCTCAATTGGGACATCTGTAAATGATATATGTGCAGTCTCTCAAAATCTTTTATCGCATATCAAGGAATTTAAAATCGAAAATAGAATTTGGTCAGACCATATGCCTATAACTCTATCCTTAATATTCAGAGTCAACAAAGAAATAGTAAAAACAAATTGCTTGTTACCCAAAATGAAGTGGAATATACATAAAAAAGAGGAATACTAGGCTAAACTGACTACATCCATAGGCTTACATGGAGATCAGAATGTTTTGAATTTTTCAGATATAACGAGGTTGATAACAGATGCTGCAGAAAATTTTACAAAATATCCCAATAAGTTCAAGCAATAATTTCGCATATACATTTATCTAATGAAGTTCGATATATATACCAGTTACCAAGCTTTGCCTTCGTCTGCCACAAAAACAACATCCTAATACACCTGAAGATCGGATTTACCACCCGTGAAACGTAGTGTAATGGTTGGATGCGTGGGACTTCGGTAGACTCCTAATTTTTCAATGTATCTCTAAAGGCCTAACAGCTCAACTCGAAAGAGAATTAATTAAATATCACTATAAATGGCCTTCGCCTTAATAAGGCAAAAATAAAAAAAAAAAGAGAAGTGGTTTAACATAAAATGCTATAAAGCTAGGAAAAAGACATTCAATTGGCTTACGAGATTTAGAAAGTTCAGTACAAATGAAAACAAACAGAGGTACATAAATAGTAACCGCCGGTATAAAAAAGTTTGTCAAATTGCAAAACAGCAGTACTACTCTAATATGGAAAGAAAGCTAGAACAAGTTCAAGACAGCAAACATTGGTGGAAGATAGCGAAAGAAATTGGAAATGATAGAGATGAAACAAGAATAAGTGTTCCAACAAGAGAACTGAAAACCTATTTTGAAAATTTGCTCAATCACCCCCCCCCCCCCCCCCAAAATCAACAAATATACAACATAACCCTAATTTAATAGTTGATGATGATTTGGATAAGCCAATTACCTTAGAAGAGTTAAAGAATGTGCTGAAAAAAGCGAAACTAAACAAGGCCCCTGGGAAAGATCGTATCCCGTACGAATTTTACAAGTATGCTGACCCATTTCTTCAGGAGATACACGCAGAGAAAAAATATTTGTTGTAACTAAAATATATGTTTTGGTTCCAAAAATGTATTTGTTTTGTTCAAACATTGTAATCCAAATCCAAAAATACCATCTTTTGTTCCACACATAGAAAACAAAAACAACTTTCGAATTTCCGCAATATTGTTAAAATCGTTAACAATACCGATTGTAGGAACTATCATAATCTAATTTTGTTTACAAAAAGTATTGTCAATACAGAAAACCAGCCCAGAAATTTTTGATTTGAGTGCATATACTTCTCATATACACTTTTCGCATAACTTGGATATAAATGTCGCGTATAATATTGCAATCATTGATGAACACAATACATGGTTTGCTGCATTGGCTGACAACAAAGACAAACAAAAAGCCACAAGAACCCACCACAACATAAGGAATAATTAAACACCATAACAAACATGAAAAGGAAAGAAGAATGAAACCAAACAGAAACAAATAAAAACAAGAGTCTCACAAGTACATACACACAAAAACAAAGGTAAAGGCAGCATGTCATACAAACACACCACAACTCACCAAAATTGTTTTTTCAACACGGCATCGAATAGCGAGAGAAGAGAAACAAATTTTCGAAGAAAAGAGAGAAATATTGTTCAATTGACACAAACTATTTTTGGATTTACAATACTACATGAGGAATCCAACAATATGTTAACAATACATATTTTGCTCTTGGAATATTGTTGGATCAAACATATTTTTTTCTCTGCGTGTAGTTAAATCCTGTAACAGTCTCTTCAACAAGGGAGAAGTAGATGACACTACCACTATTTGAATAAATGTGAAGAATACTGATTCACACTACGTCGATTTTGCCCATCAAGGCATATTGGCCCGTACATCTTTCGAAGTATTTTTCTATCAAACACATAAGGTGTTGTAAAGCGTTATTTTTGCTTACATAAGCCAAAGTGGCCAATATTATATTATTGTTCTCTCTATTGTTCTCTTGATTTCAAAACTGATATTGTTGGTTTTATTTATGGCGGTGCCGAGATGAATAAAGTAATTTACTACCTAGAAATTGTAGTTATCAACATTCACAGTTAGTCTGAGATTACTGGACGTCTTGAGTGTTGATCCCATAAGCTTCGTCTTATCGCCGTTGACTGTCAGATCCAATTTGACATACTCTTTCAATGTTTGCAAAGGTGACTGGCGTTGATTGACCTGTTATGTCTATGTCATCTGCGTTAGCCAGTGAAATTATGTTTTTATTGAATTTTATCTTTATATCTGTATTGTATGTTTTATCTGTGGTCTTATATACATTCGCATATCGTATGACCTTTTCCAGTAAGATATTAAATAGGTCGCACGATATATTGACACCTTTTCTGAAACCTCGTTTTGTGTTAAAAGGCTCGGAGAGGTTCTTTCTTATTTTAACTGTTGATCTTGTGCCAACCAATGTCATCCTGCATAATCGAATTAGTTTTGCAGGGATGCCAAACTCAGACATGGTTTGGAATACCTTTGATCTAATCTAATAATCTAGTCCAATGATATTGTAACTGGGCTATCGAAGACGGCCTTATAGTCGACGAACAGGTGGTATGTGTCGATTTGTCTTTCGTGAGTCTTCTCCAGTATTTGGCGTATTGTCAAGATTTAGTCAATTGTCGATTTACCAGGTCTAAAAGCGCATTGTTATAAGCCCCAAAAAAGCACATCTTATGATTTTTTTTTTCTAAAAAAAATCGTTTTGCTACTTCTATGACTATTTTGACTATGACTATTTAAGCTACAAATATTGAGGGAGATAGTTTTTTTCTTTTTTTAACTCCTCCTTCCAAGTCATACTACCCTCTTCTTTTTTGAATTTCCTCATGGAAATAAAAAATGTCTACAGTTGTTGGTTAACACAGTTTTTCAATGTCACTTCGCATATACAATTATTTGCACAACACATTGTTCTATATGTTCTTAGTAGGGCTTGTTGTGTATTTTTATTGAAAATGTTCTTCTGTTTGTTTACTTAATTTGCAAAACAGATACTCTTTGCGAAACAGAAATGTTTTATTTTATTTAGTAGTATGTATCGACTTGTCGTTGTCAAACAAAATAGACTGTTAACTCAGTTTGTTGTGATATTCCGTAGAACATCGTTTTGTTTTTGTCAATGAAGGACAGTACCAAGTCCCCATTAGTATACAAAATGGAATGACACCTTAGATACTTAGATATTCAGAATATACGTTGCGTATTGTTTGTATCGGCAGAAAATTAGATATATTCATGGTGAGTAAGTTATTGGAAAATCGATGTAATAATGAAAGTTCTACTTAAAAATACATATACCTGTTCAGTCATGTTATGAAGGGAGTGTCTAAAATTTTATTCGAACTGTGCTAACTGGTGAATATGAAAGTTTTGTGTAGATAAGTATGTAAATATTGTGAAAAATATTCTGTCGTTATATCATTCATTTATTTATCTTAGTTCCATCCGTTGGGAAACGTGTTCAGCAAGTAATATAGTAGAATCACTATAATTCGTGTCCGTTATTTCTGCCGTCAAAACCAACTCTTTCTTTCTTTCTTGTTTATTGTTATTTCCTTACAAAGACAATGTAAAGTAATCGTAAATTTAAATTTTGGTACAATAACCAATCGGCAGCCAGATATTTGTAATAAGAATCGAACTGAAGTGTTAATAAATAAAAAGTTAATCCATGAATTATATGCTTGTTTTTTGGGTCGCAACACTTAATTTCTTTGCCTAAATTGCTCTTTAAGAATTGAATTAAATTACTGGTTAATATGCATGTTATTGCTTATTATTTTAATCTGCAGAATTATAAAATTGAATTAAATGTTAACTCAAATAAAAATGAAAGGAGAAACTTCTGTTGCCGAAAAATATAAAAATAAACAAGGAAGAAATAACACCAACTAAGTAGCCACTGGTACTTCGCAATAATGCTTACAAGTGTTATTAGTAAGTTCATGGTGCAATAACGAGGTGAGGTAAGACCACCTGACGTCTTTCTTCTCTTTCTGTCAAAATATGTATATTCTTTCAATTACAAATAAACAGCAAGTATTTGGCATATGGTAAATTTCAAATTTCCTTTACAATTAAATAGAAAAAAAAAAAATTTTTTTTTTGGCGAGCACATCCGCCATTTTTGGTACATGGGTTACGAAAAAAAAATCGTGGTTTCAAATCTGTTCGCGTTCACAAAATTGGATGCTGCACTCAAAAGTTATATGCGGTTTTACTCTCTTGTAAAGGAAAAATATTTAAAAATTCTTATTGTGTTGTAATAAGAACATGTATATATGAATCGTTAGCAGAATTTGATATCTATCCGTAGATGCTAAAATATTTGCTAAATTTATTTTTATTTTCGCGGAAAATCAAAAAATATTGAAGAAATCTTGGAATAAATTTTATTTATTCTAAATCAGAGTCCAAAAAATTTCTAAAAAAATTATTTAAAAATACGTACAAAATGTAGACAACGCGTAGAAAAATGTGAGACCAAAATTATAAAGATCGCGCTTATAACTTGCATATTACAGCAACAACAAAGAACGGAAACTTATTGTTGGAAATTATTTCAAAAATATATTTTTGGTTAAATACGAAAAATTTGAGAAATAAATGTTGGGAGTTATTCTCTTATTTCGCTAAATTTCGATCCAAATCCTGAAGTATTTTGCTTAAACTTCTACGAGAAAAGTAATTAGTCATCGTGAAAGTATGTTTGCTTTCTGTGATGAGCAATAGAAATAAGAAGTAGAGAGTAATATTGAAATTACAATCAAAGAAAAAACATAGAAGTTAAAAACCGTATAATTCGCGAATTGGTTTAAATCGGTTGAGGTGCATGTGCTTTTCGGATACAGGGAGTCCATGTCTATCAATATGCAAGGATTTTCCCATGTTTCATTCAGCGGCCAAAGTGTGCCATCGGTTGCATCTTACTATTCAAAAAACCTTCAAGAGGTCAAAAATTACGCGATGTGCATATGATTATAAGGTGCATCCGATTTCAATGGGCGCCTATTAAAAATACGTCAATATAAATTATTTTAGACAGATTCGTCAAGAACTGCGGATGTGCCACCGCATTCTATTTTGGGATAAATAGGGATATTACTCCTGAATCTTTGTAATTTGTGCACACCTTTTTGGCAAATATTATAATCGCGTATAAAGGATTACATTTATGCAAAAATAATCAAAGAAAATCGCTATTCAATTCGCGGAATTGTCCAAATATATTTTTGCAGATTTTCTTACTTTCAAGGTATCTATATCCGGCGTTTTAGTGGATGGATTCGACCGCGGAAGAGCTCATTAGATCCGGCACGTAAAAAAACTAAAATCACGCGGGGTTCAGGGGTACCTGTACGACAGTTGTAAATTTTAAAGCCAAAAAATAGGTTTTTTCAGAAAATTTACGCACCAAATTATCGCCTTTGGACTCTTATTACTAAGAAGCTGTACGGAGCACACTCATGAGATATACATAGAACGACGTGGAATCGCGAGTTCTACAATCTTATAAACTATTTTGGATTATTATTTAGTTGCACCCTCTAATTATAAGAAAAATTCGAAAAACACTGAAATCAAAACTTCAAAATGTCAGCATCGATTTTAGGGGGATGCAGTGTATATATCCAAGAACCATGTTGCCCAAATGGTATTGTTTAGCTCTTTCTTTGAGCACAGGTTCGAATTTTGCGTGGTTTGGCCAGAAAACAAAAAAAAAAACACAAAAAAACATGTTTACTTCAGCACATTTTTCCCATTTTTTTATATTACCACCAACGCAGCTTCCACGAAAATTATTTGTTATGGTCCATACTATGAGATCGTGGCTAAAACACTTCAATTAATATAAATATATTCATATTTTATAAAATATATTAACAGTTCGCGACTTATTAAATGGTGAACCTCAACTTCAAGGATTGAAAAACTTTTTTGAATATTACCATATATGGCAAATAACAAAATTCCTTTGCAATTCCATTTGAAAAAAATTAAAAAAAATTTTCGCGAGCACATCTACGATTTTTGGTATAGAGTTAAAGGAAAATAATCTGGTTGCAAATCTGCTCGCGTTCACGAAAATGGCCGACGCGCGCAAAAGTTGTAGCGGTTTTTATCCTCTTATAAAGAAAAATATTTGAAAATATCTTATTTTTTGTACTGAGAAAATGTAAGCATATATCAGTAACAGCATTTGATATCCATCCGTAGATGCACCAAAATTTCCAAAATGTGTTTTTATTTTCGCGGAAAATCAAAAAAATTAAAAAAATCTCGCGATAAATTTTAATTATACTAACTCAGAGTCCGTAAAAACCTCTAAAACCTAAATTAAAAATACGTACAGAAACTAGACAACGCGTAAAAAATGTGAAACAAAAATTATAAACATTGGCTTTATAAATTGCATATTATAACAACAACAAAAAAGAAACAACTCATTGTTGGAAAAATATATTTTTTTTACAAATATATTTTTTGGTTTGTTTCGAAAAATTAGACAAAAATATTTGAGAGTTATCCAAATATTTCGCTAAAGTCTAATACATAAATTAAAGTATTCTGCTAATACTTTATCAAAATATATGGTTTACAATCCTGAAAGCTTAACTGCTTACTGTGATAACTTATAAGGATAGGAAATTAAGAGTAATATTGAAATTACTATCATTTAAAAGATATGAAAATTAAAAAGCCTGTAATTCACGAATTAGTTAAAGTCGGTTGATGCGCATCCGATTTTGGATAAAGCGAATCAATATCTTTCAATATTTATGCATATTTCGATGTTTCACTCAGCGGCCATTGTGTGCCGCCAGTTGCATCATGCATTGCAAAAAACCTTAATGTTGGTAAAAGTCGCGCAATGTGCATACGATTTTGATGCGCATCCGGTTTCATCAGCGCCTATCAAAAATACGTCAATATACACCTATTTCAAATAGATTCTTCAAAAACCGCGGATTTGCCTCCACATTCAATTTTTGGCGAAATACCCATATTACTCGCGTATCTCTGTTTTTTTATGACACGTGTTTTCGCAAATATTATAATCGCGAGTAAAGGATTCCATTTATGTAAAAAATTTTAAAGAAAATCGCGGTTTAGTACGCGGATTTTTCAAAATATATTTTTGCTGATTTTCCGATTTTCAAGGTATCTATATCCGCGGTTTTAGGCGGAAGGCTTCATTAGAACCGTCGAGTAAAAAAACTAAAGTCACGCGGGTTTCAAAGGAAATTGAATGACTGTTGTAAATTTTACACGCAAAAAATATGTTTTGTAAGAAAATTCACGCATGAAATTTTGGCCTTTCGACTCCAATTACTAGGTTGCATCAGTTTTAGGTGGATGCAGTGGATATATCGAAAAATCATATACTGCTATCTTATTGCCCATGGAGTATTCTGTGATTCATTCTTTGGGAATAGGTCTATAAAATGTAAGGTTAAGCCAGAAATCGCATGGGAACATAAAAAAACTTGTTGGCTTCAACCCATTTTTACCCATTTTTCTACATTGATGCCATTACAGCTTCCACGAAAATTAATTTTAATGGTCGACATTATGGGATCCCTTCTAAAACACTTCATTTTAAAGAATTGTAGTCATACTTTGTAGAATATGTTAACAGTTCGCGAATTCTGAAAGGGTGAAACTCGGATTCATCGATTGCAAAACATTTTTGTTATTTACCATATATAATTAGATTGTCATTCCGTTCGTAACACATCGAAATATTCGTCGGTGACCCTACAAAGTATATGGGGATTTTTGAGTGCAATCGGACTCTTTGGGAAAAGGGGTTTTTGATTTTAGCGAAGTTGCGGAGATGTCGCACTGAAAAAGTCTGAATTCTATTAAAACTACATCCAAAGAAATACTCACAGCTTATTTAATATTGTTCCAAATATAAAATCTTTTTTTATTAATACCCTCAGCATTTATGCTAACGAGGGTATATCACGGATATTGTCAATTATTTCATATTCCATTTCATAAAAAAGAATAAGTTTTTAAGAAAAAATTTCCCAGTACAAATATGGTCGCGAGTAAATTTTTGGTTGTTGCGGACAAAAGTTATGGCTGTTTTATTTCGGCTTTTAGGAAAGAAAATATTATAAAAACGCTATTATTTTGTTGAGCGCAATTATTAATAAAAAGTTCTCTCGAAATGACTTCAGCGAGTAGATTGCATAATACATGTAAAATTTTACTCAGAATTGGCGGAATGTACATAAAATTGATAAATTATTGAATATAAGTCAACTTTTTTTAATATAAAGGTCCATTTACCGGTCATAAAATTACATAAAAATTTGTTGTGCATCAAAACTTTACGGCGAATCAAATGAAACTAAAATCATACAGATTGATATTATAGTTTCCATGTTACAGCCAAAATAGACACAAATTTTCATAAAAAAAATATTTTTTGTAATAGAAAATATTGGAAAAATCTACAGGAATACTGCCTTCATTTTGCTTAAATCTCCCAATAAAATAGACGGATTTTGCTTTTTAGACATTCATATTAAAGCTTTCCCATTGAGGAAGATTATTGGATTGCTGAGAATATATATTAAGGCTTCTGAAATGGAAATAGAGGTCAAATAACCCATTTTAATTTATATGCATTTTAAAATACGTGTAAAACGCGTAATTATCAAAATCATTTTGTCCGCACATGAGTTTCATGTACAGCAAGACCATATCTTTTAATTTGTATATATTTTTCGAAATTTAATTTGGAGGCAAAGATGTAGCATCGGCTGCATCTTAGCATTTAAAACCCTATAAAATATCGCTAATTTGCGCAAATTTTTATCCGCATCCGATTTCAATGTCCACCATGAAAATCTACATCTATTTCAAGGCTATCAATCAAGAACCGTGGATGTAGCATCACACACAATTTTTTGGGATAAAATGAATGTAGGTCCCTTATCAGTGAAGTTTTCAAATCTCTGTTCAAGCTGAAACGAAGATGATGTACTAGTTTCATTGCAGTGGAAACGAACCGCAGAAAACGCGATAAAATACGCGATACTTCCAAAAACAATTTTAGGTGATTTTTCTACTTTGGAATTTCTTGCAATACGAGTTATTGCATCCGGAACGTAAGAAACTAAAATGTGCAATCAAGTACCAGGAAATAGACAATTGTAAAAATTAGGCCCGAAAAATATGATCTTTAGAAAAATGTGCGCACAAAATTTCCGCATTTGGATGCAGATTTCGTATCAATCCTATATTTAATTTTTTGAAAAACCTGTTTGCGGAATTAAATTAGAAGAAATTTTCAAAAAAAAAAAAAAAAACTGTAAATCTGACTTCAAAATGTCAGCATCATTTAATGGTAGAAGCAGATGAAATTTTGAAAAGTAATACATTAGTGAGATGATCCTTATTTGGTTTGCTTCTGCTTTTACTTTGACAGAAAACTCGAGAGAACACAAAAAAAGACAAGTTGGCCGCTAAGGCCAGCACTAAAACTCTCGAACCGAATAATGTGTTGGTCTACATTTTGCATATCGAAATATTTCTTCGAATATTAGATGGAATTCGAAGGTGGTGCTTATAGGTCCTTATGGTTCCTCGCCCCACAAAAGTTCGAAAATACTCGCTAAAATGGTCATAAACGGAGCAACCGATTTGGTGTAACTTTGGATCTCGAGATATTTTGTCCAAACTTTGTTTATGTTCAAAAGTGCTGCCTATCGGTCCACTTCTTGGGGTACCACCCACAAAAATGTTCATCATTTTTGTTTAAGTGCGGTTAAGGGTCTGTTCGAGGATACTTTGGAAATTTTAAGCAAAGGTACTCTTAGCGTCCCTGTTTACAGCGATAATATGCTTTTCGTGGGCAAGTCCATGTTTGCTGATATAATGGTTCAAATGTATAAATTATATGGTGAACAACTGAAAAAGGCTGGTGTGCGCGATGTATATCGAGAGGAATGACTCCCAAAAAGAGACCCACTTCCAAAGAGGACTATGTCAGTCCATTCCTTTAGGTACCTATTCTGCAAAACTTTTGAGCTTAAATACAAATTCATATTTTTGTTGACAAGTTCATACCACAAAATATCAGAAAACCTACTAAATATTTACGTAAGTTTTTGGGAAAAAAGTTTTTCAATTTACACAGGCTGGGGTTTTATCTCCGACGGCAAAGCCGACTGATACTTTTTTACTTGTTTTTGTTTTATCAGCTATCTAATAAAAAGGAAGAAAAACATTTGCATAATGAGCTTGGATGATTTTTAAGATAGAATTTTGTAATTTGAAATATAAGTTTCAATTACCCCATAGAACGTTTGGTATTGCAAATCCACGTTTTGATATAGCCCCAATAGGACGGTGCCTCCCGATTTTCAGTATTTTGAAGATTTTAGCCTCATTATCACACCGAAATGGCTGAAATTTGGTATTTGATCTTCGTTAGGGGTATACAATTTTTCACCTGCAAATTGTAGGTATAGGTTCATATAGCCCTCATAGAAAGGTACCTCCCGATTTTCAGTATTTTGAAGTTTTTAGCCTCATTATAACAAAATTACATTCAATTCGATGGTCGGTCGACACTAATACCTACAAAATTCATCAAGGTGACGCGTCGCGTTATATTGGGGCTAGCCTCTGGAACCACAAAATACCAAATTGCAACCACGTCGGTGGGAATTCCGGAATTTCTCGTAACTCGATGGATATTCACGGGGAATGATTTATTGGATCCGGAACGTAAAAAACCAAAATGTGCAATGGTATATGAGGTATGACAACCCCAAATACACTATGCAACACTGAAAATGCAAACAACTTCTAGTATAGTTTTTTTGAAAGTACATATTTAGACTACAAAACCCCTAGTTGGGTTTTGTCCTGTCAGATCCAGTTCGGATTTTATGGCCTCGTCTAAACCGGGCTAAATCTACACTTTTTTGCGTTTATCAGGCCTTTATCTCAGAAACGAATAGGAATTTGGCCTTGCTGTCTTTAGCAATATTGTAGCCCTAAAAAAGTAGAACTTATCTTTTGAAGAAACAACATAAGAAAAACTCCATCTAGGGCATCAAAATCTATAAAATATACAAAATTTTACATAATTGCTGAAATTCTGGTTAGTATCGGCTAAACTATTGGGATTTGAACCAAGTAACCCTTGGCAAAAAATTTCCATAAAGTTCTCAACAATTCTTTAGAACATTCTGAAACTCTAAAATGCTCACTTCATGTTGTTTCAGCGGTATTTTGCATCATATCTTTTACAACACGTATTTTAAACACAGTTCACACCAACAGTTTATTCTCGCATTTCGGATTTCACTACATTATTGACATTTTTATTAAATCGTCGTTGAAAAATATACTGAAAACAACGGTATAGAGGCATTTAACAACAATGACATGTTCTGAAGAGTTGTTTATTACATTCCAGGGAATATTTTTCCAAAAGTAAATGTTCAGAAAAAATTAACGGTTTTGGTGATACGGTGCGAAATGTATAAAAATTGTGGAATTTTTGCATATATTTTGAAATTTGAGGCAATAAATGTAGTTTTTCGAGTTCATTATTTCTCCAAATATTGTATTCTTGTCCTTATCTACAAATTTGCTTTAGAGGTCAGACGAAGATTCGCATTGGTTTCAGAGATATAACCCCGAATTTCTTTAAAAACTCAATATTTAACCATGTTTAGATGGGGCCATAAAATCCGAGCTTGATCTGACACAACAAAACCCAACTAGGGTTTCTTGTCGTTTGGGTCTGTACTTTCAAAAAATCCTCAGTTCGAATTGTTTGCACAAGATCATCTTAAAAATGTTGCACAGTGATATTAGACCAGAAAAATGTTCGGACAAAATTTTCGCATTTGGATGCAGATTTCTATGAAGCTGTGTAGACTACATTCACGACACATATATCAAATAACTCAGAATCGCAAGTACTACAATCCTATATATGATTTTTTGAAAAACCTGTTTATTAGAAGAAAATTTCAAAAAACACTGTAAATCTGGCTTCAAAATGTCAGCATCAGTTAATGGTAGAAGCAGATCAAATTTTGAAAAGAAATGCATTAGTGAGATTATCCTTATTTAGTTGGCTTCTACTTTTACTTTGACAGGAAAATTGTGAGAAGTGTGGTTTACTCACAAATCGACAGAAAACAAAAAAGACAAGTTGGCTTCAACCCATTTTTAACCATTTTGTAACATAAATATAGACACAGCTTCCACTCAAATTATCTTTTAAGGCCAATATTTTTTGTCACGTCCAAAATCATTTCATTTTATCCAAAAATATTTAATTTGTATACTATACAATCACAAGTCGCGTGTTCTAAAAGGGTAAACCTTGGCTTCAGCTATGTTAAATTTTCAGAAATATTGGTGATATAGCCCGTTTTCCATACTAAATTTTGTACGGACCTACAATACAGTTGTCCAAAATTTTATCTACCTACGCCAATCCGTTCGGACGCTAGAGTGATTTCCACAGAAGGACTGCCGAACGGACATGGCTATATCTATTTTACGCAGATCAAGAATATACATTAGGGTTATGACTTTTTTACAACCTCATATCCCTGTATAATTTGATGAACTTTTACCTAAGTTTAGATAAAATCTTAGTTATAAGGTGCTTGGATGAAAAACCTTCCATTTGTGATCGGTTCTTGTGGCTCCCTGGATTTTTGTTATGCCCCGCCGAAGTTTTTCAATAATTTCTTCAACAATATCTCAGAAACTTAACCTATTGCGAAAATTTCCTTTTGTGTTCTTAACACACTCACCAAGGGCTTTCATCTCCAAAAGGAATTTTCCGCCCACTGACTTTGAGTTCCATTTTGTAGCACACTGCCTTTTATCGATATTTTCCGAAAAGTTTCCACTTTCTCAAGGCCAAAACTGCCTGAAGTAGCATTCCAATGCTTTTGAGATGTACCAGAGAGTTCTTAACTATTGTCTTGGCTACAATTTTTGTCTCTGTGTTGGATCGAAAATCTCAATGGTTTGGCTGTTATATGTCAAAATATCAAAAACAAAAAAAAAACTGGATAAAAAACTTCAAGTCAATATCCGGAGGCTCGATTTTCACTTTAGACATATGGTTAAGCACACTTTTTTGCTCAGTACAATGCCAAGAATTAGAAACTTCAGGCGCCCGTTAACATTTTTTCCTTCCATATAAATCGTCCCGGCGTATTCGATATAGCTTTGAAGTAATCGATGTACATTTATGAAAATAGCTTGATTTCGATAGTGCAACTATAATAATTTTGGTTCAGTTGGCCATAAGTCATCTGGTATTAAAATCCAGGATGGAAAACAACTTTAGTTTCTCCCTAAAAGAAATGTTGATACGTGAAATCTAATGCCGATGGCTAGTGGTGTAGGGTAGCACATAGTCGGACCCTCTCGGACTATAGCCTTTTCTTACTTTTTAATGCATTTATGGGCAATCACAATTGCGTTAATAGAATTAAATATAATGATAAAATTAGAAATTGTTAAGATATATTTTAATAACATTTTTCTTTTCTTCTTCTTTTGTAGAAAATGTAAAAACAAACATATTCCAGATAAGCTGCAAACAAATACCAAAGAAATATTTTAGATAAGTGATAAGCATAGAAGTTGTGATACAAATCAATAGCGTCTAATGATATTGATTCGAATACAATAACTAAGATAAGATTTAATTTAGTAATTTATAAATAACCAAAGGAAAACAAAAACACACAAATGACTGCCAACGGTTTGCTCGGCAGGACAATAGTACATGATGGTAAGTCCTTGGGAGTTGTCTTCACATATCGTTATACATATCTTAATTAGTATTCTTAATTATAACAGGTACACGCTCAAATCGCCGCTCTCTAGCCTCCCTTATTGTGGGTCTGGTGGTGGGATTTTGTTTGGCTGAACTCTTTGTTTTATCCACACCAGAAAAACCTGAATGGCTACTATACGCCGGTCATCAGCATGGTGATATAAACGATGATCCTCATGCAAGTCATGATCTTATGGATGTTGCTGGACCCGAAATGGATGTTGGTAGTCATCAACATGCACATGAAAATAATACATTGGCGCAAAAGTTGTACAATGAAGTACGGGTCCTGTGTTGGATAATGACAAATCCCAAAAATCATCAAACCAAAGCGAGACATGTTAAGCGTACATGGGGTAAAAGGTGCAATAAATTGCTATTTATGTCTTCGACAGAGGATGCCGAATTGGGTACGGTAGCTTTACCCGTAGCCGAGGGCCGCAATAATTTATGGGCCAAAACGAAAGCCGCCTATCGTTATATCTATGAAAATCATTTGGATGATGCGGATTGGTTCTTTAAGGCTGACGATGATACTTATACGATAGTGGAAAATTTACGATTTCTACTCTATCCATATTCTCCAGAGACGCCTATATATTTTGGCTGTCGATTTAAACCGTTTGTGAAACAGGTAATGTGATAAAGAGTTAATAGAATCATATGACTAATAATTATTATCTGTTGTTTTTAGGGCTATATGTCTGGTGGTGCCGGTTATGTTTTGAGTAAAGAAGCTGTTAAACGTTTTGTCGAAAAAGCAATGCCCAATTCAAAATTCTGTAGTCCCAAAAATAGTGGAGCAGAAGACGTTGAGATTGGCAAGTGCTTGGAAAAAGTCAATGTAATCGCTGGCGATTCAAGAGATTCACATGCTCGAGGCCGTTTCTTTCCATTTGTACCCGAACATCATTTAATACCAAATCATACGGACAAGAAATTTTGGTATTGGCAGTACATTTATTACAAAACAGATGAGGTAAATATAGAATTTCCAATGAAATTAAATTAGAATATTATTATAAAACTAATCTCTTGTGCTTATTATGGTGTTTTGTCTAAATGCCATTATTGAATCATTTGATTTGAGAATGACATTATATCGCAACTAGCTTATCGTGTTACTCGTGTATCTATGCTTTTGCCTGCATATGTTTCATTCGTTGTGAGCAAAAGACAATTATAATTTTGTGCATGAGCTGAGTTTTTTGCCTTTATCTAACTTATAGTAAATTACTGCAAATTTATGAAAAATCCTAAAGTATTGAAGTCGCTATGTAGAGAGTCATAACTGAGTTTTAATGAGGTAACATTCATGTAGTCCCATGAATGAAAAAATGACCTGAGAATTCAAAATCCTTTTGCGGTTTTGCTCATCACATCTATTTGGAATTTACCACACCCCATACCAAATCGGTGTGGAACCTGGACTTGAGAGATACCGTTATATGAGGACTTTATCATAAGATAATAAAAAATAATTTAAAAAATTAAGCTACAGTGTTCTATTTATAAATGCACTAAAAGCTAAAAAATAATTTTTCGCTTAGCATCAAGTAGTATATTCTTCTTCATGATGGAATCTCTCAAATAAAACGCTTGTCGTTTAATTTTGTCACTATTTTTAATTTAAATGCAAGCGTTTTATTCGAAAGATTTCATCATGAAGAAGAATATACTACCTGATGTTAAGCGAAAAATTATTTTTTAGCTTTTAGTGCATTTATAAATAGAACACTGTAGCTTAATTTTTTAAATTATTTTTTATTGTTTTATGATAAAGTCCATGAAACCATTGTTTTACGACAGCAATCATAACGATAGTCGGACTACCGATAGTTTGACTAGAGCTCATGGCATGAGTTCTGATATAATTTGCGGAAACTTTCCGCTAATCATTACGGCCATGTCGTCAGCATAAGCGATTGCGGTGTGGCTGTCACTAGAGCCACGCCAGTTTCCTAATGAAACTCTCACCGTTGTTTGAATTTATTATCTTGATACGTAGCATTCTGTTAATGCAATTAAACAGTGAAGATGAAATATCTAAGCTAGAGAGTGATATATGTATGGATTCAAACTTAAAGGCACGTACGATGTCAAGAAGGGCTGCTAGCGTTTAGTTTGAGCATTCCATATTCCTTTCGATAAAACCTACAACCACATTCAGTGCAGTTTCCACCTATTTGCCTTTGATGTGGGCATGTTGGGCAGGACTTATAACAGTACATGAAAACTTGTACCAAATTCCAAAGTCTAGCAGCCTTTCTAAAGGCCTCGGTACATTCATTCTTGCTTAAGTCATTTCTGGTAAACGAATAAAGAACAGACTAACCATTCGAATTAGGTTGCCCTTTTTCTTTTACTCTTCTACCTGAAACGAAATAGCAAAAATTCTGTCGCTTATGTTCCTTAAGGTTTTTAGTAGAAAAAAAGATATTCTGTATCACAGTAAGTGATTTCCCTCCATATAGACCAAATGAGCGATAAATACATACTGCAAGCTATGCAAATGTGTTCCAGATGTGAGATTAATTCCTCCGATGTATTATCAGTAGACAGCGGAATTCTATGCAAATTCATATATTGTTAGGACGGTCGTAGAGAAAATCTGATTAGACAGAAACTCGTTTTATCATAAAATGAATTAGGCCCAGAACTGTTTGCATATTTTGCATATGGTGCATATTTTGACATACTTTTACATATTTGCATAAAATGAGCATATGCAAAAATATATACAAGGATTTGTGGTCTAAAAATCCCACCGAAATGACTGAAATGTGGTATTAAGTTTTCCTTAGGGATATGAAACTTTACACCTGAAATTTGTCCGCGTGGGCCCACGTCTTCATATAGCCCCCATAGAACGGTACCTCCGGATTCCTGGTATTTTGAAGGTTGTAGCCTCAATATCCCTCCGAAATGGCTGAAATTTGGTTTTAAGCCTTCCTTGGGGGGTATAAAACTTTCCACCTGAAATTTGTCGGTATAGGTCCACGTCTTCATATAGCCCCCATAGTACGGTACCTCCCAATTTCCGGTATTTTGAAGGTTGTGGCCTCAATAGCCCGCCAAAATCGCTGGTATTTGGTATTAAGTCTTCCTTGGGGGTATAAAACTTTCCACCTGAAATTTGTCGGTATATTTCCACGTCATCATGTAGCCCCCATAGTACGGTACCTCCCGATTTCCGGTATTTTGAAGGTAGTGGCCTCAATATCCCGCCAAAATGGCTGAAATTTGGTATTAAGTCTTCCTTGGGGGTATAAAACTTTCTACCTGAAATTTATCGGTATAGGTCTTCATGTAGCCCCCATAGTACGGTACCTCAAAATCGCTGAAATTTGGTATTAAGTCTTCATTGGGGGTAAACAATTTTAAACCTAAAATTTTTCGGTTTAGGTTCAGTCCTTCATATAGCCCCCATAAAACGATACCTCCCGATTTTCGGTATTTTAAAGGTTAAGGCTGTGGTTATACATTTCTCTATTTTATTGACTTGTGTGAAAAGAATTTTTGTACCTATTATTGAAATATTGGTTGCATAAGAAAATATGTAAAATGCATAAATTTTGCATATGCAAAAATTTATACATTTTGCATATGTCATATGGTTCGATTGCAATTTAGTCAGAAGCCAAAAATATACCCAGTCCCAAAATTTGACATGAATCGGAATAAAAACAGGAGTTGCATAAAATTCGGCTGTCTAATTAGCATGTATTGCAGGAATTATTCCATCTGGACCGGGTGATTCAAAGGACTAAATCATACTAATTTTCGACAACTAATGGTCCCCTCAATGGCTTTCACTTCACCAATGACCTACTTTCATAGGGTTGTGGCTCTTAAGCAATCTGTGCGTCCGTCCATTTGGGGAAGTTGGTATTGGCTAGGAGATCCAGAGTTTCTACACCGGAGTTTGTCCATTCACAATCTTTCCGTTTGATATTGCCGATGGATTTGGGGTCCTTCGAGAGTGCCCTATGTAATCTGTTTACGGCCTTTACTCCCTCTATTGAATCGTTAAAGCAGATCCAAGATTTGCGTTTTGTCTTCTTTATTTCAATGTTGCACTTATTGAAAGGCCCTTGTGGTTCTCCCTATTTGTGGATAACTTCGTTTTGATGGCTTTGTTGTAAAGCTTTCGGTTATCTTCTTATGTTCCCCTTCTTATGTTCCCCTCGATGACTCTCACTTCAGCAGTGGCCTGGTTGCATTTCCTGCCAGGTCCATTGACGGTTCCTGCTTTGGTTAGTAAGTGGGCAGGACCGTTGGTACATCCTTTACTGCGCTATCAATCTCGTTGCAACCATTTGTGGTGGCTTTTAAACGATCAGTGGCTTTAAGTGCGTTAAGGGTTTCCAGTGGTCAAATGACAAATTATAGTTAATTCGGTCAGAAAATTTAGCTAAACAACTTCAAATCGGGCGTTCCGTTATACGGGCCTATTCCAAAAGGTGGGCCAAGTAAACAATTTTTGAAGGAGAAGTTTCTTGGCCACTAGGTACCCTAAATGCCAAATTCTAGCTAATTCTGTCAGAATATGTAGCGAAAACTTCAAAATACCTGAAATCGGGCGGTACTTTTATATATACAGTGACTGTCATTGAAAATGATGCAACCTGAAATAAAAAATGTAAACGTTGATAACTTGGAAACGAGTTCAAACAACAATTTTGTAGGCTGTTGTCTTTAAGATGGCATACAAAAATATTCGGTTTACAGTACCGTTATACTAATATTTTCCCAAAAAATTAAAAATGGGCATTTTTGAATTGAGCATTAAAAATGATGCACCACAATAATCGATTAATAACTTCCAAATTTTTCGCTTTTTATGATATTTTAGTAATGAACATGCTGGAAAAATTGGTTCCCTATCGTACAAAATTGTTTTTTGAATTGTTAAAAGATCTTAACAGGTTTCCAAGTTATCAACGTTTAAATTTTTTATTTCAGGTTGCATCATTTTCAGCGACAGCCACATAACGTAGACCGATCTAGCCCATCTTCGAACTTGACATTCCTGCAAACAGAAGAGGCATCTGTGCTAACTTGTTGTGTCCTATCTCACTTTTTCTAGATGATAAAATGATTACCACAGACGGACGGACATTATTTTTCAATTGCATTACGAACGAGAAAAACAAACTTAATATAACATAAAAAGTACAATACAGTATAAATTTTAACATAAACCGAAGAATCTTCGGTTTGGCTATTTCTGACACTTGATATGGCGATTTAGGTAGAAAAAATCCGACAGCTCTGATTACGCGTAGAGTTTCCCTTTTACAATGTCTTCTGTGAGTGCACAGCACTATACTATGGTAACGTGCCTTACATTGCTCTTGAATCGAGCCACTTTCACACGGTCAGATATTGGTGTTCATGACTGAAACGCCCTCTTAGCGTTTTTCGAGATTATGATCCCAACTCTAGTTATATGTTTCTGTGAGAAGAGTTTTTACTCCGTCTCCTTTCGCGATATTATATTATGCTATTTTCTGTTAGAGTTGTGCAATCTTCTCGAAGAGTTCGTACATTCCATTGCGCATGCTTTTTGGTGTTCCAAAGGTCATTGGATCCTGTTATTGTTCATCATTGGTCCGCTGTATCCTGTGCTGCAATATATCGTTGCATAGAAACAACGCCACTTTGCATTTGTGCAACGGTTGCGGTTTTTGTAATTTTGTGTTGCCATTTACTCCCCATCTGGAAGGGGGTGTAAAACTATTTTTTATAAATATTAGAAAACCACACTGAAATATTTTTCCTCACGGATTTTGGTCTGACACTGTCCACTGCACTACACCATTCACCATTAAGTGATATGTGGTTAAAAAGGAAAGAACATCTCCGAACAGTTCAGTACCAAATGAGGTTTTTAGGCAAGGAGACTGTCTATCGTTTGGTGTTTTAATATTATGTAGGAGAAGATTATGCGTGACATCTGAGACTTTTGAAAATCTACCGATTTTGCTATACCCCGCGATTTTCGGTATTTTGAAGGTTGTTGCCTCAATATCCAATCGAAATGGCTGACATTTGTTGTTTTGTCTTCGATGTCTTAAAATTTCCACCGGAAAGTTGTCACTATAGGCCCACATCTTCATACAGCTTCCGTAGAACGGTAACCTCGATTATCGGTATTTTTAATGTTTCAGCGTCATAAACCGAAATTTATGAAAATAATTACTTCAATACACTGGTGGAGGGAATAAACAGTTCTGCTCGGCCGAATTTAACGCCTTTCTTACTTGTTTTACTTTAAATAATATATTATTTAATATAATTTTTTGTATTTATAATATTAATACAATATATTTCCGATTACTTTTGTTCCAGGGTCTTGATTGCTGTTCGGATCATGCAGTTTCCTTTCATTACGTTACACCTAATCAAATGTATGTTCTAGACTATCTCATATATCATTTGCGACCGTACGGTATTATAAATGCGCCCGAAATATTGCCAGAAAAATTAAAAGTTGGAGAAACTGAACCACCACCTTTGGCAACATCGGACAGTGGTGATTTGGCGGCGACATAAGTTAATCGACAAAAAATAGTAATCCATTTAGTTAATAAAGATAAACTCTAAGTAATCGAAAATCAAAAACAGCCGTTGTATATACAGATAATTTATATATTAAATTAGGAACACAAATCTGCAACAAAACTTTAATGGCGCAAATAATAAAAAAACAAAGTTGAAGTCATTCCTGCAATATAATATTCAAATAATAAAATTGATTTGATTCACTTCCTTTTTAGCAATAAATGTAGCATCATTAACGTGAGGATTATCGTGCAAAACTTCAACATTAAAGAGTAAAATCACAAATAATACTGTTTAAAAAGGAACTGTGTCAACAATGCGCTCTGACCCTAATGTATTTAGTCCATATTATATGATCCGAAAACTTTTGCCATATGATAATTTTTAATTAACTCCAAACATAGTTAGTATTTCCTATACACAACTTAATCCTATAAGATATAAAATGATATATGTATTAGTAATATTTTATGTTTTCTATTTTGTTCAATTCGTTTGAGAATTGGCTTTTAATTAAGTAAAAAAACTACTTTTGTACAAAAGACATGACAGAAAAAAAACTTTACTTATTACTATGTTTTTAATATAAGAAATTTTAATTTGTATAATTATTGTATATTTCATATGTGATCGCATTATTATCGAAAAACTCAAATTGTATTTAAGCACAAAAAATTGCTTCGATATTGTTTTTGTTTTAATTTTTTTATTAAGTTGTCGCATTTATAGTTTTTTACATAAATGGTACCAAATATGTGAATTTATTCATAAAATCTACATAAAAATATATGCTTACTTTTATAACATTAATACTTTGTGTTTTTTTATCAATTCAAGCCAAAAATAAATTCGATGCCACTGCGCAGAAATAAATAAATATATGAGTAGTGTTTAGGGCCAAGCCGAACGGGAACGACTGACTATATGATACCCTACATCACCACGATTTCAATATTAGTCCGGTCAAAATAGACATTGAAATAGCAAAAATTCCCACAAAGCTGAATTTTGGTGGAGAGCTAGAGTTTGCCATTAGGAGCAACGTCCTTAAAGTCCCAATCGATCCCATGTGTGCAAAAAAAATTATTCGGGGTCAAAGGTCAAATTTTAAGGGTTTTTTGGTTTTCGGATTTATTTTTTGATAACGGTTGATCTAATCAAAAAGTGACTAAAGTAAATATTGTAGACAGAAAAATTATCTACAAGTTTGACCTTTATAATTTTTGTTCTAGAAGGATCCATTCTTGAGATATAGCTGTTCTAAAAAACACATGATTTTTATGCACTTATAAGGGAAATATGCACATATTCAGACGAAGCGGCTAAAATAAGCGAAGTAATCGGGTCTGTCCCCCAAAAATATATATATTTTCTTGAAGAGCGAGATTATAGTTTTCTTCTAAAAAAAATTCTAACAAAATCGGAGCTTGTTTAGTAGAGTTATTCAATGTTAGAGTCATTTTATGCAAAAATAGCACATTTTACCCACATGTGTAATCGAAAGCCCAAAGGGAACGACCCCAACGAAAACTCTCCGATTTCTTTCAAGTTTTGTCCGAAGGTAAGGTTTGTTGTGCTGATTACGGAAATGTATAATTTTCAACGGTTGCGGATCCGGTTCGCCGGTTATTCGACCAGAAAGGCCAAATTTAAAAACCGGGTTAGACCCGGATTTACTGAACCGATTCCTGCAAAGTGGATATCGTCTGAAAGCTTACGGAAGTATATACCACATAGTGTCGGTTCTTTAACCGGTTCGCCTCATAATGTACTTACGCGGCTAATTTTTTATTTGACCTTTAGATCGTGATATCTCGAAAATGGTAAGTATTTTTTAAGTATCGTAAAGACCACTCTTGTAGACAATTATTGAATCTACAACTTTTACTTTAGCCGGCTTTTACTAAGTCTTACCGTTTTTGAGAAAAATTAAAAAAACTGAATAATGTCTCCAAAAATGACCTTTGACCCCGAATAACTTGTTTTGCATACATGGGATCGATGGGGACTTTTAGGACGTTGTTTCTAATGGCTAACCCTAGCTCTCCACCAAAATTCAGCTTTGTGGGAATTTTTGCTATTTCCCCCTTATACGCATGTCTATTTTGACCGGACTATATAATTTGACGACATTTTTCTAGAGTAAATTCCTTCACATTTTTCAAATGCCATCAAAATGTTTGTTCAATTTTAAATCTGGTGCATCAAATATTTGAAGTCGGGCGAATATATATTGGAGAAATATCAAAATGTGGAGCTATTTCAATATAACTTGATAAAGTTATTTCTAGTCCAAATTCCTTCACATTTTCCAATCTCATCAACATTTTACATATATAGCGTGTTGAGTGCATCCAATACCTTACGGACAATCATAAATCTACTTAGAAAAAGATTCCATGTACACTAATACCTCGATTTGCGTTAATGGTTGGTTCCGGCGAACTTTGCGCAATGCGAAGCAACGCAAATCAAAACAAATGTTTGGTTCCAAAAAATTGTTTTTAAATCGATAATTTGGCAATGATAGTCGTACCTAAAATTTTCTGAGCGACATTTTTGTAGAACATTTTGAAGCTGAAAAACGTCATCTTTTGGTACTTTTATAGCGGTTCTTAAAATAAGGGACGAAAAGGACATTGAAGGAAGTGAGTTAGAAGGTCAAAATGCTCTACGAAAATAATCCTCATTCGATTTGACTGAAGACATGTCATCTCAAAAAGAAGCTTACACAACAGCGAACAAAGATATAACGATAATTTCTGATGGCTTATAGGGTTTCCAGCAAAAAATACATCATGTCATAACTCGGAAGTTCGACTCACGGCGGATCTGTACTTCGGGATTCTTAATATACTCACCAAGGTTTTCATATCCAAAAGAAATTATAAGTGAATAGTATTATCAGCGGTTTTTTTGGAAATAAAAGTTTTGTGAAAACACACACTATCAAGGGGGCATATAATTAGCACACCCTAAGATTTTTATACCCTACACCACTATGTGGAAAGGGTATTATAAGTCTGTTTTCATGTAACACCGCGAAATATTCGTCGGAGACCCCCAATGTGGTATACCAATCTTCATATCTCGACGAGATAAAGCGATTTTGAGATGTGTGTCCGTCCGTCTGCCCATTTTAAGGCCGCAATTATGGACCGATCGTCACGAAATTTTGTATGGAGGTCGGGTTCAGACCAGAATAGATCCCTATTTTTATTGGTGATGATTGTGAAATATTTGGCGGGTGAAATGGTCCAAAAGCATAATATTTATCCAATTTTGTAGCGGCTCTTTAGGTCGCAATAATAGTTCGATCAACGCGAAATATTAAATAAGGTAAGAGTATATGACAAAGAAGAAGCTTGCCAAATTGCCATCGCCAATGGACCACCACTTTTGTGTGAAAATTGTGAACATTTTTAATATACAGTTTATATCTTTATATGTACTTAGAAGATGAACATTTGACCTTTCTATTGATGTCAATTGTGTTGATAAACATGGTAAGATAACAGAGTTACAGCCTAATAAACCCAGTTATTTGTTTGTAGTGTAATCATAAACACGCAAGAGGTCGCAATTATGGCTCAGTAATCACGAAATTTTGCACAAGGTATGAGCTTAGGTAGAAGAAGATGCCTACAATTTTGGATAATGATCTGATATTATTTAGCGGACCATTACTTTCGTATGATAAAAATATTTTTGGTCTATATTTTATTTTCTGAGGGCATATACCGGCAAAATCTGTGTCTGCTAGATAACAGGCCTACTGCCTAATATATAATGGTTTTTGTGTAGAGAACCACATTTTCCCATTCCCAGTTTTTGCATTATTGCAAATTACATGGTGCCCTAGCGTATTAATTGTCCAATTGGAAAACAAACAAGCAACATCAAATTTTCAACGGTGGCAAAATCCCCTTCAGTAATGTTGGAGATATTTTCTGAGTATTTCAGCCATGTAAAACTTCTCTACAAGTGATGTCGTAGAACACGCCGTTGGGATCGGAGATAAGCTGTGGGTCCTATATCATTGAGCGAATATGAATCGGGATACACTCACTCATTGTTATGAGAGAAGTCTCCCTGGTCCCTTCTGGGATATTTGTAAAACAATTGTTATATTATTATTTATGATTGGTGTGATACGGTGACGGAATCCACATAGTTATTGCTTACAGTAAGTTTATTTGTTCCATAAAGAAATTTTGATTTGTGAAAAGCTAATTCCCAGGGGTAGTGGTGTAGGGTATCACATGGTCGGCCCCGTCCGACTGTAGCCTTGGCTTACTTGTTTAATTTAATTCAATTAGAATACAAAAGTTAATTTATATTGAAGTTAATTCTTATTCAAAGCGTATTGAACAAATCATTTTTTGAAAGAAAAAATACTTTATCACCCCGGAATCGCAAAATATATGGCAATAGTGGACAATATTTCGTAATGTACACACAGAGAATAGATATTGTTGGAACAATCATATTCTAAGAACAAAATAGTGTATTTTCAAAATCTGAAAATATATATTGTTGTTTCAACCATATATTTTTTATTAGGAAACATAATGACACAAAATATATTGTTGGGCCAATAATACATATTTTAAGAATTTTAAAATACACTATTTTGTTCTTAGAATATGATTGTTCCAACAATATTTTTTCTCTGCGTGTACACTTAAACTTCAGAAAGTCGCCAAAACTTTAAAAACAAATGTACGATTGGATATGAATTTATTGGAATTATTAACCGATTGCCGAAGTTTAAATATAAAGTACAATAATTTTTCAAAAAGTGTTTAAGGTCGATAATTCAAGAAAATTATCGATTTGGAAGGGGTTTATAGAGAGAAGATCAATAAATTGCACCCTTATGTGAAGAAGGATCAACTTATAACACCATTTGTAATTCAAAATTACACGTCTGAATAACACCAATGACCTATCATTACAAAACTGCCAAGTAAGCACAAGATGAATACGTAGCACGTGGATTTTGAGGTTTGTTGAAATTGGTTAAAATCCCTGAAAGTAGGCATATACTATTAAAGATAAATGTTTTCTGGATTATTGATTTTAAATTTAATCCGGGTAAAATATTATATTGGTGTCTCTCTAAACTATCTTCTATTCGCTTTATGTTTTGAAAGTTATTGAAATGGGCATAGGTCCCATAAAGGTGAACACAGATTTTAAGTGATATACAGCATGACGTATCATTAACATTAAGTCAAGCCGGATCAGAATTTACAAAATCAGTAGTTAAAAACATCATATTACAGTTTTTCCCAGCAAAATAAATTGGAAGTAGTGCAATGTGGACTAGTTCTGTCACGGCATGTTTTGATGCAGTTCAACTGGAGTCGTGAAAAAGGCACTCCAGTCCTCACATTTTAACCGCATTTGGATGCAATCCAAAGAATCACATCCACTTGTCACATTTTAACAACATCCGGATGCAGTTCAACGGAGTCGTGAAAAAGGCACTCCAATTCCTCAGAATTTAACAGCATCCGGATGCAGTCCAAGCGGAGTCGTGAAAAAGGCACTCCGTTCGCTACATTTTATTAGCAGTTGTTAGAGATCCCTACATGTACATAAATCAGATTGTACATCTCTACAGGCAGCGGCTTACATTTTCCAAAAAGAGATAAGCGTGTTAACATGTCCAAACATTTGTTAATACAAACTAAATAATATTTAATATTTAAATAATATTTAATTTGTGAACATTTTTCCGGCAACTCACGAGAAGAAAATTTCCGAATGGAGTGCTGTTGGAGTACGTGTCGAAATCTTAACTGGTGATGGGAAGACAACCCATTTAGCAAATGAAGCAAAAACAGTTCAGCTTGGAACAAATGCAAGCGGAAAACACGCATGTTTGAATTTGCGAACATTTGTTTGTTAAGAAAATTTCCCAATGGAGAGCTGTTGGAGTACATGTGGAAATCTTAACTGGTGATGGGAATACAATATCAAACCCATTTAGCAGATAAAGCAAGAACAGTTCAGCTTGGATTAAATGGAGAGCGGAGGAAACACGCGTGGTTGCGATTTAATTCAATGGAGAATTTTCATAATTTGTGTTAATGTAATAAAGTTGTTAATATTTTTGTTTTACACAAATAATAAATGCATTTTATTTGTTCTGGCATATTTTGTAATGGCTTGCACAATTTCCGCGGAATGCCTGTATCAAAACACGTGCTTTGGACTGCCTCCTATTCTACCCCAAAGGGTTAGTTAAAATGCTATGCCAAAGGGTCAGTTAAAATGCAGTGCCAGAGCGTCAGTTAAAATTCAGTGCCAAAGGGTCAGTTAAAATGCAGTGCAATGGAGTGCCTCTTTCCGTAGTCACGCTCTTGTAAAAATCATGAGTGAAAATGCATAATTTGATGCACTTCCAGATCACTTGTACATATCTTTGGAGGCAAACTTTTTGCTGGGTTCTAATGACAAATTATGTGTTAAACGGACTTTACTGATCCATGCTGTTGGTGGATACACCTCACTATTCATAGAACTACTAAGTTGAAGATTCTGATGTTTTAAATATATCACTATGAACTGCATATCTCAATAAACTTGTGTACATCTGCAAAGTATCTTAAAAACAATAAAAATGTTAAATTTTTATCAGTCCTTGGGATCCGTCCTTGTTCCCCCTATAATTCTCTTCTGTCACTAAAATTTCGGTGTCTGGTGGAGAACAAAACCATCAGTTTGGAACTTATTTCCAAACGAAAGGGATTTAAAACTGAATAGAAATATTGAAAATTATCGCAAAAATTAGTGATTTCTTTGAAGCTGTGCTAATTATGTGTCCAGTAAATCTGGGGCATTGTTAACATTTTTTGAGATTATTCAAATTAACAGTTATGTTTCAGTTTATATCGACGCCTCCAAACAATAGTATGCTAAGTCGACTTAGCATGTTTTCAAGTTCTTTACATTTTTATATTTAATGTCCTTTAACTTAAATTCTGTCAAATTTTGGTAATGATCGCTCAATCCGAACAGAAGTTATAAACAAATATTGACTTAGCATACTATTATTTAGAGGTGTCGATATTGCGTTGTGTTTTTTAGGTATACTACTGAGAATATAATAATACAAATACTTTATTAAATACAACTAATTTTAAAGGTATTTTTAGGCAAAATAAATTATGGTAGTGGGGTGTGCTAATTTTGTGACCGACACTGTACGTCTGGAAAGTTTAGGGAAAAATATATACTCAGTGCAGTATTTTGAAACGACCTACAACAGAGCACTATTTCCACACTCATTAGTATTGGAATGACTCCATTTTTACTAAAAGCAAAAATGTGCCGAATTCAATAAAACCCATCAAATATGGAAAATAAACCCCTACTAGAGAAACTGAAATACCGAATTTTTATACCCTCCACCATATTATGAAGGGTATAATTGAGGGGTCGATTATGGATAGCAACCCAACTGCAGATGCGTTGCCGACAACAAATTTAATAGTAGAATTTTAAATTTCGCATTGAAATTTATACTTTTTTACAATTAAATTAATAGCTTAAGGTTCAGAACACAGATATTGAATGAATTTGCCAAAAATTTCTGTCGTTTCACTTATTTTAATTGTATGATTTTCTCTTCTGGCAACACAACTACAGTTGAGTTTCTGTCCATAATCGCCCCTAAATTTGTCATTTCGTTTGTAGCACATCGAAATATTCATCGGAGTCCCTATAAAGTATATATATATATATTCTTGATCAGGGTAAAATTCTAAGTCGATCTAACCATGTCCGTCTGTCCGTCCGTCCGTCTGTTGAAATCAAGATACAGCTCACAATTTTTAAGATAGAGCTTTGTAATTTGGTATAGAAGTTTCTATTACTCCTAGGATGTTTGGTTTTGCAAATGGGCTATATCGGTCCACGCCTTCATATAGCCCCCATAAAACGGTATCACCCGATTTTCGGCATTTTGAAGGTTTTGGCTCATTATCGCACCGAAATGGCTGAAATTCTGTACATAGTCTTCTTTGGGGGTATAAAATTTTCCCCCAGAATTTTGTCGGTATCGGTACACGCCTTAATATAGCCCTCATAAAACGATACCACCCAATTTTCGGTATTTTGAAGGTTTTAGCTTCATTATCACACCGAAATGGCTGAAATTTGGTATGTAGTTTTCGTTGGGGGTATAAAACTTTCCCCCAGAATTTTGTCGGCGTCAGTCCACGTCTTCATATAACCCCTATAGAACGGCACCTCCCGATTTTCCGTATTTTGAAGGATGTTGCCTCAATATTCCACCGAAATGGCTGAAATTTGGTATATAACCTTAGTTGTGGGTATAAAATTTCCTCCTTTAAATTTGTCGGTATAGGTCCACGCGTTCATGTAGCCCCCATAGAACGGTACCTACCGATTTTCGGTACTTTGAAGGTTGTAGCCTAAATATTACTCCGAAATTTGGTATTTAGACTTCATTGGGGAGCCCCCATGGAAAGGTACCTATTCCACCAAAATGGCTGCAATTTGGTATTAAGTCTTCGTTGTTGATATAAAACTGTTACCCAGAAATTTGTCTGTACAGGTTCACGCCTTCATATTGTCCCCATTTTCGACTAAAGTTCGTCGGTATAGGTCCACGTTTCGATATAGCCCCCTTAGAACGGTACCTCCCGATTTTCGTAATACCCCAGCAAACCAAATGTCTGATGTCAGACACGTCTGAACAATTTCGGAAGCAAAGTCGTTCAGATTTCGTTTCGATTTCTAAACGATTTTTCGGATAGGAAATAGTTCAGATTTTGTACCGATTTCGGAACGAATGTCGGAAAGAAATTTCCTTTCCGAATTTCCCAAGGATTTTCTTCAGATTTCTTTACGAAATCGGACCGAAATCGATCCGATGTCGCTAAGACATTTCGTTCTGAAATTATGTCAACCACTTCATACAACTTTCGTTAAGATATCGTTAAGATTTCGGATCAGATATCGGACGTATCGTCCGAATTTTGTTCTGATTTCGTTACGATGTCGGTACGATTGGTTTGCTGGGACTGAAGGTTGTGACGTCAATATC
Organism: Musca autumnalis; assembly: GCF_047663935.1. Taxonomy (NCBI): domain Eukaryota; kingdom Metazoa; phylum Arthropoda; class Insecta; order Diptera; family Muscidae; genus Musca; species Musca autumnalis. The sequence goes on from NW_027411755.1 coordinate 77,091,325, forward strand.
CCACAGAAATGACTGAAATTCGTTATTTAGTCTTCCAAGGGGTTATAAAATATTCCAGAAGAGTATTATCACTTTGGTAACATGGGGCGCAGAGTGTTGCCGCTTCCATACAAATGTGGAAAAAATAGAAGGCGTTGACCTAGGTTGATGATTTTTTGCACAAGTGCTTATGAGGGCACAGGAATGAAAAATATCAACTTTGGTCCATATCGGTTCAGATTTGGATATAGCCCCCATATATATCTTTCCCCGATTTTGCTATAACTCGGTCAATTTTAATCGAATAGCCTTAAAATTGAATATGTGATATTTTCTTAGGCTCCTGAGTAGTTTCAAAGTTGGCAGTTGTGTCATAGGTATGATAGCGGACGCACGCGGTTTTGTGTTTTTAGGGTATTGGGAAAACTAATTTTGGAAGGTATGTTTTGCGATATCTTATTTACTTTTTGTGATATCAAAAACTTATTTTATACCGTTAGAAGACAACTACTGAAGAACATAAATTCCAGTAATTCGCATGAAAAAAATAATTATAAATGTCAATATATTAATATTATGTAATATGCAAGTGGTGCGGCGCAGACGCCATGGTAGGGGTGTGGTGGGTTAATTTTAGAAATTGGTCATGTTTTATTTAAATTCTTTATGCCACAGATACACCACACTATTATATGAAATTAAAATCAAATATTATCCTAAACGTATCTTGTTTTAGTAATATTATGATTTTTGTACCTAAATTCAAGGTTCCTAGTTCAATTAAGTACTAGAATATGTTTCTTTTTGTGAATTTTAAAATCATTTTTGATTATTCAATAGAAAACATGTTCCTTTTGCGCATAATGTTGATATTTAAGGAAAAAGTATGGTAAATTACACTTTTAGAGTCCGTTGGAGAATGTCCCATATCGATGGCGAGCTGTCACATGGGTGGGATTCTTCGCCACTTTTTATACATTTTGTAAATTCTCAAAAATAATATTTCAAAAATAAAATTATAAACATTTATATATGAAAACTTATAATCAAGATATGCCAATATTTTTACCAAAAATAATATTTAAAAAAACTTTAATGGTGTCGATACGAGAACATTTTGAACAAAAACGTGGCGAAGGCGCCCCATGTTACCATATATATCCACGTCTTCCTATATCACCATAGAAGCGTACTTCTTGATTTTCGGTATTTTTTAAGTTTTAGCTACAATCTTTTACCGAAATATAGGAAATTTGGTATTTAGTCTTCTTTGAGTCTAAAAACATTCCGCCAGAAATTTGTCGGTATAAATCGACGTTTTGAAATAGCCCCCTTAGAACGGTGCCTCACATTGTTTTATCGAAATTGCTGAAATTTAGTATTAAGTCTTCTTCATACACGAAAGAAACTAATTATTCCATTTTACTTTAATACAACTTGTGGTGGAGGGTATAACAAGTTCGGCCCGGCCGAACTTAACGCCGTTCTTACTTGTTTGGTACTACATATATTCTTTACCAAGCAAAATAGTATGCGAAATCGGGTTCACTGACATAATAATGATTGGGAAGACATCATTGGGAAATATTTAAAAGTTATTATTCTGAAAGTCAGTAAAAGGGACCCAGAAAGCTCAAAGAAGTTCAACTCTCACTATTCCAAAGGCCAGATCATGACATATTACTCTTATTTATGTAAATTGCTGGGGTAATATAACAACACTAAAGTAATTAATACCTCGGGCCAAAATCGCGATATCACTATTTTGTTTTACAAAATAGTCAGTCTTAATCAAAATTTTCCTCCAACGAAAGAAGAAGATTTACTAAAATTTTGGGAACCATTGCCCTTAGAGTATAACATGCCGAGCCTTAATTTTGGGTTAACTAAGCTAATTAAAGCTCGAATGAATGTCCAAAGTGAATACACAACTAATTAAGGGACACAACTTTGGTCATTTTTCAAGAAACCATAGATTTGGTAATTTTTGCAATTCATTTATTGTCACTCCCAAATAGTAGGTAATTCTTGATTTTGACTGTATTTGTTATAAATTGCAAATAAACTTTGATTACTTTTCGAAATATTGTTTTGAAGACCAATAGCAGGAGATTTGCACAAATTAAAAAAAAAATGAATTTTTTTACAATTTAGGTCTTTGCAATACTTTTGTTGTTTAACTGTACATATTTTGTTTTTTTTATAACGCAAATCGAAACAAAATCGTTTATTTTTGCATTAACGCAAATCGAGGCAACGTAAATCGAGGCATTAGTGTATATCCCTAAAAGGAACTATGGGTCTATCTCGTTTCCTTATACCATACATTAATAAATGTATAGACGAAGAAATCCTCTCACCGGAATTCTCTCACATAATGTGAATTGAATCAGTTCGATATGCACTCAATTTTGAAAATGGCAATAACTATAATTTTTTGGGTAATTTTGGCCGCATATACATCCTTATATGAAAATATTCAACAAAATATTACGATTTACCCCAGAACATTGTGCAGTTGAGTAAGAAGTCTGTGTAGTTTCCGTAAGGGCGACACCTACATAAAACAAGCACATTACAATCTCTCTGTCTATACATTCATTAGTCTATGTCTATGCTTATACATGTTACATACAAATGCATAAAGACATAAAACCAGCATTCCGCAGCATAGACTAATAAAAAGATAGACGTCGGAATGCTCTCACCGAGTATGTTCGAATTGAGTATGCTTACAGAGGTACTCAAAATAAAATGCCAAAAAATACAAGTTAATAAATATTTTGTTTGATGGGAACAATATCCTCAGACAAAAATATCCATGAAAATATTGCCATTTTCCCCAAAAAACGTCTTCGAACTTTTTTGAGTTTTCGTGTTTGAGTAGGTTTACGGCGGCAACATTGAGTATTTCTTCGTCTATCTTTTTATTAGTCTATGTCCGCAGACCTTTACTCGCGAGCAAGCAAAGAGAGCTTCTCTCCCCACTCACTAATTGAAAATCTATGCACTGACAACAGTGTTTGCTCAAAATGTTTTCGTTGTGTGTCGATTGCTGCATAAAACTCATAATTCTAAACTAAAATATACATAATAATTAGTTTTCTTTTTGTTACGAAAGTACCTATGTCCACATTTTGAGGTGGGGAAAATTTTCTGACCACTGGGAATCCTAAATGCAAATAATATTCATTTTGGGTCGAAAATTTGATCAAAGCTTCAAAATACCTGAAGTTGGGCGGCACCGTTATATGAGGCCTATTTCAAAATGCCGACGTGTGTCCACAATTGGTGGTGCATGAAAATTAACCACTTTGAACCCTAAATACCAAATTAGATCCATCTTAGTGCGAAAATATCGATCCAAGCTCCAAAATACCTGAAATCGGGCGGGACCGTTATAAGGGGGCTATTCCAAAACGTAAAATTTGTGGTAGATTTTTGACCCCTAAGAACCTTAAATGCCAAATTATAGAAAATTCGGTCAGAAAATATAGCTACAAAATTTCAAACTTTAAATTCGATGGATCGTTATATAGGAGCTTTACCTAAACGTAAACCTATATCCAAAATTTTTGTGGAGAATTCAAAACTCGGAAAAATATTTTTTCTTAAAAAAAAATAATAGGTTTGTCACAATAAAGTAACATCTGCGTTATCTACCGACACATAATAATAACTACCAAAGATATATAATACAATATACTATTTTATGGTACATACCCATCCGGTGACGTAGGGGATGGAAGATACCAAGCAACAGTCTTGACTGGCTTTAACATGGCAAAGCCCAGGATCTATCTTGGTCCCTCTTTCATCTCAAGTGGACACTGACCTCCCCGTGGTGTCACCTGGGGAACTGTCTTTAACACCCGTTAAAGGTAATGAGCTAACATGTGCCGCGCGTTCACCCATAAGAACGTAAAAAACTTGGGTTTGGGCGTCGGGTTAGTAACCCTCCCCTAGAAAAAACATCCTACTATGAAAAAACGAAAGAAAAGAAAAACAAACCCCTCTAAAGTTGACGAACCCCGCAAACGTTTTAAGGACCATGATCTGCGAATCTGCACCTGGAATGTTCGCACTCTTTATAGAGAAGGTGCAGTCTTCGCATTGGCAGACGTACTTGAAAAGTACAAGACCGATATTACTGCCATACAGGAAATACGATGGATTGGGAAAGGCGTCACAACAACACCTAAAGGTGACGCACTGTATTATAGCTGCCATGACGTAAAGCATGAGTTTGGTTGTGGATTCGTAGTTAGTCGGAGACTAAAACATCTGGTATCCAGCTTCACCCCAGTGAATGAAAGACTTGCTGCAATTCGAATAAAAGCTAAATTGTTGTTTTTGATTATTGTTGACCTGTTGAATATTACTTTTGTTTGGCGATAGTTTGGCTGAAGGTCATTAAAAAGATTGTTGTTTTATTTTGGTTGATTAAATTTTATTTCCAATATTTCAATTGCCTTCGACAATCATCCTCAGGGATCTATTATTAAAAACACAATTTTATTATTACAAATTATAAAATACAAATGTAACACAGAATATTTTATTTACATTTATTTATGGAAGAAGAGCGACTGTTGTCTTTCTAATGTCAACGTCAACTAAGCTTTTGTCGGTACTTATGAACTATGTTTCTATACATATGTGCACAGTGGTCTGTGTCAATTTTATAATTAATTCTTTTGTCAGTGGGAGTGTTAATAATATGAAGCATCTCTAGAGTATATCGTCTTTTGTAATTATTTTCATGTGCAAGAATGTCAACGTTTTTAAAATCTGGTTTGTGTCCCGTTTTCATACAGTGGGCCCCTAAAGCTGTTTTTTGTTCAATAGGTTTGTCCATCTTTTGATCTGATTTGTGTCCAGAGAGTCGTGTTTTAAGTTGGTTTTAGTCGTGCCAACATATACCTTTTGGCATATGTTGGCGTCGTCTCCATTACAAGTTATCCTATATACTAAATTGCACCTATCGTCCGTTTTAGTCTTAGTTTTTGTTTTGCTAAACATACTGTTGACATTGTTATTAGTTCTTAAAGCTAGTTGGTAGTTGTCTCTATTATAAATTTTTGAGTTACAGAGCCTCTCAGAAAATCCAGTAATATATGTAACGGACTTGTATGACTTTTCTTTTTCCCTTTCCTTCTTGTTATTGTTCGTTTTAGCATGATTTATTAGGTCATCTATAGTCTTCTTTGGAAATTCATTTTTTATTTTTATTTTTTTATAGTATTTTGCGTATTTTTATCTCATTGGCGTCATGAAATTGTTGATCACTTATATTTAGAACTCTATTAATGAAGTTTGTGGCCGTGTTTATTTTCATACGTCTAGGGTGTTTTGAATGGAAATTAATCAATCGTCCAGATGCAGTTGGTTTTTGGTACCAATCTAATGTTATAGCGTTGCCTTGTCGAATTATCACAGCGTCTAAATATGGGAGTTTATTGTTTTCTTCAAGCTCATAAGTGAGCTGTATGTTTTTGTCAAACGAGTTTAATGTTTTTGAGATATTTTCGATCTCTGCTTTATTTGCTATACACGTACTTGGTTAGTAATTTTGGTTTCGTCGTCAATTTTTCCATCGTGGCGTACAGTAATTCTTCCATCGTGGCGTACAGCAATTATCGGTGACGCTGGTGATTCCATAGGGTCCTTTTCTTTGTTCGTACACCTTGTCATCAAAAACGAAATATCTAGAGTCCTTAATGCATAGTGTCAGTATATCAATGAATAATGCTTGTGGCATTTTGGTATAGTCTTTAATTATATCCCATTTAGCATTTATTGTCTTTAAAGCTAAGTTTATTGGGACACTGGGAAATAAAGAAATTACGTCGAAAGATAATAAAATTTCATCATCGTTAATATTTGTATTGCCAATTTTCATTTTGAGATCTACTGCATCTTTGATATTGTATATTGAGTTCTTCGTTAAGTGTTTTAAAATGTTTACAATATATTTGGATAGTCCGTATACAGGCGAATTTATGGATGAACAAATAATTTATGGATGAAAAAATTTAATCAACCAAAATAAAACAACAATCTTTTTAATGACCTTCAGCCAAACTATCGCCAAATAAAAGCTAAATTCTTCAACATCAGCTTTATTTGTGCTCATGCTCCCACTGAAGAAAAGGACGAACAGACCAAAGATATATTTTACGAGCGCTTAGAAGAAACATATGACCGTAGCCCTGCCCATGACATTAAAATCATTCTAGGCGATTTTAATGCCAAAATTGGAAAGGAGAATATCTTTGGCCCAACAGTCGGGAAATTCAGTCTCCACAGTGAAACATCTGACAATGGTATGAGGCTGATAGACTTTGCAGCTGCAAAAAACATGGTAGTTAGCAGTACCAGATTTAATCATCTCGATATTCATAAGGGCACCTGGCTGTCTCCAGATCAAAGAACAAGTAAGTATTGATCATGTTGTAATAGATGGAAGACATTCATCCAGCGTGTTGGATGTACGATCGTTCCGAGGCGCAAACATTGATTCGGACCACTACCTTGTTGCAGCAAAGGTACGTACCCGTCTAAACGTTGCAAATAAAGCACGAACAGACTCAACGCGGAAATTGGACATCGATAGACTGCAAACACAACAGATAGCCACAGCATATTCCACTCAACTAGCCCAATTGCTTAACGCGAGCACTCCTTGTCCCGATAACATAACAACACAATGGCAACATATTGCCCACTCCATGCAAACAGCCGCAAAATCCATACTTGGATTCCAGAGACCTCCACAAAGGAATTCATGGTATGACCAGGAGTGTCGTGCTGCTACCGAAGAGAAAAATGCGGCATATAGAGCTACTTTGCAATCAGTAGCAACGCGTAGCGCGAGAGAGATATCGGGAGAAAAGGAGAGAAGAGAAACGGCTTTTCCGCAAGAAAAAGAGAGAAATGGAAAAGCGGGAGTGTGAAAAAATCGAGATGTACAGGAGACAGAATGAAGTCCGAAAATTCTACCAAAGAGTGAAACATCAAACAGATGGCTTTGGTATAGGCACATCTTCCTGTAGAGACCAGCAAGGCAATCTGGTAACAGATACAGATAGCGTGCTCAGGATATGGAAGGAACATTTCTCCAATCTGCTGGTATCCAATAGTAGCGAAGACGATGATACCACAGATCCAATCCCAGAAGATGGTATAGAATGTATACCGCCCGGCCAAGATGAGCTAAAAACAGCAATCAACCGGCTGAATAATAATAAAGCAGCAGGAGCCGATGGCTTCCCAGCCGAGCTGTTTAAAACCGGAGGCGACGCGCTGATAAGGTGTATGCATCAGCTAGTTAGCACCATCTGGCAGGAAGAACGCGTACCCGACGATTGGAACCTGAGCATCCTATGTCCCGTCCACAAGAAAGGAGATAAGACTGTATGCTCAAACTATAGGGGCATAAGTCTTCTCCCTATTGCCTATAAGATAGTGTCAGGGATATTGTGCGAACGACTAAAGCCAATGGTCAACGAAATAATTGGACCATACCAATGTGGCTTTAGACCTGGCAAGTCCACCATTGACCAGATATTTACCCTGCGGCAAATCCTAGAGAAGACCCAAGAGATGCAGATCGACATATTTCACATTTTTGTCGATTATAAAGCAGCATTCGACAGTCCCCTCCGATCAAAGGTATTCCACGCAATGTCTGAATTTGGTATCCCCGCAAAGCTCATCCGGCTTTGTAAGATGACTTTAACTGATACTAGGTCCTCAGTTAAAATTGGAAAGAACCTCTCCGAAGAATTTTGTACCAAAAGAGGTTTCAGACAAGGAGACAGCCTTTCGTGTGACCTATTCAACATTTTGCTGGAAAAGGTAATACGAGATGCAAATGTCAAAAGAAATGGCACAATTTAGACCAATAGCCACATGTTACTTGCCTATGCTGAAGAATTGTATTGGCCAACAGATGCTACTATGGTCTAAGTAAGCAATTTAAAAACAAAGCCACATCTCGTCAAACAAAAATAACACTATACAAAACGCTGATACTACCCGTGCTAATGTATGGCTCCGAAGCATGGGTACTTGCGCAAGCAGATAAGGCAGTGCTTGGTGTGTTTGAGAGGAAATTTCTTCGAAAGATCTACGGGCTGATTTGCGTTGACGGTGAATATCGACGTCGTATGAACCACGAGCTATATAAGCTATACAAAGACATGAAGGTAGTTAAACGTATCGAGATGCAACGATTGCGTTGGCTTGGCCATATCATGAGAATGAGCGATGATGAACCCGCTAAAAAGGCGTATGAATACATGCCACATGACGGTGCACGCAGAATCGGCAGGCCTAAGCTTCGATGGAGCAAACAAGTGGATGAAGAAATGGAAAGGCGCGGTATTTCAAAAAGTCAAGCGAAAAACAGAGAGGAATGGAGATCTTTTCTTAGTTCGGTCTATGGAACAAATGTTCTGTAATGGGCCAACTAAGTAAGTAATCGAATTACAAATGAAATGTTACGAATTACAATTGGAATGTTTCGAATTACATGTGAAAAAGGTGTATGCCAAAGACATAAAATATAACAAGATGGGGCATTTACATTGCTACTATACATCGGCAGATGGCGCTGGAGGTCTAACATAATGTTATGTTCCAATATGGTGACATAAAATTATGTTATACTTGTTTTTGTGGTCGTCGTGTTCTGTTAGTTGTCTGTTATACACAAACACCCTCTATGGTTTAATAGTAAAATTGAACTGCATTATGCACTACGTCCAATCTTTACAGATCTATGTCTTTGTCTATGCTTATACATGTTACATACAAATGCATAAAGACATAAAACCAGCATTCCGCAGACCTTTACTCGCGAGCAAGCAAAGAGAGCTTCTCTCCCCACTCACTATTTTGGCTATTCCAAATCGTAAAATTTGTGGTAGATTTTTGACTCCTAAGAACCATAAATGCCAAATTATAGAAAATTCCGTCAGAAAATATAGCTACAAAGTTTCAAACTTTAAATTCGATGGAGCTTTACCTAAACGTAAACCTATATCCCAAATTTTTGTGGAGAATTCAAAACTCGGGAAAATGTTTTTTCTTTAAAAAAAAATAATATGTTTGTCACAATAAAGTAACATCAGCGTTATCTACCGACACATAATAATAACTACCAAAGATATATAATACAATATACCATTTTATGGTACATACCCATCCGAAAAATATGCTGGTGAGGCATCTGGCGGAATAAGATAACATCTTCCGTTGTCTATATTTAATTAGTCTATGTTATATGCAAAGAGTTTGTTTTTTGTTGTTGTAATATTTTTATGAATGGATTTGCATTTTCAACTTTTGATCCTTCCATATTAATATAGATTAAATATAGAGTTTGTTTTAGCTCTTACAATGATAAATAATCATTCGCTGCAATTAACGTTTTGGTTTTGTGGCTTATTACCAAATATATTTCTATTACTGTGTAAATTTTTGTTTTTTCGAACATTAATGTTTTCACTCATTCTTAAGGTCAAATTCAATTTGCACACTAACGCCATCCTAATCTGAAATTTTTTTCGAACATTAATGAAGAAGCATTCCGCCGTCTATATTTAATTAGTCTATGCATGCACCGGTCCACACCAGAGCAATTTCATTGAAAAAAATCATGAAACTAGGCAATTTTAAGATATTACTCTACAATGGAGCTCGATATAGAGACACAAAATTTCATGAACATTTTTTAATGAAATCACTCTACACCATTTTCACATGAAATTCGAAACATTTCACTTGTAGTTTGAGAATTTCGAATTATTTCATTTGTAATTTGATAATTCCATTTGATATTAGAATTATTTCATTTGTAATTTGAATTTTTTCATTTGCACTTCCAACTATTTCATTTGTAATTCGAATTATTTCATTTGTAATTCGAATAATTTGAAATTCAAAATTAAAAAATTCAAATTACAAATGAAATAATTCAAATATCAAATGGAATTCTCAAATTACAAATGCAATAATTCGAATTCCAAATGAAATTCTCAAATTACAAATGAAATAATTCGAAATTCAATTGAAATTCTCAAATTACAAGTAAAATGTTTCGAATTACAACAGAAATTATTCGAATTACATGTGAAAATGGTGTAGTATGGACCGGGACCATATAATATAACAAGATGGGTCATTTCCATTGCTACTATACATCTGCAGATGTCGCTGTGAGTCTGGCATACTGTTATGTTACAATATTGTTACAAGAAATTATGTTATATTTAACATAGTTCACATTTGTATACGCTTTTGTTTCTGTTGTGCTCTGTTAATTGTCTGTTATACACTGTTTGAGTAATAAAACTTCAACCGTCTCGTTGGGTTGTAAATTCTATTCTAATTTTATTCATGATAAAATGAATCTTAAGAACTAAGTTACAAAATAATTCTTAGCCTATCTTCTCTTATTCTATGCTCTTATCACTAAAAGAACCTGCTCCCTTGCTGAGTGCATTATCTCTTGGGCGATGCCTTTATTATCAATGCACACTCAGCTGCATAAAGTGTTATCACTATAGAGCCAAGTACATTCATATTTCTGGTTGGGCTAGATTAATATTTATAGACTAAAACACTTAAAGATGTAATTAAAATATTAAGAGAGCTAGTGAACCTATCTAACATATTAAAAGAAAATGTTGCTGCTGGAAAACTGGCTGATTAAATATTTTCCAATATTACACGAAGTTCCCCAACAGCGCCACCCTTACTAAATCATGTACAAATAATTTGTACATTCTCCGCCGCGGCTTAAAGTGAGAGTAGTGGGTTATCTTACATTATGTTACCTTATAACAAAATGAAGAATGAAAAAGTTAAAAAAGTATTTCATAAATAAAAATAAAATATCTTGGGAAAAAATATAAATATAATTATTCTAGGTCACCACACCAATGGTATTCTTTATCCAATCGTTCGAATCTCTCCGCCGTCGATGGAGTACATTGATCATTTCTCTTTTACATTTGGACACCTTGGCTACCGTACGTGTTCTCGCGTGCCACCTTCTTGGAATTCTTTCATGCTCATTTTCTAGCAATTGCTCCAAATCAAGTATGCAGGCATTCAATGTAGCTTTTGTCGATTCCAATTCACTAACTAGACTATTCAAGCTATCAACACGTGTACGAGTCTCAAATAATTCTTCGATAGCACTAGAGTTACTTTTGGTTGCAGCTTGCAGACTCTCCATCTTTTGCTCATACAGCATTTTAATTTCCTCACGAAACTCCTGCAGAGATTGTTGTAATTTTTCACTTACTTTGTAGACATCATTATTTTTATGTAATTTTTGATGGACTTCGTCTAGTTGTTCTTCTAATTGTTGATTAGGGTTTTGTAATTCTTCATTGGAAGACTGCAATGAATTAAACTTTACTGGAACATCCGCAACAACGTTCTTAAATTCTGCTATCACCTCCTGGAGGCCTTTAACCTCACACAATAACGCTTTTTTGTCAGTGCATTCTTCATAGAGCTGTGCTTCCAGCTGTTGAGTTGTATTCTTTTGAATACAATCAATTTGTTCGTATGATTGTTTCATTTCTGCTACATTCAATTTCAGTATCCTCACCTCGTTTCCGAGGTGTGTATTTTCTTCTTGCACAACATCGAGATTACATTTGGTTTCTTTCAGCTCTGTGCGCAATTTTTCCTAAAAACTATTCTCTTCATCCATGGCTCTTGTTTCCTCAACCTGGGAGGTATTTTCGGGTTGACCGTGGCCTTCAAAAATTTCCTGAAAATGAGAACTTTCCGGCGGCCAACTCTCCAGCTCTTGATATTTTCGGCTGGCCTCGGCAATGCACCCGTCACATTCACAGTTGTGGGGGTAGAAGATCCAATATCTTTCAGCCATCCAGAGTCTCTCCATTGAATCCTCCTCCCACATCTTATCCTGTCTACATTTGTCTACGGGACAGACCATTTCTCCTTGGAATAAAGCCTGGAAAGCCTTCACCAATTCTCTAAGGCGGATTTGCGCATCTTCGGCTAACTTTAATCGGCCTTCTAGTTCTCTATTTCGAGCCGTTAGTTTATTCAGAATATCTCCTTCCATTATTGTTATTTTTATACCCTCCACCATAGGATGGGGGTATATTAAGTTTGTCACTACGTTTGTAACTACTCGAAATAATAATTGTAGACCCCACAAAGTATATATATTCTTGATCAGCGTGCAATTCTACATCGATATAGCCATGTCCGTCCGTCTGTCCGTCTGTCCGTCTGTGGAAATCACTCTAGCGTCCGAACGGATTGACGTAGGTTTATGAAATTTTGGGAAAATATGTTATATTTACGTAGGACTTTTGGTATTGAAAGCGGGCTATGTAGGTCCACGCTTTCGTATAGCCCCCATACAAAATGACGCGTGACGCGTCGTCGTTTTAAGGAATTTTTAAGATATTTGGCCCATTTTACCACCGAATTGGTTGTAATTTGGTACTTTGTGTCTCCAGAGGCCAAAAAATATTCCTACCAAAGTTGGGTTATATAGGTCCGCGTTTTGGTATAGCCCCCATATAAGGCCCCATATAAAGTACGCGTCATCTTAATATATTTTGAATGTATTAGACCCATTTGACCACAGAATTGGTTGTAATTTGGTATTTTGTGTCTTCAGAGGCCAGAAAACATTCCCACCAAAGTTGGGTTATATAGGTCCACGTTTTGGTATAGCCCCCACATAAGGCCCCTTATAAAATACGCGTCATTTTAATATATTTTGAATGTATTAGGCCCATTTGACCAAAGAATCGGTTGTAACTTTGTATTTTGTGTTTCCAGAGGCTAAGAAACATTTCTACCATAAAATGTTTATATAGTTTCACGTGTTGATATAGCCCCCATAATACGATATCTCCCGATTTTCGATATTTTGAACGTTTTAGCCTCATTATCACACCGAGATGGCTGAAATTTGGTACTTAGTCTTCTTTAGGCGTATAAAACTTTCCCACAGAAATTTGTAGGTATAGGTCCACGCCATCATATAGCCCCCATAGAACAGTACCTTCCGAATTTCGGTATTTTGAAGGTTGTGGCCACATTAATCCACCGAAATGGCTGAAATTTGTGGTGGAGGGTATAAAAAATTCGGCCCGGCCGAACTTAACGCTTTCCTTACTTGTTTTTCTTTAATTGGGACCTTTGCCTCTTTTAAATATTAACGTTTTTTAAGTGGGACTTTATGTCCTCTTTTGATTTTTATGTATTTTTTTAATGTTTGCCTTCGCGGCTTTTTCTAATTTTGCCTCATTGGGTCTTTTCAAATTGTTGCCTCTCTGGGTCTTTTTCTTTTTCTGCCTCATTGGGTCTTTTTCAAAATTGCCTCCTTGGGTCTTTTCACAATTGTTTGCCTCTTTGGTTGTTTGGCGCCTTTTTATGTATATAGATTTCTAATTTATTTTTTCTCTTTGTTTTTTTTTGTATTTTTGTTGTTGCCTTTTTCGGCGTTTGTTACATTTTAATTTTGCTTATGCGTTTTTGAATTTTTCTATATGTATTTCTAATGTAGCATTCTTTGGCTTCTTTTCTATATTTTTAAAGATGATTTTTTTCTTTTCTGGGATCCACTTTATTTATCACTTTGTATTCTTTTTCTTTTCTAATTTTTTATATTCATATGCCCTGTGGGTCTTTTTTGTGGTTAGTTCTCTTCCTTTATAGAGAAGAACCGCTTCGTTTTTCATTTTTTATATTTTTCCAATATTTTATTCTTTTTAATTTTGTGACCACTGGTTCTAATTTTCTTGAAGGACCATGTGTATATATTTAGAGTAATAAAACTACAACCGTCTCGTTGGGTTGTAAATTCTATTCTAATTTTATTCATGATAATGTGAATCTTAAGAACTAAGTTACAAAATAATTCTTAGCCTATCTTCTCTTATTCTATGCTCTTATCACTACAAGAACCTGCTCCCTTGCTGAGTGCATTATCTCTTGGGCGATGCCTTTATTATCAATGCACACTCAGCTGCATAAAGTGTTATCACTATAGCGCCAAGTACATTCATATTTCTGGTTGGGCTAGATTAATATTTATAGACTAAAACACTTAAAGATGTAATTAAAATATTAAGAGAGCTAGTGAACCTATCTAACATATTAAAAGAAAATGTTGCTGCTGGAAAACTGGCTGATTAAATATTTTCCAATATTACACGAAGTTCCCCAACAGCGCCACCCTTACTAAATCATGTACAAATAATTTGTACATACACAAACGCCCTCTATTTTTTCATAGTATAATTAAACTACATTGCGCATGTTGTCCAATCTTTACCATTGTATGTATTTTATAATAACATTTCCCATATTATTAGATGTATGTCTTTGCTGTGTAAAAGTCAACCCTAAACTTATGCTTTAAAAATTTGTTTGAGAAAGAATACATGTGTATACATTGACTAATAAATGTATAGACAACAAAATCTCTCATTTTCTGTTCCTAACAGATGTCGCAAAAAGTGATGTTGGGGCTAGTTATCTGACCCACAGCTAACTGGGGCTAGTGAAATGACTCGACTTCGAAAACAAGTTATTCGTTTTTCCATAATTTGACGGCTGTCTTTGTAAATGTTTGGACTTGATCGTGTAGTCTGTAAGACAAGTGAACTAAAACCCCTTTTTGTAAAACAATAACTTCTTAAATGTTTATAGCTTTGTTCCAGAACTAAAAAGTTTTTAAACATTTAACACACTTCGAACATTTTTCCCCGAAATGCGTTCCCGTACACCAAAAAAGTTGCAAAATGTTGACTTCTCTTTGAACAAAAATGGCGCTGAATGGTTCTCTCTTTAGAAACTTTTTACAAGACAAATTTGAGCGAGCAAAAATGTGCAACATGTTTGCCGTCTTCCGATTGGCTGACACGCCGACTTTGACATTTGTTCTAGTTTTTTTGACGTTTCTGCCATATTTCCGTTCCCGTACATTTTGGAAAAATGTGTGCGTTGAACTCATTTTTGATGGTTCTCTCTTTTGCACATTTTACCATTAAAAAAGTACTGGAACGGAGCTTATATTATTGTGAATTTTGGTTTGAGTGGGGCGAATAGCTTTCATTCATCCTGTAAACTACTGTCTGAGTGAAAGCTACTCCGTGCACTCAAACTAAAATGCATTAAAATATAAACATTTATGCCGTTATTATTTACCAAAAAGGGTGTTTTAGTTAATTTGTTGTCAAATTGTAGAAAACCGAGTAAATTGTTTTCGAAGTTGAGCCTTTTTATACCATCTTTAGACATTCAAACTGGAAAGAAAATTTTTCTTCTCAGTTTCTTTTAAAATTTCCTTGTTGTTGAGACACGGAAATCATGTTTGTGTCAATTTTATAATTTTTCTTATTCTTCTTCACACTCATTTTCTCATTGCGCCGTTCAAAAACTAATCCAAGGAAAAATTGTAATGAAAAGTAAAAATGGACGTGTGTGATAAACAATTAATTATTAAAGGAACCCTTGAGTTTCATTTTAATTTTGATATTTCCACATATTTCGAATTGTTTTTGTTTAAAAAATAGTTTTTCCTCCAAATGGTTTTTTCAATAGTCTCCGCTATTGTTTGTTTCTCGACAGAGAAAATAAAATGAAAGAAAATGCAAAAACAAATCTACAGCCAACTTCAGGTTGTATACGAAAAAAATCGAAACAAAACAGAATTTGCCAGTACAGAGGTGTGTGTACTCCCTCGCCCATAAACTCAATTTTCTTTCCCATCAACTTTCCCTGTATAAACAGGGACTTACTAGTCCCAGTTAGCTGTGAGTCGGATGACTAAAACAGTTGTCAAATTGTAGAAAAACGAGTAAATTGTTTTCGAAGTTGAGCCTTTTTAGACCATCTTTAGACATTCAAACTGGAAAGAAAATTTTTGTTCTCAGTTTCTTTTAAAATTTCCTTGTTGTTGAGACACGGAAATCATGTTTGTGTCAATTTTATAATTTTTCTTATTCTTCTTCACACTCATTTTCTCATTGCGCCGTTCAAAAACAAATCCAAGGAAAAATTGTAATGAAAAGTAAAAATGGACGTGTGTGATAAACAATTAATTATTAAAGGAACCCTTGAGTTGCATTTTAATTTTGATATTTCCACATATTTCGAATTGTTTTTGTTTAAAAAATAGTTTTTCCTCCAAATGGTTTTTTCAATAGTCTCCGCTGTTGTTTGTTTCTCGACAGAGAAAATAAAATGAAAGAAAATGCAAAAACAAATCTACAGCCAACTTCAGGTTGTATACGAAGAAAATCGAAACAAAACAGAATTTGCCAGTACAGAGGTGTGTGTACTCCCTCGCCCATAAACTCAATTTTCTTTCCCATCAACTTTCCTTGTATAAACAGGGACTTACTAGTCCCAGTTAGCTGTGAGTCGGATGACTAGCCCCAACATCACTAGAAAGTGAAAATGAAAGCTTAAACGCCGTACACATTAGAGCATTTTTGCCGGGTTAACCTTCTTTCTGAGGATATATTTGACATATAACCAATGGAATTGACATTTAAAAGCCGTTACTATTATGGTGTCTAAACGTTCATTAGTCTATGCTATTACTTCAAAAATTAGAGCTGAGAAACATTTGTAGTCTATACATTTATTAGCCTACTAGCAGAACCCACTCCGCGTTGCTGGCCCGTCGTGATGAGTTTTAATGACAATTTTTTTTATAGGGGAAATTGGGGAGCCCTTTGGCATCCCTTTTAACTGTTCATTGTATACGAAGTATATCGAGTCCTTTCTACATACTGTTAAAATATCTATAAATAGATTCATGGGGATATTAGTGTGTTCTTGAATGATGTTCCACTTCTCTTTTATTGCGTTTATTGCCATATTTACAGAAATGCTAGGAAACAAGGATACAGCATCAAAAGATATAAGCATCTCACTATCGTCAATGTGTTGATTGTTTATCCTAGATTTAAATTTTACAGCGTCTTTTATATTATAGTTCGATTCTTCGGTTAAACATTTTAGAATAGATGCCATATATCTGGACAGCTCGTAAGTTGGCGACTTTGTAAATGAACAAATTGGGCGCAGTGGGAACCCTTGTTTGTGGATTTTCGGTAATCCGTATATTTTTGGTGGAATAGAAGTTCTTGCTATTAAGCGGTTTTTATCCGTGTCTGAAATTATGTATAATCGAACAATTTTATAACTATCCTGTTATTCTTTTCTTGTAATCCTGTTGTTGGATCTTTTCTTAGACGCCTATACGTGCATATATCCATGAGAATTTGATTCATTTTTGATTCATAGTCTTTTCTTAGCATCGCTACTGTTTTTTCCCCTTTGCCTGAGTTTAGTATTATTTCTTTATGTTGTTTTAAAAATTTGGATGTTTGTCTCACTGTATCTAGTATGGATCTATCCCCTTTATTGAACGTTGTGTTTTTCATGTGGTCGTTCATGAGTGTAATGAAATTTATTCTAGCTTTCTCTTGATTTTCTTTGGTGTCTAATGTCTGGATTAACTCCTCTCCCTCAGCGATTACATTGAATAATTACATTACTTTACAATTACATTGAATTTCCCCTATAATCGCGGATATAGTGATGGAAGATCTTCTCGATGAAACAATGAAAATGCTACCAATAAGACCAAGGATGTTAACAAAATATGTCGATGACATATTTTGTATAATTAAGAAGGACCAAGTCGATAACACATTAAAGACATTAAATATGTACAACAAGCATATAAGACTCACAATGGAACGAGAATCAGATTTCCAATTACCATATCTTGACGCTGTTGTTCTAAGACGAGACAACTTACTATTTTTAGATTGGTACTAAAAGCCCATTCTTCACGAAGGTTAATCAACTATCATTCAAAACACCCACGCAGAATTAAGATAAATACAGCCACTAATTTCATCCAAAAAATATTAAACATCAGTGACGAGAAATTCCATACCAAAAATATAAACAAAATCAAAACTATTTTAAAAATGAACAATTTTCCAACAAGTACTATTAATGAACTCATCCGACATGTTGCATACAAAATTTACAAACGTTCGACTTATATACCTGGGTTTCCTGAACGATTATCTAACTCTAATCTATATAATAAAGAAAGATATAAATTGGCATTGCGAAGCACAAACACAAACAACAACTTTTTTAGTCGAATGAAATCCAAAATACCTCGAGACGACAAATCCAATGTCGTACACAAGATAAAATGTATAAATGGTCCGACATATGCAATAAAGTATATGTTGGGGCCAGGGACGTAGCCAGGATTTCATTTCGGGGGGGGGGGGCCCACCTGACCAAAATTTTGAAAGTTCATGTTAGCGAAAATGCCTTATCTAGCAATGATGTAAACCTTATTTTATACTTATATTACTGATGAAATAATTTGCATTACTATTTTTTAATTAAAATGACGTAAGTCTTCTTGGACAATTTCCCCTAATTTTCAGATTTTTTTGACAATATATGAGAATTAATATATGTTCAAAACAGTGGATATAATAATAATCGCATATATTTTTGGGTGTATAATTTATCAAATAACTCACATCTACAGTGAATGTTATGTAATTTAGTGATATCTCTTCGGTAAGACCAAAATAAAAAGTATACAATCGGAAAACTTTAGAAATATCTTAACATTTAATTTAGTTGTTTACATGTAATGTTGAGGACCTTTCCTTTGTTTACTAATTCACAAAAGTTCAAAATCAAGACTTCAATTTTCCACTCCAATTTTATAGAGTAATTTATGAAAGGAAAATGGGATTAGTAGAGAATTGATTTATGCAGATTTATGTCGCCCAATCGTGCATCTGTCAATATACTTTTTTTTTTTTTTTTTTGCGTACAATCGTCTGATTTCTCTTATAGAAATTCTGGATTCCTATCGTGGATTTTCTCATAAATTGATCAGGAACTAAGAAAACTCTTGTCTTGCCAAACTTGAATTCTTTTAAAATGAAATTTTAGCAAAAATCTATAAACACAATTTTTCCCAATCTACATTTTTTATACTCTCATCGAAATAATGGTTTTAGTGCCAAAGTGTGTTTGGAAGAAATCTGTTTCAGAAAATTAGGAGTCGACTTAGCTATATTCATCCGTCTGGATAGCTGCCTGGAGAACACGATAATTCTAGAAAAGATCAACCGATTCGATCCAAAATTTGGTGGGCAAGTCCATATTTCCTGAAAAAAACTGAATATTATATGGTGACGCACTGAAATTACTGCCATTGGGTTAAAGAATTTTGGTTGTGTAGCCGCTACTCGATCTGTCCATAGATTAAAGCTTAAGTGCTCACAGGCTCAGGGTATATTTCTGTCCGGACTGATACTTGTTGAGATCTTGACGAATCTGAATCTGTTTCCGATCAGTTTTTTTTCTTTTTTGATTTCATTTGTCGTTATAAGGTTCTCTGCCATAGAAGGAAAAAGAAACAATTCTAGAAATGTGCAACCATTGAAATTACTTCCCAAAATACAATTCAAAGAGTAATCGACAGAAAAATCCCTGAAGTTGAAATTCAATTTAATTTCCAAATATTGGAAATAATATGCAATAAATAAAATATAAACATTGACCTCTATCTCAATAATCTTGATTATACCCTCAGCCTTTAGGCTATGAAGGGTATATACACTTTCATACGGGCAAAATATGCCTCATCGAAATAATGGTTTTAGACCCCAAGTATGTTTGGACGAAATGTGTTTCAGACAATTTGGAGTCGATTGAGCAATGTCCGTCCGTCTGTCTGTCTGGCTGGAGCGCACTATAACTCTCGAACGGATGAACCGATTCGGTTCAAATTTTTGCTTTCGTAATATTTTGCCCAAACTTAGTTTAAGTTCGAAGATGAGCTATATCGGTCCACTCTTTCCGGTACCTCCCCCACAAAAGTTCGGAAATGTTCGGAAAATTTGTGGGCACGATAACTCTTGAAGGGAGTAACCGATTTGGTCCATACTTTGCCCATCGTGGAGCGGGCCCCCCCCCTGGCTACGTCGGTGGTTGGGACTACAAAATCTAAACATAAAACCAGGTTAAGTGCCCACAAATCCGACCAAAAATCAAAAGGTAAACCTTTAGAACAGAAAACAGCACTTGCCGCCCACTGTGCAACAACAGGCCATGCACCCAACTTTAAAAATGTTGACATTCTAACTCAAGAGAATAATTATAAACGAAGATATATGTTAGACATGCTTCATATTATTAATGTCCCCGTCGAGAATCGTATGAATTTCAAATCAGACGCCGAGCATTGTGCTCAAATTTATAGAAACATCGTTGAAAAACACCAAAAAGTTTAGTACGAAGATACTTGCAAATGGATTTAGAAGCAGAGTTTGTTGTTCGTGAATAAAAATAAAAGTAATTATTGTCATAGAATAACAATTGTTAATATAGTTATAAAATCAATGTTATTTGTTTTTTAAAGTATAATCCCTGATGATGACCGACGATGCCGATCGAAACATTGGAAAAATAAAATGATAAAAAAAAACAAAATTAAAATTGTTTATTATTCTACTGACCTCGAGCCAAACTAAACTAAAAAGAAAAAAAAAATGTTCTATAAAAACCTTAATTAAGTCTTAAGTTTTTTTTTTGATTTTTATTTATAGAGATATGGCATTTTTTTAAATATGGCAAAGGGGAGTTCCCCGCCCCCTTCGAAATTCATGAAAATATACATCCTATTTTCACCGGAGACCATTCCTGTACATTCCCTGAACATTTCATGAAAATCGGTTCAGTGTTTTTGTAGATGTAACATATTTTAAAAAGTGGGCGTGGTCAAGTTTTTGGGTCTTAAAAAAGTAGGTAAGGTCGGTGCATTCGATGCATTCGAAATTATTGTAAATATAGCGTTTTCAAAGAAATAGGGTATAGGGGAAGCACCCCGCCCCCTCCGATATTCAAAAAAATTTGTAGCCCATTTTAACCGGTGGCTATCGCTGTATATTCCCTGACAATTTCAGAAAAATCGGTTTAGTAATTTTTGTAGAAAAGATAAAAATTGAAAAAAGTCGGGTTATGGCGAACATTTCACAAAAAGAATTATCCAAATCGGTCCAGCCGTTCTCAACTGATTACTAGACATCGGATTTTAGCATGTTTTTTATTTCTTATCCGATTGGACTCAAATTTTGGACCTAGGCGTTTTGAGGGTCAATTTTTCGATATTTGGGGTCATATCAAAAATATGCAAAAAATATGCAAAAAATATGCAAAATATATGCAAAAAATATGCAAAAAATATGCAAAAGATGCAAAAAATATGCTAAATATGCAAGTGTATTTTTGACAAAAATCGTCAATTAAATTTGGAAAACCATCAAAAAAGCTTTCTAAATTAAGTTTTTTGACGTTTAACATAGTTTTTTGCAGATTATTATGTTATTGAGACTCTCCAGATATTCCGCCACAACAATAAATCTAGACTAACAAGACTTAAATCAGTTTTCACAAGGTGAGAATATGTCAAATAACCCAGCATTCCTATTACAACATAATTTGCTTCCTACACAAATGTAGATAGATAATGGAAAAATTTCAAAAACTCAATCAGAAATGTCAAAATCAACATGTCCAAATATGGTGATAGTTTCTAATCGGCCAAAATTGTCTAGCAGAAAAATAAAGGAGCTAGAGTTAGTCATCGCTATTTTTGTTTAAAGGGTTCGTTTTTTAGCGTAAAATGGGAAAGAGTACTACAGTCCATTTACTATTCAAGGTTCTGGGATATAACTATAATTAGAAGTATACGTTTTGAATATCCACATATTACATTTGAATATATTTTATAGTGTTTAGTCCTATATTTGTGGTCAAAAAGCTTCTTTGGAAAAATGCTGTAACTGCCGCTTTAATATTGATGACATGGTTTTAGTTTAATGCACTAAAAATACATAATTTTATATGTATATTGTAAGCATACAGCCGCTTAATGCAGAATTGGGAAATGTTCACTCCTCGGCGAAGAGTAATGCATTATTTTTAGATTTACTTTTGGCAGTTTTGTTGAGATGTGTATTATTTTATTGTTGTAAAATAATTTCAGCTTAATCTCGGGTTTTGTTGTTTTCACATTTTTAAAAACAACAAGTTTTATTTAAAGTGGGATGTAGTTAAAATTGATGTGAAGAACACCAAATGATTAGTGCAAAATGACATCACTCAGAAAAACCACACAGTTGCGTGGTAGTGGTAAAATAAGTCAAACCCTTGGAATTATCTTTAACATGGCAAAATCACTCACATATTTCTGCTAGAAAAGCATTTGGAATGCTAAAAAAATATAGTTGTTTCATTCTTGCTACAGGAAAACAATTTTGATAACACAGTCGAAAAGAAATTATACAATTAATTAACTTATACCTGACCGTGTACTCGATAATTTGAACTAATTATTACAAATGTTTCGAATTTGGACAGTTGTTTAATGGAGGCGTTGCTGTAAAACTTTTTTCAGCAACATTTAGAAAAAATATCGAGTACAAGGATATAACACATTTTATATCACAATAGTCTTGTTGTCTAGGATATAAATAAATATATTAAGAAAAATATTCACCGCAATATTGTCATTAAAGTTGCCAAAGGCACTATACACCTAAAAGGCAAATATTTCAAGGAATCTTAATTTAAAAAAAAAAATGAAATTTCACACCTGTCCCGTGTTTTGCTTATATCCTGATGTATACTTTAAAAACGTCATATTTCTAGCTCTACTTTCACAATCTGATTGGCGTTTTCTGTAATTTGGGAAAATTGAGTCTTGTTGCATGGTAAATTGGTAAAAAGTAAGGAAAGGAACAAACACGGGCAATGCCAATAAAAATGTCCGGATTGTCGTATAGAAAAATCTCACTATTTTTAACACTTAGAGCACTATTCGTTAATCCGGACAATTTGATAATTCGGACACCGCCGAAACCTGTGGTGTGGGTGCAATATCCAAATATGAATCGATTCTTACCAAAATAAACAGGGATCACCATAGGGTCAAAAAATATCCAATTTTTATGCGAATTGGTCTATAAATGTGACCTGTACTTTGTTTTCAAAAAGACCTGGCCAGATGGATAAGTGCGAATCTATGCAGATAATCAAAAGGAACTGTGGGTCTATTTCGTTTCCTTTGCATGTTGCAAACTCATTCACTAAGACATAATACCCTTAGGGTATTAAAATATAGTTATCAGTGCAATCATGAATAAAAATTCCGTACCTAATTTGTTTCCTTTCACAAATTTCACTATTTTTTTCCATATTTATGCCCAAATAGGGAATATTTTTGTCGATTCGACTAGAATATGCCATCATGAAGCGAATCTAGTAGCTTTTAACTTTTAACAAATATTGATTTTAAAAGAGTTTCACTTTCTAAAATTATTTTCCGTGCGGAAAATTCGGAGGGAAATATTCATGATTGCCCTGTATATGTTTTTAGTAAAATATGAAAGATTTTATGTAATATTCAATATTGCCTTAGTCTTAATTTCTAGCTCATTTGTTATTCTGTCAGACAATTTGGCCGAGCAGAAACTATCTACATATTTGGATACATACATTTTGACATTTCTGATTGAGTTTTTGAACAAATTTGTATTAGAAAGCAACTTATGTTGCAATAAGAAGGCTGGGTTATATGAAATTTTCTAAGTCTTTTCGTCCAGATTTATTGCTGTGGCGGAATAATAATTAATAACATAATAATCTGCTAAGAAATCGACGTTTAACGACAATAAACTTAATTTAGAACACTTTTTAATGACGTTCCAAATTTAATTTGACGATTTTCGTCAAAAAAATTAGTTGCATATTTTGCATATTTTTTGCATATTTTGCATATTTTTTGCATATTTTTTGCATATTTTGCATATTTTTTGCATATTTTGTGCATATGCAAAATATGCAAATATGCAAAAAAATAAAAAATATGAGCCTGTCATTGCATTCAGTTTTCTTCAAAACGAATTTTGGTCCAATCAGAATTTTCGTATCTTTATTAATAAAAAATATGCAAATATGCAAAATCCGATGTCTACTGATTACCTACGAACGATATTTGATTTTTATTTAAAAAGATATAGCATTTTTCAAGAAATAGGGCTTAGGGACGTACTCCGCCCCCTCCGAAATTCAACAACATTTGTAGCCCGTTTCAACCGGGGCCATCCTTGTACATTCCCCCACAATTTCAGAAAAATTGGATCTGAAATGGTCGACAGTATCATGGAATCGCAGCTATGCATGGGGTAACAAATACAATACATAATACAATTTTTATTTCAAAACACTGTACGATGGCCCGATGATGGTGGATCCCCTTGTGTATGTGGTTGCGTGGATGGTATACTGTATGTAATTATGTAAACCAGATATCGGAGGAAATTAGACGAAGTATGATTTTATTTGTTAGTTATAACTCCTTTATTACTATTCAATATCACTTTGCGATGATTCAATTGTTTTAATTTTCTGCGGCAGCGGTTCTTGGGCATATGTAATGCCATATGGATGTAGATTATAGATCAAATAATCTAAAACATACATTTCTTTGGGTTTTACATAATGAAAGCCTACAGCATTGTCAGAACAACAGTTAAGACCCTGAAAATAGTAGAAAATGAAATATTTAATAGAAATATTGGAAAAATATAAATATTATAAAAATCAAGACGAATTTTGGAAGGCGATACAAAACGCGAATTCAGGCCTTCATTTGCGTCAAAACATAAATAACAAATATTTCACTTCTTTCTAGAATATATGTGTGCAACATCTTTTTTAGGCTTCGGGAAGAATATTTTATCGTTTCCTTCTTACTTTGGTGGTTCAAGGTTCATTTAGTAAGGTTATCCAGAAGGCCTACCCCCTAATTTTTTTCCATTTAATCCAAAAACCTTATATATAAAGCATTTCCAAATTAAATGAAACCTTTTCCAAATTGAATGAAACTTTTTCCAAATTGAATGAAACCTTTTCCAAATTAAATGAAACCTTTTCCAAATCAAACGAAACCTTTTCCAAATCAAATGAAACCTTTTCCAAATTAAATGAAACCTTTTCCAAATCAAATGAAACCTTTTCCAAATTGAATGAAACCTTTATTTTTATTGAAAGAAAAAAGCCAGAATATTTTGAAAAGAGAAAGAAATAAAAAATTTTATGGGGTTTCAACATATAGTTACTTAAATTCTAATCATACGTAATGACATAAAAGTCCAACTCGCTGCATGTTTTGCTTCTTCGAACATAAACATTTCATAATTTTTGGGCATCAATTAAGGTTATAGCGAAATAATCCTAAAGAGAGAATTTAGGTTTAAAAAAATTCCTAATAATAACAGGGGCTAATTTTATTACCTAATGAAGTGGTTCACGATTTGCAGCTTGTGGAATTTTCAATGGATATACTCAGTACATAATTGGAGCAGTCCAGTTTATTGAGCTGTTGGTTGCTATGCTCAATCACGTCAATGATATTACTATCTATTGTCTGATCGCGTAGCACCACTCTGGTATACAATTTTATTTTTGAAAATGCATTTACTATTGGGTTCAACATTGCTGAATATGGCATTAAAATTTTAAAATTACACCGGTTTAATTCTATCATTATGCGTATTCGTTTACTTATTAAGTTATTGCATAAAAATTATCCTGAAAAAAACTTTCAAAAATAAAATTGTGTGCCAGAGTCGTACTACGCGATCGGACACTAGATCGTAATACCGTTGACGTGATTGAGCATTCTATCGAACAGCTCAAACAACAGACCATGAAAACGCAATAAAATCGATTAGTTGTTAATCAGGGTCGTACCTAACATTTTCTGAGCGACATTTTTGAAGAACATTTCGAAGCTGAAAAACGTCATCATGTGATACTTCTATAGCGGTTCTTAAAATAAGGGACGAAAAGGACATTGAAGGAAGCGAGTTAGAAGGTCGAAATGCTCTACGAAAATAAATCTCATTCGATTTGACTGAAAACGTGTTATCTCATAAATAAGCTAGAACAACATTTAACAAAGATATAAAGCTAATTTCAGATGCCTGACAGGGTCTTCAGCAGAAACTTAATCACTCCATAACTCGGAACTTCGACTCACGGTGGATCTGTTCTTCGGGATTCTTAATATACTCACCAAGGGCTTTCATCCCCAAAGGGAATTATCTCTGCCCCAGATTTTCACCTCCATTTTGTGTCACAGTGTTATTAGGAATTTTTTAACCTTAATTGATGCCCAAAAATTATGAAATGTTTATGTTCAAGGAAGCAAAACATGCAGCGAATTACATTTTTATGTCATTACTTAAGCTTAAAATTTAAGTAAAAAATCGTTGAAAATCCATATAATTTTTTTTATTTTTTTCTCTTTTAAAATATTCTGGCTTTTTTTCTTTCAATAAAAGTAAAGGTTTCATTCAATTTGGAAAAGGTTTCATTTGATTTGGAAAAGGTTTCATTTGATTTGGAAAAGGTTTCATTTGATTTGGAAAAGGTTTCATTTAATTTGGAAAAGGTTTCATTCAATTTGGAAAAGGTTTCATTCAATTTGGAAAAGGTTTCATTTAATTTGGAAATGCTATATATACAATTTTATTGCGATTATGCGGTTAACGTTAACCCATGCCATTAGGAGGAATCTTTGTTTCTATAGTAATTTGTATGGGGCCAAAGGTGCATTTTCACGAAAATTCTCTAAAATCCGCATTTATGGTCCAATCGATAAAAATTTTGTACCAGTTCATGGTTGTGGTTAAAAAATGAGTCCTACAAAAAAGTGTGAAAATCGGCCACACGTAGCATGATGGTTGAATGTGGGGGACTTCGGTGGATTCCTAACTTTTCAATATACCTCTTAGGTCATAACAGCTCAACTCGAAAGAGAATTAATTCAAATATCACTTTAAAATGACCTTCGCCTTATGCCCGTAATTTCAACGCCTAGGTAACCGGGTAGGTTATCTTTACCTACGTGTTTGTCATTCATTCATGATTTCGCAAAATCATTGCCACATAGAAGTGTTTTACATCTTTTAACACATTGGCAACGATCAACCAGGTAAAATCCTTGGTGTTAGTAACACGGCCGTTTTTGGCCCGGTAAAGTTACCTATGAGTTGAAATTATAAATTTTGCTTACACGGATATCTATGAACTCATAGATAACTACGCGTAGAAATTACGGGCGTTAATAAGGCAAAAAAGAAAGATTTCAGCATGAGCCGACAACCAAGTGACACGGTTACCGGCGTCTTACAGCGTGTTTTTGTAAAAATGCTTGCCTGTCACACGAACCGTTCGTACTAAAACGTATACGTTCAAAATTTGGTTCTTGTAAAATTTTACGAACCATTCGTTTTTATCTAAAAGCTTTCGTCTATTTCATAAAAGCTTTTATCTTTCAGGGTTTACATTATACTTATTTTGTGAATTTTGCATAGGCATCTGCACGTAAAATGTGTTACTTGATGGCAACCCCGATAAACAGATGACAAACAAAAAATAAGAAAAAATAAGTCTGTCTGGTTACTTTTCCAGCAAGTATTGTTCAGCAAGAACTTTCTCAGAGAGTAAGGAGTTTTTATTCTCTTTTGCTAGAAAATTATAAAAAGTAAACAGATACCTTCCCAGCAAAAACCAGCAAGAAATCAGCTGACTTGGCAAAACAGAACAATTTGTCGGCCAATGAAGGAACCAATGGAAGCAAAAATGTGTATTTTATTAAAAAGAAAATGACCCAAAAATGGATTTTTCCAACTCGCAACTTTGTTCTACAAAAAAATAATACAATTGGACTTGCTATTTCCGCAATAAAATTGTTTTTTATTTTCACAAACATTAATCAACGAAAAATTAAAAACAGATGATTGATTGTTTTCAGGAAGAAGAAGACTTGAAAATGTTTGCTAGAAGAAATTTGTCCAGCAAGAATTGGCAAACTCTCAGTGAAAGAACTGTCAAAATGTCTCTCTCGAATTGCTCTCGTTTGCTGGTTTTTAGTGTTAACAGACGACTTCCAGCAACAATTGGTACAAATTGTTACAAATTTTAGGGTAACCAGACACACCTAATGTAATTAAATTTGTCCAAATTATTGTGATAATATGAAGAAACGGATGAGCATATACGCGTGTGCTTCTATATAAATAAATAAAATTGCATTCCCTTCCAGTTTTCGTGTGTTTTGTGCCATTTATTACTCGAATTATTTAATTTTCATTCAAAACGATGGGTCTTTTCCATTCGTTTATTTTTGACGTATTCTTTCGTCTGATTTTGTTACGAAAACCAAAAAATTACGAAAATAAAAAGTTTTCATTTGTTTGTCACACGAATACAAACATTAACCGCTATGAAAACCAAATTGTGTCTTCGTTCATGAAATCGACGAACGAATGGGCAAACACTTTTTACAAAAACACGCTGTTAGTGTTCTAAGCCACCATCAGCTTGAAAAAGCTCCCGATGACAAATATTGATGATCAAATAATTTTCCACCTTTATTATTTGATCACCAAAGCTGCCATAGTATTTGTAACAAAGCATTGAAAAATAGGGTTGCAGCTATGTTCAAAATAATAGGTGTGACCATACACACCGGAAACTAGCATTTATACCACAAATCATTCGAAAATTGTATCAAAGACATAGAACTGTACATATTGGACATAGTGCATAATACAGTTCAATTTTACTATTAAACCATGGAGGGTGTTTGTGTAAAACAGACAACTAACAGAACACGACGGCAACAAAAACAAGTATAACATAATTTTATGTCACCATATTGGAACATAACATTATTTTAGACCTCCAGCGCCATCTGCCGATGTATAGTAGCAATGTAAATGTCTCATCTTGTTATATTTTATGTCTTTGCAAATTTGTACAAGTTCAGTAACTTCTTGTAATCGACTAAGGCATAGACAAATAAAATAATAGACAGAGAAATGGTAGTGTGCTTGTTCTTTGTAGGGGTCGCCCTTACACTCAATATGCTCTGTGTTCACTCAATTGCATTTTGTTTTGGGGTAAATTGCAAGATTTTGTTGATTTTTATACCCTCCACCATAGTATGGAGGGTATATTAAGTTTGTTTTTCCGTTTGTAACGCATTGAAATACTCATTTGCGACCCTATAAAGTATATATATTCTTGATCAGGGTAAAATTCTAAGTCGATCTGAGCACGTCCGTCCGTCCGTCCGTCCGTCTGTGGTAATCACTCTAGCATCCACAAAAATAGAGATAGGACGCTGAAATTTTGGGAAAATGCGTCTTTTGTTTGCAGGCAGGTCAAGTTCGATGACGGACTATATCGGTCCACGTTTTGGTATAGCCCCCATATAACGGTACCCCCCGATTTACGGTATTTTGGCGTTTTTAGCTACATTTTCAGACCGATTTGGCTATAATTTGACATTTAGGGTTCTTAAGTGTCAACAAACATATGTAACAAAACTTGTGGACATAGGTCCACGTTTTGGTATAGCCCCCATATAACGGTACCCCCCGATTTGCGGTATTTTGACGTTTTTAGCTACATTTTTAGACCGATTTAGCTATAATTTGAAATTTAGGGTTCTTAAGTATCAATAAACTTATATAACAAAAGTTGTGGACATAGGTCCACGTTTTGGTATAGCCCCCATATAACGGTACCCCCCGATATACGGAATTTTGACGTTTTTAGCTACATTATCAGACCGATGTAGCTATAATTTGACATTTAGGGTGCTTAAGTGTTAATAAACTTATAAATTAGAAGTTGTGGACATAGGTCCACGTTTTGGTATAGCCCCCATATAACGGTACCCCCCGATTTGAGGTATTTTGACGTTTTTAGCTACATTTTCAGACCGATGTAGCTATAATTTGACATTTGGGGTTCTTAAAAGTCAATAAACTTATATAACAAAAGTTGTGGACATAGGTCCACATATTGGTATAGCCCCCATATAACGGTACCACCGATTTACGGTATTTTGACGTTTTTAGCTACATTTTCAGACCGATGTAGCTATAATTTGACATTTGGGGTTCTTAAAAGTCAATAAACTTATATAACAAAAGTTGTGGACATAGGTCCACATATTGGTATAGCCCCCATATAACGGTACCCCCGATTTACGGTATTTTGACGGTTTTAGCTACATTTTCAGACCGATTTAGCAATAATTTGACATTTAGGGTTCTTAAAAGTCAATAAACTTATATAACAAAAGTTGTGGACATAGGTCCACGTATTGGTATAGCCCCCATATAACGGTACCCCCCGATTTACGGTATTTTGAGGGGTTTAGCTACATTTTCAGACCGATTTAGCTATAATTTGGCATTTGAAGTTCTTAAATGTCAATAAACTTATGTGACAAAACTTGTGGACATAGGTCCACGTTTTGGTATAGCCCCCATATAACGGTCCCCCCCGATTTACGGTATTTTGACGTTTTTAGCTACATTTTCAGACCGATATAGCTATAATTTGACATTTAGGGTTCTTAAGTGTAACTAAACTTATATAACAAAAGTTGTGGACCTAGGTCCAAGTTTTGGTATAGCCCCCATATAACGGTACCCCCGATTTACGGCATTTTGACGTTTTTATCTACATTTTCAGACCGATTTAGCTATCAATTGACATTTAGGGTTCTTAAATGTCAATAAACTTATATAACTAGTGGACATAGGTCCATGTTTTGGAATAGCCCCATATAACGTTACCGCCCGATTTCAGGTATTTTGAGAATTTTACCAACAAGTTTTAACCGAATTATCTGTAATTTGAACATTTGACATTTGAAATTCTAAGTGGTCACCACACCTCTCCACCAAAAATTGTCAAGAAAGCCCCCATATAACGGTACCTCCCGATTTTCAGTAATTTGATGATTTTAGCTACAATATTAAACCGAACAAGCAGTAATTTGACATATGAAGTTCTTAGTGGTCACAGCACCTCTCCATCAAAAATTGTCAACATAGGTCCATGTTCGGATATAGCTCCCATGTAACGGTACCTCCCAATTTTCAGTAATTTGGGAATTTTAGCTACAATTTTTAACAGAACTAACTGTAATTTGACATTTGAAGGTTGTAGTGGTCACCACACATCTGCATCAACAATTTTCAACATAGCCCCAATATAACGATACTTCCCTATTTTCGGTACTTTGAGGATTTTACTTAAAATGTTTAACCGAACGTAGGTCCATGTTTTTGTATAGCCTCAAAACAAACCTCCCGATTTTCCGTACCTTAGCTTTATTTTTTGGACGAACTTTCTGTAATTTGAAATTTAAAAGTCAACAAAAATTCTGCAACAAAAATTTTTCATTTAAGTTCATATTTTCGTATAGCCCAGATACCTCCGAACTAGCTGTTAATGACATTTAAAGTTCCCACGTTATGTACCGATTTTCGATATTTTGAGGATTCTAGCTAAATTTTTTAACCGAATTAGGAGTTATTTGACATTAAAGGCTCCCATCAAAAACTGTCAACATAGGTCCGTTTTATTATAACCCCTATATAACAGTACCTCCCAGTTTCTAGCCCACCAAAAATTGTCAACAGTTAGATATAGGCACCATAAAAAAGGGTCTCCCGAATGAAGCATTTTATGTACATTACTCACTTAAAGTTGGGGACAGGAATGAATATTTTATGGTGGAGGGTATGAAAAGTTCGGCCCGGCCGAACTTAATGCTTTTTTACTTGTTTTTATTTGAGTATGTAGATCCGGCCAATATTACCCGCATATTGTGTTTTACCATCATAAAAAGTTTCAAAATGCATAGTTATTGTCATTTTAAAAATTGAGTATTTCGTGAACTGACTCAATTCTCACTCAATGAGAGAATTTGACAGAGAGGATTTCTCTGTATATAAATTCATTAATCTATGATGATATCGTAACAACAGAAGTTAACTCCATCTACTGTTAATTTTTTACAATTGACTTTTCCCATCTTAGTATATTTACATCTTTGTAAGGAAATTTTGTACGTTCGTTTTTTTCGTAATATTTTGGGCATCAATTGCTCAGCACCTAGATGAGGTAGACACCTCATTCTTCCTTCACATGTTCCATAAATTGCTAAGAATATCTCGTTTAAAAATCAGCATTCATATTTTTTAATATGCGAATAAATTGATAATTAGTTTAAAACGAATACTTTTTTTACAAAAACTGGGGGTAAGAAAACGTTTTTTAATTTTTTTTCTTCTCTTTACAGTGTGCAAAGTTCATAATCGTACACTCCTAAAAAATTAAAAAAAAAGTTATTAATAGTACGTTTATATATAACCGGATTTCACAAACCCACTGGGCTTAAATGTCAATTCCATAGCTTATATTTCAAATAAATCCTCAAAAAAAAGGTTAACCCTGCAAAAGGCTATAATATAAACATGGCCTAATTCCATATTTTATACCCCGGTTACACTTAACCAGATTAACCCAGTGGGTTTGGATTTAAAATGCCAATTCCATAGCGCAAACGTCAAATAAATCCTCTCGAAGTGGGTTAACCCAACAAAAAACTCTAGTGTAAACGTACTATTATATGCAAATATGAAACAGTTTATGGGAATTTTTCTAACGAAGAAAGAATTAACAAGTAAAAAAGCGTTAAGTTCGGCCGGGCCGAACTTTTCATACCCTCCACCATAAAATATTCTGAACTAAAATGGAATAATTAGTTTTCATTCCTGTCCCCAACTTTAAGTGGGTACGTTAAAATGTCAGATAATGTACATAAAATGGTGCCTATATCTACCTATGTATGTTGACAATTTTTGGTGGGCTAGAAATTGGGAGGTACCGTTATATAGGGGTTATAATAAAACATGGACCTATGTTGACAGTTTTTGATGGGAGCCTTCAATGTCAAATAACTCCTAATTCGGTTAAAAATTGCAGCTAGAATCTTAAAAATACCGAAAATCGGTACATAACGTGGGAACTTCAAATGTCATTAACAGCTAGTTCGGAGGTATTTGGGCTATTCGAAAATATGAACTTAAATGAACAATTTTTGTTGCAGAATTTTTGTTGGGTCTTAAATTTCAAATTACAGAAAGTTCGGCCAACAAATAAAGCTAAGGTACGGAAAATCGGGAGGTTTGTTTTGGGGCTATACCAAAACATGGACGTTGGTTAAACATTTTAAGTAAAATCCTCAAAGTACCGAAAATCGGGAAGTATCGTTATATTGGGGCTATGTTGAAAATTGTTGATGCAGATGTGTGGTGAGCACTACAACCTTCAAATGTCGAATTAAGTTAGTTCGGTTAAAAATTGTAGCTAAAATTGCAAAATTACTGAAAATTGGGAGGTACCGTTATATGGGAGCTACATCCGAACATGGACCTATGTTGATGGAGAGGTGTTGTTACCACTAAGAACTTCAAATGTCAAATTACTGCTAGTTCGGTTTAATATTGTAGCTAAAATCATCAAATTACTGAAAATCGGGAGGTACCGTTATATGGGGGCTTCATTAATACATCGACCTTTCTTGACAATTTTTGGTGGAGAGATGTGGTGACCACTAGGAATTTCAAATGTCAAATGTTCAAATTACAGATAATTCGGTTAAAACTTGTAGGTAAAATTCTCAAAATACCGAAAATCGTGAGGTACCGTTATATAGGGCTATGCCAAAACATGGACCTATGTTCATAATTTTTTCGAATATAAGTTTTTTGGTCAGTAAGAACCCTAAATACAAAATTATAGCTAATTAGGTCTAGAAATGTGACTTAAAACGTCAAAATACCTGAAATCAGGCGGTAACGTTATATGGGAGCTATTCCAAAACATGGACCTATTCCCACTAGTTATATAACTTTATTGACATTTAAGAACCCTAAATGTCAATTTATAGCTAAATCGGTCTGAAAATGTAGCTAAAAACGTCAAAATGCCGTAAATCGGGGGTACCGTTATATGGGGGCTATACCAAAACGTGGACCTATGTCCAAACTGTTGTTATAAAAGTTTATTTACACTTAAGAACCCTAAATGTCAAATTATAGCTAAATCGGTCCGAAAATGTAGCTTAAAACGTCAAAATACTGTAAATCGGGGGGTACCGTTATATGGGGGCTATAACAAAACGTGGACCTATGTCCACAACTTTTTTTATATAAGTTTATTGACACTTAAGAACCCTAAATGTCAAATTATAGCTAAATCGGTCCGAAAATGTAGCTTAAAACGTCAAAATACTGTAAATCGTGGGGTACCGTTATATGGGGGCTATACCAAAATGTGGACCGATATAGCCCATCATCGAACTTGAACTGCCTGCAAACAAAAGACGCATTTCAGCGTCCTATCTCCATTTTTGTGGTTGCTAGAGTGATTACCACAGACGCACGGACGGACGGACGGGCACAGATCGACTCAGAATTCTACCCTGATCAAGAATATATATACTTTATAGGGTCGCAAATGAGTATTTCAATGCGTTACAAACGGAAAAACAAACTTAATATACCCTCCATACTATGGTGGAGGGTATAAAAATGACAAAACAAATTTTTAATTTATTTCGTCACCCTGTTTTGGGTGGCAAAATTCGTATTCGTACACCTAGAAGCACCATTTGTTTTTGTTATATAAGGATTTTTAAGCAAAATACCACAAATTCTTGTTCTTTTATTCTTTTACAGTGCCTCAGCTGTAGAACAATATAAAAATAACGATAATTTAGTTAAAAATTTTTCATTAATAAAAAGTCGGACGAACATCCGCAATTCATAATAAAAATGTGATATATACAATTAACTATGGCAATTTTTTATCGAATTTTGGATGAAAATAGCGAACGTCCTTCGGATGTTAGTCCGACTTTTTATTCATGCAAAATTTTTAATTAGATTATCGTTGTTTTTAAATTTTTCTACAACACTCTAAAAGAAGAAAGGAACAAAAATTGGTAGCATTTTGCTTTTAAATACCGTAAATAACACAAATATGTAGTGCTTCTATGTACCACCCACACAGGCGTCATCTATACATAAATGACGGAATAAATTAAAAAATTGTTTTGTTGTTTTTAAATCTTTCTTCGTTATAGCAATCCCCATCAAATGTTTCATATTTGCATATAAAATATGGAATTAATAACAATTTTATAAATTTTTGAGGCGTGTACGAATATGAACTTTGCATACTGTATATAACTTTTTGTGGGTACCCTCTTGCAGAAAATAATATTTTTTGTTTTAATTTCTGGTTCGGTGAAGGAAATATTAAACACAAAAAATCATTTTATTTAAAAAAACATTCGTAAGGTTTCGTAAAATGGGCAGACTTGTCGCTGTCAACTTTTTTGTTAATTATAACCGTAATACGTTCCAACTAGAGGTCGTATTTACACTATTTTTTATCCTTTAAACATATACAGGCATGTAACAGATTCCGATCGGATCGAATTAGCTATAATTTGACATTAAGAGTTCATAGTGACCAACAAAGTTATATTTCAAAAATGATGGGCATAGGTGCATGTGTTGGGTATAGCCCCCATTTAACGGCACCTCTCAATTTTCGGTATTTTGAAAATTTTAGTCACAATTTTTACCGAACTGGCTGTAATTTGACATTAGAGGTTCTCAGTGATCACGAAACTTCTCCACCAAAAATCGTCAACATAGGTTCATGTTTTGGTATAAGCGCCGTATAACGGTACCACCCGATTTTCGGTATTTTTAAGATTTTCGCTACAATTTTCAACCGATATAGCTGTAATTTGACATTTGAGGTTCCAATTTTCCACGAAACTTTTCTATTAAAAATCGTCAATATAGGTCCATGTTTTGGTATAGCCCCCATGTAACGCTACCTCCCGATTTTCGGCATTTTGAGGGATTCGGCTACATTTTTTAACCGAACTAGCTGTAATTTGACATTTGAAGTTCTATGTTGCCACGAAACTACTTCACCAAAAATCGTCAACATTGGTCCATGTTTTGGTATAGCCCCCACGTAGCGGTACCTCTCTGTATTCGGTATTTTGAGGGTTTTAACTACAATTTTTAACATTGACATTTGAGGTTATCTGTGGTCACGAAACTTCTCCACCAAAAACCGAACTAGCTCCATATAACGTTACCTCACGATTTTCGGTATTTTGAGGGTTTTAGCTACAATTTTTAACCAAACTAACTGTAATTTGACATTTGTGTTTTTCTGTGGTCACGAAACTTCTTCACTAAAATCGCTAACATAGGTCCATGTTTTGGTATAGCTCTTACTTACTTACTTAGCTGGCCCATTACAGAACAATTGTTCCATAAACCGAACTAAGAAAAGATCTCCAATCATCTCTATTTTTCGCTTCGCTTTTTGGAATATCGGGGCTTTTCATTTCTTCATCCACTTTTACGCTCCATCGAAGCTTAGGCCTCCCGATTCTGCGTGCACCGCCATGTGGCATATATTCATACGCCTTTTTAGCGGGTTCATCATCGTTCATTCTTATGATATGGCCTATCCAACGCAATCGTTGCATCTCGATACGTTTAACTATATTCATGTCTTTGTATAGCTGATATAGCTCGTGGTTCATACGACGTCGATATTCACCGTCAACGCAAATCGGCCCGTAGATCTTTCGAAGAATTTTCCTCACAAACACACCAGGCACTGCCTTATCTGCTTGCGCAAGTACCCATGCTTCGGAACCATACATTAGCACGGGCAGTATCAGCGTTTTGTATAGTGTTATTATTGTTTGACGAGATGTAGCTTTGTTTTTAAATTGCTTATTTAAACCATAGTAGCATCTGTTGGCCAATACAATTCTTCCTCTTATTTCACAACTGATATTGTTTGTTGTGTTTATGGCAGTGCCGAGGTAGACGAAATCTTTAACTACCTCAAAATTATAGGTACCAACTTCCACAGTTGGTCCGAGCTCTATGGACGCTTTGCGCGTCGACACCATCAATTTGGTCTTTTTGCCGTTTACCGCCAGACCCACTTTCGCAGATTCTGCTTCGACCTTCCTAAAGGTATCAGTTACTTCCTTTACTGATCGTCCCATGATGTCTATGTCATCAGCATAAGCAAGTAACATGTGACTATTGGTGTAGATCGTGCCATTTCTTTTGACATTTGCATCTCGTATTACCTTTTCCACCAAAATGTTGAATAGGTCACACGAAAGGCTGTCTCCTGAAACCTCTTTTGGTACTAAACTATTCGGAGAGGTTCTTTCCAATTTTAACTGATGACCTAGTGTCAGTTAAAGTCATCTGACAAAGCCGGATGAGCTTTGCGGGGATACCAAATTCAGACATTGCATGGAATACCTTTAATCGACAAAAAGGTGATATGTGTCGATCTGCATCTCTTGGGTCTTCTCAAGGATTTGCCGCAGGGTAAATATCTGGTCAATGGTGGATTTGCCAGGTCTAAAGCCACATTGGTATGGTCCAATTATTTCGTTTACCATTGGCTTTAGTCGTTCGCACAATATCCCTTACACTATCTTATAGGCAATAGGGAGAAAACTTATGCCCCTATAGTTGGAGCATACGGTCTTATCTCCTTTCTTGTGGAGGGGAGACAGGATGCTCAGGTTCCAATCGTCGGGTACGCGTTCTTCCTTCCAGATGATGCTAACTAGCTGATGCATACACCTTATCAGCGCGTCGCCTCCGGTTTTAAACAGCTTGGATGGTAAGCCATCGGCTCCTGCTGCTTTATTATTCTTCAGTCGGTTGATTGCTGGTTTTACCTCATCTTGGCCGGGTGGTATACATTCTATACCATCTTCTGGGATTGGATCTGTGGTATCATCGTCTTCGCTACTATTGGATACCAGCAGATTGGAAAAATGCTCCTTCCATATCCTGAGCACGCTATCTGTATCTGTTACCAGATTACCTTGCTGGTCTCTACATGAGGACGTGCCTGTACCAAAGCCATCTGTTTGATGTTTCACTCTTTGGTAGAATTTTTAGACTTCATTCTGACTCCTGTACATCTCGATTTTTTCACACTCCCGCTTTTCCATTCCTCTCTTTTTCTTGCGGAAAAGACGTTTCTCTTCTTTTCTCCCGATATCTCTCTCGTGCGCTACGCGTTGCTACTGATTATAAAGTAGCTCTATATTCCGCATTTTTCTCTTCGGTAGCAGCACGACACTCCTGGTCATACCGTGAATTCCTTTGTGGAGGTCTCGGGAATCTAAGTATGGATTTTGCGGCTGTTTGCATGGAGTGGGCAATATTTGCCATTGTGTTGTTATGTTATCGGGACAAGGAGTGCTCTCATTAAGCAATTGGGCTAGTTGAGTGGAATATGCTGTGGCTATCTGATGTGATTGCAGCCTATCGATGTCCAACTTCCGCGTTGTGTCTGTTCGTGCTTTATTTGCAAAGTTTAGACGGGTACCTTTGCTGCAACAAGGTAGTGGTCCGAATCAATGTTTGCGCCTAGGAACGATCGTACATCCAACACGCTCGATGAATGTCTTCCATCTATCACAACGTGATCAATTTGATTGCTTGTTCTTTGATCTGGAGACAGCCAGGTGCCCTTATGAATATCGAGACGATTAAATCTGGTACTGCTAACTACCATGTTTTTTGCAGCTGCAAAGTCTATTAGCCTCATACCATTGTCAGATGTTTCACTGTGGAGACTGAATTTCCCGACTGTTGGGCCAAAGATATTCTCCTTTCCAATTTTGGCATTAAAATCGCCTAGAATGATTTTAATGTCATGGGCAGGGCAACGATCATATATTTCTTCTAAGCGCTCGTAAAATATGTGAGCATGAGCGCAAATAAAGCTGATGTTAAAGAATTTAGCTTTTATTCGAATTGCAGCAAATCTTTCATTCACTGGGGTGAAGCTGGATACCAGATGTTTTTGTCTCCGACTAACTACGAATCCGCAACCAAACTCATGCTTTACGTCATGGCAGCTATAATACAGTGCGTCACCTTTAGGTGTTGTTGTGACGCCTTTCCCAATCCATCGTATTTCCTGTATGGCAGTAATATCGGCCTTGTACTTCTCAAGTACGTCTGCCAATGCGAAGACTGCACCTTCTCTATAAAGAGTGCGAACATTCCAGGTGCAGATTCGCAGATCATGGTCCTTTAAACGATTGCGGGGTTCGTCAACTTTAGAGGGGTTTGTTTTTCTTTCTTTCGTTTTTTCATAGTAGGCTGTTTTTTCTAGGGGAGGGTTACTAACCCGACGTCCAAACCCAAGTTTTTAACGTTCTTATGGGTGAACGCGGTTGACTTGTCTGAAGAGAATTTTAAACAGAAAAATTGTACACACAAACATTTTTGTACCTATTATTGAAATATTTGTTGCATAAGAAAATATGTAAAATGCATAAATTTTGCATATGCAAAAATTTATGCCTTTTACATAATTTTGCATATGTCATATGTTTCGATTGCAATGTAATCAGAAGCCAAAAATATGCCCAGTCTCAAAATTTGACATGAATCGGACCAAAAATAGGGGTTGCATAAAATTCCGCTGTCTAGTTATTGAGTATCTCAGTATTTATCTTGTTATATTTTTTCTTCCCTTTTTTAATTCGTGCAATTTTCAACCGTATATTCAGCATCAGCAGATTGTGGTCGGATGGTACATCAGCTCCTGGGTACGTTGAGCATTTGGTCACACAAGATCTAAATCGGCTGTTAATCGAAATGTAGTCAATTTGATTTCGAATGATATTCCTTCTGCTATCTAATGGTGATCTCCATGTATAAAGCCTTCTGGGATGTAATTGAAATGTTGTATTGGTGATGGTCATCTTAAACTCTTGACAGAATTGAATTAACCTGTCTCCTCCCTCATTTCTTTCGCCAAGTCCATATCTTCCAGTTATACCATTTACTTCGTCATTCCCCACTTTGGCATTGAAGTCGCCTTGATCTATTGTTATTTCATGTGATTTCGTCATGTTTAATAATTGACTTATTTCTTCATAGAAATGTTCAACCTCGTCATTATTTCCATCACATGTAGGGGCATATACTTGGATTATATTTAAATTCAAGGGTTTTGCTGATATTTTTATCATCATAGTCCTTTCAGACATTGGGATAGATCCAATTACACAGTCTGCAATGTTTATTTTGTCAATAATGCCTACACCTCTCCTGTGTATCCCTTCCATGTTTCCTGTGTGATATACTACTAAATTTTGGGACTGAAAATCGCCGCATTCTGTCCACCAGGTTTCACTCACACCTAGTATATCAATATCAAGTCGATTCATTTCATTGATTGTGTTGTTTAATTTACCGACTTCGTATAAACTTCGGACATTCCACGTTCCAATGTTTAGTTTTTGGTTGTTTTTACCTCCGGGGATTCTTAGCACCCTCGTTTGCCCGGAGACTGAGGGCCGTGTGTTTTGGTTTGTTTTGTTCATATTGTATGGTTTTCAAGGGAAAATTACTTCAGTGGTTTCCCGTTGCCTTCTGAAGGGTTTATAGTTGTCCATCCATTTTTCAGCCGCTCCTCATGGAGTTCAGACGCTGTTTGCTGCCGCTTCACCTGAAGACAGACGCAGCCACCTGTTGGTCCACGAGACGTATTTGATTTCGTCTTACCACCCATATCTGGGAAGCATTCCCCTATCCGCCAAGTGGGGACGCGCCCTATAGGGGTTACAGGTTCCACGTAGTTTTTGTTAAAATTTGCAAATACTTTCTGAAAAATAAAAAGCGTCGCAGGCAAAAATATTTAAAAACATCGCGCGATTTTTTACAAAAATATTTTCACAATTTAGGAAGATAAAAAGTTTTTGTAAAAATTTTCAAATACTTTCTGAAAAACAAAATGTACCGCAGGTGAAAACATTTTTGACAAAATCGCGCGATTTTTTACAAAAATATTTTCACAATCTAAGAATATAAAAAGTTTTTGTTAAACTATTAAAATGCTTTCTCAAAAACAAAAAGCGCCGCAGGCGAAAATACAATTTAAGTAGATAAAATTTTTTTATAAAAATATTCAAATACTTTCTGAAAAAACGAAAAGTGCCGCAAATATATTTAAAAAAATGGCGCAATTTTTAAAAAAAAAAATTACAATTTAAGAAAATAAAAAGTTGTTGTAAAAATATTCAAATAATTTATGAAAAACGAAAAGCGCCGTAGCCGAAAATATTTTTGAAAAAATTGCGCGATTTTTTACAAAAATATTTTCTCAATTTAAGAAGATAAAACGTTTTTGTAAAAATATTCGCGATTTTTTTACAAACATATTTTCACAATTTAAGAAAAGAAAAAGTGTTTGTAAAGATATTCAAATACTTTATGGAAACAGAAAAGCGACGCAGACGAAAATATTTTTGAAAAAAATCGCGCGATTTTTTACAAAAATATTTTTACAATTTAAGAAGATTTCTGAAAAACGAAATGCGTACCAGGCGAAAATACTTTTGAAAAAAATCGCACGATTTTCTTAACAAATATTTTCACAGTTTGAAACTTCTCCGAACTGCTACTTACATAATTTCGTTTCTAAATAAGAGAACTAAGAGAACTGATGAGTCCAAGTGGCGTTGGACGAAACTAGTATTCTTTGCCTTTCCCGAAATTAAATCAATTTTAACTACATCCCACTTTAAATAAAACTTGTTGTTTTAAAAATTTAAAAACAACAAAACCCGAGATTAAGATGAAATTATTTTACAACAATAAAATAATACACATCTCAACAAAACTGCCAAAACTGACACGGCTCGCGAGCCCAGTGGTGATTAAAACTGTTTTAGATCAGTGTTAATCACCACTGGGCTCGCGAGCCGTGTCTGTGTGAACACACACAATCTCAATTGTGGTGAGTTTGAACGTTACTCTAACAACCGATCATCTTCTTTGTTTTAGCAATGAATTAACGCACTCGATGTTTATCTAGAGAGGCTCGCGAGCCCACTGGTGATTAACACTGATCTAAAACAGTGTTAATCACCACTGGGCTCGCGAGCCGTGTCTGTGTGAACACACACAATCTCAATTGTGGTGAGTTTGAACGTTACTCTAACAACCGATCATCTTTGTTTTAGCAATGAATTAACGCACACGATGTTTATCTAGAGAAGCTCGCGAACCCACTGGTCTAAACACTGATCTAAACAGTGTTAATCACCACTGGGCTCGCGAGCCGTGTCTTTGTGAACACACACAATCTCAATTGTGGTAAGTTTGAACGTTGCTCTCACCACCGACCATCTTTGTTTTAGCAATGAATTAATGCACACTATGTTTATCTAGAGAGGGATAGATAATCTCGTGTGTGTGACCAACACAAACGCAGCGGTTGAATTTGTTGTTGCTGGTGAGCACTGACAGTGTTAATCACCACTGGGCTCGCGAGCCGTGGCTGTGTGAACACACACAATCTCAATTGTGGTGAGTTTGAACGTTACTCTCACCACCGATCATCTTCTTTGTTTTAGCAATGAATTAACGCACACGATGTTTATCTAGAGAGGCTCGCGAGCCCACTGGTGATTAACACTGATCTAAAACAGTGTTAATCACCACTGGGCTCGCGAGCCGTGTCTGTGTGAACACACACAATCTCAATTGTGGTGAGTTTGAACGTTTCTCTAACAACCGATCATCTTTGTTTTAGCAATGAATTAACGCACACGATGTTTATCTAGAGAAGCTCGCGAACCCACTGATCTAAAACAGTGTTAATCACCACTGGGCTCGCGAGCCGTGTCTGTGTGAACACACACAATCTCAATTGTGGTGAGTTTGAAAGTTGCTCTCACCACCGACCATCTTTGTTTTAGCAATGAATTAATGCACACGATGTTTATCTAGAGAGGGATAGATAATCTCGTGTGTGTGCCTAACACAAACGCAGCGGTTGAATTTGTTGTTGCTGGTGAGCACTGACAGTGTTAATCACCACTGGGTTCGCGAGCCGTGTCTGTGTGAACACACACAATCTCAATTGTGGTGAGTTTGAACGTTACTCTCACCACCGATCATCTTCTTTGTTTTAGCAATGAATTAACGCACACGATGTTTATCTAGAGATGCTCGCGAGCCCACTGGTGATTAACACTGATCTAAAACAGTGTTAATCACCACTGGGCTCGCGAGCCGTGTCTTTGTGAACACACACAATCTCAATTGTGGTAAGTTTGAACGTTGCTCTCACCACCGACCATCATTGTTGTAGCAATGAATTAATGCACACGATGTTTATCTAGAGCAGAGTGAGGCAGAGAACATTTTTGGGTCTCTGTTGTGCTCTCAATGAGCGTAAATTTGTTGTTGTTCACAACGTGTTAGCATCTACATGGGCTGTGAGCGATAACAAATTAACGCTCACTTAGAGCACATGGGCTCTCTTGTGAGTCACAATGCCTTCTCCTGATCTAGAGAGGGATAGATAATCTCGTGTGTGTGCTCAACACAAACGCAGCGGTTGAATTTGTGATCTTTCCTACAACACTTCAGTTTAGAGAAATGAGTTCATATTATATAAAAACTTTTAACTGTTCGCGATTTAAAAAACAGACATTGGAAAATATTTTTAAACTTTCCATATAAAAAAACCTAATTGCAAAGAATTTGAGCAGCTCTGAATTGCTATTGTTTCATTACCATTTTTAATTTCTATCTATAAATTTGTTAATTTACTCACCTCATGAGTTTTATAGTAAATCAATTTCCAATACCAATATTGTTTGTTCTTGCTTGGAAACATATGATGTTCCGGAGAGAAAGGAAAAAATTTGCCTCGCCCATGTATGTCCCGTGAATCGACAGCAGTGACATTAACTTTCTCTAAACATATTCCAATTTCAGCATCTTCAGCGCCGGTGTTTGCCTGTTTACACAATGTTGCATTTGGTATGGCCTCCTCTACAAATCTACGGACTGCTTCTTTACTCAAAACATAACCAGATCCACCAGCCATATAGCCCTCAAAACATAAGAAATATATATATTTTAATTAAAACATACCATAATTTTTCGCTAAATCTTTTCATTCATTACCTGCTTAGCATATTTATTATACCTACAGCCAAAATATATGGGGTCATTTGGGGAATAAGGATATAGAAGAAATCTCAAATTTTCGACAATAGTATAGGTATCATCGTCGGCTTTTAAAAACCAATCGGCATCATTGAAATGATGTTTGTAGACGTATTTGAATGCTTCTTTCG
This sequence comes from Musca autumnalis, assembly GCF_047663935.1. NCBI lineage: Eukaryota > Metazoa > Arthropoda > Insecta > Diptera > Muscidae > Musca > Musca autumnalis. Next base: position 77,135,588 of record NW_027411755.1, read on the forward strand.
TTTTACCCCATAAATAGTCACGTCCCTCGGGTACTGGCAGGGCCACTGAGCCCAGCTCTGGATCTTCAGCCGTAGACATAAAGAGTAGCATGTTACAACGTTTACCCCATGTTGCTTTAACGTGCTTTGCCTTTTCTTCATGGTTTTGTGGAGTTGTTAGAATCCAACAAAGAATTCTTACCTCATGGTATAAGGTTTGGGCTAGAATGTTATTCTTTGGGGTTTTCTCTACAATTGTAGTTGTATGGGGAGGTAACAAATACTTTGCTATACAAAATCCCAAAATGAGGCCCAAAATCAGAGCAGTTATTGTACGCCTCTTCGAACGGAATCCTTTAATAAATAAATGTATTAAATTTAAATAAACATTGGCAGGAACCAATTAATTAATTACCTTCATTCACTGTCGCTTTATCCAAAATGCCGTGGTACTTCATTGTTGTGAATCGTATTTGTATTTATTTTTGTATTCTCGTTTCACAACAAACTCGTTGTACATAATTCACACATGTAAAGTTACACAAATTTAATAGTTCTAATATTTATGCAGTTTTGGCCGTTGAATATCTTCCGAACAAGAAACAACTTATTAGTTTAGTGAAGTAATATTTTTCGATTTTATTTTTTAAACAGAATTATGACAACGAACTCGACCAAAATGACATGCGAACTAGTTTTGGGTGATGTGCTGAGTGAAGCACAGAAATAACTCTAAAGGTGTTATCAAAAAGACGACAAGCATTTTATGATAGTTTAATTAGAAGTGCTACATATTGTTTTTGGCACTGTTATAGTTTACGAAAATTAATTGATACGTTTGTACCTCGGTGTTGCACGGTGGGACAGAATACCGATCGAACGCGCCAAAAATAAAAGTCGATGTATGATTGCATGTTTATTCATAATCAAGATAAGAATAGCTTTAGATTGAAAACTTTGCTTCATTTATTAAAACTTTTGGTACATTTTTATTTTTTTAATAATCTATATGTTTAGGTGAGGTAGGGGAAATCCATAGGATTCTTCAAAAATTCAACGATAGCTCAGGATACCGTTTGTTGAGCAGATGAGGAAGAAAAGAAACAAAGAAATAAAATCAAAAGCAGTATCAATTTAAATATAATAATATGGTGGAAGTTCATTTGTGACTCTTTTCATACAACAAAATAGATTACATTTTGTAATCGGTGGTAGTGGCGACAGAGGCCTTTAAGTAATAACGCGTAGACGTTATTCTTCGACCAGTGACTAATGGCAAGTGAACGCAGAGGTTCTAAGTGATCGCAGGGGATCCCATGTCATATACTAATACAATTACAATTATTCCAGTGCGAATAAGAGTGTAACAAAGTGAGCAAACCGACAACAACCGATGCCCAGCGGCGATCCGCACACTGTGGTCTCCGCAGAGGGAGTTGTAGAGGAGATGCCAGTGCGCCAATCAGCATCAGTGATTGATCGAGCAGGGGAAGTTAAGGGACAAAGTATCTAACTTATACACTATATATGGGGGTTTCTGAGTGAAATCGGACACTTTTTCAAGATGAGGTTTTTGATTTCCTTTATATTTTGCTGTGATGATGCTGCTCATCAGCAAAACAGTTCAGTATATTTTCGAAATTGTTCTGACTAACGGTTTCAGAGATATCGCGCCTTGAAAATGTCAAATTCTGTAAAAGCCATGTTCAAAGAAATACTCATATCTTCTTTAATACACTGTGCAACATGTTTAAGGTGATCTTGTGCAAACAATTCGAACTGAGGATTTTTTGAAAGTACAGACCCAAACGACAAGAAACCCTAGTTGAGTTTTCTTGTGTCAGATCCAGTTCGGATTTTATGGCCCCATCTAAACATGGTTAAATATTGAATTTTTAAAGAAATTCGGGGCTATATCTCTTAAACCAATGCTAATCTTCTTCTGACCACTGAAGCAAATTTGTAGATAAGGACAGGAATAAAATATTTGGAGAAATAATGAACTCGTAAAACTGCATTTATTGCCTCAAATTTCAAAATATATGCAAAAATTCCACAATTTTTATACATTTCGCATCGTATCTGCAAAACCGTTAATTTTTTCTGAATATTTTCTTCTGGACAAATATTCCCTGGAATGTAATACACAACTCTTCAGAACATGTCATTGTTGTAAAATGCCGTTGTTTTCAGTACATTTTTCAACGACGATTTAATAAAAATGTCAATAATGTAGTGAAATCCGAAATGCGGGAATAAACTGTTGGTGTGAACTGTGTTTGAAATACGTGTTGTAAAAGATATGATGGAAAATACCGCTAAAACAACATGAAGTAAGCATTTTAGGGTTTCAGAATCTTTTAAAGAATTGTTGAGAACTTTATTTGGAAGATTTTTGCAAAAGGTTACTTGGTTCAACTTCCAATAGTTTAGCCGATACTGACCAGAATTTCAGCAATTATGTAAATTTTCTATATTTTATAGATTTTGATGCCCTAGATGGAGTTTTCCTATTCGTTTCTGAGATAAAGGCCTGATAAATGCAAAAAAGTGTAGATTTAGCCTGGTTTAGATGAGGCCATAAAATCCGAACTGGATCTGACAGGACAAACCCCTACTAGGGTATTTGTAGTCTAAATATGTACTTTCAAAGAATGCATACTAGAAGTTGTTTGCATTTTCAGTGTTGCATAGTGATATTGACCCAATTTGAAAAATTCTTTTTTTGTATGTTTTGCTGTTTTATCAGCTATTTGATAAAAAATGAAAATGTCAAATTCTGTAAAAACCATGTGCAAAAAAATACTCCTCTGCAAAAAAGTCCTCCCAAAATCATGGGTTTCGTAAGGAATTTTTGGCAGCCGTAACTACTCTCAAACCCCCTTTCTTCCCCACTATTTTTACAAGGGCATGTCGCACTCAGTTTGTAGTTATTTTATGATCACAAGTTGAAAAGTAAGTTGAAAAAAAATTCTATTTTTAGACAGTTGATGTAGAGAATTTGTTTTTAATTTCATCACACATCTTACTTTTATTTTACATACATACATATGTTCCCACAACATCCCCGAAGGGACAAGGGAGACTTCTCTCACGCCGATGAGTGCACGCCGATTCATATTGGCTCAATGATATGGGACCTACTTTTTATCGCCGAGTCCGAACGGAGTGTCTTACGACACCACTTGTAGAGAAGTTTTTCAAGGCTGAAATACTCAGGAAATGTCGCCAGCATTACTGAGGGGGAATTTTGCCACCGTTGTAAATTTGATGTTGCTTGGCCTGGGATTCGAAACGCAGGCCTTCTGAGTGCAAGGCGGACGAGCTAACCATTGCACCACATACTTTTATTTTACTTTGTTTATTTCGCTGTCTGCCCGAATTGAACCTACGAACCCTCTGATTTCTAGCCACCCAGCAAACCAAATGTCGGATGTCCGAAATATCGGAACAATTTCGGAAGCAAAATCGTTCAGATTTCGTATCGATTTCTATACGATTTATCGTAGGGGAATTCGTTAAGATTTCGTTCCGATTTCGGAGAAAATGTCGGAAATAAATTTCCCTTCGAATATGCTAATGTTTTTCTTCCGATTTCGTTACGAATTCGGATCGATATGTCGGAGACAAATTTCCCTTCGAACAACAACCACCTTTTGTATATATCTAAGAAGCAACATTTTAGTTTGTTGTCGAAAAACGAAATATTGGCAAAATAATAAAATATCTTAAAAAAAAAAAAAAAATAATGACCTGTTTCACTAACACGATTCGAATACAAATTCGTTCGAACTACTACAAAACTTCAGTTTTCTTAAAAAATATTTGAATTGTTTTTATTTCCAATCAAACATTTCCTACGACAACAGGAGTTTGGTAGCAATTCGAACGAATTTGAATTTGATTCGTCTTAGAGAAACAGGCCATAAGGTTTTATTTCTCTCTGACCTTGAGCCAAAAAGTAAGAAAAAGATAATGAAAAACAAACCAGCTAACGAAACGACGAACGGTTGATGTGTGTGTGTAGGACTTCGCAAGATATCAATTTTTCAATGTAATCTCCTTAGGTCATAAAAAGCTCGATTAATTAAATTAATTAAATCTCACAAATAATGGCCTTCGCCCCTAAAAAGGCAAAAACTTAAAAATAAAACATTCAGCTGAGCCCGGCTGGGATTCGAACCTGGGTCGTCGCCAACTAACAGACAATGTTGCTGACGTCTTAGCGTTCTAAACCACAATCCACTTAAAAAATCTTTCGATGTGAAAGACATATGTATATACAGTCTACGATGGAAAAAAGCCATCGACTGTAATATGAATGCAACATTGAAAAAATTGATTTCTGGAATAGAAGAGGGACAAATGAGTCGTCTTTGGAAATAAAAAGCTTCAATTTGAACTTCACAAATGCAAAATTGCAATCTTGGATGTATAAATAGGAGCTCCAAATGGCGAAAATTGTCTAGCAACAACAACAACATCTAATATGCCTGATGATGTTAGCCTAACCAGCTAACGAAACGATCGTCGCATAGTGGTTGATGTGTGTGTGTAGGACTTCGCTAGATATCAATTTTTCAATGTAATCAACTTAGGTCATAAAAAGCTCGATTAATTAAATTAAAAACAAAATGGTTGGTTATAAAATTCGCATCTAAATTTTTTAAATATTTTAAATATAAATGCAACATAAAATAATTCCAGCTAGTGCTAATAGACTCAATATTTCGTACACAAAGTTTATATTGTTCTACTATAACTACAAAATGATGACAACAGTGCAAACCATTAGATATCTTTGAAATTATAATCTTCCAATAAAAAACATAACAAAGAAAATTTATCAATAAAAAGAGGCATCAGAGAAAAAATTTTTCCTTCGGTAATCATAAGAAATTATTCCAAAATCGTTCAGAAATCTTTACGAAAGTTCGGAAGGCACCTCAGATTTTCATACGACATTATTCCGAAATCGTTCAGAAATCTGTACGAAAATTCGGAGGAAAAAATTCGCATTTCGAATTTTCCAAGGATTTTCTTCCGAATTCTGGACGAAATCGATCCGATTTCGCACCGACATTTCGTTCCGAAATTATGTCAACCACTTCATACAACTTTCGTTAAGATATCGTTACGATTTCGGATCAGATATCGGACGTAACGTCCGAATTTTGTTCCGATTTCGTTACGATATCGGTACAATTGGTTTGCTAAGCAAAGACACTACACACTATGCCACGCACACGAATATTAAGGGTTGCTTAAGAACTTAAATGTGCAGTGCACATGTGCACCACGAACTGTGATTTTTTAATTAAAAAAACTCGCGCGCCGGCCGTGAGCGTTGAACACACAACCCTAGGACTTATAGTCGGACACACACTCACTGTGCCACCGTCGTCATTACTTAGTGAGGAGTAAAGTAAGTAGGTTTACCTTGTAAATTTTTTAAGAAGTAACCCATTACTTTTACTTGTAATGCGAAAAGAAACTTGTTAACATTACTTTGTAAAAGGTTACGTAATGACTACAGGGTCCAAATTTTTGCTGGGTCATAACTTCTTTAATATTGGTCCAATTTGAAAATTCTTTTTTTGTACGTTTTGCTGTTTTATCAGCTATTTGATAAAAAATAGAAAAAAATTGCACAGTGGGCTTGGATGTAGTTTTCGCTATTTAATATTTAAAATCAATTTTTAACAATGATTGATCCCTTCGATTTTCTTAATTTTTTTGTATTAAACTACGATCAATTACGAAAATTTTAAGTCCTATTTGGTAGTGGGATTCGAATGACTACTTTTTTTTTCTTAATTTTTTAAAATTGTTCTGAAAATATACTAAAATGTTTTGCTGATGAACAGGATCACCACAGCAAAAAATAAAGGAAATCAAAATCTTCATCTTGAAAAAGTGTCCGATTTCACTCAGAAATCTCTATATATAAAATAGAAAATTGTTTGTACGTTTGTTTGTTTGTTTGTGCCTTAATAACTCAAAAACCGCTGAACAGATCTTATTGTAATTTTCAGAGTCGATTGCAGCTTCGCCTGAAAGTAACATAAGTTGTTTGAAATTCCACAATGTTTGAAATTCCTCGGTGATCTGGAGATATTGCATCAGAATCGGAGGTACCTCAAAAAAATTTAATTTTATATCCGAATATCTATAGAACGGTATGTGAAGTCTCCGAAATTTATCAAAATAACGGCTTACATCCCGCACGTCATGTCTTACAAAATAAGCGGATTGGGGTCAGGGGAGAGATTTGTATATAGCTCCCATATATATCTTCGTCCGATTTCATGTATTTGAAACACAAACCCAATGGGTTAATCCGGTTAAGTGATGGTTATTGGCATGGAAATATATGTATATATCCAAATAGGTTTAGATTTATATATAGCTCCCATACAGTAGAACTTATAGTCGAAAAGGATTTAGGAGAAGTGTAAACTCCTGCAAGATACAAAAATACCATACACAGCACTGAACGGACTGAGAACGCATTCATATATGTATTTATGCATTAATATATTTAAATATTCCTAACCATTAAAGGTAAAAAAAACCGAAATGGCTGACATCTGATTTGAATATACAATTTATTATGGAGGTTATACTTGCTAAGTGTTCGCAATCACCCGATCCTGCACTTTTTGGTAATAAAAATCTGTATTTGACAGTTTGTTAGTTTGGAAACGCATCACCACATTCATGCTCATACTTTTACCCACTTTACAGAAAACATTGGACGGTAATTTTCCATTTTTTTTATCAGCTATGCTGTGACCAATTGCAAGCGATATCAGACCTACTATATCAAAAATTTTCCTAAACTAATGATTTTATTTGTACCATACTTTAAAAAGCATCCTGGCCAAATTAGCATTTTTACTTAAAAATGCCAAAAAATCTAAAATCGCAAAAAGTAGCAGGAAATAATTTAAGACTTTATTCTATACAAAATATATACATATTTAAAAAAGAAATGACGGGGAACTCGATGGATTCCCATACTAACACCATATTTCGATTGGAGAAATTACAAAAAAGAACGTTGTTACTTATGGGTAATAAAACTGTTTCATTTAAATAAATACCCTTACGATATAACAAAAATAAATAAGATTCGCTTAGCCTAAATATGTATATTCTTCTTCACGAAGGAATATCTCAAAAAAAAGCTTGCCGTTCAATTTTGTCACCATTTTTAATTTAAATGCAAGCGTTTTATTTGAGAGATTCCATTATGAAGATGAATGTACTACTTGTGCTAAGCAAACAATTATTTTCTATCTTTAAGTGCATTTATAAATAAAACACAATAACTTTTTTAATAATTTTTTATTTTTACACTTTAAGAAATAACAGCCTGTTCATGTATGTAGACCAAAAGGTTTCTTGCGCTTCCGAAGTGAAAAAAAATCATTTTCTGTTCATGTAAATACCTTCGAAATGAAAATCTATGCGACCGACAAGCCATACGAAACGTAGACTTTTCCATGTAAATTTTCGTTTATGTATTTCGAAAGGACTGTCTTTTGTAGAAAGAAAAATTAAAATTACTCACTTGCTTTGTAGCTGTCGAGTAGAACGTAAACTCGCGAAAATCTTAAATCAAATTTATGCAACACGTTCTTGAAACAAAATAAAAATTTTACAGACACGTTTTAAAGGCGATTTCATTAATTATTTTGAAGAAATTAATTAAATAAAATAATTTTATTTTCTCAAACAAAACAAATCACACCTATTCCAATATTTGTATGTACGAGGGCAGTTCGGAAACTTCTTAGCCTAGCACAAAAAGCGCGGTATAAACAGAAAAAAGTTAAATGTTTTGGAAACTTCCATCTCTGTTATGAACACATGTTAAATTTTGTTTCGATCTGGCAACTTCTTCATATAGAAACAGGTGTTCAAAAAAGACGCATCCGCAATTTTTTGACAATGGAAAAATTAGAAATGCGTGCTGTCATTAAATATTTACATAAAAAAGCTTTATCGGGACAAGAAATTCATAATGATATGGTGAATGTGTTAGGTGAAAGTGCTCCTTCATATGCAACAGTAAAAATTGGGTTGCTGAATTTAAACGTGGTCGTACAAGCATTGAAGATGAACCACGTAGTGCACGTCCAAAAACAGCAACAACAACAGAAATTGTAGCCAAAGTGCATGATATGGTATTAAATGATCGACGAATAAAAGTGCGTGAAATTGCTAATATCATGGGCATCTCAAATGATCGAGTCCAAAAAGCTTTCTGCAAGATGGGTGCCGCATTTGTTAACAGTCGATCAAAAACGCATAAGAATAAACATTTCTCAAGCTTGTTTGGATCGTTTTAAGCGAAATAAAATGGATTTTAAGCGTCGTTTCATAACTGTTGATGAGACATGGATTCACCACTATACTCCAGAGACAAAAGAACAATCCAAACAATGGACTGAAGCTGGAGGAAGTGCCCCAAAGAAGGCAACGGTTTTTTGGGACTTCAAAGGTATTTTATTGATTGACTATCTGCAAAAGGGTAAAACAATAAATTCAGAGTACTATTGCAACCTTTTGGATCAATTAAATGTACAAATTCGAGAAAAACGTCCTGGCTTACAACACAAAAAAATAATTTTTCATCAAGACAACGCACCAGCGCACAAGAGTGTTTTAACAATGGCTAAAATCAACGAATTAATGTACGAGTTGCTTGACCACCCATCTTATTCTCCTGATTTAGCTCCCAGTGTCTTTTACTTGTTCCCAAATCTAAAAAAAATTCCTTGCTGGCAAGCTTTGTACCTCAAATGAAGATGCAATTACAGTTGTAAACCAATATTTTGAAGACCTTGAGGAAAACTATTTTAATCAAGGGATAGAATTGCTAGAAAAGCGTTGGACTAAGTGTATTGAAGTTTCTGGAGATTATATTGAAAAATAAAAATATTTTTGAAAAACTAACTATTCTCTTTCATTGATAGGCTAAGAAGTTTCCGAACCGCCCTCGTATATGTGGACTTTGTTTTTATTTCTCATTTGACTCTCATTCATGGGACATAGTTGTACAAATGTACATTCAAATTAGTAGTATTTCACATAGGATACATAACGGCAGTCGCACGATAGCTTGCGAAATACATGAACGCTTTTTTAGGCGGAAGTGAGTGACTGCTTTCCTTTCATACGGCTTTTCGTGCGACATACATAAACTGGCTGTAAATGTTTTTGACCACTGAGATTTCCATAACCAAATTATCAATATAGGCCTTAAATCGGGTGGTAACGTTGTATGGCGGCTATACCAAAACCTGTACCCATGCCCATAATTTTTGTAGGGGAAGTTTCTGCACCGTTGGGAACTCCAAATGCCAAGTTACATCGGGTGGTACCGCTATAAGGGGGCTATACCATAACCTGAACCTATGTCCACAATTTTTGGTGTGGAAGTTTCTGTATCATTGGGAACTCCAAAGATAAAATTTCCAAATATGTAACTGAAATCGGGTGGTACCGCTTTACATAGGGGCTATAGGAAAAAATGGACCCATATTGGTTTTGATTTCATATTCATTTATCGTCATCCGTACCTGAAATGTGTGCAAAGTTTTATTTCGATTGGTCAACTGTGACTGTGTTAAAAATTTGATACTAGATTTGAACTAAACAGATAGACAACAAAGCAATTTAAATAAAACACTGTAAAACAACATCGTAAACGTTGTAAAAACATATATTTTAAATGTACCATTATTTTGTTCTGGCTTTTCAATTGTAATTATTATGTATGTCGTTAAGTACAAATCAACAGTTGTTGTAATAGTGTTTATTATTATGTTTGTATGTTCGTTCTTCTGTTCAATCTGGCTCAGGGTCTATCTCCAGTTCCAGGAAAATGGCTGCTTCGATGGGATGTAGCCACAGATCCACTGGAGTTAGAAGAGTAGGTTTTGTGGGGCAGTTGAAAAGGTGATTTGTGTCGTGCGGGCCCATGCCGCATACTGGGAAGATGTCTTGCACGGTTCGATCGATTTCCACCCAATAAGAATTTAGGCGACTGCAATATCCCGAGCGAAGTTGAGCCAAAACTACTCTGGTTTGTCGTGGCAGCTGACGCTCCTCAACTGCGATAGATGGGGGATGTACTCCGAAGACTTAGCAACTGCATCCGTCTGAATGCTATTTAAACCTGGTTGATATGCATGTTGATCTATCGGTTCTCTTCGGTATCGTTGAACCTCTCCCTCAAGAGCGTGGATATCCCTCCTGATGTACCTGAATGTGACAGGCCTACCCATCAGATGGTGATTGGGATGGCTCTCACGGTAACACCCAAGCAAGTACTGCAACGAAAGCATCTCATTGTGTTGCTTTATTGAAAGAATCTTTGCCTCCTCATGTAGATGGTCCACTGAAGATTTGAGGAGGCACCCTGTTGCTGTTCTCAGGGCGGCATTCTGGCAAGTTTGCATCTTTTTCCAATTCGTATCACATAATCTCGGGGACCAGACTGGCGGCGCATAGCTTACCACAGACCGACCTATCGCGTTATATGTGGTCAACAAGGTTTCTTTATCTGGACCCCAAGTGCTGACGGCTAGGGACTTGTTCCTACTTTTCAGTTTGTCGCAGATTGCGGTGGGGTGTGCGCACGACTTGAATGTAGTGTGATGTGACCCCTAAAATTTTGGGGCAGTTTGTGGTCGGAATTCTGCTACCGTCGATCACGACATTCAACTCTCGTCCAAACTGGTGAACAGAGTTCCTGTAGATTTTGTGGCGGAAATCTGCATATTCCTCTAATGAAAAAAGTTAGTAAGATCGGTTAAATAGTTGTTCAGTCTCTCACAGATGTCATCAGGGAGGGAACCTGACGCCCGGATCGTGCAATCATCCGCCTACGTTACGATCACGATGCCGTCTGAAGGGGGCGGAATACTGGAGAGGTTAAACAGTTCCGGAAATATCACCCCACCTTGGGGCACTCCCTGTTTCAATCTACGGGATTTGGACTTCTTGTTCCTGAATTTCACGTACCACTGGCGTTCACACATGTAATTGACTATCCAACGTTTCAAGCTTGACCGGAGGGTTGTCTGCTCAATGTCCTCAAACAGCATGGAGGGTCTATGTCTTTGCTATGGGCGACAAAAGCGAAATCGGCTTGTACGATTCACTTTTGCTGGCATCCTTGCCTGGCTTCCGTAGTGGGACAACCCTGACCATTTTCCAGACTTTGGGAACAATGAGGGTGGCTAGTGGTAAGTTGAGAACTTTAGTGAGATACTCCATTCCCGGCTCATCCAGCTGCTTCAGCATTACCATGGAGATTCCATCAGAACTCAACGCTTTGGATGATTTAACGTTCCTGATGGCATTGGCAACATCATCCATTGTAAACTGTGGTGGTTCATCCTCGGCAGGAAGAGATCTGATGCGACGTAATACGAGGTGCTCGACAAACTGTCGATTGAAATAACTTGCGCACCTCTTCGGGTCAGTCAACGTTACGTCGCCTAACGTGACTGAGGTCCTATCTTCCCTTCTTCCAGGGTTCGAGAGTGACTTGACAATTCACTTATACCGGCTCTAATGTTGCGACTCTTCAGATGATTTAACCACTTGTTTCGCTTATGCTCGCCAAGCAGCCTGTTAATTTCCAGTGTCAGCTCCCTGACTCTGGAGTCTCGACGAAGCTCATCACCCTCATTTGCTAATCCCGTCGCCTCTGATGGAAAGTTTGGTCTTACTTAGGGTATTCGACCAGCAGGGATATGACGAGCGGCTGCAGCAGTGATGATGTCTCGGAACGTCCTTTCCGCTACCCGAACAACAGAAAGATTGGGCAGTTCTCTAAAGCGGTGATAGGTTAACTTTCTGAAACTCTGCCAATCAGCTTTGTTATGATTGACGAATCTGCGGCGTTCAGAGGTGATGAAATCGGGTGGTCTGCTAATGGAGACAATTATGGGGAGATGATCTAATCCAAGGGAAATTACGGGTTTCCAGGTAACGTCATTTGTCAGGGACATTCTCATTGACCGTGCAAAACGTAGGGCTATCAATTTGCTCAGCCAGTGCTGTACCTATCTGGTCGTTTCCGAGGAACGAATGTCACATCCCATGATGGGCCTTAAAGTCCCCCAGGACCTGACTATTATGACCTTACAAAAGCGGGGTAATGTCAGGCTCGTAATTTGAGATACATACATATATGTATTTCTCGACGGGATGTATACGTTCAGCAACCCTATCTCGGCAGTTCCACACCTGACTGCTTCCCCCATACATTCACATTATCATTGTACCAGATTCCATGTACGGGTCATTAGAGACAGGCTCAAGCGAGATATGTCTGTATTGGACAGACTGGTGCAATAGGAAAGCTAATTCCCCAAATCCATTTCTGATCGTTCCTTAGCACGTTGTAACCATCACAAAGTTGAAAGCTGCAGTTGTTGTTGAGCTTGGTTTCTTGCACCGCCGCGACCTTGATATTCTTCCGACTCATGATATATAATATTTTCTCGATCTTACCTCGGAGTCCATTCCAATAAAGTTACAAAAAGGATGCACTTTCTGGGATGAGGATAACAACGGCTGGTGTTAAAGGCTGCATGTGCGGTTGCTATCGAGGGGACTGCGGGGGAGTTTCATAATCTGACGACGAGGGAGTTTCGTAATCCATGACGACTCACAGGGGACTGAATTCACGTAGCATGCAGTAACATAGTCCCTCACGTGGACAAGTCCGGAGCAACCCTTAGATGCACCCACTCCTGACATCTATTGCATTTCACCGAAGGTATCATTTAAGTAAATTTTTTGATTTTTGACGCGCTAGATCGGCATTCCGTCCCACCGTGTGATGGTGGTGTTGGCAAGTGAATAATACATAGATGCTGTCTTGCTTCGTTCTAATACATATATAAAAAAGTACACACTCGTTGGTTCTTAAAAATAACTTTTATTTTCGTATCCTTCGTCTGCTTTGGAAAATATTCTATTTTTTATTACAAATTATTTTGTTTGCTGTATACATTGCTCTGTTCCAGAACCTGAAAGAAGCTTCTAAATTCTACTACGATAACATTTTTTCCTTTGTCCATATTTACATTAGGCAATTTTCCTTGCGGCAATTGTCAGTTTGTAGGTGAGAGAGGGTATTGAGAGGCAAAAGGTAACCAATTGGTGACAATTACCGCAAGGAAAATGGCCTAATGTAAATTGGGACTTTACGTTATCGGAAAAAAATTTTTAAATTAGTAGATTCTTGCAGTACTGGAACAAACCAATATGTTTGTCATAATTTTTATTCATATTTAAAATTTAAATGAAATTTAAGTGAAATAAAAAATGCAGCACAAATTATTTCAAATTTGTTCGATGATATCATCTATCAAAAACTGCGAAAAACTTCGTTCTACATGTTTTTCTTATCTATGCCATTAAAATGTTGACATAAAAAATATTTTTGCCCATTTTAGAAGTTGACACATTATGAAACAAAATAAATTGTCTCAACTCATTCTATCAAGCAATTATTATATTGTTAACTAGCATATGCCCGCTACTTCGTTAGCGAAAAGTTTTCGTTTATAGAAAAAAGGTTGCAAACAGAATTTATATTGATCCCGTTCTTCCCTGCCAAAAAAGCAAAATTTTCTCCACTAATAAATTAGTTGTTTTTAGAATATTAAAACAACAACAGTGGAATTAAGCCAGATTATTAAAAAAATAAAAAAAAACATATAGAATCCATAAAGAAAAAATTTTAAATTTTGTTCAAATTACATAAGTCGATTCCTAACCTTCTCAATACTAACGATATGCAATTATTACTTTTCATTCAGTTATGGCCGGACATACTATTCGAATTTATACTATTCGAATTTAAATTCGTTCAAATTGTTACCAAACCAAACACATCATTATACCAGATTTTAGGATTCCAGTTCTATCCCTTCATCCAATACCAAAATTGTTATAAATGTAGTACCATACATACATACTCATACTTGTAGTAGGCAGTTCTAAAACAACTTTCTTATCTCAAACCTACGCATCAACTGTTACCTTTGTACACAATTTCGGAATTCCAAAAATACTCAATATCAAATTTTGTACAATTTATTATTGACCGTAATATCAACATTTAGAACTCTATCTCTGTCCCCATACCTTTTTGTATTAGGTGTACTATATAGACAAATTTTCATATTTCCATCTGTATTCCTAATCAATACCATTATACACTTAGTACCATTTGGTACTTTTCGCATTTCCAAAACCACTTCATATCTCAAACTTACACAATATCAATGTTACCATGGTCGTTTCCTAAAAACATCCGGAACCTTTAAGTACTTTCCATAACCCACGAGAATCTAATCCGCTATAAAGCCTGGAATAATAGTGTCTTCTTTACCTGCGAATGATCGATTTTGCTTTGTTTCGGTATTTACAATAGATACGCCAATAGTCTTCAGATCGACCACTTTGGAATGACAAAAAGGCCAAATTCCTCTCAGACGTTAAAAATCGAACATTCCTAAACTTCATCCAGGGATCAACTGAGTACTTGACTTCTTTCCTAACAATAGGAACAAATGCAAAAAGAGAATCAACAAGTAAAAAAGCGTTAAGTTCGGCCGGGCCGAACTTTTCATACCCTCCATTCATTCATGTCCCCAACTTTAAGTGGGTACGTTAAAATGCCAGATAATGTACATAAAATGTTTCATTCGGTAGGTCATTTTTTATGGTGCCTATGTGTAACAATGTATGTTGACAATTTTTTGTGGGCTAGAAATTGGGAGGTACCGTTATATAGGGGTTATAATAAAACTGGACCTATGTTGACAGTTTTTGATGGGAGCCTTTAATGACAAATAACTCCTAATTCGGTTAAAAATTGTAGCTAGAATCCTCAAAACACCGAAAATCGGTACATAACGTGGGAACTTCAAATGTCATTAACAGCTAGTTCGGAGGTATGTGGGTCATACGAAAATATGAACTTAAATGAACAATTTTTGTTTGCTTTTAAATTTCAAATTACAGAAAGTTCGTCCAAAAAAATAAAGCCAAGGAATGGAAAATCGGAAGGTTTGTTTTGGGGCTATACCAAAACGTGGACCTACGTTCGGTTAAACATTTTAAATAAAATCTTCAAAATACCGAAAATCGGGAAGTATCGTTATATTGGGGCTATGTTGAAAATTGTTGATGCAGATGTGTGGTGACCACTACAACCTTCAAATGTCAAATTACAGTTACTTCGAGTAAAAATTTTAGCTAAAATTGCCAATTATTGAAAATTGGGAGGTTCCGTTATAAAAAAAAACATTGTTCCACAATATCCCATACGGGACAAGGGAGCACACCGATTCATATTTAGCTCAATGGTATGGGACCTACTGTTTATCGCCGAGTCCGAACGGCGTGTCTTAAGACACCACTAGTGGAGAAGTTTTTCAAGGCTGAAATACTCAGGAAATGTCGCCAACATTACTGAGGGGTATTTCGAATATAAGTTTTTTGGTCACTAAGAACCCTAAATATCAAATTATAGCTAATTCGGTCTAGAAATGTGAATTTAAACGTCGAAATACCTATTCCAAAACATGGACCTATGTCCACTAGTTATATAAGTTTATTGTCATTTAAGAACCCTAAATGTTAATTTATAGCTAAATCGGTCTGTAAATGTAACTAAAAACGTCAAAATGCCATAAATCGGGGGTACCGTTATATGGGGGCTATACCAAAACGTGGACCTATGTCCACAACTTTTGTTATATAAGTTTATTTACACTTAAGAACCCTAAATGTCAAATTATAGCTTAATCGACCTGAATAGGTAGCTAATAACGTCAAAATACCGTAAATCGGGGGGCACCGTTATATGGAGGCTATACCAAAACGTGGACTTATGTCCACAAGTATTGTTATATAAGTTTATTGACATTTAAGAACCCTAAATGCCAAATTATAGCTACATCGGTCTGAAAATGTAGCTAAAATCGTCAAAATACCGTAAATCGTGGGGTACCGTTATACGTGGACCTATATAGCCCATCATCGAACTTGACCTGCCTGCAAACAAAAGACGCATTTTCCCAAAATTTCAGCGTCCTATCTCCATTTTTGTGGATGCTAGAGTGATTACCACAGACGGACGGACGGACGGACGGACGTGCACAGATCGATTCAGAATTTTACCCTGATCAAGAATATATATACTTTATAGGGTCGCAAATGAGTATTTCAATGCGTTACAAACGGAAAAACAAACTTAATATACCCTCCATACTATGGTGGAGGGTATAAAAAGAGAACTTATGTAAGCAGATTTTTCATAAACAGCAACACTTCTAAACACCAAATTCGAGTCGAAGATACCAAGAAAATTCCATAAACCATTTTAATCAATATTCTTATAATCTCTATACTCATTGAAATCAGGTAAACTGCTAAAGTTAATTGAAAACAATTAAGAAAAGTCTATAGTCGGACGGAGCCGACCATGGGATACCCTATACCACTATCCCTGGACAAACGCTCTCCACGGAACTTCTTTTCAATGATTGTGAAAATTTAATTATCAAATACCAGAGATGTAATGTATAATACTTATGACCAAAACCAAAAAGTTATCTAGCATGACAAAGACATTTTTGTGGCAGGAAAGGAAAATTTAGTTCACACAAACTAAAATGTAATGAAATCCACTTATGTAGTACTACTACTTCCGTTGTTTAACCGCTACGTTATTGAAATTTTTACCAATTTTACACAAAAGTTTCAGTCCATTAATCCGCTATGTATTATCTGATCTTCACGTTGGTTTGTACGCTTCTTCTTCATCATAAACTCAAACTTTGTTTAAATTTTGCTGGTTTTTATTTTGACCTACAGAGCCGCTACAAAATTGGTTAACATTTTGTTTTTGGTCCATTTCATCCCGTGAACATTTAACGACCATCACCAAAAACTAATCATTTCTATTCTGGCCCGAACCCAATCTCCTTAAAAAATTTGTTACAATCGGTCCATAATTGCTTGTTTACAATTTTTAATGGACGGATACACATCACTAAATCGCTTTATCTCGTCGAGATATGAATTTTGGTGTTACATAAACTTTTGGAGAGACAATATGTAGCATGGTATAAAAATGTGGTTCTCTACACAGAACCTATTATATATTCGGCAGTAGGCCCGTTATCTAGCAAACACTTTATTGCAATTTACATCAGAGGAAAGGTCAGTAGTTTTTTTCCATATGTAGGCTACTTTGCGAAATATATATGTCCTCAAGGAATTCAAATATCGACCAAAAATAAAATTTTTATATTTTTCATACAAAAGTAATGGTCCATTTCACCCGCTAAAGAATATCAGATCATCGTTCAAAATTGTAGGCACCTTTTTCGACCTTTACTCTTACTCGGTGCAAAATTTCGTGACTATTGATGTATAATTGCGGCTTCTAGCGAGTTTATTATTACACTACAAACAAATAACGGGATATATTAGGCTGTAACTCTGTTATCTAATCATGCACACCAACATAATTGTCATCAATTGAAAGGTCAAGCGTTCCACTTTCAAGTATATCTCACTTGTCCGGAATGTCACTTCCAGGAATTAAGATATAAGCTGTATATTAAAATTTTTCACAATTTTCACACAAAAGTTTTGGTCCATTTAACTAAATATTATCCGATCGCCATCTCAAATTGCAAGCTTCTTCTTTGTGATATACTCTTACCTTATTATTGAGACCGACAGAGCCGCTAGAAAATTGGATAAATATTATGTTTTTGGTCCATTTCACCCGCTAAATATTTCACGATCATCACCAATAAGAATAGGGATCTATTCTGATCTGAACCCGACCTCCATACAAAATTTCGTGACGATCGGTCCATAATTGCGGCCTGGAGCGTGTTTACAATTTATAATGAACAGACGGACGGACTGACGGACGGACACACATCTCAAAATCGCTTTATCTCGTCGAGATATGAAGAATGGTATACCACATTGGGGGTCTCCGACGAATATTTCGCGGTGTTACATGAATTTTTACCAAAACAAACTTATAATAAATACCCTTTTCCACATTGTGGTATAGGGTATAATGAGGCAAGAATAAACTCATGAACCGATATTGCAGGAGATTGAACCTGGTCAGCATAAGCTATAATGGAGTTATCACTCATTAAAATATAATCAATCAAGGATGTAGAACGACTACCCAAATGATGGCAAGTAAGCAACACCAAGAAGGATTTTTGTGCTTCGAAACTGTAGTTCTAACAGCAAAGATTCACAATTACGAACAGATGTTTTAAAAACACATTTATAACGAACATAATTTGGTAAGTAAATTCCGACACCACCACCCCTGCCTGGCCTGTGCCGATCACCACGGCAGAAATGGTAGCCAGGAATGGAAACCGCAGAGTCTAAAATCTCAGGAACACCCCATGTCTCAGAGACTGCGAAAATGACAAAAGTGTTATGTCCTACAAGTCTTTTTAACTCATCAAGTTTTGTTATAGGTCTAATGCTTCTGCAGTTTAAATGCCCAATATTTAAATTATTTCTAAATGACA
Source organism: Musca autumnalis (assembly GCF_047663935.1). Classification (NCBI taxonomy): domain Eukaryota; kingdom Metazoa; phylum Arthropoda; class Insecta; order Diptera; family Muscidae; genus Musca; species Musca autumnalis. The sequence goes on from NW_027411755.1 coordinate 77,154,193, forward strand.
AAAATTTCGTCTTAAAATAAGAGTTGTCTCTTACTAACGGACCAAGGTTCTGACTAAAAGACATCAAAATAAAAGAGAAATTTTAAAGTTGGGGAACCAAATGAAGACCAGTAGTTGTGATAGATAAAGGAAGCAAAATCTTAAATTCATCACCAATAAAATATAAAACTTCTCTTTCTTTCAACAGCTAATCGCTTACAAAATAATAGGTATCTATATATATAAAATTGAAATTTGTTTGTACGTTTGTTTGTTTGTTTGTTTGTTTGTGCCTTATAGACTCGAAAACCGCTGAACAGATCTTACTGAAATGTTTAGGGTACATTGCTACATGGCCTGGAATGAAAATAGGCTATATCATTTTTTGAAATTTCGCGTTGATCTGGAGATATAGCATCAAAACCGGAGGTACCTCCAAAAAAATCAGTTTTTGTGTGCAAATATCTTTAGAACCATTACAGATATAATCTCCAAATTTTGTATGTGTGACGGAATTTGGTGTAGAAATAAATTTATAAAATTATATATAAATCGGTTCAGATTTGGATATAGCTCCCACATACATATATTTTTGGCCGATTTATTTATTTTATATACCAAACATGCTATTTATGTCCAATTTCAATGAAATTTGGAATTTGTGACGGAACTTTGTCTGTAAATAAACGTGGCAAATTATATCAAAATCTGCTCAGATTTGGATATAGCTCCCATACACATATATTTTCGGCCGACTTCCTTATTTTATGCACCAAACACGCTACATATGTCCAATTTCGCTGACATTTTGAATGTATGATGGAATTTGTTCTAGAAATGAATGTGCCAAATTATATTGAGATTAGTTCAGATTTGGATATAGCTCCCATCTACATATATTTTCGGCCGATTTCCTTATTTTATGCACCAAACACGCTACATATGTCCAATTTCGCTGAAATTTAGAATGTGTGATGGATATTGGCTTTGAAATATATGTGCCAATTTATATCGAAATCGGTTCAGATTTGGATGTAGCTCCCATATATATTTTCGGCCGATTTTCCGCATTTGATGCACCAAACACGCTATATATGTCCAAATTCGCTGAAATTTAGAATGTGTTACAGAACATGGTCTAGAAATAAATGTGCCAAATTATATCGAAATCGGTTCATATTTGGATATAGCTCCCATATATATTTTCGGCCGATTTTCCGCATTTGATGCACCAAACACGATATATACGTCCAATTTCGCTGAAATTTGAAATGTGTAACGGAATTTGGTCTAGACATAAATGTGCCAAATTATATCGGAATCGGTTCAGATTTGGATATAGCTCCCATATATATTTTCGCCCGATTTCCTGTATTTGATGCACCAAAAACGCTATATATGTCGAATTTCACTGAATTTTAAAATGTGTGACGGAATTTAGTCTAGACATAAATGTGCCAAATTATATCGGAATCGGTTCAGATTTGAATATAGCTCCCATATATATTTTCGCCCGATTTCCTGTATTTGATGTATAAAACACGCTATATATGTCCAATTTCGCAGAACTTTGAAATGTGTGACGGAATTTAGTCTAGAAATAAATGTGCCAAATTATATCGAAATCGGTTTATATTTGGATATAGCTCCCATATGTATTTTCGCTCGATTTCCTGTATTTGATGTACCAAAAACGCTATATATGTCGAATTTCACTGAATTTTGAAATGTGTGACGGAATTTGGTCTAGACATAAATGTGCCAAATTATATCGGAATCGGTTCAGATTTGGATATAGCTCCCATATATATTTTCGCCCGATTACCTGTATTTGATGCACCAAAAACGCTATATATGTCGAATTTCACTGAATTTTGAAATGTGTGACGGAATTTAGTCTAGACATAATGTGCCAAATTATATCGGAATCGGTTCAGATTTGAATATAGCTCCCATATATATTTTCGCCCGATTTCCTGTATTTGATGTACCAAACACGCTATATATGTCCAAATTCGCTGAAATTTAGAATGTGTTACAGAACTTGGTCTAGAAATAAATGTGCCAAATTATATCGAAATCAGTTTATATTTGGATATAGCTCCCATATATATTTTCGGCCGATTTTCCGCATTTGATGCACCAAACACGATATATACGTCCAATTTCGCTGAAATTTGAAATGTGTAACGGAATTTGGTCTAGACATAAATGTGCCAGATTATTTTGAAAACGGTTCAGATTTGGATATAGCTCCCATATATATTTTCGGCCGATTTCATGTATTTGATGCACCAAGCACGCTATATATGTATGTCGAATTTCACTGAATTTTGAAATGTGTGACGGAATTTAGTCTAGACATAAATGTGCCAAATTATATAGAAATCGGTTCAGATTTGAATATAGCTCCCATATATATTTTCGCCCGATTTCCTGTATTTGATGTATAAAACACGCTATATATGTCCAATTTCGAAGAATTTTGAAATGGTGACGGAATTTAGTCTACATATAAATGTGTCAAATTAAATCGAAATCGTTTCAGATTTGAATACAGCTCCCATATATATTTTCGACCGATTTGAGGTACTTGATTCACCAAACATGCTATATATGACTAATTTCGATGCAATTTGGAATGTGTAAAGTAAATGTGCCAAATTATATCGAAATCGGTTAAGATTTGAATATAGCTCCCATATATAATTTCGGACGATTTTCTGTATTTTATGCACCAAACACGCTATGTATGTATATTAAATTTCAATGAAATTTGGAATGTGAGACGGGATTTGGTCTAAAAGGAAATGTGCCAAATTATATCGAGATCGGTTCATATCGGAATATGGCTCTCATATATATTTTCGGTCGATTTCAGGTTTTTGTACGTATGTCAATTTTCAATGAAATTTTGAATTAACTCAGAAGTCAGTAGAAGTCATCTTTATATACAGAAGTACATATAGTTGGGAAGGAATAGACCAAGTCTACAGATATTAAATAGCATATATTTTAGAGACTTCTTAAGAATATTTTTTTATTATAATAGATATATCATCATTATTTGAGTAAAAATTATAAATAAAAGTGGAAGTTATCCTAAGAGTAATTTAAGATATCACAATATGTCAATATGTTTATGACTGGAAAAAATAATTCCCCTTTACATATAAAAGAAATTAAAACTATCCTCAAACCTAAGGTTTTCAAACCTGGTTCTATTCTTAAATTAATTCAGTCAGGTAAATCTAAATCCAATCTATAGAAATATAGAGAAATTAGTAGTGTACGATTATAAGGCTTTAGGAGGAGTGTAACCCACTGAAACATACAAAAATACTATAGTAGCTCCATAACAGCCATGAATGGGATCTCCTATATTAATACGTTAAAATATAAAAAAGTTAATATAATTATAGCATTCTACTATATTTTATCTTAGTCGGGGTAGCGAAGCGCACCGGGTTTAGCTAGTAAAATATAAACATCAATCTGATAAAAATAGAATACTGATATAGTACCAGGATGTAGTTCATACAGATGAATACCTCACAGAGGTTTCTTAATAGAATCAATTAAAAGATTTCAACATCAAGGTTTACATTAAAAGAAGATAATAAAAGGTCAAATTCAATTAATAGAGATAGACTGACTAGCAAGCAGCGACGAACATCCACTAGCATCTCGCACAATAGCAGTGCCATCCGGCATTATAATTCTGGCCTTGGTTCCATTATCACTATTTAGTAGCCTATATTTAGTAATAATATTTAGTTTGTGAGAGAAGTCATCCCTTTCCCGCCTGGGATGTTTGTGAAACTATTATTATATATTATTATATAGTTTGCGAAGCTTATTACAAATACTATGCAGATTGCTAGCTGCAGGTGAGAAATTATCGTTTAAATACAATCGTCTGGCAATATCTACTCCAACAACAGTGAAGACGTCACCGAGTTTCAAAGATCGGGTTTTAAAATATTCCCGCATAATCTCGTCACAAACATCAATACAATTTAGCTTTATTAAGACCTTCTTTTTGTTAATATAAGCAGCAATGATTACAGCAATTAAATCAGCCAAGCCATCAGGTAGACCGCTAACTAGGACATCTGAACGATTCAGTCTATGGTGTAGGGAATTATTGTCCGCCCACAGGCCTTTATTTGCTCCAAGGCAGAAACAGAAGTCTCAACCCTGACCACGCGGTCACTACATTTGGAGATATCCATTTTGATTTCTGCTAGACATGACGTCATTTGGGTACTAATATTGTCTATAGCTGACTTAATGGTTTTCAATTCGTCTTTTTGACTCACAGTAAAAGCATCAAGTTTTTTGCTTATGTCCAAAAAAACCATCGGACGCATTATTTTGGTCATGTACAAGGTTTAAATCACTAGATTGACAAATAAACGCACAGATTTTTATTGCCTTGAATGCAGCTAGGTCCTTGTCAGATAGTTTAACACAAGGTGCATGAAACCAATTGCAGCAGATTTTGCATTTTATTCCTTGAGCTTTATTTACGGATCCATTACAAAGGCACAAGCTGTTTGTGTTTGGCGTGTGGATGGCATATTAGCAGCAACAACAATTGGTATCGAAACAGCCACATTTCAAGCATTTTGACAACAATGGTACCGACAACAATTGGTATCGAAACAGCCACATTTCAAGCATTTTGACAACAATGGAAATTTCGGAACTTCAAACGCCTATATCTCGGGAAGTTTGGACTTCCCCCAAAGAATTTTTGTAATCAGGACTAAAAGATCTACCCCTGGTTCAAATTACAGATAATTCCGACAGCTTGAAGAGTATTCTATTTGTTCCTTGTCCGCTTTTAAATATTCTTAAATACATTTAACAACGGCTATGTGTATGAGAAACAAGTCAGTCACTCCTTTCGATAGCTATCATGCCCACCGGAGATTTTGTACCATTATGTCACAAAGCCTGGACTAGCCACTAAAAATTTTACATCATTGTAAACTATCCTCGTAAGTTGTCATGCTCATTAGTCTTTTTATTTAGTGCCGTAAAAGATTTCTTAAAGCGTTTCTTCTATTATTACAGGAAATATGGACTTGCCCCGAAAATAATGTAACGTTATAGGAGCTCGTGGAGAACCCACGAACAATCTGAGACATGTCCTTAATATTTTGAAATTTTGTGGGGGAGCTACCCGAGGGAGTTGACCGATAGCCAGCAAATGTTCAATTCCAATCATGAGTGCAATTGATTTGGCATATTACCAACTCTTTAGGCTAATAATAGGCTGACTTCCGAAATGCCAGTTGCTTTGTAAATGTCTAAGAAATGTTGTACGAATCCTATTTCATAACGCAGTGATACAGAATTTTATGACGTGTCGGAAGTCAGCCATACGCGAACTGTTAACATATTCTATAAAGTATGACTACAATTCTTTAAAATGAAGTGTTTTGGGAGGGATCCCATAATGTCGACCATTAAAATTAATTTTCGTGGAAGCTGTGTTGGCATCAATGTAGAAAAATGGGTAAAAATGGGTTGAAGCCAACAAGTTTTTTTATGTTCCCATGCGATTTCTGGCTTAACCTTACATTTTATAGACCTATTCCCAAAGAATGAATCACAGAATACTCCATGGGCAATAAGATGGCAGTGTATGATTTTTCGATATATCCACTGCATCCACCTAAAATTGATGCTGACATTTTGAAGCCGGAATTTCGGGGTATTGTGAATTTTTTTAATAATCCGGACGCGCAAGAAGATAATATTCCAAACTCATAACACGATTATAGAACTCGTGATTTTACGTCGCACAGTGTTGCCGCGTGGACAAAAATCAAAAAATGTGATGTTAGCTTTTACATATGTTTATGTTTTTTTTTCTTACAGTAAACACATCCGGTAAAAGGAATCTGAAAGAATTTTGTCGATATGTGCATCCATAATAAAGTTATAGCTCTTTAAATATGAACAAGTAAAAACGGCGTTAAGTTCGGCCGGGCCGAACTTGTTATACCCTCCACTACGAGTTGTATTGAAGTAAAATGGAATAATTAGTTTCCTTTCGTGTATGAAGAAGACTAAATACTAAATTTCAGCAATTTCGGTAAAACAATGTGAGGCACCATTCTATGGGGGCTATTTCAAAACGTCGATCTATACCGACAAATTTCTGACGGAATGTTTTTAGGCTCAAAGAAGACTAAATATCAAATTTCCTATATATAGGTAAAAGAATGTGGCTAAAACTTAAAAAATACCGAAAATCAAGAAGTACGCTTCTATGGCGATATTGCAAGACGTGGACCTATACTGATAATACTCTTCTGGAATATTTTATAACTCTTGGAAGACGAAATAACGAATTTCAGCCATTTCGGTTGGATATTGACGTCACAATCTTCAGTATTACGAAAATCGGGAGGTACCGTTCTATGGGGGCTATATCGAAACGTGGACCTATACCGACGAATTTTAGTCAGAAATGGGGCAATATGAAAGCATGGACCTGTACAGACATATTGCGGACGAACAGTTTTTTTATCACATAGAAGACTAAATATTAAATTTCAGCCATTTTGGTGGAATATTGAAGACACAACCTTCAAAATACGAAAAATCGGGAGGTACCTTTCCATGGGGGCTATATGAAGGCGTGGACCTATACCGACAAATTTAAAGGGGAAGTTTGAGTACCCCCAACGAAGTCTAAATACCAAATTTCAGCCATTTCGGTGGAATATTGAAGACACAACCTTCAAAATACCGAAAATCGGGTGGTACCGTTCTATGGGGGCTATATAAAGGTGTGGACCGATACCGACAAAATTCTGGGGGAAAGTTTTATATCCCTAAAGAAGACTACGTACAAAATTTCAGCCATTTTGGTAGGATATAGAAGCTAAAACCTTCAAAATACCGAAAATCGGGAGGTACCGTTCTATGGGGGCTATATAAAGGTGTGGACCGATACCAAAAAAAATTCTGGGGGAAAGTTTTATACCCCTGAAGAAGACTACGTACCAAATTTCAGCCACTTTTGGTAGGATAATGAAGCTAAAACCTTAAAAATACCGAAAATCGGGAGGTACCGTTCTATGGGGGCTATATCAAAACGTGGACCGATATATCCCATTTTCAATACCAACCATCCTGCAAGTAATAAAAACTTCTGTACCAAATTTTGACTCTCTATCTTTAAAATTGCGAGCTGTATCTTGATTTCAACAGACAGACAGACGGACGGACTGACGGACGGACGGACGGACAGACGGACATGGTCAAATCGACATAGAATTTTATGCTGATCAATAATATATATACTTTATAGGGTCTCCGACGAATATTTCGATGTGTTACAAACGGAATGACAAATTTAATTATACCCTCCATATGGTGGAGGGTATAAAAATATTTCCCACGTAATCTAAGGCGATAATCATATGAAAATAAGACGACGTTTAAAATAACATTTTCTGAAAACTTTGTTGATAATACTAAAAGTTTTGGATGGGGATTTGATGAGTGGGCTATAAATATAACGTTTTAGTACAAAATGTTGACATTAACTGCACATGGGCAATGTACCGTTATCAAAAAATCAAAATTTAAATTTGATAAAAAAATCAAAATTCTTAATATTTAGTAGAGCAGATATTTTGATTGCCACCTATTGCCACCGTGGCTCCTGTTTTCCGTTAATTGGACATCTCTTCCAAATCAAAATGTGTAAAAACATTCTGCCCATCCCTGCAACCTTCTGAGATATATCGGTTCAGATTTTATATAGATCCCATATATATCTTTCCCGATTTTGCTACAACTCGTTAAATTTTGATCGAATAGCCTTCAAATTTAGTATGTGTTATCTTAGGCCCCTGAGTAGCTACGCCGATTTACACAACAATCGGTTCAGATTTAGATATAGCCCCTATATATATCTTTCCCCGATTTTGCTATAACTCGGTCAATTTTAATCGAATAGCATTCAAATTAAATATGTGATATTTTCTTAGGCTCCTGAGTAGTTTCAACCATTTTAGCAAGTACTTGTGCAAACATTCATACACCCAGGTCAACGGAAAACTAAACAGTGGCTTGAGGAATCCCGTGTTAAATTTGAAGGGTATTCATCAAAAATTTACGAATTATAGCAAAATCGGGGAAAGATATATATGTAGGCTATATCCAAATCTGAACCGATATGGACCAAAGTTGATATTTTTCATTCCTGTGCCCTCATAAGTACTTGTGAAAAAATTCATCAACCTAGGTCAACGCCTTCTATTTTTGTCCACATTTGTACGGAAGCGGCAACACTGTGCGTCGTTTGGTGCATATCTCATGAGTGTGCTCCTTACAGCATCCTAGTAATTGGAGTCGAAAGGCCAAAATTTCATGCGTGAATTTTCTTACGAAACATATTTTTTGCGTGTAAAATTAACAACTGTCATTCAATTTCCTTTGAAACCCGCGTGAATTTAGTTTTTTTACGCGACGGTTCTAATGAAGATCGAATTCATCTACTAAAACCGCGGATATAGATACCTTGAAAATCGGAAAATCAGCAAAAATAAATTTTGACAAATCCGCGTACTAAACCGCGATTTTCTTTAACATTTTTTACATAAATGGAATCCTTTACTCGCGATTATAATATTTGCGAAAACACGTGTCATAAAAAAACAGAGATACGCGAGTACTATGGGTATTTCGCCAAAAATTGAATGTGGAGGCACATCCGCGGTTTTTGAAGAATCTATTTGAAATAGGTGTACATTGACGTATTTTTGATGGGCGCTGATGAAACCGGATGCGCATCAAAATCATATGCACATTGCGCGACTTTTACCAACTTAAAGGTTTTTGCAGTGCATGATGCAACTGGCGGCACACAATGGCCGCTGAGTGAAACATCGAAATATGCATAAATATTGAAAGAGATTGATCCGCTTTATCCAAAATCGGATGCGCATCAACCGACTTTAACTAATTCGCGAATTACAGGCTTTTTAATTTTCATATCTTTTAAATGATAGTAATTTCAATATTACTCTCAATTCCCTATCCTTATAAGTTATCACAGTAAGCAGTTAAGCTTTAACGATGGTAAACCATATATTTTGATAAAATTTTAGCAGAATACTTTAATTTATGTATTAGATTTTAGCGAAATAGTTGGATAACTTTCAAATATTTTTTTTTCTAATTTTTCGAAACAAACCAAAAACTATATTTGTAACAATATTTTCCAACAATGAGTTGTTTCTCTTTTCTTGTTGTTAGAATATGCAATTTATAAAGCTAATGTTTATAATTTTGGTTTCACATTTTTTTACGCGTTGTCTAGTTTCTGTACGTATTTTTAATTTAGTTTTTTAGATTTTTTTAATTTTTTTGATTTTCCGCGAAAATAAAAACACATTTTGGAAATTTTGGTGCATCTACGGATGGATATCAAATGCTGTTACTGATATATGCTTACATTTTCTCAATACAAAAAACCAGTAAGGAAAGGATCAAAGTCGGGCGGGGCCGACTATATGATACCCTACACCACTGTGAATATGTAAAATATAAATCGGAGCTATATCCAGATCTAAACCGATTTTGATATAATTTGGCACATTTATTTCCAGACCGAATTAAGTCACACATTCCAAATATCATTGAAATCCGACTTATATAACGTGTTTGGAGCAGCAAATACGCGAAATCGGCCGAAAATATATATGGGTGCTATATCCAAATCTGAACCGATTTCGATATAATTTGGCACATTTATTTCTAGACTAAATTCAGTCACACATTCCAAATTTCATCGAAATCGGAAATATATAGCGTGTTTGGTACAGAAAATACGTGAAATCGGCCGAAAATATATATGGGAGCTATGTCCAAATCTGAACCGATTTCGATATAATTTGGCACACTTATTTCTATACCAAATTCAGTCAAACATTCCAAATTTCATTAAAATCGGACGTATATAGCGTGATTGGTACATCACATACGAGAAATCGGGCGAACATATATATGGGAGCTATATCCAAATCTGAACCGATTTCGATATAATTTGGCACATTTATTTTTAGACCAAATTCAGTCACACATTCCAAATTTCATCGAAATCGGAAATATATAGCGTGTTTGGTACAGAAAATACGTGAAATCGGCCGAAAATATATATGGGGGCTATACCAAAACATGGACCGATATAGACCATCTTCGAACTTGATCTTCCGACGGCTAAAAAAATGGTATTCCCCAATTTTCAGCGAAATCGGTCAACAAATGCGACCTGTACGTTGCGAACGGACGGACGGACGGACGGACGGACGGACGGACATGCATAAATCGACTCAGAAAGTGATTCTATGTATATCCCTAGAAGGAACTATGGGTCTATCTCGCTTCCTTTTGTATGTTACATACAAATGCACTAACACATAATACCCCTTACCACATAGTGGTGTAGGGTATAATAAGAAATTTTAAAATATTTTTTCTTTATAAGAGGATAAAAACCGCTATAACTTTTGCGCGCATCGGCCAATTTCGTGAACGCGAGCAGATTTAAAACCAGATTTTTTTCCTTTAACTCTATACCAAAAATCGTAGATGTGCTCGCGAAAAATTTTTTTAATTTTTTTCAAATGGAATTGCAAAGCAATTTTGTTATTTGCCATATGTCCTCAAGGAATTAAAATATCGACCAAAAATAAAATTTTTATATTTTTCATACAAAAGTAATGGTCCATTTCACCCGCTAAAGAATATCAGATCATCATTCAAAATTGTAGGCATCTTTTTCGACCTATAATCTTACCCGGTGCAAAATTTATTACACTACAAACAAATAACGGAATATATTAGGCTGTAACTCTGTTATCTGATCATGCACACCAACATAATTGGCATCAATTGAAAGGTCAAGCGTTCCACTTTCAAGTATATCTCACTTGTCCGGAATGTCACTTCCAGGAATTAAGATATAAAAGTTTTGGTCCATATAACCCTCTAAATATTATCCGATCGCCATCTCAAATTGGAAGCTTCTCCTTTATAATATACCCTTACCTTATTTAAAATTACGTGTTGATCGGACTATTATTGAGACCTACAGAGCCGCTAGAAAATTGGATAAATATTATGTTTTTGGTCCATTTCACCCGCTAAATATTTCACGATCATCACCAATAAGAATAGGGATCTACTCCACACAAAATTTCGTGACGATCGGTCCATAATTGCGGCCTGGAGCGTGTTTACAATTTATAATGGACAGATGGACGGACGGACACACATCTCAAAATCGCTTTATCTCGTCGAGATATGAAGATTGGTATACCACATTGGGATTGGTATACCAGATTGGTATACCACAAACGTATAATACCCTTTTCCACATTGTGGTATAGGGTATAATAACAAAATAACCCACTATTTTATGAGTCAAAAGAAAGTTAACACCCTAGCAACACGTAAGATTTTTGTGTATTTCTTCAACTGGAGTGCCTTTCATTGGGCATTTGAACTTCTTTTCATCACATTCGAGTGTCCAAACAATAAATCCACAAGTGCTTTGGTGAAATCCCGTGATAATTCCCCACTGGACCTGTTTTACCGCTTTCGGGTAATCTTGTAAAATTGTGTAAAATTGACCTCTATTTAACTTTCTGTAATCTTTTTCTGTAAGTGCCTAATGGATTTTAGATCTAGAGACTATAATTAGTGATCCTATATATATAGGAGTAAAAATTAACAACGTATTGTTCATAATAAGTGAGCAAAGATAGCCGGGACGAGGACGACCATGTGATACCCTACACCACTACCCCTGTGCATAAGCTTTTCACGGGTAAACATTTCTTTTAGGGAATATTATCCGACTACCACCAAACATAATATGCCTCTTTCTTTCTGCGACCCGGCCGTAGCGTGATTGCAAAAAATGGAAGAATTGGATGCATTACCGACTATTGTGGTATCTCCCTTGTTTAAGCACCTTCGCCAACCTAGTTTAAACCAATGTAAAGGTAATATTTTCTTCTTCCATTGACAGGCTTTGTCACTAGAAACCGATATATTCACAAAGAATAAAACTTTGAATTTGTCACAAGAGTTTTTACCATTTCGACCCTAAATATTATCCGACTATCACCAAAATCAATAGGCTTCTTTCACCCTCTACACACACCCCGAACAAAATTTCAACCTGTAGCGTGATTACAAAAAATGGAAAAATTGGATATATTACTGAATTTTGCGATATCTCGGTTGTTTGCCCACTTAAGCCATACTCTGCAACAATATAAAGGACATCTTTTCTTCTTTCATTGACGGGCTTTCCTTTTGGAATACTCCTACCAGAAGCGGAGATATACGCATAAGCAAAACACGTTGACTTTTCTCCACATAAGCTTTTTGCTTATTCCGACTCCTGAATATTATCCGACTATTACCAAACTTAGCAGGCTTCTTCCTCTGAGGGACCCGCATCAACTCCCAAAAAATGACGATCCGATCAAAATTGCGACCTCTAGCGTGATTACAAAAAACTCGGAAATGGGATGCATTACCGACTATTGCGATATCTCTGTTGTTTGACCACCTACGACAACCTACTTTGCATTATTGTAAAGGTGGGATATTCTACTTTCATAGTCAGGCTTTGCTTTTGGAAGTTCCCCATCCAAAGCTGTGATATTCGTCATTATTAGACATCGGATTTTGCATATTTGCATATTTTTTAATAATAGAGATACGAAGATTCTGATTGGACCAAAATTCGTTTCAAAGAAATCTAAATTCAATGGCAGGGCCATATTTTCTATTTATTTTGCATATTTGCATATTTTGCATATGCACAAAATATGCAAAAAATATTCAAAATATGCAAAAAATATGCAAAATATGCAAAATATGCAAACAGTTTTCGGACGAAAATCGTCATAAAAGTCGTAGAATTGACAATTAAAGTTGGGAAAAATCATCAAAGTGTCCTAAATTAAACTTGTTGGCCGTTTAACGTCGCTTTTTTAGCAGAATATTATGCTATTGAGACCCCATACCAGTGTGGATTTAAAAATATGGTTATATGCATATTGTAATACTATTTTTTTATTACTAACCTATTAATAAAATTTGTTAAATTGTCAAATATTTTATGTAAAATTCAATATTTTCTTTGTCTTAATTTGTTGCATTAGTCTGGTTTTAACTCAAAGGGAAAACATCGATGTCGGATTTTTTATGCGCACTCCCTTAAAGTGTTTAGTCTGGTTAGATTTTAAGATTGTTAAAGTTTGAGCACAATTGGAATATGTTAACACATGCCACTGGGTCCTCGTAGTTATGAAAATCTCGACTTTTTGGCTATTTGACGACTTCAGCTACCCATATCTATGAAACGGTTAAAACTATTTGCCCGTGTTATGCATTAAATTAAATGCCATACTATTTTTAATATTTCTTGGCGAACAACAAAATACGAAAGTAATACTGAATTCAAGATAATAAAGCCAATATCCCGAAAATGCCTTAAGGTGAAAATGGAGTCTATTGTGAAAAAAACCCTTTTTAAAGTGTTTAATTTAACTTGCTTTTGTGTCTGTTTAGTTCAAATCTAGTAACTTATTTTCCACACAGTTGTAGTTGACCAATCGAACTAAAACTTTGCACACTTTTCAGACTTGGATGACAATACATGAATATGAAACCCAAACCAATATGGGTCCATTTTTTCTTAGAGCCCCCATATAGCGGTACCACCCGATTTAAAGTATTTTAAGGATTCTGTTTAAATTTTTTAACCGAATTGGCTATAACTTGGCATTTGGGGTTCCCAATGGTACAGAAACTTCCTCACTAAAAATGTTGGACTCAGGTCAAAGTTTTGGTATAGCCCCTATATAACGGTACAACACGATTTAAGGTATTTTAAAGTTTTTATCTAAATTTTCGGCCTAAATTGGCTATAATTTTGTTATGAGGTTCCCAGTGGTCAAAAAAATTAAATGCTTAAAAGTTAAAAATAAAAAATAGTTAAAAAAATAAGTTACAGTGTTTTATTTTCAAAAGCACATAAAACTAGAAAATAATTTTAATGATTAAATCTCTCAAATAAAACGCTTGCATTTGAATTAAAAATTGTGGCAATATTAAACGGCCACCAGCGTTTTATTTGAGAGAATCCATCATTAAAAATTATGTTCTAGTTTTAAGTGTTTTTATAAATAAAACATTGTAACTTAATTTTTTAAATTATTTTTTATTTCTTCCCATACTATCAATTTTTGGGAATAAAAACAAATGTCTTTTACATTTTGTTCATATTTAAATGTATTTAAGTGACTGACATAATGTGATTTTGAGACATCTGGGTAAAGATGACTACTTGGTGATGAACTCGACTCCTTGCTCTGCTATGCCGTTCACAACTTTCAAGTTGTTTAACATCCTTTACCCTTCCTGGTAATTAATGTTCTGCGGTCAAGTTACTGGATCTTTTTCAAGAAATTCGGAGTTAATGCTTAATCTCTTTAACAACAAGTAAGTATACCCTGTAATTACGCCTGGTAGACTTTTTCTGGAAATTGCGGCAGTTGTTCATTTGTTATACCCCGGTTACACTTAGCCGGATTAACCCAGTGAGTTTGGATTTCAAATGTCAATTCCATAGCGCAAACGTCAAATAAATCCTCTCGAAGTGGGTTAACCCGGCAAAAAAAAACTCTAGTGAAACCGTACTATTAGTTTGGTTTTTTCCATCTTCTTCTGCATGCTTTGTTAAGATTTTTGTCGCATTTGGCTCTTTACGGTGGTTTGAACTATCAGATCAGGCCAACATGTTCAGGACTAAGATACCACAGATGATTTGTCATTTTGTTATTTCCTTTATCTGATATTTGCTTCGTATTTCAATAAATCTTCAATGCTGTTTAGGTCTTTTTTTGGACCTAAAAAATATTTCTGAATTTCGTTTTCACTATTTGTTGTATTAAACTCAATCTATTGTCTCTAATCCTATTCAACCTATTGATTATGTTTACCCAATCAAACCAATATTATATTTACACAACCATTATCTTGTTCCTTATACGTTTTGTAAAATCAATAACCCACACTCTCATTTATAACACTCAGTTGCCGTTTGATACAAAATAAATAAACAAAATAAGAAACGTTCTGGGCGCGTTAAACTGGGCTCGAAATATGAAAACACAAAGTGCTTCTACGACCTCTTGTTCTTGGGAAGTCAGCTGGGAAGTAGTTTTAAAACATTCTCGCCTACATCGAACTTGGATTTGTCAATCGCAGACTATTCTTATAGAAATCGCGTGAATATGTTTGGTTGATGTCCGGATGTGCTGCCAAACTTGCAGTGAAAAATCCCTCTCAACAATACTTCTTATAAATCTGTACGCAGGTACAGAAGCTCTCGACTTAACATCTGCTCAAGCTGGTAAGACCCCATTATTCTAGGCATTCGTACACTGCTAAGTCTTGTTTCTCCCCTGAGCTACTGTCAGTTTCAGGAACGCCCAGGAGTTGTTCTTTACCCGCATACCAGATGATACCAGAACAGCAACCCGTTCTTCTTGCACTGTTTTGGGAATACCTGGTAATAGTTTTCCATGCCAGTGCACGCAAATAGCCTTGTTTTAGGGTATCTTCCTTGAAGTTGTTGCTAGTATTTTTCACTGTTTATTCTCCGGAATAAACGGATAAAGCTTCTAAAGATCATATATTAGTTGGGGTCATCTCCGAGAGCTTCTACTGTAGATAAAATGATACGACTAACGTTCCTATAGGACACTTTACAGGGATCCAGCAGCAATGACAATTTCATGATTAGGAGTTTTTGTTGAAGCTGCGCTTGATTATTTTCGGGACAGATGGTTCTTCAGATTCTACGAAGCGTTTAGCATCAAAAGAAGACCTAGACCTCATTGAAAATCTATTGAAATACGAAAACGTAGACAGAAAAAGGAAATAAAAAATGATAAATCCCCTGTGGTATCTTAGTCCTGAACTTGTTGGCTTGGCATTGTTTGATCTGACAGTGCACAACACCGTAAAGAGTCAAATGGGGACAAAAATCTTAACAAAGCGAAGATGGATACTTCTCCACATTATCACATTAACACCGAGTCGAGCTCACCACAGATTACAACCAATTAATTACAAAGGACTAACAACTAAAACAACGCGTTCTCCAAGTAGTCGGCTATACCAAGATAGGCTCCATTTTCGCCCTAAGGCGTACGTGGTCACGTTAATCGGGACACTGGCTTTCTATCTCGAATTCAGTAATACTTACGCATTTTGTTTTTGAATATAAAATAAACAGAATGGCTTTTAATTTAAGGCATAATACGGGCAAATAGCTTTAACCGTTCCACAGATATGGGTCGCCGAGAGAGACGAGATTTTCATAACTTCGAGGCTCCAGTAGCACGTGTTGTTAACTTATTCCAATGGTGCTCAATTGGCACTCTTAATCTTAAATCTATCTAAAATCTAATCTAAGTAAACAGTTAAGACGGCACTCCCGCCTAAAAAATCCCACATCGATTTCTTCCCTTTGAGTTAAAACCAGCCTAAAGCTACAAATTAAGACAAAGAAAATAGTGAATTTACATAAAATGATTGATATTTTATCAAATTTTATATTTTTGCATAGTTTAGCAATAAAAAATAGTATTACAATACCATATACCCTACACCACACCGTCGTAAGAGGTATCAATAACATAATAATCTGCTAAAAAATCGACGTTAAATGGCCAACAGTCTTAATTTAGGACGCTTTAAAGTGTTTTTGATGATTCTTTCCAACTTTAATTGTAAATTTTACGACTTTTATGACGATTTTCGCCCAAAAACTGTTTGCATATTTTGCATATTTTTTGCATATTCTGCATATTTTTTGCATATTTTGCATATTTTTGCATATTTTGCATATTTTTTGCATATTTTGCATATTTTTTGGCATATTTTTTGCATATTTTTTTGCATATATTTTGCATATTTTTGATATGACCCCAAATATCGAAAAATTGACCCTCAAAACGCCTAGATCCAAAATTTGAGTCCAATCGGATGAGAAATAAAAAACATGCAAAAATCCGATGTCTAGTCATTATAAATAAAATCGCAAAAATGAAAAGTTGGGTTGTATTAGCGACTATTGCCATATCTTCATTGTTTGACCACCTACGAAAACCTACTATTCATCGTTATGATATTTTCTGCTTTCATTAGCAGGTTTTGCGTTTGATATACCCTTTATAGATGCGGAGATATGCGCTTTGAAATAAAACGTTGACTTTTTCTCCAAATAAGTTTTTTGCCCATTCCGACCCCTGAATATTATCCGACCATCACCAAAATCAATAGCCTTCTTCCCCTCCGGGATCGTCATCAACACCCAAAATTTGGTGACGATCCGATCCGTGATTACAAGGTTTAGATGGACAGACGGACGGACGGACACACATCGACTCAGCTCGTCGAGACATTCATTTTGGTATATATAAGTATGGTATATATAAGTATATTTCGATGCGTTACAAACTTTTTGCCCAAAACCAACATATAATACCCTCCCCACATAGTGGTGTAGGGTATACAAATGGGCGAGCGCTTCAGATCCCTGTCCATATGTTATATACTCGTATATGGCAAATAACAAAATTCCTTTGCAATTCCATTTGAGAAAAACTTAAAAAAATTTTTCGCGAGCACATCTACGATTTTTGGTATAGAGTTAAAGGAAAAAAATCTGCTTTCAAATCTGGTCGCGTTCACGAAATTGGCCGATGCGCGCAAAAGTTATAGCGGTTTTTATCCTCTAATAAAGAAAAAATATTTTAAAATTTATTATTTTTTGTATTGAGAAAATGTAAGCATATATCAGTAACAGCATTTGATATCCATCCGTAGATGCACCAAAATTTCCAAAATGTGTTTTTATTTTCGCGGAAAATCAAAAAAATTAAAAAAATCTAAAAAACTAAATTAAAAATACGTACAGAAACTAGACAACGCGTAAAAAAATGTGAAACCAAAATTATAAACATTAGCTTTATAAATTGCATATTCTAACAACAAGAAAAGAGAAACAACTCATTGTTGGAAAATATTGTTACAAATATAGTTTTTGGTTTGTTTCGAAAAATTAGAAAAAAAAATATTTGAAAGTTATCCAACTATTTCGCTAAAATCTAATACATAAATTAAAGTATTCTGCTAAAATTTTATCAAAATATATGGTTTACCATCGTTAAAGCTTAACTGCTTACTGTGATAACTTATAAGGATAGGGAATTGAGAGTAATATTGAAATTACTATCATTTAAAAGATATAAAAATTAAAAAGCCTGTAATTCGCGAATTAGTTAAAGTCGGTTGATGCGCATCCGATTTTGGATAAAGCGGATCAATCTCTTTCAATATTTATGCATATTTCGATGTTTCACTCAGCGGCCATTGTGTGCCGCCAGTTGCATCATGCACTGCAAAAACCTTTAAGTTGGTAAAAGTCGCGCAATGTGCATATGATTTTGATGCGCATCCGGTTTCATCAGCGCCCATCAAAAATACGTCAATGTACACCTATTTCAAATAGATTCTTCAAAAACCGCGGATGTGCCTCCACATTCAATTTTTGGCGAAATACCCATAGTACTCGCGTATCTCTGTTTTTTATGACACGTGTTTTCGCAAATATTATAATCGCGAGTAAAGGATTCCATTTATGTAAAAAATGTTAAAGAAAATCGCGGTTTAGTACGCGGATTTGTCAAAATTTATTTTTGCTGATTTTCCGATTTTCAAGGTATCTATATCCGCGGTTTTAGTAGATGAATTCGATCGCGGAAGGCTTCATTAGAACCGTCGTGTAAAAAACTAAATTCACGCGGGTTTCAAAGAAAATTGAATGACAGTTGTAAATTTTACACGCAAAAAATATGTTTTGTAAGAAAATTCATGCATGAAATTTTGGCCTTTAGACTCCAATTACTAGGATGCTGTAAGGACACTCATGAGATATGCACCAAACGACGTAAAATCACGAGTTCTATAATCGTGTTATGAGTTTGGAATATTATCTTCTTGCGCGTCCGGATTATTAAAAAAATTAAAAAACCCCGAAATTCCGGCTTCAAAATGTCAGCATCAATTTTAGGTGGATGCAGTGGATATATCGAAAAATCATACACAGCTATCTTATTGCCCATGGAGAATTCTGTGATTCATTCTTTGGGAATAGGTCTATAAAATGTAAGGTTAAGCCAGAAATCGCATGGGAACATAAAAAAACTTGTTGGCTTCAACCCATTTTTACCCATTTTTCTACATTGATGCCAATACAGCTTCCACGAAAATTAATTTTAATGGTCGACATTATGGGATCCCTCCTAAAACACTTAATTTTAAAGAATTGTAGTCATACCTTATAGACCATGTTAACAGTTTGCGAATTCTGAAAGGGTGAATCTCGGATTCATCGATTGCAAAACATTTTTGTTATTTACCATATATATTTCGCAAAGTAGCCTACATATGGAAAAAAACTACTGACCTTTCCTCTGATGTAAATTGCAATAAAGTGATAACAGGCCTACTGCCTAATATATATATAATGGGTTCTGTGTAGAGAACCACATTTTTATCCCATGCTACATATTGTCTCTACAAAAGTTTATGTAACACCACGAAATATTCGTCCTAGACCCCTTATTTGGTATGCCAAAATTCATATTTCGACGATATAAAGCGATTAAAAATTGTAAACAAGCTTAAGGAGATTGGGTTCGGGCCAGAATAGAAATTATTAGTTTTTGATGATGATCGTGAAATGTTCAGGGGATGAAATGGACCAAAAACAAAATTTTAACCAATTTTGTAGCGGCTCTGTTGGTCAAAATAATAACCCGCAAAATTTTAAACAAAGTTTGAGTTTATGATGAAGAAGAAGCGTACAAACCAACGTGAAGATCAGATAATACTTAGCGGGTTAAATGGACTGAAACTTTTGTGTGAAATTGGTAAAAATTTCAATAACGTAGGGGTTAAACAACGGAAGTAGTAGTACTACATAAGTGGGTTTCATTACATTTTAGTTTGTGTGAAATTAACTTTCCTTCCCTGCTACAAAAAAGTCTTTGTCATGCTAGATAACTTTTTGGTTTTGGTCATAAGTATTATACATTACATCTCTGATATTTGATAATTAAATTTTCACAATCATTGAAAAGAAGTTTCGTGGAGAGCGATTGTCCAGGGATAGTGGTATAGGGTATCCCATGGTCGGCTCCGTCCGACTATAGAGTTTTCTTACTTGTTTTTTCTATAATGATTAGACAGCCGAATTTTATGCAACCGCTATTTTTGGTCCGATTCATGTCAAATTTTGGGACCGGACATACTTTTGGCTTCTGACTAAATTGCAATCGAAACATATGACAAATGCAAAATTATGCAAAATGCATAAATTTATGCATTTTACATATTTTCTTATGCAACAAATATTTCAATAATAGGTACAAAAATGTTTGAATGTACAATTTTGGTGTTTAAAATTCTTTTCAGACAAGTCAATAAAATTGAGAAATGTATACCCACAGGCTCAACCTTCAAAATACCGAAAATCGGGAGGTATCGTTCTATGGAGCTATATGAAGGTCTGAACCTAAACCGAGAAATTTAAGATTACGAGACCCTATATTGGCGCTAGGACGGCTTCCGGCAGCTCATTGCCTCAGGAGGTTCCAACCCTTCCGATCCTAGCCCAGGGAATGAACACTAAATTGAGACAGTATAAAAGAATTCACAACAAAGAAACTAATAAAATATTTTAAGGACCCCGTATCGACCACACTTATAGTACTTACCAACCTATGTCATCATTTTTGCTTCCTCCCTCTAGATAGTCTCCAATCAGAACATAATGGATTTCAAATCAAACATGAATCACAAATTTGTATTCACAATAAATCCTAAATCAATGTAAAATTTTTCTTTAAAGACTATATTTAATACTATTTAACGGCTAACACAAAAATTAATAGTAATAATCTAAGCTGGTAACACCTGATAATCTTAATTGTGAGCCATTGGCTCGGATTCACCTATTCAAAACCCTAGATCGTTTTTATCTTCGCACTTGGCGGTTTTTCTTTACACTATTGTTTCCTACCTAACTGAAAGAGCTCTCTTAGTTGGTTTTCTTGAATTTATCTGCCACTCTGCAGATCACAATATGTTGATAAACAGACTAGTTGCTTTAGCAAGGCAAAACCTACGCTCACTAACATACGAGTTTCAAACTGGCGTAAAGGTTGATAACCTTTACAAAAATGAATCTTAAAGGTTCTAATAAACATATATTAAGACAACACATAACTTAAACTATTGATTTTTTTTCTTCTTATTATTCTCTTGTTCTTTTCTTTTGGATTCAAATATTGATGCCTTGTTTTGTTTACCGCCAAGGAAGACTTAATACCAAATTTGAGCCATTTTGGTGGGATATTGAGGCCGCAACCTTCTAAATACCAGATATCCGGAAGTACCGTTCTATGGGGGCTATATGAAGACGTAGACCTATACCGACAAATTTCAGGTGGAATGTTTTATACCCTTAAGGAAGACTTAATAACAAATTTCAGTCATTTCGGAGGGATATTGAGGCCACAACCTTCAAAATACCAGAAATCCGGAGATACCATTCTATGGGGGCTATATGAAAATGTGGACATATAGTTACAAATTTTAAGTGGAAAGTTGTATACTCCCAACGAAGACTTTATACAAAATGTCAGCCATTCAAGTGTGATGTTGACGTCACAGCCTTCAAAATATCGGAGGTATCCGGAGGTACCGTTCTATGGGGGTATATGAAGAGGACAAATTTCAGGTGTAAAGTTTCATACCCCTAACGAAGATTTAATACCACATTTCAGCGAAATGGCGCTGGGATTTTTAGACCACAAATCCTTGTATATATTTTTGCATATGGTTTTGCATATGTTCATTTTATGCAAATATGTAAAAATATGTCAAAATATGCACGATATGCAAAATATGCAAAAATTTCTGGGCCTAATTGGTTTTATTTTGTAATAAAACGTGTTTTTGTCTAATCAGATTTTCTCTACGACCATCCTAACCATATATGCATCCGCTGTCTAATAATGATACTTCTGAAAGTCCTAATATTTTTGGAATTTAATTCAG
The DNA here is from genome assembly GCF_047663935.1 of Musca autumnalis. Taxonomy (NCBI): domain Eukaryota; kingdom Metazoa; phylum Arthropoda; class Insecta; order Diptera; family Muscidae; genus Musca; species Musca autumnalis. Next base: position 77,176,423 of record NW_027411755.1, read on the forward strand.
CACTAAATAACTAAACAAATCAATTTACATTTTATATGAGCATATCCTTATATCAGTGAAATTATGACATTTAAAGTAAAAAGTTGGGTGTTAACTATCTTTTGACTCTGACTGTATTTAATTTCCGTATAATCTCCTGAGTACATAAACTAGTACTTTCCTTCGTTGTAGAATTTGTTGATATTACCCGCTTCAACAATGTACATACAATCAAGGGCGTAGCCAGGATCTAATCTAGGGTTTTTTTTTTGGTAATGTGTATAGTTTTTACATACAAAAATTTAAAACTTTTATTTAGGTACTTACCTAATGAACAACAAGTAAAAAACGTCCACCATGAAGTATTCTGAACTAATATGGAATAGATAATTTTCTCTCCGTTACGAAAGTATCATTGCCCACAATTTTAGGCGAATTTGTTTGACCACATCGTACACCAATTACCTACCACCTAACCTTATCTGGTCAGCTAAAATTTTGTACAATACTTGAAATTGGGAATTAGGGGGAAAAGTTATTATAGCCCCATAGAAGGCTAAATACTAAATTTCAGCCACTTCTGTAGGAGAGTACGGCTTAAATCCTAAAATCGCTATAGGCTATATAAAACATGGACCAGTGCTGACAAATTTCTGGAGGGAAGTTTAGTAGCCCCAAAGAAGACTCAATTTGTATTAAATTACAACCATTTCTATAGGATAATGCAGCTAAAGCCCTGAAAACCCCCGAAAATCGGGCGGAACAGTTCTATAGTGGGTAATTAAAAACGTGGACCAGTGCTGACACATTTCCGGGGAAAAGTTTTGTCAAGGACTTGGACGTTAATTTCTTTCACCCTAAATGCGCGCGACAATTTACAAAGGAGTTCCAAAACAGGCATTTCCAGTATTAAGAAACATTTTCGGATATCCCGAGTGGCAATTTCATCACGATTTTATAAACTTTTGTACACTTCGATTCATCAAAACTTAAAGATTTGAATAGAAATGCGGATATCCTGGAGGGGCCACCATGTTCTACAGTGGTAAATATTATCTAAACTGTATGGGAATGACTTAAGCGTAAAATATACGACTCTAGGAGACAGTACGCTTCCAAAAATAAACTTGTTGACAGAAAAAAAACAAGCTTTGTAAGGCATTACACCTGATTATTTAAAGAATCCTTACCAAAGCAGGATATACGGGTGTATCCTTAATCAGGAGAGATATCCTTTTACTAAATAGTACTGAAAGTACTTCGTTTTCAATATAGAGTAAATATGCATCGATATTCTAATACAATTTTTCTGTATTCGCAAGTTTTAAAGGGGGGGTTCTATTCAAATGAGCCAATTTTTTTACTCCAATTGTTGACTTTATTTTGTTTTTCTTGTATAATTCTTATAAAAATTGGATTTGAATTCAAATGAATGACTAAGTTTACTCCAAACACATGATGCAAAATATAATAAAAGTTAAAAACTTTATATCTTGTATAATTCGGAAAAAATTGAAAATTTGCAGGGGGGTTCTATTCAAGTGAGCGGCAGTGTAGTCTGTTTGATTTTTGTGGTCATGTGGGTTAGGCCGTTTTGGCGCTGAGCACCTCAATTATGTTTGGACGAAATCTGTTTTAGACAATTTTTTTTTAGCTATCTCCTTCCGTCTGGCTGACTGATCCGAACGGATCAACGGATTCGTTCAAAATTGGGCCTTCGTAATATTTTATCCAAACTTATTTTAAGTTCGAAGATGAGCCATATCGGTCCACTTCTGAAGGTACCTCCCCCATAAACATTCGAAACTTTTCAATAAAATGGCTCGCACGGCAAATCTGACCCATACCTTGCACATCATAATATTTCTACGAGACATAGATCCTTCAAACATACTTTAAAGAATTTCATCTATGCTTTCTTAAATAAAACCGTTTTTAATGATTAAACAAAAAAACAAAAATATCTATTTAACACATTTTGACATCACAAATAATTAATAGGTGGACCGATATGGCCCTCTTCGAAGTTAAACTAAGTTTGGACCGATATAATAATTTGGACCGATTTTAATTTCGACAGACTGACTAACATCACTAGATCGACTCAGAATTTTATTCTGATCAAAAATATGTATACTTTATAGGGTTGCAAATAAGTATTTCAATGCGTCAGAAACGGAAACACCCAACTTTATATACCTTCCATACTATGGTGGTGGGTATAAAGATTACATATCTCATATATTTTTCAACCGAATTCATTGGTTTTTCCAATTTTCGAAAACTTACTTGCAAATAATAAATTAAATATTATAAAATAAGAAATAAATTATCTTCTAAGTAGGCTAGTGCTCGAGGAAAAACATTTTCCTGTTTTTATGCGTTTTTATACTTCAATCGCCATAACTATATACCATAAGCCATATTTTTTTAAAAGTGGTTAACAAATGGTTAGGTTAACCACTTTTAAAAAAATATAGCTTTTTCGAAAGATGTTAGTCACGCACTTGTAGTTATAAAACAAAAAATAGTACATCAGAACATCTGCAATTTTTTTCAACTTTTGTATAACAGTATAATTTTGCAAAACTTTTTTTCATCTGCCCCCATGCCCATAGCTGGCTACGCCCATGCATACAATGATGTTTAAAATTTTCAATCAAAGAACTAAATATCGAAAATAACGTCATTGCGAATGTACATGCACATACATACATATGTACATTAGGGTTATGACTTTTTTACAACTTCATGTCCCTCTATCATATTTTTATGAGCTTTTACTTAATATGAGATAAATCATTTGAAAATTTTTCTATATGACCTTCTTTGACAAACTTTTAAAGTCAATATAAGCCGATGTATAAGTGAAACTAAGCTTTGGAGCCACATGACATAACCTTTTATTCCTTACTAATTTTATCATCATATAATTACATATAGTATATCAGTTTTATTTAAGTTCATATAGCATATTAATTAAAAGTGGTTTCTGCAAGACCTTTTTCAATATTTAAATAGAATAAAAGTTATTATAGTCAATAATAGAAAAAAATTTCATTCATTTTTTGTTTACATTTTATAGTGCGTGATCTTTTTTATTACTGTAATAGAATAAACCTTATTTTAGTAATTAATAGGCAAAAGTTCATTAATTCTATTAATTGCTACAGGAAATCATTTTTGAGAAATAAAAACGTCAAAAAGTCATAACCCTGAACATATGTGATGATTTTAGTTTTACAAATATGATATCAAAATACATTAGTTTTTGGTAACAATCACCTATCCAAACACTTTTGGAACAATTCGAGTGAATTTTATCTTAAACATTTTTTTCACTGTTTTGATAACATTGCAGTGTAACAACACCTCGTTTTAAAACATTTCGTTTGCAGGTTTGGTCGCGTACGTTCTCATTTTGTGGTTTTGTCCGAAATGTAAAATCGAAAAAAATTCTATTTAAAATTTAAAATATCAAAAATATAGTTTGTTAATTTGGAAGTTATATGAAACATAAAATTTATGAGTGTAATTTATAAGTGACTAGCTGAATATAATGAATGAATATTCGTTCTGCACCTATTGTATGTTGTAGGAAGTCACACTTCCCGGTGTCTGCTCTAAAGTAAATACATACGAGTAAGTTGGTCACATATGTCATGTTCTAAGCCCCTGTTTGTATACTAGGGTTATGACTTTTTGACATTTTTCCTCAAAAATGATTTCCTGTAGTAGGGATGAATGAACTTTTGCCTATTAATCACTATGCTATCGTTTATTCCATTGAAATATAAAAAAAGTTCACGCACAAATCGATTTAAAAAAAATAATTTTTTGAAAAAATATATAAAATGAAAAAATTTTTTTTTTCAAAAAAATATTTTTTGTTGCACGAATGAATAAATATAAGCCTACTAATAACTATAATAACGTTTATTTCATTCAAGTATTAAAAAAGTCGCGAAAAAGTCACTTTGAAAAAATTTTAATTTTTTTGTTTTTTGTAAAAAAATTATATTTTTGAATAAAAGCGTTTACGACATTTTTACGATTCTCAGAAGTGAAGAAAAATAGTGAGAAATAAATTTTATGTCATTTTAATTATCTCATGTGGCTCTAAAGTTTATTTTCAATTATATATATGTTTTCAGTGACTTCAAAAAATTGTCCATAATTTTGATAAATTCAAATTTTAAAATCATTTTATGCGTGAGGTTTTTTCACCGAATCACCTTATAATTAAGATTTTATGTAATCTTATGGCAAAACTCATCACGCTATGATACAGGGATATGAGGTTGTAAAAAGTCATAACCCTATTGTATACCCTCCATATAATATGGCGGTAGAAAACATCGATGTATTATTGGTATTAAATCTTATTTATTATATATAATTGTTCCACAAACGTCCCAGCTGGGACAAGGGAGACTTCTCTCATATCAATGAGTGCACCCCGATTCATATTAGCTCAATGATATGGGACCTACAGTTTATCGCCGAGTCCGAACGGCGTGACTTAAGACACCACTTGTAGAGAAGTTTAACATGGCTGAAATACTCAGGAAATGTCGCCAACATTACTGAGGGATATTTTGCCACCGTTGAAAATTGTTTGATGTTGCTTGGCCGGGGAATCGAACCCACTACCTTCTGCGTGCAAGGCGGGTGTGCATACAATTGCACCACGGTGGCACCCCTTATTTATTAGTAGACATCGGATTTTGCATATTTGCATATTTTTTTTAATAATAAAGATACGAAGATAATGATTGGACCAAAATTCGTTTCAAAGAAAACTGCATTCAATAACAGGGTCATATTTTGTATAATAATAAAGATACGAAGATACTGATTGGACCAAAGTTCGTTTCAAAGAAAACTGCATTCAATAACAGGGTCATATTTTGTATTTTTTGCATATTTGAATATTTTGCATATCCACAAAATATGCAACAAATTTGCAAACTGATTTTGGTCGAAAATCGTCATAAAATTGTAAATTAAATTTGGAAAAACCACCAAAAAGTGTTCTATATTAAGATTTTTGGCCGTTTAACGTGGATTTTTTTAGCAGATTATTATTATTTTTTTTTTTGGATCCCTTACCACAATGTGGTGTTGGGTATAAAAATATGGTTAAATATATATTGTAAAACCATTTTTTTATTATTAAACTATGCAAAAATATAATATTTGCTAAATTGTCAAATATTTTATGTACAATTCAATATTTTCTTTGCATAAATTTGTTGCATTAGGTTGGTTTTAACTCAAAGGGATAAACTATGCGGTTAGATTTTAAGATTGTTAAAGTTTGAGAAGAAATGTAATATGTTAACACGTGCCACTGGGGCCTCGATGAGAAGACACGTGTCTCGCCGTCTTTCCCTATCTCATCAACGTTCCATAAAACATCACCTGCAAGGTCAAAATCGGCAAGGTCAAATTTTATTTAAAAAATTTTCTCGGGTTTTGGTCTATAGATATCAAACCGATCAAAACTGAAGCAAACAACCAACTACAAAAATGTACCTTAGATCTCAATAAACAACTTTCTACAGAATACGAAATCTGTATAAACCGTTCTTAAATGTTAAAATAGCAAAACAAATGGGAGTTTTATCCTTAAGAATAGAGTCCACTACAAAAATGTACCTAAAATCTCAGTAAAATACTTTCTGGAATATATGAACTTTGTAGGAACGATTCTTCAAACTTAAAGTTGGATTATTTTTGCCATTATTTCCTGTTCAGGTCCATAAATACATGACCTTTAAAATTTTCTTGAATTTGGAAGAGTTTGTTATTTACAGACCTGAGTAGGGGAACATGTTTAATGTAATTGATTTGTTTGTGAACTTCAGCTTAAAACGTCATTCCGAGAATGTTTATATGTTCTGGAAAGTTGTTTATTGTAATTTTAGGTACATTTTTGTAGTTGATTGGTATTTATGGACCAGACTCGGAGACAAAAGTACAAAAATCGAATATTTTGTAAAGTATTTTCCTATTTTGACTTTAAGGATCTTTTGCAGACAGTTCGTATTTTCCAGAAAGTTGTTTACTGATATCTCTTGCTACATTATTGTAGTTGATTGCTGTCTTGAATATTGAACGGTTTAGTGTCTGTTGACCAGAACCACCGAAAACAGGATAAAAATTCCATTTGCTTTCCTACTATGACTTTTAAGAACCGTTTATACAGAGTTCGTATGTTCTAAAAATATGTTTATTGAGATCTAAGGTATATTTTTGTCGTTGAGTGTTTGCTTCAAATTTGATAGGTTTGGTATCTGAAGGCCAAAACCCGAGAATAAATGTAAAAATAAATTACATCTTTCGAAGATGAAATTTGATTGAGTTTATGTGTTCACAATTTTTGTTCTTCTTGATATGTGCTACAACTTTGCCTCTGAGATGAATTATAATTTCCTAACGGTTTGGAAGATATTATTATTATTACTATCCAGGTTCCTAGGTGGAACATAGGGCCACAAGTTTGGAAGATATAGTCCTGACAAAATAACCCCTTTTAACATCAAAGCCTCAAACTTTCTGAGGCCTATAACCGCGAAAGTTCCGGTGTCAGAATATGGTTAATAATGTTCATGTTGCACAGTGTTATCAATTTTTGGGAATGAAAAAAATATCTTTTACTTTATTTGAAAATGTTGCCTATTAGGGCGAAGATTTTTTTAATATTAATTTGACTGACTGACTGATGATTTTTACAAGTGAAAAAAAACCGAAAATTCGAACCCACACAGTCAACACTATGTGACATGTTTTGCCTTTGGTAGAGGCTCATCAGACGTATCGGTTGTGGAATGGCTTCGCTATCATCAAACGTTTACTCTTTCAAATGCAATTTTGTTTTTACGAAGATGGATATTTGTCTGTTCATTGTATGCCTTCTAGGAATTTCGCCAGTTCGTCGGTGTCATGCTTAAGTGTTCCATACGCCATTTTTGACTTTTTGAGATACAAGTGGTTTCTAGGGTTTTGAGATATGCTCTTTCTGAATTTCTAGTCGGCTTTCTCCTATCTGCTCTAGTTTCCGAAATATCCACGCATCGACGCGAAAGCTTAAACTTTTTTCAGTTATGAAATAAATATTTTAAAAACTTACAAGTTTAAAAACACATTTCAAAAATCTGAACTTCAATTTTCGATTTAGAAGTATTTGATTTATTGAGGCAAAGATGGAAAATTTTTTTGTCACTTTGTTCCATGTGATTAGCAATATTTCACATTTATGTCATAAGTGTGGATATGGAACAATTCGACAAAAATTCTCTTTTTAAAAAAATCTCTATAACTTTTATATTCCAATACATATTCCACTATATTTTTGCAAATATGTTCTATATACTATATTTAATATTTCTAGTCAAAAATATAAATATTTTCTTTATCCAGCTCAATGCAGCTGTGAGGCAAAACATTAAAATGCGATTATCTCAAAACGGGCAAATGGCGTATGGAACACTTAAGCATGACACCGACGAGTTGTTCTTTTGCCAGTTTGGTTTGAATATTTCTGGAGAAATTTCCATATTCTTCTGCTTGCTTTGTTAAGAGTTTTGTCGCATTTGGCTCTTTACAATGCCAGGCCAACAATTTCGGGACTAAGATACCACGGATCATTTTGTTATTTCCTTTATCGGATATTTGTTTGTGAATACCTTTCGTATTTCAACAAATCTTCAATGCAGTTTGGACCTAAAAAATATTTCTGAATATCGTTTTCACTATTTTTTGTATTAAACTCCCTTTCAACCTATTAATTATGTTTACCCAATCTATCCTATTTTATATCTATATAAACATTATCTTGTTAACATATTCCAATTGTGCTCAAACTTTGGCAATCTTAAAATCTAACAAACCTAAAAGGTTAATGCGGCAACCGCGGCTAAAAAAATTCGACATCGATTTGCACCCATTGAGTTAAAACCAGCCTAATGCTACAAATTAAGACAAAGAAAATATTGAATTTTAGATAAAACGTTTGATATTTTATCAAATTTTACATTTTTGCATAATTTAATAATAAACAAGTAAGAAAAGCGTTAAGTTCGGTCGGGCCGAACTTTTTATACCCTCCACCACAAATTTCAGCCATTTCGGTGGATTAATGTGGCCACAACCTTCAAAATACCGAAATTCGGAAGGTACCGTTCTATGGGGGCTATATGATGGCGTGGACCTATACCTACAAATTTCTGGGGGAAAGTTTTATACGCCTAAAGAAGACTAAATACCAAATTTCAGCCATATCGGTGTGATAATGAGGCTAAAACGTTCAAAATATCGAAAATCGGGAGATATTGTAATATGGGGGCTATATCAACACGTGGACCTATATAAACATTTTATGGTAGAAATGTTTCTTAGCCTCTGGAAACACAAAATACAAAGTTACAACCGATTCTTTGGTCAAATGGGTCTAATACATTCAAAATATATTAAAATGACGCGTACTTTGTAAGGGGTCTTATGTGGGGACTATACCAAATCGTGGACCTATATAACCCAACTTTGGTAGGAATGTTTTCTGGCCTCTGAAGACACAAAATACCAAATTACAACCAATTCTGTGGTCAAATGGGTCTAATACATTCAAAATATATTAAAATGACGCGTACTTTATATGGGGCCTTATATGGGGGCTATACCAAAACGTGGACCTATATAACCCAACTTTGGTAGGAATATTTTTTGGCCTCTGGAGACACAAAGTACCAAATTACAACCAATTCGGTGGTAAAATGGGCCAAATATCTTAAAAATTCCCTAAAACGACGACGCGTCACGCGTCATTTTGTATGGGGGCTATACGAAAGCGTGGACCTACATAGCCCGCTTTCAATACCAAAAGTCCTACGTAAATATAACATATTTTCCCAAAATTTCATCAACCTACGTCAATCCGTTCGGACGCTAGAGTGATTTCCACAGACGGACAGACGGACAGACGGACAGACGGACGGACATGGCTATATCGATGTAGAATTGCACGCTGATCAAGAATATATATACTTTGTGGGGTCTACAATGATTATTTCGAGTAGTTACAAACGTAGTGACAAACTTAATATACCCCCATCCTATGGTGGAGGGTATAAAAATGGTATTACAATACCAAATATTTAAACCCTACACAATACTGTCGTAAGAGGTCTGAAAACATAATAATCTGCTAATAATCGACGTTAAATGTCCAACAATCTTAATTTAGAACACTTTGAAGATTTTTGATGATTTTTCCAACTTTAATTGACAATTTTACGACGGCACATTCAGAGTTCTGTTAACAACATTTGACAACAAAAATAATAGATTTTACCAAGGCCTATAGAAGGTCGGCCTTTTAGAGTTCTGTTAACAACTTTTGACAACAAACATAATAGATTGTTCATTATTGTGATTTGATTTCCTTTGTATTTTATGTCACAATAATGTATTTGACAGCAAACTAAATAGTCAGGGCTAACTAGTTTGGGCTGAGTGTCCGACTGTATAGAGTGTGGATTTTAGATTATTGTGATTTTAGTTTCTTTGTATTTTAAATTACAATAATGTTTTTGACATCAAACATTGACCGACCTTATGTAGGCCATGGGTTGTGCGTTCAACGCTCACCGTCGCACAGTGCGAAATATGGGAAGTTTAGTGGAACTTTAAGGAATTTTGAAGTACATAAAATTAATTAAATTTTAATTGAATTCGTTAGCTAAGTACTCCACTGCAAATGATCCATACTCAGTTTTGCGATTTACTCCGCGAAACGACTTAAAAATGCACTTAAAGTTGCACTTTTGTTTCATAATTGTTTTTCTAAGAAATATATGTAATTTGGATTCATTCAAAAAATAGCGTGGCGCGGACATATGGTAACTCAGTATGCCATGATTAATTTTTCTTAATATTTTACAAAACAATTATGATATTTTACACTTTAAAAAAATGCAAAAAACCCTTATTGTTTTCGTGCAATTTTAGTCGGAAAGAAGTGATTTTTTGAAGTTTTCAAAATTGTAATTTTTTATTTTCCGTAGTCATTTCAAAAGTGAATTACGTACATTCACGTGTTAAGATAATAATAATCTGAAAGATTGGATTCTCCTCTGTTCGCAAAGCTATAAAACTGGTGCGGTATCGCGCAGTCTTTGGAGATATTCAAGATTTTCTAAAAAGACTTCGTGAATTTTATTCTGTTGCATTTTCAAAAAGTGGAAGGTAAACGCGACAATGAACGCCATTGTTGACTGTGTTTGGAAGAAATGGACTCACTAATTCTAACAGTGATAATTTCTGTAAAATTAAGAAACCTCTCGCAATTTTTGATAGTTTTGACCTCTAACTGTTGGTGATTTACATATAGTGCAACATTTTTAGATGCTGCGGTACAAATACCAAAATACGTTAAAATTGTAATGCAGTGCAGACCTGAACTTGATCTGAAAGACATTATTAACAAAATTAATGGTACAGACCTGCTGAATGGACCAATAAACATTATAGATACAAATGAAAACCAAAAAATTGACATTTTACTCCTTAATAGATGTGTAGGGTTGTGGGGCTTCACCCAGAAGTGGACCAATGTTTACAGATTTTATGTGAGGATGATGTTTATTCGCTAATATCTTAAAATGCAAATTTGCATCAAAATCCGTTGCAATTTTTGTCTTCAAAATTTAAAATACCTAACATGAAGGAACCCGTCATATGGGGGCTGTACCAAAAACGCGTATCTACGATGCTTATATTTCGCACAGTGGTTTTCTATCTACGAAGAACATAAAATGCTAAAATACAACCAAATACATTGGAAATTGTGTCTGTAACATTTAAAATAGGTCCCATCTACCGGTACCGTTCAATGGGGGCTATACCTAAACGCGAACCTATATTGATAATATTTTGTACATAAGCTTTCTATCCGCTGAAAACTGAATATACCAATTTGCAGCAAAATTGATTGAAAAATGAATGTAAAACGTAAAAACGGCAGCAGGAGTTACATGAACGCTACGGGAAACCGCGGGCCTATGTGGCCCAATTTGAGCCAAACACTATCCACTAATATAAGAGACATTTTTGCAAAATTTTAGGAATCTACGCCCTTTCCTTTAAAAGTTATTAGCAAAGTTCCGCTAAAGTGCTCATATTTCGCACTGTGCGTCGGCCGGGTACTTACTTACTTACTTAGCTGGCCCATTACAGAACATTTGTTCTATAGGCCGAACTAAGAAGAGATCTCCATTCCTCTCTATTTGTTGCTTTGCTCTCTGGAATACCGCGCCTTTTCATCTCAACATCCACTTGTTTGCGCCATCTATTCCTTGGCCTGCCAATTCTGCGTGCACCGCCATGTGGCATGTATTCATACGCCTTTTTAGCGGGTTCATCATCGCTCATTCTTATGATATGGCCTAGCCAACGCAATCGCTGCATCTCGATACGTTTAACAATATTCATGTCGTTGTATAGCAGATACAGCTCGTGGTTCATGCGACGTCGATATTCACCGTCAACGCAGATTGGTCCGTAGATCTTTCGAAGAATTTTTCTCTCAAACACACCAAGCACTGCCATGTCTGCTTGCGCAAGTACCCAGGCTTCGGAGCCATACATCAGCACGGGTAGTATCAGTGTTTTGTAGAGCGTTATTTTTGTTTGACGAGATGTGGCTTTGTTTTTAAACTGCTTACTTAATCCAAAGTAGCATCTGTTGGCCAATACAATTCTTCTTTTTATTTCACAACTGATGTCGTTTGTTGTGTTGACGGAGGTGCCGAGGTAGACGAAGTCTTTTACTACCTCAATATTATAGGAACCAACTTCCACAGTCGGTCCGAGCTCAATGGACGCATTGCGCGTCGACACCATCAACTTGGTCTTCTCACCGTTTACCGCCAGACCCACTTTAGCAGATTCTCCTTCGACCTTTATAAAGGTATCAATTACTTCTTTTACTGATCGACCCATGATGTCTATATCATCAGCATAAGCAAGTAACATGTGACTATTGGTGTAGATTGTGCCACTTCTTTTGACGTTTGCCTCTCGTATAACCTTTTCTAGCAGGATGTTGAAGAGGTCACACGAAAGGCTGTCTCCTTGTCTGAAACCTCTTTTGGTACCAAACTCTTCGGAGAGGTTCTTTCCTATTTTAACTGAGGACCTCGTGTCAGTTAAAGTCATTTTACAAAGCCGGATGAGCTTTGCGGGAATACCAAATTCAGACATGGCTTGGAATACCTTTGAGCGCAGCGGACTGTCGAAGGCTGCTTTATAATCGACAAAAAGGTGGTAGGTGTCGATCTGCATCTCTTGGGTCTTCTCCAGGATTTGCCGCAGGGTAAATATCTGGTCAATGGTGGACTTGCCAGGTCTAAAGCCGCATTGGTATGGTCCAATAATCTCGTTGACCATTGGCTTTAGTCGTTCGCACAATATCCCTGACACGATCTTGTAGGCAATAGGGAGTAGACTTATGCCCCTATAGTTAGAGCATACAGTCTTATCTCCCTTCTTGTGGACGGGGCACAGGATACTCAGGTTCCAATCGTCGGGTACTCGTTCTTCCTGCCAGATGGTGCTAACTAGCTGATAAATACACCTTATCAGCGTGTCGCCTCCGGTTTTGAACAGCTCGGCTGGTAAGCCATCGGCCCCTGCTGCCTTATTATTCTTCAGCCGATTTATTGCTGTCTTTACCTCATCTTGGCTGGGCAGTATACATTCAATACCATCTTCTGGGATTGGGACTGTGGTATCTTCGTCTTCTTCGCTGCTATTGGATACCAACAGATTTGAAAAATGTTCTTTCCATATCCTGAGTATACTATCTGTATCAGTTACCAAATTACCTTGCTGGTCTCTACAGGAGGATGTGCCTGTACCAAAGCCATCAGTTTGATGCTTGACTCTTTGGTAGAATTTTCGGACTTCATTCTGGCTCCTGTACATCTCGATTTTTTCACACTCCCGCTTTTCCATCTCTCTCTTTTTCCTGCGGAAAAGACGTTTCTCCTCTCTCCTTTTCTCCCTGTATCTCTCTCGTGCGCTACGCGTTGCTACGGATTGTAAAGTAGCCTTATATGCCGCATTTTTCTCTTCGGTGGCAGCACGACACTCCTCATCATACCATGGATTCCTTGGTGGAGGTCTCTGGTATCCAAGTATGGATTTTGCGGCTGTTTGCATGGAGTGGGCAATGCTTTGCCATTGCGCTGATATGTTATCGGGATGAGGAGGGCTTTGATTAAGCAATTGGGCTAGTTGAGTGGAATATGCTGTGGCTATCTGTTGTGATTGCAGCTTACCGATGTCTAACTTTCGTGTTGTGTCTGCTCGTACTTTGTTTGCTACGTTTAAGCGGGTGCGTACCTTTGCTGCAACAAGGTAGTGGTCCGAATCAATGTTTGCGCCTCGGAACGATCGTACATCCAACACGCTCGATGAATGTCTTCCATCTATCACAACATGATCAATTTGGTTTCTTGTTTTCTGATCTGGAGACAGCCAGGTGCCCTTATGAATATCGAGATGATTAAATCTGGTACTGCTAACTACCATGTTTTTTGCAGCTGCAAAGTCTATCAGTCTCATACCATTGTCAGATGTTTCACTGTGGAGACTGAATTTCCCGACTGTTGGGCCAAAGATATTCTCCTTTCCAATTTTGGCATTAAAATCGCCTAGAATGATTTTAATGTCATGGGCAGGGCAACGGTCATATGTTTCTTCTAAGCACTCGTAAAATATATCTTTGGTCTGTTCGTCCTTTTCTTCAGTGGGAGCATGAGCGCAAATAAAGCTGATGTTGAAGAATTTAGCTTTTATTCGAATTGCAGCAAGTCTTTCATTCACTGGAGTGAAGCTGGATACAAGATGTTTTAGTCTCCGACTAACTACGAATCCACAACCAAACTCATGCTTTACGTCATGGCAGCTATAATACAGTGCGTCACCTTTAGGTGTTGTTGTGACGCCTTTCCCAATCCATCGTATTTCCTGTATGGCAGTAATATCGGTCTTGTACTTTTCAAGTACGTCTGCCAATGCGAAGACTGCACCTTCTCTATAAAGAGTGCGAACATTCCAGGTGCAGATTCGCAGATCATGGTCCTTAAAACGTTTGCGGGGTTCGTCAACTTTAGAGGGGTTTGTTTTTCTTTTCTTTCGTTTTTTCATAGTAGGCTGTTTTTTCTAGGGGAGGGTTACTAACCCGACGCCCAAACCCAAGTTTTTAACGTTCTTATGGGTGAACGCGCGGCACATGTTAGCTCACTACCTTTAACGGGTGTTAAAGGCAGTTCCCCAGGTGACACCACGGGGAGGTCAGTGTCCACTTGGGATGAAAGAGGGACCAAGATAAATCCTGGGCTTTGCCATGTTAAAACCGGTCAGGACCGTTCCTTGGTATCTTCCATCCCCTACGTCACCCAGCGTCGGCCGGGTACTTTTTTTTAAAAAATCAAAGAACAGTTGCTGGTGCACATGTAAGCATATGAACACGTTGAAACAACCCTTAATGTTCGTGTGCGTGGCCGAGTGTGTAGTGTGTTAGGCTACAAAGAGAAGTTCGTGTGTTCAAATCCAGCAGATGGCGAAATAAAAAAATATAAAAAATATGAAGTGTGTTGAAATTGAAAAAAAAAAAATATATAAAAACCCACTATTTTGGGAGGACTTTTTTTGCTGGGTATATCATTGCTATATATATCATTGAAACAATGTATAGAAACATTACCCTTGACAGAAACAATGCAGATTGCTTTAACATAAAATCGCAATAAAGAAGAAAAATCTCAAGTTAAATTATCAGAAGCGAAATGTACGAGTATTAATTCAAGGATTTATTCAAGAAGAATTCCATGTCCATTGGATACTTAAATTCGGTTAAACACGTACAAAACGTATAAAAGAACATAATGTTATTTAATCATATAGTATCGTCTTTGTACGTTTAAAAAATTTTGTCATATTTTTGAAAACAGTACACACAAATGGTCTGTTCCAGTACTGCAAGAATCTACTAATTTTTACTATTTTTTTAAATAACATAAGGGAAAAATGTTATCTTAGAAAAAATAGTAGCTTCTTGCCGGTTCGGGAACAGAACAGTACATATACTCGTATACAAATTATGTATACTGATTTGAAAGAATAAGGGGACCAATAGAAAAAAATTTAATCAAATATTTGCTATGGCCTACCTTGTAATGATTGCACCATGGCCAAAACTGTCATCTAACGTTTCCAGTAATTATGGTGTATGTAAGTGCTATGTGGTACGTTATCATGTATACATGGATGAAAAAATGTCTATCTAACATATGTCCCAAAGATATTTTGCAGCAAACATACAGCTGTGTTCAAAATAATAGGAGTGCCCATACACACCGAGTTAATTGTCAAATAAACATGGTTACACTTCTCCATTTTAGCCTATTTTTTATTTGTTTAACATTGTTAATATCCCAACTGTTAATGAATTAACAGAAATGTGGAAATTTATTTTAAATTATTTACTGTTTATACCAACATTATAAACCTCTTCAATTTTTTTGTTAAAAAAATGGGAGTGTGGATGAAAATAGACAATAAAAATATTTTTATTTGAGTGAAGGACCAAAATTGTCAATATTTTAGTTGTTAGTACTGAATCCAATAGATTTGAAGGTTGTTCGGAAACTAAAAAGGCCTTTGGATGTGTCCACAAAAAGGATATTGTCCTTGCAGCTATTTTTCCCATAATTTGAGCATTTATTGGGAAATTCGATGGATTTTATAAACAAAACCTTTACTGATTAGAGTTGTTTAACACTCTAGCTGTTACCTCGAACAATACATAATGATTTGTACCCCACAAATTTGTATATTTTGATCATTGAGCCAAGTTTTAGCCAGTTTTCATTAGACCTTTATGTAAGAATCGACCAAAAAAGCTTATTTATAAGGCATTAATTCCTCAACCAAATAATGTTTTGAGGCCCTCAGCATCTTAGCTGCACGCAGGACAATTATTTTGTTTATATTTGAAAAATTGGATGATTAGCAGATATGAGACATTTTTCTACACGCTTTGTTAAAAAGCAAACTTTAAAGAAATACTTTTGAAGATGCCCTATTATTAGGTTTTGCATCGTATAAAATACAATTTTCTATGGGAACTAATCTAAATTATGTCTTTTTGAACGAAAAACGCGAGTTTATGCAGGAAAATATTGTACGGTTTATACCAACCATAGTGTAATCAAAGATGGATTATCACAAAATGGTGTAAAACTAGGATTGAACAGTTCACGTTTTAAACAATTTTTGAATGGAAGTGAAATTTATTGACTACACAAAGATAACATCCTGAGAACCTCATAATATTATGTGGTCGAGGAATAAATGCCTTATAGATGCTTTTTTGCCGATCCTTTCATGGCCGATCCACTAATAATTTATGGGATACCAATCATTATGTTTTGTTTGAGGTAACAGAGTGTTAAAAACTCTAATCAATAAAGGTTTTGTTTATAAAATCCACTAATTGCCCAGAAAGTGTTGTATTTATTTGAAAAGGATAATAACCTGCATTTTTAAAGAAATAGGGTATAGGCGAAGTACCCCGCCCCTTACGAAATTCAACAGAATATGTAGCCTATTTTCACCGGTGGCCATCGCTGTACATTCCCTGACAATTTCAGAAAAATGGGTTTAGTAGTTTTTGTAGAAAAGATACAAATTGAAAATTAAAAAATTGGGCGTAAAGGTGGACGTGGTCAAATTTGCATAAAAACCCGAGTCGGGTTATGACGTACATTTTACAGAAAGAATTATCGAAATCGGTCCAGCCGTTCTCAACTGCTGCCATTATCAACGAACGACATTTGATTTTTATACCCTCAGCATTTATGCTAACCAGGGTATATGAAGAAAAGACAAAATTTTTTAGTTTTCCATAAAAAAAAATTAAAAATTTTTTTTAAGCTACATGAATGATTTTTGGTACATAGATTGGGAAAAAAATCCCATTCTTAAATCTGTTCGAGATACTCATTTTGGTTGTTGCGCGCAAAAGTTATGGCGGTTTCAATTCTGATAAAAAGAAAAAAATCTTTAAAAGACTCTAATCATTATATTGAGAAACTCTCTTAATTAGGGGCTCCCTACATACTATATGGTTACTGAGGTCCCATAACTTTAGTGAAAAAGTTGTACATTTTCGCGGAAATTAGGAAAGCATTCAAAACAATTGGTAGTTTACAACTTGTTCTAATAAAATTTAAGCTGTTTATGCATCTGAAAAATATATAAAAAATATGTACGTAATCTAAACATCGCGAAGATTCAAATGAAACCAAAACTATACAAATCCGTTTAGCGGTTTGCATATTATAGCAAAAAACAAAAAATATATTGAGGAAATTTATAAAATTTTTGTAAGAGAAAATATTTATTAAAATTTATTTTGTGAGTTAGTTGAACAAAATGTAATAAAAATAGGTCGGAGTTTTTCTTCTATTTTAGTTAAATTCCACGCAATAAATCACATTTTTTATTCTAATCACTTCTCGAAAACACGCTTACATCTAGCAGAAGATATGGATATCTTTCAAATAAATGTTGGGTTCCTTTAAATGGGGTATAATCTTGAAATAAAATTGTATCGGGTAATGTTCATTTTGAAATGCGTGTAAATCGCGAAATCCTCAAAATCACTTGATGCGCATGCGGTTTACCAATACAGCGAATTCTTCTCTTTTAATTTGTACACATTTGCCAGGATTTACTTTGGCCGCTAAGATGTAGCATCGTCTGCAGTTTAGTGTGCAACAAACTGTATTACGCTTATATTTTGCACAAAGTGCATACACTTTTTATGCGCATCCGACTTCACTATCAACCGTGAAAAAATACATCGATCTAAACATATTTCAATAAAATCCATCAAGAACCGTGGATGTAGCATCACACAGTATTTTTTGGATAAATCGGATACAGCTCCCATGCCACTAAATTTTTCAAACCGCTGTTTTCGCACAAACGCGAGTGATGATTCACTTTCTTCATTGAAATGGAAACGATCCACATAAAACGCGAATTAGTCAACGATATTTTGAAAAACATTTTTCGCAAATTTTTTAATTTTTGCAGTAGCCATTTCCGCCGTTCTAGTAGATGGATTTTTACGATCTGTGATTCATATGATCCGGATCGTCGAAAAACTAAAATATCGCGGGGTACCAGCACACTCAAAACGATATTGTAAATACTGTACCCAAAAAATAGGTTTTTTTAGAAAAAATATCGCACTAAATTTTGGCCTTTGGCAGTAGATTACTCTGCTGCTGTGTGGGCTACATACTTAATATACATATCAGATTGTGCGAAATCGCGAGTTCTTTAATCCTATAATTGGCTTTTCGAAATATCCGAATGCGCGTCCCAGTTACATAAAAAATACAAAAAACACCTGAAATCCGGCTTCAAAATGTCAGCATCCATAAAAGGTGGATGCAGTGGAAATTTTGGAAAGTGATACATTAGAAGTGTAATCTTCATTTTGTATTCTCCAACTTTTACTTTGGACAGATGTCCGTCATTTGAATGGTTTAATCAGAAATCGAATAGCAATGTAAAAAACCTGTTTAGATTCAACGAGTTTTTACCTATGGTTTTTCCTTTACGCGGTCATAACTACCACGTAAATTAATTTTTTTTTTGCTAAATTTTTGAGCTTTGTACAAAAACATCTAAATTAATCCAGCAATAGTCATAGTTATTGGCAAACTACAATAGTTCGCGTATTATAACTGTGCAAACCTTGGCTTCATGGAAACTAAAAAATTTAGACTTTTCCTCATATACACTTTCATACGGGCAAAATGTGCCTCATCGAAATAATGGTTTTAGACCCCAAGTATGTTTGGACGAAATGTGTTTCAGACAATTTGGAGTCGATTTAGCAATGACCGTCCGTCCGTCTGTCTGGCTGGCTGGAGCGCACGATAACTCTTGAACAGATCAACCGATTCGGTCCAAAATTTGGTATTCGTAATATTTTGTCCAAACTTAGTTTAAGTTCGAAGATGGGTTATATCGGTCCGCTTCTTCCGGTACCTCCCCCACGAAAGTTCGGAAATGTTCGGAATATTTGTGCGCAAGATAACACTTGAAGGAAGTAACCGATTTCGTCCATACTTTGCACATCGTGAAATTTATACCACACTTAAATGAGGTGCAAATATGGACTCAATCGGTCCACTCCTTCGAGTACTTCCCACACAAAATTTCGGAAAAGTTCAGTTTAGGACCTGCTCTCGTATTCGTTTGATTTTTGCTGAAAATTTCAAAATTTCGAATAAATTCACTTTAAGGCCCGCTCTCGAATCACTTTGATTTCTGTTGAACTTGCATATGCTGCCTCCTTTACGTCGGCAAGCGTTTTTTCGGAGACAAGTCCATACTTCTTGAGAAAATAGCCTGATAGGTGCAAAAAACCCCTATGACACCGTGTGTAGTGGTTGGAGCGCAAGATAACTCTCGAACGGATCAACCGATTTGGTCCAAAAATTGGTCTTCGTCACATTTTGCCCAAACTTAGTTTCAGTTCGAAGATGGGCAATATCGGTATTTCCCTCAATATTTAAAAAATGCCACTAAAAGGGTATACACGATATATCTTTAACGGGGCAACCAATTTGGGCCAAACAGTTGATCTCCTAATATTTTGTCCAAACTTAGTTTAACTTCTAAAATGGTCCATATCGGTTCTCTCCTTAGGGTACCTCCCCCACAAAAGTTCAAAATTTATGTCTAAATACAGTTTAGGGTCTGTTCTATGATCGTTGGGAAATGTATGCCGATACTATTCATTATGGCCCCGTTAACAGCGAGATTATGTTTTCCGTGGACAAGTCCATGCTTCCAGCCATACTGATCCAAAAGTTATATTAGGACCCACTAAAGTGACTAGTGGGCGCTATATCAATCGAAAAGATATGACCCCCAAAATAAGATCAACTTCCATAATGGACTATGTCGGTCCATTCTTTCAAGTAGCTCCTCCGCAACATTTTGCACTTTAATCCTAATCCACATTTTTTTCAGCAAGTTCAAATGTCCAAAAAGAGCCACAAAATTCTGTACGTAGATGAAAGTTTCGATTCATATAGGCTGACTGATACTTTTTTACTTGTTATTTATATAGATATAGCATTTTTAAAGAAATAGGGTATAGGGGAAGTATCCCGCCCCCACTGAAATTCAACAAAATTTGTAGCCCATTTGAACCGGGGGCCATCACTGTGCATTCCCTGACAATTCTAGAAAAATTGGTTCAGTAGTTTTTGTAGAAAAGATAAAAATTGAAAAAGTGGGCGTGGTCAAATTTTCTTTTCATAAAAACCTTAGTTGGGTTATGGCGAAAATTTCAAAAAAGAAATAACCAAATCGGTCCTTCCGTTCTTAACTGATACCATTACCAACGAATGACATTTGATTTTTATTTATAAAGATTATTTTATTTTGCTCTCTGCTGAATTTGATCATTCGAACTTCTGATTTGTAGCGGAACACACTGAACACTGTGCTACGCGTACGAACATTCTTCTTTATTTGCCAATCCGTATTCGGATGGTAGCGATCATACAATTACAATCTATGTTATTTCAAGTAACTTAATAAATTGTTAATATTATACAATTAAATGACATTGTTATTCAATTATCGAAAGGTTTCGGTTTCTGGCGGCGTTCAAGAGACGTCGTTCTTCGTGTAGACCCATGGTAGAACAAACCAGGTAAAGTAAATACTACAACAAATACAACTCAGCATCAACCACATAGAAATTTGTTTTTGTTTGTAAACGTTAGTGTCAACGTACATGTAAATAAAATAAGGAAATGTTTATAAATTATTGGAATTTAAAAAACTAATAATTTTTCACATTTGATTAAATATTTTGAAAAACATGAATGAAAACTCGATAGATTTTCAATTTGAATGTTTCCCTATCATTCCACTAAATGCATAATTTCTCGCAGAAAGTAGAATTCTTGCAAAAATGTTTGGGGTCGCTGGTAATTCATTGAAAAATTCATTAGGGCTTTATTCTTTTCAAGTTTAACAAAATACCACACATATTAATAAATATTGTACCTCCTCTATAAACGGTGTTTTAGTGTGCGGCATGTCGTTCGGACCTGGACTTTGGGAAATATTTTTTTCTGAACAATAAATTTGTTCTTCGAAAAATATATATCCCTAATATACATCGAACATAGAAAAAATATATAAAATGTCGTATGGAATTTGACACTAATATTACACCCCAGTTCAGTCAGCTGGGTATTGCTTTTACCTTTTCTTGTTGTACCATGGTGTAGACCCTCCATTCTTTAATGTTGTTAATCTATATTGTTTCTCTTCTTACTCTGGGTCTTCTTCCTTCGATATTGGAGGAGCTTATATTTTTCATTTCTCATTATATGGCCCAAATAAAATGTTTTTCCTGGTCGATGTATCCACATTTCAAACGAGTTTAATCTTTTTTGATCTGCCAGGTTCAGTGTCCAGGTTTCGGCTGAATATAATAATACTGACCATATGTAGCATTTGACGAAGCGCATTTTTGTTGACAGACTAATGTCGTGACTAGTAAGGGTTTTTTTGTATTTAAAAAATGAATTTCGTGCTATTTCAATTCGGCATTTTATTTCTTTTGACATATCCCACTGATCGTTGATCTGGACTCCTAGATATTTAAACGTATTCACTCTATCTATTTCGGTATTATTTATTAACATAGGTACAGTTGTTTCCACATTTTTTCTGCTCAAAATCATATATTTGGTCTTTTTCTGTTAACGTGTAATCCATTTCGTGAGCGCATCTATTAATCTTTGTAGCCGTTCAAAACTGCTTGCTAATAACGTATCGCATCGTCGGCATAACGAACGTTATTTGTTAGCGTATTATTTATGCTAATTCCAATGTTCTTTTTAGCTACGCATTCTAGAAATATTTGTTCTGAATAAATGTTGAATAAAAGGGGACACAAAACACATCCTTTTCTTACACCCTTTGAACTTATAACATTGTTAGTCAATTCATCGTCCACTTTTATATTTGATACCTGGTTCCAATATATGTAGATTTTTGATGCATCTTATGTCACATTCTTCTAGCCCAATAGAAGTTAAGCTATGCATCAGTTTGTCATGTTTCATCGTATCAAATGCTTTCTCGTAATCCACGAAGCAAAGATATACGTCTTTTTGAACTTCACGACACTTTTGTATAAGTACATTTAGTCCAAGTAATGCTTCACGTGTTCCATTGCCTTCATTGAATCCAAATTGCGTCTGACCCATATGTGCCTCACATAATGGATATATTCTCCTGTGTATTATTTTTAAAAATATTTTCAGGGCATGGCTTATTAAACTAAATAACCTGAAGTCACCGCACAGTGGAAAAAAGTACCGATTTAGCGCGCCAAAAGTAAAAGTCTATGTTTTATTGTATGTTTGTCCATAAATTCGATATGAACAGCTATAAATTGACAATTTTACTTCATTTTTTATTAATATATTTGGTAAATTTGTATTTTTACCGTAGAATGGTACCTATCGATTTTCGGTATTTTAAAGATTTTTACCACATTATCCAACCGGCTAGGATTTGGTATTTAGTCTCCGTGGGGGTTATGCATACACTCCTATAAACATTTTCGGTATAGGACAATGTTTTCATATAGCCCCCATAGACCGGTACCACCGATTTCGGTAATTTTGGAGGTTTAAGCCATATTATCCAACCGATATAGCTGAAAGTTGACATTTAGTCTTCGTTGGTGGTATAAAATATTCCGACCGAGAATTTTCGGCACAGGTACACGCATGGATATGGCCCCCATAGAAAGGTACCGCTCTAATTTCAGCATTTTTACATAAAAAATAATATTAATAACAAGTAAAAAAGTATCAGTCGGCTTTGCCGACAGAGATATACCCTCAGCCTGCGTATATTGAAACAATTTTTCCCAAAATACGTATGTATTTAGAGGATTTTAAAAGTTTTGGGCGTTTGAACCGACAAAAATGTTGATTAGGATTAAAGATCAAGAGTTCTGCGGAGGAGATACTAAAAGGAATGGATCGACATTGACCGTTATGGAAGTGGATCTCCAGCCACAACATATGGTGTCATAGGGGGTTTTTACACTCTTCGGGATGTTTACTCAAGAAGTATGAACTTTACCATCGTAATTGAGGATGCGAGTGCAAGTTGCTTCAACAAAAATCAAAGTGATTCGATATTAGGTCTTAAAGTGAACTTATCCGAAATGTTGTATGGGAGGTACCGGAAGGGGTGGACAAATATAGTCCATATTTGAACGTGATCTATATCTTGTAGATATATTAGGATGTGTAAAGTATAGACCAATTCGGCCACTCCCTTCAAGAGTTACCGTACGAACAATTTTTCCGAAAATTTTTGAACTTTTGTGGGGGAGGTACCTGAAGGAGTGGACCGATATGGCTTATCTTCAAACATAAACTATGTTTTGACAAAATATTACTAAGGCCATATTTTGGACCGAATCGGCAGATCCGTTCGAGAGTTGCGCTCCAACCACCT
The DNA here is from genome assembly GCF_047663935.1 of Musca autumnalis. NCBI lineage: Eukaryota > Metazoa > Arthropoda > Insecta > Diptera > Muscidae > Musca > Musca autumnalis. The sequence continues at coordinate 77,200,063 of NW_027411755.1, forward strand.
CACACGGTGTCATAGGGGTTTTTTTTTGCAAATTTCTCAGGAAGTATGGACTTGCCCCTAATGAAATTTGTACCGTCGTATGGAGGGCAGTGAATACAAGTTGCTGAAACAAAAATCAAAGCGATTCGAGAGATGACCCTAAACTGAACTTTTCCGAAATTTTGTGTGGGAGGTACCCGAAGGGGTGGACCTATTGAGACCATAGTGGAACCTCATCTATGTCTGGTAGAAGGTTCACGATGTGTAAAGTATGGAGCAGAGCGGTTACTAACTTTAGGAGTTATCGTTCGCACAATTTTTCCGAACATTTTTGAACTTATGTGGGGAAGGTACCAGAAGGAGTGGACCGATATAACCCATCTTCGAACTTAAACTAAATTTGGACAAAATATTACGAATGCCAAAATTTCAACATTTCGTCCAAACATACTTGGGGTCTAAAACCATTATTTCGATGAGGCACATTTTCATCGTATCAAAGTGTATATGGTAAAATTCAAATTTCCTTTACAATTCCATCGAGAAAAAATTTAAAAAATTTTGACAAGCACATTCACGATTTTTGTTACATGGGTTAAGAAAAAAATCGTGGTTTCAAATATGTTCGCGTTCACAAAATTGGATGCTGCGCCCAAAAGTTATGGGGGGTTTTATTCCCTTATAAAGAAAAAATATTTAAAAATTCCCTTTGTGTTGCAATACCAAAATGTATATATAAATCGGTAACAACATTTAATATCTATCCGTAGACGCCTAAATATTAGCTAAATTTATTTTCATTTTCGCGGAAAATCAAAAAATAATGAAGGAATCTTGGAGTAAATTTTATTTATTCTTACTCAGAGTCCATAAAAATCTCTAAAAAATAAATTAAAAATACGTACAGAATCTTGACAATGTCCAGAAAAATGTGAGACCAAAATTTTATTGATTAGGATTTTAAATTGCATATTGCAGCTACAACAAAAGACAAAAGTTTATTGTTGGAACATTATTTCAAGAATATATTTTTTGGTTTAATACGAAAAATTTGAGAAAATTTTTTGGAGTTATTCTACTATTTCGCTAAATTTCCTAACAAAACCTGAATTATTTTGCTAAAACCTCTTCAAGGAAAATAGTTTATCATCGTGAAAGTATATTTGCATAGTGTGATAAGCAGTAGAATTAGGAAATAAAGAGTGATATTGATATTACAATCAAAGAAAAAACATAAAAGTTAAAAACCGTATAACGCGCGAAATAATTAAAATCAGTTGAGGCGCATGTGCTTTTCGCATAGAGCGAGTGCACCTCTGTCAATATGTTTGCATTTTTCCATGTTTCATTTAACCGCAAAAGTGTGCCATCAGTTGCATCTTACTACACCAAAATGCTTCATGTGGGTAAAAATAACGCGATGTTCATATGATTATAAGGCGCATCCGATTTCAGTGACCCCCTGTTAAAAATACGTCAATAAGACAAATTTTATACAGATTCGTCAAGAACCGCGGATGTGCTACCTGATTCTATTTTTGGTTAAATACGAATACTACTCCCGAATCTCTGAAATTCATGACACACCTTTTTGACAAATATTATAATCGTGCATAAAGGATTCCATTTATGTAAAAAATTTAAGGGCAATCGCGGTTAAGTATGCGGATTAGTCAAAATAAAATTTTGCTTATTTTCCTATTTTCAGGGTATCTATATCAGCGGTTTTAGTGGATGGATTCGATCGCGGTAGGGCTCATTGAATCCGGCGCGGAAAGAAACTAAAATCACGCGGGGTTCAAGGGTACCTGAGTCATAGTTGTAAATTTTGAAGACAAAAAATAGGTTTTTAAAGAAAAATTACGCACCAAAAATTCGACTTTGGACTCCTATTACTAGGGAGCTGTACGAAGCACACTCATGAGATATACATCAAACGACGTGGAATCACGAGTTTTACAATCCAATAAATAGATTAGGTCATTATCTGGTTGCGCCCTCCAATTATAAGAAAAATTCAAAAAAACCCGATTTCAAAACTTCAAAATGTCAGCATCGATTTAAGAGGGATGCACTGTATATATCGAGAAGTCACACATTAGCATCATGTTGCCCAAGGGGTATTCTTCAATCCTTTCTTTGAGCTCAGGTCTGAATTTTCCCTCGTTTGACCAGAAATCAAGAAAAAACACAAAAAAGCTTGCTAACTTCAACACATTTTTACCCATTTTTTTATATTACCACCAACGCAGCTTCCACGAAAATTATTTGTTATGGTCCATATTAAAAGATCGTGGCTAAAACACTTCAGTTCATGTAAATATATTCATATTTTATAAAATATATAAACAGTTCGCGACTTATTAAATGGTGAACCTCAACTTCAACGATTGTAAAACATTTTTGAATATTACCATATACCCTCCTTAGCCTAAAGGCTGAGGGTATAAAAATAGCAATAAGATAAAATGTTGCAGTTTGTTGCAGCTCAAATGTTACAAATTAGTTAAGAACTATGTGTACTAAAAATAAAATAAAAAATCTACGCGCCATCCCGCGACACTCCTTAGTAATAGCTTTAACAAAGTGCTCAATTTGGAAAAAAATCGGATGTCACATGTTTTAAGTGTAAAATCCGAATTGCAATAAATAACATCTTATATTCAACATTTTTTAAATCACCTGCTTCACGAAATGTTAAATTCAATAAAGCTTTAAAACTACTTTGTAGGAAGAGTGCATGCGACGATCACAAATTTACTACTAAACTATATTGTGAAAACTAGTTAAAACAATGTCAACCAAAGACTGACCGTTATTCCGCTTAGACTGATGCAAAACAAATTATTTTAAATGCCGTTTCATTCTGTAGACACCTTAGATTAATACTGCAACAATCATTTTTAAATTGGCGTATGTCATTTTTTGACTTTTGGCGCGCTAGATCGGTATTTTTTTCCACTGTGCACCGCACTTATTGCAGCCAATCTTTAGGATATTCTCCTGTTATATTAATTTGCTTAAACAACCTCAGTAGTAGTTGTTTATTGTTTCCTTCTATAAGTTTGAGCACTTCGGCAGGTATATCCTCAGGTCCCGTTGCCTTTTTATCTTTCATTGATTTTATAACGGATTCCAATTCTTCACGAAGTGCACGTATTCCTTCCGTTATCCAGTTGTTCTTTTTCCGTCTAGTTTTCGTTGTACCTAATACAACATTCGTTACGTTGTTGATGGATTCTTTTAAACTATTCCATTGCTGTTCAAAGTTATTTCCAACGATGTTTAGATTGGCGTTTATTTGAGTTTTCATTCTCAGCCTTGTAGAAGCATCGCTAATCCTTTCAGCGTTGATTTTCTTCTGGTGATTCCTTTTGCGTGTTATAGCTAGTTTTAAACGTACTTTACAAATTAGGACTATGTGGTCCGAGGAAACGTCAGCACCGGGATATGTGGAGCATCTACTCACACAGGAAGAATATCGCTTATTTATTTATTAATGGTTGTTTAAAAGCTTACATGTGCACCACCAACTGTTTTTATATTTTTAACAAAAAGCTTGTCGACGGTGAGCTTTAAACACAAAACCCCCACCGTAGTTATAACTATGTAAGTAGTTTTTTCTTACTCCTGGGAAGTTTTTGCGGATTCTGAAACTACAATATCCATAGATGAGAAAAATTAAAAAACAAAAAAATCGCAGGAACGCGATTGACATTTTTAAGGGTTTTTTTCAGGTTTTCACGATTTTGCTTGGAAACCGCAAATCCTATCGAAATAGATCTAAAGAAAATGTTGTAGCTATGAACATTCTCTACAAGATTGACTTTTATGATATCTTCGCAGCTTTTACCGTTATTGAGATATAGAAGTTCAAATGAGGACAATGGATTGACTATATCGCCTCCTTATATTACAATGTTATGCACAGTGCACCTTAACTGTCTTTAAAGGAAAACCGCTTACACCAGGGAAGTTTTTGCGAATTCGGATTTATTAAGCGATGGTCCAAAGAATTTCAGGATCCTTACGAAAAAAAAACAACAATGTTTATAGATGAGAAAAATCCAAAAACAAGAAAAAATCGCTGGATAGATTTTTTAATAAATCGTGATCAAAGTTCACATTTTTAAGTTTTTTTAGGTTTTCACGATTTTGCTGGAAAACTGCAAATCCTTTGGAAATGGGACTAAAGAATATGTTGTAGCAGTGAATGATGATGATTCTGTACAAAATTGGCTGATTTATACTTTACAAGGCTTTACCATTTTTGAGATGATGTGGAGGTTTAGATCAATATTTCAGATTTTTTTCTTGTGTCTTCAGGATTTTGCTTGAAAACTGCAAATTCTTTCAAAATGGGACTAAAGAATATGTTGTAGCTGTAAACATTTTCTACAAGATTGGCTTTCATAATTTTTTCCATTTTTGAGATATATAAGTTTAATTTGCAGTAATGACATTGTTTTATAAAGAGGCGATACAGTCAATCCATTGTCCTAATTTGAACTTCTATAACGGTAAAAACTACGAAGATATCATAACAGTCAATCTTGTCGAGAATTTTCATAGCTACAACATTTTTTTAGTTCCATTTCGTTAGGACTTGCGGTTTCCAAGCAAAATCGTGAAAACCTAAAAAAACCTTAAAATTGTCAACTTGAATCGCAATTTATTTAAAAAGCGCTCCGGCAATTTTTTTTTTTTTTTTTTGATTCTTCTCAGAATCCACAAAAACTTCCAATTAAATTTGGTTCAAGAGCATTGTGATTACTTTGCAATGGGTTACATAATGACTCACATGGGTTACATAATGTCATCCCGGACTGAGGTTTATTGTTATCCACACGATGAGCTTGCGTTAAGTGGATCATTCCCTTTAAAAGTTCTCCAATGAATATTTTAAAACCCCTCATGTATTTTTTTAGTATATCAAATATTTGGTCCGTCCCACATGCAATCTAAGTCCATATTTACATTAGGCAATGTTCCTTGCTGCAATTGTCAGTTTGTAAGTGAAAGAGAGTGTTGGGAGCCAAAGGGTTACCATATGCCTCACCTCTCTCTCCATCAAACTGACAATTTCCGCAATTAAAATTGCCTAATATAAATATGGACTAACTTTTCCGAATTCCAGGGAATTATTTGTGCCAATTCTAAAACATTTTATAGGTACAACCCGATATAAACTCATTTTCCGATATAAACTCATATTTTCTTATTTAAATCATAAGAACTCTAAACCAAAAGACAACAAATAGAAATGAGAAGCATTTTGCACAGAGTAACAATGAATGAAGGTAATTGACAAAAAGTGCGGCAATGTCTTCCAAAAGTTGATATGCTCATTTTCTTTTTGTTAAAGGACTCCGTTCGAAGAGATGTACAATAACATCCTTGATTATTGGCCTAATCGTGGGATTTTGTTTAGCAAAATATTCTATACCTGGCGGTATCACAAAAATTATACAGAATACTCGAAAAAATGAGTTGCTCGCTCAAGACCTGTACCATGAAGTAAGAGTTCTTTGTTGGGTCCTAACAACTCCAGAAAATCACGAAACGAAAGCAAAACATATTAAGGCAACATGGGGTAAACGTTGTAATATGCTGCTGTTTATGTCTTCGGTTGAAGATCCAGAGTTGGGTTCTATAGCTCTACCAGTACCAGAGGGTCGTGACAATTTATGGGGTAAAACGAAAGAGGCATTCAAGTATGTCTACAAACATCATTTGAATGATGCCGATTGGTTTATGAAGGCGGACGATGATACCTATACAATTGTGGAAAATTTGAGATTTCTTCTATATCCTTACTCCCCGAATACTCCGATATATTTTGGCTGTAGATATAAGAAGTTTGCTAAGCAGGTAAAATATTCCTCTGATACACAAATATTTAATACATAAATATATATAATATTCTATATATTTTTAAGGGCTATATGGCTGGTGGATCTGGTTACGTTTTGAGTAAAGAAGCCCTTCGTAGATTCGTAGAGATAGCCGTTCCCAATGCCACATTGTGTAAGGGGGATAACCTTGGTGCCGAAGATGTTCAAATTGGCGTGTGTTTGGAGAATATTAATGTCACTGCTGGTGATTCAAGAGACATACAAGGGAGGGGGAAATTTTTCCCTTTCCCTCCAGAACAACACCTTTTTCCAAGTGAAAACAAATCGTATTGGTATTGGGATTTTGTGTATTATAAAACCCATGAGGTAAGTGTGTAATTTTTTTGATTGCTAGTATTTTATCAAACATTTTTTTGCTTTCTACTTCTTATAGGGGCCAAATTGTTGTTCCGACTATGCCGTAGGCTTCCATTATATCGAACCTGGACAAATGCATGTTTTAGACTATTTGATTTATAACCTACGCCCATATGGTATAACATATGCTCATGAACCTTTGCCAAAAAAAATTAAAAGTAATGAATCAATACAGAGGAATGCTGAAAATAAATAAAAGTTCATATACATATGTATGTAATAAAAATATTTGTTTTTGATTGTCCTACTCAAGGCACATTTATGTAAGGTAGAAGTGACAATCCCCTGTATTTTTACTTTTTTTCTTGTACTCATGAAATTTGGAACTTCGAAATTTGCTACCATAAAATAATTCTTTTCATGCCAAAAATGACCTACGACAATTCTGAATGCTATATATTTACATTTTGATTCAAATTTGTTCTATTTTAGAGGATTTTCAAAATGTATTTATGTTTTTCCTGAGACAATTTTTAAAACGACCCTATTATTCAATATTTTCTTTGTCATTTAATTTTCAATAACACCAATGTTGTTTTTGTAAATTTGTTAGTTGTTGCAATTCATGCGTATACCTTATATAAATATGCCTTGGTCGTACTAGTCGAATATTCAGTAAGAGGCTACATTCTACCACTCTTCTGAATATATTTTTAAGCTTCACTATATTTAGGATAGAGACATTTAAAATTCTTCTTGGATATTATATCGGACCCATACATGGTACATGGAAATAAAGAATCAACTTCAGGACGCATTACAATATCCGATTTAATTTATGCAATTTTTTCCATGTAAAACTACAAAATGGCTTTTGCAATCAAGTTATATTAGTCATTAATAGGCAAACGTTTATTCATTCGTGCAAAAGGAAATATTTCTTTTAGTCATTTCATAATATTTTTAATTTTTTATATTTTCCAAGGTTATGCAACAACTTGTTTCAAATGTTAAAAAATGAACACATTTGTATGTATGTGTCAATATGTGTTCGCCCAATTTTACCAGCATAAGATATCAATAAAAAACATTACTTTTCGGATACAATCACCTCGTCGAAAACGAACAAAACAATTTTTTTATCGAATGATGCTTGTCGAGATTTTGATAAGATGTTTTTAGAAATATGTTTTGTTGTCCATATCACCTCATCTTTACACAATTAGTTTGCAGCTTTGGTGACGTGCGTTCTATTTTGTGCTTGTCTTAAATGTAAAAATATCTGCATTTCTGGATAAAAGATTTGTGTTTGTAAGTCGTGTGCTAAAAATTGAAATTAGATAAATGGAATAATTATCTGTAACATGAAAAAATCCATAACTTATATTGATACCTTTTTCGAGTCAAGTAATCAAGTGGGTGTCATCTGGTTAGCTACCGTTACGCTCTTAATGCGGAACAATTATATTTTTACTTCACTTCTTGAACGTAGAACATGTTGAGGTTCCTCTTTGTGAGTATGCTTGTTGATCCAATATTGAAGAAAAGAAGCTTGTTGGATAATATGCCATTTTGGTGCCAAAAAGTAATAGTGTTCATGCGAAATATGTTCTTACTTACTTACTTAGCTGGCCCATTACCGAACATTTGTTCTATAGGCCGAACTAAGAAAATATCTCCATTTCTCTCTGTCTCTTGCTTCTCATTCTGGAATACCGCGCCTTATCATCTCTTCATCCACTTGTTTTCACAATCTATTCTTTGGCCTGCCAATTCTACGTGCACCGCCAAGCGGCTCATATTTATACGCCTTCGCTCATCATCGCTCATTCTTATGATATGGCCTAGCCAACGCAATCGTTGCATCTCAATACGTTTAACTATATTGATGTCGTTGTATAGCAGATACAGTTCGTGGTTCATGCTACGTCGATATTCACCGTCAACGCTGATTGGTCCGTAGATCTTTCGAAGAATTTTTCTCTCAAACAGCGTTATTTTTGTTTGACGAGATGTGGCTTTGTTTTTAAACTGCTTACTTAAGCCAAAGTAGAATCTGTTAGCCAATATAATTCTTCTTTTTATTTCACAACTGATGTCGTTAGTTGTGTTTACGGAAGTGCGAGGTAGACGAAGTCTTTTTCTACCTCCAAATTATAGGAACCAACGTCGATCTCTATGGACGCATTGCGCGTCGACACCATCAACTTAGTCTTCCCGCCGTTTACCGCCAGACCCACTTTAGCAGATTCTCCTTCGACCTTCATAAAGGTATCTGTTACTTCTTTTACTGATCGTCCCATGATGTCTATATCATCAGCATAAGCAAGTAACATGTGGCTATTGGTGTAGATTGTGCCACTTCTTTTGACGATTGCCTCTCGAATAACCTTTTCCAGCAGGATGTTGAAGAGATCACACGAGAGGCTGTCTCCTTGCCTGAAACCTCTTTTGGTACAAAATTCTTCGGAGAGGTTCTTTCCTATTTTAACTGAGGATCTCGTGTCAGTTAAAGTCATTTTACAAAGCCGAATGAGCTTTGCGGGGATACCAAAATTCAGATATGGCCTGGAATTCATTTGAACGTAGTGGGCTGTCGAATGCTGCTCTATAGTCGACAAAGAGGTGTTAGGTGTTGATATGCATCTCTTGGGTCTTCTTCAGGATTTGCCGCAGGGTAAATATCTGGTCAATGGTGGACTTGCCAGGTCTAAAGCCGCATTGCTATGGCCCAGTTATCTCGTTGACCATAGGCTTTAGTCGTTCGCACAATATCCCTGACACGATCTTGTGGGCAATCGGGAGTAGACTTATACCCCTATAGTTAGAGCATACAGTCTTATCTCCTTTCTTATGGGCCCTATATGCCGCATTTTTCTCTTCGGTAGCAGCACCACACTCCTGATCATTCCTCTGTTGTGATTGCAGCTTTCCGATGTCTAACTTTCGTGTTGTGTCTGTTCGTAATTTGTTTGCTACGTTTAACCGGGTGCGTACCTTTGTTGCAATTATGTAATGGTCCGAGTCTATGTTTGCTCCTCGGAACGAGCGCACATGCAACACGCTCGATGAATGTCGTCCATCTATCACAACGTGATCAATTTGTTTTCTTGTTTTCTGATCTGGAGACAGCCAGGTGCCCTTATGGATGTCGAGATGTTAAAATCTGGTGCTGCTAACTACCATGTTTTTTGCCGCTGCCAAGTCTATCAGCCTCATGCCATTATCAGATGTTTCATTGGTGAGACTGAATTTTCCGACTGTCGGGCCAAAGATATTTTCCTTTCGAATTTTGGCATTAAAATCGCCTAGAATAATTTTAATATCATGGGCAGGACATATGTATCTTCTAGGCGCTCATAAAATATATCTTTGGTCTGTTCGTCCTTGTCTTCAGTGGAAGCATGAGCGCAAATAAAGCTGATGTTGAAGAATTTTACTTTTGTAGCAAGTCTTTCATTCACGGGTGTAATGCTGGAGACCAGGTGTTTTAACCTCCGACCAACTACAAATCCACAACCAAACTCATGCTTTATGTCATGGCAGCTATAATACAGTGCGTCACCTTTAGGTGTTGTTGTGACGCCTTTCCCGTTCCATCGTATTTCCTGTATGGCAGTAATGTACTTGTACTTTTCAAGTACATCTGCCAATGTGTAAACTGCACCTTCTCTATAAAGTGTGCGAACATTCCAGGTGCAGATTCGCAGATCATGGTCCATAAAACGTTTGCGGGGGTCGTCAACTATAGAGGGATTTGTTTTTCTTTTCTTATGTTTTTTCATAGTAGGCTGCTTTTTCTAGGGGAGGGTTACAAACCCTGCGCCCAAACCGAAGTTTTTAACGTTCTTATGGGTGAACGCGCGGCACATTTTAGCTCACTACCTTTAACGGGTGTTAAAGGCAGCTCCCCAGGTGACACCACGGGGAGGTCAGTGTCCACTTGAGATGAGAGAGGGACCAAGATAAATCCTTTGCCATGTTAAAGCCGGTCAGGACCGTTCCTTGGTATCTGTCATCCCCTACGTCACCCACGAAATATGTAGACGTTGACATAATGAAGTTGCTACTGCTCCACTTGACCAAAAGTCATGAACATTTAAAATGGTGTGTAGCGTTACGTAAAGCTATTTTAAGGTTTTGTTGTTGATTTTATATGAAATATTGACACAAAGTATATAAATTCAAGAGCGAAAGCCCACAATATTTAGGATACAATTTTAACTTTTTACAGAGTATAAAATATAAGTCCTCGGATATTAAGAATTGAAATAAACCATATCGGACCACGTTCGGATAGTCGCCATATAAAAGTTCCGCCCCGTTTTCAGTATTTTGTACCTATATAATTAAAAAATATAGGTCCACGGTATGGTATATCGCAGAATTTTAAAAGCACAACGAGTAGTCATTATTTCTGCTATCGCAAGATTTTCAGTATTTCAAAGCTCTTAATCTAACTTTTAGATTATCAGCTGTAATACAGATTTTGGAATTCCTTTTTGTGAAAGAACCCCCATGCAGAAAGTGGTTAAAATATATCCACGTTTAAATCCAATGCCTACATAACTATATTCGCGAGTAGGACGAATTGAGTTATACAGGAGTTATAGGGTATAGGAGTTAGTATAGTATTTCGACTTGAACATAACGCTTTATTTTTTTTTTTTTTTAATTACATATCGGGATACCTAAACGACTTCTATAAATTAAATACATTCAAATAGAATAATAACTCGAATATGCGAGCAAAGATTTGACTTCTATATCTATCTATTGTATCGATAACCTAAGAATAAAATATTCTTTAATGCCATAAAAACGAAAAATTTGCTTTTTTACCAGAAGTGATAGAGTCTGTGTAAGCCAATTAAAAACTTCAAAAAAATTACAGGCTAGGATTTATAGACTCCGAATCCTTCTCGGAGTACTGTTTGAGACTACAAAGCTCATGTTTGGGCTATGCCATAGCTTGGTCGAACAAATATCAGAAACCAATCGGCAAACTCTAGCTAATAGCCCATTTAGATATGACTTCATTAGCCGGATTTAGCACATTATCAGGTTTTATTTGCTAAATCCAGCCAAAATCTACCAGATTTCCCATACAAAAATAAATCCTCGTATTGAGTGGATTTGTTTTAAATCCGGCATAAATCCTCGTATACAACTCTGTTTTTTGCAACATGTTGCTAGAAAATACAAAAACTTCCAAGCTGGCACAAGAAACAAGGTAGATGCATCGATGAATTGCTACACGAAAAATAATTTAAAATGTAAAAACTTGTAAACAAGGCGGAAAAATTAAATTTGTTTTGATGTACAAAGTTGATTTTAATCATCCAAGACTAATATTTACGATGTCTAAACTATAAAATAATTCGTTTATTTATTATAGATGGGCAAACTGCGATAAAAGAATTCTTTTATTTGCTCTTAAGTTAGCATTAGTAGCATAATGTGCAAACATTTTCAGTATTAAACAATAAATTTGTAATTTGACGTATGTTTTTTTAAACGAATTTAATTTACAAAAAATTCTTTTGACGTTTCAAATTCGGTCAGATGGGCTGATGCATCTACCTTGGTAATTGTGCTTGAAGAAAAATCAGCTGACTGACATTTAAATCGTCCATAATGTATATCTAAATGCAATGAGATTTTTTCTGGATTTATTAAATCCAGTCGAGGATTTATGAGCTATAAGGCCATGTTTATATTATAGCATATATTTCAAATACATCCTCAAAAAGGAGATTAACCTTTATGAGGGTGTATTTGAAATATAAGCAATGGAATTGACATTTGAAGCGCAGTGGTATTGTTAAATCGGTTATATATAAACGTACTATTACGTTTTTGTAACTAAAATTTTCCGATTTGTTCGAGTTTGTCACACACAAAAACACATTTTGGTTTTTGTATCCAATGCTGTTTGTATGTGTGTGAAAATCAAAAGAAACTTTTGATTTCCCTCATATACCTACCTAGCAAACCAAAATCGGAAGAAACATCAGAGTTCGGACGAATTCGGTGAAAAAGTCGGATGAAACATCCGAGTTCGGATCCGAATACAGTCCGAACTCTGACCGAAAGTCATATGGCGTGGTTGACGTGTTCTCTGATCGAAATTCGGATGAAAATCGGATGTTTTAGCCGACTTTCCGACCGAATTCGGTCCGAACTCTGATGAACTATCGTATAAATTTCTGATTTATTTACCGACTTTCGGGCAGATATCGGTCCGAATTCGGAAGTAAAATTTTATGAAATTCGAAAGTGTTTGCCCACTTTCGGGCCGAATTTGGTCCGAAGTCAGATGAACTATCGTATGAACTTCTGATTTATTTACCAGCATTCGGCCAGAATTTGTTTTTATTATTAAAAGATGTTGATAATACACAGTTAGTTCATGAAATATGCAAATGCTATAAAAGTTTATCTACTATAAAAATATAAAAGGTTTTAATATCATATTATGCTGAGTTGGTGGAAAAACAAACTGTGGAGAACAACAAATTCAACAACGATCTGTGAAATATGTAAAACAATTGTTATTAATATGTATATGAAAAAATACATGTCTTCACATGCAAAAAATTTTGATACACATAAAAGTGTTAAGAAACATAACTTTGGCCATCTATATATATAAAATAGAAAAATGTTTGTATGTTTGTTTGTTTGTTTGAAATTTATAGACTCAAAAACCGCTGAACCGATCTTGCTGAAATTTTCAGGGTATATTACTACATCGCCTGAAAGTAACATAGGCTATAAAAAATTTCGAAATTCCGCTCTGATCCGGAGATATAGCATCAGAATCGGAGGTACCTCCAAAAAATTTAAACTTTGTATGCAAATATCTATAAAACGGTTACAGATACAGACTCCAAATTTGAAATGTGTGATGGATTTTAGCCTAAAAATAAATGTGCCAAAATATATCGAAATCGGTCCAGATTTGGATATAGCTCCCATATATATCTTCGTCCGATTTCAAGTATTTGATGTACCAAACACTCTATATATGTCCGATTTCCATGAAATTTGGAATGCGTGACGGAACGTGGCTTATAAAAAAATGTGCCAAACTATATCGAAATCGGTTCAGATTTGGATATAGATCCCATATATATTTTCGTCTGATTTGAAGTATTTGATATACAAAACACGCTACATATGTCCGATTTCAATGAAATTTGGAATGTGTGACTAAATTTGTTGTAGAAATGAGTATGCCGAATTATATTGAAATCGGTTCAGATTTGGATATAGCTTCTATATATATTTTCGGCCGATTTCATGTATTTAATGCACCCAACCCACTATGTATGTCCAATTTCTATGAAATTAGGAATGTGTGACTAAATTTGTTGTAGAAATGAGTATGCCGAATTAAATTGAAATCGGTTCAGATTTGGATATAGCTCCTATATATATTTTAGGCCGATTTCATGTATTTGATGCACCCAACCCACTACATATGTCCAATTTCAATGAAATTTGGAATGTGTGACTAAATTTTTTGCAGACATGAGCATGCCAAATTATCTTGAAATCGGTTCAGATTTGGATATAGCTCCTATATATATTTTAGGCCGATTTCATGTATTTGATGCACCCAACCCACTATATATGTCCAATTTCAATGAAATTTGGAATGTGTGACTAAATTGGTTGTAGAGATGAGTATGCCGAATTATATTGAAATCGGTTCAGATTTGGATATAGCTCCTATATATATTTTCGGCCGATTTCATGTATTTGATGCCCCAAACACGATATGTATGTCCAATGTGTAACTAAATTTGTTGTAGAAATAAGTATTGAAATCGGTGTTGATTTGGCTATAGCTCCCATATTTATTTCAATGAAATTTGTGCGGTATCTACGAGTATATCTATAACGGAGGAAAATGTTTGTACGTTTGTTTGTTTGAAGTTTATGGACTCAAAAACCGCTGAACCGATCTTCCTGAAACTTTCAGAGTATATTACCACATGGCCTGAAAGTGTCACAGGCTATATAAATCTTAAAAATTCCGCCCCGATCTGGAGATATAGCCTCAGGATCGGAAGTACCTCCAAAAACTGTAGACTTTGTATGCTGATATCTAACGAACGATTATCGATACAGTCTTCAAATTTGGTACAGTCGAAATCGTTTATAACGTCGGTCAAGGGACCGACGGAATTTGTCACTATAACCGATATGTCGTTATAAGCGATAGGGCTATGAAGAGTCCCAGAGATTTGGGACTTTTGGATATGGTCGTTATAACCGATATGACGTTATAAACGACGACGTTATAAGCGATTTCGACTGTATGTGTGACGGAATTTGGTCTAAAAATAAATTTGCCAAAGTAATTTGAAATCGGCTCAGATTTGGAAATATATTTTCGGCCGATTTAATGCATTTGATGCATAAAACACGTTTTGTATGCCCAATTCCAATGAAATTTGGAATGTGTGACGGAATTTATTGCAGAAATAAATGTTCCAAACTATTTTGAAATCGGTTCAGATTGGGATATAGCTCCCATATATATTTTCGGCCGATTTCATGTATTTTCTTCACCAAACACGCCATGTATGTTCAATTTTGACGAAATTTGGAATCTTTGAAGGAATTGATCCTAGAAATTAGTTTGCCAAATTATATTGAAATCGGATCAGATTTGGATATACCTCCAATATATATTTTTGGCCGATTTCATGTATTTTATGCAATAAACACCTTATGTTTGTCCAATTTCAATGAAATTTGAAATATGTGGCGGAAATTGATCTACAAAAAAATTTGTCAAATTATATTGAAATCGGTTCAGATTTACATATAACTCCCATATATATTTTCGGCCGAGTTCATGTATTTGATGCACCAAACACGCTATGTAAGCCCAATTTCAATGAAATTTGGAATATGTGGCGGGAATTGGTCTACAAAACAAATTGGTAAATTATATTGAAAAAATTTCAGTCAATAGAATTTCAGGAAATACACGAACGTACAAATCCATTGATACTGTGGCAACTGAAGACGACGCGGTTAACTATCCAGTTGAATTCCTAAGTTCGTTGGATCTTCAGGCTTTCCACCACATAATTTAGTGCTAAAAGTTGGTGTTCCTATTATTTTATTAAGAAACATAGACCCACCTCGCCTCTGCAATGGTACAAGGTAAACAGTAAAAAACTACATAACTATTTAATTGAGGCAACGATTAATACTGGGAAGTATATAGGTTCAGATGTACCTCTACCTCGAATCCCTCTAATAGCAACAGAAACGCCCTTAAAAGATTGCAGTTTCCTGTACGTTTGCAATGACTATAAATAAATCCCAAGGACAGATTCTTCGTGTATGCGGCCTAAATTTAGCATGTTCTTGCTTTTCTCATGGTCAGCTCTATGTTGCATGTTCACGTGTTGGTAGACCGGCCGATTTGTTTGTTTACGCTCCTGAAGGAAAAACAAAAAACATTGTATATCCTAAAGCATTACAATAAATACTTTACTTTAAATTTTTGAATTTGATTTCTTTCTGATTTCAAAAAATCCGTAAAATTTCAAATGCATATCAATCTAAAGGGGTAGCGAAGCGCACCGGGTTCAGCTAGTATACAAATATAAAACATATGACTTTCCACGGAATAGTGTTGAAGTTTGACGAAGAAAATCTTTACTTTCATTAACTTCATAAAAATAAAGAAATATGTATGCAACCCATCACTATGAATAACATTTAAACACTATCATGCATCAACACGCATAACAAAAATAAACCAAATTTGTTCTCCGATACAGAAATTGAAACCCGAGCACTCAATTTTTCGTTCGTACTGCATCAACGTCGGCACATCAACAATTACACATTTACAATGTGCTAGCGAAACATGTACAATTCTGTTCTCTCTGCTTATTTACACTTAATTTTGCCACAGCATCACAAGGGAAAATAGAAAAATTCCCTTCATAGAGGGACTAGTCGGACAGAGTCCGGACCGAAGTCGGTCAGACGCGTCGGAAAAAACTTCTGACTTTGAGCAGACGCGTCGGACGTCCGACATTGTGTTTGCAGGGTAAATATTTGGTTTTCATAACAAAAAAATACACACGAAACGTCTGAAAAAGACACTAGAAAGTGACCCAACTTTTTGAACTGAAATTTTGTTGTTTGTTACAGAATTTCGCTGAAAACGCATGCATTTGATGGAAAATTGATCTAGAGAAATTTTTAGATACTCATACATGTAAAAACCCGCAATAAGGGGCAAATCTTTCAAAAAAAAAAAAATAACTTTGGCAGTTTTGTTGAGATGTGTGTTTTACTTACTATTTGTATGCAAGTCAAGCTTAATCTCATATTTGTTGTTTTCAAAATTGACATTTTTTAAAAATTGTCTGTATATAGAATATTTTTTGGGATTGCCACAAGGAACTTATTTTTCAATGAGAACAACTCAAAAAATGTTAAAAATTAACATAATGGAAACACAGATATACAAAGCTTTTCGTAATCATGCGAATGCTTTTCAATTTTTTATATAAACCAAATTTTAAACAGATTCGCACGATACGTTTCAAAAATATGTTTTTTACAAAAACAGGGGGTAAGTCGTGACAAAATGAAATAAGTCGAAAATTTTCATGATTGTTGTTCCTGCTGTATTCTCTACTTTTGGTATAATGTTAAAGAAGAAATTTTATTAACTTTTTAATTGTATGCGTAGAAGTTTTTGTACTCGATGACATTAAACACTTTGCTGGACTCAGGTCTTGCAACTTATTGGAACTAGAATTTAAATATTTCTTAAAATCTAGTTTTGAAAAATAACAATCGATCCTTAAAGATCCCCACATAATTATTCGCTTATAACAAATTAAAAATACGAACAGAATCTAGGCAACGCGTAAAAAATATGAAACCAAAATTATTAGCATTCGCTTTATAAATTGCATGTTATTGCAACAACAAAAGAGAAAAAAATTATTGTTAAAATGTTATTCCAAATATATTTTATGGTTCGATTAGAAAAATTAGAAAAAAAAAATATTTGGGAGTTCTCCAACTATTTCGCTAAAATCCCATACAATAATCTATTTATACTGCTAAAACTTCATCAAGAAATGTGGTTTACCATCGCAAAAGCTTAAGTGCTTACTGTGATAACTTATATGGATAGGAAATTGAGAGTAATATTGAAATTAGAATCATTCAAAAAATATGAAAATTAAAAAGCCTTTTATTCGCGAATTAGTTAAAGTCGGTTGATGCCCATCCCATTTTAGATAGAGCGAATCAATCTCTTTCAATATCTATGCATATTTCGATGTTTCACTCAGCGGCCAAAGTGTGCCGTCAGATGCATCTCACAATGCCAAAAACCTTAAAGTGGGTAAAAGTCGCGCAATGTACATATGATTTTGATGATCATCCGGTTTCATTAGCGCCCATCAAAAATACGTCAATATACACCTATTTCAAATAGATTCTTCAAGAACCGCGGATGTGCCTCCACATTCTATCCGCGGTTTTAGTGGATGGATTCGATCGCGGAAGGGCTCATTAGATCCGTAGCGTAAAAAAACTAAATTCTCGCGGGGTTCAAAGGAAATTGAATGACACTTGTAAATTTTAAACGCCAAAAATAGGTTTTCCAATAAAAATCACGCATCAAATTTTGACCTTTAGACTCCAATTACTAGGATACTGTAAGGAGCACACTCATGAGATAAACATTAAACGACGAAAAATCATCTATAATCCTATTATGAGTTTGGAATATTATCTCGTTGCGCGTCCGGATTATTAAAAAAATTCAAAAATTCCGGTTTCAAAATGTCAGTATCAATTTTAGGTGGATGCAGTAGATATATCGAAAAACCATACGCTAGTATCATGTTGCCCATTGAGTATTATTTGAGTCTTTCTTTGGGCATAGGTCTACAAAATGTAAGGTTAAGCCAGAAATCGGAAGGGAACATAAAAAACTTGTTGGCTTCAACCCATTGTTACCCACTTTGAGGATCCAGTGGCACATGTTAGCATATTCCATTGTGCTCAATCTCTGGCAATATTAAAATCTAACGAAACTAAAAACTTTAGGGGAGTGTCGCACAAAAAAATTCTGACATAGATTTCTTAAAACCACTCTAGTGTTACAAGCACAGCGGCGCTAAGTTTAGCATATTGACAATATAATTAATTTTTTAACGTCTTTTGTTTCAATTTTAGCAACATTCGTTCTATTTAAACGGGTTTTAAGAAGGACGGCCGTCTCCAGGAACGTTTTTGTGAAATATAAATATATGATTTAATATGTACATGAACATCCGATATATTCTTAGATTGAAAACACTCTTTTGGTTCTGCGTTATTTCTTTAACTAAACTTTTCATCGAAGGATCTCGGAGATGATAATTTTCCCTTCTGTGGAGATGGGAATATACAAATCAATTTAGACAATATTATAATAACCCACAATAATTCACAAAAATGAGATACGACGGTATTTTGGGAAGAGTAACAGTGAATGGAAGTAAGTAGCACACGTTTCATTAAGTTATAGAGAGATTTGGTCTCTTCCAGTACTGCAAGAATCTACTAATTTTTACTATTTTTTTCGATAACATAAAGGAAAAAATGTTATCGTAGTAAAAAGTAGTAGCTTCTTGCAGGTTCTGAAACAGAGCATTTGTATTTTTTTTTTAATTTTTCATTAAAGGTTTTCGTTCGAAGATATGTACAATAACTCCTTCGATTTTCGGACTAATTGTGGGATTTTGTTTAGCAAAATATTTTCTACCTGACGGTATAACTTTAATAAGGCAGAGTGGCCGAAACAACGACGTTCTGGCTAAAGGCTTGTACAATGAAGTACGAATTCTTTGTTGGGTCCTAACAAATCCACAAAATCATGATTTGAAAGCAAAACACATTAAAGCGACATGGGGTAAACGTTGCAACAAGCTACTATTTATGTCTACTGTCGAAGATCCAGAACTAGGGACCATAGCTTTACCAGTACCAGAGGGCCGTAATAATTTATGGGGTAAAACAAAAGAGGCATTCAAGTACATCTACAAACATCACTTGAATGAAGCCGATTGGTTTTTTAAAGCTGACGATGATACCTACACTATTGTGGAAAATATGCGCTTTCTTCTTTATCCCTACTCACCGAATACACCGATCTATTTTGGCTGTAGATATAGGAAATTTGTTAAGCAGGTGATATAGAGATTTCTAGAAATAGATTATTTATTATTTTTCTAAATAGTTTATTTTATTTTTTTAGGGTTATATGTCTGGCGGAGCTGGTTACGTTTTGAGTAAAGAAGCTCTTCGGCGATTCGTAGAGAAAGCTCTACCAAATAAAACATTGTGTATGGAGAATAGCTACGGCGCTGAAGATGTTGAAATTGGTAAATGTTTGGAGAATGTTGAAGTTATCGCTGGCGATTCAAGAGATATAAAAGGACGAGGCAGGTTTTTTCCTTTTACTCCTAGACATCATCTCTTTCCGAATAAGGACAAATCTCTTTGGTATTGGGATTTTGTTTATTACAAAACTCATGAGGTAAGTGTATCAAATGTATTGTCAGTTACATTATTGATTTTCCCAGAAACGTGTAAAAAAATGAAATGAATTAATGAGCCACGCTTCAATCACTTTAATGTGTCACGAGATTTCTACTTTTTCTAATAATAATTGTTTCTTCTCTTATAGGGTCTAAATTGTTGTTCAGACTATGCGGTATCCTTCCATTATATGCGACCCAAGGAACTGTACCTTTTGGAATATTTAATATACAACTTCCATCCTTATGGTATTATATATGAGCACGAACCGTTGCCACACAAAATTGAAGCAATTTAATTCTTATGAAAGAATGTTGAATATAAGAAATAAATCATCTTTATATATAAAACTCAATTGTCGTTTGTTGGTAATTGAATCAGTTGAAAACGGCTGGAGCGATTTGGATAATTTTTTGTGGAAATGTTAGTCATAGTCCAGTTTAGGTTTTTATGCAAAGAAAAATTGGCCACGCCCACTTTTCCGCCCACTTTTATAAATATGTTATATCTACGAAACGACTTAACAGATTTTCCTGAAATTTTCAGGGAACGTAGAGTGATGGCCCCCTGTTGAAATAGGCTACACATTTGGTTGAATTTCGGATCGGGCGAGGTACCTCCCCTATGCCCTATTTTTGTAAAAATGCAATATTTGCAACAATTACAAATGTATCGCTTTGAAAATTAATTTCCGAGTCAATGGCGATTGTGTCTCCGACCTTACGTGCTTATTTGGGGCATTAAGACTGGACAACGCCCACTTTTTTAAATATGTTATATCTACGAAACTACTGAATCGATTTTCCTGAAACTTTCAGCGAATGAATATTTTTTGACTTTCGGATCGGGCGGGTACTTCCCCTATGCCCTATTTTTGTAAAAATGCAATATTTGCAACAAATACGCATCGGTTTCGGAATTTATTTGCGAGTCAATGGCGATTGTCTCTCCAACCTTACGTACTTATTTTGGGACTTAAGATCCGACCACGCTCACTTTCTAATTAGGTTATATCTACAAAACTACTGAAGAGATTTTCAAGGAAATCGCGATTTGTCTAAACTTTTAAATCTTTAAAAATAAAAATCAAATGTCGTTCGTTGGTCATGGCATCAGTTGAGAACGGCTGGACCGATTTCGATATTTTTTTATGCAAAGAAAATGTACTCCCACTTTTTTCAATTTTCAATTTTTATCATTTCTACAAAAACTACTGAACCGATTTTCATGAAATTGCCAGGGAATGTACAAGGATGGCCACCGCTTAAAATAGGCTACAAATTCAGTTGAATTTCGGAAGGGGCGGGTACTTCCCCTATACCCTACTTTTTTAAAAATTTTATATTTACAATAATTACGAATGTATCTATTTCGGAAGATCTTACCCACTTTTTTAGGATCCAATGACTTGACCACACCAACTTTTTAAAATATGTTACATTTACAAAACTACTGAACCTATTTTCCTGAAAATGTCAGGGAATGTACGGGCATATTTTCTTGAATTTTGAAGGGGCCATATTTGAAAAAAAAAACGCCTTACCTTTATGAATAAAAATGTCATAACTAGACATCGGATTTTGCATATTTGCATATTTTTTAATATTAAAGATACGAAGATTCTGATTGGACCAAAATTCGTTTCAAAGAAATCTAAATTCAATGGCAGGGTCATATTTCGTATTTATTTTGCATATTTGCATATTTTGCATATGCACAAAATATGCAAAAAATATGCAAAAATATGCCAAAAATATGCAAAAAATATGCAAAATATGCAAAAATATGCAAAATATGCAAAAAATATGCAAAATATGCAAAAATATGCAGAATATGCAAAAAATATGCAAAATATGCAAACAGATTTTGGCCGAAAATCGTCATAAAAGTCGTAAAATTGTCATTTAAAGTTGTAAAAACCATCAAAAAGTACATAACAGTGTTCTAAACTAAGACTGTTGGCCGTATGAAGTCGATCTTTTCAGCAGATTATTATGTTATGGAGACCATTTACGACAGTGTGGTGTAGGGTATAAAAATATGGTATCGTAATACCATTTTTTTTATTATTAAGCTATGTAAAAATATAAAATTTGATAAAATATCAAACGTTTTATGTAAAATTCAATATTTCCGTTTTTGGTTTTAACTCAAAGGACCAAATAGATCTCGGATTTTTAGCCGGGAGCAGCCTAAACCTTTTAGTATTGTTAGATTTTAAGATTGCCAAAGTTTGAGCACAATTCGAATATGTTAAAACGTGGTTATGAAAATCTATATATATATAAGTTATGAAAATCTATATTTTTTTGCTATTTGGCGACTTCGACGGCCCATATATGTGGAACGGTTAAAGCTACTTGCCCGTATTACGCATTTAATTAAAAGCTATTATGTTCTTAACATTTCTTGCTGAACAACAAAGTACGTATGTAAGTGTTACTGAATTCGAGATAATAAACCCCATGTCCCGAAAAAGGCCTTAGGGCAAAAATTGAGTCTATTTAAAAAAAAAAAAAACTTTTTTCTTCCTATATTATCAAATTTTTGCGAATGATGTTGCCTATTAGGGCGAAGATATATTTTAATGTTAATTTTAATTCATTTCTCGTTGGAGTCGAGCTTAATGACCGATGATGTTTGCAAGTGAAAAAGGAAAGCCGAAGATTCGAACCCCCACAACCACCATTATGTGACATGTTTCGCCTTTTGTAGAGACTCATCAGGCATATCGGCAGTGGAATGGCATCGCTATCCATCAAACATTTCCTTTTTCAAATGTAAGTTTGTTTTTACAAAGATGGACATTTGTACATTCATTGTATGGCTTCAATGACAAACGCTTACATTTTGTTCATACATATTTAAATTTACATAAGGGACTGACATAATGTGGATTTGGAGCCATCTGGATACAGATGACAACTTGGTGATGAACTCGACTCCTTGCTATGTCGCTCACAATTTTCAAGTTATTTACCATCCTTTACCCCTCCTGTTAATTGATGTTCTGTGGTCAAGTTGCATTATCTTTTCAAGAAATTGGGAGTTAAAGTTTAATCTCTTGAACAACAATTAAGCTTCACTTGTAATTATGCCTGGTAAACCTTTTTCTAGGAATTTCGGCAGTTGATTTTTGTATGTAAGTTTGGATCGATTATTTCTGGAGAAATTTCTATCTTTGTTTTGTCAAGATTTTTGTCGTCTTTTGGATCTTTACGGTGTTTTGTACTATCAGATCAAACAATGCCAGACCAATAAGTTCAGGACTAAGGTACCACATATGATTTATCATTTTGTTATTTCCTTTATCTGATATTGGTTTGTGAATGCCTTTCGTATTAAGTAAATCTTCAATGCGGTTTAGGTCTTGTTTTGGACCTAAAAATATTTCTGAATATGGTTTTCACTATTTTTTGTATTAAACTCAATCTATTGTCTTTATTTCTTTTTAACCTATTGATAATGTTTACCCAATATATCCTATATTATATCTATATAAACATTATCTTGTTCATTATACGTTTTGTAAAATCAATAACCCAAACTCTCACTTATAACACTCAGTTGTTGCCGTGTGGGATACCAAATAAATAAATAAAACAGAAAAAACATACTGGGGGCGTCCAGTCTCGAACGATTTAAACGCAAGGTGCTTCTACGGCCTCTTGTTCTTGGGAAGTGGACTGGGCAGTAGTTTTAAAACACTCTCGCCTACTTCGACCTTAGATTTGTCAATCGGAGACTATTCTTATAGAAATTGCTTGAATATGTTTGGTTGATGTCCGGATGTGCTTCCAAACTTGCAGTCAAAAATCCCTCTCAACAATTTTCTAACAAGTTTGTACGGTGGTACAGAAGCTCTCGACCTAATATCTGCTCGAGCTGGTGAGACCCCATTTTTCTAGGCATTTGTACACTGCTAGTTCTTCTTTCTCCCATGAGCTACTATCAGTTTCAGGAACACCTAGGAGTTGTTCGTTACCCCCATGTAATACCAGGACAGCAACCCGTTTTTTCTTCCCTGTTTTGAGAATATCTGGTAATAGTTTTCCATGCCAGTGCACACAAATAGCCTCGTTCCTTAAAGTTGTTGCGTTTATTTTTCACGGTTTATTCTCCGCTGTCCACGGATAAAGCTTATAGAGATCTTATATTTGTAGGGATCCTCTCCGATAGCTTCTACTTTAGCCATAATGATACTAGTAACGTTCCTATTTACCTTACAGGGGTCCAGCACCAATGACAATTGCATAGTTACGATTTTCTTGAAGCCACGCTTGGTTGTTTTCGGGACAGATGGTTCTTCAGATTCTACGATCAAAACAAGATCTAGACCTCATTGAAAATGTATTGAAATATGAAAACATTGACACACAAATTTCAGAAAAAGGAAATAACAACAAAATTAATAATCTGTGGTATCTTAGTCCTGAACTTGCTTACCTGGCATTGTTCGATCCAACGGTGCAAAACGCCGTAAAGAGCCAGAAGGCGACAAAAATCTTAACAAAGCAAAGATTAAAATTTCTTCAGAAATATTCGATCCAAACTTCCAAAAGAGCAACTGCCGAAAATCCTAGAAAAAGGTCTGGCATAATTCTTGTTGTTCAAGAGATTAAACATTAACTCCGAATTTCCAGGAGGCGCAAATGATGGTAAACAACTTGAAAGTTGCGAACTACATAGCAGAGCGTTCTTCAAGTAGTCAGCTGTACCCAGATAGCTCCAAAACCACATGATGTCTGACTCTCGAATAAATTTAATTTAGAACAACATGTAAAAAACATTTGTTTTCATTCCAAAAATTGATAAAAATGAAGAAAATGTTTTTTTTATAGTCTCCATTTTTGCACAAAGGCGTACCTAGTCACATGTTTCGGGACATTGGCTTTATTATCTCGAATTCTGTAATACCTATTTAGTATTCGATTTATTATATATACTTATATTTTGTTGTTCAGCAAAAAATGTTAAGAACAGAATGGCCTTTAATTTAATGCTTAATATGGACAAAAAGCTTTAATCATTCCAGAGAAATAGGTCGCCGAAATCGCTAAATAGCCAAAAATCGAGATTTTCATAATGTAGAGGCCCTAGTGGCACATGTTAACATATTCCAATTGTGCTCAAACTTTGACAGTCTGACCAAACTAAAAACTTTATGCGGTTGCCGCCTTAAAAAATCCGACATCGATTTGTTCCCTTTGAACAATAACCAGCCCAACGCTACAAATTATTACAAAGAAAATGTTAAATTTTACATAGAACGTTTGATATTTTATCAAATTTTATATTTTTGCATAGTTTAATAATAAAAAAATTGTATTACAATACCATACTTTTATACCCAACACCACACTGTCGTAAGAGGTCTCGATAACACAATAATCTGCTAAAAATCAGCGTTAAACGGCCAACTATCTTAATTTAGAACATTTTGAAGATTTTTGACGACTTTTCTAACATTAATTGACAATTTTACGACTTTTATGACGATTTTCGGCCAAAAACTGTTTGCATATTCTGCATATTTTTTGCATATTTTGCATATTTTTTGCATATTTTGCATATTTTTTTTTGCATATTTTGCATATTTTTTTTGCATATTTTGCATATTTTTTGCATATTTTTTGGCATATTTTTTGCATATTTTTTGCATATATTTTGCATATTTTTTGCATATTTTTTGCATGTTTTTGATATGACCCCAAATATCGAAAAATTGACCCTTAAAACGCCTAGATCCAAAATTTGAGTCCAATCGGATGAGAAATAAAAAACATGCAAAAATCCGATGTCTAGTCATAACCCAACTTAGGTTTTTTGAAAAGAAAAGTTTACCACGCCCCCCGAAAACAGGTTACAGATTTTATTGAATTCCAGAGGAAGCGGGGTACCCCCTTTTGCGATATTTTAAAAAAAAACGTTATATTTGCAAAAATTATGCATGTATCGGATTAAAAATTTACGGATTAATCTACAATCTAGGTACTTCTTTAGGGCCTATAGGCCCGACCACGCCTGTTTTTTTAATATGTCATAGCTCCAATACTACTGAAGGGATTTCCATTAAAAGCTCAATGTTTGCCGTTGTTATGTATATATTATGAATTTCGGAAGAGGTGGGGTACCTTCCCCATGCCTTTCTGTTAAATGCTATATATAAGCCAAATGTTTGATTATATCGGTTTCAGCATAAATTTTGGTAGGCAATGAAGTTGTGTGCACCCTAGGTACATATTTGGAGCCAAAATACCGGACCAGGCCTACTCTTTTCAAAACATTATTTTTCCAAAACTACTGAACCTAATATTCAGAAAATGTTCAGGAATGTCCCGTGGTCCAAAATGCTATATATTTGTAGACGAATTTCGGGGCCTATTATTTTATAATCGCTATATTTGCCTAACTTATGAGTGCATCGGGTTGCAAATTAGTTTTCGAGACAACGGTGGTTGCGCCCCCGATCAAGAAATACTATATATTTACAAATTTACTTGAATGGTGAGGTTGAACGGTCCATTAGCCATGAAAAGTCTCAATAAGCGGGAGAATTCGATTTAACCACTTTTTAACCTTTAAAATTAGATCGCTTTAGGATAAATACAGGGACATGGACGATAATAAATCCTAAAAAGCATAAATTGGCGAAAAAATCCGACAAAGTCCGTAAGAGAAAAGAAAGGTTACAGACAAAAAATCCTTCTCGGTTTGACAATAGACCGAAGAAGTGAGGTAGAAAATACCTATTTTTGAATTTTCAAGCATAAAGTCGATAACAAGTTGTCATTAAGACTCATTACGACGGGCCAGCAACGCAACCAGGGTCTGCTAGTACTATATATTTACAAATTTACTTGAATGGTGAGGTTCAACGGTCCATTAGCCATGAAAAGTCTCAATAAGCGGGAGAATTCGATTTAACC
The DNA here is from genome assembly GCF_047663935.1 of Musca autumnalis. Lineage (NCBI taxonomy): Eukaryota > Metazoa > Arthropoda > Insecta > Diptera > Muscidae > Musca > Musca autumnalis. Next base: position 77,226,773 of record NW_027411755.1, read on the forward strand.
ACTTTTTAACCTTTAAAATTAGATCGCTTTAGGATAAATACAGGGACATGGACGATAATAAATCCTAAAAAGCATAAATAGGCTAAAAAATCCGACAAAGTCCGTAACAGAAAAGAAAGGTTATAAACAAAAAATCCTTCTCGGTTTGACAATAGACCGAAGAAGTGAGGTAGAAAATACCTATTTTTGAATTTTCAAGCATAAAGTCGATAACAAGTTGTCATTAAAACTCATTACGACGGGCCAGCAACGCGGACCAGGGTCTGCTAGTGTTCATATATAATTATATCGTCAGCAAATCCAATAATATTCTCAATTTTGTTCAATAAATTGTGAATGTAAATATTGAAAAGAATTGGGGCATTTACTGTTCCTTGTTGCAAGCCATTTGACTTATTAAAAATATTTTAACTAATGCTACTACCATTTCCGATAACTAATATTTTCTCATGTATCAAATTATATATTAAGACTTAAAGATGAAAAGGAAAGTCATATTTGATCATTTTATACATTAATGCATGTATCCAAATATTATCAAATGCTTTTTCGAAGTCTATTAAACAGGCCCCCGTACACATTTTTTTATTCCAGTTCCACTGTATATTTGAAATTAACATGTTTGTTGCAAATGGAATAATTCGAATTACAAATAATATAATTCGAATTTCAAATGGAATAATTCGAATTTCAAGTAGAAAAATTCGAATTACAAATGGAATAATTCGAATTATAAATGGAATAACGCCGAAACACGCCGATTCATATTGGCTCAATGTTTTGGGACCTACTTTTTATCGCCGAGTCCGGCCCCCATCTTAAAACAACGCAACATAGAAAATCGAACGACGCATAGTAAAAATTGGTATTAACTAAGCAACGACGCAACTTCGAAAACAACGCAAAGTGAAACGACGCAAAGCGAGGTCTTGGTGTATATTCCTTCCTATCATTTCTTTTACAGCTGGCAACATAGGTTTTAGTAATACAGCAACAAAATTAGACAAATTTGGACGTTATGTATTTTGTTTTATCCTTATTCGCCACAAAATCGATCACCGACGATTTCAAACTTTTATTTCACCTCGCTTCCACCTCCGACAGTAACAATATTATACTCATATTTCTGAAAAATTGTGGATTTTTCATTAAAATCTGCCTTTTCCTCATATACATACATATTTTCCATGTGGCAAATAACGTCTATTAAAAATCCATAATTTATTTGTGTAAATCACAGCATGTTTTCATTTTATTTTATTAAAATAAATTTTTTACTAATTTAAATATTATTTTTCTAACTTAATTATAGTGGATTATCAGATACTTCATTTCGCCACTTATCCAGCAATTCGTCCATATTATTCTTCGGTGGTAATTCCACATAACTCGGTAATATACCGAATGGTTTTAGCTCGTATATTAAGTAGTCCAAGACATACATTTGATCGGGTGGAACGTAATGAAATGAAACGGCATAATTGGAGCAGCAATCAAGGCCCTACAAAAGAATAGAGAAATTAGTATTTAACATACGATATATATTCAATACAAATTTTAATGTGAATAAATGTTTATTGTAAATTTCAAATTTACTTTACAATTCCATTGAAAATATTAAAAAAATTGCGAGCACATCCGCGGTTTTGGGTATAAAGCTAAAGAAAAAAATTGGGGTTAAATCCGTTCGCGTTGACAAAACCGGCCGATACACGCTAAAGATATAGCAGTTTTTATCTCATATAAAGAAAAAATATTTAAAAATGTCTTATTTGTTTTTATGAGAAAATTTATACATATGTATATGTTTAAATATTTACTAAATTTATTTTTATTTTCGAGGAAAATCAACAAATAATAAGTAAATCCAAATTATCCTGCCCCAGAGACCGTTCAAACCTTAAAAATTAATTAAAAATATCTACAGAATCTGGACAATGCGTAGAAAAATATGAAACCAAATTAATAGAGATTGAGTGTATAAATTGCCTATTACAGCAACAAAAAAAGGAGAAAACTTATTGTTGAAAAATCGTTAAAAATTTACTAGGTTTGATTAGAAAAATTAGAAAAAACAAATTGGGAGTTCTCCAACTATTTCGCTAAAATCCCATACAATAATCAATGTATTTTTGCCTTTATTAAGTCGAAGGTAATTTATAGTGATATTTATGTAATTCTCTTTCGAGTTGAGCTGTTATGACCTAAGAGATACATTGAAAAATTAGGAGTCTATCGATGTGTGGGACTTCGGTAACTCCTGTATCATCAATATATCTCTTAGGTCATAACAGGTCAACTCGAAAGAGAATAATTTAAATAATCAATGTATTTTGCTTAAACTTCATCATGAATTATGATTTAGCATCATAAAAGCTTAGTTACGTACTGTAATGACTTATAAGGATAGAAATTAAGAGTAATATTGAAATTACAATCATTCAAAGAATATGAAAATGAAAACGACTGATTTTTCGCGAAGTAGTAAAAATCGGTTGATGTACATACGCTTTTGGATACAGCGAATCAATCTTTTTCAATATCCATGCATATCTCGATGTTTCACTCAGCGGCCAAAGTATACCTTCAGTTGCATCACACAATGCAAAAAACCGTAAAGTGGGTAAAAGTCACCCAATATGCATACGATGTTGATGCTATCAGAAGCACCCATCAAAAATACGTCAATATACACCTATTTCAAGTAGATTCTTCAAGAACCGCGGATGTGCCTCCATATTCTAAAATATATTTCTGCAGATTTTCCTATTTTCAAGGTATCTATATCCACCGTTTTAGTGGATGGATTCGAATGCGGAAGACCTCATTAGATGCGCCGCGTAAAAAAAAAAACTAAATTCACGCGGGGTTCAAAGGAAATTGAATGAAACTTGTAAATTTTACACGCAACAAAAAGGTTTTTTTAAGAAAATTTGCGCATCAAATTTTGGCCTTTAGACTCCAATTACTAGGATGCTGTCTGGAGCACACTCATGAGATATACAGTGTTGGTCACTTAATTACCACACCCACATGGAGCATTTCAGCCAGCTATGAGTATTATTGGGGTATGTATATTGAAACATTTTCGAAATCAAAATCATTCCCCATGAAGTACCCAAGGAGATTCAATAATATACATACATATGTAAATAGTATCATCCGCGGTTGATTGACAATAAAAGTTTTTATGAAGACACTTAAATTAAGAGGACATACGAGTATATATAATTAGTACACCTTAAGATTTTTTTAATTTAAATCGATTAACATATAAAAAATGAATTTATAAAAAAGTTAATTTTTATTGACGACGTATTGAACAAATAATTGGAAAGAACAAATAATTTATCACCCTATAATCTCAAAATATTTTCCCATAATGAGCAATAATTAGTATTGTACATTTAAATTTCAGAAAGTTGACAAAACTTTAAATATAAATGTACAATCGGTTCTGAAATTGTTAAAAAGATAAAAATGACTAAAGAAACTGTTCTACTTTTGCGGCCCTAACTGGTTTGTCGCTTCCGTCACTACTGGAAGTTATAAAAGCGATAAAATTTGGCATTGACGAAAATATAAATTTTATTTTTTTATTTTTTATTTTTATTATAATTGTATTTATCATTATATTTTATTACTATTTTACATACTTAGCAGAAATACTTAAGAATTGTCGTAAACATTAATTTTACCATTTAAACAATCGGATATCGCTCGGGCATACAAAAAAATAATTAAATACAAATAATTGCTTTTTTGATCTAAAGTAAGCTACGCAAGGGATTCTACACAAATGTCAAACGAATTGAAAATGAGAGATTGAGCATGGTTCAATGAAATTGTTTTTGTAAAATGACAACACTTTGAAGATACATATATTCAACTTACAAATATTTGGAGGGATAGAAGTAGGGTTTTGGGTAGGGAAATCCCGCACCGGGAATACCCGGGAATTCTCGGTTTTTTTGGTTACGGGATCGGGAAATATCTTTTTACATTTATCACAACCAATATTGAATGAATGAGTGAATAAATTATGTCCGTCACTTTTATATCATAGGATCAGAATTCGATTTTACAGAATCAATAAATTACAAAAGATTTGGAAATAACTTTAATCTACAAAAGTGTTTTCAGGGAAAAAGTTATACGAGCCGCACCAAAAACGTGGACTATAACGACGGATTTTTATTCTGTTCCATTTAAGTGCGACAGAATATTTTCTATTTTAAAGTCCTATTTTTATAAAGATGGTCCGGCTGGCTGGCTGGCTGGCTGGTGAGCACGATAACTCTCCAACAAAGCCACCGATCAGGTCAAAAATTTGGCATTCGAGAAGGGAATAACCGAATCGGTCATAATTTTGCATATGGGAATATTAGTTCCAGTCATAGAACGGATTCCACACAAAATTCGGAAAAAGTGAAGTTTAAGAGCTCTTTTCGGATCGATTTGAAATTTTTTCAGCAGTTTGTATTTATGGTTCTTTTACGAAGGTACAAATTTTGTCGGGGGTCAAGTCCATACTTGCCTTAAAAGCTCCAAGAAATCTTCACGGCAACAACTAAAATGGAAAATTGGCAAGATTACTCCCGCAGGAAGTTTCTGATTGATCCAAACTTTGCACATCATATTATTTCATTTAGTCATGTATTAGATTGGAATATGGACTATATCGGTCCAGCCCTGCGGGTACCTCCAACACAAAATTTAGGAAAAGTGCACATTAACAGCTCATCTCGATTTTTTTAAGTTCTATCCAAAAAGTTCTACTTGAAGGCCCTTTTACGACGGCGCAACTTGTTTTGCGAGGGCAATCCTGAGTTTAAGGCCCAAAATCTGAAAGAAAGCCAGTACCAACTAAATTAGGTACTTCGTAAGATAACCGTTGAAGGGAGAAATCTAACATACTCTCTCTTTTAAGTGTTTAGCAATATGTTTTGCGTGCGGCCCTAGTTAAAACGGTACAATTTTTTTCAAATGACAATAAACTGTGGCGGCGGCCATTTATTGGACATCATATTCTCGACTTGATGTAAAAAAATTAAAAGACCAAATAAAAATAATCCACAAGAAGAATCAAAGTTTTTCATTTTTATACCCTCAGCATTTATGCTAACGAGGGTATATACACTTTCATAGGGGCAAAATGTGCCTCATCGAAAAAAATGGTTTTAGACCCCAAGTATGTTCGGACGAAATCCGTTTCAGACAATTTGGAGTCGATTGAGCAATGTCCGTCCGTCTGTCTGACTGGCTGGTGCGCACGATAACTCTCGAAAGGATTAACCGATTCGAACCAAATTTTGGGTATCGTAATATTTTGTCCAAACTTAGTTTAAGTTCGAAGATGGGTTAGATCGGTCCACTCCTTCCGGTACCTCTCCCACAAAAGTTTGAAAATGTTCGGAAAATTTCTGCGTACGATAACTCTTGAAAGGGAGTAACCGATTTGGTCCATACTTTGCACATCGTGAAATGTCCACCAGAATTAGATGGGGTTCCAATATGGACTCAATCGGTCCACTCCTTCGTGTACCTACCACACAAAAGTTTGGAAAAGTTCAGTTTAGGACCTGCTCTCGAATGGCTTTGATTTTTGTTGCAACAACTTGTATTCACCGATAACTCTTGATGCGATTTGGTCCATACTTTACACATCCGAATATATCTACCATATGTATATAAGGTTTGAATACGGACTATATTTGTCCACAACTTCGTCCACAACAAAAATTCGGATAAGTTCACTTTAAGACCTTCTCTCGAATCACTTTGATTTTTGTTGAAGCAACTTGCATTCGCTGCCTCAATTACGACGGTAAATGCTTTTCAGGGGCAAGTCCATATATATTGAGCAAACAGCCCAAAAGGTGTCCAAACTTAGTTTCAGTTTGAAGATTGGCAACAATTTTCTGTACTTCCCTCCAATATTTAAAAAAATGTCAATAAAATGGTATGTACTATATCCCTTGAACGGGGCAACCAAATTGGTCCAAACGTTGGATCTCCTAATATTTTGTCCAAATTTGGTATAACTTCTAAAATGGCCGATATCGATCTTCTTCTTATGGTACCTTTCCCACAAAAGTTCAACAATTGTGTCGATCTATCCGTAGATGAAAGTTTCAATTCAAATTGGCTGAGGGTATATCTCTGTAGGCAAAGCCGACTGATACTTTTTTTCGTGTTTTTTTTTAATTACAGCCAAAAAAAAAAAATAGGAAGTTTACTTTTGAGCCACTTGTACAAATGAAAATTAGAAGAAAATGTGTAAAACATCTGATTTGATTTTGGAACAATGGAGCACTAAAAATCGTAGTGTTTCGACTGCCACACATGAGATTATTTTTTATTTATTTGTGAGGAAAATTAAATAATTTATTTTTTAATAATTATACAATGTAGTTTTCGACTGCGGAGCATTTTCCGTAAGCAGGAATGTACGTTTAAAGTCAGTTTTATGATAGGAACATGAGTATCAAAACGCACCTCAAATGTTTCTAAACCAAAACCAAAAATGTTTAACTTTAAGGACTTTTAATTAAAATTTTTAGATGGAATATTTGTAAATTTAGATACATTTATTGGTATCACAAAGTAGCTGGTAACTTTCCTGTGTGTTGTATAAGAATCCATCACAATAATGTTTATTGTCGTATTCATAATAAGATAGTGTTATTATTGTTATTATTATTATTAGTGTTATTATGAAAACGAAAATAAACATCATTATTACACTAATTTTGGACACATTTACATATAAAGTGTCTAGGCACCCAACAATAGTATTCTCAAAAAAGAAATCGAATATTTCCCCACAGATCATAAGAACTACATGTTGATTACCTTTACGTTTTTTAGTGTTACGATTCGTGAAACACTACGATTTTTAATGCTCCGCAGTCGGAACACTACAATTTTTAGTGCACCATTGCACACTGGTCCCAACCTGCGACAAAAATCGAAAAATCGATATCAGCAAATCTCTGCGACAATTCAGCAAATTATCTCTTAACATATTATATTTTAATATTCCAGCACTGTTTTTGTAATTTATAACGGTATTTAACAAGACAAAACAGAAGAAGTTGACATTTACATATGTTCTCTTAAAAACTTTAGAAACATCAGTAAGGTTGTGACATCTTACAATGCAAGTAACTCAAAATTGAAAGGATGAAATTATTTTTTTCGAAATGGAAGTTTGAGTACACGTTTTTCTAATTACTTTTGCATAAAATTTTGTACACATTATTCGCATAAAATGTGCTGGAAATCACATTTTTTATAATACTTTTTTGTGGATTTTTGTTTCCAAGTCCTAAAAATTGAAGTTGAGTTTTACTAACTTCGCCATCCTTCGCCACTCTCCAAATTTTTTGAAGAATGTTCGAAATAGTGTCAAGTTTACAAAAAATTTGGTTCCAGCTGCATATATTTGCGCTTCCGTGCGTGACATTAAAAATACTGACGATGCCTCTGGTCGTTTCAGTGAATATGCCGTATTACTGTATGCACAGTTTCTTCTTTGTTTTGTGTTTTAATTGTTTGTTTTGAGTTTTTTCTTTAATAATTTAGACATTTTTGTTTTGGGATCTACTTTTGAGTTTTTTTTTTACATTTGTATATTTTTGATATATGTATGATGCTACATATAAAATGAAAAACAAGTAAAAATGTAAAGTTCGGTCGCACCGAACTTTATTATATCCCCTACCATGAAATATTCTGACCTCAAATGGAATAATTTGTTTCCTTTCCTGTCCACGATACCAGTCGGAGACGTTTTTTGACCACTAAGAGCTCCAAATATCAAATTAAAACCAATTTGAACCGAAAATGTAGATACAAAACTTCAAAATAACTGAAATAGGGAGGTACCCTAATATGAGGGCTATACCGAAACCTGGACCTAAGACCACAATTTTTGGCGCAGAAGGTTTTTGATCATTGAGAACTCCAAATTGCAAATTACAACCAATTCGGGCCGAAAATGTAGATAAAAGCTTTAAAATACCTGAAATCGGGTGGTACCGCTACATGGGGGCTATAGGAAAAACTGGACCCATATTGATGATTTTTTGGCTAAAGTATTTTTTACTTATTTTTAGCATATACTGAAAAAATCAGATTGATCCGACGATTATAAATATTTTTGTCGCACCTTCCCATACAAGTGGGACCACTGTGCATTGTACAACAACCAGACGATTTTTTCAAATTTTCGACTAAAGTTCCCAACGTTTGTAACTAATTTAAAATGCATGTCCCAAAAGCAGTCAAATATTTAATTTTCCTCACAAATAAATAATAATAAACTCATGTGTGGTACATTACATTAGGGTTTTGCACGTGGCACACTACGGTTTTTAGTGCTCCATTGTCCAAAAATCAAATCAGATGTTCTACACATTTTCTTCTAATTTTTATTTAGTAATATATATTTATTCCAAAAACATAAAATATTTATTTAGTTAGCTCGATTAATTCAATTAATTAATAAAATATTTACTTTTCCTCACAAATCGCAATAAACAAACAATTATTTTAACGTTATCTTCAGCGTTTCCGCTTGTGGTACGCTACGATTTTTAGTGATTCGGCAGTCGGAACAATACGTTTTTTAGTGTTCCGGCGGAACAATACGTTTTTTAGTGTTCCGGCAGTCGGAACAATACGATTTTTAGTGTTCCGGCAGTCGGAACAATACGATTTTTAGTGCTCCATTGTCCAAAAATCATATCAGATGTTTTACACATGTTCTTCTAATTTTTATACCCTCCACCATATTAAATTTGTCATTCCGTTTGTAACATATCGAAATATTCGACGGAGACCCTACAAAGTATATATATTACACTGGTCAACACGACTTTTGTTTCAACCGAAGTTGTTATTGTTTCTAAATGAATTCGGCGAGCTATTTTCAAATCTGGTCTCGGGTTTTCTCCATCAGCTCTTGTTCTTGTGATATAGCTCAAAATCGGTTTTTACGAGTTTTACTCAGTATTTCCTTATTTCCGGATACAAACAAATATTTTTTGCGGGTTTTTCGAAACTTATATATTAAGAATATGTTCTACGCTCGATACAAAACGTTTTTTGAAATAATTATGGCGAGTATTTATCAAAAAATATAGGAAACATACTATGAATCTTGTAAAAATTGCATAATTTGAGTACTTTAAGCTGTAATTACGTCATCGGGGGAAGTCATAGGAGCTTCATATGGCATTCCGGATATGCTCAGGGTGTCTCTATATAGTCCTGTATTCAAATATTTAATATAAAGTTCATAGCGCCCACGATGCGCCCATAACCTAAAAATCGTCGTGAAGACTGCCATTGAAAAGTAAAAGACATATTTGATAATGATATCACAGGTAAATGATTTCCCTTTAGCAGTCTTCATGACGATTTTTAGGTTATGGGCGAACCGTGGGCGCTATGAACTTTATATTATATATTTGAATACAGGACTATATAGTAGACACCCTGAGCATATCCGGAATGCCATATGAAGCTCCTATGACTTCCCCCGATGACGTAATTACAGCTTAAAGTACTCAAATTATGCAATTTTTACAAGATTCATAGTATGTTTCCTATATTTTTTGATATATATTCGCCATAATTTTTTCAAAAAACATTTTGTGTTGAACGTATAACATCTTCTTAATAAATTAGTGTCGAAAAACCCGCAAAAAATATTTGTTTGTATCCGAAAATAACGAAATTCTGGGTAAAACTCGTAAAAACCGATTTTGAGCTATATCTCAAGAACAAGAGCTGATGGAGAAAAACCGTGACCAGATTTGAAAATAGCTCGCCGATTTCATTTAGAAACAACAACAACTTCGGTTGAAACATTCAACTTTTTCAATTTTGTTGTGCAGTGTTATTGATCAGCATAAAATTCTAAGTCGATCTAACCATGTCCGTCTGTCTGTCTGTTGAAATCAAGATACAGCTCGCAATTTTTAAGATAGAGCGTCAAAATTTGGTGCAGAAGTTTTTATTACTTCCAAGATGGTTGGTATTGAAAATGGGATATATCGGTCTATGTTTTGATATGGCCCCCATAGAACGGTACCTCCCGATTTTCGGTATTTTTGAGGTTTTAGCTTCATTATTCCACCAAAATGGCTGAAATTTGGTATTTAGTCATCGTTGGATGTATAAAACTTACCACTTGAAATTTGTTGTTATAGGTCCACGCCTTCACATAGCCCCCACAGAACGGTACCTCCGATTTTCAATATTTTGAAGGTTGTGGCCACAATAATCCACCGAAATGGCTGAAATTTGGTGATTAGACGTCGTTGGTGGTATAAAACTTTCCCCAGAAATTTGCCGGTATAGGTCCACGCCTATATAGCCCCCATAGAACGGTACCTCCCGATTTTCGGTATTTTAAAGTTTGTAGCCACAATAATCCACCAAAATGGCTAAAATTTGGTGATTAGACGTCGTTGGTGGTATAAAACTTTCCCCCAGAATTTTTTCGGTATAGGTCCACGCCTTCATATAGCCCCCATAGAACGGTACCTCCCGATTTTCGGTATTTTAAAGGTTGTGACCACAATAATCCACCGAAATGGCTGAAATTAGGTACTTAGTCTTCGTTGGGGTATAGAACTTTCCACCAGGAATTTGTAGGTGGAGGTCCACGCCTTCATATAGCCCCCATAGAACGGTACCTCCCGATTTTCGGTATTTTAAAGGTTGTGGCCACAATAATCAACCGAAATGGCTGAAATTAGGTACTTAGTCTTCGTTGGGGGTATAAAACTTTCCCCCAGAAAATTGTCGGTACAGGTCCATGTCTTAATATAGCCTCCACAGAGCGGTACCTCCCGAATGTGGTTATTGTGAAAATTAGCCAAATTTTTTACTGAAATTGCTGAAATTTGGAATCGTGTCTTCTTCATACACGAAGGGAAATTGCTCCATTTTACTTCAATACAAACCGTGGTGGAGGGTATAACAAGTTCGGCCCGGTCGAACTTAACGCCGTTCTTACTTGTTATTTATAAATAAGTATTCATTTATTTTTTTTGCACGGTTTGTGTATGGTTGGTTATGGCTAGAAAAAGCCACCAACAACATTTTGTTGTGTTGTTTTCGTCGAAAATCAACGACGCACAACAGTGAAAGAAGGTTTGCTTTGTTTTGCAAACCTTTCGGGGTTGTGTGAGGTTGCCAAAGAAAAACTTCTCATTGAACAAGGGAACTGATGAGATCCTGTGGCGAGGATCGAAACTAGTCTTCCCTGCCTTACCCCTTGGCGAACAATGTCAAACCTTCTTCACTAATAAATTTGTTGTTTTAAATATTAAAACAACAACAATGGGATTAAGCCAGACTATTTTGAAAAATCAAAATTGTAACAGCTATCCCAATAAAAAACGTCACCAATGAATGTTCCAATAAGTATTTATTTTTTTCAGAAACATAAAATATTTAACTTTTATCAGTTTGGGCTGCGGTACCCAACGTTTTTAGTGTACCAAAATGTGGTACACTAAGATTTTCATTGTGCTCCAGAACAGAATCACTGAAATATTTTGTTAGTGTTTGTGTACCGGAACACTAACGCTAAAAATATTTGGGCATAGGTCCATGAAAGGAAACGTTAAGCCAGAAATCGGAAAGGAGCATAAAAACTTGTTGGCTTCAACCCATTTTTCTACATTGCTGCCAACACAGCTTCATCGTATATCATTTTTAATGATCGATATTATGAGACCCCTCCTAAGAAATTTTAATTTAAAGAAATTTAATTATATTATAGAGAATAGGTCCATAGTTCGCGAATTCTGAAAGGGTGAAACTTGGATTGTAAAATATTTTTGGTTTTTACCATATATAAGACATATCAAAAACCAAAAAAATCAAGGTTAAGAGGAAATTAGAGGCAGTGATGCATACAAATAAAAATGGACGATAAGAAAATGTACGTTAGCAATCAGAAATAGTTGTGACATCTAGGCAAAACTTTCCGATAGGGTTTTCCCCATTTTAGCCGTTAATGTCATCTTACGAAGTCGCATGAGCTTTGCTAGAATGCCAAATTCAGACATGACTTAAAATACGTTTGAGTGTATAGAGCTATCGAAGGTAGGCTTGAAGTCGACAAAAATATGGGAAACTGGTAAAATTTGACGTAAGGTGAAGATCTGACAAGTGATGTATAAAATAATTATTATTGTCGTTCACACAGTACATCGGATAGAAGTTAATAAGCAATGGGTTTGCAAACGTATGTCCCTATATTAGAAACGAGGAGTCGTATATTCTTATTTTCAATCGTCAGACGCTAAACCAAAGCAGTCAATTGGCTTGTTTGATGGTCAGCAAGAAAATCAAAATATTGCACTTCAAAATTGCAATTTAGCATGTTCAGTGATGAAGAGTTATTTTTAAGTTTACAACATAACATTTTACTTACATCTTCGGTTTTATAAAATATATAACGCCAGTACCAACTGGACTTATCCTTGGGCTTAATATGACCTGAGACTTGAGTTGGGAAGAAACGTCCTCGGAGCAGATCATCGCGTGAATCTCCAGCTACAACACCAACATTTTGCAGGCAACGACCCATTTCACTGTCTTCGGAACCGCCAAATCCTCTGCGGCATATCATGCGATTATTATGGCCTAATTCCACGAAACGTTTTACTGCTGCTCTACTTAAAACATAACCAGCACCGCCAGACATGTAACCCTTAAATGGTAAAAACAGTTTTAATAACAAATGTGAGAGTTACAAAACCATTGACTCACCTGTCGAACATGGGGCTTAAATTTACAGCCAAAGTATACCGGTGCATCCGTTGACATTGGATATAGAAATAGCCGCAAATTTTCCACAATTACATATCTGGCAAAAAGATTTTTGTTTTGATAAATTTGAAAAATTGCAACATTTAATTTACTCACGTATCATCGTCGGCCTTGAGAAACCAATCGTATTCATCTATATAATGTTCGTAAATATATTTAAATGCCTCACGAGTTTTCTTCCATAATTGGCCTCGACCTTCACCCACACCCGGCAACTTAACTGCACCAAGTTCTTCATCCTCTTTGGAACTCATAAATATTAACTTGTTGCAACGTGAACCCCAGGTATTCTTGACATGAATTGCCTTCTTCTGGTGATTTGCCGGACCAGTAAGAATCCAACATAAAACTTTCACGTCATTATATAATTTATCGGCAATTGTGGTATTGAGTTCGTAATATCTGAAGTTGTTTTCAAGAGTTTGTTGAGAGGTCTGATTTAATTTTATTTCCTTCAGAATTGGTTCTGGCTGTTCGTTTTGATCTTCTTTGGAACTATGGGTCCATACATCATGTTCCAAGTCCTCATTGTCATAATTATCTGTAGAAATTTCTTCTTGTTCATCATCTTCTTTGATTTCTTCACTAGGAATTGGTGGTGTGCATATTTCTTGAGTTCTCGCCGTATTCGCTATATTGGGTATTTCATATTTGGATGTGTCCGTTACTTGTGAAAATGTGAAACCGATAGCTATGCCTATCATTAAAGTAACAAATAGCTTAAGAGTAGATACGCTGCCTTGATTGTACATGATGTTGTTGTGTTCGCAAAATCGTATATATGCCGGTAAAATGTTTCCTCATGCTGTACACAAGATTCTGAAAAATATGGAAAGAAAGTTTGTTATTACAAACTACCAATAACATATACAGTCGAAATCGCTTATAACGTCGTCGTTTATAACGTCATATCGCTTATAGCGACGAAATCCAAAAGTCCCGAATTTCTGCACTTTATATTCCACACAAATAAATATCGCTTATAACGTCATCGCTTATAACGTCATATCGGTTGTAACGTCGGTTTTTTGTGAAATATTTGAATTTTGTTATCGGTTATAACGTCGAATCATACGAAGAAGGAAATCTTTTCTCAATAATATGTTGTATGTATATTTTTTTCAAACTCAAACAACAACAAAATACCAAATTTATGCACAACATGTTCGAAGATGGCGGTCTGAAGTCAATTAAGCTTGAATTTTTGCCACCCAATGCCACATCTGTTTTACAACCCATGGACCAAGGTGGAATAAAATCATTAAAATCGCATTTCCGGAACGGCAAATATCCGCTATCCTGGCAAGAATAGAAAAGGATCAAAGTGCGAAATTAAATGTGTTGGGTGCCGTGTTATTTTTAGATGAAGCGAGGAAAAATCTAACGTCTTCTGTCATTGTTAATTGTTTTCATCATGCGGGATTGTTAATGGTTCTTTGAACGATTCTGAAGACATTTATCTTCATTCTCATTTCTCCCAACACGTAGTAGATATCGACGAATTAGTTGCCATTGATGACAATGTTTTCACAACTGCCATATATAATGACGACGACATAATGTTGAAAGTTTCAGATGGAGGCAAGTATAGCGAAGAAATTGCGGATACTACAGAGACAGATTTTCAAATGACGTCAGTGGCAGAGTCGTGTCTAGCTGTAGAAACTCTTCAAAAATTTATTTACTCAGAAGATGTTACAAACGAAAATGTGTTTTGGAAACCCTTTTAAAATCTGAGTTAAATTTTAAACTTATGTCGGAATTCAAAAGCACAAACTAAAATAACAGACTATTAGAAATAGAACCATATCATATTTTAAGGTGATATATCTGCTGAAGAATGAATTAAATACCGTTATTTTTTATTATTTTGTTTTTAGTCTTTTTTACTTTGGTATAAAGAAAGTAAAAAATTGAATTGATTTTATTTATTTACTTAATAAAACAACGTATTTACACCCAAAAGTCACTATACATAATATAATTTTACATCTTTTATAAACATCGTTTATAACGACTATCGCTTATAACGTCCGATTTTGGCCGGTCCCTTGACCGACGTTATAAGCGATTTCGACTGTATACGAGTAAAACTAAAATACAGATATAAGGGAAATACAGATTTAGTAATTATATAACAAAACGATCATACTCTATTCTAATAGGTCAGGAGGGCGTATTGGAAGGATATGACAAATTTACACTGATATGTTTCCACAAACATCCACAATGGGATAAGGGAGTCTCTAGAAAACCGCCATTAAAAAGTTGACCGGGTCCGATTCCCAAAAAAATGTGACATCAGAACGAAAAAACTCTGTTCTAGAGAAAATCCACTTTCCGAACTGCAATGATGCCAATTCTTATCCGCCTAGCACAGATATGAGTGGGACCTATAATCCCGACAAGATGTTGATGGGTTAAAAATGATCCAAGGATCACCCTTTCAACCCTATAAATCTCCATTGCCTTTCATCATGTGTCATCACGACGATGCTTTCAAACTCACCATCTGTATTAATAACCATATTGAAGGATATTTTTAGAGCTTGTCCGCTATTGTCGCACATTACCAAGGATGGGAAGCCAAGTCAATCGTTACCAAAGAACTCTACGTAAACTAATAAATTTTTCCTCTTTTCTAACACCACTTGAAAGGTATGCTGACTGGGAAATAAGATCTTACATAAATCGTTGTGCCTATGTCAAAGGAAAATCAATTGAAACCGCTTTACTTGAAGTTGAGGGTTATATAGAAAATAATAGGGATGACTCAAAATAAACTTTAGCTGTCTTTCTAGACATAGAAAGAGTATTTACCAATGTTACTAATGGATTGATAGAAACCTGAAAAGCAGTCTAATCAATTAAAACATTGGATAAAGTTCACATTTGCTGTACCTTCTGTTAATGAACAGGATACTCATTTGAAATTTTCTGTCTACGCTGTCTGAACTGATGCAACGTGCTCTATGAAAACTTTCTCATATCTGAATAGCCACACTTATATAGATATTCTGGTACAGTATTAGGCATCCAGAAGTACTTTAATGTTAATGGAGCTTACCATGCGGTGTAATTCACGGTTTACACATGTAAGCGTTCTGCAGCGGTCGGGCTAAGTGACCGACCACATTTCGCCAACCGTGGACTTTGCCACAGAATATGTAACAATCCCTGATAGAAATAAGTGGGCGATGGGGAGAAGATGAAGAAGGAACGGTAGCTGGTGTTTACTGTGATGAACCAAACATCAAACCAGATGTTATTGCGGTGTTGAAAGCCTAGACCTACTACTGGGAATGACAATTTTCGCAGGTAGGGTAATCTATATATATAAAAGAGTAGTGAGGTGAGTGACTGACTGATTCATCAGCGCCCAGACGAAACCGCTGAAGCTAGAAAGTTGAAATTTTGGGTGTAGGTTGCTGTTGGTGTGTAGGGGTAAGATAAGGCTGGGTTTTTAGAAATTCGACCTAGAAGTGTACGAAAAGTACTAAAAGGTACTAAATATGGTACCCTTTGTATTAGGCAAAAGGTAAGAGCTAGAATCCTGAAATTTGGAATGAGGGTAAATGATGGAGAGCTAGAAAGATGTACCAAAGGGTTTTTGGAAATTCGAACGATAAGTGTACGAAAAGTACAAAAGGGTACTAAATTTAGTACAATTGAGATTTGGGTGAACAGATAGAACAGGAATCCTGAAATTTGGAATAAAGGTCACTGATGAAGAGTAACGATGAAAAGTTTTTGGAAATTCGAACTATAAGGGTACGAAAAGTACTAAATGATACTAAATTTAGTACAATTTGGATTTGGGTGAACGGATAGAGCTGGAATCCTGAAATTTGAAATGGGAGTTTCATAATGGAGAGTAGCAACGAAAGGTTTTTGGAAATTCTACCTATTAGTGTACGAAAAGTACTAAATGGTACTCAATTTATTACTATTTGGATTTAGGTGAACGGATAGAGCTGGAATCTTGAAATTTGGAATGAGGGTCACTGATGAAGAGAAGCGATTAAAGGTTTTTGGAAATTCGAACTATAAGGGTACGAAAAGTACTAAATGGTACTAAATTTAGTACAATTTGGATTTCGGTGAACGGATTGAGCTGAAATCGTGAAATTTTGAATGAGGGCCACTGATGGACAGTAACAAAGAAAAGTTTTTTGAAATTTGAACTGTATGTGCACGAAAAGTACTAAATTTAGTACAATTTGGATTTGGGTGAATGGAGAGAGGTGGAGTCCTGAAATTTGAAACGAGTGTCGCTGATGAAGAATAACGATGAAAGGTTTTTGGAAATTCGAACTATAAGGATACGAAAAGTACTAAATGGTACTAAATTTAGCACAATTTGGATTTCGGTAAACGGATGGAGATGGAATCCTGAAATCTGGAATGAAGGTCAGTGATGAAAAGTAACAATCAAAGGTTTTTGGAAAGTCTACCTATTAGTGTGCGAAAAGTATTAAATGGTACTAAATTTAGTACAATTTGGATTTGGGTGAACGGATTGAACTGGAATCCTAAAATTTGGAATGAGGGTCACTGGTGGAGAGTAACAAAGAAAAGTTTTTGAAAATTCGAACTGTAAGTGCAAAAGTACTAAATTTATTACAATTTGGATATGGGTGAACTGATAGAGCTGGACTACTGAAATTTGGAATGAAGGTCACTGATGGAAAGTAACAATGAAAGGTTTTTGAAAAGTCGACCTATTAGTGTACGAAAAGTACTAAATGGTACTAAATTTGGTACAATTTGGATTCGGGTGAACGGATAGAGCTGGAATTCTGAAATTTGGGATGAGGGTCACTGGTAGAGAGTAACAAAGAAAAGTTTTTGGAAATTCGAACTGTAAGTGCACGAAAAGTACTAAATTTAGTACAATTTGGATGTGGGTGAACAAATTGAGCTGGAATCCTGAAATTTGGAATGAGGGGTCATTGATGGAGATTAACAAAAGTACTAAATGGTTCTAAATTTAGTACACTTTGGATTCGGGTGAACGGATAGAGCTGGAATCCTGAAATTTGGAATGAGGGGTCACCGATGGAGAGTAACAAAGAAAGGTTTTTGAAAATTCGAACTATAAGCGTACGAAATGTACTAAATGGTACTAAATTAAGTACAATTTGGATTTGTGTGACGGATAGAGCAGGAATCTTGGACTTTTGAATAAGGGTCACTGATGGAGAGTAACAAAGACAGGATTTTGGAAATTCGAACTAAAAGTGAACGAATTTGAATTAACGAATAGTGCTGAAATTCGGAATAAGGTCACTGATAAAGAGTAAGAAAGTGTACCAAAGGTCGAAAAGTCCTAAATGGTAGTGAGTTTATTATGATTTGGATTAGGGTGAAGATAGAGCTGGGATCGTGAAACTTGGAATTAAGATTATTGTTAGAATGTAGAATTAAGATATGGAGGTAACTTTAGAAAATCATACTAATGTGCACGAAGCAGTACTAAATGGTACTAAATTCGATACAATTTGTATTTGCGCGAACAGATTACTGTTGGGGTGTAGGATGGCGGTTACTTTGGAAATTCGTACTTATGAAAAAGTGCTAAATGAAAGTACATTGGCTATAATTTGGATTTAGGCGAACGAAAGAACTGAGTTATGCAAGTAGTTTTTGGAAAGTCGTGTACGATATGTGGTAAATGGTACAAAATTTGGTACCTTTTGGTATTTGCTATATGGTACAGAATTTTGTACAATTTGTGATTTTGTAAAGGGGTAGAACTGGAATTTTTAAATTTGAAATTCGGTATTCGATTAGCAATTGTTGTTTACAGTGGAGGTAGGGATGAAGTTTTTGAAAACTCGCACTTATTTATACAAAAAGTACTAAATAGTAATATAATTGCTTTCAGCGGAACATATAAAGCTGGAAAAGTGAATTGCAGTCGGGATATATGTTGAGTATAAGGAAGTAAGCTTTGAAACGTTTAATTATGTGTACGAAAAGTTGGTAACATGTTGGTACCAAAACCATTTTGGTATTGTGTAAACGGTTAAAGTGAGAAATACCTACTGTTGGTGAACGAAAAGTATTAAATGGTACTAAATTTGGTGTTGGGTGTAGGAACAAAGCTATATAATTTGGACAAAAAATACGAAATGGAAAAATATTTGTTATAAGATAAAGTTCGGAGTTCGGTTGGAAAATGTGCATAAAATCTTCAAAATACTCTAAGTCTTCAAAATACTTCTTCTAAAAAAAGTGGATTGAAGTAGACATTTTTTAAATTAAGCTTTTATATCCTCTGAGTATTCAAGGTCCAAATGTAAAGAAAATTGGACAGTATAGATTTGTTCTATTTTTAAAAAACACTAAGTCGTGGGGTACCGTTATATGGGGATATATTCCGAAAATTTTACGAACCTATTCGGGTTCTTGGCGAAACCGCTGAAGCTAGAACCTTGAATTGTGAATGTGCGTTATTGTTGTTGTGAAGGGGTGAGATAAAGTTTAATTGGTAGTTCGTATTGGGAGGGAATGCTGTGTAAGTGAAGGAGTAAAACTAGAAGTGAAGTCTGAAATTTGCAATATGAGTCGCTGTTGGTGTATGTCTGTGATATGAGGTCGTAGTTTCGGAAATCCGAAATAAAAAATATGGTAGCTGTGTAGGGGTGCGATACGGCAGATATATTTTTTGGAATGAAAGGAATTAAATCGATTAAATGTTGGTATTAAAAATAGGTTTTAATACAACCGAATCGTCAGTGTTCACAACATCCTCATTAAATATTGTTCATATATATTTTATGCCCTTTCCGCATACGAAGTAGCGGTATATATCGATAGCCAGGCTGCTCTATAGGCCTTAGGGTAATTCTCTACCTAATCTAAGATTGTTTAAAACTGTATTTCTATCTTAAAAACTTATGGTATGATTGTTAAAATCTGTTAGGTACCAGTACATTGCAATGTTTGCTGGAAATGTGACTGTTGATAAACTAGCAGGGCGGAGTTCTCTGTTTTCTGGCCTACAGGCGGATATAGTCCA
Organism: Musca autumnalis; assembly: GCF_047663935.1. Classification (NCBI taxonomy): domain Eukaryota; kingdom Metazoa; phylum Arthropoda; class Insecta; order Diptera; family Muscidae; genus Musca; species Musca autumnalis. The sequence continues at coordinate 77,246,655 of NW_027411755.1, forward strand.
CCACTTGTTTTTTTCGACAAACTCAATAAACAATAAAGATCTGGGAGAACGAAATCAATCAATCAATCAATCTGGCCGATAATCTAAGGACTGCATCCCTTCTCTCATTATTGGTCATTACTGCATAATATCAGTGGCAAATAAGTTGGAGGACAAAAACATTAACTTGGAAAAGGCTGAAACACTCGAGCACCTTCTCCACCAGTACCATAGTCTGACAAACAAAAGACATAGGATGTGTGTGGTGTCCAAGAAATTGCTTCCCTCTTATACTTCCCTTCCTAGATGCGGCAGCCCTTTTAAGATATTGCAGGAGCCTTAAATGCTATGTCGTACTAAATTCAACCAATTCTTCTTCCATACTTCCTCGTCAGTTCTACTCCCTACTTTTCCCATTTCCTGTCCCTTTCTCACTATTATTTGGTACAGAGGATATATCGGTCCACGTGTTGACATTTTTAATGTGTTATCTCCCCGAAATGGCTGAAATTTGGAAATTATTCTTATTTGGGGCAACAAAACTTTCCCCCGGAAAACTGTTTTTATATAGCCACCATGAAACGGTACCTCTCGATTTTCGATATTTTGAAGGATTTAGACACATTTCTTACCGAAATGGTTGAAATTTGGTATTTAATCTTCTTTGAGGCTACAAGAATCTCTCCCAGAAATTTGTTTGTATAGAATGCTCGCTTTGATATAGCGCTACAGAATGGTACCTCAAAATGTTCGGCTTTTTTAAAGTTTTACCCACATTATCCAACGGAAATGGGTAAAATTCGTTATATAGTCTTCGTTATGAATTTACAACATTCCTGCATAGAATTGTCGGTATAGATACACGTTTTGATATAGCCGCTTTAGAAAGTGTCCTCCGGATTTTTGGTATTTTGAAGGTTTTACTCACATTATGCTACCAAAATGACTTAAGTTTGGTATTTAGTATTCAATACGGGTATAACATACACATATCTACATATAATTGTGGGTATAGATGCACGTTTTAATATAGCCCCCATAGAAGAGGTATTGCGGGTTCTCAGATTGGAAGGTACTAAAATACCGGTTTGGTATGTGAAGGTTTAGTCTAGTGTAGTGGTCGTAATATGGTATTTCGGATTCTGAATGAAAAGCTACACGAAAAAAAAATTAAATTAAATAGTATATTCCCAATATTAATGTATCTTCAGATTTCACGTATTTTGAAGGGTGTACACCAGGTTTATGATTTTTTTTTTTCGAAAATGATAATTGATCTTTAGGCTATTAATGACGAAAAGAACTTTAATTCCGAACTTTTTATACCCTCCACCACAAACTGTATTGAAGTGAATAAGAACAATTAGTTGCTTTAATCTATGAACTGATAGTACTCCCTAACTGATAATACTCCCTTCAAAAGAGCTCATCGTAGTTCTTTCCAAAACATGGATCAACACACAATATTAAATTACAGCAATCTCGGTTCGAAAATTTGACAAAAAAAGCCCTCGAAATACATAAAATAGGGCAATATCGGCTAGACTTAAACCTGGATATATATGGACAGTTGGTTTGCGAATAAGTTTTCTATCTTCTGGGAACACAATAATCCAACCATCCTAGAAGTAATAGAGACTTCTATACTAAATTGGAAAGGTCTGTATCTTGATTTCAACAGACGGACGGACGGACAGACGTACATAGTCATATCGACTTAGATCAAGCTGAATATTTGGATGTGTTACAAACAGAATGACAAATTTAATTACATCATTCATATTATAGTGGAAGGTATAATAATAAACGAATATTTAAACTTTAATTTAGTTTTAAATAATTAAATGTTGTTATTATAATATTTTAAAAATAAAACAAGTGATCAAAGGCTATAGTCGGGACGGTGCCGACCATGTGATACCCTACAGCACTACCTCTGCGCATAAGCCGTTCACTGGTAAACATTTCTTTTAGGGAATACAATCCGACTGCCACCAAACATAATATGCCTCTTTCTCTCTGGGACCTCCATAAACAACCAAAATTTCGTGACCATCCGATCAAAATTGCAACATAATATGCCTCTTTCTCTCTCGGACCTCCATAAACAACCAAAATTTCGTGACCATCCGATCAAAATTGCGACCTGTAGCGTGATTGCAAAAAATTGAAGAATTGGATGCATTACCAACTATTGTGGTATCTCCCTTGTTTGACCACCTTCGCCAACCTACTTTACACCAATGTACAGGTAATATTTTCTTCTTCCATTGACAGGCTTTGCCGTTGAAATACCCCTACTAGAAACCGATATATTCACAAAGAATAAAACTTTGAATTTCTCAAAAAAATCAATAGGCTTCTTCCTCTGTGGGCCCCCATCAACCCTCAAAATTTCGTGACTATCCAATCAAAATTCCAACCTGTAGCGTGATTACAAAAAATGGAAAAATTGGATATATTACTGACTTTTGCGATATCTCGATTGTTTGCCCACTTACACCAACATATTTTGCAAAAATATAAAGGAGATATTTTTTTCCTTCTTTGGCGCGCTTTCCTTTTGGAATACTGCTACCAGAAGCGGAGATATTCGCATAAAAAACGTTGACTTTTCTCCACAAAAGCTTTTTGCTTATTCCGACTCCTGAATATTGTCCGACCATCTCCAAGCTTAATAGGCTTCTTCCCCTGTGGAACCCGCATCAACTCCCAAAAAATTCGTGACGATCCGATCAAAATTGCGACCTGTAGCGTGATTACAAAAAATCGGAAAATGGGATGCATTACCGACTATTGCGATATCTCTGTTGTTTGACCACCTACGACAGCCAACTTTACATCGTTGTAAAGGTGATATTTTCTACTTTCCTTGCCAGGTTTTGCTTTTTTGTATACCCCTTATAGACTCTGAGATATTTGTTTCGGAATATAATGTTGACTTTTTCTTCAAATAAAATTTTTGTTCATTCCGACCCCCAAATATTATCCGACCATGACCAAAATCAATAGGCTTCTTCTCCTCTGAAACCTCCACTAACCCTCGAAAATTTTGTGACGATCCGATCAAAATTGCGACCTGTAGCGTGATTTCCAAAAAAATAGAAAAATGGGATGTATTACCGATTATTGCGATATCTCAGTTATTAGGTCACCTACGCCGACCTAGTTTGCATCATTGTAAAGACGGGATCTTCTACTTTCATAGTCAGGGTTTGCTTTTGGAAAGTTTCCAACCAAAGCTGTAATATTCGTCATTATAATTAAAATCGCAAAAATGAAAACTGGGGTTTTATTTTCTACTATTGGGATATCTTCGTTGTTTGATCACCTACGAGCACCTACTTTAAATCATTAGAAAGGTGATATTTTCTACTTTCATTGTCAGGTTTTGCTTTTGGTATACCCCATACAGAAGCTGAGATATTCGCTTTTGGAAAAAACGTTGTCTTTTTATCCACCTAAGTTTTTTGCCCATTCCGACCCCTAAATATTATCCGACCATCACCAAAATCAATAGGCTTCTTCCCCTCCGGGACCCCCATCAACATCCAAAATTTCGTGACGATACGATCAAAATTGCGACCTGTAGCGTGATTACAAGGTTTAGATGGACAGGCGGACAGACGGACGGACGGACACACATAGCCAGATCGACTCAGCTCGTCGAGACATTCATTTTGGTATATATAAGTATGGGTCGACGACCATTATTTCGATGCGTTGCAAACTTTTTGGGCAAAACCAACTTATAATACCCTCCCCACATAGTGGTGTAGGGTATAACAAGTAAGAACGGCGTTAAGATCGGCCGGGCCGACCTTGTTATACCCTCCACCACAAGTTACATATATTGAAGTAAAATGGATCAATTGGTTTCCTTTCGTTTATAAAGAAAACTAATTACCAAATTTCAGCAAATTTCGTCGATCTATACCGACAAATTCCCGCGGAAAATTTTTAGATTTAAAGAAGACTAATTACCAAATTTCCAATATTATGGTAAGACTTAAAAAATTCCAAAAATCAAGAGATGTGCTTCTATGAGGATGAAGGAAGTCGTGGATCTATACTAATAATTCTTTTCAGGAATACTTTATAACCCCCTGGAATACTGAATAACAAAATTCAGTCATTTCGGTGGGATATTGACGTCACAACCTTTAGAATTACGAAAATCGGGAGGTTCCGTTCTATGAGGGCTATATAAAGGCGTGGACCTATACCGACAAATTTCATATGGTAAGTTTTATACCCCAAATGACGAATAAACACCAAATTTCAGACAATTTGGAGGAATATTGAGGCAACAAACTTTAAAATAGCGAAAATCGGGAGGTACCGTTCTATGGGGGCTATATGAAGCGCAGACCTATATCAACAAAATTCTGGGGGGAGTTTTATACCCCAAATGAAGACCAAATATCAAATTTCCGCCATTTTTGTGGAACATTGAGACCACAACCTTCAAAAGCCGAAAATCGGGAAGTACCGTTCTATGGGGGCTATATGAAGGAGTGGACCTATACCGACAAATTTCTGGGGCAAGGTTTTATACATCAAATGATGACTAAATATCAAATTTCCGCCATTTCTGCGGAATACTAAGACCACAACCTTCAAAACACGAAAATCGGGAGGTACCGCTCTATGGGGGCTATATGAAGGTGTAGACCTATACCAACAAAATTCTGTTGGGAAGTTTTATACTCAAAGCAAAGAATAAATACTAAATTTTAACCATTTCGGAGGAATTTCATATGGAAAGTTTTGTACCCCCAGCGAAGACTAAATACCAAATTTTAGCCATTTCTGAGGAATATTGAGGCGACAACCTTCAAAATACCGAAAATCGGGAGGTACCGTTCTATGGGGCAAGATAAAGGCGTGGACCTTTGCCGATAAAATTCTGGGGGAAAGTTTTGTACTCCCAGCGAAGACTAAATACCATTTTAGCCATTTCGGTGTGATAATGAAGCTAAAACCTTAAAAATACCGAAAATCGGGTTGTACCGTTATATGGGGGCTATATCAAAACGTGAGGCTATACTTAGACATGGTGTGAGGTAATAATCACTCACCATCGTCCACAAGAGTAGTAGCAAGTTTTGTATACAAATAAAAATTCCAACAAATAAAAATCTTGCGAAAACCATCTGTCGTATTGCCATCAACAAAATGCTGCCTGAAGATGCCTCCAGTTCAGCTTCTGCTGACTGACCTTTAATGGCACACCAAAAGCCGGCTTTTAAAATACAAACAGCAAGAGGGGATTCCAGTCATTGAAAACTTATGTAAATAATTAATAAAAACAAAGAAAAAAATCGTAGAAGTATACGACTTGACATTACCCTATGGATTTTATGACCCTAATGTATAAAATCAGAGATGATTTAGTACCGTTATTATTTAAAACAGAACGTCGGAACTATGTTATAGTCATCAGTTTAATACCTACAAATTCTTGTTTGGCATGACTATCAGTCTTCTGTAGGGTGTATTTACAAAATGTGTGTCATTTATTTTAGTCAATGGAGGTAGCATTATTGGTATTTTTATTGTTGTTGATGCTGCATTGTTGGTGTAAGCAGAAATAACAAGTTTACCACCGGTAATACATCATGGGCAAAATTTTTTGTGTTTCAGGTGAATCAGAAGTGACAGACAGACCAATAACATCAATTATAATTGAAAAAAAAAACACAATCATTTCAAGGAATTTTTTGAGTCATTCATTTAATTGAAATTATGAAATGAAAAATAACAAAAGTCATGAAAAATATGTATGATTTCAGACAACAGTACTTAAGAATGCGCTCATGCTCCGATTTAGTCAGTTTATACATAATGGGGGAGGCGACATAAAAATTTTATGCGAACAAGAAAAGGAAGTATGTATAAAAATGTTTAGAGAGAAGGTTACATGATACTCAGTTTGGCTCAGAATATATCAATTCATTAGTAAAATTTTGTTAATTTCGATGGTATTGTTATATATGGGGGCTATGCCGATCTGCACAATTTAACAAATGAAGAGAAGATTGAAAAGCAAATCATGAGGCGGAAATGGATTGGGCATACCCTCCGAGCCTATTACAAGTGTTCCGATTTCGCTTGAAAACATCCTGCGTACGTCCCTGCATGGTAAAATAAAAATGGATAACAGAGTTCTCAGCTGATTTCATTCTTGTTCTGAGTATGCCCGACACTTTTAATTTTGGAGCTGTATATAGCTATAGCTACGTCAAACCTGTTCTACTACTGTTCTACATGGAACCTATCATAAACTTATTAACGACGTCCAAACATTTTAAATAAGTAGTTTCTTAATTAATATTCATATTTGTTATTAATGTTATTGTAACAGATTATGTTTGCGTTAGCAAAATACAGACACATGTTTGTATGCTTGTAGAACCTTTTGGCTGTTGTATATTTTAATATATCAACGATGTTTTCTTATTTCAAACATTTGACGAATAATTTGCAGTTCAACGACCACATCTGATAGCCTTAAAACAAAAAGCCGTGTATATCTAATGAACTATGGTAAAGAAGTCAATGATCGAATGGCGTTTAATGATTTTGCCACAGGTCAACCGTGATTTATTGTTGATTCTAACAAATGACAACACTGATTAACTGATTGGCAAAATTGCACCGTTTATATACATATGTATTAATAGAAAGGTTGAAAGCAGACCAACGATTTCTGCATAATAAATATATACAGTGAACTTTAAACCTAACATTTATTATGCATTATTTAGGATACATATGAAATATAAATTAATTTTTTTCAAAGTATTTATAACAAAAAAAAAAAACATTGTTCCACAACATCCCATACGGGACAAGGGAGACTTCTCTCATATCAATGAGTGCACCCCGATTCATATTAGCTCAATGATATGGGACCTACTGTTTATCGCCGAGTCCGAACGGCGTGTCTAAAGACACCACTTGTAGAGAAGTTTTACAAGGCTGAAATACTCAGGAAATGTCGCCACCATTACTGAGGGGTATTTTGCCACCGTTGAAAAATGTTTGATGTTGCCTGGCCGGGGAATCGAACCACCGACCTTCTGTGTGCAAGGCGGGCGTGCATACCATTGCACCACGGTGGTGCAATGGTATGCAAAGTATTTATAGTCCGGTCAAAATAGACATTGGAATAGCAAAAATTCCCACAGAGCTGAATTTTGGTGGAGAGCTAGGCTTTGCCATTAGAAACAACGTCCTAAAAGTCCCCATCGATCCCATGTGTGCAAAAAAATTATTCGGGGTCAAAGGTCAAATTTTAAGGGTTTTTTAGGTTTTCAGATTTATTTTTTGAAAACGGTTGATCTAATCAAAAAGTGACTAAAGTAAATATTGTAGACAGGAAAATTATCTACAAGTTTGACTTTTATAATTTTTTCCTAGGAGGAACCATTCTTGAGATATAGCTCTTCTAAAAAACACATGATTTCTAAGGGAAATATGCTCATATTCAGACGAACCGGATAAAATAAACGAAGTAATCCGGTCTGTCCCCCAAAACATATAAAAATTTTCTTGAAGAGCGAAATTATAGCTATCTTCTAAAAAAATTCCAACAAAATCGGAGCGTGTTTAGTAGAGTTATTCAATGTTAGAGTCATTTTATGCAAAAATAGCCCATTTAACCCACATGTATAATCGAAAGCCCAACGGGAACGACCCCAACGAAAACTCTCCGATTTTTTTTTCAAGTTTTTTCGGAAGGTAGTGTTTGTTGCGCTGATTACGGAAATGTATAATTTTCAACGGTTGCGGATCCGGTTCGCCGGTTATTCGACCCGAAAGGCCAAATTTAAAAACCGGGTTAGGCCCGGTTCTACTTAACCGATTACTGCAAAGTGGATATCGTTTGAAAGCTTACGGAAGCATCTAACACATAGTGTTGTTACTTTGACCGGTTCGCCTCATAATGTACTTACGCGGCTAATTCTTTATTTGACCTTTAGATCGCGATATCTCGAAAATGGTAAGTCTTTTTTATTGAATCTACAACTTTTACTTTAGCCGGCTTTTGCTAAGTCTTACCGTTTTTGAGAAAAATTAAAAAAACTGAATAATGCCTCAAAAAATGAACTTTGACCCCGAATAACTTGTTTTGCACACATGGGATCGATGGGGACCTTTAGGACGTTGCTTCTAATGGCTAACCCTAGCTCTCCACCAAAATTCAGCTTTGTGGTGAATTAAAATCCAGTGTATATTAGGCCTATCAAAAGTTTTATTTTCTGAGAAAGGAACGGGTAAAACTGATAAAGGCCAATGAAAATGTGACAATATCGATTTTCTGGAACCTACATAAAATTCTCGGAGGAACATTTTTGTATAACTTTTTCATGTAAAAAAAATCGTTTTTCTTTTTCAGTTCAAGAACAAAACGGTTTTGGAAGGAACTGAGTTATAAGGTCAAAATATTCTACAAAAGATTCCTCATTCTAATTAATTTAATTAATCGAGCTTTTAATGACCTATGGAGATTACATTGAAAAATTGATATCTAGCGAAGTCCTACACACACATCAACCGCTATGCGACGCTAAATTAATTAAAATCTCACAAAAAATTGCCTTCGCCCCTAAAAAGGCAAAAACTTAAAAAAAGATTCCTCATTCTATTTAACTGAAAACATGTCATCTCAAAATGATGAAACAATATTGTTAAACAAAGCTACAAAGCATTTTTTCAGGCTTTATTGGGGGCCAATCAAAAACATCATTACGTCATAACTTTGGGTTACTTAATATACTCAATATTGGTTTTCATTCCCAAAACAATTTTTCACCCCTAGGCCTTGACTTCCATTTGGTGTCACAGTGTAATCAGTAGGATATCCGAAGAGACCACAATGTCTTTTGACGGAGTCAAACAGGTCCTTTAATAGAAGACAAGGATGATGTCTCAGAAAATACAAGATGGAAAAAGACTTTTGTGAGAAGACCAGTAGGTCTTCTGACAGAAGACTTGTTGGACTTATATAGAAGACGTAAAATGTTCAATTATAACTCGATTGTTATAAAACTTTACTTTTGCTTGCAAAAAATTAAAGGATCAATTGGACCAAAAAATATTTTCCACATGAATTTTGTAATCAAAATAGAGTTGAAAAAATCGACACTTCAAAGGATAGTAAAAAACCTGTGAATCGTCCTCTAACTGTCGTTCTCTTATATGTTTTCTTATAGATTTCTTTTCAAATAAATATATTTTCCAATTGATAATTCCCTTCGCCGGGATGAAATCATGATATTGGTAGCGATCAGTAAATTTTGCAACACTGTCAGTTCGTTTTGAAAAACATTACTCTCTGTAATAGAGGGTAATAAATGAGGTTGGGCCATTGGGGGAATACTCCAACTCAAGCAATCAAATGAGAGTGAATCTTCAACAATAAACAAAACAAACAAAAAACAGCGGAGGCATGCGCGGGGGAACTTTGTTAAAAACAAAATTCCAACAACAACCTCACAGGCAACTGTGTTGATGTTCTTTTCAACTCACAGAATTCGATGAATTCTTTCTTTGGAAAAGCCGAAAAGTGAGTGTGATTCTCATTCATATGGGAATACTAGACACTTAAAGAGTTCGGTTTTTCGCTAAAAAGGCATCATTTCAAAAACTGAAAAGCCAATTGACAATTCCCTTCGCCGGGATGAAATCATGATATTGGTAGAGATCAGTAAATTTTCTTTTGAAAAACATTACTCTCTGTAATAGAGGGTAATAAATGAAGTTTAGCCATTGGGGGAATACTCCAACTCAAGCAATCAAATATATTTTTTGAATTTGGTGTGCCGAATTTAGTGTTATATTTCTTTAATGTAGAAAAAAATTACCCGGAGTCGGAGTAGGTTTATTTTTTTCCGACTCATGCTGCGACTCCAGCAAAATTGCTCGACTCCGACTCCGAAACCCTGGTTTTACCCAACATGGAATGTAGAGGCACATCCGACGGTACCCTTTGGTCGCTGAGTGAAACATGATTGATATTAAAAGAGATTGGGTATAGTTACCCAAACCCAAAATCGGATGTGCATCAACTGATTTTAACTAATTGGGGAATAATACTACGCGACACGAAAATTATTAACCATATTCTGATACCGCAGCGTGATAAAAGACCAAAAAACATTCTTAATGAATTATAATTGTGAATACATAAAATCCATTCAACCTCACCTTCTAGGGCAAAATCGTCAAGGTCAAATTTCCCTTATCATTATTTTTCGGATTTACGTCTATAGATGTCAAACCGATCAAAATTGAAGGAAACAACCAACCAGGAAAATGTATCCTAGATCTTAGTAAACAACTTTCTAGCATATACTGACTCTGTAGAAAGGGTTCTTTCTTAATGGTCAAAATAGCAAAACAAATGCGATTTTTATCCTCTTTTCTCGGTTTCCGCTCCATAGATACTAAACCGTTCAAAATTCAAGAAAACAATCAACCACAATAATTTAGTTTGGGTTTGGATTTTATGGCCTCATCTAAACCGTGCTAAAACGACACTTTTTACAACAATAGAATATTCCTAAGAGTTTGTACTACGGTTTAGGAGATATGGTGCGAAATATATACAAATTATGGAATTTTTAGATATATTATTAAATTTGAGGCAATAAATGCAGTTATTCGAGTTCTTCATACCACCAAATATTTTCTTCTTGTTCTTATCTACTGCGGAGGCTATTGAAAAACTTCGGAGATATAGTCCAGATTTGCTTTAAAAAGTCAATATTTACCCATGTTTAGAAAGGACTATAAAATCCGAACCCGATCTAACAAAACAAACCCCAAAGAGTGTTTTTGTCTTTGGGTCTGTACTTTCATAAAACCCGCATTAGAAGTTGTTTGCACGAAATTACCTTGAAAATGTTACACAGTGTAATAAACCTTTAAAATTTCCTTGAGTTTCGAAAAGTTTGTTATTTCCAGACCAGTAGTGGGATTCTCTAACGCATTTTTTTGTTACCGACAAAAATAAGTAAAATTGCAATGCTTATAATTTCGGTAATTAACGAAATTTGTCGGTATGTTATCAACCAAAATAAAGTTTCGATAAGTCCTTCTGATAGCAACAGTGTTGCCAACTTTATTCATACTTTTCGTTCATAATTTTGTGTTTACTTTTACCAACTTTTGTCGGTAGCCAAAAAATTGGTTAGAGAATCCCACTACAGGGGCTGGACTCTTATTGTATGAAAATTTCAAAGTTCTACCGATAGCAAGAGTATTGACAATTTTTATTTGGACTTTCCTTTCATAATTTTCCTTCTTAAAGTTACCAGGTAGTGGTATCACACCAGCTGATCGAATATGAAAAGTCAAATCCCTTTATAAAAAAATATTTTTGTTGTAATTTCCCCAACAACATAAAGAAAGTTTTGACATAACATATTCAAAATTTTACGATGCCACTACCTGGGTAATTGTGCCATGACTGGGGCACAAAATGTGAAATGATAACTTTTTTAAAGGAAAAAAAACTGTCAAATGAAAAAATATTATACAGGAAATATTTTTCATTTCAAATTTTCATAAAACAAGAATCCAGCAGGAGGAAACGTTAAATCTATCTTCATATGTTTGAGAATGTTGTTTATTTAATTCTACATTTACAGGTACATTTTTGTTGTTGTTGTCCTTCATTTTTGGCGGTTCGGTATTTGTGCACTAGAATCGGAGAAAAAGTATAAAAATCAAATATTTTCAAAAGTTTTTGGCTATTTTCACATTAAACCCCGTTCATAGACATTTCGTATGTTCCAAAAAGTTGTGGTCGATTGTTTTCTTGAATTTTAAACGGTTTAGTATTTACGGAGCGGCAACCGAGAAAAGAGGATATAAATCTCATTTGTTTTGCTATTTTGGCCACTGAGAACCATCTCTACGTATATTCTAGAAAGTTATTTACTGACATCTAGGGTACATTTTCCTAGTTGGTTGTTTGCTTTAATTTCGATCGGTTTGATATATATTGACTAAAATCTGAGAAAGAAATATAACGGAAATTTGACCGACGATTTTGACTTTGAAGATGAGGTTGAATGAGAATTTTTAAGACGAAAGCTAGAGCTTTGCTTCCACGAGTAAACCCAAATTCTTAGAAGTTTATAAAATACTCGTATGTGCCTGACAAAATGATCCACTTTGACATTAAGGGCCCATAACCGCATAAATTGAAATTATAGGGAAAAACGCCAGGATATGTGTCTTCTTAATTTTGGTCTTCTGTCACGCTGCGGCGTAAGAATATGGTTAATAAATATAATATAATAAACCATGACTTAAAAAACGTTACACGGTGTTATCGACTTTTTAATTTTTATATTTTTTGAATGATTGTAATTTCAATATTACTCTTAATTTTCTATCCTTATATGTATGTTATCACAGTAAGCAACAAAGCTTTCGTGATGGTTAACCATATTTCTTGATGATGTTTTAGCAGAAAACATCAATTATTTAATGGGGTTTTAGCGAAATAGTTGGAGAACTCCTAAATATCGCTACCTTATAAACAATGTCATACATGGTGCGCCTTAACAAACTTCCTATTCTGTACACTTCCATTTTCTCCCTCTCCTTCCTATCCAAACCCCCTACATAACCAACCATATCCCAAACACATAGCATTGGAACTCTCACAGTATCATCTTTGGCATCACCATAACAAACACCCTAACCAGCAAAAAAAATCATCATCTCCATTATGCATGCAATCACAATATATTCAACACAATAACCTGATTTACATCACAACAACAACACCAGCAATCACCAATAACAAACACATTAACCAGCAACAATCATCATCTCCATTATGCACACAATCACCATATACTCAACACAATAACCGGATTCACCTAAGTACATCACAACAAAACACCATCAATCAACAATAACAACAATAGTCTGGATGATCACAATGGACCGCAAGGTCTCCGAGTGGAGTGGCTGTCAGCATTGGCAGTCACGCATCCTGAACCTAACCTAACCAACCATTCTCGAGATATATAAGTTTAAGTTGGGAAATTGCAGTCATGACATTGTTTTACAATGAGGCGATACAGCCAATGCATTGTCCCAATTTGAACATCTATATCTAAATAATGGTAAAACCTACGAAATTATCATAAAGGTCAATCTTATAGAAATTTTCCATAGCTACATTTTATTTGATCCCATTTCGATAGGACTTGCGGTTTCCAAGCAAAATCGTGAAAACCTAAAAATCCCTAAAAATGCCGACTTGAATCGCGATTTATTTAAAAAGCGTTCCGGCAATTTTTTTTTATTTTTCATCTTTGAACATTGTATTTTCAGAATCCGAAAAAAAAACTTCCCAAGTGTAAGCACCTTCCATTTAAAGTTGCTTCAAAAGCACCGTTACCATGCTAATGTAAATTTATCAAAACGAAAAAATAATTAATCATCATTTTAGAAGGTTGTCCAGCATACAACATAGTTAAAACACGCAAACTGTTTTCATAATTCCCGCAACTTTTAATCGCTGCTTAATATCCATAGTGTTCATTAATTTGCAAATAATAAATTCGCAAAATATATAGATGTATATTTTAATCTATCAACGAATATTTTTTGTTATTTTAAATACATGGCGAATAATTTGTAGTTAATGACCCCAAGAAAGAATTCGATGAACTTTTGTCAAAGTTCAATGATTTGAAACGACTGACGTATTGTTTTGGTCACTGAGTACGTTCTTTCTTGAAACATCGTTAGTTGTAATCCGATTTGCTTGATAATCCACAAAATTAATAAATATACATTTGAACTAATATGTTTTAATAAATTGCACTAACTAAAACGTTTCTCACATATCAGAAAATATATTAAATAAAGACTAGTTAAAATAAATCAAAAATATTCCTAATAAAGTCTCATGGGGGTTTAGGAATTGCTTCAATAGAAGCGGATATATTCGCATAGGAATAAATATTTGTCTGTTCCCCCTAAAGAAGTATTTTGTCAGCCCCTATCCCTAACCATTTCATGACAGACACACGTAGCCAGAGCGACTCAGGTCTTTAAACATTAATTTTGGTATATGTATATTAGGGCGACCTAAAAAACCACAAAGGATAGGATGGGGGGTATATTAAGTTTGTCACTCCGTTTGTAACTACTCGAAATTATCAATGTAGACACCACAAACTATATATTCTTGATCAGCGTGCAATTCTACATCGATATAGCCATGTCCGTCCATCTGTCCGTCTGTGGAAATCACTCTAGCTTCCGAACGGATTGAAGTAGGTGGATGAAATTTTGGTAAAATCTATTATATGTATGTAGGACTTTTGGTATTGAAAGCGGGCTATGTAGGTCCACGTTTTCGTATAGCCCCCATACAAAGTGACGCGTCGTCGTTTTTAGGAAATTTTAGGATATTTGTCCTATTTGAGCACCGAATTGGTTGTAATTTGGTATTTTGTGTTTCCATAGGCTAAAAAATATTTCTACCAAATTTTGTTTATATAGGTCCACGTTTTGGTATAGCCCCCATATAAGGCCCCATATATAGTACGCGTCATTTTAAGATATTTTGAATGTATCAGTCCTATTTGACCACAGAATCGGTTGTAACTTTGTATTTTTCGTTTTAAGAGGCTGAGAAACATACCTACCATAAAATGATTACCTAGGTCCACGTTTTGGTATAGCCCCCATATAACGCCCCATATATAGTACGCGTCATTTTAAGATTATTTTGAATGTATTAGTCGCATTTGAGTACCGAATTGGTTGTAATTTGGTATTTTGTGTCTCCACAGGCTAAAAAACATTTCTACCAAAGTTTGTTTAAATAGGTCCACGTTTTGGTAAAGTCCCCCCATATATAGTACGCGTCACTTAAAGATATTTTGAATGTATTAGTCCCATTTGACCACAGAATCGGTTGTAAGTTCGTATTCTGTGTTTCCACAGGCTAAGAAATATTTCTACCATAAAATGTTTATATAGGTCAAGGTTTTTATATAGACCCCATAGGACGATATCTCCCGATTTTAGGTATTTTGAAGGTTTTAGCCTCATTATCGCAGCGGAATGGCTGAAATTTGGTATTTAGTCTTCACTGGGTGTATAAAACATTTGTAGGTATAGGTCCACGCCTTCATATAGCCCCCATAGGACGGTATCTCCCGATTTTCGGTATTTTGAAGGTTGTGGACTTAATATTCCACCGAAATGGCTGAAATTTGGTGGTTAGTCTTCACTTGGGGTATAAAATATTCCATATGAAATTTGTCGGTATAGGTCACACGCCCTCATATAGTCCCCATAGGACGATATCTCCCAATTTTCGGTATTTTTGAAGATTTTAGCTATACTATACTACACCGAAATGATACATAGTCTTCGTTGTGGCTATAAAACTTTCCACCTGAAATTAGTCGGTATAGATCAACGTCTTCATATAGCTCCCATAGAACGGCATCGTCCGATTTTCGGTATTTTGAATTTTTTAGCCTAATTATTCCACCGAAGCGGCTGAAATTTGGTATTTAGTCTTTTTCCGGGCTACAAGAATTTCCCTCAGAAATTTGTCGCTATACGTGCATGTTTTTGGTGGTACCACCATAGAACGGTATATCCCAATTTTTGGTATATTGAAGGTTTTAGCCTCATTATAACACGGAAATGGCTGCAAGACGGTACTTAGTCTTCGTTGACGGTTTAAAACTTTCTACCTGAAGTTTGTTGGTATAGATCCATGTCTTCATATAGCCCCCATAGAACGGTACCTCCCGATTTTCTACATATAGCTCGTTCTCCACCAAAATTCCTGATATTTGGTGTTAAGTTTTTGATAGAGGTATGAAACATTCCAGCCGAAATGTGCCGGTATAGGTCGACGTCCTCAAATACCCCTATAGGACCGTACCTTCCGATTTACGGTATTTTGAAAGTTGTGGCCTCAATATACCACCGATATGACTGAAATTTAGTATTTAAATTGCCATGGGTGTATAAAATATTGCAGAAGAGAATTATCAGAATAAGCCCTTTTCATTAAATAACCCCATAGAAGTGTACTTTCCGATTTTCGGTATTTTAAGGTTGTGTCATCAATATCCATCCCATCGAAACGGATGAAATTTAATATTTAATCTCCGTTGGTGGTACAAAACTTCCCACCTGAAAATGTCCGGTATTGTTCCATGTTTTTATATACCCCCCATGGAAAGATCCCTCCCAATTTTCGGTATTTTGAAAGTTTTAGCCACAATATTCAATGGGAATAACTGAAATTTGGTATTTAGTCTTCGCTGGAGTTACGAAACTTTCATCCAGAAATTTATAGGTACAGGTCAATGTTTTATACAGCCTCCATAGAACGGCGCTCCCGATGTTGTTAACTATCCAAATCCAGAATATCCACGTTTAGGTCTAGCCTGTTTTGCCCATTTTTATGTATTTCGCTCAATTCGGAAAATTGTAAATATTGGTCCATGTTTTGGAAAGAACAAAAATGTCGCCCCATATTAAATGTTTTGAAGGGAGTATTATCAGTTGCGATATATGTACTACTCCTGCAATAAAAGGAAGAGTTTAGTACTTTCATAAACGAAATAAAACTAATTCTTCCTATTCACTTTAATACGGTTCGTGGTGGAGGGAACTTAACGCTTTTTTTACCTGTTTTTTTTTTTTTTTTTTTTTTTTTTTTGAAACGCTTACCCCCTATTTTTTCCATTTGATCCAAAAATCTTATACATATATGAAATTGTATGGCTATCGGTTAATGTTAACCTACCAGAGGGAGCTTTGTTTCCATAGTAATTTGTATGGGGCCAAAGCTATACCAAAGTCCGATCCGATTTTCACAATTTATGTTTCGTTTTTGGCCATTTATGAACTTGTAAAATAATATCATCGATTGGACCATAAATGCAGATTTTAGAGAATTTTGATAATTTTCCTATGATCAACATTTAATTTTTTTCCAAGATTTGTATACCCTCCACTACAAGATGATTAACCTTGTTCTATTTGTAAGTAACGATGTAACAATGTCGGTCTGCCCGTCTGTTTTTGGTCTATAAGACAATATGGTATTAGAATTATTCGTTATATCGACGTTTGTTATAGAGAAGATCGACTGTATTTATTTAGAACAACAAATTACCTAATTCTTAATTATAATTATCTTGTGGTTGTGTGCAAGATCAAGAAATTTCAAAAGAATTCCACAAAGTAACACAAACGCTACAAAACAATTAATTTTATTTTCGATGTTTTGTAGTTTTCGTTGCATGCGAATGTGGAAATAATCAGATAAAAAAATGTACAAGAGGAATTCTGTTGATTTGTGGTCAGCTGAATATTTCGCTTACATGTGTGTATGAACATTAAACTGTCCCAAAAACAAATTTTTTATAGAAATTTCTACCCTCCAATTTTTTTTTCCATTTGATCAAAAACCCTAAATATGATATTTTGTTACGATCGATTAACGTTAACACGTGCCCTATTTTGTGCAGATGTGCTGTCCTGTAAGGATGCCTGTCGGTCTACTAATGTATTTTTTACTCAGTAGTAGTATTTCCTTTGTTTTATCCTCGTCTGCGTTCCCCATAGGATTTTTGTGTTTTTCCCTTCTCCTCACAACTTCAGAGGGATACATGTGGATTCTTTGCCCATGCCTTTAGCTCAAGACGTATTGCTTTTAAGGGCATGGCTTTGTCTAGACTTACAGTAGGTTGCTCCCTGGATTGTTTTACCAAAGGGTTTGTTATTTCGTTACCCCTGATCTCTATAAGCCCAAGACTTTATACATTCCAAGATAGTTCTAGATTTCACTGTCTTCTTAGTTATAGCTTTAATGACTACTTTGCTTTCCGTTAGGATGTTTGCAGTGGTAGGCTTTGTGTGAGTGTCAAACTAGTCCAGACATTCTGTTATCGATCGAATTGCCGCCGAAGGGAGATTCTTGTTTCCGGTTCCATGATATAGACACCCAGTCCCCTTACTCCTATCTAACACAGCCCCGTCCGTAAACCCACAACTTCCAGCGGGAATATGTGATAGAACACCATCGATCAGGTATTAAAACTTCATACAAAGCTATTTCTCTTGTTTGCAGCTTTGTCAAACTTTTTCTATTTAAATCTTGGCGATCAAGTGTCAGAAATCTCAAAAACCGAAGATTATTCAGTTTATGTTAAAAGTAATACTGCATTTATTTTGTTTGTAACGCATTGAAAATACTTTGTGACCCATAGAGTATATCAGTGTGAAATTCTGAGTGGATTTATGCATGTCCGTCCGTTTAGCGTTCCGACAAATTCAAATAGGGCACTAACATTTTGCGCAGATGCCTCTATTGTTTGCAGGCAGGTCAAGTTCGAAGATGGGCTATATCGGCTTACGTTTTGGTATAACATCTACATATGTAACGGTACCGGCGATTTCAGGTATTTAAAGTTTATCGCTACATTTTCTGACCGAATTAGCTATTGACCACTAGGATCAATAATGCTAAATTATTTAGGGTCCTAGTGGTCAAGAAACTGCTCCATCAAAAGTTTTAGGCATAGACATACGTTTTGGAATAATTCTCATATAACGATACCACCCTATTGCAGGTATTTTGAAGTTTTTAGCTACATTTTCTGACCGAATTATCTATAATTTGACGTGCTTGAAAACGGTAAGTCTTATCGAACTGGGACTAGAGAAAATCTTATAGATGTTAAAATTCTCTATAAGATTCCTTTGCGTAATTATTTCCTAGGTTGTACAATTTTTGACATATATAAGTTTATGTTGGGAAATTGCAGTCATGGACTTGTTTTATAAGACGATACAATCAATGCATTGTACCAATTTGAACTTCTATATCTCAATAATGGTACGAAATTATCATAAGATTCAGTCTTATGGAGAATTTTCATAGCTACAATATTATGTTTAGTCCTATTTCGATAGGACTTGCGGTTTTCAAGCAAAATCGTGAAAACCTAAAAAATACCCTAAAAATGTTGACTTGAATCGCGGATTATTTAAAAGGCACTCCGTGTAGCACTAATGTGTCGCCTAAAACGTCTCTAGTTATAAAAAATAAAATAAATAAAAATAAATTTCATAGTTATTTCTTAAGGATATAAACTTCGTACATATATTTATTTCCCTTGTCCATGGGACATGAGCCTCTTATGACTAGTGATAGAACTTCAGAATTCAAATGCACTCATCTCATTATGGTTAATATTTAGACATTTCTATGAACATCGCCAAATCGCTTCATCTCGTCCACGAAACCAAAAAAAGATATTGCATAATTACGAGAATGGTATACAACAATCCTTAGTTACCAGTGAATGTCAATTCATATATAAAGTCTCTACATGTTTCCTCGTTTAGCTTTAAATCCCAATAACAACTAAGCTATTAATAAATTTCTTGGTAAAATATCTTTGAACTACACTACATGCCCCAAGGGACTTTCTCACTAATAGGAGGTCTAATGAACTAATTTCTTTAGAGGAAAGGAACACGCAACATCGATTTTTCAGGGAACTAGACTACCCAACACTATCATAGCCACTCAGTAATGGCTGAACGGTAGGTAAATTATTTGACAGATCCAAATAGTTAATTCCATATTGGCTATATAACTGAGGTTACAGGGACTATCTAGAAAGTCGAGATTTGGACCGAAAACTTTGAAAAACTTAATTTGTCTTATTTATACACCAATTGCTATTGTTAAGAACGAAAAAATCAATGAAATAAATAAGAATCTAATGCTCAAGATAGGGAACAATATTGATGTTCGGATTATCGAGGTAAGAAGAATATGTGATGTACGGATTACAGAGTCTACACTGTAAAATTTCTGATCTCCGGATTACCGCGTTGCCCGGATTAACGAGTGTCCGGATTATCAAGGCTATACTGTATTTTTGTCTTTTTTATAACCTATCTAACAGCTATATACATTATGCACAGTGGGCGTGGATGTAATTTACGCGATTTAATATTTAAAATCAATTTTTATCAATAATTGTACTCCTCGATTTGCTTGAAACTGTGAGGCCCACTTGGTAGTGGGATTCGAACAAATACTATCGTTTCTTAATTTTTTAAAATTTGTCAAGAAAATGTTTTCTTTATATCAGTGTGAAAGATTTTATATACAGTTGAACCTCGATTATCCGGGAACCTCCATTATTCGTGATAGAAAAGAAATGTTAGGTGTTGTTCCATTTCCTCTATTTTTCGTTATAAACTTCATTACCCGGCATTAAAAGAACACTTTCCAATTAATTTGATTAAGCAAACAAAAGGTAAACAAACAAAAATTGGAAATTCTCCCGTATTACACAATTTGTCTATTAATGGTATCACAAAAACCATGGGACAAAGTCAATTCAGATGATGATGATACGTATTCAGTATCTTATTAAATTTTGGGGGATTGCCGTAACAAACTTAAAAAATTGCAGATTTTCATATTACTGTACGATACTATGCCATTTTTACTTCAAAATATGTTCAAAAACTGCATAAAAGCATTGCCTCCATTATCCGGGAAAATCGGTTATCCGTAATGCCTCCGGTCCCAACCATCACGGATAATCGAGGTCCGACTGTATTACCAAAAAAATAAAAAAAAAATAAAAGTAATTTTGTTTTTTATTTAGGAATTCATCTTAAACATCTTAAAAACTTCTGCATTTTTCGATTTTGAAAACAGATTAGGAATTATTGTACCAAAATTAGGGGATATTGGCTAATGATATTTTTGTGTGCCCGCGATAGCCATTTCATATCTTTAAACCAAATCCTCTTCGTATTTAAATAATCATTATCTGGAGAAAATATTACTTTAACATTTGGTAGATTATTCGGCTCGGATGCCCATTCATATAACTTCTACAAAGTAGTGGATTCTTTCCCCTTAGAAGTAGTTTACGTAGTAGACTAGGTAAAATTCCTTGTTGACTAAGATCCCTCCCTGTGGCGTTCCTTGTCCGACTTTACCTCTGTTTTTGACGTCATGTAGCCCGCAGCTTATCCATCATGTGGTTAATCCAGTTCCTTAGGGCCCTGCCTACTTGAAACTCGTCTAAGGAGTGGATCAGCATATCGGTGTTGACGTTTTTAAACATTATCAAGCAAGCGTTGAAGGTCCCGACTAGTTCGAACGCAATAAAGTCCACCTCCCTCTATAGTAGGGCCGGTAAGATCTGGTCTGATCCCGCTGCTTTGTGTGGTAAAAAGCCCTTGATGGCTTTTTGACCATGGAGCTGTAGACTTTTGGTGTATCTTCTGATGAGTATTCGACGGGAAGTGCGTTTTCATCAAAAGGCTTGGGGTTTCTTCTGTTGTTTCCATATGTTTCCCATTTCTTCGACCATTTGCTCGGTCTGTGTGTGGTGTTTGAATATAAACTTTTTAATTTTTGAAACGTCGTTTACTTCCAAGTAAATATATAGCTGCTTTTTTAAGTTTCGCCCTATTGTAAAGTCTGCGAACCTGCTTACCTTTGTTTCGAATTTCCCCTGTCATCCAAGGTTTTTCGTAGGACTAGCTCGATTGTCTCTGTTTCTTCCTTATCTTCGCATAGCCTGCAGTAGTAAAGAGATATGCTGCTTTCCCATTTGCCAGACATAGATCAACAAGTGGACCAAGGCTATAGTCGGGTCGGGTCCGACTATGTGATACCCTACACCACTACCTCTGTTCATAAGCTTTTGACTGGTAAAATGCAAAATATTAAAATTGGGATAGCTTAGCGCCTTTGCTCTGAATGTCTTCATTAACACAGGTCAAATAAAAAAATGGAAAAGTGGGATGTACTCCAACCATCAATAGGCTTCTTTCTCTGTTAGACCACCATCAACCCCCAAAATTTCATGAGGATCCGATCAAAATTTCGTAGTGCACAAAAAGTGGAAAAAGGGATACATTACCGACTATTAAGATATCTCTGTTGTTTGACCACTTATAAGTTTCACATTCCGACCCCTGAATAATATCCGACCATTATCAAAAATCAAAAGGTTTTTTTCTCTGTGGGACCCCCATTAACACCAAAAACTTCGTGACGATCCAATCAAAATTTCGACGTGTAGCGTGATCATAAAAAAATTAAAAAATGGGATGTATTACCGACTCTTACGATATCTCCATTAGAAGATCCCCAACCAAAGCTGTGGTATTCGTCATTATTATTAAAATCGCAAAAATGAAAAGTTGTGCTCTTTTAGCGGCTATTGCGATATCTTTGTTGTTTGACCACCTACGACAACCTACGTTACATCGTTGCAAAGGTGACATTTTCGACTTTCATTTTTTGATATACCCCATACAGAAGCTGAGATATTCGCTTTGGAAAAAACGTATCCACGTACGTTTTTTGCCCATTGGCTTCTTCATCTGTTAGACCCCCATTAACCCTTAAAATTTCGCGACGATCCGATCAAAATTACGACCTGAAGCGTGATTACCAAACAAATGGAAAAATGGGATGTATTACCGACTATTGCGATATCTCCGTTATTTGGTCACCTACGCCGACCTACTTTGCATCATTGTAAAGATGGGATTTTCTACTATCATAGTCAGGCTTTGCTTTTGGAAAGTCCCCAACCACAGCTGGGATATTTGTCATTATTATAAAAATCGCAAAAATTAAAAGTTGGGTACAATTAGCGGTTATTGCGATATCTTCGTTGTTTGACCACCTACGACAACCTACATTACACCGTTAGAAAGCGATATTTTTTACTTTCATTAGCAGGTTTTGCTTTTGATATACCCCATATAGAAGCTGAGATATTCGCTTTGGAAAAAAACGTTGTCTTTTTATCCACCTAAGTTTTTTACCCATTCCGACCACTAAATATTATCCGAACATCACCAAAATCAATAGGCTTCTTCCCCTCCGGGACCCCCATCAATATCTAAAATTTCGTGACGAATCGATCAAAATTGCGGCTCAGCTCGTCGAAACATTCATTTTGGTATATGTATATAAGTATGGGTCTACGACCATTATTTCGATGCGTTACAAACTTTATGGCCAACACCAACTTATAATACCCTCCCCACATAGTGGTGTAGGGTATAATTACAATCATAATACCAACAGCTAATTTTAGTTCGGTATTGTTCAGCGAAAGAAGAGATGTGGTTCTGTGTTTAGATAGGATTGGCCAGATTGGCTAGGAATCCATGCAACTGGGTTGTTGTGCCAAATCTGGCTAGCCTTATCCCGATAGCGCTGACCGATTTATCGATTGTAATATCATATAATTATGATTCGCGACGCTCCAACATTGACCTGGGGTCCAACGATTGATTTTCTGTCCACCAAAGCATTCAAAAATGCCAGAAGTTCTGGTGGAGTAGTACCGGAGTTATTTGGTTAAAGACGTAGATAGTCGCCTGTCCATCGATGCCACCTTTGCTATTGCAGCCTTTTTTATTGCAAAGATTTCTACTTCGAATACATTACGACACCTGCGCCACAAATTAAGCTCCATGAGCATGCCTACTCTTCTACAATAATCTTCCTCTTATTCGTGAAGAATACCAGCTCTGCTTTAGAAGAGTTCACCCCAGGCCGTTTCGGTGAGCCCATACCACTAAAATAACTAGAGCTCCTTATAAGGTCCAATATGGTTTGTGAGAAATTTCCATGATCATCAAAACACCATCATCAGCCTATGCAATGTCTTAAATGTGAAGTGTATTAATACTCCATTTTGTGGTGTGCCTCTTGTAAACGAACTTCCTGATGGAACTCTCACTGTCATGTCAATTGATTATCATAGCATTTCGTCAATCTACTTGATCAGTATAGCGGAAATACCAAGGTCTTCAATTTAACGTTATTAAAGACTCCTTCTATTTATAGAAAGGCTGATAAAGTATAGTGTGAGTTGTCCATATTCCTCACGATAAACCTGACAACTTCATCCATGCAGTTTCTACCATTTGCCTTTAGTATAATCATATTGGGCAGGATTGTTTGTGACAAATGGTAGTTTGGCCCTAACTTAAAGGTTCAACATCAACAACCTTTCTAGAGTTTTAGTAGAAAGGAAGATATGCTGATCTGTCTATAGCAGAGGTGACCAAGAAGAGAACGACAAAAATGTTAATGTACAGTCGAACCTCGATTATCCGGGAATCGATTATCCGTAAACCTCCATTATTCTGGAAAGAAAAGCACCGATTTTTTTTCATTTTACACTGATTAACCGTGAAAATCTTTATGCTATTTTTTTAGAAAAGTTTCAATCTTTTAAACTTCACATTAACTTCATAATTACTCTTATTTATAAATATTTGTAAGAACGCATATTTTGTGATTAAAACAATTAGGAACGTCACAACCTTCAGAATTACGAAAATCAGGAGGTATTGTTCTAGGAGGCTATATCAAAACGTGCACCTATACCGACGAATTTCAGTCGGAAATGGGGCTATATAAAGGCGTGGACCTATACCAACAAATTTCAGGTGGAACGTTTTATATCCTCAACGAACACTAATTAACAAATTTCAACCATTTTGGTGGGATAATGAAGCTAAAACCTTCAAAAAACCGAATATCGGGAGGTACCGTTCTATCGGGGCTACATTAAGGAGTGAGCCTATACCAACAAATTTCAGTTGGAAGGTTCTATACACCCAACGATAACTAAATACCAATTTTCAGCCATTTTGGTGGGATAGTGAAGCTAAAACCTTCAAAATACCGAATATTGGGAGGTACCGTTCTATGTGGGCTATATGAATGCGTGGACTTATACCAACAAACTTCAGCTGGAAAGTTTTATACACCCAACGATAACTAAATACCAAATTTCAGCCATTTTGGTAGGATAATGAAGCTAAAACCTTAAAAATACCGAAAATCGGGAGGTACCGTTCTATAGGGGCTATATCAAAACGTGGACCGATATATCCCATTTTATTTAATTTCGGTTGTGTAGCGGGTATTCAATCAGTCCATAGATCAAAGTCTATGAGTCTGTGGCCAATACTTCGTGTTACAATCTTTCTGTATAAATCAAACTTTTTGTGCACTTTCTACTTGATGGTAAGTAATGAGTGATCATTTTCGACCATGGAGGAATAAAAAGGTCTTTCATCGGTAGTGTAACTGGCCGACCTGAGTATGATGATCATCTGTTTTCGACGGATTACCTTCTTATTGCGCCATGGTTTCCACTATGCTGGAGAATATTATATGTTATGTTATTTAATGTTATATAATATTATATGTTATGTTATTAAATCTTATATACTAGTATATGTATATTAAGTCCAACAATACTTCAGCAGTTTTAATATGCCGGTAGATATGTACTTTTTTTAAACCTATAACATTTATATATAGTCGACTGTATACAAATTCTATTTTGGTTTGCTAAGTGTTACGTACCACGCTAACGTTGTTATAATCCAATGTTATGTAGAAACATGAAGTTTGTTTGATTGATTATTTTATAAATTTTTTTTTTTTGTTATTTACAAAAAAATACTTCGGGTGATATGAAATCTTATCAAAATATTTATTAATTTTATTTTAATTCAATTATAATTATGTGTATCTTGTTTTAGCACGAACGGCACTCGAGTGTAGGGGTTTTCTTGGCAATGACACTTATTTCAATTAATTCTTGTTGTTGCTAGAATAATTAAACACTACACATTCCACACCAAACGAAAGAACTGCAACGAACGTAACGTAACGTGAATCCGAACCAACAAGCATTCGAATTGGTTAAAATTGTCTTATTTCGTTTTGTTTTTTATTAATTTTACCATCAACAAACAAGCGTCACACCACCGTCATCCGTACCGTACCCGATTATGGCTTGCTGCATACTTAACTGTCACTGTTTAAAAGTCATCGTTCAGAGGCGATGACGGTTATAATATCTGTGTATTTTGTAGGTAAGTTTACTGGCTGAGTGGCATTGTTGTTGTGGATATTTGTTTTTTTTTTGGGGAGATAACTTAAGCACTTTGGAACACACAATGAACCATACAAATATACATATGTATGTTAAACATACATAGTTCGGAACCAAGATTCATATATACAGGCACACAAACACCACATCCATCAGGGCTTTTAGACAGACGGACAGACAAACGTTAATGCGCCAACATCCAACCTGAGTATTGCGCTTCTACCAACAACAAACTAAACGACAAGACAATACAAATTAACGATGAGCTGCAATATATTGGTATGTGAATAACAAAAACAACAACAACAAAAACACATTGGACGAGCCCGTCAGTATAAATATGTATGTATATAAATGCTTATATACAATCATTAAATATTCGTAAATTGTACGCATGCGCACATATTAGTTCTTCACCTCAACGAACGTAGATAATCAATATGTATGTACAGTGGCTCCAAAATGTTATCATATAAACATACATATGTATGTATGTTTTGTGGTGACAGCTGGTGGAGGTGGACAAAATCGGCATAGGACGGACAGACAGCGGACATCGTTATACCGAGTTAGAATTCTATGGTGATCAAAATTATATATGGTAACATGAAGCGGATTTCCGCGCAAACTTCAAATGCTAGATAAATCCGTTAAGGCAAAATTGTGAGTTTAACGAAGATCTCCCAAAAGTTGGCAGTTGTGTCCTAGGTATGATAGCGGACGCACCCGGTTTTGCGTCTTCAGGCTATTGGGACAAATAATTATGGTAGGTATCAAGGACGTACGCAGGATTTCATTTCGGGGGGGCACACCTTGGCCAAAAATTATGAAATTAAAAAATATTGTGTAGCGTTACATAAAGCTATTTTAAAGGGTTTTTAGTTGATTTTATATGAAATATTGACACAAAGTATATAATTTCAATAGAGAGAGTTTACAATATTTTAGATATAAGTTTGAAATTTGGAACAGAATATTATAAATTAGTCTTTGGATGTTTAGAATTGAAAATGAACCATATCAGAACACGTTCAGTATAGTCCCCATACAAAAGTTCCGCCTGGCAATTTGAAGTTTTTAATCAAATTCTTCAACAGAATTGACGCTATAACGTTGCGAATAAATGTTTATGTTGTGGTCATAAATTTGACTTCAATAAGAGCGAAAAAGTTTTGCACTTTTGCAGAGAAGATACCTGAAAGACTGGTCCATTTTGGAAGTAAACCTAATTTTGGAAGTCATTCCTTTTGATAGTTATCGTGTCAAGCCGTCATTTTAGTTGGTTATGGTATTGATTTAGAGCTTTTGAACCGTTGTGTCAGGAAGCATGGACTTACCCACAAAAATATAATATCGCTGTAAACAAGACCGCAAGGAGTAGCATTGGTCAAAATGTCCAATGGATTCTCGAACACTTAAATTGCACTTATGTTGAAATTTTGTGAGGGAGGTATCCGAAGATGTTGTCCCATATAGATCCTCTTGGTACTTGATACGTCGAAACATATGAGAAGACAAGGCCATTATTTCGATAAGGTACATTTTTCGTTAGCCTAAAGGCCGAGATTGAAGCAGATTTTAATACCATTTAACCAATGATTGAGCATTAATTTCGTTTACGCTTGTTTTCAGCTACAACTTTTTTAATGATAGGAACAAATTCAGGTGGGTATGCTACTTATAGTACATATTAGGCCCGTATGGGATGTTTGTGGAACAATTATGATTTTTGTAACTAAATTCAAGGTAACTACTTCAATTAAATTATGGAATTTCATTTTCGCTTAATATTGATATTTATGAAAGAAGTATTGTTTACAGTTTTAGAGTCCGTTGGTAAATGTCCCATATCGATGGTAGGGAGGATTCGCCACGTTTTAAACATGTTAATTCTCAAAAATAATATTTGAAACAAAAATTGTTACCATTTACATATCAAAACTTATAGTCAAGATATGCTAATATTTTTACCAAAATTATTTGAAAAAACGTTAAAGGTGTCGATATGAGAACATATGAAAGAAATACTCATAACTTCGTTAATATTGGTCCAAAAATAAAAAAACTATTTCTATCAATTGTACTCTTTGATTTTCTTGAAATTTTTGTGTACT
The DNA here is from genome assembly GCF_047663935.1 of Musca autumnalis. Taxonomy (NCBI): domain Eukaryota; kingdom Metazoa; phylum Arthropoda; class Insecta; order Diptera; family Muscidae; genus Musca; species Musca autumnalis. The sequence continues at coordinate 77,274,754 of NW_027411755.1, forward strand.
AAACTACTATTAATTTCAAAAATGTTAAGTCGTACTTGGTAGTGGGATTCGAAAAATTAAAATTTTTTCCTAATTTTTTAAATTTGTCATTACAATTTTTCCTTTATACCAGTGTGAAACGTTTTTTATTTTACCAAAAATAAATGATTCACACTAATATAAAGAAAATAATATAAAGCAAAAGTTGTAGTGACAAATTTTACAAAATTAAGAAAAAAAATAGTATTTATTCGAATCCCACTACCAAATATGACTTAAAAGTTTTGTAATTAATCGTACTTTAATGTAAAAAATTCAAGAAAATCGAAGAGTACGATCATTGATAAAAATTTATTTTAAATATTAAATCGCGAAATCTGCACCCAACAAAAAATACAAAATAGATGTTTTCTATTTGGACCAATGTTAAAAAAGTTATTAGAATTTCTTTGCATATAGTTTTTGCAGAACGCGCAAAAAATTAAGAAAATCAAAACTCACATTTTATCAAAGTGTACGATTTCATTTATGGGGTCTCCGACGAATATATCGATGTGTTATAAACGAATCTACGCCTGGAATGTCCCTTTGTAGTTAAAAATTACAAAAGTTATCATTGCCTACAGGAAGGGCGAAGGAACGGGAATAGCGAAACAACAACGAAAGCTAAATTTTTCAACATCAGTTTAATTGCACTCATGCTCTAACCAAAAACAAAGATGATCTACAAAGACCCCACTGTCACCAACAACTCAAAGGAAACCACTTCGGTTATCATGTGATTGAGGGAAGCACTTTAGAGCATAGCGAATAAAGTACGAACTGACACAACCCGAAAGCTAGACATTTACAAGCTGAAACCACAACAGACAGCCGCATAATACTCAAATCAACTTAGCCCATTGGCTTAATGAAATCGCTCCTCATCCCGATAATATAATAACGATATTATATAGTATTGACAACTCCATGCGAACAGACCCAAAATCCGTACCAAGGAATCAATGGTGTGACCAGGAATCTCGTTCTGTTACCGAAGAGAGGAAATGCGAGGAAATTGGTCAAGTTTGAAATCAATAGCAACACGCAAGGGAAAGACATTGCACTGTGGTCCCACTCGTATGGAAAGGAGTGCCAAAAATAGTTCTAATCGAGCTACCGCCTCGTAATTTTAAACATTGTTTTATAACGAGCCCAAAAGAGAGATTTGTCTGAAATTTTGCATATTGAGTTCTGACAACATACCTCCTTTCAAAAAATGTTCAATATAGGTCCACATTTAGGTATAGCTCCCATATAAACGTACCTCCCAATATTCTGTATTTAGACGATTTTAACCAAATTTTCCAACCGATTTGGCTGAAATTTTGCATTTTGAGTTCTGAGTGGACAACATACCTCCTTCCAAAAAATGTTCAATATAGGTCCACGTTTAGGTATAGTTTCCATATAAACGTACCTCCCGATTTTCGGAATTTTGGCGATTTTACAGGCGTGGTATAAGGGGAATAACTTACAGGGTGGCTGATGGAAGCAGCTGGATTTGTTTTATCGTAAATTAGAGACTTTATTTATTTAAAAGAATATGGACTTGCCCTTACGGTGCCTACATTAGTAAAACTCAACATAAATTTATAGTAATGAATTTAAAAAAATATGGACTTGCCCTTACGGTGCCTACATTAGTAAAACTCAACATAAATTTATAGTAATGATATTAAAAATAGGTCAAAAAGTCATTTACAAAGAATTTATTTTTAAGGAAGTTAGAAAACGAAATATTAATTTGTTTCTTCGTAAGAACATTGTCAATGCCATCAACTATAAGTTTTCTTTTGGAAATCAATTTTTTACAATTTCACTCATAAGCTACGACTGCTTTGCGCATCTATTTTTCGTTTTTAAAGCACCACATACAAATGTCAACTTCTTAGACTTAACATGACTTATTACCGCTGTAAATTGTTAAAAATAATACTGGATATTAAAAATTTAATGTGTTTAGAGAATATTTATTTCAATCGCAATCAAATGTGTCGCCATAAATTTTTCGTTTTTTGTCCACGGGCGGAACCACAGTGCGTTGGTAGAAAAGGAGGGAGTAAAAACGTATCGACCAAATCCCCTATGTAAATATAGCGAAGTATCTTGATATGACTTTAGATGCTAAATTACGCTCGAGCAAACATGTTATAAATAAGGTTACTGAACTACAAATTAAGTGTAAGAAATTAAATTGGTTGATTGGAAGAAAATCCAAGCTCTCAATAGAAAACAAGCTCCTGACATATAGTCAAACTTTAAAACCCGTATGGACATATGGTGCTCAATTATGGGGATGCACAAGCAAAAATAATATTAATATAATACAACGCTTTCAAAACAATGTTCCTAGATGCATAGTAAATGCGACCTGGTATATCCGTATGGAAAACTAACATTGAGATCTTGAAATAAAAACTGAAGAGATCGAAAATATTGCCACAAAGCACAACAGCCGATTGAGAAGTCAAGACTGAAGCATCGAACCTTGCTGATAGATGCAGCTTAAATTTCTCTAGAAGTATGATAGTAATAAATTAATTAATTAATTAATACCATTTTTAAATATGTTTTGTTGTAAATTGCTTGTTAGTTGATTATAACTAGTTGCTGTATTTTTAAATAAATAATATTTATATATAATAAAAAAATCGAAGAGTGAAACATCAAGCCGACGTATTTGTTGGAGCTCCCGAAGAGACGATTAAGGTCATCTTTTAATATAAAACTATTCCACTTTTTCGTCGATGACGACGATGCCAGGAAACAAATGAAATGCGACAAGAGTCGCAAATGGGACTCGAGCTAGAACCATCAATTTTTGTCCAATTTCGATGAAATTTAAAATGTGTGACGGAATTAGGTCTAGAAAAAAGTATGTCAAATTATATCGAAATCGGTTCAGATTTGGATATAGCACTCATGTATATTTTCACCCGATTTTAGGTATTTCGTGCATCAATCACGCTATATATGTCCAATTGTGATGAAGTTTAAAGTGTCTGGAATTTGGTCTAGAAAACATTATTGAGACATCATTTTGAAATCGGTTCAGATTTGGATATATCGTTCATAAATTTTCTCTGTCGAAGTTAATTGTTTTCTCATTTTAGTTGGTTGATACCGAACTTCCTTGAGACAAATTGGCCGAAACAGAGGCGTCATGAATCAAGAGCTTGGTATTGTTGCCGTGTTCATAGGAGACTTCCGAAGCAAGTTTTCTTCCTTCACTATAATCCACATTAGGGCGACCTCTCTTCTTTGTATCATTACCTTATTCTAGCGTAAATACTGTGTCGCTAGTTAACCATAAGCTTTCAAATTGTAATACACGATTTTTTGACCTCGAATTTTTTATCCATTTTTGGTTATGGCGTGCACAAATCGCTCATTTACTCAAAGAGTGGCATAACTCAAAAAATGCGTTTTCTGAGTTAGCAATTTATATTTTTTCTACGACTTCTACTTTATCTTGTGTCAAATTTTCGTGCTGATATCTCTAAAACTCGACGAGTTACAACTCATTTACTACGAGTTTCAAATAATTCAACACAAAAGTTTTTTGAAATTATGAAGCACTAAAACACTTCGAATCATGCTGGATCTTGCACAGAAATTTAACATTGATACCTGGCCAGCTGTTTGCAAAATACGGTCCAAATAATTATTTCAGTTTTTGTGTAATAATCTTTTTAAGTTGGGAAGTCAAATTTCAATCGCGAACTTATAACTCGTTTTTCTCGAAACTCGATTTTTTGAGATGTGTCACTCTTTGAGTAAATGAGCGAAATGTTATAAACTTATTTTTTAACTCCCGTCACGACATTGTCTTTAACACCTCGATTAAATTTCGCAGATATCCAGTCTATAACGTGTTTAGGTTTTCGCTGATTTTCCAACCAAAAATTAAAAATATCCAAATTTTTAAGTTTTACGAAATCTGGAAATTGATAATTTTTTATTCGCAAGTATACGCAAAATTTCTTTTCAAAGTCTGTTAGCCGGCATTGTCACCTTTCACCAGATTGTAATTTTTTGGTTTTGGAGGTTTGAAAGTGTTAAGAATATAATTCCGTTATTATTTCATTTCAATCACTGACTTATGACTTATGATTTTTGCCTCAAAAACCTGCCATTGGCCCCATCGTGATGTGGTGGGAGAGGAAAATCTGCTGATACATCAGAAATTACTCAGAAGACAATAAAAGATACTTCTGGTATTTTTTGACGAAAGAGTGATAAAATTATGGGAGGTGGAGTTGATGTTTATCTATCGTTTTTAAAAAAAAAAAAGTGAAAATTTCAATTTTTTTTGAGTTAATACCCTTTTGTTGAACAGGTGCGATATATCCCCAAATTCTGGAAAAAAATATAAGTACTACTTAAGTTGTTGCAGGCTAAAATACGAGTTCCATTTTTATTTTAATTATTTTTGCAATTAATATGAGTGTTAACAGTCGACTAATACAAAATCAAAATACAAAAATAAACCATTAAATTATGCAGAAATATAAAAAAATGTGAGAAACATTTCAGTTGAAATGGAGCCACTGTAACAAAAAAATTTCATTCACAACCAGCACCAATACAAATCAATGCAACAACCGAAAAATATTGTCATATCTTCGATGATTATGATGATAAGAAAAAGGAAATTAAATGAAATAAAACAACACAAAGCAAGTTACACATTCCATAATAATTAATTCAAAAGTTCTTTTTGTTTCATAATATTACATACTTGTATCACCACAAAAGAATACCATGTTAAACACTTTCACTCAATTAAAATTCAATAGACGAAGAGTTTACTTTGATTTAAATTCCCGTCCAAGTGTTGAAGTATCGAATACACGATATTTTGTTTTTGTTTTAAAGCAAATGATCAGTGACATAATATATCTTGGTGTATAAAAACGCCTAACAATATGCTTTAATTTCTGTTGCTTTTACAAAAAAGCCGTTTTTACATATTTACTTAACCCTCTAACCGGACATTTTTTTTGATTAGAAAATATTAATAGTTTTTATGTAAATAAAATATGTGTTAATAGTATACGGCGGAAAAAAGGCCTCTCTAACATATGTCCCAAACATATTTTGCAGCAAACATACATTTGTTTGCAATCAGTCCCAAACATAACATATGTTTGGGTCCTGCAAACAAATAAATGTTTGGGTTCAAACAAATACAAACCCAAAAGCCACAAAATAAAACAAACACATTCACCAGTGGGCGCTTCCCCTCAGTTGTGAAATAAAACACATTTTCTTCAAGTTGAAATCAACAGTGGGAAATCGGCATCTGGAATTAAATGATTATATAATGTAATAAATAGGTAGATCCATATTTCAAACATACATATGCCTGTATGTATATAAAAAATGTATTGATGTAATAACCAATATTAAATGCGATTTCTTCCTTGTCCAATAAAATATTTCCATTCACCTTTTGGATTCAATTATAAAATATGTTAGGCATTTAATTTACTAAAAAGCACCATTTCTTTAGGAAAACACAAAACACAGATTTATTCACTCACATTACCGTCTTTACTCGACGATTATATTTAGACAACTGAAAAAGAACACCATAATTTGTATACCCTCAGCATTTATGCTAATGAGGGTATATACACTTTTATACTGGCAAAATGTGCCTCATCGAAATAATGGTTTTAAACCCTAAGTATGTTTGGACGAAACGTGTTTCAGACAATTTGGAGTCGATTTAGCCATGTCCGTGATAACTCTTGAAGGAAGTAACAGATTTGCTCCATACTTTGTATATCGTAAATTTTCTACCAGAGTTAGATGAGGTTCCAATACAAACTCAATCGGTCCACTCCTTTGGGTACCTTCCACACAAAATTTCGGTAAAGCTCGGTTTAGGACCTGGTCACGAATCATGCCTTCTCGTAGTCGATAAAGCATATGTAGATATCCTTTTGCACATCTCGGCAGTTTTGTATTAGTACATTCAAACTAAGTAGGGCCTCTCGAGTTCCCATGCTTTCCCTGAAACCAAATTGAGTTTTTTCCATGTGTGCTTCGCATATTGGGTATATGCGACTATGTATCACCTTTAAGAATATGTTTAAAGCATGACTCATAAGACTTATCAACCTATAGTCCCCGCACGTCTTCGCATTATTTTTCTTGGGAATTGTTATAAACGTAGATTTCAGCCAATCTTGAGGGTATTGTCCTGTTTCATAAATTTGGCTGTATAATTTCAACAGTAGTTGTGTGTTTCTTTCATCTAGTAATTTAAATAATTCAGATGGGACTTAATCCGGCCCGGTAGCCTTATTGTTTATACCCTCAGCATTTATGCTAACGTGGGTATATACATTTTCATACTGGCAAAATGTGCCTCATCGAAATAATTGTTTTAGACCCCAAATATGTTTGGACGACATGTGTTTCAGACATGTCTGAAATTGCAATTTGGAGTTGATTTAGCCATGTCTGTCCGTCTGTCTGTCGGTCTGGAGCGCACGATAACTCTCGAACGGATCAACCGATTCGGTCGAAATGTGGCTTTCGTAATATTTTGTTCAAACTTAGTGTAAGTTCGAAGATAGGTTATATCGGTCCACTCCTTCCGGTTCCTCCCCCACAAAAGTTCGGAAATGTTCAGAAAATTTGTACGCACGATAACTCTTGAAGGAAGTAACCGATTTGGCCCATCCTTTGCACATCGTGAAAGTTCTACCAGACTTAGATGAGGTTCCAATATGGACTAAATCGGTCCACTCCTTCGGGTACCTCCCACACAAAATTTCGGAATCGGTTTGATTTTTGTTGTAGCAACTTGTATTCACTGTCCCCATACGACGGTATAAGTTTCATCAGGGGCCAGTCCATACTTCTTGAGAAAAAAGCCTGAAAGTTACCAAAAACCCCTCAAACTTAGTTTAAGTTCGAAGATAAGCCATATCGGTCCACTCCTTCAGATACTTCCCCCACAAAAGTTCAAAAATGTTCGGAAAATTTGTGCGCACGATAACTCTTGATGGGAGTGACGGATTTGCTTCATACTTTACTCATCCTAATATATCTACCAGATATAGATCAGGTTCAAATATGGACTATATTTGTCCATTCCTTTGGGTACCTCCCTTACAAAATTTTGAATAAATTCACTTTAAGACCTGCTCTCGAATCACTTTGATTTTTGTTGAAGCAACTTGCATTCGCTGCCTCAATTACGACAGTTAAAGCTTTTTCAGAGGCAAGTCCATACTTATTGAGAAAACAGCCCGAAAGTTGTAAAAAACCCTATGGCACCATATGTAGTGGCTGGAGAGCTCGAACCGATTACTACATTCGTCCACACTTTGGATATTGTAATATTTCTTCGAATATTAGATGACATTCGAAGGTGGTGCTTATAGGTCCACTCCTTCCGGTACCTCCATCACAAAAGTTCGAAAATATTCCCTAAAATCGTACGTAGACGTATCAACCGATTTTGTCCAAACTTTGGATCTCTAAATATTGTCGAAACTTAGTTTATGTTCAAATTTGGACCCTATCTGTCCAATCCTTGTGGTACCACCCACACAAATGTTCAACATTTTTGTGTGATTAAGGGTCTGTTCGAGGATCCTTTGGTCACTTTTACCGAAGGTTTTCTAGTGGCCCTGTTTACAGCGATATTATGTTTTACGTGGGCTAGTGCGATAAAAAACCCTATCTATCGATATCCCCGCAAATGTTTGAGCTTTAATCCTATCCATACTTTTATCGGTTCATACGCCCAAAATTTTGAACACATACCACTTTCCATCCGACATAACTTGAAAAAACCCGCACCAAAAAACGAATTGGAGTGATTCTATGAAACTCGTCGAAGGGAGTAGTATTGTTTGGCTTGAATGGCAGCAATGGGTGTTGAAATTTTTGTTTTTATAAAAGCAAACATGATCACGACATTGTTAACAATGTTTCTAAAAACTATTTTCAAAGAAAAGTGCGAAAACTGGTTTACATTTTTATACCCTACACCACTATATGGGGAGGGTATTATAAGTTGGTTTTGTCCAAAAAGTTTGTAACGCATCGAAATAATGGTCGTAGACCCATACTTATATATACCAAAATGATTGTCTCGACGAGCTGAGTCGATCTGGCCATGTGTGTCTGTCTGTCCATCTAAACCTTGTAATCACGCTACAGGTCGCAATTTTGATCGGATCGTCACCAAATATTGGTTGTTGATGAGGGTCCCGGAGGGGAAGAAAGCCTATTGATTTTGGTGATGGTCGGATAATATTTAGGGGCCGGAATGGGCAAAAAACTTATTTGGAGAAAAAGTCAACGTTTTTCCAAAGCAAATATCTCCGCTTCTATAATGGGTATATCAAAAGCAAAACCTGCTAATGAAAGTAGACAACGAAGATATCGCAATAGCCGCAAATTTAACCGAACTTTTCATTTTTGCGATTTTAGTTATAATGACGAATATCACAGCTTTGGTTTGCCAAAAGCAAAGTCTGGCTATGAAAGTAAAAATTCCCATATTTATAATGATGCAAAGTAGGTTGGCGTGGGTGCCCAAATAACGGATATATCGCAATAGTCGGTAATACATCCCATTTTCCATTTTTTTGTAATCACGCTACATGTCGCAATTTTGATCAGATCGTCACGAATTTTTGGGGGTTATTGGGGGTTCTACAGAGAAAGAAGCCTATTGATTTTGGTGATGGTCGAATAATATTCAGGGCTCGGAATGCGCAAAAAAATCAACGTTTTATTTCAAAGCAAATATCTCCGCATCTATAAGTGGTATATCAAAAGCAAAACATGCTAATGAAAGTAGAAAAATCACATTTGCAACGATGTAACATAGGTTGTCGTAGGTGGTCAAGCAACGAAGATATCACAATATCCGCTAATAGAACACAACTTTTCATTTTTGGCATTTTAATAATACTGACGAATATCACAGCTTTGGTTCGGGACCTTCCAAAAACAAAGTCTGACTATGAAATTAGAAAATTCCATCTTTACAATGGTGCAAAGTAGGTTGGTGTAGGTGGTCAAATAACGGAGATATCGCAATATTCGGTAAAACATCCCATTTTTCCATTTTTTTTGTAACCACGCTACAGGTCGCAATTTCGATCAGATCGTCACGAAATTTTGGGGGTTAATGGGGGTCCTACAGAGGAAGAAACCTATTTTGGTGATGGTCGGATATTAGTCAGAGGTCGGAATGTGAAAAAAAACTTATTTGGAGAAAAGGCCAACGTTTTATTTCATGCGAATATCTCTCTTCTGTAAGAGGTATATCGAAATTAAAACTGTCAAGGAAAGTAGAAAATATCATCTTTACAACGATGTGAAATAGGTTGTCACAGGTGGTCAAACAACAGAGATATCACAATAGTCGGTAATGCATTCATTTTTCCATTTTTTGTGCAGTCACACTACAGTTCGGAATTTTAATCGGATCCTCACGAAATTTTGGGGGTTGATGGGGGTCTCACAGAGAAAGAAGCATATTGATGGTTGGCGTATATCCAACATTTCCATTTTTATTTAAGTTATACTGACGATGTACTTAAATGCGTTTCAACAAAATTAACCTGTCTTAATGAATACATTCAGAGCAAAGGCGCTAAGCTATCCCAATTTTAATATTGTGAATTATGCACAGGGGTAGTGGTATAGGGTATCACATAGTCGGCCCCGACCCGACTATAGCCTTGGCTCACTTGTTTAATTTCATGTTACATCATTTTCAGTGATAGTCACTGTATATACTTTATAGGGTCGCAACTGATTGGTTCGATGTGTTTCAAACAGAAATACAAACTTAATATACCCTCCATGCAATGACGAATCGGCCACAGACAAGTATGGAAAGAATGCATATTTAGCTCAATATGTATTGTCGGATAATGGACCAATGTAAAACAGTCCGATTTTTCCTTTGGAAACATCAAAATACGTCTGGAAACTATAGGGAAAAAAGAGACCCTTAGCGCAGTATCTTGAAACGACCTACAGAGCTCTACTTATTCTCTCAATAGTATTGGAATGACTTCATTTTTACAAAATGAATAAATATTATCCACTACTATCATAATAAACCACAAAAAGTGTGCCAAATCCAGTAAAACCCATCAAATATGGAAGCTAGAATGCCGAATTTTTGGGTACTATATTCTTTACTAAGCAAAGTATTATGCGAAATCGGGTTCACGGACATAATAATGATTGGGAAAACATTCCCACTGACATCATTAGGAAATATTTAATAGTCAGTATTCAGTAAAAGGGATCCAGAAAGCTCAATCAAGATCAACTACCACATTTCAAACGGCCAGATCATGATATAACAACACTAAACTGATTAATACCTATGGGCAAAATCAATCAATATCAACACTTATAAATTTTTTGAGTCCATTTTAAGAAAAAACTCGATAATATGGTAAAATCCTTCAAACAACTGAAAATCAAAACGAGGAGATATACATGCATACAATTGTGTAAAAACATGTTTATACCCCTAGCAAATTTCAGCTACATCGGTAGGATAATGTACCTGAAACAGCAAAGGGCATCACCATAACGAAAGACTAAACATTGTGCTTGTATTGTGTTAAATACGAGTAACAACAAATGCCTCAACCGAACGAAATCGCACGATGTTGCCTTTAATGTATGTGTACATCTGTTCGTCTCACTATGCTCCGGAGCATGGGACTATATAAAAAAAGTGGACCTGTACTGATAAATTTCTAGGAGAAAGTTTTGTAGCCCCAAAGAAGATTGAATACCAATTTCAAACATTTCAAGTGGGGTTTTCCGAAATCTGTGGTCCTTTTTGGACGTATGAACTTGCCGACAAAAATATGGATTTAGATTAAAGCTCAGAAGTGTTGCGGAGGAGATACCCGAAGAAATCGACCGACATAGTCCATTTTGGATGTGAAGTAATTCCATCCGATAGTTTTCGCGCCCATTACCAATTTATGTTATTATGTTATTTTAGTGTATAATGTAATTGAAATTTATATAATATTTGAGATCAACTTACGTATTTTTTCTGCCATGAAGCGATCACTGCATCCTAGATATAAGAGAAAAATGCTGGTTAAAATAGTGAATATGATTGGCAAGGACTTCGTGAATTCTTAAAATTAGGATTTGCAGAGTCCAATTTCTCACAACGAAATGGTTTTGTACAAAACGATTCTTCAATAAATGCAATTAACTCATATACAAATTAAATCTTCAGGCGAATGTGAAGGTGACGATTAAATTTCAGGAATCTTTCGGCTCAATGATTAAATTCCAGGAATCTTTCGGCTCAATTATAATGATGATGTAATACTTCCCTTACGCTTAATTTAATACCAGTTACCTCATCAATCGAATATTGTATCAATATGTTAGGTTCAGAGTTTTACAAATTCGAGAAATACTGGTCCATTGGCAAGCGTAAAATCGATAGGCTTACAGCGGAATATTTACAAGGCAACCTCCTTTGAATAAAGAATCTTCCCCAAACCCAAACAGCGGAATACACACGAAACAAACTTCTTTGAATTGATTCGCCAGATTATTGATGAAGAAGTACAACGGAAATTTGATTATATGAAGCTCAGTTGGTCCATTGGTACATTATAGTTGTGTTCCTTTTCTTACCTGAGGTTACCATTTTTACCATTTGTTACCATTTTTAAACCGCAAAGCGTTCCTTATCCCCAAAAAGTGGTAAAACTGGAAGATATTTTTAAAAGAGTGAGAGAGGAGAGAGAGCAAAAATGCCTTTCTCTTCTACCATAGGCTACCAGACAAATTTCTACAGGTAAAAAATTGTAGAACTGATTTTTCGATTTCTTAATAATGAAGAAAAAATGAACAAAAACAGAAGAAAAAGGCGAACACTGACAAAACAAAATTAAAAATTGTGAAATAAAAGAAGAAAATTGAATTGTTATGTTTCTTTTTGACATTGCTACCAGATCTACCATTTTTTTTCGTTCCTTTACTTTTCTGGTAAAACGGTTCACGAGAGAGCAATTTTGACAGTTTTCTCTTCTACCACTTTTACCATTAAAATAGTAAAGGAAAAGGCTTATATTAATTCGAGAAAAAAACTATTTTATTGTTCCAAATTTAATTTTAAAATTGACGACCTATCTTTCCAATAATTTTCCAAGAATAAAACAATTTCTATCAAAAGTTTTGAAAGCTCAATTTTTTATATTTCAAACGAATTATGTTCTTATTTTAATTTTCTTTACTTGTTGTTTTCACAAAGTGTAAGGTGGTACAGTGCCACAACATTGTGTGTTTCATTTTGGCGAATTTTTTTGGAAAGGTACCGGAGGACCTGGTCCGATAACCATCCATTCACCTTAGATAACGCCGTTGATACGTTCCAAAAAAAAAACACGACTCAAAGTGAAACGACGCAAGGCGAATCAAGAATTTCTGAGGAAAACCGTGTAAAGTTCGGAGATATTTCCAGGGTTAAGAATTCGCTACTTTTAGAAAAACGAAAATTGAAAAAGTAGACTGTTAAATATGTAAAATAAAATTTGATTAAGCACATAGACAAAAAAAAAACAACTCAACCAATTACAACTAAATAAACTCTGTATAAATACATAAATTAATCACTGCCCCTAATGGCTATTGTAGAAAGACAGTTTTCGTTCAATACATGTTGATCAAAGCATCTTGAACAGTTTTTAATGCAAAATTTCCTTGAAGCAGTTGATATTTTGCAACTACCTCCTGTGACTTCAAAAGTCTCTTTCTTAGTCAGTATAGTTTTTTAACCAATCTGGAAGCTTCGTAAATAAAGCACATCTCTTTGCAAATAGGTTTAAAGGTACCTCTTAGCTTCAGCCACTATGCGTGAAAGATGGTTAAAACTTCTCAAACGATTCCTGAAAAGACATGACTTTCATAATTATGATTTTTTCTAAAACAGATGTTGTTAACTTCCCAATTTATGAACTGTTTTCCAAAAAAAAAAAAAAAAACAGTAAGGAAAGGATCAAAGCCGGGCGGGGCCGACTATATGATACCCTACACCACTGTGAATATGTAAAATATAAATCGGAGCTATATCCAGATCTTAACCGATTTCGATATAATTTGGCACATTTATTTCCAGACCGAATTCTCATTCCAAATATCATTGAAATCGTTCTTATATAGCGTGTTTGGTGCAGCAAATACGCGAAATCGGCCGAAAATATATATGGGAGCTATATCAAATCTGAACCAATTTCGATATAATTTGGCACAATTATTTCTAGACCGAATTCAGTCAAACATTCCAAATTTCATCAAAATCGGACGTATATCGCGTTTTTGTGCAGAAAATACGTGAAATCGGGTGAAAATATATATGGAAGCTATATCCAAATCTGAACCGATTTCAATATAATTTAGCACATTTATTTCTAGACCGAATTCAGTCACACATTCCAAATTTCATCGAAATCGGACATATAGCGTGTGTGGTACAGAAAATACGTGAAATCGCCCGAAAATATATATGGGAGCTATATCCAAATCTGAACAGATTTCGATATAATTTAGCACACTTATTTGTAGACCAAATTCAGTCACACAGTCAAAATTTCATCAAAATTAGACGTATATAGCGTGTTTGGTGCAGCAAGTACGTGAAATCGGGCGAAAATATATATGGGAGCTATATCCAAATCTGAACCAATTTTCACCAAAAGCAATAGCGTTCTTCCTACGGCTAAAAAAATTGTACTCCCCAATTTTCAGCTGAATCGGGCAAAAAGTGCGACCTGTACCTTGCGAACAAAAATACATGGACAGACGGACGGACATGCATAAATCGAATCAGAAAGTGATTATATGTATATCCCCAAAAGGAACTATGGGTCTATTTCGTTTCCTTTTGTATGTTACATACAAATGCACAAAGACACCACAGTGTGGTGTAGGGTATAATTAAAGCTTGAAACGAGGCAACATCGAAAATCGAACGACGCATAGTGAAAATTGGTGCTAATTAGGCAACTTCGAAATCAACTCAAAGTAAAACGACTTAAAGCGGGGTCTTGGTGTATCATAAATATAACGATATGCAAAGTGCATTTGTATGAAACATGCAAAAGGAAGTGAGATAGACCCATAGGTCCTCTTAGGTATATATCCATGTAATTTTGTAATCAAAGAACAGGTCGAATTTATTGTCCGATTCTTATTAAAATTGGGGTAGATATTTTTTTTTTTGGCCAAAGGGCGAACGCTATTAATTTTGGAAAAAAAACGGTTAAGATTTGGATATAATTTTCGCCCGATTTGAGGTAATTGGTGCGTCAAACACGCAAATTTTGTCCGATTTTGATGAAATTGTAAACATACGACAAAATTTGGTCTAGAGATAAGTTTGCAAAATTATATTGAAAAGTGTTCAGATTTGGATATTGCTCCCATATATATTATCACCCGATTTGAGGTATTTGGTGCACCAAACACGGAATTTCTGTTCGATTTTGATGAAATTTTAAACTTTTTACGGAATACTGTCTAGAAATAAGTTTGTCAAATTATATTGAAATCGTTTCAGATTTGGATATAGCTCCCATATATATTTTCACCCAATTTGAGGTATTTGGTGTACAAAACACGGAATTTCTGTCCGATTTTGATGAAATTTGAAACGTGTGAATGAATTTGGTCTTGAAAGAAGATTTTCAAGTTATATTGAAATCGGTTCTGATTTGGATGCACCGATGCACCGATCATGCAATGTAGACATCTCCAATTTTGATTAAAATTGGAATGTGTGACAGAATTGCGACTAATGATAAGGTAACAAAATTTAATTTAAATAGGTTAGGAGTGAAATATAATGCTGACCTATTAAAATGATTAAGATATATATTAAAATATAAAAAAATAATTGTTTAAATCTGGAGTATTATTAAGATATAAATCATGAACGCCTTTCATGTTTCCGATACATATAACGGCTTATGAGCTAGTTAAGTGTGGAAGAAGATGCACTTACTTATTTCACACTTAACTAGCTCATAAGCCGTTATATTTACCGGAAACATAAAAGGCGGCCAATAAATCTATTGTTTTTCTCTTCCGAATAATAAGCCATGACGCGAAGATGGAGCTAAGTACTTTGATTACCGAAGAAAAACAATGTAATTATTTCATATTGTATACATATTCATTGTGGTGTATGGTATCATCATATAGTCGCTCCATCCAACTTTGATCTTTTCCTCACTGTTTTTTGAGTTACTTTAACATTAACAATTTTTATCCGTAACTCAAAAAATGAGTTACAGAATTCCACTACTGATCTACGTCTTATAGAAATATTACGATGTGTAAAGTATGGACCAAGCAGGTCACTCTCTTCGAGAGGGCAAAGGTCAATAAAAAATCAATCACAAAATTAATCCAAAACATGGGAAAATACCAGGGAGTTAAAAATGTATGTACGAGGGCGTTCGGAAACTTCTTAGCCTATCAATGGAAGAGAATAGTTAGTTTTTCAAAAATATTTTTATTTTTCAATATAATCTCTTGAAACTTCAATACACTTAGTCCAACGCTTTTCTAGTAATTCCATCCCTTGATTAAAATAGTTTTCCTCAAGGTCTTCAAAATAGTGGTTTACAACTCTAATTGCATCTTCATTTGAGGTAAAACGCTTGCCAACAAGGATTTTTTTTAGATTTGGGAACAAGTAAAAGTCACTGGGAGCTAAATCAGGAGACTAAGGTGGGTGGTCAAGCAACTCGTACTTTAATTCGTTGATTTTAGCCATTGTTAAAACACTCTTGTGCGCCGGTGCTTTACTTACTTACTTAGCTGGCCCATTACAGAACATTTGCCGGTGCTTTGTCTTGATGAAAAGTTATTTTTTTGTGTTGTAAGCCAGGACGTTTTTCTCGAATTTGTACATTTACAGCCTGTTCATGTATGTCGGCCGAAAGGTTTCTTGCGCTTCGGAAGTGGAAAAAAATCATTTTCTGTTCACGTAAACTCCTTTGAAACGAAAATCTATGCGACCGACAAGGCCTAAGAAATAACACGTAAACGTACACATTTCCATGTAAATTTGGGTTTATGTATTTCGAAAAGACTGTCTCTTATAGAAAGAGAATGTCAAAATCACTCACTTGCTTTGTAGCTGCCGAGTAGAACGTAAACTCGCGAATAACACCGAAAATCTTAAAACAAATTTATGCAACACATTCTTGAAACAAAATAAAAATTTTACAGATACGATTCAATGGCGCTTTCATTCATTATTTTGAAGAAATCAATTAAATAAAATAATTCAAAATACCGACACATTTTATTTTTCAAACAAAACAAATCACACATATTCCAATATTTATATGTATATGTGTATTTTGTTTTCATTTCTCATTTGGCTCTCATTTATGGAACATAGTTGTACAAATGTACATTCAAATTAGTAGTATTTCGCATAGGATACGTAATGGCAGTCGCACGATAGTTTGCGAAATACATGAACGCATTTTTAGACGGAAGTGAGTGCCTGCTTTCCTTTCGTGCAGGTTTCCGTGCGACATACATGAACAGGCGGTTAATTGATCCAAAAGGTTGCAGTGCTTTTTGCCTTCTTTGGGGCACTTCCTCCAGCTTCAGTCCATTGTTTAGATTGTTCTTTTGTCTCTGGAGTATAGTGGTGGATCCATGTCTCATCAACAGTTATGAAACGACGCTTAAAATCCATTTTATTTCGCTTAAAACGATCCAAACAAGCTTGAGAAATGTTCATTCTTATGCGTTTTTGATCGACTGTTAACAACCAGTCGACCACGTTTAAATTCAGCAACCCAATTTTTTACTGTTGCATATGAAGGAGCACTTTCACCTAACACATTCACCATATCATTATGAATTTCTTGTCCCGATAAACCTTTTTTATGCAAATATTTAATGACAACACGCATTTCTAATTTGTCCATTGTAACAAAATTGCGGATGCGTCTTTTTTGAACACATGTTTCTATATGAAGGTGTTGCCAGATCGAAACAAAATTTAACATGTGTTTATAACAGAGATGGAAGTTTCCAAAACACTTAACTTTTTTCTGTTTATACCGCGCTTTTTGTGCTAGGCTAAGAAGTTTCCGAACTGCCCTCGTATGTATTTGAAATGAGCATTTTGTTTTTCTGTGAAATTGGAAATCAAATATGCAACAGAAAAGTCAAAAAAGCAGTTTAATCCGCTCTCTTTTCTTTGTTTCATATTGGGCATTAAAGTTGTATGTGAAGGAAAAACATGTAGGCTGCAAAAATCGCAGTTTTACCGAAGATGACAAAATCTCAAGATAATCAACTGAAAACGTTCAACATTGGTGTTTTCCTGTAATATACCAGAAATGATACTGTTGCTATTTTTGCGATTTTTATCAAAATATAGTCCAAAATAGGTCACATTTAAAATATGTTAATATGCAAATAAGATAATCGTAATTGTATTGAATCTAGAATTTGATAAAAATAACGTGTTTTCAAACCTAATTTGAACATTTTGGGTAAATTTTTGGATTTTTACCAATTTCCCCATTTAAATGGGTATTTACATTTTGGATATTTACAAATTTCCCATCTCTACATATCGATGCATTACTTCCTCAACCTCGTATCTTAAAAAATACAAGTTTTCAGCAGAGATAAAAAACGATTTATCCTTTGATACATCGGTGTTTTGGTAAAAAAATTAAATGCAATTATTAGGGAATTGAGTCCATCTATGAATATAGCTAGTAATAATATGTTAATCTTTTTTAGTTCAAGCAGGAAACACATTTATTAGAAAATTCGGTAGAAAATTCCCTCAGTATAATTTCGGTTTAATTTCCTGAGTATTTCAGACATGAAAAACGTAAGAAACGCCGTTCGGACTTAGCGATAACAAGTAAGAAAAACATTAAGTTCGGTCGGGCCGAACTTTATACCCTCCACCACAAATTTCAGCCTTTTCGGTGGATTAATGTGGCCACAACCTTCAAAATACGGAAAATCGGACGGTACCGTTTTATGGGGGCTATACCAAATCTTGGACCTATATACATTATTTTTTGTAGATATGTTGTTTGGCCTCCAGGAACCATAAATGCCAAATTATAGCTTATTCGGTCTGCAAATGTGGCGAAGAACGTGAAAATACCTCACATCGGGAGGTACCGTTACATGGGGGCTATACTAAAACTTGGACCTATATACATAATTTTTTGTAAATATGTTGTTTGCCTCCAGGAACCCCAAATGCCAAATTATAGCTAATTCGGTCTGCAAATGTGGCGAAGAACGTGAAAATACCTCACATCGGGAGGTACCGTTATATGGGGGATATACCAAAACTTGGACCTATATACATAATTTTTTGTATATATGTTTCTTGGCCTCCAGGAACCCTTAGTGCCAAATTATAGCTAATTCGGTCTGCAAATGTGGCGAAGAACGTCAAAATACCTTAAATCAGGAGGTACCGTTATATGGGGGCTATACTAGAGAGAGGACCGATATAGCCCATCTTCGAACTTGACCTGCCTATATACCCTCCGGTGCAAAATTTCAGCACTCTATCTCAATTATTGCGGACGCTAGAGTGATTACAACAGACGGACGGACGGACAGACGGACGGACGGACAGACGGACACGGCTAGATCGTCTTAGAATTTTATCCTGATCTAGAATATGTATACTTTACAGGGGCGCAAATGAGGGTATAAAAAGAAGGTCCCATGTGATTTAGCCAATATGAATCGGCGTGCACTCATTGATAGGAGGATGATTTACGTTTAATCAATGGATTTGACATTTGAAACCCAGCTTATTAAATCCGGTCGTATATAAACGTTCTATTACACAAACAAAATATTTCAACCGATATTATCATAACAATTTTGAAGTACCTTTTCGTAAACTTATTGTTCGAATTTCCAAAAAAAAATCTTTACTACACTTATCCTGCACTCCATCGGTGTCCAAATTTCAATATTCTAGCTCTACTTGTTTGCTTAATACAACGGTAAAATGTGTTATACATTTACCGCCTGTTCATGTATGTCGCACGGAAACCTGTACGAAAGGAAAGGTCTAACATAATGTTATATTCCAATATGGTGATATAAAATTATGTTATACTTGTTTTTGTTGCCGTCGTGTTCTGTTAGTTGTATGTTATACACAAACACCCTCTATGGCTTAATAGTAAAATTGAACTGCATTATGCACTATGTCCAATCTTTACAGTTCTATGTCTTTGTATATATACAAATATTGGAATATGTGTGATTTCCCAGTAGAAAGTGTCTTCAAGACAACATTGATGACTCGTTCACGACACTTTCAATTCGTTGAGGACTCTTTGCAGACAGCCCTTTGGGATCGTTGACGACATTTTCACACAAGTGTCCCAGTATTCATGCACGACAACTTGGGTGACAGGGTAAGCGAAGTTGTCGTCGACGACGATCTAGATGACTAAAATCCCCGTATTTCGTCGACGACTGCTTCACCGACCCTGTCTTGCTACTAGTCATCGATGACCCAACTAAAGACATTATCGTTTATGTTGTCGTGTGTCAAATTTTTATTTAATTATAAAATATATTATTTTTAAAAAATAAATTAGTTTATCAATTAATAATACTTAGCTCCCGTATGTTCCGCAATCCAATATTTTCTTCCAGCTTTACCACGCCATACACGTCTTACCCCACCTGACCATAAGGCGACCTCTCTTAATTTTTGGATTCTGCAAACAGAAACGATTTTAAATGAATGTTGTGAATATTTTCTATAATCTTACCATATACCACAGACGTTGTATTTTACGGACGCTGGAATTTTCAATGTTCTCCATGACTTCAACGTACATGCACCTATTCAAAGAATAACTACAATTAATTTTATAGCATTTTAATCTATTCTAGCTTACCGTTTTTTAAATAATACAGTTTGTATAAATAAAATTGTTCAATCAGTAACGCGGTTTCCGAATTTTATGACATTATAATTTTTCATTTATTACAAATCAAAAATTTTATATTTGGATAAATATGTGTACAATTGTTTCAAAGCACACTTTTGAGCATTTTTCGGTTTGTTGCCAAGACACAATGCAAGACATGGTCATGCAAGTTGGCGTACATGACAATTTCGGAATATTCGTCAACGAATCGTCGACGAAAATGTCATCGAAGACTCGATTTTCTATTGGGTTGTTTTGTTTGAAAAATAAAATGTGTCGGTATTTTGAATTATTTTATTTAATTGATTTCTTCAAAATAATGAATGAAAGCGCCATTGAATCGTATCTGTAAAATTTTTATTTTGTTTCAAGAATGTGTTGCATAAATTTGTTTTAAGATTTTCGGTGTTATTCGCGAGTTTACGTTCTACTCGGCAGCTACAAAGCAAGTGAGTGATTTTGACATTCTCTTTCTATAAGAGACAGCCCTTTCGAAATACATAAACCAAATTTAATGGAAAAGTGTACGTTTACGTGTTATTTCGTATGGCTTGTCGGTCGCATAGATTTTCGTTTCGAAGGCGTTTACATGAACAGAAAATGATTTTTTTTTCCACATTCGAAGCGCAAAAAACCTTTCGGTCGAGGTACATGAACAGGCTGTTAAGTATTTTTTTTTTCTTACAAATTCCCACAAAACCAGCCAAACACCTACTTTAGATTCGCCCGTTTCGCCTCGGCGTTGATTGCCAGTCAGTCACTCAAATGGTACATTTTTTAGTACATTTAAGTACTTATCGTACCCTTCTAGTACGAATTTTCTAAAACCCAGCCACGATCACCTAAGCCCCAAGACTAACCCTCACCCAAAATTTGAAGATCCTAGCTCCCGCCGGTTGTCAGTCAGTCATCATAACTCAGGTATTAAGATACGAGTTTGACGCAGTTATGAAAATAGGAGTGAATGAGATACGAGAATATATCGTCACCATAAATGCCGGAAGGCGTAACCCGCATGAAAATCGAAATTCGTTTTTTGATAGAATCTGATACATTAAGCTAAAATACATGCTCTGGCAAAATTTCAAGCGTCCACTTTTAAAAATAACGATCCTGTTTAAGTAATGCCAAAAAACGTAACAGCATACTGTAATATTCATAAAACACAAAAGGCGTAACCAACATTATTTGAAAATTAAACAGCAGTACAAACAACTTAGTCTTTGATTTTTGCAGCAATTATAATGCCAGAGGGAGGGTATATTGAGCTGATTACGAAAATGTATAATTTCCTTTGGGGCGGATACGGTTACCCGGTTATTTGACCCGAAACTCCAGATTCAAAAACCGTATTAGACCCGGTTCTACTGAACCTATTACTACAAAGTGGGTGTCGTTTGGAAGCTTAAAGAAATACCTATCACATGACGTGGTTATTTTAACCGGTTCGCCTCTTATGCGGCTTATTTCTCCATATGTTTAATTTGACTCTCAGATGACGATATCTCATGGAATGACCATTCTTGTTGCTAATTTTTAAATCTAAAACTTTTACTTTAGGCGGTTTTTGTAGGAATTTTTGATGTTTCCCCTTATACGCATGTCATAGCCAAAACTCAGGTTTGGTACAATGTCGAAAGTTTTAATAAAAAAGTGATTGAAGTGTCTAATTGAAGATGATGTCTGAAGACCGACCTATGCCCTGCATTAAATAAACCACCTAAGAACAACAAAAAACATGAAAACAATATAAAGTAAACGGACAAAAGTAAGTGGTTATTTTGAAGTCAAATGGCAACTAAAACTGATGTACGTGACAAGTCTTATGAGACGTTGGCCCGAAAATGTGTATACACGCAGAGAAAAAAATATGTTTGATCCAACAATATTCCAAGAGCAAAATATGTATTGTTAACATATTGTTGGATTCCTCTGTGTCCACAACTTTTGTTATATAAGTTTATTGATACTTAAGAACCCTAAGTGTCAAAATATAGCTAAATCGGTCTGAAAATGTAGCTAAAAACATCAAAATAACGCAAATGGGAGGGTACCGTTATATGGGGGCTATACCAAAACGGGGACCTATGTCCACAACTTTTGTTATATAAGTTTACTGACACTTAAGAACCCTAAATGTTAAATTATAGCTAAATCGGTCTGAAAATGTAGCTAAAAACGTCAAAATACCGCAAATCGGAGGGTACCGTTATATGGGGGCTATACCAAAACGTGGACCTATGTCCACAACTTTTGTTATATAAGTTTATTGACACTTAAGAACCGTAAATGTCAAATTATAGCTATATCGGTCTGAAAATGTAGTTAAAAACATCAAAACACCGTAAATCGGGGGGCACCGTTATATGGGGGCTATACCAAAACGGGGACCTATGTCCACAACTTTTGTTATATAAGTTTATTGACATCTAAGAACCCTAAATGTTAAATTATAGCTACATCGGTCTGAAAATGTAGCTAAAAACGTCAAAATACCGTAAATTGGGGGGTACCGTTATATGGGGGCTATACCAAAACGTGGACCTATGTCCACAACTTTTGTTATATAAGTTTATTGACACTTAAGAACCCTAAATGTTAAATTATAGCTAAATCGGTCTGAAAATGTAGCTAAAAACGTCAAAATACCGCAAATGGGGGGGTACCGTTATATGGGGGCTATACCAAAACGTAGACCTATGTCCACAAGTTTTGTTATATATGTTTATTGACACTTAAGAACCCCAAATGTCAAATTATAGCCAAATCGGCCTGAAAATGTAGCTGAAAACGTCAAAATACAGTAAATCGGGGGGTACCGTTATATGGGGGCTATACCAAAACGTGGACCGATATATCCTATCTTCGAACTTGATCTTCCGACGGCTAAAAAAATGGTATTCCCCAATTTTCAGCGAAATCGGTCAACAAATTCGACCTGTATGTTGCGAACGGACGGACGGACGGACGGACATGCATAAATCGACTCAGAAAGTGATTCTATGTATATCCCTAGAAGGAACTATGGGTCTATCTCGCTTCCTTTTGTATGTTACATACAAATGCACTAACACATAATACCTCTACCACATAGTGGTGTAGGGTATAAAAAAGGAATTTAAGCACCTGGTAGACTTAAAACACTTAATTCCAAGTGGTTGTCATTACATTTATGGCAAACAATCCTAATAAGAATTAAAAAGTTAAATTTAAATTGTTTCACATCGATAAATTGACTTAAGTACCACAATAAATATAATATTCTGGATCTGATGTTTTAAATATAATACACTTAAAATTATAAGTAATTGTAGTGCTGGTTGGCATAGACAGTTTACCTAATTATGGTCCATTGAAATTTCACCGTCAAGACTGGGAATTGAACCCAACACCGTCAGATTGCCAGTTTAAAGTTCAACCGCGTGGGCCAATAAACTAGTTATAAATTGTTTATAAATTTTCATTTAAACTAGTTTCTTCAAATGTATACTCAATAAATTGTGTGTCAGGTCTTTTGGCACTTCAGAAAAATACAATACCAAAAGACGTAACCCACACAGCTTCTGAAATTCTTAAAAAAAATTAAATTTTTCCAAAAATATATTTCGTCGCTATCTTAGAACACCATACTAAAAATGTCCGATATTTTATAACACCGTTTTCATTTTATAACGTTTTTTGTTTCTCCTGTAAAGTTTAAGTTTTGTGGATTACGTCTTCCGGCATTTATGGTGACGATATATAATTAATATTTACAGAACCGCGACAACATATTGAGATAATAAGTGGTTCCAGTAACAAAGCACAAAAATAGAAATAGTTTGATATGAAAAAGTCAAAATCGTATACCCTGTAGGGACTGTGGCCGACTTAAAGCTCACATAGAGCTAGCTTTTTAAACATAAGTGGCATTTTATCGATTATTTTGCTTTATGCCAACTGACTAATTTTACAAGGCGATGAGCGCATGAGTAGTCAGTATTGTCCAACGCCAGATAACTTTTCGACTGATAATAAACTAACTTTTTTTTGCCTATTTTTAGTCAGTTTAAAACATAATGTGAAAAAAGCAGTTTTTGTTTCTGTGTGTTTTTTTTATTTTTGACTTTTCATATTCTCTCTCTCCCTCTCTTTGTCTCTCTCTCTCTTTTTTGTTAGAGAGAAGAAGGGGCAAATTTGTATATTTCATTTGTGTTCCTTTTTAATTCCAGAATAATATGAGTAATATGTACGAATATGTTCAGTCCATCAACACTGTATTCTATAACTGGATGCTGCATTTATACGAAGAATATTAAGAAAAAGCAAGTGCGAATTATTTATACATTTGTGCCTTATTTCTTCGACAAACACAAATACTTTGCAGACGGTACATGTTTCTGTTTTCAGAGTGGTTAATCTCTAGATAACTTTTCGACTAACTTTATATTGGTCGAAAAGTTATCTAGACATGGACAATTGCCGAAAATTTGTTCTGTTCAAAGTGGTTCATCTCTAGATACCTTTTCAGCCAGTTTTTAGTCAGTTTAAAAATTATCGATCTATTTTGAATCATTTTATTAACTGTTTAATAAAAGTCCGACAGGGTATTTTTAAGAAGCGAGGTTGACGAAGTATGGCATCGATATGCTATGTTACTTATACATCGAAATAAAGCATTTATTTCTTTCAGTGGATTTTTCTTGCTGGGATCCCTTTCTTACCTTGTCAATTCTGATAAAAGAGTGAAAAGAAAAGAAACAATTGCCTTGACAAATTCGAACTAGAATTCTTTTACCAAAAATAACTTAAGTAGAGCAGAAAACTTAAGGGAAGAGCTAAATGAGTTGTTTGGTCTTAAGTTGTTTCTAACGTTTGCCAGGGCAATCTTCCAAGGCACGCGTTACTCGAACTTATCTTCTGTCCATCGCTTTGGCATAACATTAGTAAGATTTCATGTTTTTCATAAAAGGTCCTATATTTTACACTCATACACATGTACAATGTACATTGGTATAATTTTGTTTAACATTTAAAGAATTGTGTAGAATTTTACAGTTGACCCTCTTCGAGTTGTTTACTCGGTTCGCTGTCATTAAAAATAAAAATTAAATTAATCTTTTAATAATTATTCACTTTATTTTTCCTATAGTTTTTTTTTTTGTATTTTTTATAATGCTTCTTTCTATAAATATGTATTGAAATGCTTAATAAATAAGAAAATGAATTTTTGTTTTTGTAATGAGTTGAATTAGATAAAATAAATAAATAATTTAAGCATATGGGCCAGTACCATCGGAGGCTGGTGCTGAGGAATAGCTATCCTTAACTTCAGCTGCAGTATTCGATTTGTTGTCTTGATTCACAGGAGCTGCAGCAACAATGGGTGTGTTTCCAGTCGAGGGGGCAGCGGATTTGTATGCCAGAACTGGAGCTATCACATTGAGAGCAACTGGTTCACGATTGACAACGGCATTAAATCCATTCACACTGTCGGCAGTATAAGTGACGGTGCGTTTGAAGCCATCAGGATCAACCAAACTGTAAACACCGCGTACATTATAACCATCTCTGATTTCTGAATGGGATTTAATATCGCCAGTAGTAGGATCATTGACATCATAACTGTAGTCATACTTGGCAGGAGGGTAATATACTACAGGAACGGCGGCAGGATAGCCATAGTTTGCATTGTCATATTGGTAGTCACCGGATGCAGAATAAGAATCTTCATTATATGCAACGTTGTTGTCATTGTTGGTGTTGCTGTAGGAATCTACTTGTTGGACATTGTTATCTTGTTGCTGTTGTTGTTGCTGGGCTTGCTGCTGCTGTTGTTGTTGCTGCTGCTGTTGTTGTCCAAAGCCATTAGCATGCTGTTGATAATCATACTCACCAACAGCAACGGATACAAAAGTTGCCAAACACAATACTGCAACAAACTGCAGGACAAAATATAAATTAGAAACAGATTCAGTAACATTATGGAATTATTCCTACCTTAAAAGCCATTTCCTTTTTTTCTTTAATTTGGAAAGCTATCAAATTTTAATGAATACAAAATCACTTTAGCTCTGTTGAACTACTTCTTGTACAATGATAAATTCATCGATGGGTGGCGTTTTTATATTCATTCGTTTGCCATATCACAAATCTTTCTTATTCTTCAAAAATCAATTGGAAATTCGCTTTCGTTTCACATTAATTGTGGCCCATTACAATGACAACATTGTGTGTTCACCTATCCCCCCAAGTGATGTCGCATAAATGTCGATATAGCATTGCCGCCGATGATGACTCTTCAAGAGTGTTTTGTGTCCCCCAGCTGTTACATAAAAACTAATTACGCACCATAGCAAATTCACGATGCTCCCCATCTCTATTCATTCGAATACTATGTAATTTACTTTAAATTGTAACACTTTAATGTGATTCTTCTTCATTTGAGCGAATTCATCTTTTTATTACATTGAAGATTGGCTTAACATGCAGCATGTTTGCACTGTTTAGGAATTGAGGGTCAATTATTCGATAATATTTATTAGGTTAATAGATAAACAATAAAAAAACGATGTTAAACACATTATTGGAGTTTAGTTGATGTGTATGTTTTGCAGCATAAACAACACGTTAATCATTTACTATAACAAACACATAATTTGTTAAATATCATACGATATATCCGAACCACGGATGTGAAAATAAAATATTACTATACAGCTGGGGTTAGAACATAAGTCTGGGAAAATATATGTATTTATTTCAGGGGCAAGATGATGAGATGATTCCTGTTCTGATGGCATATTTTTTCAAGTATGTATAATCGCAATTTAGGGCACCGTATAACATAATTCACGAAGACGTAACAGTACCGCAATAAAAAAGAAATCGATGTATTGGTAAACCACAAACGAAACATATGATTTAGATTTTTTTATTCTATTCCCCATTTATAGGATCACAAGATTTATTTCAAAAGCTTAGATATCCATTGCAAGATGTTAAGTGTATACCACCGACGTAGCCCGGGCCCCCCCGAAGTGATTTCAGTTTCCATTGGATATTAGCTTATGCTACACATTTTTCCACTTCTGAGTAAATTTTTAAACAGTTTTAAATTTGTCTAGAAATGTATAATATTGGAGGAACTATTACAGAGGATAATTTAACTTTAGATGTCTACTGATGAGCCAAAATATTTAAAAATATAAAAATAATGAACATTTTAGTTCTAAGTTGATACGTGCTGATAGTTGTTTGCAAATATTTTTGTTCTGATGTTTTTTGGGAAAGCCGAAAAGTGAGTGTGATTCTAATTTATTTGAGAATACTAGACACTTAAAGAGTTCGGTTTTTCGCTTAATTCCCTTCGCCGGGATGAAATCATGATATTGGTAGCGATCAGTAAAATTTTGCAAGTCTGTCAGTTCGTTTTGAAAAACATTACTCTCTGTAACAGAAAGTAATGATGAAATTTAAGCCATTCCACAGTGGATCCACACATTGGCCAAAGATATCGATCGAACGCGATCTTCTTAAGAATAGCTTCAAAAGTCGGAGCATTTGAATAATATTTTTTGTTGTGAGTACAACCTATATTTTAAGTGCAAGTAAATATATTCAAAATATCGCGAAACTAATACGTATAGCAAAATATTATAGTGGATTTTAAAGGAGAAGGTAATAGCTTAATTTTCATTAAAAAACAGTGTTTTAACGTGTTGTGGTATTCTAGTTAGCTGCATATTTTCTTAGTGTATTTTGTAATGCCAATTTGATCATATACTTAAATTTGACCTAAGGTTTTAGTCATGATGCCCACCAGTGCCCACCTCCGGAATAATTTTCCAAAGTAGGTCATGGGTTTAATATTATTCAGTATTAAAATCAGATGTCATCTTGTGCCAGACTATAAATGGTGGGTCGCTGGCTAAAGCTGCCCTGGAATAGGGTTTCTATGGATATATTAGCGTATAACTCTGTTATTTGACCGCGTACATTAACATAATTGGCATCAATGGAAAGGTCAAGAATTCTTCTTCTATATATGACTTACGTGGGCGGTTTGTGTCCTTGAGGAAAAACGCTAGAAGATCTATATTAACAATTTTACAAATTTTCACACAAAAATGTTGGTTTTTTTAATCCGCTAAATTGGTTGGATTTTATGTTTTTTTGGAAATTGTTTTTTTCCCCAAGCCTATTTTTGCATCATAAGATAATTGCGACCTTTGTTCATGTCATTTTGTATTAACAGCATAAAACAATTCTTACCGTATACTTCAGAGGGGAAAGGGGGGAGAATGTTACGCTAGTGGTTTCTTAAAACACTCTTCGCAGCAGCACAAAGCTGTAACCGGCGCATTGGCTTGATTTGTACACTCTAAATATTTTTGGCCACTTTCTCCATACATGTGGATCCACTGGGCATCGGTTCCATTTATTACCTTCTAAATTTATCCAGGAGTCAAATTTTCAAGGAGTCCAGTCATTAAATTCCCTTCCAAAACATAGAATTTTCCAGGTCCTTAAAATATGAATTTCTGATTAATGATTTCATTGTTCTTTCCACCGATCGATTTCTTTAGCTTTGAATAATGGAAATGATCCCTGTGGAAAGTCAAATGGTGGATGATGCGCCAATTTATAACTCAATCCATTTTTAAGTAGTCTTTCGGAACGGAACTCTCTGAAAATTTGGCTCTGGACCTCTAACAAAAGGTACAATATGGATCCGGTGTTGTATTCCATATAACTGACCTTCCATATGGGGCAATGCCAAAACATTGGCCTATATTGATAATTTTTCGCACGATGAATTCATAGGCACTAAGAATTATTAATCATAAATTGCAGAAAAATCTACTAAAAATGTGGTCAAGACCCTCGAAATACCTAAAATCGGGAGATATACTTATACGGGATCTACATTATAACATTGTCCGTTTATATTATAACATTGTCCTAATTTTTTTTTTTTTTTTTTTTCAAAATAGTCTGGCTTAATCCCATTGTTGTTGTTTTACAATTTTAAAACAACTATTTTATTAGTGGAAAAAATTTGGCATTGTTCGCCAAGGGGTAAGGCAGGGAATACTATAGTTTCGATCTACGCCACTGGATCTCATCAGTTCCCTTGTTTCTTGTTTGTGGATATTCTCCACCGAAGTTATTTTTCAATAACTTCTTCAACAAGAAACTTTTTATACCCAAACATCAATTGTCAGCTCGAAGTATAAAGGTAAGCAAAGAAAAAAGTTCAATGAGAAGTTTTTCCTTGGCAACCTCATACAACTCCGACGAAAGTGTCTGCGAAAACAATTCAAACCTCTTCCACTTGTGTGTGTCGTCGAATTTCGACAAATGCACACACCAAAATTTGGTTGGTCTGCTTTACAGCAAAAACAACACACGTCGTGCCAGTGTCTTCAATTTGAAGCATTGTGGCGTTTTTTTTTTTTTTTTATTGGGATAGCGTTTGCAATTTTGTTTTTTCAAAATAGTCTGGCTTAATCCCATTGTTGTTGTTTTAAAATTTTAAAACAACTATTTTATTAGTGGAAAAGATTTGGCATTGTTCGCCAAGGGGTAAGGCAGGGAATACTATAGTTTCGATCTATGCATTTGTCGAAATTCGACGACACACACAAGTGGAAGAGGTTTGAATTGTTTTCGCAGACAGTTTCGTCGGAGTTGTATGAGGTTGCCAAGGAAAAACTTCTCATTGAACTTTTTTCTTTGCTTACCTTTATACTTCGAGCTGACAATTGATGTTTGGGTACAAAAAGTTTCTTGTTGAAGAAGTTATTGAAAAATAACTTCGGTGGAGAATATCCACAAACAAGAAACAAGGGAACTGATGAGATCCAGTGGCGTAGATCGAAACTATAGTATTCCCTGCCTTACCCCTTGGCGAACAATGCCAAATCTTTTCCACTAATAAAATAGTTGTTTTAAAATTTTAAAACAACAACAATGGGATTAAGCCAGACTATTTTGAAAAAACAAAATTGCAAACGCTATCCCAATAAAAAAAACGCCACAATGCTTCAAATTGTCCTAATTTTGTAATTTTTTGCCATATAATTTGCTAAAAAATTTAATTAGAATTAAAGCATAAAAATGTTGAACATTTCCGGAGGTACCTGAAAAAATGATAGGAGTCATTTCTTTCGATTGTTACTGTGTCAACTAGTCATTTAATTTGGGCACTGTAATATTTTTAGATCTCTTGGGACAGTATGTCAAAAAGCATGGTCTACTTTCGGTTTTAAAACAATCCTCGCCCTTAAACTGCACTTAAGCGAAGGAAGGAGTTGTGCAATCTAGTCTATGTCCGAACTTGATTTAAGTTTGAGGGAAATATTAAACATATTACAATGGTTTAGTTGGAGGTTAGTAGGGCAGATTGGTGGAAATTTAAGACCTGCCTTCATGAAGCTATATCTTTTCATATCTTTATATTTTTTAATGTAACGAGGGTATATACAAATATGTACAAATTCATATGTATATATGGACAAAATCCGGTTCAGAAAATTTGGGGTCGATTTAGCAATATCCGTATGCTGATTACAAGGTATAGTTGTATACCATAGGACGGATGTGTGGAGACTCTATTTTTTCAAATAATGTCAAAAATCCTAAGTCAACTGTAGAAATATATTAGAAGATATGTAGTATAAATCAACAATTCAACTTTTGCCATTTACGCTGTTTCGTTTGATTATAACATATATATGTATGTACGTTAGGGTTATAACTTTTTTGCAAATATCAAAAATACCACCACTGTACCACTGAGAAATGGAAAAATGTCAAAATTTTGCCAAATCGCGATATTTAAGTCGTTTATTTTAATTTAAATTTAAAATTATTATAAAGAAAAAATATCAAAAGTGTTTAGAATTCGGTATCGGTGCGGGAACTTTTTTCACCGAATCGACCTAAAAAGCGCGTTTTCGATATCATGAAAATATTTCCCACATGGTACTGGCGTGGTATTTTTTTTAGTTATATCCCTAATGTACATGTGTATAAACTGCTGCAGATATGTTCTTTAGTTTACTTTTGTTTTTATTGACATATTTTGCTGCTATTTATAAATAGTATGAAGTAAATATTTTCTCTGCCATCCAATGTAATGACTTGACAAAAACTACACATTGGCCCACTTTACAGAAACATTTCTGTGGTTTTCTTCGAAAACAGCATAAGTCAACATTTTAAAATTTTGTCTTATTGGTAGTACGCACTTGATTTATTCTACAGTTTTCCTACGAAAAAATCCTTTTAGATTATCTTCATCATTGTGAATAAATGGCGACAAGACCAAGTTGATTAGAATGATCATGTGTGTAAGTTGAAAAATATAATTTTAAGGTTGTTAAGAAATTATATAGATCGATACCGCCGTTTGAACCACGTACTATAATCATATCCAGTTACAACGATTACGTTGACTTCATAATGTAATAGAAAATAATGATTATGCGCACACTAGAGGTTCTCCCTTTATAGAAGTATATATATGTAGTATGTATATTCTAAGATTAAAACCTGGACCGAATAACCCATATTCAAAATTAGCTTAACTGCAAACAAAAGACACACACGTGTGTAAATAACTACAATAATCCTCTTTTTTGTCATTTTCTATTGACATATTTTGGTGTTATGTTGTATGAAGTTCATATTTCCTGTATCATTCAAAGTTATGACTTGACAAAAAAATAATTATTGACCAAGTTTACAAAAACAATGTTTCAATATTTTGCCGAAGGCAATAAACTGAATTGAACATAAATGAACATAATTTCAATTTGAGCAGTTAATAAATCGATTTGAAAGTTATTATTATGATGAGGTAGATGAGTCTATAAATAGCAATATGCTATAAAAACTCCTTCTATAATTTGCTAGAACCCGACTTTTGTTTTCATTGTTATATTCTTTTATTTACATAAATCTAAGCTTTTATTGGCTGACGGAATTTTAATTCGGAAAGTTAAAGGAATTCAATGAAAATCGCAATGTAATGGTCCACATCAAACCACAAAGTAAGCACACAATTCATTGTATTTTCACTATCATTTGTAGCGGTGCACAGTGGTTTAGAACTTAATTTTTCGGGGCGTTGGTCAATTACAAATAATTAATGACATTTTATTTTTATACACTACAGGTCTATGTGGAGAGAGTATTATACATAGTTTGTAACAAATAGAAATAATTATTTAATTTTTTAATCGAGTTTATGATCTATTATGCAAGTGAAAAAGGAAAGCCGACGATTCGAACCCACACACCCACCACTATGTGACATGCATGTTTCGTCTTCGGTAAAGACTCTTCAGACATATCGGATGTGGAGCGGCTTCAATGTCCTCGAACTTTTCTTCTTTCAAATGCATTTTTGTTTTGTATTTTACAACAACAATGAGGATTTTCCCATTTAGTTGTGCTTTCATGACAAACGCTTACCGCTGCCTTTGAATGTTATGTGTTTGGCTCTGAACGCTAACACGCCGTGACAACACCTTTTTCCTGTGTTTTTCATCAAAATGAATGTTTCAACGACATGAGTTGATCTGGTCGTCCGTCTGTTCATCTAAATTTTATCGCAATATTAATCGGAAAGTCACGAAATTAAATTAAAAAATCTCACCTTTACAATGATGTAAAGTAGATTGGCTTAGGTGGTCAAACAGTGTAGATGGCACAATTGTCGCCAATCCATCCCATGTTTCTATTGTTATACCCTCCGACGTAAGATGGAAGGTATATGAACTTGGTAATTCCCCTTGTAGCACATCGAAATATTCGTTCGAGACTGTATAAAGTACACGGAGGAAAAAAGGCCTCTATAAAATATGTCCCAAACATATTTTGCAGTAAACATATATTTGTTTGCAATAAGTCCCAAACATAACATATGTTTGGGTGCAAACAAATATATGTTTGGGTGCAAACAAATTATATGTTTGGGTGCAAACAAATTATATTTTTGGGTGCAAACAAATATTTGTTTGGGTGCAAAAAAACAAACCCAAAAGCCACAAAAAAAGCAAACTCATGACCCAGTGGGCGCTTAGAGCAAGGGAGCGAAAATTTCAATGTAAAACACATTGAAATGTATGCTCACTTGCTCTCAGTAAGCGCTCACTGGCTACACACATTTATAAATGGTTATGGTTTATTGAAATTACAAGCACAAAAGCAACAACAGACACATATGTATGTACATACATACAAAATTCCAAAGATATATATATAACTATAGATGGCATTCTACCCGGTATTTACTCAAAACTTGGGTAAATACCAGGTAAATACCAAATAAATATCTTTTTTGGGTGTTTATTTGGGTAAATAAAATTTTATTTTGAAATCAAAATTTTGTTTTTTCTGTCAGACAGAAAATCAAAAAGAATACCCAAAAAGCGGTGAAACCACGCGGACTTTTTATACGTCAAATCGGTCGTTGGAGTTGCTTGTGCGAAACATTTAGCGAAGAATGCCAAAATTATAGCTTTTTCGAGGAGGACTCAAATCTCAAGATTATCCGCTGAAGTCGTGGGTTAATCCATCTGATATAGCATAAAGTTTGGATTTCGATCCATAATTTATGATTTTCTACAAGAAGATATACAGCAAACTGCTCTAAAAGTTGTCAAATACCGAAAATATGATGTCAAAATATATATGAGAGATTTACCAAAATATGGACCAAAATTGATCATATTTTAACTTGTCCCGTATCAAAAAACGGTAATTTTATTCATAGTCATTTAAAATTTGGTCAAACACTGAGTTTTCGCATCTAATTTCATGATTTTAGTTTCTGTAGTTTATACTAGAGTTGGGTAATCTAGTTCCTAGTTCCTTGTACTAGTTCCAAAGCGTATGAGTAACATCATGAAATATAACGTGTGGTGTTAAGTATACGCAGTTTGTTCAAAGAAAAAAAGTGGGCCATTGGAACTGCGAAGTGAACTAGATCGTTCCAAATAGTTCCTTTGGCACAACTCTAGTTTATACCCACAATTTGGGTAAATACCCGGGTATGTACCCATTTCTACCCAATTTACCCATTTTAATGGGTATTTACCATTTGGGTATTTACCCATTTCCCATCTCTATACATAACAGACTTTAATAAAAGAAATACGGAATGAAATAATTTATAAAAAGTCACACTTTTAAAAAGAAAAAAAAATAATATATAGAAACATCGTTTAATGCTTCTTCTTAGTTGTGAAATAAAACACATTTTCCTCAAAGTTGAAATCATCAGCGGGAAATCGACATCTGGAATTAAATGATTATATAATGTAATACATAGGTACATCTATATTTCAAATATACATATGTATGTATACGTTGTATTGATGTAATTACCAATATTAAATGCGATGTCTTCCTTGCCCAATAAAATATTTCCATTCGCCTTTTTGATTCAATTATAAAATTTCCAGTTATAAAATGTATTGGGCATTTAATTTACTAAAAAACACCATTTCTTTAAGAAAACACGAAACACTGATTTATTCACTAACTTTACCGTCTTTACTCAACGATTGTGTTTAGAAAACTGAAGAAAAAAGAACATCATAAATTAATACCGTTTTTTTCTTTTCCTACGTTGGTTAACAACAACAAAGAACGTTTACCGAATACATACCACCAAAGATTCTGCGTCTCCTATTACACCATACACATAGCTCTTTGTTATCAGAGCTCCGATTTGCTCGTTTTTACTCGCGAGTGAAAAGTACTCGCGAGTGGGAGTACTCGAAGAGTGCGAGTAAAATGTCCGATTTGTTCGTTTTTACTCGCGAGAAAAAAATAGCTGCGAGTGGGAGTACTCGAAGAGTACGAGTTTTACAAGAAGTTTACTCTCCACTTTTTTTATTTGGGAGCACTCGCGAGTACTCTTGGATTAAAAATAAGAGTGCGAGTGAAAATACTCGAAATAGAGTACGAGTTAGCTCGAAGAGTAAAATCGAGTGAAAAAATTTTTTTTTGTGGTTGTGTGTTTTTGCGTTTGTAGTAGCGAACAGGTTTTGATGTTCCTGTGGACTGAATATGGAAAGAGCAAGTTGTTCGGAGGTCCAGAGGAGATTGTTCCGAAGTTCGGAAGAGTATGGACGGAGGTCCAGAGGAAGTTGTTCCGAAGTTCGGAGGAGACCACCCTCCTCCGAACTTCGGAACAACCTCTTCTGGACCTCCGACCACCCTCCTCCGAACTTTCGAACAACTTGCCCTTTTTACCGCTACCACACACGAACACACAAACGGTAAAAAATAAACACATTTTTCCTACTCGATTTTACTCTTCGAGTAAACTCGTACTCTATTTCGAGCATTTTCACTCCCATTCTTTTTTTTTTTTTTTTTTTGCAAAACTCGTACTCTTCAAGTACTCGTACTCGCGAATTTTACTCGCGAGTGAGCTCTTCGGAGCTCTGTTTATTATAAAACAGCTCTTTGACAAAAACATAAAAAATATGTTGGTACACAAACAAATAAAATTGAGATATGTTACAAAATTTTGCACAAACAAATATTTGTTTGGATCCAAATATATTTCTAACATATACATATATAAAAACGCCAAAAACACTTGAAATCAGGAGGCACCATTATATGGTTGCTATAACAAAACGTGGACCAATGTCCATAATTTTTGGTGGAGACGTTTTTTGATCACTGCGAACCCTTAATGTCAAATTATAGCTCATTCAGCAAAAAAATGTAGGTGAAACGTAAAAATATCTCAAATCGGGCGGTTCCGTTATATGGGGGCTATTCCAAACCGTGGACCGATATAGTCCATCTTCGAACTTGATATGCCCCCACTCAAAAAACCTATATTTCCAAAATTTCAGCGTCCCATCTCAATTTTTGTGGATGCTATAGTGATTACCACAGACGGACGGAGAGGCGGACTTGCATAAAAAACCAAAAAGTTAAAACACAAAAAATTGCATAGCTCCTTTTATTTTTCAACCGATTTCTTTAGTTTTTCCCGTTTTCGGAAGCTAATTTAATTTCCTTTTTGGTGAAAATAAACAATTACACTGTGTGGTATCTTCTGAGCACGAGGAAAATAATTTTCCCGTTTTTTAGTCCGGTTTTTTACACATCCACCAATATAACTTAGTCATTTGTTACCCAATAATAATAGCTTATTAAAAATAGTAATTGCTTATTGAAAGGATATTATTCACCCCTTTAAAAGGAAAAAGGACCAATAGAAATCTGTTGTGAAGAAAAGAAGATATGGCCGTTTAAATTTAAAAATGTAAGAAACACAGATTTTCACTACTTTTACCGTTATAAACGAATAAAACAAAGCGATCCAAAGGAACCAAAGGTATTTTCTTTGTGCATGGACCCCAACACAAAAGAATGTTGTAACAGAACTCTTAAATATTTTCTTTTGTAGCACAGTGTCATTTATCGATATTTGCCGAAAATTTTTTGCATTCTCAAGGTCAAAACTGCCTGAAAGAGCATTCCAATACTTTTGCGATGTACTAGAGAGTTCTTAATTTTAATTTTCTATAAGAAATGAGCTGCTTTTCACACAAAAAGTTTTTGGAAAACATTACGACTCTCAAAAACTATTTCTTCGTTGCGATTTTCTATAATTATTGTTGTTAAATGAATTTTAGAATCGTGCTCTAAAATTATAATGAATTTTAAACCACTTAGTGAAGGATGCGCCATCATTTGAATTTTAATTTTGGCCCCAGAAAATTTGCTCGATGCAAACATTTTTTTTGACACTCACATCACTATGATGCAATTCCCGTTCATTTCTTTTCGAAGACTACCTTGATAAGATAGCGAATATTTTCTTCGACTATTCCTAGCATCTGAGCGTCACTTATTGATTACTTCCGCGTTATATGTTACTTCATAGGTTAATACAAGTTAACAAATAAATTGTATAGCCCTAAAAGTATGCTAAAAAATATATGCGTTAAACTCGATGTTCAATAAATTATATTGCAGAGTTACACTAGTCCAAACCAGTTGAGATTTTTAAAAATTCAAAAAACAATTGTGTAGGCTGAAATAAATATTCTGTTTACAGTACACTTTTAAATTGAGCATTTAAAAAATGTGCACCACAATAATCGATAATCAATAACGTCCAAATTCTTTTCTTTTTATGCCATTTTAGTAATGGAAAAGTAGATTCCCATCCTTATCAGTATTTTTTTTTTTTTTTTTTTTTTTGATTCCGATAGAAAAAATTATGTTTCTGACGTAAATTTGGCATGATGTAAGTAATGTCCCTTTATAGGCAATTTGGCTAGAAATTTCTAGCTTTTGTACTTATTTTCCAAAAAAAGACTATAAAAATCATTAACGAATATGTCTAGAGTACGCACAAACAATTTAATGATATTTGGAAAGTCCTGTATCAGCCAGTCTATCCCCACATTTTACTAGTATTTAACGGCGTTGCCCTGTGGGCCTATTCTGCAACCTCATTTTAACAACATAATTAACAACCTTTATATTTTGTAAACAAATTTTAATAACTTTTGTAGCAGGCCTTCGTGGAAGGTGGATACCTTTTACCAATGAAACACCGAAGACTTGCGTTTTAAGTGAACTTTATTAACTTTGCTTTGCTTGCTCGATCAAATGGTAACCAATGTAGCTGCCAAGGATGTATTTTACATAAATGGACGATACTACTTGTTGGTGGCTCAAAAGTCGATTGCAAAGTGATTTTATTGAATTTTGTTCTGTTTAAGTACTCCTCGTGAGAAGAAATAGTAGGGCGTAATGTAAATTAATAGTTGTTTACAGTTGCATAAAATGGTATATGAAAAGTATTGAATGCTTAGTTGTAATAATTAGGTATATACAGGGTTGCATATAAATATTTACAAGGCATTTAGCCGTTAAATTCAAATCAAAGGTAACTCAATGTTGTATGGAAACTTATAACTAACGTGAAATTCAAATAAAATAGTGATAAAATAAAAGATTTAGAAATATATACATAATGGGTTGTTTCACTTTTGTTAAAAATGTCGTTATAGAAACAACACCAAAATTGTGGTAGTTTAATGGTCTGTTTCGCTAAGACGATTCGAATACGAATTCGATCGAACTACTACCAAACTTCTGTTTTTTTTTAAACATATTTGATTCATTTTTGTTTTCAATCTAATAAAAAATTTCCACAACAACATGAGTTTGATAGTAATTCGAACGAATTTGAATTCGAATCGTCTTATGCGGCCCATACAATGTGGGCATGCAGGACAGCATTTGTGATAGTATTAGTAAATTTTGAAACATTTGTCAATGTATGTGTGAATATTTTTTGCAGGATAGAAATTAAAACTATTTTGATTTTGGAAATGAAACCCTTTCAATCTGGTGAATTTTGTTTATTTTCGAAGTAATCAAAAAACAATTATTGAAAAGAATAAATGTTGTTTGTGGGGAAATTAAAAATCTTTGAAAACATCAACCGTGTTTTGGAGGAAAATTTATCATTTCTGAAATGTGGATTGAAGGAATGCCACACACTACTCAATCTCAAACGTACACAAAGGGTTCATCGGCAGCAGCAGTTTGGTAATTGTATGGGCCACAATTAAAGAAACAGGTCAATTTGTCAATTTGTCTACATTTTTACACAATAACAAAAAAACAATTTTTAGTGTCGACAACGTTGTCGATTGTCGGATGGTTAAAAAGTTACAGAATAGCCCCCTGATAGAGGTACAAATCAGGGCATAGAACAAAATTTTTTGCACTTTTCTTTGAAAATAGTTTTTAGAAACATTGCTAACAATATCGTGATAATGTTTGCTTTTATAAAAACAAAAATTCCAGCGCCCATTGTTGCCTTTCAAGCCTGCAAAGACCGCATGATTTTCAGCCATACAATTGTCAGCAATAACCAGATTCAGGCAAAACCATTTTGAAATCTCTCCAGCAAAAGCACCAGTCTTGACATTTCCTCCGCGAATGTCACAATTGGAACAGAAGTTTCAAGATTGGTTATTATGATGTCGCGGTTAGCATTAAACGGAATTGTAAAGAATTTTAGTTGCTTTCGAATGGCTATGGCAACGCCACCATAACCGTAAAGAGTATTTAAGGTCTTAATCTAATTCAAGGTGCATTTATACAAGGTAGAAGTGACAATCAGCTGCATTCTTACTTTTTTTGTAAATTTAGTTTTCAAAATGTAATAGGGTCAACCCATGAAATTTGAAACTTCGAAATTTGCTACCATAAAATATTTCTTTTCATCGTAAACGTGTAATAACAATGACCTGCGACAGTTCTCTATTCTTCATATTTGCATTGTCATTCAATTTGTTTTATTTTGGAGGATTTTCAAAATGTATTTATGTTTTTCCTGAGAAAATTTTTGTGTTGGAGTACACAGAAAGGTCGGAAACTTGGTGGTATACTGTTTTTCCTGCTTAGGCATTCAAAACTTCCGATCATCAAGCTTAACTCTTAACGAGAAAATTAATAAAAAATCATTAAAAATGATCTTCGCCCTTACAGGCAAAATTTCAAAAAATAAAAAACAGGCTGAGCCCGGCTGGGATTTGAACTCACGTCCTTGAAAACATATCAAAAAATGTTGTCATGGCGTGTTAGTAAAGTTAATGTTGGATGGTTTGTGATGTGTTACAAGGCCACGAAAGGTTTTATCCTTACGATTTTTTGTGAATATAAGTGCATATTTTCTATCTTCTGAAAGTCATTTAGGACTCAGTGACCAATTTCAAGAAAATTGATGGCGGTTTAGCCGTAATTTTTCTGGAGATTCCTCTACCTTCCCTCCCAGATCTTGGTTTTGGCTAGATTATGTGTTTCACGAAATCGATTATTTCTATATTTTCGTCACTTTTGCACACGATTTCAACTATATTCGACTAAATATTCAAAAATAAGCAAAATTTCCTTTTATTTCTGCTGTTTTTATAATGAAATATGACCAGTTTTCCCTTTTCTGGTATAGCGTTTTTCCTTAGCGCTAAATTCTAATAATTTGCTATAAAATATAATATTTTTGTACACAGGAACAAAGATTCTGTTCGCAATTATTAAATTGTATACTAATATTGCAGAAAAAGTTCGATAATAACCTGTTTTTTGGCAAAATATTTAACAAAAGTTACAAAAACCGAATATTTTTGACGCATAGGGTTAACAACGTTTTCTTTGTTATTCTCGCTTATAGGGTTGCCATGGATCCATGTTACATACAGTTTTTAATTGCCACAGGACAAACATTTTTTTTCATGGTAAAATGATTACAAGTAGTCCCATCTCAAAAATGTATGTAGATGCAACTCTGTTTATCTGTACGTTACCGTGTCAAATACAAAGCAAAACAAAAATTGGATGACATTTAATAACAAAAACAAAATACATATCGTCACCATAAATGCCCGAAGACGTAACCGACATGAAAAGCGAAATTCGTTTTTTGACGTAATCGGATACATAAAGTTAAAACACATGCTCTGGCAAAATTTCAAGCTTCTACGTTCAAAAACAACGATGCTATTCAAGAAATGGCGTTTCGGAAAATCGGATAATATTGCAGATTTTGTTGTAATGGACGACCTCAAAACTAAGCACTTCAGCGGTTTTGGTTTCACTACTAATTCCCCTTCGTATATGATCGATAATATCCCATATATTCGCCTTCATAAGATTAATATTCCATAAAACAGTTTTTAATTTTATACCGTTTTTTGCTTCTCCTGTAAAGTTTTGGTTTTGTGGGTTAGGTCTTTGGGCATTTATGGTGACGATAAACATAATTCTTTGTTATTTGTTTTTGAAAATACCAAAAATAACAATTAATTATCCAAATATTTAAAAGAAGAGAAAAATTTATGTACATATTTGCACATCATCTGGAGATAGCTTTAACATGCGTGCTACCCTTCAAATTCATTTGTGTTGCTGCAAATCTGATCTGATATTGGAATAGCCCTTTACGATGCCTACCAATGCCTGTGTATGTGAATGCATATTTCGAAGATGAAATCACTTAAAACTGTATTTTCTTCATAGGTCGAAATTGCAGAACATGAAAAAACAACAGATCCAATTTAGTGGCTTAAACCCTTTAGAACCACAAGGTATTGCAATGTACGTTATGGCTTGGAAACCGAGTTATGGAAGATGGTCATATGATGGTTGATACGATGGTTGAAATTCAACACGACACCGTGGTAAAGACGGCCGTCAGAAGGTCTGCAGAACATCAAAATTTTCGGCGGTGGCAAATCTCTTCAGTAGAGTTCCCATGCATTTCCTAAGTATTCCAGCCAGAATAAACTTCCCTATTAATGGTGATAGATTATTCCTTCGGGGATGTTTTGGGAAGATACATACATATGTATGTGTATGATACTAAGTCAAAAGTTTATGTAGGTTAAACGGAACAATAAACCAATTGTTTTTTTCTCAAAATATTTTATTAAAACCAAATGAAGTTTAATTTATATTAAGATAAAAGAAAAACCGTTTCTTGGTGCTTAGGTTTCTATTCCTTATCCGTTCTCTCTGACCATATAAGCCACATTCAAGAAATCTTCTTCAATAGCACAGAATTCAAGGCATTAAGAAAGGCCACATTTTCTCAATGTTGTCGGTGGATGAGCTCTCATCCAACTGATTTGATTTTAACAATTCAATAGAGTCATAAATTATCTTTTTCTGGACCATACTATCGTGTAAAGAGAAACCAGTCCTCAACAATGTATCTGGTTGACAACTATTCCGGCCATAGAGAATTTGATGTAAATGGACATTTGAAACCGAATTGTTATGGACTCCTTGGTGATATTATCAACAGCAGGCAACATTATCGTGGTCACCATCATGACTCGAGCAGATAACATTTGAACATGCTCACTAGCTTCAGACAATTCTATTTGCCGTAATTGTACACCAATGCCGCTGGTTATGCCTACCGATTCCGTGGCAATCTTCAAATGATTAACTTGCAAAATTGTTTTTCATTATTTGTCGAGGCCTTACCGCTCAATTCAGTCAAATGATCATTGCGTTTTTGTACCAATTCACGTATCTTGGTTAAGGTCCATAGCGCTACAAACCGCGGGAGCAGCGGTGACATTCACATTATTACGATCAAAAAGCAAGAAAATATTGAACAAAACATTTTTAGTTTCAATATTTTTTGGAAATGAAGATGACATTTGTGTACATGAATGAATGTATCAGTGTCAAATCCCGTTTGACAATGCACGTACTTCAAATTCGAATTTTGAAAAAAATTTTAAACAGTTGGGAGCATGAAACTACCTTTCTTCTTGTACCATGCATTTTTTTAAGTATTTGGTTTTTTGGATATTGGTATGGACTTCTAAAATACTGAGGTGTTATTATTAGACATCGAATTTTGCATATTTGTATATTTTTTATTAATAAAGATACGAAAATTCTGATTGGACCAAAATTCGTTTTGAAGAAAACTGAATGTAATGACAGGCTCATATTTTTTATTTTTGTGCATATTTGCATATTTTGCATATGCACAAAATATTTAAAAAATATGAAAAATATGCAAAATATGCAAAAAATGCAACTATTTTTTTTACGAAAATCGTCAAATTAAATTTGGAAAGTCATCAAAAAGTGTTCTAAATTAAGTTTATTGTCGTTAAACGTCGATATCTTAGCAGATTATTATG
The DNA here is from genome assembly GCF_047663935.1 of Musca autumnalis. NCBI lineage: Eukaryota > Metazoa > Arthropoda > Insecta > Diptera > Muscidae > Musca > Musca autumnalis. The sequence goes on from NW_027411755.1 coordinate 77,317,496, forward strand.
TTATTAATTATTATTCCGCCACTGCAATAAATCTGGACTAAAAGACTTAGAAAATTTCCTATAATCCAACCTTCTTATTACAACATATGTTGCTTTCCAATACAAATTTGTTCAAAAACTTAATCAGAAATGTCAAAATGAACGTATCCAAATATGTTGATAGTTTCTGCTCGGCCAAAATTGTCTGACAGAATAACAAATGAACTAGAAATTAAGACTAAGAAATCTTTGATATTTTACTAAAAACATAGAACATATAAAAACATATACAGGGCAATCATTAATATTTCCCTGTGAATTTTCCGCACGGGAAATAATTTTATAAAGTGAAATTCTTTTAAAATCAATATTTATTAAAAGATGGAAACTTCTAGATTAGCTTCATTATGGCATACTCTAGTCGAATCGTCAAAATATTCCCTTTTTGGGCATAAATATGGAAATAAAAAATTGTGAAATTGGGGAAAGGAAACAAATTCCGCACGGATTTTTTTTTCATGATTGCACTGATAACCATATTTTAATACACTAAGGGTATTATGTCTTAGTGAATGAGTTTGCAACATGCAAAAGGAAACGAAATAGACCCACAGTTTCTTTGATGATCTGCTAGATTCGCACTTATCCATCTGGCCATGTATTTTTGAAAACAGAGTACAGGTCACATTTATAGACCAATTCGCATAAAAATTGCAGATTTTTTGGTTCTAGCGCGATGGTAAGAATCGATTCAGATTTGGATATTGCCCACATATATACAGTATAATCTCGATTATCCCTACACTACAGGTTTCGGCGATGTACAAATTATCAAATTGTCCGGATTAACGAATAGTAAAGAAAATAAACTATTTTCTATGATTAAATCACTCGTGGTAGTTAAATAATAATACTTTTTTAAATTCTAATTTTTAATACCGAACTTTTAAATGAAATAAAGAAGTAAAAAGTGCTCTACGTGTAAAAAAATAGTGAGATTTTTCTATACGACAATCCGGACATTTTTATTGGCATTGCCCGTATTTGTTCCTTTCCTTACTTTTTACCAATTTACCATGCAACAAGACTAAATTTTCCCAAATTACAGAAGAAGCCAATCAGATTGTGAAAGTAGAGCTAGAAATATGACGTTTTTTAAGTTTACATCAGGATGCAAGCAAAACACGGGACAGATGTGAAATTTAATTTTTTTTGGAAATTACGATTCCTTGAAATCTTCACAGTCTTACATAAGTATACGTACGCCCCATAAATCTCGGGTTTTAGAAAAAGTAATGATATTTATGAAATTCCAAGTACACAGGTTTATTTCGTCTCGCTAATAAACAATATTTAATACAACAAAAGTATATTCCATAATATAAATAACGGTAAATTTTACAAAAACCAAAAAATGATACTTACAAAAGTATACATACGCCCCAAGGAAATATGAGTATTATCGTAAAATTTATGGAATTAGCAGTAAAATTTATACATTTTATTGTTTTGGCGAATGTGTCTGGTTGTCCGAGATATATTTTAGAGAAAACAAGTAAAAAAGCATTAAGTTCGGCCGGGCCGAACTTTTCATACCCTCCACCATAAAATATTCATTCCTGTCCCCAACTTTAAGTGAGTACGTTAAAATGTCAGATAATGTACACAAAATGCTTCATTCGGGAGGCCCTTTTTTATGGTGCCTATATCTAACTGTTGACAATTTTTGGTGGGCTAGAAATTGGGAGGTACTGTTATATAGGGGTTATAATAAAACATGGGCCTATGTTGACAGTTTTTGATGGGAGCCTTTAATGTCAAATAACTCCTAATTCGGTTAAAAATTGTAGCTAGAATCCTCAAAATACCGAAAATCGGTACATAACGTGGGAACTTCAAATGTCATTAACAGCTAGTTCGGAGGAATCTGGGCTATACGAAAATATGAACTTAAATGAACAATTTTTGTTGACTTTTAAATTTCAAATTACAGAAAGTTCGTCCAAAAAATAAAGCTAAGGTACTGAAAATCGGGAGGTTTGTTTTGGGGCTATACAAAAACATGGACCTACGTTCGTTTTAACATTTTAAGTAAAATCCTCAAAGTACCGAAAATAGGGAAGTATCGTTATATTGGGGCTATGTTGAAAATTGTTGATGCAGATGTGTGGTGACCACTACAACCTTCAAATGTCAAATTACAGTTAGTTCTGTTAAAAATTGTAGCTAAAATTGCCAATTACTGAAAATTGAGAGGTACCGTTACATGGGAGCTATATCCGAACATGGACCTATGTTGACAATTTTTGATGGAGAGGTGTTGTGACCACTAAGAACTTAAAATGTAAAATTACTGCTTGTTCGGTTTAATATTGTAGCTAAAATCATCAAATTACTGAAAATCGGGAGGTACCGTTATATGGGGGCTTTCTTGACAATTTTTGGTGGAGAGGTGTGGTGACCACTAAGAATTTCAAATGTCAAATGTTCAAATTACAGATAATTCGGTTAAAACTTGTTGGTAAAATTCTCAAAATACCTGAAATCGGGCGGTAACGTTATATGGGGGCTATTCCAAAACATGGACCTATGTCCACTAGTTATATAAGTTTATTGACATTTAAGAACCCTAAATGTCAATTGATAGCTAAATCGGTCTGAAAATGTAGATAAAAACGTCAAAATGCCGTAAATCGGGGGTACCGTTATATGGGGGCTATACCAAAACTTGGACCTAGGTCCACAACTTTTGTTATATAAATTTAGTTACACTTAAGAACCCTAAATGTCAAATTATAGCTATATCGGTCTGAAAATGTAGCTAAAAACGTCAAAACACCGCAAATCGGGGGGTACCGTTATATTGGGGCTATACCAAAACGTGGACCTATGTCCACAACTTTTGTTATATAAGTTTATTGACTTTTAAGAAACCCAAATGTCAAATTATAGCTACATCGGTCTGAAAATGTAGCTAAACACGTCAAAATACCGCAAATCGGGGGGTACCGTTATATGGGGGCTATACCAAAACGTGGACCTATGTCCACAAGTTTTGTCACATAAGTTTATTGACATTTAAGAACTTCAAATGTCAAATTATAGCTAAATCGGTCTGAAAATGTAGCTAAACCCGTCAAAATACCGTAAATCGGGGGGTACCGTTATATGGGGGCTATACCAATACGTGGACCTATGTCCACAACTTTTGTTATATAAGTTTATTGACTTTTAAGAACCCTAAATGTCAAATTATAGCTAAATCGGTCTGAAAATGTAGCTAAACCCTTCAACATACCGTAAATCGGGGGGTACCGTTATATGGGGGCTATACCAATACGTGGACCTATGTCCACAACTTTTGTTATATAAGTTTATTGACTTTTAGGAACCCCAAATGTCAAATTATAGCTACATCGGTCTGAAAATGTAGCTAAAAACGTCAAAATACCGTATATCGGGGGGGACCGTTATATGGGGGCTATACCAAAACGTGGACCTATGTCCATAACTTCTAATTTATAAGTTTATTAACACTTAAGAACCCTAAATGTCAAATTATAGCTACATCGGTCTGATAATGTAGCTAAAAACGTCAAAATACCGTATATCGGGGGGTACCGTTATATGGGGGCTATACCAAAACGTGGACCTATGTCCACAACTTTTGTCATATAAGTTTATTGATACTCAAGAACCCTAAATGTCAAATTATAGCTACATCGGTCTGATAATGTAGCTAAAAACGTCAAAATACCGTATATCGGGGGGTACAGTTATATGGGGGCTATACCAAAACGTGGACCTATGTCCACAACTTTTGTTATATAAGTTTATTGATACTCAAGAACCCTAAATGTCAAATTATAGCTACATCGGTCTGATAATGTAGCTAAAAACGTCAAAATACCGTATATCGGGGGGTACCGTTATATGGGGGCTATACCAAAACGTGGACCTATGTCCACAAGTTTTGTTATATAAGTTTACTGATACTCAAGAACCCTAAATGTTAAATTATAGCCAAATCGGTCTGAAAATGTAGCTAAAAACGTCAAAATACCGTAAATCGGGGGGTACCGTTATATGGGGGCTATACCAAAACGTGGACCTATGTCCATAACTTCTAATTTATAAGTTTATTAACACTTAAGAACCCTAAATGTCAAATTATAGCTACATCGGTCTGATAATGTAGCTAAAAACGTCAAAATACCGTATATCGGGGGGTACCGTTATATGGGGGCTATACCAAAACGTGGGCCTATGTCCACAACTTTTGTCATATAAGTTTATTGATACTCAAGAACCCTAAATGTCAAATTATAGCTACATCGGTCTGATAATGTAGCTAAAAACGTCAAAATACCGTATATCGGGGGGTACCGTTATATGGGGGCTATACCAAAACGTGGACCTATGTCCACAACTTTTGTTATATAAGTTTATTGATACTCAAGAACCCTAAATGTCAAATTATAGCCAAATCGGTCTGAAAATGTAGCTAAAAACGTCAAAATACCGTAAATCGGGGGGTACCGTTATATGGGGGCTATACCAAAACGTGGACCGATATAGCCCATCATCGAACTTGACCTGCCTGCAAACAAAAGACGCATTTTCCCAAAATTTCAGCGTCCTATCTCTATTTTTGTGGATGCTAGAGTGATTACCACAGACGGACGGACGGACGTGCTCAGATCGACTTAGAATTTTACCCTGATCAAGAATATATATACTTTATAGGGTCGCAAATGAGTATTTCAATGCGTTACAAACGGAAAAACAAACTTAATATACCCTCCATACTATGGTGGAGGGTATAAAAAAAAATAATTTTTGGGTGTTAAATGCCGTTATTTAATGCCAAACTTCTTGTATAGCTCGTTAAAGCGGACCCTTGCCGATTTCTTTCCGTTTTAGGTATTTGAGTATACAGAAGCCACAATATTAGTGTCAGATTATAGATTTTGATATCCTAGAAAGCTTTTTAGTTGACCTTGTGCATAACACACCTTCCTGGGTGTCGATAAATTCACATTTTTCCTGGGATATCTCAGGAAGTTAATAGATTCCTCGGAATTCTTGGGTCAAATTACATACAGAAGACCTTGAATTGTGTTTTAATATGGTGTTATATAATCCTTGGACACCAATTGAATCAGAAATGTGAAATATTCTGTTAAAAACCTGCTCCCAGAGCATCAAAATATAATCACTACCAAAAAGCATGAAATTTACACTGCGAACAACGTAGTTTTTGTATTATGACCATTACCGTAAATATAAGGTCGGAAGGTATCGGATAATTGTACATTTCTGATTCAATTGGTGTCCAAGGATTATATAACACCATATTAAAACACAATTCAAGGTCTTCTGTATGTAATTTGACCCAAGAATTCCGAGGAATCTATTAACTCCCTGAGATATCCCAGGAAAAATGTGAATTTATCGACACCCAGGAAGGTGTGTTATGCACAAGGTCAACTAAAAAGCTTTCTAGGATATCCAAATCTATAATCTGACACTAATATTGTGGCTTCTGTATACTCAAATACCTAAAACGGAAAGAAATCGGCAAGGGTCCGCTTTAACGAGCTATACAAGAAGTTTGGCATTAAATAACGGCATTTAACACCCAAAAATTATTTTTTTATACCCTCCACCATAGTATGGAGGGTATATTAAGTTTGTTTTTCCGTTTGTAACGCATTGAAATACTCATTTGCGACCCTATAAAGTATATATATTCTTGATCAGGGTAAAATTCTAAGTCGATCTGTGCACGTCCGTCCGTCTGTGGTAATCACTCTAGCATCCACAAAAATGGAGCTAGGACGCTGAAATTTTGGGAAAATGCGTATTTTGTTTGCAGGCAGGTCCACGTTTTGGTATAGCCCCCATATAACGGTACCCCCCGATTTACGGTATTTTGACGTTTTTAGCTACATTTTCAGACCAAGTTAGCTATAATTTGACATTTAGGGTTCTTAAGTGTCAGTAAACTTATATAACAAAACTTGTGGACATAGGTCCACGTTTTGGTATAGCCCCCATATAACGGTACCCTCCGATTTACGGTATTTTGACGTTTTTAGCTACATTTTCAAACCGATGTAGCTATAATTTGACACTTAGGGTTCTTAAGTGTCAATAAACTTATATAACAAAAGTTGTGGACATAGGTCCACGTTTTGGTATAACCCCCATATAACGGTACCCCTCAATTTACGGAATTTTGCCGTTTTTAGCAACATTTTCAAAACGATTTAGCTATTATTTGACATTTAGGGTTCTGAAGTGTCAATAAACTTACACAACAAAAGTTGTGGACATAGGTCCACGTTTTGGTATAGCCCCCATATAACGGTACCCCCCGATTTACGATATTTTGACGTTTTTAGCTACATTTTCAGACCGATATAGCTATAATTTGACATTTAGTGCTCTTAAGCGTCACTTAACTTATATAACAAAACTTGTGGACATAGGTCCACGTTTTGGTATAGCCCCCATATAACGGTACCCCCAATTTACGGTATTTTGAAGCTTTTAGCTACATTTTAAGACCGATGTAGCTATAATTTAACATTTAGGGTTCTTAAGTGTCAATAAACTTATATAACAAAAGTTGTGGACATAGGTCCACGTTTTGGTATAGCCCCCATATAACGGTACCCCCCGATTTACGGTATTTTGACGTTTTTAGCTACATTTTCAGACCGATTTAGCTCTAATTTGACATTTAGGGCTCTTAAATGTCAATAAACTTATACAACTAGTGGACATAGGTCCATGTTTTGGAATAGACCCATATAACGGTACCTTGTTATAACGGATTCCGGTATCCCCATGTAACGGATTTTCGATATTTTGAGAATTTTACCTACAAGTTTTAACCGAATTATCTGTAATTTGAACATTTGACATTTGAAATTCTAAGGGGTCACCACACCTCTCCACCAAAAATTGTCAAGAAAGGTCGGTGTATTGATAATGCTCCCATATAAAAGTACCTCCCGATTTTCAGTAATTTGATGATTTTAACTACAATATTAAACCGAACAAGCAGTAATTTGACATTTGAAGTACTTAGTGGTCACAACACCTCTCCATAAAAAATTTTCAACATAGGTCCATGTTCGGATATAGCTCCCATATAACGGTACCTCCCAATTTTCAGTAATTGGCAATTTTAGCTAAAATTTTTAACCGAACTAACTGTAATTTGACATTTGAAGGTTGTAGTGGTCACCACACATCTGCATCAACAATTTTCAACATAGCCCCAATATAACGATACTTCCCCATTTTCGGTACTTTGAGGATTTTACTTAAAATGTTTAACCGAACGTAGGTCCATGTTTTGGTATAGCCCCAAAACAAACCTCCCGATTTTCCGTACCTTAGCTTTATTTTTTGGACGAACTTTCTGTAATTTGAACAAAAATTGTTCACAAAAAGTTCATATTTTCGTATAGCCCACATACCTCCGAACTAGCTGATAATGACATTTGAAGTTCCCACGTTATGTACCGATTTTCGGTATTTTGAAGATTCTAGCTACAATTTTTAACCGAATTAGGAGTTATTTGACATTAAAGGCTCCCATCAAAAACTGTCAACATAGGTCCATGTTTTATTATAAACCCTATATAACGGTACCTCCCAATTTCTAGCCCACCAAAAATTGTCAACATACATAGTTAGATATAGGCACCATAAAAAGGGCCTACCGAATGAAACATTTTATGTGCATTATCTGACATTTTAACGTACCCACTTAAAGTTGGGGACAGGAATGAAAACTAATTATTCCATTTTAGTTCAGAATATTTTATGGTGGAGGGTATGAAAAGTTCGGCCCGGCCGAACTCAACGCTTTTTTACTTGTTTTTCTCTAAAATATATCTCGGACACCCAGACACATTCGCCAAAACAATAAAATGTATAAATTTTACTGCTAATTCCATAAATTTTACGATAATACTCATATTTCCTTGGGGCGTATGTATACTTTTGTAAGTATCATTTTTTGGTTTTTGTAAAATTTACCGTTATTTATATTATGGAATATACTTTTGTTGTATTAAATATTGTTTATTAGCGAGACGAAATAAACCTGTGTACTTGGAATTTCATAAATATCATTACTTTTTCTAAAATCCGAGATTTATGGGGCGTACGTAAGACTGTGTATGCCTTTTAGGTGTATTGTGCCTTTGGCAACTTGAATGACAATATTGTGGCGAATATTTTCCTTAATATATTTATTTATATCCTAGACAACAAGTCTAATGTGTTATAAAAGGCGTTATATCCTTGTACTCGATAATTTTTACTAAATGTTGCTGAAACAATTTTTACAGCAACTTCCCCATTAAACAACTGTCAAAATTCGAAGCATTTGTAATAATTAGTACAAATTATCGAGTACACGATATTCAAATCTAATATGTGGATATTAAAAACGTATACTTCTAATTATAGTTGTATTCCAGAACCTGCAATCGTAAATGGTACTCTAGTACTTTTTCCCATTTTGTGCTAAAAAACGAACCCTTTTCCAAAAAATACATAAAATTCCGCTTTTATCTAAATAAAAATTGCGATGACTAATTCTAGCTCCTTTGGTTTTCTGTTAAACAATTTTGGCCGAGTAGAAACTATCACCATATTTGGACACGTTAATTTTGACATTTCTGATTGAGTTTTTGAAATTTGTCCACTACCTACATTTGTATAGGAAGCAACTTATGTTGTAATAGGAATGCTGGGTTATTTGACATTTTCTCAGCTTGTGAAAACTGATTTAAGTCTTATTAGTCCAGATTCATTGCTGAGGCAGAATATCTGGAGAGTCTCAATAACATAATAATCTGCAAAAAACTATGTTAAGCGTCAAAAAACCTAATTAAGAACGCTTTTTTGACGATTTTCCAAATTTAATTGACGATTTTCGTCAAAAAAAAAAAACACTTGCATATTTAGCATATTTTTTGCATGTTTTTGATATGACCCCAAATATCGAAAATTTCACCCTCAAAACGCCTCGATCCAAAATTTGAGTCCAATCGGATAAGAAATAAAAAACATGCTAAAATCCGATGTCTAGTTATTATTGGTGAAATTGAAAACCGAATATTTTTGACACTCACTGTACCTTCTATAAATTTACCTTGATCTAATTAATTGCCTGTGCGTTCAAAAAAGAAAAAAAAAACATGCACAGTCAAACAAAAAAGTCTACATACACCCTATAAATCTCGAGTTTTAAGGGTAATAGCACGTTTATATACACAGTCTTACATAAGTATACGTACGCCCCATAAATCTCGGGTTTTAGAAAAAGTAATGATATTTATGAAATTCCAAGTACACAGGTTTATTTCGTCTCACTAATAAACAATATTTAATACAACAAAAGTATATTCCATAATATAAATAACGGTAAATTTTACAAAAACCAAAAAATGATACTTACAAAAGTATACATACGCCCCAAGGAAATATGAGTATTATCGTAAAATTTATGGAATTAGCAGCAAAATTTATACATTTTATTGTTTTGGCGAATGTGTCTGGGTGTCCGAGATATACATATTTTAGAGAAAAAAAAATAATTTTTGGGTGTTAAGTGCCGTTATTTAATGCCAAACTTCTTGTATAGCTCGTTAAAGCGGACCCTTGCTGATTTCTTTCCGTTTTAGGTATTTGTGTATACAAAAGCCACAATATTAGTGTCAGATTATAGATTTTGAGATCCTAGAAAGCTTTTTAGTTGACCTTGTGCATAACACACCTTCCTGGGTGTCGATAAATTCACATTTTTCCTGGGATATCTCAGGAAGTTAATAGATTCCTCGGAATTCTTGGCTCAAATTACATACAGAAGACCTTGAATTGTGTTTTAATATGGCGTTATATAATCCTTGGACACCAATTGAATCAGAAATGTACAATTATCCGATTCTTTCCGACCATATATTGACGGTAATGGTTATAATACGAAAACTACGTTGTTCACAGTGTAAATTTCATGCTTTTTGGTAGTGATTATATTTTGATGCTTTGGGAGCAGGTTTTTAACAGAATATTTCACATTTCTGATTCAATTGGTGTCCAAGGATTATATAACGCCATATTAAAACACAATTCAAGGTCTTCTGTATGTAATTTGAGCCAAGAATTCCGAGGAAACTATTTACTTCCTGAGATATCCTAGGAAAAATGTGAATTTAGCGACACCCAGGAAGGTGTGTTATGCACAAGGTCAACTAAAAAGCTTTCTAGGATCTCAAAATCTATAATCTGACACTAATATTGTGGCTTTTGTATACTCAAATACCTAAAACGGAAAGAAATCAGCAAGGGTCCGCTTTAACGAGCTATACAAGAAGTTTGGCATTAAATAACGGCACTTAACACCCAAAAATTATTTTTTTTTTCTCTAAAATATATCTCGGACACCCAGACACATTCGCCAAAACAATAAAATGTATAAATTTTGCTGCTAATTCCATAAATTGTACGATAATACTCATATTTCCTTGGGGCGTATGTATACTTTTGTAAGTATCATTTTTTGGTTTTTGTAAAATTTACCGTTATTTATATTATGGAATATACTTTTGTTGTATTAAATATTGTTTATTAGTGAGACGAAATAAACCTGTGTACTTGGAATTTCATAAATATCATTACTTTTTCTAAAACCCGAGATTTATGGGGCGTACGTATACTTATGTAAGACTGTGTATGTATAACCGGATTTAGCAAACCCACTGGGTTTCAAATGTCAATTCCATTGCTAATACTTCAAATAAATTCAAGTACATAGTTCTATTTTCTATCCCTAATAAACAAAATTACAAAATACAACAAAAATGTATTCCATAATTCGAATAACGGTAAATTCTATAAAAATTAAAAAGTTAATAGGGAAAAAGTGTACATACAACCCAATGAAATATTGAGATTACCGTAAAATTTATGGAATAAGCAATACAAATTTTACATTTTATTGCTTTATCGAACGTCGTTTGTTGTCCATAAAGAAGGTTAACCCTACAAAAGGCTACATATAAACATGGCCTAAGGAAACATTTTTTATTAAAATCCAAGTACATATTTCTATTTTCTATCCCTAATAAACAAAATTACAAAATACAACAAAAAGGTATTCCATAATTCGAATAACGGTAAATTCTATAAAAATTAAAAAGTTAATAGGGAAAAAGGGTACATACAACCCAATGAAATATTGAGATTACCGTAAAATTTATGGAATAAGCAATACAAATTTTACATTTTATTGCTTTATCGAACGTCGTTTGTTGTCCATAATATCTTTCTGACAAAATAGGAACATATTTGTGGGTTAATTACCGTTATTTCAGGTCAGATATCGCGCGTTGCTCGTTAAAATCGACCTTTGTAGATTTCTTTGAGTTTTTGAGTTTGTTACTTATGAAATCCTGGAAAATACAGTGGGACTAACAATTTTGAGATCCTAGACCGCTTTGAAGTTGTCCTTGTGGACAATATATGCTCCTAAACTTCGCGAAATGTACGAATTCCTGAGTTTTTTCATAAAGTTTAAAGGTTTCACAGCATTCCAAGGCGCAAATTGCATGCAGAAGCCTTGGAATTACCTTGTAATAAGGTCTGGTACAATCCTCCAGCATCCATTGAATCAGCAATGTAAAATTATCCGACAGTTATAGCGCTTTAAGTGACCCTAACGATCATAATACGAGAGCATAGTAGATAACTGTGTAAATTTCATGCATTCTTTGGTGGTGCTTTTATTTTGATGCTTTGGAAACTTTAGGAGCGGGTTTGTAGAAAAATTTTGTAGATTTCTGATTGAGTAAAGGTCCAAAAATTATATAAGACCTTATTACAAGATAATTCCAAGGCTTCTGCATGTAATTTGCCCCTTGGAATACTGTGAAAACTACAGTGAATCACAGTCAAACGTATCCATTTCAATTTCTTTCATTAAAACTGCGATTACTAAGAGTTAATTAATGATAGCGATTTCATTATTTTTCATATTTTTACATTAGGGTCTTAACATAAATATGTATAATAAAATAAAATCAACGAAATTCGGGTAAATTTAGATAAAAAAAATAAAAATTGTTAAACAACATCGATTTCTACCTCACAGTGAAAAGTATCAACTCTAAAAGTTTTATGAAACAAAAGGGATTTCTTAGGGTGTTAGCAATTGGTATGGCATCCTTTGTTATCCTTTATAGCTTTTTGCCTTTTGGCAAAAATTTAACTAAATTTTCGTTGCAAGATATCTGCATTTTTTCCCATTATCCTTGCAAGGCATTTTTCAGGGTTCCTATACTTTAGATGTTATGACTTCTTATATTTGTCTACAAAATACTCCATAAATTGCCTATAGGATTCAAATCCGTGGATTGGGGAGGTGTTTAAATCACTTTTGGACAGTTATATGGCATCCATTCTCGAAAAATGTGTGATTTGTGGTTGGGGTCATATCTTGATAAAACTGGAATGTTGTCCCAAATCCCATTTTTTCAACGCTATATTTCAAATTGTCCTTCAGAATGTTTAAATAATATAAACATTATTTCCTTCGATAAAAACAAGATTCCCTACACCGAAAGCACTCATACAACCCCATATAATATATCTTATCCTTATTTCCTTCGATAAAAACAAGATTCCCTACACAGGAACCACTCTCCTCTGCTTTATGGTTGGAATTGTGTGTTTAGGGCTCAAGGCCGTATTTGCTGCACGCCATACCATAATTGGTTCTTCCGACCAAAACAGGCTGTTATTTATGCCAATGAAAGCAAATATAACCTGTTTGGTTTGGATGGACCAAGTAAGGTATGACGTATGTATAGCAAATACGGCCTTTGTCCCTAAACACACAATTCCAACCGTAAAGCACAGAGGAGACTCTGTTATGGTATGGGGTTGTATGAGTGCTTTCGGTGTAGGGAATCTTGTTTTTATCGAAGGAAATAATGTTTATATTATTTAAACATTCTGAAGGATAATTTGAAATGTAGCGCTGAAAAAATGGGATTTGGGACAACATTCCAATTGTATCAAGATATGACCCCAAGAAGAAATCACACATCTTTCGAGAATGGATGCCATATAACTGACCAAAAGTGATTCAAACACCTCCCCGATACACGGAGTTGAATCCTATGGGCAATTTATGGAGTATTTTGGAGACAAATATAAGCAGTCATAACATCTAAAGTATAGAAACCCTGAAAAATGCCTTGCAAGGATAATGGGAAAAAATGCAGATATCTTGCACGAAAATTTAGTTAAATCTTTGCCAAAAGGCTAAAAGCTATAAAGGATAACAAAGGATGCCATACCAATTGCTAACACCCTAAGAAATCCCTTTTGTCTCATAAAACTTTTAGAGTGGATACTTTTCACTGTGAGGTAGAAATCGATTTTGTTTAACAATTTTTATTTTTTCTAAATTTACCCGAATTTCGTTAATTTTATTTTATAATAGGTCTGTACGATAACCCAAAAGTTTGTACAAATTTGTAAAAACTTTTACAAAATGCTGTTCGATAACAAACTTGTAAAGTAGAAGAGAGCAAATTTGGAGACAATAGTGAGAGAATTTTGGAGAGCTTTGGAGAGTTTTGTTTACAAGTTTTTGCAAGGAAAATTTTTCTTGTAAGAACTTGCAAGTTTGATCAGCTGATTTAAATTCGAAATTTTTGTGGCGGACTTCTTGGCAAAAACATAAACAAACGTTTGGCTATTAAAATAAATAGAAATAAAAAAGGGAAAAATTATTAAATAAATTATGGAAAACGATAATGTAAATAAAATAACTTACTTTTTGTAGTGACTACTTTTTTATTTTATTATGTATTTATTTAATCTTTTCCGCCAACATCTTCTTCTTCTTTTCCAATCACCTGACTTCTTGCAAGTTTTTACAAATTGCTGTTCGATAACAATCTGCAAATTTTTAGCTTCGAGAGAGAAAAATTGGTGGAGAGAAGTTACTGAGAACTTGCTGAGTACATGCAAGTACTTTTCACTTGCGAAGTTATCGTACAGACCTAATATTTAAGTTAAGACCCAAATGTAGAAATAGAAAAAAGAATGAATCGCTATCATTAATTAACTCTTAGGAATCGCAGTTTTAATGAAAGAAATTGATACTTTTGACTGTGATTCACTGTATAAACTTTATGAGAAAACTCAGGAATTCTATATATACAATTTTATGCATTAATTAGCGATGGGCCATTTTTTTATTTTTGTCATTAGAAAAAACGCACGATAATGACGACACGGCAATGATGGAAACGTGAGTATTCTTGGATTTAAATGTGCAAATCAAATTTAAAATAATTTAATACAGACTAAAAAGATTAACATACAAATACCATTAATTTGGAAATTATGACATATGTAAATAACGGAAAATATACTCACCACGGGAAAGACGAAATTTGTGGAACATGCACAAAAAACACTACACACTTCAACTGCTCTAACACAACTGACTACATTTTTCACTTCTGTCGGTTATCGTTAAAACTAACGGGGTTATCGTTAAAACTAACGGACTTTGGCACATTACATATAAACAAAAAACCGGTTTAAAGCATTTTTTTCTTAATAAACACATTGGCGCACGGTAATGACGAAAAAACTGGGACACGACTAAAATGTCTCAAAAACATACACATAGCCCAGAAAGTCTGCGTTCACCTTACTACTTTTCAAAAATGATGCTAAAACTTTAATAAATAGGTAAATAAGATCAGTTTTTCTTTCATAAATATGTTATTGGCACTCTTTACTACCAGAATAAAAAGAAAAATTCCTGAAAATGTATTATTATTACGAAGATAACGGTAAAAAAGTGTTACAACTGCTAAATTAGAGCCCCAAAAAGTCTGCGTTCACTTTGTATGTTGCAATAATACCGTTAATTTTTTTTGAATTTTTTTGAAGTTTTCTCCCATTTTTAATCAATATTGTCACAACTGGTCATTCTGTGAGGTCGCTTGTATACTTAACTTAAAAAACTAAGTTATTTCAAGAATGGAAAACAAGGGCAAAGAAATTGGCATCGATAAAAGGAAAATTCTAGATAAATTATGGAAAAAGCTATCGAAATATTGGCGAAACTGTAGGTAGAACATATTAGTTCAACATAGAGTGATAATTAACTATAAACAAACCAGAATTTTTACGTCAAAACCCAGATCTGGGCATTATATAGGAGCCAAAACCTTACAGTCTCAGCAGTATGCTTTGAAACGTTATGTTGTTGCAACCAAAATTTCGTAGTTCTTCTGCATTTTGGTTCAAATTGCGCTTCATGATGTTTAGGTAACCATACTTGTCCATTGTCGATTCAATAAATACAAGTTGGCCCACTCCAGAAGCTGCTACACACCCCAAACCAAAACAGCACCCTCGCCAGTTTTTACAGTGTAAAACAAGATTTTGTTTTTTCAAGCGCTGCTAGAGCTTTCTCCAAACAGTTTGAAGTCCTTTCATTGCAAACATATAGAACATGCTTTCGGCCGAAAATATGACTTGATTCCGGAATACTTGGAGGCTTGTTTATGTATTCATTAGCAAATTCAATATGCTTCTGCCTGTTCACTAGTGATATGTACGGCTTTCGCCGTGCGACTATACCATGATATCCGGCTTTATGCAGTATTTTTCTGGCGGTTTGTGCACAAATACTTTTTTTGGATGCCATTTTCACATTTTCAACAATTTTTGAAGTAATTATCGGACTGTTTGTTTTAACTATATTAGTTATGTTACGCTCCTCCCGTTCTGATAATATTTTTAACCGTCCAAAACTGAGCTTTGACCGTCCAGATCTGGGCATTGACTTCAAAATTCCGATTTTTTTATAGTTAATTATCACTCTATGTATAGACTAATATGTTCTACCTACAGTTTCGCCAATATTTCGATAGCTTTTTCCATTATTTACCTAGAATTTTCCTTTTATCGATGCCAATTTCTTTGTCCTTGTTTTCCATTCTTAAAATATTTTACTTTTTTAAGTTAAGTGTGTAAACGACCTCACAGAATGACAGTTGTGATAATATTGATTAAAAATGGGAGAAATCTGCAAAAAAAAAAATCAAAAATATTAACGGTATTATTGCAACATACAAAGTGAACGCAGACTTTTTGGGGCTCTAATTTAGCAGTTGTAACACTTTTTTACCGTTATCTTCGTAATAAAAATATATTTTCAGGAATTTTTCTTTTTATTCTGGTAGTAAAGAGTGCCAATAACATATTTATGAAAGAAAAACTGATCTCATTTACCTATTTATTAAAGTTTTAGCATCGTTTTTGAAAAGTAGTAAGGTGAACGCAGACTTTCTGGGCTATGTGTACATAATTTAAAAATAAAATTATATTTATGAAATCAAATTTGACTTGGTTAATTCTTCTAGAATAACTCGGCGTACTTCATTTATATAATATATTTTGATAAACTAATGAATATCAGTGTGTTTTGAACACAAAACTATTGGGGACACGCACGGTAATGACGTTTTGCACCTTGCGACCAATTTTTTGCATGTAAATATGTAAAATATTTTATTTTGATTTTCGGACCTCGTTAAAGGATATATTGTTTTACTTATTCCGTTTCTAAAAATTTAATTTTTTCAATATTTTTAACACTAAATGCCTCGGGACACAGAAACTAGCCTTTTTGCAATATTCACCCATTTATTTTAGGAAATCGGAAAAATCCAAACAAATGGAATTTAACAAGCGAAAGAGCATTGTTGGAAGTCTCAGATCTTTATATGATCAAGCTACGTGGATGCGTTCTTCTGTAGGAGGTGACCGCCGAACTTGTATACCAAGCATACATATGTACATCAAAACAAAAATGCACAATATGGCAGCAAGATATGCACATTATGGCAGCAAGATATGTACATACAGTCAGAGTCAAAAGAAAGTTTACACCTCACAAAAAGTTGGTAATAGCATAATTACACAGGTATAATGATATAATAAATATAAAACACAAATACAAATTTTTTAAGTGTTTAGTGTTGAATTAAAATCCAGAAAATATTAGGCCTTGTATAAGCTTAATTATGAAATAAATGAAGATTGATAAAATAACCCAAAATTTTAAGAGTCAAAAGAAAGTTTACACTCTTGCCAAAAGTAAGACATTTTTTAATTTTTTAGCTTGACATACCTTTATTTTGGCTTTTAGCTTATTTTGATTCTATTTAAGTGTCTAAATAATAAATCCACCAGTAGTTTGGTGAAATCCGGTGATAATACCCCATTGGACCCGAATTGGAGCTTTCGGGCAATTATGGCACAAAATGGGGCTTTTTTAAACATTCTTTTGGATTTTTTCGGTAAGTACTCAATGGATTAGAGGTCTAGAGACAACAATTAGTGATCCTAGATGCATGGGAGTAAAACATAGCAATATGTTATCCATAAATATGGGCGAAGCCTTCATATCCCTGCCCAAATGTCAGATCCCCCTTTGATATAAGCCCCATTTCAGTTCACTTGGATCTGTAATCTCGTGTCAATATGAGTATATGATATTGTTCTTGTATCCTCGAACCCATACAAACTATTTCTTTGAAGCCCGCTTCTGCCAGGCACCCGATGAACATATATAGGACATTCCATCAAGTTTGATTTTGTATACAACATTTTCACCGTTAACAGCTTCGTTCATATTTTTCCACAGATTTGGCATTTTTTCACCAAATATAGTTTGGGAAAATGTATTTTTATATTGTCATAACCATTTTCACATATTTGGTCGCAAAATATGCCATAACTGTCGAAAAATGTGAACGAAACTTTTAATGGTGAAAATGTTGTATACAAATACAAACTTGATGGAGTGTCCTATATATGTTAATCGGGTGCCTGACAAAAGCGGGCTTCAAAGAAATAGTTTGTATGGGTTCGAGGATACAAGAACAATATCATATACTCATATTGACACGAGATTAGAGATCCTGGTGAACTGAAATGGGGCTTATATCAAAGGGGGATCTGACATTTGGGCAGGGATATGAAGGCTTCGCCCATATTTATGGATAACATATTGCTATGTTTTACTCCCATGCATCTAGGATCACTAATTGTTGTCTCTAGACCTCTAATCCATTGAGTACTTACCGAAAAAATCCAAAAGAATGTTAAATAAAGCCCCATTTTATACCAAAATTGCCCGAAAGCTGTAATTCGGGTCCAATGGGGTATTATCACCGGATTTCACCAAACTAGTGGTGGATTTATTATTTAGACACTCGAATAGAATCAAAATAAGCTAAAACGCCAAAATAAAGGTATGTTAAGCTAAAAAATTAAAAAAATGTCTTACTTTTGGAAAGAGTGTAAACTTTCTTTTGACTCTTAAAATTTTGGGTTATTTTATCAATCTTCATTTATTTCATAATTAAGCTTATACAAGGCCTACTATTTTCTGGATTCTAATTCAACGCTAAACACTTAAAAAATTTGTATTTGTGTTTTATATTTATTATATCATTATACCTGTGTAATTATGCTATTAACAACTTTTTGTTAGGTGTAAACTTTCTTTTGACTCTGACTGTATATGTACATACATAGGTAAGTTTTTTATTTCAAAAACAAGGAGCAGTTTCAGGATCATTGGTACAAAATTCAATGTTAGGGTGATGGCATTAGTTCCGTACACATTGAGGTCCATTCATGCAATGAAGATGATACCGATTATTATAATTACAGAGAATGGTACTCAAATGTACTCCTTGCATTGATAGGTGCTTGGTAAGGGCTTCCCCATAGCATACATACTGATATTTTCTAAATATGAATTTTCTGTATTCAGATGTCGCCTTATTTATGTTAGTTATGAAAGCCCTGAACGTTGCAACGAATCTCAAATATTTAAGGATCTTTCTGTAACAGCAGCTTAACAAATGCAGTCATTTGAAGGAAATCGAATATTTTAGGTGTTGAGGTTCCTGCTCTTATAACTGACATTCAAATTAGGCGATAGGTTAATGAAGCTTTATCCATTAAATTTTGCAAAATCCGGAAAAATGCTTTAATTATGCATTATTTTTTGTCTTTTAAGTGGCACCGAGAAGTAATCGAACAGTTAATAGTTTGTACAACACCCAATCAACAGAATTTGTCAGTCGCATTAAAAAGTCCACTGCTAGAATAAAATTGTGGAGGATTTCCAATTATGGATCTGAGTATTAACTTACTAGTTGTAAAAAAGAAGTGGAGAAAGTTGCTAATCCAGTATTCGCAGGAAGAGCGAGCAAAAGCTTGTTTCAATAAAAGTGGAGCAGGAGCAGCGGACCTTTATACCCCAAAAGTGTGGTTCTACGACCAGTTTGGATTCCACAAAGCACAAAACAAACATGACTGTGAGGAAATGTGAAGACAACATAGTGGTACGTAGGTGTAGTATCATGAAAAAAGTATACAGTCAACCAGAAAAGTCTACATACACCCTATAAATCTCGAGTTTTAAGGGTAAGGAAACATTTTTATGAAAATCCAGGTACATAGTTCTATTTCATATCCCTAATAAACAATATGGCATACAACAAAAATATATTCCATAATACAAATAACGGTAAATTCTATAAAAATTAAAAAATTAATAGGGGAAATGTGTACATACACAGAATGAAATATGAAGATTACCGTAAAATTTATGGAATAAGCAATACAAATTTTACATTTTTTTGCTTTATCGAATGTCTCTGGTTGTCTATGATATATTTTAGACAAAATAGGAACATATTTGTGCTCTACTTGACGTTATTTAAGGTCAGACTTCGCGTATAGCTCGTTAAGGCGGAACCTTGCTGATTTCTTTGAGTTTTCAGTCTGGTAGTTTATGAAACCCCAGGAAATACAGTGGGACTAATTATTTTAAGATCCTAGAGCGCTTTGAAGCTGTTCTTATGGATAATATATGTTCCTGAGCTTCGCTAAATATGCGAATTCCTGAGTTTTTCATAAATTTTATAGTTTTCACAGCATTCCAAGGGTCAAATTACACGCAAGAACCTTGGAATTACCTTGTAATACATTTTTGGACCTTAATTCAATCAGTAATGTACAACATTATTCTACAAACCCGCTCCTAATGTTTCCAAAGCATCAAAACAAAAGCACCACCAAAGAATGCGTAAAATTTGTATGAAATTTACACTGTTAACTAGTATGCTCTCGTATTATGATCGTTAGGGCCACTTGAAGCGCTATAAATGTCGGAAACTTTTACATTGCTGATTCAATGGATGCTCGAGGATTGTACAAGGTAATTCGAAGGCTTCTGCATGTAATGCCCCTTGGAATGTTGTAAAAACTATAAAATTTATGAGAAAACTCAGGAATTCGTATATTTAGCGAAGTTCAGGAGCATATAATGTTTACAAGGACAACTTGAAAGCGCTCTAGGATCTCAAAATTCTCAGTCCCACTGTATTTTCTGGGGTTTTATAAAGTAACAACCTCAAAAACTCAACGAAATCTGCAAGGGTCCGCTTTAACAACTTGTACGCGAAATCTGACCTTAAATAACGGCATTTAATCCACAAATATGTTCCTATTTTGTCTAAAATATGTCATAGACAACCAAGGACATTCGATAAAGCAGTAAAATTTGTATTGCTTATTCCATAAATTTTACGGTAATCTCTATATTTCATTGGGTGTATGTACACTTTTTCCCTATTAATTTTTTAATTTTTATTGAATTTACCGTTATTTGTATTATGGAATATATTTTTGATGTATGTAATATTGTTTATTAGGGATCTGAGATAGAACTATGTACTTGGATTTTCATAAAACTGCTTCCTTACCCTTAAAACCCGAGATTTATAGGGTGTATGTAGACTTTTTTGGTTGACTGTATGTATATATAGTACTCCTATCTTTTCAGAACATTAACATAGAAAAGAGGATAGTCAAAATCTGGCACAGGAGCCTACTAAAAATAAACGTGTGGTAAGTTTTTGTGTAAGATTTGTTTAAAAATATGATAACTGATATATTTTTCTCATTAGACTTCGACGACCGGTTTTCGGATTGATCTCGACAATATGAAAAAGAAGTTTTCTTCAAAAAACATTTAAAATTTGCTTGGTTGGGCAATTTGGTAGTCGTCCAAATGGAGGAGATAAGTCCCGAAAAACAAAGCGACGCTGCATGGCATGTCCAATACCTCTTGAAGAGTAAATCCGCACATAGTAGTTGTTCTCCCTCGAGAAAAAATGTCAAGATAAGACCATTAATTAACTACATCATTGTTCGCTATATTTAACCTCTTTCAGAAATTTAATTGCTTGCTTAATCAGGTCAATTTCATAAAGATTTACCACACAAATTTAAATCTTCTCATGGCAAGATTTGTTTGAGATCCTGCACGAAATCTTGCTACTATTGTCATACCACAGTGTTTGTGTACGAAAAAATACAACTCTTTTCACAAAGTACGAAAAGTTGAAAGTGTTTGCAAGAGCCATTTGTTACATTTATTATTATTGTCAAACACAGCCACAACAAACTCGGCAAAACACAATATTGTAAAAATTAAGCAATTGGAAAATGGAATGTGAGCGCACAGAAAAGTAAGTAATATTATTTGATTTTGACGTACAGTGAATCACAGTCGAAAGTATCCACTTCAGTTTCTTTCATTAAAACTGTGATTGCTAAGAATTGGTTAGGCCGCCATCAGACCATCTGCTTTTTCACATGTATGTTGCCACTTTGGGTATACTAATATACAGAACAGCTGATGTCATACATGTGAAAAAGCAGATGGTCTGATGGCGGCCTTAATGATAGCGATTTCATTCCTTTTTATATTTTTACATTAGTGCAGGGCTGCTCATTTCTTCACGGTAGCGTAAATTGAGAGTAAGCATCAGTCGTTGTTTGGTCTGCAACGGATAAACACAACAACAACGTGAGCACCCCTGCATTAGTGTCTTAACTTAAATATAATAAAATTAACGAAATTCAGGTAAATTTAGATAATCAAATAAAAATGGTTAAATAACATCGATTTCTACCTCACAGTGAAACGTATGGGCTCTAAAAGTTTCATGAAACAAAAAGGATTTTTTAGGGTTTCAGCCCTTGGTATGACATCCTTTGTTATCCTTTACAGCTTTTAGCCTTTCTGGTAAAGATTTAACTAATTTTTCGGGGCAAGATATCGGAATTTTTTTTCCATTCTTCTTGCAAGGCATATTTCAGGGTTTCTATACTTTAGATGTTACGACTTTTTATATTTGTCTCCAAAATACTCCATAAATTATCTATAGGATTCAGATTCAAATCACTTTTGGACAGTTACATAGCATCCATTTTGGAAAAATATGTGATTTGTGCTCGGGCTCATATATTGATAAAATTGAAATGTTGTTCAAATCCCATTTTTTCAGCGCCTAAATTTCAAATTATCCTTTCCGAATGTTTAAATAATACATCTTATCCTTAATTCCCTCGATAAAGACACGATTTCCTACACCGGAAGCACTCATACAACGCCATACCACAACAGAGTCTCCTGTGTGCTTTAGGGTCCAAGGCGGTATTTGCCCTATGACATACCTTAATTGGTCCAAATGACCAATACAGGTTAAAGTTGTCTTCATTGCTTTCATTGGCAGCCTGTTTTGGTCATATGGACCAATAAAGGTATGTCCGTAGGGCAAATACCGCTTTGGACCCCAAACACACAATTTCAAAAATAAAGCAGAGGAGACTCTGTTGTGGTATGGCGTTGTATGAGTGCTTCCGGTGTCTTTATCGAAGGAATTAAGGATGTTATGTATTATTTAAACATTCTGAAAGGATAATTTGAAATTTAGGCGCTGAAAAATGGGATTTGGGACAACATTCCAATTTTATCAATATATGAGCCCGAGCACAAATCACATATTTTTCCAATATGTAACTGTCCAAAAGTGATTTGAATCTGAATCCTATAGATAATTTATGGAGTATTTTGGAGACAAATATAAAAAATCGTAACATCTAAAGTATAGGAACCCTGAAATATGCCTTGCAAGAAGAATGGGGAAAAATTCCGATATCTTGCCTCGAAACCTTAGTTAAATCTTTACCAAAAAGGCTAAAAGCTGTAAAGGATAACAAAGGATGTCATACCAAGGGCTGAAACCCTAAAAAATCCTTTTTGTTTCATGAAACTTATAGAGTGCATACTTTTCACTGTGAGGTAGAAATCGACGTTGTTTAACCATTTTTATTTTTTATCTAATTTTACCTGAATTTCGTTAATTTTATTTTATTATATTTAAGTTAAGACACTAATGTAAAAATATAAAAATTAATGAAATCGCTATCATTAACCAATTCTTAGCAATAGCAGTTTTAATGAAAGAAACTGAAGTGGACACTTTTGACTGTGATTCACTGTATGTACAGTGACACAGAAAAGTATACATACACCCTACAAAAATGCAGTTTTGGCTAAATCGTTGGGTTTTTTACAGCAACAACTGCACTGTGTGGCTCCTTGGTGACAAAATAACCATAATGACACAAATTTATTTTAATCTAATGTTTGGTTTACATTCGGCGTCTTTTCGTGATTTCGAAGGCGTTTCGTGATTTCGCGCGGAATCATGCAATATTTATCATGATTTCGCATACAAAAATGAAATCATCTTATTTCGTGATTTCAGCGAAATCAACATCGAAATCGCAGTACACATGATATACAACCTTGCTTTTGCCTAAAAAGTACCAAAAGTTGCAACACTTTTCACGTATCACAATAAACAAGGTAGATGTGCGAATTGCTGGAACAAAATATGTTAATATCAAAATTTGTAAACAACGTGAAAAAATATTAAATTACATTGTTACAATGCTATTTTTCATTGTGTTCACGTATTTTTTTAATGGTAATGTTAGAAAATAGACCGAATTGTCAAAAATTGCTTCCCCATACAAATTTCTTAAAAAATACGGGAACGAAAAAATGACGGAAATTGCGAAAACTCCAGCAAAAATGCCAAAATCAGCGTATCAGCCATCGTGTTCAGATGCCAAAAAACATGCTGCTTGTTTTTACTTGGCCAAATTTTTATAGCAGAGAACAGGAGAAGAGGCTTTTATTCAAAATCAAGTGCAAGTCTTGCTAGATTTCGGAGTACTGGAACGCATTTCTAGCACTAAACGGGGAAAATACTGCAAGTAGTAATATTTTGCAGTTTCTGAACACAACTTTTATGTATCAAAATTTATTATTATAATGTCTCAACGATAAAATCATTTTTTAGTTTTAAATTTCTTAGTATTATAAACAATTAATACGATATATAGATAATTTTACGATCATTTTCGAAATAAAGCAGTAAAGTTCTATATTGTCGTAAATTTTTGATGATTAATTCAATTTATAACAACTTTTTTCGAAAATTCATGTTCGATCAGCAGCTGCGCATTCGCATCTACCTTTATTACTGTGATATGCTTGAAATCAACAAAAAAATAAGTGTAAACACCGTGGTGTATTTCAGGATTTCGTCAAATCCAGTGGATTTTAGAGCGCAAGTGTAAACTTGGCTTAATGCGTATATTTAATACAATTGAAGAAATTCAATTTTCACAACACAGAAAAGTATACATACACCCCAAGGAAATACGAGTATTATCGTAAAATTTATGGAATTAGTAGCAAAATTGATACATTTTTTAGTTTTGGCGAATGTCTCTGGATGTCTGAGATATATTTTAGAGAAAAGAAAATAATTTTTGGGGGTCAAATGCCGTTATTTAGGGTCAAATTTCTTTTATACCTCGTTAAAGCTGACCCTTGCTTAATTTTTTGCGTTTTTAGGTATTGTACTTTATAAAAAGCACAAAATTCGTATCAGATGGCAAATCTTGAGACCCTAGAAAGCTTTGAAGTTGTTTTTGTGCATAATATACCGTCCTGAACGTCGATAAATGCACGTTTTCCCTCAGATTTCTCAGGAAGTGAATAGATTCCGCGGAATTCTTGGTGTAAATTACATATAGATGACCTTGAGTTTCCTTGTAATATTGTCGGATACAATCCTGGGGCATCAATTGACTCAGAAATGTACAATTATACGAAACGTTTCGCGCCTATAGTAACAGTAATGATCATAATACGAAAACGGCGTTATTCACAGTACAAATTTCATGCTTTTTTGGTAGTGCTTATATTTTGTCGCTTTAGAAGCTTTGGGAACAGGTTTGTAACAAAATATGTCACTTTTTTGATTCAATGAATGTCCAAGGATTATATCAGACCATATTACAAGGCAATTCAATGCATTTGTATGTAATTTGCGCCAGGAATTCCGCGGAATATATTAACTTTTAAGGAGAAACGTGCATTAATCGACGTCCAGGAAGGAATATTTTGCTCAATAACAACTCCAAAGCTTTCTTGGGTCTCAAGATTTGCAATCTGAAACTAATTTTGGGTTTTTTAAAGTACAAAACCTAAAAACGCAAAAAAATTAAGCAAGGGTCAGCTTTAACGAGGTATATAAGAAATTTGACCCTAAATAACGGCATTTGACCCTCAAAAATTATTTTCTTTTCTCTAAAATATATCTCAGACACCCAGAGACATTCGCCAAAACTAAAAAATGTATAAATTTTGCTACTAATTCCATAAATTTTACGATAATACTCGTATTTCCTTGGGTTGTATGTATACTTTTCTGTGTTGTGAAAATTGAATTTCTTCAATTGTATTATGCGTATTAATGCGTATAATTAGATTAAAATAAATTTGTGTAATTATGGTTATTTTTTCACCAAGGAGCCACGCAGTGCAGTTGTTGCTGTAAAAGCCCAACGATTTAGTCAAAACTGCATTTTTGTAGGGTGTATGTATACTTTTCTGTATCACTGTATGTAAAAAACATAATAGCTCTGTTCCAGAACTAAAAAGTTTTTAAAATTTTTACCACTTTTACACATTTTGCGTTCCTGTACACAAAATTTATATGAAAATCGTTTACGACTTTTAAAACTTTTACGACTTTTACCACTTTATAAAGTACGGGAACAGGCCAAATATTTCTTTATAGGAAATGCCTCAAGCAAAAGAGAAATATGAGGGTGGTCTACAGAAGCAGAGGAATTATTATTGTCTTAATGGGACAAGAATATTGAAAAAATTAGAGGTGTACGTAAAAATTCGCACATTTATGCTGAAATGGCCACTGAGATGGCTTCGTTTGGATTCGTTTGTGATGGAGAAGAGGTCAAGAATAAGATTCACAACATAACAGATACCGGTAAGAAAAATGGTAGAAACGAATAAAGATTTGACGTGTTCGTGTGGAAGACACGAACTTATTGTTTTGTTTGAATATGCGTAGCTGCTGTTATGGTAGGCACACCACTCAGAAACCTTGAGGCTCATTGTGATCATCCTGAATATTTATTAGTTGTAGACGTGGTGTAGTGTTTAGATATTGTATTGCAGATGTTGTGGTAGGTGTGTTGATAAGGAAGATTGAGTATTTTGGTGAGAAATGTGTAAAGGATGAAATGTACACAGTCTTACATAAGTATACGTACGCCCCATAAATCTCGGGTTTTAGGATAAATAATGATATTTATGAAATTCCAAGTACATAGTTATATTTCTTCTCACTAATAAACAATGTCTAATACAACAAAAGTATATTCCATAATATAAATAACGGTAAATTTTACAAAAACCAAAAAATGATACCTACAAAAGTAAAGGTACGCCCCAAGGAAATATGAGTATTATCGTACAATTTATGGAATTGGGAGCAAAATTTATAAATTTTATTGTTTTGGCGAATGTGTCTGGGGGTCCGAGATATATTTTAGAGAACAAAAATAATTTTTGGGTGTTAAATGCCGTTATTTAATGCCAAACTTCTTGTATAGCTCGTTAAAGCGGACTCTTGCTGATTTCTTTCCGTTTTAGGTATTTGAGTATACAAAAGCCACAATATTAATGTCGGATTATAGATTTTGAGATCCTAGAAAGCATTTTAGTTGACATTGTGCATAACACACCTTCCTGGGTGTGGATAAATTCACATTGTTCCCGGGATATCTCAGGAAGTTAATAGATTCCTCGGAATTCTTGGCTCAAATTACATGCAGAAGACCTTGAAGTGTGTTTTAATATGGTCTTATATAACCCTTGGACACCAATTGAATCAGAAATGTGAAATATTCTTATGTAAGACTGTGTATAAAAAATCGTAACATCTAAAGAATAGGAAAAATGCCTTGCAGGAAGGATTGGAAAAAATTCAGATGTCGTGCACCGAAAATTTAGTTAAATTTTTGCCAAAAAGGCTAAAAGCTGTAAAGGAGAACAAAGGATGTCATCTCAAGGGCTGAAACCCTAAAAATCCTTTTTGTTTCATGAAACTTTTAGAGTGCATACTTTTCACTGTGAGGTAGAAATCGATGTTGTTTAACAATTTTTATTTTTTTATCTATGCTTACCTGATTTTTGTTAATTTTGTTTTATAATATTTAAGTTAAGACACTGATGTAACAATATAAAAAAGAATCAAATCGCTATCATTTATTAACTCTTAGAACTCGCAGTTTTAATGAAAGAAAGTAAGTGGATACTTTTGACTGTGGTTCACTGTATGTGTATGTTAATCTTTTTAGTCTGTATTTAATTATTTTAAATTTTGTTAAATAAATAAGACTTGCACATTTAAATCCAAGAATACTCATGTTTCCATCATTACCGTGCGTATAATTAATGTAAATTCGAGATTATTCAATCTATGATTATTATTAAATAAATTTATCATAAGATTTTTAAACAAACCATCAAATACAACATGGAACCATAAAGAAAAAGTAGAAATGCAGAGGAAAAATAAATAGTCAATAAGGAAAGGAGCATGTCGACCGGGCCCGACTATATGATACCCTACACCACTGTGAATATGTTAAATTGTATTTAGGAGCTATTTATATCCAAATAGACCAATTTCAAAGTCAAGGCTGTAGTTAATTAAAACAATGAAAGGACAAATGAATCAAACAAAATTTTATATTTAAATATGTATCATTCCCGTGCGTCTACCGTCATTACCGTGTTTTGAAGAATTCCTTAAAATTCATAAATATAGATGCCCCCGCTAATTAATGCATAAAATAGTCTTATACAACAGTATCAAACGAAAAATAGTTATTTAAAGCCATTTTCGCACTTTGTCGTTTTCGACCCCAAAAACTAGTCTTATCGCAATATTCGCCCATATACAATGACTGTCACTAAAAATGATGCAAACTGAAATAAAAAATGTAAACATTGATAACTTGGAAACGAGTTGAGATTTTTTAAAAATTCAAAAAACAATTTTGTAGGCCGAGGGTTGTCTTATGGCATACAAAAATTTGCCGTTTGCATAATTTTTAGTGACAGTCACTGTACATACTTTTGGGTTTTAGTCCATACCATACCAGCGGAAATGTTATTACATTAATTATTCATTTTGCATGTTTTCTACAAATTTTCTTTGCCATCCTACTTGACCTTCATTCATGAAGTATGTACTCAGCAATATCATTTCTAATATGTTTTGCATGTTGGGAAACATTTCTTGCTTGGCTTGGAAATAATGGGTTTGAATTTGCAACCTCTCTCCAAGAACCATTATTTACCGTTCCTCTGCCTGTATCTTCCCGATCAACGGAACTTTCGGGTATATGTATATTCAATATTGCACTTGCTGCGTAAGAAATTGTGAAGATAGCAACATGCCAAAACAACAATATCAGCCTTTTCAGGAGATGGACCTAAAACAAATTTATGTTAATTAATAGGACCTTAATTAATATATTTTATTTGTACGAAATACCAATTGCAGTTTGAAGAACTCCGAATCGTTCCTCCATGATCACAAAAACGTTTTCTACGATACTTCTCGCCCTGCTTAGACGGTAGTTAAATATTCTTTCCTTGGGACATAATGACGTACATACATATGTATCTCAATACAAGGAGTGTCTTGAAAAATTGGCAATATTAAAAAAAACTGGAAGCCCAATTAAACCAAACAAAATCAAATTTTACCAAATGTATTCCAACACCAAAAATCAAAATTTACAAAAAGCGATGGAGGAATTCATCGATTTGAAATACAGTGAGTGTCGAAAATATTCGGTTTTCAATTTCACCAATAATAAAAGCTCAGTATTTTAGAAGCCCATGCCAAATATCCAAAAAACCAAATATCTAAAAAAATGTTGGTCCTGTGGCAATTAAAAAGTGTAGGTAACATGGATCAATGGCAACCCTATAAGCGAGAATAACACAGAAAACGTTGTTAACCCTGTTTTCTATGCGTCAAAAATATTCGGTTTTTGTAACTTTTGTTAAATATTTTGCCAAAAAAAAAACAGGCCATTATCGAACTTTTTCTGTAATATTAGTATACATTTTAATAATTGCAAACAGAATCTTTGTTCCTGTGTGCAAAAATATTATATTTATTATATTATATATTTTATGTTACAAGGCCATGAAAGGCTTTATCCTTACGATTTTTTTGTAATGTAAGTGGATATTTTCTATCTTCTGAAAGTCATTTAAGTCTCAGTGACCAATTTCAAGAAAATTAATGCCGGATTAACAGTCATGTTTCAGGAGACTCCTCTACCTTCCCTCCCAGTTCTTGACTTTGGCTGGCTAATGTGCTTCACGAAATCGATTATTTCTATACTTTCGTGACTTTTGCACATTATTTTAACTATATTCGACTAAATATTAAAAAATAAGCAAAATTTCCTTTTATTTATGCTGTTTTTATAATGAAATGTGACCAGTTTTCTCTTGTCTGGGATAGCGTTTTTCCTTAGCCCTAAATTTTAATAGTTTGCTGTAAAATATAATATTTTTGCACACAGGAACAAAGATTCTGTTCGCAGTTATTAAAATATATACTAATATTTCAGAAAAAGTTCGATAATGACCTGTTTTTTGGCAAAATATTTAATAAAAGTTACAAAAACCGAATATTTTTGACGCATATAAAACAGGGTTAACAATTTTTCTTTGTTATTCTCGCTAATAGGGTTGCCATGGATCCATGTTACCTACACTTTTTAATTGCCACAGGACCAACATTTTTTTAGGTATGTGGTTTTCTGGATATTGGGCATGGGCTTCTAAAATACTGAGCTTTTATTATTGGTGAAATTGAAAACCGAATATTTCTAACACTCACTGTATATTCAAAAAGTAAACCCTTCTAAACAAGCCATTTCAAATAAACACGCAATACATAGGAAACAGTTAGCATACAATCTAAATAGAAATGCCAAATATCTGGATTTTAAATATAATGACGAAATGTCTCAATACAAAGAGTGTGTAGAAAAAATAGAAACAACTAAAAATAAGCTGAAAAAACTCATAAACAAAAGAAACCCAAATTGTTGTAAAACTAATACTACTACTACTGAGCTAGATAATCAAATACAAATTGTAAGAATAGAACAAATTATTTCAAATGAATGTGAACGCGGTTTCAACAAGTGTTCCGAAAGTTGAAAGGCGTCGTCTCCCACCAGAACAAACGGCAATTCTTTATTGGATGAGTTTATCATCATCATTTACATCATTTCATCCATTTTGAATTAAAATAGACGCTAGAATGAAATTTGGAACGTATAAAGGCAATTCGGAGCTCCTCCTTCCCGAGAATGGTGGTCACAGAGGACCCGCGGACATTCGCCGCAAAATGGCAAAATTTATTGCCAAAATTAAGAAATTTGGGAAAAAGGCCACCAATTTCATGGTGGCAAGAAGCCGACTTTTATTTTTTCTTGTTATTTAAGACTTTAAAAGTCGTGTTTGAAGTCTGTGCCTGTGCTTGCAACATGTTCAAATAATTTCTTACATTATTTAACTTTTATTCTTTGTTTTAACTTTTGCATTTACATATAAATATGTATTGTTTTTACGTAATATTAATATACTGTGTATATTTAACATTAAATATAACCTGAATTGTCTAACAATATGAATTGTCTATGTGATATACAAAAAAAATCGCAAGGATAAAGCCTTTCATGGCCTTGTAACACATATATATATATATATATATATATATATATATCCAGTATTCTGCATTAAATCAATTTTTGGATCCGTTACAATTTTTTAAAATGTAATATTTTGTGTCCAGTTGTTGCTTGTTATGTACAGAGAACTTTCAACAAGTTGTGTAGCTGAATGGGATAATAATCGCAACAATATTGACTGATCCTCGAGAATTGGGATTGCAAAACAAAAGCAACAATAGAATATTATTAAAAATGATTATGCTATTTGTTTCTATAAGATGTACTTTTGACTTAAATTTATCTTTTGGGGCAGGTAGTGTCATTTTAAAAAGGATTTGCATTTGTTATCCTAACAGGGTTGCCACTTTCTAGCACTTTTCCCATGGTCTGGAGAAAATATCATAATACCCTCAAATCACAATTTTTTCCCCTCATATAACAATTCAACCGTTCTTTTGCTTGCCGTATAATAATTCAGTTAAACAACCGAATATTGGCAAGCACAATACATCCTGGTGCAAACCCCTTGAGGCATTGTGGCTTTATCCTTGCGATTTTTTTGTAATCTAAGTGCATATTTTCTATCTTCTGAACGTCATTTAGACCTCAGTGACCAATTTCAAGAAAATTAAGGGCGGTTTAGCCGTAATTTTTCAGGAGATTCCTCTACCTTCCCTCCCAGTTCTTGGTTTTGCCTGGCTTATGTGTTTCACGAAATCGATTATTTCTATATTTTTGTGACTTTTGCACATTATTTCAACTATTATTCAAAAATAAGCAAAATTTCCTTTTATTTCTGCTGTTTTTATAATGAAATATGACCAGTTTTCTCTTTTCTGGGATAGCGTTTTTCCTTAGAGCTAAATTTTAATAATTTGCTATAAAATATAATATTTTTGCACACAGAAACAAAGATTCTGTTCGCAATTACTAAAATGTATACTAATATTGCAGGAAAAGTTCGATAATGACCTGTTTTTTGGCAAAATATTTAACAAAAGTTACAAAAACCTAATATTTTTGACGCATAGAAAACAGGGTTAACAACGTTTTCTTTGTTATTCTCGCTTATAGAGTTGCCATGGATCCATGTTACATACACTTTTTAATTGCCACAGGGCCAACATATTTTTAAGTATTTGGTTTTTTGGAAATTGGTCATGGGCTTCTAAAATACTGAGGTGTTATTATTGGTGAAATTGAAAACCGAATATTTTTGACACTCACTGTATGTATATTATGCAATAGACTTTTGTTGTATATAATATTATTTATTAGAGATTTTAAATAGAACTATGTACTTGGATTTGGATAAAAATGTCTCCTTACCCTTAAAACTCGAGATTTATAGGATGTATGTAGACCTTATTCTTTAACTGTATATTGAGTATGTTACGCTACTCCAATTCTGATAATATTTTTGACGGTCCAAATCTGGGCTCGACGCAAAAATTCCGGCTTGTTTATAGTAAATTATCACTCTCTGTATAGACTAATACGGGTATGTTCTACCTACTGTTTAACCAATATTTCGATAGCTTTTTTCCATAATTTATCTAAAATGTTCTTTTTATCAATGCTATTTCCATGCCCTTCTTTTCCATCCTTGAAATTGTTCACTCTTTTTTAGTTAAATGTGCAAACGAGCTCACAGAATCACCAGTTGTGACAATAATAATTGTTCCACAAACATCCCATACGGGACAAGTGGGACTTCTCTCATATCAATGAGTGCACCCCGATTCATGTTAACTCAATGGTATGGGACCTACTGTTTATCGCCGAGTCCGAACGGCGTGTCTTAAGACACCACTTTGTAGAGAAGTTTTACATTGCTGAAATACTCAGGAAATGTCGCAAACATTACTGAGGGGTATTTTGCCACCGTTGACAATTTTGATGTTGACTGGCTGGGGGAATCGAACCCACGACCTTCAGCGTGCAAGGCGGGTGTGCATACCATTGCACCACGGTGTGACAATATTGAATTAAAAATTGGAGAAACCTGCAAAATGGTAAAAAACCTAACAGTACGACTGACTTCCGAAACGTCAGTTGCTTTGTAATCGTGCATGAAACTAAGTGTTCTTAAATCGAGTTCCATACTAGAGTAATTTTATGAAACAGCAGTAGTGGAGAACTCGATCTAAGAACCCCTAGTTTCAGGCACGAATACAAATACAATTTAGCCTACTATTATACAAATCTCGTGTTTTTTATAATTGAAGTGGCTTTGGTCCGTCCAAGTGTTATATTTTTAGCTAAATCAGAGTCCGTAAATGAGCTTTTACAAACTTTGGTAATGTGATCAGCAACTAAAAATGGAAGGTTTTGTTCCACAATAAAGAGGCACATTCGTATTTCTGCTTTCTTGGTACCAAAGTTTTGATTGGAAACAAACGCTTCATCTATTTTTTTCTGATTTAGTATTATAGAACTGGCCGCAGCTTGATGTTTTTTTGTCTGCGAGTAAGCTTACAGATCAGCTTTGCCGGATGAAACTTTAAGATTACAATTACACAATGCACAGATAATATGGTTGGTTTTTTGTGCGCAGTTTTTAATGTCTGGATGTTCCATCCAATCATCCTTCAACTTGCGCCTTTTTCTGCCATCCTAAAGTAAATATTGTGATTTGAATGCTTTGTATTCATAAATGCATTTACTAAATTTTACCAATGTCGAATTATTCGATGTACCAGCATCTTCATCACCAGCGTCAGAGTTTCTCGCTGAAATTTTTTATAAAACCATTTAATATTTCTCCAGCTATCTGTTATTGCTTCGCTTACCACTGTCTTTGTTTAAAAATTTATCCATAGTACTTTAGAAACTTGCAAATATTACAAACTTTTAATAGCTTTGTGTAAATTAACCGCCTGTTCATGTATGTCGCACGAAAACCCGTACGAAAGGAAAGCAGTCACGCACTTTCGTCTAAAAATGCGTTCATGTATTTCGCAAATTATCGTGCGACAGCCGTTACGTATCCTGTGCGAAATACTACTAATTTGAATGTACAGTTGTACAACTATGTTCCATAAATGAGAGCTAAATGAGAAATAAAAACAAAATCCACATATACATACAAACATTGGAACATGTGTGTTTTGTCTTTTTGAGAAAATAAAATGTTTCGGTATTTTGAACTATTTTATTTGATTGATTTCTTCAAAATATTGAATGAAACCGCCATTAATAAGTGTCTATAAAATTTTTATTTTGTTTCAAGAATGTGTTGCATAAATTTCAAGATTTTCGGTGTTATTCGCGAGTTTACGTTCTACTCGACAGCTACAAAGCAAGTGAGTGATTTTAATATTCTCTTTCTACAAGCGACAGTCCTTTCGAAATAGATAAACCCAAATTTACAGAAAAAGTGTACGTTTACGTGTTATTTCGTATGGGTTGTCGGTCGCATAGATTTTCGTTTCGAAGGTGTTTACATGAACTGAAAATGATTTTTTTCGACTTCCGAAGCGCAAGAAACCTTTCGGTCGACATACATGAACAGGCTGTTAAACTTTTTCGTTTCGAAATACATAAACTGGGGTATTTTGAAACGAAAATGTGTGCGCATGAAACACACCTAAACCTTAGTTTTGGAAATATTATTTTCTTTGCTTTTGCTTTAAAACAAAAAACAAATTTGAAAAGCACACTCAAATTTGGTAGTTTTTCTTGTGTATTCCTTTTCTTATCGACATACATAAACAGGCCCTTAATTTATTATAACTAATTTTCCGTTCGACAATTTTCTTCCATTTGCCCGTGTCAAAAAAGAACAACCGTTAACATTTTTGTTTGTTTTGTTGCTGTCTACCTAGAGAACAGCACAGCTGATTGGTATTTTGTCATCTATCTGGGTCATGGCACAATCATACAAGGTACCCGCATCTGCCCAGTTGATGTACTGCAAGCTGTCAAAAAAGTTGTAATTGAAAACACAAAAATAAAAAACGAAGATTTAAATGAAAATATTTTAAATTTTTTGATGGATTTTTGTAATAATGTCTACCTAATGAAATTTTGTTGAAACTATTATATGAATCGCATTATTTTTGGAAAACATTTTTGACATTTCACGGTACTCAACTGGTTTTTGTTGTAGTTGTTGGCTGATGCATCTACCTGTTAATTGTGCCATGATCTGGGTGAAACATAAACTGTGGTTGCCTTTGTAATAATAAGTTTACATTTACGAAATCCGCTCGATTTCAACTGTCAATTCCTTTGTCTATACGTCAAATGAAATCTCATCTGAAATTCATTGGATTTCATTTGACCTTTAATCAAGGGAATTGACAGTTGAAATCGAGTGGATTTCGTAAATGTAAACTTAGTATAATACTACAAAGAATACCACACACACAAACACACATATTTCAAATATTCATCTTCTTTTTTCTTTCGTTTCATACATTTTTTATGTTGCCATAGCATAAAAGACCCCAAATATTGCCATATTAGAAAAATAACCACAAATCGTCATTTATCAATTTTTGACTAAAAAATCAGCTCTGTTCCTTTACGTACAAGAATCTTCAAGTTTTACCACTTTTTACTCGAAAAGCGTTCCTTTACTTTTGACACCATGCAATTCATGCGAGAGCAGTTTACAACTTTTACTACTTTTGCCGGTTTTACCACTTCAAAAAGTAAAGGAACAGACCAATCGTTAAATCTGGCAGCCGTGAGAGTAATGTATTTTCTGGAGTTGCTCTTTTTATACTGGTACTAAGGAGTGCGAATAAAATATTTATGAAAGATAACTTTTTCTCAGTATTTAAAATGCTAACGCCATATTTGCAAAAGCACCGAATATTTGCAGCTTTGCCTGCTAAAATTTCTTCGAAATATGTTTAGCAACAATGAACAATGGCAACAAATTTCACAAAAATATTGCTAGCGATGCTGATGCTATTTGATATTGTTTGCTAGAATAAACAAGTAGGAAAAGTGTTAAGTTGGTCGGGCCGAACTTTTTATACCCTACACCACAAATTTCAGCCATCTCGGCGGATTAATGTGGCCACAACCTTCAAAATACCGAAAATCGGAAGGTACTGTTCTATGGGGGCTATATGCTGGCGTGGACCAATACATACGAATTTCTGGGGGAAGTTTTATACCCTAAACGAAGACTAAATACCAAATTTCAGCCATCTCGGTGCGATAATGAGGCCAAAACTTTCAAAATACCGAGAATCGGGAGATATCGTCCTATGGGGCCTATATCAAAACGTGGACCTATATAAACATTTTATGGTAGAAATATTTCTTAGCCTCTGGAAATGCAAAATACAAAGTTACAACCGATTCTGTTGTCAAATGGGACTAATACAATCAAAATATATTAAAATGACGCGTACTTTATATGGGGCGTTATATGGGGGTAATACCAAAACGTGGTATATAAATATAAACCAACTTTGGTAGGAATGTTTTTTGGCCTCTAGAGACACAAAATACCAAATTGCAACCAATTCGGTGGTAAAATGGGACAGATATCTTAAAAACTCATTAAAACGACGACGCGTCACGCGTCATTTTGTATGGGGGCTATACGAAAGCGTGGACCTACATAGCCCGCTTTCAATACCAATAGTCCTACGTACATATAATAGATTTTCCCAAAATTTCATCCACCTACGTCAATCCGTTCGGACGCTAGAGTGATTTCAACAGACGGACGGACATGGCTATATCGATGTAGAATTGCACGCTGATCAAGAATATATATAGTTTGTGGGGTCTACAATGATTATTTCGAGTAGTTACTAACGTAGTGACAAACTTAATATACCCCCATCCAATGGTGGAGGGCATGGTACAATAATTCATAGGTAGGCCAGGTATGAGAATCGCCAAAAAAATACAACCCTGTCGCTATGGCTTAAAACGTCAAAATTGTTTTGATGAATGATAACCGATGAGTAAACAAAGAAGAAGAAGAACGAAATGTTGAAATGAAAACAAAACAGAGTTGAATTTTTGATCAATAATAAATATCAACTCTGCATGTCAACACGGTTTTGACAGATTAAGCCATAACAAAAAAAAATTGTAAGCAGCTGTTAGCTGTGGCCTACCTAAGAATTATTGTACCATGGTGGAGGGTATAAAAAGCATCGGACGCGCATACTCATATTTTGCAGCACACATGATCAACACATATCAAGAAAAGAGAATAAGCAACAAAGTTTCAAAGGCTTAGACTATGTTTACATTTACGAAATCCACTCAATTTCATCTGTCATCTGTCATCTGGAATCGATTGGATTTCATTTGACGTTTGAGCAATGAAATTGACAGTTGAAATCGAGTGGATTTCGTAAATGTAAACATAGTATTAGCCATGTTCTCAGCAAACAATTGTATTTGAGAGCAGGGTTACCAGTGTAATGCATTAAAAATCATGATATAATTAATTCCACTTTTTCGTTCAAAGGACATGTGAATTTTTGGTGAAGCCGTTCAAAATATATATATTTTTTATTTGTAAACAATAATAATTAGGTTCTACCATATGATGGAGGCATTTTGACATTAAATTACACCTTTTTTATTACTGCGTTGGCAACCCTAATAATAAAAACACAGTCGGTAGCTAATTCGCTGCGACGAATGGTCAGCCGACTGCTAAATATGTAGCGTGGTTGTCGATTATGCCTAACGAAAAAAAGATTAGGCGTAAAAAACGAAATAAGCAAAAATGTACAAAAATAAATATGCGTTCGGTTACTTATTTAGCCGTGTGTGTCAATATTGTGTAGCAGTTGAAGTGTACATCTAATGCTAATGTTTTTAGATGCTGGCTTTTAAACCCTGCTTTTTCTCATTAACCCATTTATGTATTGTTTTAGTATCATTTTTGAAAAGCAGTAAGGTGAACGTAGACTTTCTGTTCTATGTATGTGTAAGCATTTATTTACATTATGTCTTATGCCAGACTATTACCATGTTTACATTTACGAAATCCACTCGATTTCATCTGTCAATTCGTTTGTGTATACGTCAAATGAAAACGATTCGATTTCATTTGACGTTTGCGCAATGGAATTGGCAGTTGAAATCGAGTGGATTTCGTAAATGTAAACATAGGCTATGAAAATGTTCAATAACACGAAAACGAATTTATAGGTAAGAGGTGTGAAGGGGGTGAAACTCTGTACACAAGGTTCTGTAATCTTAAATTATTCTTTGTGTTTAAATTCGTAACTCTCAAACCAATGCAAAGCAATGAAAATATCAAAATTTTCATATTATTTCATATATGTATGTATGTGTGTAGACGTCAATGAAAATTTAAAAGAAAATAAAGAATTTTCTAAAAAAAATTTCATAGTCTGGCAAAATATAATGTTTTTTGTTTTGTTCAATATTTATTTTGAAAATTGTAAGGAATTCAATTATAGTTTTTTTGTGGGGGTTTTCAGACTTTAACCACTATAACTTAGCCATTTGTTAACCGATTTAAAAAATAATAACTTGTTCGAAAGATATTATTCACCCCTTTAAAAGGAAGAAGGATCAATAGAAATCCGTTGTGAAAAAAAGATATGTCCGTTTAAATTTGAAAATGTAAGAAACTCAGATTTTCACTGCTTTTACCGTTATAGAAAAATAAAACGAAGTGATACAAACGAACTAAAGGCATTTTCGTTCTCCATGGATCCCAACACGATATAATTTTGCATCAGAACGCTTGAATATTTTTCTGGTCAACTTTTGTAGCACAGTGCCATTTATAGACATTTTTCGAAAAGTTTGCACCTTCTCAAGGCCAAAACTGCCTGAAGGAGCGTTCCAATGCTTTTGCGATGTATTAGAGAGTTCTTAACTACTGTCTTGGCTACACTTGATGTCCGTGTGTTCGATCGAAAATCTCAATGGTTTGGCTGTTATATGCCAAAATGTCCAAAAAACGTGGACAAAAAACTTAAAGTCAAAATTGGGAGGCTCGATTTTCACGATAGACCTATGGTCTAGTGGACTTTTTTGCTCAGTTCAATCCCAGGAATAAGAAACGCGAAGGGCCTATTAAGGTTTTCAAATCGCCCCGGCCTAATGTGCATAAATACATACATACATACAGTGTTAAAAATATTCGGTTTTCAATTTCACCAATAATAACATCTCAGTATTTTAGAAGCCCATGCCCAATATCAAAAAAAAAAAAAAAAAAACAAATACTTAAAAATATTTTGGTCCTGTGGCAATTAAAAAGTGTATGTAACATGGAACCATGGCAACCCTATAAGCGAGAATAACAAAGAAAACGTTGTTAACCCTGTTTTCTATGCATCAAAAATATTCGGTTTTTGTAACTTTTGTTAAATATTTTGCCAAAAAGAACAGGTCATTATCGAACTTTTTCTACAATATTAGTACACATTTTAATAACTGCGAACAGAATCTTTGTTCCTGTGTGCAAAAATATTATATTTTGTAGCAAATGACTAAAATTTAGCGCTAAGGAAAAACGATATCCCACAAGAGAGAAAACTCGTCATATTTCATTATAAAAACAGCAAAAATAAAAGGAACTTTTGCTTATTTTTGAATATTTACTCGAATATAGTTGAAATAATGTGCAAAAGTTACGAAAATGTAGAAATAATCGATTTCGTGAAACACATAAGCCAGCCAAAACCAAGAACTGGGATGGAAGTTATTGGAATCTCCTGAAAAATTACGGCTAAGCCGCCCTTAAGAGGTAAAGAGCGGAATATCAGCTGCTGCGGTCGAAATAGCACATCTAAAAGATGAAAACCAAATGCTTAAGGATGAACTTAACATTTTGAAGAAGAAAATGAGCGATGAGGAAGATAACTTGCGTTGGCTGGAACGCCAAGTAACAAGCTCAAAACTAATTTTCAAGGGTATTGAAAATATTAAGCCGCCCATAAATGCAGTTATGCAGATTTGCACGCAAAAGCTGAATATATCGACCACTATAATATCAGCCCACACTTTATTCGAAAGAAATGGAATCCAAACTGTTGTGGCTGACTTTGGAAACGAAAACAAAGTGTTGGAAGTACTCCGTAACACCAAAAAATTAGCCGGTACATCAATCTCAGTTGATAGGGATTTAAACCCAAGAAGGCAAAAGAATAAAGTAGCCATGCTTCTGATAAGAAAGGAGATTTTAAAAGAATCAAAGAAGCATAAAATTGTGGTGAGAGAGGATCGACTGAAGATCAAAGACAAATTGTTCACTTGGGATAGTCGAAACAAACTAATCTGTGGCCGAGAAGAAGCTGAAGTGGTACTCAAGAACCTTTATGGCGAAGAACTACAAACCACATCCTTTAATAATATATTTGATAAAATTGAGACAAAAAACTAGTGTTCACTCCTAATAGAAAGAATTTACAGAATTACACCAATATAAAAATTAGGATAGTATCTTATAATATAAATGGATTGTCCAATAAATATTTATACCCCCTGTTTTTTGCGTATTTAAACGAATTTGATGTCATTATATTGCTAGAAACACACCTTACCATTCAAAATACATCACAAGCAGAGAAGTACTTCCCTGGGCATCACATATATTGGATAAGTGCAACAAAAATCAGCCGTTTCGGTAGGGCGATTGGTGGTGTTATGGTTGGAGTAAAGAGGTCACTATCCAAAAGTAATGTCAACCATGTTTTTGAAAATGTCAACGAAACACCATGTCTGATCATCAAAACTGCACAATCCACAATACGCATATTGCCACTTTACTTGAGAGCAGCAAACTGGACCAACGACTTCTCTGTACCCAAAAATGTTGTTGAACAGTCAAATTATGACGACTACTTGCTAATTGGAGACATAAATATACGTATCGGTGCCATACAACAAGACATTGTCTCGTTCTATAGAGAACTTTTTCGAGCTGGAACAGATATAAAAAGGTCTAAAGATAGCGAAGTTAATGCACGGGGCCGTATTTATCTAGATTTTTGCAATGAAAATAATCTGATCATCCTTAATGGGCAGACAGTAGGTGATGAAGATGGAAATCTCACATATGTAAGCACTGTGGGCGAGTCAGTAAACGACATCTGCGCAATATCACATGCTTTATTGCATCTTGTGGACAGCTTTCATGTGGAAGAAAAAGTCTGGTCTGATCATCTACCAATAGTGCTTACACTGGAATTAAAATCAGCGCCCCAATCAGCAAAAATAATAAAAGGTTACCCAAATTGTTATGGAAGGAATCGGATAAATATATGTACCAAACCAAACTTAATGTCAATCTTCAAGACCTTATGGAAACAAAAGAAACTCTATACATCAAAGACTTTACAAGCATTATTGGCTCAGCAGCAGATATGGCAATCCAAACAAAATCATATACCCCAAAAAATAAATGGTTTAATGAAGCATGTCATTGGGCAAGGAAAAAGGTCTTTGAGCAGCTTCGAAAATTTAAAAAACATACCAACGATTTCCAGAAACAGGCTTACATAAACGCAAAGAAAAAGTATAAAGAGGTTTACGAGACAAGTAAATTTAGATACTATGCCATGATAAATGAAAAAATAAACAATATTACAAATGGAAAGGAATGGTGGAAGCTGGTAAAGGAAATAAATAACCAGGAACCAATCATTAGTCAAAGGTTATCTGCAGATACCTTTAAAGAATATTTCCGATATCTTTTGAACCCTAAGCAGACTGCGCCGAATATATTGTATGCACCTATGCTCACAACGGACAATTTTTTGGATAAGGATATTTCTTTGGGGGAAATCAAGCTCATGCTACGTACAGTAAAACTGCAAAAGGCACCGGGTGAAGACGGAATTCCGTATGAATTTTATATTAACGCCACTGATGAGTTTCTCACTGAATTAGCGCGTTCATACAACAGAGTTTATGAAACAAGAGAGGTGGAAGAGTCTTTTGCGAATTCAATAATATTCCCAATTCACAAAAAAGGAAGCCTAAGCGAAGTGTCGAACTATAGAGGAATTACATTTATAAATAGCGTGGCCAAAATCTTTATGGGAATTCTGAATGAAAGATTGCTGACATGGGTAGAAAACCGAAAAATCCTGCTTGAATATCAGGCTGGTTTCAGGAGGAATTACTCAACAGCCGATAATGTGTACAATCTAGCTGCTATGGTCAACATTAAATTATCAGAAAACAAAAAATTGTATGCATTTTTTGTCGACTTTAAGGCAGCATTTGATAACATCAGCCGAAATTTACTAATCTACAAATTGCATGAAATG
Source organism: Musca autumnalis (assembly GCF_047663935.1). Classification (NCBI taxonomy): domain Eukaryota; kingdom Metazoa; phylum Arthropoda; class Insecta; order Diptera; family Muscidae; genus Musca; species Musca autumnalis. The sequence continues at coordinate 77,359,876 of NW_027411755.1, forward strand.
GGAATTTCTTACAAGTTTACAAAAATGATAGAAAGCATGTATCAAAATACCAAGTCAGCAGTTTGGACGGGAGAAGAAAGATCGGATTACTTCAATACAGCGTCTGGTGTGAAACAAGGTTGTCTGATGTCGCCTTTGCTCTTCACATTGTACATAAATGACCTTCATGATTTCTTGAAAGGAGGTATTGATATAGAGGGTCTGAATGTAAGAATATTGCTGTACGCAGATGATATTGTTATTGTTGCGGAGGATAGAAACGTACTTCAAACTATGATTACAAATTTAGAAGAATATTGTTTAAAATGGAACCTGACAGTTAACATGAGTAAATCGAAAATAATGGTTTTCCGAAAAGGAGGCAGGCTATCGGTGCAGGAAAAATGGTCATATCTTGGGGAAGAGATTGAAATCGTTTCTCAATATAACTACCTTGGAGTTATTGTAACCCCACAAATGTCCTTTTTAAAACACGTACAAAATCGAAACAGTCAAGCGAAGAGTGCAATAAATGTGACTTGGAAGAACTTTATAAATAAAAACGACGTTACCTTGCCCCAAAAGTGGAAAGTATATCAAGCAGTTTGTAGAGCAATACAATCGCATGCGGCACAAGTATGGGGTCACTTACACTTTGAGGAAGTAGACAAACTGCAGCGTTTTTTCCTGAACGCCGAATTACGTCCTTTCGATTGAGACGGGGCTCGAGGCAGGACACGTCCACATGCTAAAATTACACCTAACATATATTTGGAGGACTTTATTCCGTTATAATCAAAATAGATTACCACGTAAGCTGAGTGAAATACTAATGAGAAAACAACTTTTCTGGGTACAATCGTTAAATAATCTCCTTAATACAGTGCAATTGCAGACAGTAGAAGCATATGTCGCACAAAATTCATGGAATCTTATGGAGACTAATTTAATTGATCGAATAATAGCAGATAATAAAACTAAAGATTTACAGAGAGCGCGTCAAAGCAGAGGCCGTATTTATAAAAACTTAAATCTAACAAGAGGATTACGCTATTTTGATGGAAATTACAGTTCTCATGAAATATCCTGGATACTGAAAGCACGGGGCGACTTAATCTTCCTTAATGGATGTCAAAACATGTTGCAACCGGATTCAAACGACAACTGTACAATGTGCAACCTACGCGAAAAAGAAACACTGCAACACTTTCTCGGCATCTGTCCCATATTAATAGAATATAGAATGCAAATATTTGGCAAATCTTTACTTTATGAACATGAGATTCTATCAATACTGAATGGAGAAGACACGAACGATTGGAAGAAATTAGTTACTTATCTGAAAGCGGCACTTCGATATCGCAAACTAATTCTCACTGAATTTTATTGATATATGTAAATCTTCTTAACAAATGTATAAACAAATATGGATGTATATTTTTTTGTATTACATTACCGACTGACGACATTATGTCAAAGTCGTATATCCTTTATTTGCTATGCTTTTTAATTACATGATAACTTAAACATGTCAAATATGTATATAAATGAAATAATAAAGTGATACTACTACTACTACCTTAATTTTCTTGAAATAGGTCACTGAGTCCTAAATGACTTTCAGAAGATAGAATATTTGCACTTACATTCCAAAAAAAAATCGTAAAGATGAAGCCTTTCATAGCCTTGTAACACATCATAAGTCATTTATAAATACATGTCTCCTAGAAGCTCCTTTGTACCTTTTGTGTTGGAGTATACAGAAAGTATATTTCAACTATATTCGATTAACAGCGTGTTTTTGTAAAAATGCTTGCCTGTCACACGAACCGTTCGTACTAAAACGTATACGTTCAAAATTTGGTTCTTGTAAAATTTGACGAACCATTCGTTTTTATCTAAAAGCTTTCGTCTATTTCATAAAAGCTTTTATATTTCAGGGTTTCCGTGATACTTATTTTGTTAATTTTGCATAGGCATCTGTACGCAAAATGTGTTACTTGATGGCAACCCCGATAAACAGATGACAAACAAAGAATAAGAAAAAATGTAATCAAATTTGTCCAAAAATAATTGTGATAATATGAAGAAACGGATGTACATATACGCGTGTGCTTCTATGGAAATAAATACAATTGCATTCCCTTCCAGTTTTCGTGTGTTTTGTGCCATTTATTACTCAAATTATTTAATTTTCATTCAAAACGATGGGTCTTTTCCATTCGTTTATTTTTGACGTCTTCGTTTGTCTGATTTTGTTACGAAAACCAAAAAATTACGAAAATAAAAAGCTTTCATTTGTTTGTCACACGAATACAAACTTCAATCGCTATGAAAACCAAATTGTGTCTTCGTTCATGAAATCGACGAACGAATGGGCAAAAACTTTTTACAAAAACATGCTGTAAAGCTGGGTACACATTGCCATTTTTGAATGACAGCTCTGCTCGAATAATCGGTTGCTTGCATGGTAGAACAAGAAAAGGTAGCAGCAATACCCAGCTGACTGAACTGGGCTGTAGTGTTAGTGTCAAAATTCATACGTCATTTTATATATTTATTTCTATGATATATATTTTTTTCAGCACAAAATTTTTGATAAAAAAAAAACAATTTCCCATAAATACTCCTTCATATCATTGACACGTAACCTCATCCAGGTCCGAACGACATGCCGCACACTAAAATATCGCTTATAGAGGGGGTACAATATTTTGTTAATATGTGTGGTATTTTGTTAAACCTGAAAAGTATAAAGCCCTAATAAACATGTGCTTTTTTGTTTTCAAAAGCAAACGATTGATACAGCTTCTGTTTTTTCGATGAATTGCCAGCGACCCCAAACATTTTTGCAAGAATTCTACTTTCTGCGAGAAATTATGCATTTAGTGGAATGATATGGAAACATTCAAATTGAAAATCTAACGAGTTTTCATTCATGTTTTTCAAAATATTCAATCAAATGTGAAAAATTATGATTTTTTTAAATTCCAATAATTTATAGACATTTTCCTATTTTGTTTACATTAACGTTGACACTAAGGTTTACAAACAAAAACAAATTTCTATGTGGTTGTTGTTGAGTTGTATTTGTTGTAGTATTAACTTTACCTGGTTTGTTCTACCATGGGTTGCTTGCCAGTGTGACCGTTCAATTTTGTCATTCACCATTCAACCACAAAATTTTTTGTGATTGTTGGACAGTCAGCTGTTGGTTGTATGATGGTTTTATAGCAGCGATCGGCAGCGTGCCCTTACTGAGAGCAAAAGAGCGTAATTTTCATGCATTTTACATTGAAATTTATGCTCTTTTGCTCTCAGCAAGGGCACGCTGCCGATCGCTGTTTTATAGTGTGAACAAAAAGGCTCATTCAAGCAATCAATTTCTATGATAACGATGGACTCTGAAAACGAATTTTTAAAAGAATTTATTTGCTGTTATGAAATACAATGATGTCTCTCGGACATATCGAGCCCAGAATACATGATGCGTGATGTGAAAGCCAAATCATATGGAGAAACGCTGAAAGTAATGCAAAAATACAAAAAAAAAATTGTTCTCTGGATGACGTCAAGAGGAAGATAAAAACAATTCGTTCATCCTACAGAAGGGAACTAAAAAAATTAAGCTGTCGGAATCTTTTGGAGCTGGAGTTGATAATGTTTACCAGCCAAAAGTCTGGTGTTTGAATCATGTAAATTTCTCCAGAGCTATGAGAAACCAAGCGAGGGAATATCGACATTAGCAGAGGAGGACATTGTAAGTATTCTTTTTTTATTGTTCCTGATCTGACTTTAAATATGGCTTGGTAAAACTAAGGCATCGTCAAAGAATTTGGTGCAGGTAATTAAGAGAGATCTTCGTCAGCAAGCAATGAAGACCTAAATTAAAATATTGCCTTTATATAAAGTGTTCTGCAACGTATTGTGTGAACTCTGGGCAGCAAATTACCGGGCTATACCAATGTGAGAACAAGTCCAGTTTTGGACCCGGACGGAACAATATCCCGTTAATATATCACAGATAGAGTGGCTGAATATAGCGAAACGAATTTTGTCGTGCACATGTCAATAAATCGGTAGATATGGGCCTTTAAATTTCCGTGCGTACAGATTACTTTTTATATTTTAACATCCGACCAAGGAAATGTAGTTCGAATTGTAAATCCCGCGGTTAAACAAAAACAAAGAACTATTGTGTACGGCCGGGAATTTAAAACTTTCCCCTATGGACATGATCGAAATGCGACTATGTGGTTTAATCTCCCTTAAAAATAATAGGTTTTTGTGGGAGGCTAGTGGGAATCGCACGTCCAGGACTTTACAATAATGTCCATATTGTTTGGTTTGGTTAAATATGAGGAAAGGTATTATAGGTACTATAAGCGAATATCTCGCGAATTATGGACTTGTGCATGACAAAACCTATTTCGTTTTATTCAAAACCCCACGAGCTATCTGTGATCCGTAACCAAATAGTGCTTAAGCAAAGAGTGCAAGAGTATATGTACAAGACACTGATAGGCTAATGTGAAGACGTGCAGTACTTTGTATACTTGGAAGGAAAATTCTGTAAAATGTAGTGTCAACCTGATTTTATTCTCAATACTAGGTAGCATACTAGGTAAAAAAAACTACACATAAATATTAAAAATATCGAGTTCGCGGATACACCTATTGTATCACCAAGGCATTTTGGATATGGCTTGTGTATCATATGGTAGTGTCCTATGTTGTGTGGGGTGCGCCTCTTAAGGGTTAACTTATCCTAAATAAGAAGAAGAATACATGATTGATAACATTGATCATCTAACAAAACAGCTGTTTGTATAACAGTCAATAATACTGACTTAAGGGGGGAAGTAAAAGAAAACAAAGAGAGAAAGGAAAATATGAGTTGACATGATTAGATCTTCCTTACAAAAAAAGACAGGAAGATCTCCCCTTTTTCAATTTACCTCTGAGGAAGATTGGACGTGTGGCTTCAACCAACCAGCAAGAGAAATAATCAGACAGTTTTCTTTTTTTGCGACGAAAAACTTTATTTAAATCTGGATACAAGAACAAACAAAAACAAAACAACACAAAACACAAAGTTATTTAAGCAAAATTTTAAGCCTAAAAATTAATTCAAGAAAAATTAAAATTAAAGGCTAAAAGAAGAGAAAATTAAAATGAATTGAAACAAGATTAAAAACACTTGAATGCTAAAAGAAAAGAAAAACATATAAAGACTTAAAACTAAACTAAACCAGTTATAAAACTAAACGCATCTAAAAACTAAACCATTCTGAAAAAAACTAAATACATCCTGAAGTTATACTGCGGGAAGCCACACCATCGCCCGTCCAATCCAACGAGGGAGGAGCAGTATTAGGCATGTCCAGCCCGGCGTGTCAATGGTATCATTCCCAATAGACCTCACAGTGAAACTTCGGACAGATCGACGAACGACAGCGATATGATTAAATTCCGTTGTTTGCATAAAAAAAAGATAAGAAATAAGTGAAGGGGGTAAACAAAGGTATTAGTGCTTAATTTTACTCACCTCGTATTGGTGTGCAGGTACTCTGAACTGAGCTCAATCCAGGGTTAGGTTTCTGCTAATTTTTAATTTTGTCGCCCTAATGAAAGGCGGCCTCTCGTCCTTTTGTTTGTCCTTTCCTGAAAAGATAAAAAAGATCAATAATATATACTTCGGAATATAATTATAAAACGAAAACTTTAAACTTAGACGTACTTACCTACTCATTGGGAGGAACCTACAGATGCGGCCTTCAATATTCCGGCACATAATATAGAACCTGAAATAAAAGCAAGATCAAAATTTGAGTTATCGTGAACATCTTTAATCATCAATTTTTTCTGTTTTTCTCATTAACTGCATCCAATAAGTAGACTTATATTTCAATAACGAGAATTAATATGTATGATTCCCCTTGAATTTTTGCTATTTTACTCGTATGTTCAGTTTTTTTCTTTTGAATGATTTCATGTATATCAAAATGGAAATTAATAAACATGTACCTTTTTGAATTGAAAATGGTGCCAATGACTTCGGCTTAAAGCCCTATTAAAAAGGTGGTGGGAATGAGGTAAACAAGGTGAGTAAAGGGTCAAACCTGGGACACGGAAACAAGAAGTGTCATGGCGAGAGGTGATCTCGGTGGGTGGGCTAAATCTCCTGGTTGGTCAGCCGCCAGGAGAGCTGTTTCAGGAGGTTACACTAGTCCAAGGTGAGTTCAGCTGTTAAGTTCTAGTTGATGTTAAGCATTTTTTTCGACATATTTCAGGTTTCCATTTACCTTTCCCTTTCTTAGTAAAAGACCGGTATGATTTTTTTTCTCTTTTGTCAACCGAAACGTCTGCGAGTGGCAAGAACCACCCCTCATCCGGCGAGCCATAGCCGCGCAAAACGCCAGCATACCGGCAACGCCACTCAAAAAGACAAATCTAGCGATTTTTCGTTCACTTTAGAACCTCGGTTGCTACAGTTGGTATTTGGCAATGTTCATAGCTATAACAATTACATTCCCATTCAGTTCCATTGAAACCTATAGAATTATTAGCCCAAGATTGGTTCCAGCCTTTAGGCCCAGCAAAATGCAACAACTTAAAAAATTACCACACAGAGATGAGAAGCAAAAACGGAGAAAGGTAATAACATTTTAAAATATCAAGTTAAAAGATAATAAATGTATGTACATCTATTTATAGGAATATGTTAAGTTCAAATGCCAACATCCTCCGGTAGCATTGGTAGCGGTAGTGTCCATTATGACATAGAAAAAATAGAAATTCAAATTTGACACCACAAGTAGCAGCAAATCATCTTTGTGAATCTTGATTTGTTTTTCAACTGGACTTAAACATCATTGAAAAGGTTCAGAAAACATACGAAGTGATGAAACGAGAACACCAACGTTTACTTCATGTCCAAAAGCTGGTAGGTAAAACGATCCCGAGCCAATGAATATTGAGCTAGAGCGAAATTATTTAGAAACCAAAACCGAAAATAAATGAAAATACATGTAACGCATACGGATTCTGCTAATGATTGGATGATTGAAATGAGATTAAATTATAGCTATCTTTATTTATAGTACATACATATGCTTTTGTTAATAATACAAAAAAGACAGTGATAATCCGCAGGAAGTTTGTATTTTGCTCAGTTGAAGTATAATAAAGTAGATAAAATGACCTAACTTATAGTCGTACTTTCAATCTTCCACTGCCTATCCCGATTTGAAAGTTATAGCCACATTATCGAACTAAAATTAGTGAAATTTGGTATTAAGTCTTCCTTGGGGATACAAAAGATTGTTACAGGCACAAAACATCTCTTAAGAAAACATACAGTTATAGGTCCACATTTTGGTATAGCCCCCATATAAGGGTACCACCGTATTTAAGATTTCATTCACATTTTTCTACCAAATTAATTGGAATTTTGTGTTCACAGAAGATAAACAACTTACTCGGAAAAAACTATCCATATGTATATGTCCAGTCCTGATTTTACTCTAGGCCCCATGAACCGATATTGTCCAATTGTATGTATTTGTATACCCACAACCCTAAAATTGAGAACAGAATAAAAATTCACGCTTATCCAAGCTTAATTTTATGTAAAAGAATAAGGAAATGGAAGATCGCATTTCATCTAGGTAGTGTCTGGCCTTTAATCTTTTAGATGAAATGGAGCGGAAGCGAGCAACAAAGTTCATTGTGTTCTCACCTTAAAACCCTGGGTACATAAGCAACCTGACCTTCTGCTTTGCTTCATTGTTGACTATAAAAATAAAAGAATAAAGAAGAAGAGGGCAACCTATTTCGAAATCAGCTCAGCAAGGAAGTCAGGCAACGAGTTGCCTTTCCCATGGTTAAGGAATGCACGGCGATCACAGGTTATGAAGAGATTGCAGTAATTTGTTTTTGTGTGTTTTCAGAGGAAACAAAAGTACAATTCAGAAAATGGTTGATATATGTCCATATTTTGTTAAATATAAGTTCTGAATATTGGATCAAAAATCCCAGTTGACATAAGAAAGTGATTATGAAAACAAGTAAAAACGGATCAGTCGGCTTTGCCGACAGTGATATACCCTCAGCCTGTGTGAATTGAAACTTGCATCAATGGACAGACCGAAAACTAGTTATCTATGGATTTGAATTAAAATACAAATTTCTTGTTGAGGAGGTACTTGAAGGAATGGACCCACATTGGCCATTTTGAGATAGGATCTTATATTGGGAGACATTCCTTTCGTGTCAGTGTGTCACCGTAGAATTTAGAGCTTTTGCACCATTAAACATTGAAACACTTTTTTACAAAAACGTTTATATTTAGGGGGTCTTAAAAATGTTGGGCGTATTAACCGGCAAAAATATTGATTTCGATAGAAGCTCAAAAAGCTTTCCGGGAATGATATCTAAAGGAATGGACCGAAAAAGTCCCTCTTGGAAGTCGGTCTTATTTTAGGTGTCATTCGATAGATATCGCGATCATCTGTCGTTCCAGTTGGTCACCATATAATTCAGAGGTTTTGGACCATTATATCAGGAAGCATGTACTTGCCTACGAAAAACATGATATCGCTGTAAACAAGACCACTAGGTAAAAATTTTCAAGTGATCCTCGAAATTTAATATAAGGTTCACTGATCGTTTCTAAAGTAATATATTATTATTTGCGATCCATAAGCAGCATGTATTCTTGATCAGGATAAAATTCTGAATCGAGGCCACCGTGTAGCCTTGAAGCAACTTTAAATGGAAGGGAAGTTTTTGCGGATTCTGAAACTACAGTGTTTATAAAAACAAAAACAAAAAAATCGCCGGAGCGCTTTTTAAATAAATCGCGATTCAAGTTAGCATTTGTAAGGTTTGTTTAGGTTTTTACAATTTTGCTTGGAAACCGCAAGTCGTATCGAAATGCGACTAAAAACAGTTGTTGCTATGGAAATTCCTCACAATATTGACTTTTATGATGTTTTCGTAGGTTTTACCATTTTTGAGATACAAAAGTTGAAATTGGACAATTCGCCTCCTTATAAAACAATGTCATGACTGCAAATTCTCACATTAAACTTATATATCTCAAAAATGGTACAGCCTACAAAAAAATTACAAAAGCCAATATTGTATAGAATTTTCTCTGCCACAAAATTTCCTTTATTCACATTTCGATAGAAGTTGCAGTTTCAAGCTAAAACCTGAAGACCTAAGAAAAAATCTAAAAGTTTGATCTGAACCTCTATATCTCAGAAATGATAAAATCTAGGAAAATATCAATCAGCCAATCTTGTAGAAAATGTTCAATGCTACAACATTTTCTTAAGCCCAAGCAAAATCACGAATACTTAAAAAACCCTAAAAGTGTGAACTTTGACCGCTAATTGTTTAAAAAGAGCTCCGGCGTTTTTTTTTTTTTTGATTTTTCTCATCTATGAACATTGTAGTTTCAGAATCCGCAAAAACTACCCATTTAAAGTTGCTTCAAGAGCACCGTGTCTAGCAACTTCCGTTCCGTACCGCCCTATTTTCTATATTTGCAAAAGCTACGGGAACAGTATATCTTTATCATACTTACATCAGTAAAAAATTCGATATATTCAATACTAATCTTGGTATGTATTATAAACGTGGATGATTGATTTGGGCATATTTATTATAAATATGAAAAAAATACTAAATGTTTCAATTTACAATATCCCATTGCCATGGAACTTGGCCGTCATTGTTGAAGTAGTGACAATATGCATCTCGAACGTTTCTCGCTTCTTGGTACGATGGGCTTACTTTAGCTGTTTGCAGAGACATAAGGTGGGAGTTGTTAAAATTTTGGCCACGCTGTATATTACCAGTTGCCACATTTTCATATTCCATGACAGACCGAGAAGCATATTCCTTTTTATTATGCTTTATTAAAAAATTGTGTAGATAACAACATGTCAAAGTAACTATTGCCGCTTTCTTTGGTTCCAAAAGCATAGGTTTTTGAAAAACGCCAAATCGTGCTGCAAGGATACCAAATGCATTTTCCACAACTTGTCTTGCGCGGCTAAGTCTATAGTTAAATATTTGTTGCTCCTTTGTCAAATTTATTGAAGAATACCGATTCATTAAATTCGTTGACAAAGGAAAAGCGTCATCAGCTATAAAAACATATGGGGTTTCAGATTGTATCCCTGGAAGTGGTTGTGGAGGTGGTAAATTGAGCTGTCCATTTAGAAACCGCTGCCAAAATGATGTATAAAACATCACACCACCATCGGAGACACGGCCATTAGATCCAACATCCACCATTATAAATTCGTAATTGCTGTTAACAGCCATTAAAACAATACTAAAAAATTGTTTGTAGTTATAATACATTGATCCCGAATTGGCTGGCTTTTGTATAGCCACATGTTTGCCATCAATATATCCCAAGCAGTGGAAGAAGTTCCATTTCTTCCCAAAATTTAATGCAGTACTTCTCCATTCGTCGGCCGATGTTGGAATCTGAAATAAATAATATAAAACATTGATATTATATAATTTTTTGTATATGTATGTTTATAACTAGACATCGGATTTTGCATATTTTTTAACATTAAAGATACGAAGATTCTGATTGGACCAAAATTCGTTTCAAAGAAATCTAAATTCAATGGCAGGGTCATATTTCGTATTTATTTTGCATATTTGCATATTTTGCATATGCACAAAATATGCAAAAAAAAATCAAAAAAAATGCAAAATATGCAAAAAATATGCGGAATATGCAAAAAATATGCAAACAGATTTTGGCCGAAAATCGTTATAAAAGTCGTTAAATTGTCATTTAAGGTTGGAAAAACCATCAAAAAATACATAACAGTGTTCCAAACTAAGACTGTTGACCGTATAACGTCGATTTTTTCAGCAGATTATTATGTTATTGAGACCATTTGCGACAGTGTGGTGTAGGGTATACAAATATGGTATCGTAATACCCAAGGCGAATTTAACAAGTTGATCCAATAGTTGACGTTAGGTTGTAGTCTTCATTTGCTGTCAATTTTTTTTGCGCGAAATATCCACAAAAGTTAGAAGAAAACGTTAAAATATTATTCACGAAGCTTAAACAAAGGTATTGTACACAGATATTTTTTATAGAAGCGAAATATTTGTTATTTATTTTTGATTAAAAATATGTTTTGACAGCAAATGAAGACATAGGTTGCTATTATTGTATCACCTTCTTTCTTACACCATGGTAATACCATTTTTATACCCTCCACCATAGGATGGGGGTATATTAAGTTTGTCACTACGTTTGTAACTACTCGAAATAATCATTGTAGACCCCACAAAGTATATATATTCTTGATCAGCGTGCAATTCTACATCGATATAGCCATGTCCGTCCGTCTGTCCGTCTGTCCGTCTGTGGAAATCACTCTAGCGTCCGAACGGATTGACGTAGGTTGATGAAATTTTGGGAAAATGTATTATATTTACGTAGGACTTTTGGTATTGAAAGCGGGCTATGTAGGTCCACGCTTTCGTATAGCCCCCATACAAAATGACGCGTGACGCGTCGTCGTTTTAAGGAATTTTTAAGATATTTGGCACATTTTACCACCGAATTGGTTGTAATTTAGTACTTTGTGTCTCCAGAGGCCAAAAAATATTCCTACCAAAGTTGGGTTATATAGGTCCACGTTTTGGTATAGCCCCCATATAAGGCCCCATATAAAGTACGGGTCATTTTAATATATTTTGAATGTATTAGACCCATTTGACCACAGAATTGGTTGTAATTTGGTATTTTGTGTCTTCAGAGGCCAGAAAACATTCCTACCAAAGTTGGGTTATATAGGTCCACGTTTTGGTATAGCCCCCATATAAGACCCCTTATAAAGTACGCGTCATTTTAATAGATTTTGAATGTATTAGACCCATTTGACCAAAGAATCGGTTGTAACTTTGTATTTTGTGTTTCCAGAGGCTAAGAAACATTTCTACCATAAAATGTTTATATAGGTCCACGTGTCGATATAGCCCCCATAATACAAAATCTCCCGATTTTCGATATTTTGAACGTTTTAGCCTCATTATCACACTGATATGGCTGAAATTTGGTATTTAGTCTTCTTTAGGCGTATAAAACTTTCCCCCAGAAATTTGTAGGTATAGGTCCACGCCATCATATAGCCCCCATAGAACGGTACCTTCCGAATTTCGGTATTTTGAAGGTTGTGGCCACATTAATCCACCGAAATGGCTGAAATTTGTGGTGGAGGGTATAAAAAGTTCGGCCCGGCCGAACTTAACGCTTTTCTTACTTGTTTTATTATTAAACTATGTAAAAATATTAAATATGATAAAATATCAAACGTTTTATGTAAAATTCAATATTTTCTTTTTTGTAGCGTCTTAATTTAATTTGTAGCATTGGGCTGGTTTTAACTCAAAGGACCAAATCGATCTCGGATTTTTTAGCCGGGGAGCCGCCTAAACCTTTTAGTACCGTTAGATTTTAAGTACGTAAGTGTGAATGAAAACGAATATATTTTACTTTATTTGAAAATGTTGCCTATTAGGGCGAAGGTCTATTTTTTCTATTGATTTCTCGTTGGATTCGAGCTTAATGACCCATGATGTTTGCAAGTGAAAAAGGAAAGCTGAAGATTCGAACCCCCACAACCACCATTATGTGACATGTTTCGCCTTTTGTAGAGGCTCATCAGACATATCGGCCGTGGAATACATTCATTGTACACCCAGAGAAAAAAATATGATTGATCCAACAATATTCGAAGAGCAAAATTTGTATTGGAAAGATATTGTTAAATTCCAAATGTAGTATTGTGACTCCAACAATTGGGTTTTGTTAAATCCACAAATTGTTTTTGTCAACTGGACAATAGTTCTCTCTTTTCTTCGACAATTTTTTTCTCTTCTCTCGCTTTTCGATGCCGTGTTGAACAAAACAATTATGGTGTGTTTTGTTTGTATGACATGATGCCTTTATCTTTGTTTTTGTGTGTATGTATACCAACAAGGAGACTCTTGTTTTTATTTGTTTCTGTTTTGTTTCATTCTTCTATCTTCATTGTGCTTTGAGGTTTGGTGTTATACCGGAGTTTGTTATGGTGTTTAATTATTCCTTATGTTGTGGTGGGTGCTTGTGACTTTTTGTTTGTCTTTGTTGTCAGCCAATGCAGCAAACCATGTATTGTGTTTATCAATAATTGCAATATTATACGCGACATTTATATCCAAGTTATGTGAAAAGTGTATATGAGAAGTATATACACTCAAATCAAAAATTTCTGGGCTGATTTTCTGGGTTGACAATACTTTTTGTAAACAAAATTAGATGATGATAGTTCCTACAATCGGTATTGTTAACGATTTTAACAATATTCGAAAGTTGTTTTTGTTTTCTATGTTTGGAACAAAAGATGGTATTTTTGGATTTGGATTACAATGTTTGAACAAAACAAATACATTTTTTGGAACCAAAACAGATATTTTTGTTCCAACAAAAGCGAAAAATATTTTTCTCTGCGTGTATGGCTTCAATGACAAACGCTTACATTTTGTTCATACATATTTTAATTTACTTATGCCCGTAATTTCAACGTCTGGGTAAACGGGTAGGTAGCTACCTATTAGTTATCTTTACCTACGCGTTTGGTAATTTCTACATGTCATTTACCCAGGCGTGTAAATTTTGAAATCATGTGGTAATATTGGTGATTTTCATTCATTCATTCGCAAAATCATGTTACGTGCCGCTTTAGGCGTTGACCAGATTTGATGACCAACTAGCTCAGTCGGCTTCTTCACCAGGGTCCATCCCATCTGGCAACCCACGGCAGTCACAATTATCCTAACACAAAATGTACAAACACTCACAATGAAACACACAGAAGTGGGGTGGAGGTGTACCACCAGTCGCCCATCCCAACCACGGTCACTTGAGTCCTTTGGATCATTCTTAAAGTGACTCCCTTAAGACCGCCCACACTATTACACTTACCCTTTCATCTTGCCCATTATTCTTAAAACTGTATCTTTCATTTAAATTTCATATCTTTATTATTAAAACTTAAACCTAATCTTGTTATTTCGTCCTTAAACTAATTTTTTGGTATTTTTATTTATTTCTCTTTACAGGCTCACTTTTTTGGCCAAATCGAATCCGGTTTTCCGGTATATAGTGACTACACTTCAAATGCTCAAACAAAATCACAATTATTTTTAGAATATTAATTTAGTACCACACTAATAATAAAAATGTAATTCTCTTTTTTTTTGTAAAACTAAATTAAAATAAAACACAATAAAACAATACTAAAACATCCCTGAAATCATATTATGTCTTTTTTATCAAATTTCCTTTTAAATCTGCACCATTAAAACACTGTCAGGTTATTCCCTTAAGATAATATTTTGCCTGCGGAAACGTTGACCTGGTCTTGACCTAAAGTAGCTCCCTGAAGTCTGACTACAATATTGTCTCAAACGCTAGCAACTTTCCTATCCTAAAGAGGTTCAACACCAACAGCTACTGCGCAATAATTCTTATATTTTACTCTAATATGATCTCAGTTCACAAGCAAATTAAACACAATTAGACTCTAACGTTAACTTAACTAAACTAATATTAAAATTTCTCGTCACAAAGGCGTAAATAATGGGTTATTTCTCACAATGTTTTTGATTAAAAAAATGTATTGGTAAATATTATCAAATGTATTCAGTCAGCAATAGATTTGTTGATTCGTGTATTAAAAAAAGTATGTCCAATTGACGTCCTAATATAGGATATAAGTAATAAAACAATCCTCTGGTCGTCTTTGCTCTGGACAAAAGATGACAGGGGTTACCTGGAGTCCTTCAATATTATTGTTGTCATCCAATTTTACTCCCACAATATCCTTCGGTACGATGTACATATGTATGTATGTGGCGTTCTTATGAAACAGACTTTGAAGGTTATGATTTTCTATCCCCAAGGTAACCTGTATGGAACATACGGATGAATGGTTAAATCACTTGTTCTATCACTTGAGACACCAAATCAATCTTTATTAATACTCCCATCTTACCTCTGTTATTATTCTCTGCGTTTACGCAAGTACAAAATAATATTAACTAAAACCACTGTTTAAATATTTAAACACGGTGCTTTATGAGCAAAGGTGTTCTGCTTTTTTACACAATATATCTTTATGTTCCAATGACAACTTTAGAAATGCTCAAAGCCAAGCGCCAAATGCTTAGTCAGCATCAAAAATCACTATTCCTTTCACTCATGTAAAGATGGTCGTCTTTCTCATAGTTCTACTGCTTGTATTAATAAGTATTTGTCTCTATTTATTCTCTTGGTTGGAAAATATTAGTGAAAGTACTTTCTCTTCATAGTTTTTCCGGACAACAACTGATCAGCTGTTTCGAAACATGTTGACAATTTTATCGACAACCACATGCAGCCGGCTGCATTATTTAGTGTTTTTTAATATTTATACCCTCAGCTTTAAGCTAAGGAGGGTATATACACTTTGATACGATGAAAATGTGCCTCATCGAAATAATGGTTTTAGACCCCAAGTATGTTTGGACGAAATGTGTTTCAGACAATTTGGAGTCGATCTAGCCATGTCCGTCCGTCTGTCTGTCCTGCTGGCTGCAGCGCACGATAACTCTCGAACGGATGAACCGATTTGGTTCAAATTTTGGCTTTCGTAATATTTTGCCCAAACTTAGTTTAAGTTCGAAGATGAGCTACATCGGTCCACTCCTTCCGATACCTCCCCAACAAAAGTTCGAAAATGTTCGGAAAGTTTGTGCGCACGATAACTCTTGAAGCGAGTGACCGATTTGGTCCATACTTTGTATAGTGTAAATTTTCTACCAGAGTAATATGAGGTTCCAATATGGTCTCAATAGGTCCACTCCTTCGGGTACCTCCCACACAAAATTTCGGGAAAGTTCAGTTTAGGGCCATCTCTCGAATCGCTTTGATTTTTGTTTGAGCTACTTGTATTCACTGCCCTACATACGACGGTACAAGCTTTATCAGGGGCAAGTCCATACTTCCTGAGAAAATAGCATGAAAGTTGCAGAAAAATCCCTATGACACCGTGTGAGGTGGTTGGAGCGCAAGATAACTCTCGAACGGATCTGCCGATTCGGTCCAAAATATGGCCTTAGTAATATTTTGTCCAAACATAGTTTAAGTTTGAAGATAAGCCATATCGGTTCACTACTTCAGGTACCTTCCCCACAAAAGTTCAAAAATGTTCGGAAAAATTGTTCGAACGGTAACTCTTAAAGGGAGTGGCCGAATTGGTCTATACTTTACACAACCTAATATATCTACCAGATATAGATCAGGTTCAAATATGGACTATATTTGTCCACTCCATCCGGTACCTCCCACACAAAATTTTCGGATAAGTTCACTTTAAGACCTGATATCGAATCACTTTGATTTTTGTTGAAACAACTTGCATTCGCTGCCTCAATTACGGTATTAAAATTTTTTTAGGGGCAAGTCCATACTTCTTGTGCAAACAGCCCGAAGAGTATAAAAACCCCCTATGACACCATATGTTGTGGCTGGAGATCCACTTCAATAACGGTCAATATCGATCCATTCCTTTTAGTATCCCCTCCGCAAAACTTTTGATCTTTAATCCTAATTACCATTTTTTCGGTTCAAACGCCCAAATTTTTTAAAACCCCGTAAATACATACGTATTTTGGGAAAAAATTGTTTCAATATACACATGCTGAGGGTATACCTCTGTCGGCAAAGCCGACTGATACTTTTTTACTTGTTTTATATATTTCTGCTACAAATTTCACAATACTAATCTATTTTTCTTTTCTTTTTCAGGTATCTTGCCTTGGGGAATGGTTTCCAGCGATGGCGATTATATTTGGCAAAATTTACGTGCTGGCGGCATCGCAACGAGGGACTAGGGGACCCCCGGTGGGAGAACATAAAACCCTCCACAAGTACACACCCGGTCCCCTAAGATTTATTAAAAAAAAAACGTTTTTTGGAAGGTGGTTTTTGTAGCTTCCACCGTGGAAAAAAGCCACACCCTAGCGAAGCTCCACGCAATTTTTTTTGCGCCAGGGGCGAATCTACGGGCTTGGGGCGCCCGCAACAATCATTGCCACATAGAAGTGTTTTACAACTTTTAACACATTGGCAACGATTAACCAGTAAAATCCTTGGTGTAAGTAACACCGCCGTTTTTGACTCGGTAACGTTACCTATGCGTTGAAATTATAATTCTTATAGAAGTCGCTTGAATATGTTTGGTTGATGTCCGGATGTGCTTCCAAACTTGCAGTCAAAAATGCCTCTCAACAGTTTTTCTAATAAGTTTGTACAGTGGCCTAATATCTGCTCGAGCTGGTGAGACCCCATTTTTCTAGGCATTTGTACACTGCTAGTTCTTGTTTCACCCATGAGCTACTGTCAGTTTCAGGAACACCTAGGAGTTGTGATACCAGAACAGCAATCCGTTTTTTCTTCCCTGTTTTGAGAATATCTGGTAATAGTTTTCCATGCCAGTGTACACAAATAGCCTCGTTCCTTGAAGTTGTTGCGTTTATTTTTCACGGTTTATTCTCCGCTGTTCACGGATAAAGCTTCTAGAGATCTTATATTTGTAGGGATCCTCTCCGATAGCTTCTACTGTAACCATAATGATACTAGTAACGTTCATATACACCTTACGGGGGTCCAGCACCAATGACAGCTGCATAGTTACGATTTTCTTGAAGCCACGCTTGATTGTATTCGGGACAGATGGTTCTTCAGATTCTACGATACGTTTAGCATTAAAACAAGACCACATTGAAAATGTATTCAAATAAGAAAACATTGACACACAAATTTCCGAAAAAGGAAATAACAACATAATTAATAATCTGTGGTATCTTAGTCCTGAACTTGCTGACCTGGCATTGTTTGATCCAACGGTGCAAAACGCCGTAAAGAGTCTGTAGGTGCATACTTTACAATGTTTGTACTTGTAAACTTACATCACATTTTCTTTGAATTTTAAATTGACAGAAAAATACTTTTTTCTCTTTGAAATTATAATTTTCAGTTCTTGTATTTCATTCGAACCAAATATACGTTTTGTTACTTTTTATAAATGTGCCTTTGTTTCAATTAAAAAATACATAAACCTCGCACATTAATTGGTGACCTCGCGTTTTGAATAGTTAAATACAAAAACCAAATACAAAACTAGTGTAACAATGCCCTCGGAAAATTCGGATCAATTAGCAGATGGTCGGAATGAAAATTCTCAAGCCCGTAATGTTGCTGCTTCTAGTGTCCACAAGCTGCCTCCATTCTGGAAAGAAAATCCAAAACTATGGTTTATGCAGGTTGAAGCTATTTTTGCAATTTCTGGTATCACTCGCGATGAGACCAAATTCCAATATGTTGTAGCAAATATCGATTCAAATTTTCTTCCTCACATTTGTGATATTTTGGAATCCCCTCCTGCTGATGGTAGATTTGTTGCCGTTAAAAATCGCCTTATGGAAACATTTTCCGAATCTTAGGAATCAAAACTCCGCAGACTGCTGAAAAATCAAGAATTAGGAGACCAAAAGCCATCGCATTTGTTGCAAATTATGAA